>NW_027555958.1:286641495-287992254 GCF_003287225.1 Phascolarctos cinereus | reverse complement strand
ACACTTGTCCTGGATGGTGCAGATAAAGGGCACCCCATCATTGCCCTTCTGGTAGAGGGTCTCCTAGAACAAAAGTGCGCTTCTTGATCCTTCCATCGGTGCTGAGCAGGACCTGATGAAACTGCCTATGGTTCTCCTCTGTATTCTGCACCCCAGTCTGGCTCAGCCACTTGGCCATACTGCCTACTGAGCTACCATCCAAAGGGCAATGTCCGACAGTTCCTTCTTTTGCTCAGCTGACAGGGCTGGGTATATACATGGGGCATGGTGGTAGTCTTCTCTCCTCTTGGATAGATGAAATTAAATGACTTCTCTCACGGAGTGAACAAAACAAAGAAAGTTAACTTCACCTCAAGGAAATTGTAGTATTTTGTTTGCAGGTAACATGAGAATTGGAAGCATATCTCTTTCTATAAACAAACTGATAACTACTGCAGTGAGGGAAATTTGCCTGGTAACTAGAATAGGACGTTTTAGTTTTTTTAAGTTGCCATTTATTTTCATAAGAATTTGTTCCAAATGGTCCATTTTTTGCCAACACTATCATACTTTACTAATAGTGAGGGGATAGTGTATGTTCATATATCCTCTAGCCTCCTTTTTTCCTCTTCCTCCTATTTTCAAAAAAGGAGGAATAAAGACTGAATAGGAGTATATTAAGCTGAACTAGGGAAAGCGAGATTTGCAGCCTTTCAAATTTTTCTTGATACTTAATTTGAGAATGAGCAAACTAACCCCTGGCTCCAAGCAAAATTGCAAAGTTTATTTTTCCCTGTCCTTTGATTACCCTTCCTGAACTTCTCTTTATTTCCCTTTTCTGTCCTTCAGATATCCTGTGTCCTCTGTTTATCCACAATCCCCCAATTAATTCAAAACTTCTGCGTTCTTCTAACCTCAGTCAAAACTCTCTCACCCTGAAAGCTCAGCTGCACTTACTAATTGATAATCTGATTAAATTCATATTAAGATATTAATGAAACAACTCTCTAAACACAGAGTTTAATGTAAGTGATCTTTTCATTAGTATAATCTCTCCAGGACGGTGGCTCCTCAGGCTATCCTGAAAAGTTCCAGTTATCAGTATTTTTGATTGGGAGAAAGGAATGTTCCTGTACTACTTGTGTACTCCAGAGGACCAACCTCTTTTACTTGTTCGGCCAATGATTAAAATGCATTGAATTAGCATCAGATATTATTCAAGTACTTCTCAAATACATAGTAGTCAGTGCAGCAAACTTAAATATTTGAAATCTGGAGACCCTTTGTTTATAACCCTTGTTCTGATACTAGAATACTTGTTACCTTGGTTAAAATTTAGTCTGAACAGCTGGGAAAACTAAAGACGTCAGTACATGTTGCTTTAGATTCCTGTGGCTTGTTTCCCACCAGGTGTTTCTTCATTGCTCAGTCTTATGTGCTGGTGAAGAAATGGAGTGAAGCCCTTGTCCTATATGACCGAGTCCTAAAATATGCCAGCGAAGTGCAGTCTCAAGCAGGAGCCTCCCAAAACAGCCTAAAGGTTAGAGCTATCCTCCTCTCCTGGTTTCTAAGAGAAAGGAGAAGTTCTTTAGAGGGGCTTCTTAGGGGGACCTGATGATGATGGTGATTGAAAATAATAATAGCTAACATTTTTCTAGCTCTTACTATGTGCCAGGTACTACACTAAGCACTTTACCATTATCTCATTTGATCCTCATGACAATCCTAGGAAGGTAGGTGTTATTATTATCCCCATTTAAAAGATAAGGAAACTGAGGCAGGCAGTTAAGCACCTGGCCCAAGGTCACACAACTACTGTCAGAATTCAGATTTTGAACTCGGGTTGTCCTGATTCCAGTCCCGACACTCTACTACTGTGCAGTATAGCTGCCTCTAGTAGCTAAGGGCAAAGTAATTGGGCTCCTTTTTTAAGCTGTACTTGAAAGATAACCTGAAGAACACTAAGCCCTTGTGGGCTGCAGGTTTGTGACCCAGTGGCAGAGCTGTTCTTGGGCTTCGGGCTCCTAAGCTTCAGGAGGAGCTGGGGTTGTAGAAGGGAAAGTCTATTCTTTTGATTAAAATCATGTCAGTTACAGCAGTCTGAAAACTGTACTGCGAGGTGTGAGGAGATTAGTTGTCCTAGCTCTGGGACCTTTAAAACACTGTAAAACAATGAAATTTTTGACACAACTTGTGAAAGAAAGTGATTAAAGTGTTCTGCAACTGCACAGAGGTGACTATGATTTTCTTACAGTACGTCATATAATAGCTACCTAGGCAAGTCAGGAAGTATTGCGCATTTGTTGTGTGCCTAGAATCATACTTGGTGCTGAGTAGCAAACAAAAACACATCTATATCTGTATCTCTGTAGATGTAAATATAATGTATGGGGTTCTATCTTCAAGTTGATTTTGATAGTAAAACAAGTTTTTTTCTTTCCTACATATTAAACTGTTTTTGAACTTTAAAGGACATTATATAATATGTTACATTTGTGGTACAGACTAGTACAGTAAGAGTCCAGTGTGGGCTGAAGAGGAAATGGGGCTTTGGAGGTCTCTGCTATGCACAGAAGCAGACAGGTGGGAATAATTGTGATATATCTCTAGGGCAGAAAGGAGAATGGCCTCACTAGACTGCAGAGGAGTAATAGGAGATAACAGTAGATAGAGAAAATGGGGCTTTCCAAGCCAGGTAGAAGAATTTGAACATAAAACGCCCCTGATTAAGAATTTGTACCGCTTGCTGATTGTCTTTTGAACCACATTAAGATTAGTGTTTTCGGAAGGCTAATCTGGCAATAATATGTAGAATAGGTTAGAAAAAGGTGGTGGGAAATTTAAGGTTTGGGAATGGGAAGATAAAGGGGGACAGTTTAATGTATTTGCTTTATTCTAGCTCTCACTAGATTCTTTATTTCTACAACCAAAAGAAGTAAGACAGGAAGAAAAATGGTATTGATTAGCCCATTGCCCTCTCCACATGAAAGAGATTATAATTGTAAATAGTAAAATTCTTTGAAGACATTAAATGAAAGAAAATTAAATTATGTTATTTCTAAGTAGTGCCCATTCTGGCTTGTTTTATCTGCCATACTATAGTATTTCGTTTCATTAACCCTCCTCTTACCATGGACTAATGTTTTCTAAAATATTATATAGGAGCTGCCCGATGTCCAGGAGCTGATCACTCAGGTGAAATCAGAAAAATACTCTCTACAAGCAGCTGCTATCTTAGGTAAGCTTCATATTTCTCAAAGATTGTATTACAAAGTCTGTACTCTTCCTTTCTCTGCCCTTTTTCTTTCCATACTGTATCAGTGTTGCCTCCTTGTTCTTCCTCTAAGCTGCTTTTGGAAGGTGGTAACTTACAGCTTAAGAATTTCTCGCTGGCGATTTGTTGAAACTATTTGAATGTTCTAACTCTTGACTCTTCCCTGTTGAGCACTAAGCCAGATGATTTAAAACAAGTGTTTTTAAGCTTTTTTTGTGTTATAGACCCCTTCTCAGAATAATACTTTTAACTATATAAAATAAATAATATAGTAATTGCAGCATATGTATATAGCCTGTCAATATTACCTCATTTGATCCTTGCAACAGTCCTGGGAGGCAGGTGCTGTTATTGTTATTATGTTATTATTAAACTAAAGCTGACAGTAGTTAAGTAACTTGCCTGTAGTCACAGAGCTGGTAAGTGAGTGACTAAGGTCAGTTTGAACTCAGGTCTTTCTGACTCCAAGTCCAGTACTCCATCCACTGTACCGCCGAGTTGCCTCAAGATACAAAGAAAACTAATTATACTGAAATACAGCTGTCAAAGTATTCAAGAAATCAAAACAAAAAACCAAGCCTGGACCCTAGGCTAAGAACCCCTAATTTAGAAGGATGAGGAGAGAACTTGTTATGCTGATTTGTCTCATTCATTTAATAAACATTTATTAAGCTACTTATTTTGTTAGTATCACACCCCCACCCAGGCTGTTCCCATCAATTCACACCTGCAAGTTAAGTTCCCAGAAGGACAACTGCTATGTCAGGTATTCTGTGGTTCTGTACTCCTGCAACCGGAGCTCGAGAGCTTTCACCAGTAAGCCAACCAGGAAATGCGATTAGCCCAAAGTAAAGGCATTCACTAAGATGGCATAGTAGGAAGAGTACCTACAGAGTATATCCCACTGATAACACGGCCTCTGGGAAGACCGGACACAAACGTAGAGAGCAGGGGTATTGAAGCATACTTGTAGGGAACACATGGCCAAGGTAACTCCGATCTCTTATTGCAGGATGCCAGTTACCCTTTCTCTTGTGATGTGGTTCTCAAGTTGCTTCCCTCTGGTTTTAGTGGCTCAGTTGAGCTTCTTGGGTCTGCTTCTATCTGCAGCTTGGCTGTTGATTGCTGGAACCAGTTCTTTATTGAATCCATAGTCACCTCCTCTGCTGCCAGAGACCTCAGCCCTTGAAGCCACTTTCTGCCTGGAATGCTGCCTTTCTATATTTGTCTCTCTGGAGAGCTTGTCTTTCTGTTCCCTGCCTTGAATCAGTGGCTCTCAGAATTAAGACTATCTCCAGGGTTTGGATTTTTCAAAGCCTCTAAGGATGTAGCCAGTCTTTTTCCAGCCAGTGGCCAGCTGCCTGCCCTTCCAGTTGAAAGTTCCTTCAGGACCTTTAGACATGTTGTTGAACTTTGTTAGCAAATTAACCACTGGTTACCTCTTCTAGGGGTCCCTACTTTCTGTGATTTCAACTAACTGGAAGGTAGGGAGGGAGCTAGGGAACCAAATCCTTCCCACTATATTAGAGATGGAAGAGATACAAAGATAAGTCTAATAATTTTTTCAAACAAATGCTAGTTTCCCTTGGGCTAAATATATTTCCAGGTTTTGTCTTTATCTGTCCCAAAAGTAGAGCAAGGCCTTGGAGTACCAAAGGCTTATTGCCTTGGCCACATTTGTTCCCTTCATGTGTGCCTCGCTGTCAGAAGTTGGGCCAACACATCCCACATAGCAGATAGCCTCTTATCTCAGGATTTAGGACTATGAGCTGTCTTACATACATAAATGCCTTGGGTCTGTCTTGTATGTATAACCTGTGCACTTTCAAGTTTTATATGTTCCTCTCTGAATCTTTCAGATACAAATGACCCTCATGAAACAGAATGTCCTTCCCAAGTCAAGGACAATAAGGTAAGTCTAGGCTTTGATACTCTGGGAGGAGCAGTGACAGTCCAGACTTATGAGACTAGCTACTTACTAAGTAGTACTAAAATACAAGGTGTCGTTTTGTCACCCTTCACCAGAAGCTCTTAAATATTATTTCTATAATGCACATTTATTAAGTCTCTAGGCCAGTGTTCTCTAAGCTTTTTTTAATTGCACATACTTAACAGTAAAAATTTTGGGGCATGCACTTCCAATATATGCATCTTTGTTTATAAATTACATACCTGTACTAACATACATTGTAAGAAATAAAGGTAGAAATGAAAAGGAATGTGATAAAGATTAAATAAATATTTTTAAATTTTTATCAGTACAGAAACTTGTTGAAATATTAATATTTATTGATATCTTGTTCGTTATTACTTAATTGATATTATAGTGAGCAATGCTATTGAATATGCTTCGTTGTTTTCAGAAAAATCTCTGATTTCCTGGTGAATAGAGTAAACCTGTAAATATTATTCAGTTAATTTGATCATTGTATTCATCATGAGAATGAATTTTTTTTTTCTTCAATTGAAAGATAATTGATACAGTGCCTGGCACATAGTAGGTAATACTTGTTGATTGATTCATTGAATATATTCAGATGAACAGAACAGCTTTCATGGTTCTCCCTGTGTTCTCACACACAATGCAAAAACAATAAGCAAATTGTCTCTTATTTCAACTCAGCAGAAAATTTACAGTATAAAATCTATTCTTTCTTTACATAATTATGCTTAATGAATGTTGTCATGCCCAATTTCCTATCCACTTTTGGATATTTTAATTGTTTTTGTTTGAGTGTGAAAGATGGCAGGAAGGCCAGCATAACTGGGCTGTAGAGTGAAGAAATTTGGTGGATATACACACACACACACACACACACACACACAGCTGGAAAGGTATATGGGGGCCACAGTGTGAAGGGCTTTAAATTCTAAACAGCACAGTTTATATTTGATCTCAGAGGCAAGAAGGAGCCACTGGAGCTTATTGAACAAAGTAGGGAAACTAAATAGGATATTACAGTAATCCAGGCAAAGGTGATAAGAGCTACATCCCTGGTTGTATGAATGGAGAGGGATGGATGGATGGGTGGAAATGAGAGACACTGTAGAGATTTGGCAGTTGCTTGGCTATTTGGGATGAATGAAAATGAGTTGCCATGGATGACACCAAGGATGTGAACCTGTATGACTAAAAGAATAGTGATGCCTTCAACAGAAATAGGAAATGGGAAAGTTTGGAAGAGAGGTAGGTTTTGGGGAAAGATAATGTAATGAGATCTGCAGTGTTGATCATAACTCAGCCATGTGTGTTTATCCTTTTCAAATCACTTTGTACTGCCCCAAAGCTCAAAGCCTGCCAAAGCTGTAAGGTAATAGTAGGAGGACAGGGAGAGGACATTCTGGTTGGAGGGAGGAATTTCCCCAGTGACAGCTATGTGGGATCGTGGTTAGGCTATGACTGGCCTTCAGGCTGACCCTCCATTTCACAGAAGGGAAGAGGCTGACTAATTGTACAGTAGAGGGAAGGAATAGAGTTGAATGATAATTGGTGAAGTGTAGATATTGAATTGGCTTGGCTGTTATGGGAGGGTTGGCTGTAAACCATCTTTCCACCCTAAATTATTTTTCAGACCTCTTGAGTTCATGCCAGGACCCTCATTTTGAAGACCATTGCTCTAGACTACTTAAAAATGAGATGTCAGTTGCTCTTCATAATAACACCTAGGATTTAATTTTTGTTTGATTTTCAGCCTCTTGTTGAACGATTTGACACTTTTTACCTGGATCCTTCTCTCGTCAGCAAGCAAGCCAACCTCGTTCACTTCCCACCAGGATTCAAACCTATCCCTTGCAAGCCCTTGTTCTTTGATCTGGCCCTCAATCATGTGGCTTTCCCACCCCTAGAGGACAAGGTGGAACAGAAGACCAAGAGTGGCCTGACTGGATATATTAAGGGCATTTTTGGATTCAGGAGCTAATTAATATTATACAATAATATACAATATACAATACAAGAATTTATATTCTTATTCTGTTTTGTGAGAAAGCTTCAGAATATTAAATTCAGGTCTGAAATTGCCCAGGGTGGAGGTCTTCCCTATGTCCTCTGTGTGTATGCACTTGCATACTTAACCAGTGTGTTAGAGGGAAACCATACTCTTTTCCTGATCAGTGTGTGTGAGTTTATTGTTTCCCCTAAGACCTGGGTAGGGGGCAATGCCATTCTATCCCATGAAACTCTTGAAGCTTATATTTCAGTCAGCGATGCATTCAGGGAGAGTACATACCAGTCATGGACCACACCTAGAATCATATTTTTCACATCAGTAAAATGGATTTTAAACCAACCTGTCATTCCTATGGGGATAATTGTTGAGCATCTAGAATCCTCGGATGACATTTATCATTACTATGAAAATGTATAAAATGTTGGTCCTGCCTTACTTCTCATCCCCAACTCAGTTATAAAGAGCTGTAGCATAAGAAAGGATCTTTATTTTTAAATATGTTCTGAAATGACTAAACCAAGCCTTGTATTGAAAGGCAAAGGTAGTGGACACCATAATACATTTTTATATAATCTGATTTAATGTTTAGTCGTATCTTCCTGAGATTAAACCTTGCTACTACCTTGATTTTTCCTTCTGGGGTGATACCCTATTATATGTCTACCCTATCAAGGCCTACCTGGTAATTTTGCTATTGATGATGCTAGACAAGGATATATTAAAGGAGCCATCTTTAAAAAGAAAAATTCTATCTTGGCATTTCTAAAGACAACTTATTGTTGTATTTGTCAATGTTCTTCCTCACCCTTCCATTTTTAAATGGAGTTTCTTGCCTTGTCCAGTTCAACGTTCACACCAGAATTTCTCCTTTACCTCTTAATGTCACAGTAAGTTGCTCTGAATTTAATTTTATTGTCATAAGAATTAGAATTTTTAATGAGCCCGTGGCAAGGGCTTGTGCTACTGTGTTTAGTATTAAAAAAAGTCAAGAAAATAGATTTAGCACAGGAGCATTCTCTCCAGATATCCTAGTTAGCCTTTCACATAGTGTCACTGGATATCAAACGGATTTGTTGTAAGAGGCTAAGTCAGCCAAATATAAATGTATATACATCTCCTTATCGCATACAGTTAAGTTGTTCCTGTGGTTGGCTTTGTTGTGAATGGATTCAGGATCAGCGTTCTGCATAGAGCTGTTCGTATTGATCCCTGGACTGTTTTATACAATGACATTTTAGAAACCAAACAGAATGCTTCCACTGGGATAGGAAATGGGGAATTAAATTTTCTGGTATTAGGAATTTGACATGCACTTTGCCCTAAGTGGGGTGACTTTCGTGTTCCTTTGATTCTTTGTCTTCTAACCACTCTAGTACCATCAACTGTAGGGTTTCACACACCAAAAACCTTCCATATCCCAAAGTGGGGAAAAGAGTGGGGGATGGGGGGAGGAAGAGAAACAATTCAGTCTCAGTTTATATTTTTAAAACAGATGCCTACATCTGCTGGTGTTAATTTTCATTTTAATTAAATCTGTGAGATGTACAGTTTGGGTGAAGGGGAACAGGGTTCCCAAGTAAGCAAGATTTAATCTGAAGGAGCAGAGGTTAGCTGCTGTCTTTTAATTTTAATTTATCAAGTAATAAAATTTTAAGCACATCATTTTGGGAAGGTAATGATTTATCCCAATCTGTCCTTCTTAATGTTATTTCTGTTTAGGAAAATGTTGAGTTGAGTCAGCTGATGTTTTGGCCCAGCTGCTCTCTGAATGCTGTGCCTCTTGGCCTTTTCCTCCTTCCATGTACCTTGTTTTCATGTCCTGTCTCCTTTTCCAGTTTTGCATTAAATCAAGTGAGAGTTCTTTGTTTCCCTGTTTAAAATAAAGCATTGATCTGGTTGAGTTCTCTTCCTGGTTGCCCGATGCTGTGCTTTTCTCCGTTAGCTGTGAAGCACCAAACTGTCTAGCCTCCAGCAGACTACTGGGTGCAGGAGCTGCTTGGACACTTCCACTTTGGAGTTTCATATCTTAAGATCACAGCTTAGCATCGAGGCCTTCCAGCAAACAACATCATGCCTGAACTTGAAGGTTGTATCTGTCCTCCTGAAAACTGATGACCATTAGCCTCCCTGAAAAGAAAACTACCTCAGGTTTGGCCTGCTCACTTTAGTAATTTAGTGTTTCTTCCCCTTCAGATATGAATTTCTAGTATCTTCATTATCACTAAATTTAATTTAAAAACTAGTAGGGGCAGCTAGGTGGTGCATTGGAAAGTACCAGCCCTGGAATCAGGAGCACCTGAGTTCAAATCTGGCCTCGGATACTTACTAGCTGCGTAGCCCTGGGCAAGTTACTTAACCTCGATTGCCTTTTAAAAAAAAAGTCTAAAACCCCAAACTGATTGAAAAATTTCTTGTAGAATATAGAACAAATTCAATCCAATGAACATTTTGGAAAGCTTGAAATACCAGAGGCCCAGGAAAATATCCAAAGATAGGGCAGCTAGGTGGCACAGTGGATAGAGCGGATTCAGGAGGACTTAAGTTCAAATGCAGCCTAGACACATAACACTTACTAGCTATGTGACCTTGGGCAACTCACTTAACCCCATTGCCTATCCTAAAAAAAAGAAAAAACAAAAATATCCAAAGATAGAAAAGACATGTACTGGCTATAGCTACAGAGGAATAAAAAACACATTTGTCTCTAAAATATTTCCATTTTCACTCTTACCTTACTATTGATTGGAGAAATGCAAATTAAAACAATTCTGAGGTACTATCTCATACCTATTAGATTGGCTAATAGGACAGAAAAGGCAAATGAAAAATGTTGGAGGGGATGTGGGGGAAATGAGACATTAATGCACTGTTGGTGGAATTGTGAACTGATGTAACCATTATGTAGAGCAATTTGGAACTGTGCCCAAAGGTCTATAAATCCATGCATATCCTTTGATCTAGCAATACCACTACTAGATCTGTATCACAAAAGAGATTAAAAAAAGAAAAGGACCTATATGTACAAAAATATTGATAGCGGCTCTTTTCTGGGGGCAAAGAATCAGAAATGGAAGGGATGGCCATTAACTGGAGAATGGCTGAACAAGTTGTGGTATGTGATTATGATGGAATACTGTTGTATTATACGAAATGATGGACAAGATGCTCTCAAGAAAACCTGGAAAGACTTGCACGGACTAGTGTAAAGTGAAATATACTATGTATAAAGTAACAGCAATATTGTAAGATGATCAGTTGTGAACGACTTAGTTATTCTCAGCAATATAATGATCCAAGACAACTCTAAAAGACTTAGGATAAAAAATGCTATCCATCCCCAGAGAAAGAACTGATGGTGTCTGAATATAGGTTGAAGCATAAAATATTTTAATTTTCAGAACGAAATTAATGGAAGAATCCCTCCCATGGAAACAAGAAAAATCTAGGATCTCAATCTCAGAGAAGCCTTTTTGATGCATGGGAGACCACATTTGTGCTGCATACTTGTGGATGGCATACATTTCAATAAGTGAAAGACATGGAAGCTGGTTATCATTGCCAGTATATTACTGAGTGCAGAGCTGCCCAGCACAGCGTATGCTAGGGGCCACAGAGCGTAGAGGTCTTGATTAAACAGGATCTGAAGTAGATAAAAGCAAAGACTAAACAGATCTGAAACCAAAGATTATGATTGAAGGGGAGAAAAATTAATACAACATCAGTTATTGATGATTATCATGGGAACTTTTTTCCCTTGACATTAAGCTATTGAGAATTACTATAATCAGAGTTTTTCAGATGCTGTCAATGAACTGCTTTGACATATTAGTTGTTCCATACTGTGGCAAACTCGTTGTGATTTGGCAGATTGTGTTGTCCACATTTCAAGACAGATGGCTTTATTCGTACCAGTTCTCATGCCCCAGAAGGCTGGGCTTTATAACCTTAATTTAAAAATATGCCATGTTGCCCTTGGAGGTCTCATTCCTCCCAAAGGCACTTTGTCCAGAAGCAGTGCTTTTAAGAGAGAGACAGGTAAGGCCATAGAGCTAAGCATAGTCAACCATTGTCTCTGTTTGGTAGGGATGGGTTATAGCAAGCAAAGGTATGAATAACCTAGAAATCACCAAATAGTTAGTCTTGAAGTCTTGAAATTGTTTCATGTCTTGTATCCCATTTGTGCCTGAGAAGTTTTCCTCTTATAGTCACTGGAAAGCTTTAGATGATGCTTCTGTGCTGTTCTACCAAGTTTTCATTATGTACAATCTTTATTTTGACCCCTTCACTGTGGAGTCCTCTGGTTGGTTCCCCCTTTCAGCTCTGACCTTGGGTCAAATTGTCCAGGCATAGCCCTGATTGTTGGACTTGTTCCTTAAAAAGGAATTAAGAAGAGGCTGCTAACTAGTTTCCATCCTCATGTCACTGTGTTGAGATCTGCCTTTCTGCACCCTAGATCTCAGTGGCTCTCTGGCCAAGGGTCATCCCTGCCCTCAAGTAGTTTCCCTTGCCTTCCCATCCTCACTGGGGAAGGAGCCACAATATGGGAGTGATTGTCCAGTAGGGCCCTGGCTATTTTGAGTGAGATCATTAGAATAACGTGTAAGTCCAGCAGGCTCCCCCTCTTAACATATCTTAATTATGTTCAAAATGTCTAGTTCAAACTCCTAGAAATAAGGATAGATCAAGTGGGCCCTAAAAAGGAAAAAAAAAACGAACACATTAACTGAATTTCCTACTCTTCCTCTGCTGAAGTTGAGGAGATAGGGGGAAAGGTGAAGTTTTGATTTTTTAAAATTGTTTTGATGTGTATTTTAGCGTATATCCCATTAATCTTCTCTGAATTTGCTCTCAAACCTTGGCTGCTTCAGATTTTCTCATTCCTTGTCTTGGGGCCTTATGAGCTTAAATTTTCTTTCCATCTCAAATAGAATTACCTTGGAGCTACTCTGATATTACCTTAGTCTGAAAGCCTTAGCCAGCAACTTCTGGGCTGCAGTCCTCACAAAGAGAGGCACTAAAGCCTAGAAAAAATGTAATTTTCCTGGGAATTTGGGGACAAGTACTATAAACTTACCAGGGTTGAAATGCTCCCTTTCTTGGGGATAAAGGGAAGAAGCAGCATAGTTTAAACAAGGTACAAGGAAACTTTGGGAGCCCACCTCTGATATACTTACTTTTACTATGCTGCAGGTGGTTTTTGTGCAAGCCACTTAGGGTTCAATCATGCCAGAAAGGTGACTCACTCTCACAGGTCCAGTCTGTACTCGTGCTCAGTTTTGGTAGGAGAAAGTAGCACCTCCCTCAACCCAGTGAGAGGACAATGTGCTTGTAGCAGACTGGCCAGCAGGCCTTCCCTTTCTCCTCCTCCCTCTCTCTCTCTCTCTTTCCCTCTCCCACCTAGTTTACCTCCCCATTCCCTGTAAGTGTCTAGTTGGGTTCAGATCCTTGTGTAAGTTTAGAAGGTACAGAGCAACATGATGGTTTTCTCAGTTCTGTTTGAAGAGAGAGGGCTCCGTGTTGAGTTGGTGGGCAAACCACAGTTCCTTTGGCTTTTGTCTTCTGATTTTCCCAGGGCAACACTAGATTTCTCTATACCACTTCCCTGGCTGGGCCCAGAGCCAAAGAACATTCCAAACTTGTCCTCCCTAAAACTGCCTTGCAGATTCTTCTTGACTGTTTCAGGGAGGGGACGCCCAGTTAACTCCTACCTGGCAGCAAATTACTTTCAGTTCAACAAATATTTGTTTTCTCTCCTCCCCCCTAAAAAAAAAATGGGGTAAAAAACCTCTTATAATAAATATGCATAGTCAAGCAAAACAAATACCCACATTGGTTATGTGCAGAAATGTCTCTCATTCTGTGTATTGAGTCCATCATCTCCCTGTCAGGAGATGGGTAGCATGCTTTATCATCTGTCCTCTGAAACCGTGGTCATGGCATTGATGGGAGTTTTTAGTCTTTCAAAAGTTTTAACTTCACTGTGCACATTGTTGTCCTGGTTTTGTTCACTTTGCATCAATCCATACAAGTCTTTCCAGGTTGCTCTGAAACCTTCCCTTTTGTGATTTTTCACAGCTTGATATCATTCTGTTAAAATATTACCATAATCAGTTGTCATTCCCCAATTGATGATGGGCACTCCCTTGGTTCCCAGTCTTTGCCACTACAAAAAGAGCTTCTATAGGTATCTTTGTACACGTGGGCCCTTTTCTATTTAATGTCTTCAGGGTATAAGGCTAGCAATGGTATTGCTAAGTCAAGGTTTATTAACTTTGAGAGCATAGTTCCAAATTGCTTTCTAGAATAGCTGGACCAATTCACAGTTCCACCAGTTGTGCACTAATGAGCCTGTATTTCCACAGCTCCTCTAACATGTAACATTTTCCTCTTCTGTCAGCTTTGCCAGCATGATGGGTGTGAGATGGGACTGAAGGGTCACTGAGTTAATTCGAGTTTCTTTAGTAGTGGTTTGAAGCATTCTTAAATAGTAAATTGGTTCTTTTTCTCAAACACTTTAGGTGACCTGGAGAGCCTCCTCCCTTCAGAGCCACCTTGGAGCTTCCATACTTTTCAGTCCAGTGTGCTGAAGGAGCAAGCACCCTTAAGGGTTCAGAGGAAATAATCTTTGAGGGAAGTACATGGTCATTAGCGACCTTTGTACCTAAACAGAGAGTGATTTTCCTGACATGGCGACAGTCTATAGCATGTTAAAGGTTACTGGTACTTATGAGAATTCTGGAAGCTTGGTACTTATCTGCTACCATAGCAGAAGTGGTATTTACCTTTGCTATAGATGCCAATTTCCTGAGAAGGATAATGAAACATGAATGGAACCACTTCTCTTCAGCAAGGCTTTACAAAGAAAGGGGACAAAGATCAGCCTTTGTACTAGATCTCATCCATTCCACCTCTGTGCTCCCAATTCTTCTTATTCAGTCACTAACACACCGGCCGCCTCTGCCATTTCCCCACAAGGCCTGGGTTAGGGAGGAAGGAGTGTATGTCTGAAGGTTAGCTGACCCTGCCAGTGTGGAGACAGAGAAAGGTGCTCGATGGCTGGTCCCCACTGGGGAATCACCTCTCCTGGCCTACGTGGATGCGTCTGAAAGTGAGTTGGCTGAGTAGTGCTGGTGGACTACAAACCCTCAAATCATAAATAAACCAAGTTATAAGGTCTGCCATCAGCAGGGAGTTCAGCTCAGGAAGTAATGCCACCCTTGTTAGCAAGACCATCTAAATGCCGTCATTGCCTCTGATCAGAGTGCTGTCCCATACTCGCCATAACAGTTATGGAAGCCCAGTTCTCTGCTTGGCGTTTAAAGCCCCTCACAACCTGGCCCCCCTCTTCCCTTTCTGACCTTGTTATGCATAACTCCCTTCTTTTACATTCCAGCCAAACCTCCCTTTGTGTCCTGTGAGCATCTGGGTCTCTCAGATACGACCCTTCCTGACATAGCATACCCCATCGCCTCTCTGCACCTTTGCCCCAGCTGTCTCCCAGACCTAGAGTGGCACTCTTTCCCACCTCACTCCTGATTCTTAGAATCCCTTGTTTACTTTGAAACTCAGCTTAAGCATCCCCCTTTACGCGGTGCCTGTCTTGATTATCCAAACACCAAGAAAAGGACTGTCTTACGTCTGTTTTGAAAATACAGTGGCCTTGAATTCCCTGTTCTGCTGTAGGATGCCATTGCTAGTGGGTATGAGAGGAGGAAAAAAAAACCATCTTCCTGTCTTGCTGAACTTGGCCAGAAGGGCAAGGGAATAGATGAAAAGCAAGTCCTTGGAGCTCCAACCTTCCACCAGAGCTAACTGTGGAACTCACGGCAGAGTTGGGGTAGGCCCGAGAGCCTCAGCCGGTGGCTAGTTGTTGGAAGTTCCCCTAAACCCATTGGCTAACAGTTGTTGGCCAGATGTTATTAGGTTGTTCAGGAACCAATTTGATCAAGGCCTGCCCAGTTCCACATCCTTTACACTTGGATTTTGTCTGTAAACTTTTGGAAATTTCAATTACTGCTCTTCCTTAGTGGGGCAGTTAGGTGGTTTAGTAGAGTGCTGGGCCTGGAGTCAAGAACTGAGTTCAAATCCAGCCTCTGACACTCACTAGCTTTATGACCCTGGGTAAGTCACTGAACTATTTGTATGATCCTGGGTATATTACCTCATCTGTATAATGAAGGTCATAATAGCACCTACCTCCAAGGGTTGTGAGGATCAGATGAAAAAACATAAAGAGCTTAGTACAATGCCTGGCACATAAAAACACTATATAAATGTTAACTGTTATTATTACTATTGTTGTTCTCTATGATATCGAGGATTATGGGTGTGAACAGGCAGTTTTTCCCATCTTTTTGTTTAAATATATTTTTGTTAAACTTGTAAGATATTTGTATGCATACCTATACGTGCATAGATACATGTGTCATGTATACATACACACATATTTGTGTGTACATAGGCACTGTTTCCCTGTCTCGCTCAGACTGGGAAGCGCAATGGCCACTCACATTCCAATCTTACTGCTGATTGGCAGGAAGTTTTTACCTGCTCCAGGTAGGATAACTCCCCACACATACACATACTTGGTTCAGACATCCAATAGGATCTTGCCCTACTGAAGCTTAGCACTCCCAAACTCAAGCAGTCTCCTAGTAATAGCTATGTGCCACCACGCCTTGCCCAAAGAATATATTCAAACCATACTATTTTTGGTTTACGAAATCCCTTGTTAAGAGTCCATGATCCCTGTGGTCCAACAGTCCAAGTCAATGCTCAAGTACCACTGACTTGGCCTGCTATTCACTCAAGTCAATTTTTTGTTTAATCATCCCTTGACCTCTGTAGTTAACTGAGAAAAGCTTAATTTGTTCACCTATGGCTTCGAGTTTCCTGCTCCAGGTTTTGTAATCCTTGGTGATCCTTTTTAGGTTCTTCTGACAGTAACACTTGTGCTCATGTAAATCCTCAGAAGTGATTACAAATGCACTCTATCAAACATTCAAAGAACAAATAACTCCAGTGTTACATAAAGAGTTGGCAAAAATAGAGAAAGAAGGCATTTACCAAATTTCTTCTGTGAGACAGATTTGGTCCTGATAACCAAATTAGAGAGAAAGCAACCAATAAGCATTTATTAAGCACTTATTATGTTCCAGTTAATGTGGCATGAGCTGAAGATACTCAGAGCCAAAAGTGAAGGTGTCTGACCTCAAGAAGCTTACGTTCTAAAGGTGTAGACAAATATATGCTGAATAAGACTGTAACCCTTGGTACCAGTCAGGTACTGATCTCTGCCAAGGAAAAACAACCCTGGATGCTACCTGGGTAACAGTCCTTAACCAAGGAGAGCTACTTGCCAGAGATGAAGCCTGTGTGTCTGGTCGGACTTCTGGGGGTTGTTCCACAAACAAAAGGAAGGTTGTGTTTTAAAGGGACAGGTTGGTTTTCTCCCTATTCTGAGAGAATGAATATCCGAAATATAACTGAATGCTAGAAATTGTCATCCTGGACAGACATAATTGTTTTCTCCATCCCTTGAGAGAGAGTCTATTATGAGATCAAATTCTGTAACTCTGAGGGGAGGGCAGTGAACTGGAGTGGCTGGAGGAAAGAGCTTAGTTTCTTTTCCTCCTCGTTGTTTGGAGGGAAGTGCTTTAGTGATGCTGGCTTTGGCAACATCCACCAAAAAAAAAAAAATGAGACTGGGTGTTGTAGCTTTGGGTGTAGTGGCCAAACCTCTGATCATGAAATGGTACAGTAAGACAGGCCTTGGAGTCAGGAGGACCTGAGTTCAAATCCGACTTCAGACACTTGACACTTACTAGCTGTGTGACCCCGGCCAAGTCACTTAGTCTCAATTGCCTTACCAAAAAGAAAAAAAAAGCTGGTACAAAACAGTGTCCCCAAAACCTGGGGTGCATTCTCACAACTATACACAATGTCCATGGGGAGAGTAATGAGGCCCATTTGTAGAAAACCTATAGGAACCAGGAAAGGAATATCTGTGTCCTGGAAATCCTTTTCTCCTTTTAGGGAGTCCTCACAATGTTTCCCTTAAATGTAGCTCTCTTCTGGGCTCAGAGGCCCTGTGCCTTTCTTCCTAGAGCCCATAGATAGCATTTCTCTCTGCCACAAAGAAGAGTGACTGTCACTCTCCCTGGCTGTCACTCTCCCTTGCCCCATGTGTCCTCGACATGTCTTTGCTCCACATGATGCCTTAACATGATGGATACTACTACTGGCTCTGCTGCCCTGACTGCTGATGTAACCTCCAGATATTCTAAATTCACCAGGTCTTCAAGACACTTCCATCTTGAGATACTCAGCCTAAGATCACACAAAGAGAAATAGGCAGCTGCCTGCTCATAACTGCCATGACCAGGTCAATTCTGGATCAGTAGCTAAGTAGCGGAGTTCTTGTCATCACATAGTAAAGACCCCTCAGTCATACAAGACCTAATTTAGGAAGTAGGCTCTCAAAGTTCTACATGATGGGCTGGAGCCAGGAAAAGAATATTTGAGTATGCTGTGTGAAACCCACAAGGTAAGGCAAATCCACACATGACCCATGCCCATTGCAGAAGAATCTACTGAGAGTTAAAGATAGAGGAGGCAGGAGTGTTTTTAGACAGCAGAGAAGGATGCATTATAGAAAGAGGTTGGAGTGTATGGGTGATAGTGGTAATAATTGGCTGGAGAAGACGGAAAAGGATGGGATCAAGAGAATATATAGAAGTTGTCTTTGTTGAGAAGTGCCACCTCTGCGTCAAAGATAGGAGAAAAGGAAGAAATGGTGAAGGGTGATGATTAGGAGGAAGAATTCAAAGATGAGAAGGGGAGAAGAGGGAGTTCTTGGCAGAGAAAGAAAAAAGTATAGACATCTGAATGTACCAATATCTTAATGAATATTGATACAAAAATGTTGAATAAAACATTGTTAAAGAAGGCGTATTCAGAGACAGCTAGGTGGTACAAGTGGATAGAGCTCTAGCCTTGGAGTCAGAAGGACCCGAGTTCAAATCCAGCCTCAGGCACTCGACACTTATAGCTGTAAGACCCTGGGCAAGTAACTTACCCCTGGTTGCCTCACCAAAAAAAAAGCAAAAAAAAAAAAAAGGCATATTCGAAAGATTATCCATCAATATCAGCCTGAGTATAGACCAAGTCTTCAGGATTAGTTCAACATTAGGAAAACTATAAGTATAATAGACACCAAAAAAAAATCACGTTCTGTCAATAGACACAGAAATAATTTTTAACTAAATACGTATGTGCTAAAAAAAAAAAACCAAAACACTAAAACATAGTAATAAACAAGTCTTTCCTTAATATGGTAAATATTACGTGAAACCAAAACCTAGCATTATCTGTAATGGAGAAACACTAGAAGATAATCCAACAAGATAGCAGGTAAAGCAAAGTAGTAGTGTTGCTACAATTTGATATAGTTCTGGAAATGCCAACGACAGCAGATACAGTTCTATAACAAAAAATATATATATAAGCAAAGAGGAAACAAAATTAGTTATTTTTTAGATATATGATAATTCACTTAAAAAACGATTCAAATAAAAAATCGTTAAAATGATAACTTTAGCAAAGTAGCAGAATATAAAATAAACCCATAGAATAATCAGCCTTTCTATTCATGTGTATGTATGAATTTTCTATGTATAGAAAAGTGGGCTACCTTCCCACATGTAGCATGGGATTGTCTGTGTAGCTTAAAAGGAAGCAAAATAGCCATCTCTAGCCTCTTCTCCCCAACCCCCTTCTCCAAAGGAGGTTTTTATTCCTGCCAGGAGGAGGAGCAGGAAGCTGGGGCTAGAGACTAGTCCCTTCTCCCCAGAGAGAAGGTGCACCAGGCCAAAATTATACCTATCTACTCCCTATGATATTGTCATTTTAGGAGAAAAGATCAGATTCAATCTAACTTTTGATCACTGTCATCGAAAGCAAGGAGGTCTCCAAGCTTTATATCCAAAACTTGTCTCCTTTCCCACCAAATACCAGTTCCACAATGAACATACATAATAAATAACAAAGAAATCCACTTATCAAATCGTGGCAAAACAGAAATCAGAGAAGGTGTATATAGAAGACTATAGACCAGACAATACAGAGTGGAGGAGCTCTCCCGTTGAGAATGAGGTAAGCCAGCTCAACCAAGAGAAAGTCCTAAATCTCACCCAAGGGGAAACTACCCAAAGTCTCTAACAAACTAGGGAGAGAGACATGATGGAGACTGCCAGCTCCTTTTATGTCTTCCCAGAATCTTTTCCTTCAGCAACCTGAAGTGAAGTTGGCCTCTCCCATCTTCCTTCTCAAAGCTGGAAGCCAGAAGTGCCCAAAGTGATTTTAAGTTTGCAGAAGAATGGACAAGAACTGCAGCTTTCTCACTCACAACAACTCCATTTCACTCCAGGGCATTCATCTCTACCAATAAGGAGAGAATGCTATGCCAATGGGCTTTGAGATGGGGATTACATACATACTAACAAAACCAAGCAGGAGAAGACAGAAAAAGAAATTCCATTAAAAATAACCACAGGGTTATAAAATATCTGGGAATCCACATACCAATATATCCTTGAGACTTTTATGAATATAATTTCAAAATAGTTTTTGCAGAAATAAAAGACAAATAATTAGATACTAAGTTCCATTCTTGACCCATGCCAATATAATAATAATACATTAATTTACAGATAGAATGACATATCAATCAAGTACCAAAGAGTTGTTTTATAGAGTTAGACAAAATAATAACAAATTTCAACTGGAGGGTCAAGAATATTAAGGGAAATAATGAAAAAGAGAAGGCATGAAGAGGATCTAGCATTACCAGATCTCAAGCTATGCTATGAAGTAGTAATCTTCAGAACTACTTGGTACTGGTTAAAAGTTGACCAATGGAACAGATTAGGTAAAAAAGATATAGTAGCAATCAAACTTACTGCCATGGTGTTCAATAAACTCAAAAATGTCACCTGCTAGTGTAAGGATTCTCTAGTTGACGTAAATTGCTGGGAAAACTGGAAATTAGTCTGGTAGAAATTACAGCTAGACCGACTTATGCCATGTGGTATAATCTCCTAATGCATAAACAACCTAAAGGTCATAACATAACATAGACAAGAAAGGAAGGGGGAATATAAATCATCAGAGAAGATAAAATGGACAATTCTGATTATATAAAATTGAAAAGTTTGAGTGCAAAGAAAAATATTAATAAAAGAAAAATAAAATGGGAAATGATTTTTGTAGTGATTTTTGCTAATAAAGGTCTGGTATACAATATTTGTAGGAAATTAATAAAGTATTTAAGAGGTGTTTCTGAAAAAAAGAAAACAAGCTATGAACAGCTGTGTGGGGAAAAAATGCTTCAAGCCTCTAATAAGAGAAATTCTCATTTTAAAAGTCCTGAGGTTCCACTTCACATTCATCAGATTGGAAAAGATGACGAAAAAGAGGAAACTGGGTGTATGACACTAGATGAATCATTTATGCTGTCAATGCTGTAGACCCAAAGACGCTAAGTTTTTTTAAAAGGTGCCAGTCTGCATTGCTAGAAGGAATTTCCTCAGCTTGTAATTCACCCTATACCAATCCCTATTCTATGTGCTAGGCACTGGAGTTACAGATGAGAAAGCAAGGCAGTCTTTGCTATCAAGGAGCTCACATTCATTGGTGCAGACTTATGGCGGGGAAGTTGGATTCCCTCTCCTTAGAATTTGCAATGAGAGAGGATTACATAAGTGTAAAGGCAGCAGGCATCTCATGAACTTCGATTCTTTCTGAGTGAGGCAGGGGAAATTGAAGGGGAAATGTAAATGAAGTAAACCGAAATGTGGATGGAGACAAGAAGAGGGAAGAGAAAACTTTAAGGAGAGGATGGAGTCAAAGAGGGAGTGGTCACAAGTAAAAAAAAAAACCCTTCAGCTATGGAGGGCTGATTACAAAGCTGCAAGGAAAGGTGAGAGAGAGAGGGAGAAAAGAGGAGGAGGAGGAGTTTGAAGTTTGGTGAGGAAGGGGAGGAAAGAGGTTTGGACTGAGAGAGTTCAAGTATAGATAGATTATTATTACATGGATCCAACTATAGGTAGATCATTCCTTTTCTTTCCCCATTTTCTTGTTCCCTGTAAAGAGGAGGTGGGGGACAAAGAGAAGAAACGTATGACATGATGGAGTTAAAAATGGATGGAGTTAAAAATAAACCTAACAACCAAAATGATGAAAATTAATGGGATTCATTTGTTATTGTTGTTGTTCGTCCTTGATTCTTGAAGGGGAACAGTGACATCATGAGGGTGATATCTTGTCTTGCTTGTGAACTGGATTTAAGTGAGGCAGAGCTGTGCAAAGTGGTCAGCCTTACTCTCTTTTCCAGAGATCATCCAAGTCCAGTGGCAGGACAAAAGTCAAGGTGACTGGTGATGGCCCAGCATGCAATGGGTGACCTTGGTCTTTCTAAATTAAGGTCTTTCCCAGGTCTCAGTTTGTCTGAGTCAAGGCCCATTCAATGACTAAGGGCTAGGGAAGAATTGAGACCAAACAATTTACTCACAAAAGGGAGGAGGGTGGCAGAATGTATCAGAAAGCAAAACCCAACAATATTTGTTTACAAGAAACACTTAAAATGTAGAGATGCACACAGTTTAAATGAGGGGCTGGAGTAGAATCTGCATCAGGTGGATCCAAAATAGAAGCAATAGCCCTCATAAGCTCAGACAAGGCAACATTAAAATCAAACAGAGATGATGATAAAAGAAATAAAATAAAAGAGATAATGTTTAAAGATACCATCAATTATGAAATAATGTCAATACTAAATATATGTATATTGAATGGCAGAGCATTTAAGTCAGTAGTTATCCTTTTATGAGTCATGGACCCCTTTGGCTGTCTGGTGACATCTGTAGGACCCTTCTCAGAATGTGTTTTTTTTAATTTATAATTGTAGGAAAGGCTAAATCTCAACTAGAAGTTAATGAAAATAAAGATGAAATGTGTTTCCCAACCAACTCCACAGAAGTCTTGAAATCTAGTCATGGCTCTCTGGGAGATCTGTGGACCTCAGGTTAAGAATCTCTGATCGAAGTACTTAAAAGATAATCAAACTACAAGGAGAACTAGGCAGTATGTTGCACCTTAGAGCATGGTCCCGGAGTCACATAGTGGATGTGGCTAGAGTATATGTGTGAAGGGAAACACACTTAGGGAGTACCTATGGTCCAGGTACATGTGGGAAAAGAGCAATTCACATGTCTGATGCTGTAAGAAAACTGATGTCTTCTAGTAATGACATCAGTCTGCTTTCACCAGGCATTTCCCATTGGTCTTGTAGTCTTCACTATAAGCTGCTTGATAGAAGCATAGTCTTTGTTGGATATGGCTTGATTGGATAAATAATCTCTTCCAGGTTTTGCCTGTGTAGATGCATCGTCTCTGCTAGACATTGTCCTGCTGGATAGTCTCTATTAGATGTTAATCTGTCTGATGTATAGTGTTCACTACATGCTGCCCTTATTATTAAGGTAGCCTATTATGTTTACAATTTTCCTAATGTTGAGCCATCTCAACAATGCTCTCATAAACCCAACTTGTTCATAATGTATAATCTTTTAAATATATTACTGTAGCATCTTTGTTAATATCAATTTTTGCATTTATACTTATTAGGGATATTGGTCTATAATGTTCTCTCTCTGCTTTATCTCTCCCTGGTTTAGGTATTAGAACAATATTTGCTTCATAGAAGAATTTTGAAAAGATGCCTTCTTCCTTCTCTATTTTTGAAAAAAATTTTTTTAAAAAGGGTGGCACAGTGGATAGAGCACCGGCCCTGAAGTCAGGTGGACCTGAGTTCAAATCCAGCCTCAAACCAAACACTTGACACTTATTAGCTTGTGTGACCCTGGGCAAGTCGCTTAACCCCAATTGCTTTAAAAAAAAATGTGTATGCTATTATAATTACTTGCTTTTTGAATATATGATGTAATTAGACTGTAAACCCAGTTGATCCTGGGGTGTTTTTTTTCCATTTTGAAGATCCTTTTTGTTTGTCCAATTTCTTTTTTATGAAATTGAGTTATTCAAATTTGCTATTTCTGGCTCTGTTTATCTAGGTATTTAATTTTTTGGTAAATATTAATACTTTTCATTTAAGTTATCAGTTTTATTGCCATATGATTGGGCAAAATAGCTTCTATACTTTCTCCACTATTCCTTCTCAATTGTTGTGAATCTTCCTTTTTCATTTTTGACAATGGCAATTTGGTTTTCCACAACTTTGAAAAAATCAGATTATCTAAGTTTATTATTATTTATTTTATTAGTTTTTTTAAAAACTCCTAGTTTTATCAGTTCAAGTTTTCATTTTTAATTTTATTTCTGCTTCAATTTTCAGAATATAATTTTTATTTTGATTTTTTTACTTATTAAAAAATTTTAGAACAAATCACTGTTTTATTCTTTTTGTTGATTAAAATGTTTAGAGATATACATTTTCTCCTAAAGATTGTTTTCTCTGCATCCCAAAAGTTTTGATATGTTGTCTTATTACTTTTTAATAAAATTATCTACCATTTCTGTGTTCTTTGACCCACCCATTCTTTAGAATTAAATTACTTAGTCTCCATTTAATTTGAATGCTTTCTTCAAAGGCCTCTTATTCATATTTTAGTGTGTTATCATCAATAAAGAATATGTTTAATATTGCTGCTTGTATACATTTCTTTCTGAGGTTTTTGTGCCTTAGCACATTGATCATTGTGACACAAATGACAATTTTTTGCAAGGTGCCATACACAGATGGTACACACACACATATGTATATGTGTATCCCTTTTCTATTGATAATTGCCAGAGTTCTTTCATTTTATAAAAATTCTACTCAAGTCCCTAACTTCTTTCTTGTTTACCTTTTTTAATAAGATTTGTTTAGGTCTGAAAAGGATACATTGCAGTTTCTTTTAATATCAACTGGAATTTACTATACATACACTCATACACATACATAAACACTCTAATAAGAGAAATTCTAATTTTAAAAATCCTGAGGTTTCACTTCACATTCATCAAATTGGAGAAATGACCAAAAAAAGGAAACTGGGTGTATTATATATATATAGGGTGAAGTGTGGGTCTAAATAAATTTTTGCCAAACTTTTTTTTTTTCGTTTTAGCTAGGCAGTGGGGTTAAGTGACTTGCCCAGGGTCACATAGCTAATAAGAATTATGTATCTGAGACCAAATGTGAACTCAGGTCCTCCTGAATCCAGGGTCGGTGCTCTATTCACTGCACTTAGCTGCCCCTTGCCAAATGTCTTTCCAAGTTTTCCCAATGATTTTTATTGAATAATGATTTTTCCCCCCACTGTTTTATAATCTTGGAGCCAAACACTAGTCTTTTGTTTACCTTTGATTCTAATTCTGGATTTTCTGTTCTGTTCCATTAATGTATTTTACTATTTTTTTAAAATCCAGAACTAGATAATTTTGTCACTTCATAGTCAGTCAACTAGCATTTATTAAGCACTTCCTGGATGCTAGATACGGCGTGAAACACTGGGAATACAAAGAAAGGCAAAAAAATAGTCTCTTCTCTCAAGGTGTTTACAGTGTCTAATTAAGGGAACTACACTCAGACTGCTATATACAATGAAGATACCAAGAGGATAAATTGGGGACAAACTCTGAGGAAAGGCACTGCAGTACAAATTCCCCTTCATCAGCATTTTCCCACCATAATTCCCCTTCATATTCTTGCCTGTTTTTTCAAATGAACTCTATTTTTTTTATCCAATACTATGGATATACAGATATACAGAGGGTAGTATTGAATATATAAATACATCTGGCAAGTATTGGCATTTTTACAACCTTGGCTGTGCCTAGCCGTGTTCATGGGCCCCTTCATCTTCAGTGTCTTGCCCAGGACTGAGAGGCTTTCTAGTTGGCCTCTACCTGAACCACCTAAAGTGTGTAGTGGTTTATTTGGCAACAGAACTGGGACTAAAATCTGGGTCTTGACTTTCAGTCTTGGATCTGTTCTTCAATAGGGAAGACAGGATATTCTACCCTGCTATAGGCTTGGCAAAACATTTTTCTTTGTTTTAAAATTTTATTTAAAAATTTTTTTTCGTGAACAAAAATCCATTTTCTCTCTCATTTCTTTCTAATCCTAATTCTAACCCACCTCCCTCTAGTGAATAAAAGAAAAACAAAACCCTCGTAATAAATCTGCAGTCAAGCAAAACATATTCCCACAATGTAAGACTTTCCTCAAATGAGATGATACATCTACAACTCTTCGCTAACCTTAAAGTGTTATATGAATGCTATCTATCTATACATCTGTCTTCTCAGTTCACATAAGCATCAGCCTCATGTTTCTTCTTAGATGCATGGCCCATCAGATCTTCTTCAATGCAGTTCATAAAATCCAAATGTTATAGTTGGATGGGACTCTAGACATTATTTAGTCCAGCTCTTTTCTTGGGGGTGGAAGGTGGGGAAGAAGGGATGGTTATTAGGACCTATGATTTCATTGGTATAGAGAACTCCCAGCGGAAAAAAACCCTCTACCAATGCAAATTGGCGCCTGGCCTGCAATTTATAGTCAGGAGTTCCCTGGACAACTGAGATATTGAACGATTTGCCTGAGGGAACAGCCAGTATGAGTCAGAGGCAAGCCCTGAACCCAGATCTTCTCTCTGAGGCCAGCTCACCTAGAGATTGGCATTTCAGTTTCCTTGCAGAGCATCCAAACACAGATGCTCTCATTGAATTCTAGGTGGAATCAGGCCATGGTAATAGCTCTTATAGTACCATCTCTCTTTCTCCTTGCTTGCATTATAATATTAATAATAGCCATTATGTAAGGCTTTAAGGTTTGCTAAGTGTCCTACATATATTATTTCATTTGATTCTAGGTGAACCTGTGAGACATTTTCAATGCTGTTCTCAGGACCAGTTCTTGGATTGGTGTTTAGAGAGTCCAAGGATGGAAATAGCTGTGGGGTAGGGTCAGGGCAGAAGTTTATGTCTCCCCAGAGAAAAGCCTGGAACCTTTTGAAGCTCCTGGGCTGGTTCTGTATCAGCTAAGGGGGAGAGACAACTAGCACGGAGAAAACAAGACTTCAAATACATGAAGGGATGTCACAAGGAAGAGGGATTTGACCTGCTCTGATTGGTCCCAAAGGACAGAACAATGAACAATGGATGGAAATTGCAGAAATGTTGATTTCCACTCAAAACTCCTAACAGTTTACAGGCTGCCCAAAAGCATATGTTGACCTAGGTGGTGGAGGGGTTCTCCATTACTGGAGGTCTTCCATCAGCGGCTGTATGATAGTTTGTTAGGAATATTGTAGAGACATTTGATAGGGGTTGGACTGGGTGACCTCTGAGGACCTTCCGTCTTGGAGGATGGCTCTTTGGTAACATCGGTCATTGGAAGGTCTAGCCAGTAAGTAACTTTTCCAAGGGCTCAGGGTACTGCTTCTCTCTTTTCTTTCTAGAATATGTAACAAACCGCAGATTAACTCCCAGGTTACTGGACAAATGCCCCTTTACCCTCAGGAACAATCTCCTCGTGGTTAGTGGGAAGAGAGAGCAAAAAAAAAAAAATTCTGCCCTTGATAATGAATTGAACCTTATGTTTCTGCATCTGAAAGATGTAGGGGTTGGCTTAGTTCATTTCTAAGGTCACTTGGCAGCTCTGGCGTTCTCTGGATCTGTGAAATCTGAGTACATTAGGGACAGAGCTGAGAACAGATTCTAGGAGTCTTAAAACCTAAAATTATTTAAATGAGAAGGGTGCTTGGAATCATCGTGAACAGAGGGGTTGGGGGCATGTGCCAGATATTTGGTGACTTCTGGGAAAAGAGGGGGACCCAGCTCTTTCTATACCTGCTTTCATGATCCGTTGAAGTGCGTGTGTATAGATTGCGTGCATATCTCCTGTAAGGAGAAAGGGACTGTCTTCATCTCTACATGTCCACTTCTCTGGACTCATTTCCTAGACAAGATTTCTTTTCTTTCTGGCTGGACTTTCCTTGCACTGTCTGTGTCCCTGCCCTCATCGCTGTCCCTGAACATCTCCCCAGCCGCAACAGAATCTTGGGTACCCCTCCTCCCTTGATCTCTGGGTGGCTTTCTCTTTCTCTGGGTGTGTGTGGGTAGAACAAGCCCAAACATTCTCTGGGAGTCGGGCAGGCTCTTCTGCCACACCCTCTGGGCTGTACTTTCCTCCTAAACTGGTTGTGCTAGGGCACTCTGTGTGTGTGTGTGTGGTGTGTGTGTGTGTGTGTGTGTGTGTGTGTGTGTTATGTGGGGGTGTGGTGGAAGGGGGGTGGTTTGAGGTGTGTGGACAGCTGGAGCTCCCAGCCCGCTCAGCTACGCTCACCTGCAGGGAGGAGCCTCCCAGAAACTATCCTTCCCAGGCCAGATCCTCCGCCCTACACAAAACCCGGGCAGAGACACCAGGGACCTACTCGGCTGGAGCCTGAGCCTGAGCCTGAGCCTTAGCCTGTGTCCAAGCCGCAAGCTGAGCCTGAACACAGCCCCTCTTTCTACCACTATGTTTAAGGGGCTAAGTAAAGGCTCCCCTGGGAAGGGGGTCTCCAAGGGCTCTCCTAAGGGCTCCCCCAGCAAACACAGCAGGTGAGGAGGGGGCCAGGTAGGTGGGTACGTACGTGCGGTGGAGGTGGGGAGATGGGAGGGTGGTGTTCTGTCGAGGATGGGCCCCCACCAACCTGGAGGCGGCCGGTAACAGCCCCAGAACCTAGCCCAACTCAGGAATCCCAAGTTCCCGAGGCCAAAAAGACTGAGGGCAGGGAATCTGTCTTGTCTCTCTTGAGCTCCGGCGCCTAGAGAGCGAAGGTAGAGGGAGCCGTGCCGGTTCTCTTATGCACACTTTATATAGAGAGAAGCTGAGGTTTATGGAAGTGGAGGTGATACTCTTAAACAATGCCTGATAGACCAGGGCAGTTAGTTCTTCCCCAAATGGAACCTGGTGACTGGCACGTTTGAGGGTGGGATTCCAGAGCTATGGGGTGACCCCTAGGAGGTGTTGGGTAGCCAATGAGCTCCTTTCAAGCTGCACAGCCAAGAAAAGCAATCAGGGAGGACAGAAACTTTCCCCTAGCGCGCAGATGGACCGCAGAGGTGTGAGTGAGGGTCCTGATCACCGACGAAGGCCAGTCTCTAGGAGAATCCTTCTGGGGGCAGCAGCTCCTGGCTTCACCTCTCTCAGATGCCCCTAGAGTGTAAAGAGGAATATGTGCCTTCACTCCCCCTCCCAAAGCGTGGGTATGGATAGGCCTGTCACTGATCATTAATTAGTCTTCCTTTTTAAATTGATGTCTTTCATTTTTATAACACGTTCATTTTCAAATATATCCCTCCCCTCTTCTCAGTCCGGGGTGCCTTCCCTATGACAAATATTTAAAAAGAAAAACCAGCCGTGTAAAACCAAGCCACATATAACTGAATCTGACAGTTGTCGCAATATTCCGTGGCCATGGTCCTCCACCTTTGCAAATGAAGGGAAGGAGGAACATTTTTACAACTCTTCTCCAGGGCCAAGCTTGGTCATTATAATTAAATTACAGCAAGTTCAGTTTCATTATACCGTTCTTTCTATTTACAATGCCATCATTGTGTGTATTGTTTCCCTCATTCCCTCTACATCAGTCCACATGTCTTCTTGTGCATCTCTGAATTCTTTCTATTTGTCTTTTCTTAATGGGGCACTCATATTTCATTATAATCATGTACCACAGTTTGTTAAATCATTCCCTAGTCCACAGGCACCTGCTTTGCTTCTACCTTTTTGTTACCACAAAAAAAATGATGCGATGATTATTTTAGTGTGTATGAGACCTTTCTATAGTTGAGGTGCTTAGGCTATCTGCCTGCTGCATTCTTAGCCACCCCAGGAATAGATACCCAAAGAGAATCTCAGAGGAAGGAGTTATGTCCAGCAAGGCTAAAGACATAGAGCAGAGGAATATTTCACCTTTTCTGGGCCCTGGATCCCTTTGGCAGTCAAGTGAAACCTGTAGGCCTTTTCTCAGGGTAATGTTTTTAAATGTTTAAAATAAAATGCAAAGGATTACAGGAGAAACCAATTCTATTGTTTTTTAAATCATATATTATATTATAGTATTATAATTAAATTTTGTTGGAAACCAAGTATAATGTAGTTATCAAAATATTTTAAAAACCAAGTTTCCACATACTATTTGCTATTTTTTTTTCTTCTGTTGTGTTTTGTTTTGTCTTTCTGGTGGTTCCTCCTATTGGCTCTAATTCTTATCTACAACATCACTAATGTGAAAATATGTTTAAATAGGAATGCATATATATAGCCTATATCAGATTATGCGCTGTTTTGGGGAGGGAGGTGGGGAGGGAGAGGGAGAAAAATTTGAAGTACAGAAGCTTATGGAAGTGATTGTTAATAATTCAAAATAAATTAATTTAAAAAAAAAACAAGTTTCCAGACACCAAGTTAAGAACCCTGGCATTGTGTTAGGACCTAGGGGGAGATGTAGAGCATACAGACTCAGGAGCCCAGGGAAGATACTTTAGGCCCACTGCTGAAAGCCACAAGGCTGGAGGTCTTGGGTTCTTCCTCAGGACCATAGTTTTCGTTTCTCCTATGGTCAGCGAAAGAGGAGAAGCCCAGGTCTGGGGAGATGTTGGAAATGATGAGGCATCTGTCTTTCTAATCTCTGGTTAGGTTGGGTAAGTTTCTTTCCAAACCTCGGGGAGGAAGGGGATCCTGAGTGACCATCCCCTCTGCAATGAGATGTGAGACCTGAGCTCATCTTTGGGTATTCTCCTCTGCCCAGCTCACCGGTAGAGTCCCTCAGGGTGATTGAGAGTGTCAGACATCCTGTCATCCAAAGGAAGGGACACTGAAGCCCAGAAACGATGGCATTAGAGTGGGTGCCCTGCACTAGTCAGGACTGCTCTGGGCAAAAGATCTCAGCTCTGCCTTCTTCCTTTAGACCAGGGGGTTCTAAACCTTTTTTGTACCATGGACCCCTTTGACAGTGTGGTGAAGCCCATAGACTCCTTCTCAGAATGATATTTTAAATGTGTACAATAAAAACATATAAAATTACAGAAGAAACCAAAGATTTGTGAAAATAAAGATGCATATTTCCCATCCGATGTCATGAACCCCCTGAAATCTATCTACAGATGCTTTGCAAGGTGAGGTGTCCATGGACTCCAAATTAAAAATATCTGCCTCAGATCCTTATGGATCAGAGACAGAAAATGATAGTGGAGCCTTTTGGACCTCGGCGATGAGTAGTCAAGCTGGGCTCTTGGACCCTGCTTCCAGACCTCTCTGGACTCCCCTCTTTTCACTTGGCATCAAAGTGTCAAGTTATCTCACATCCTGGGTCTCAGGACAGGTGGAGGCCCCAAGATGAAAGAGGAAAGGCTCATTATGGGGATAAAGATCAGGGTAACTGCTGTAGGAGTCAGGTGTCTGTCTAGATTAAACATTAAAAATCTCAGATAAGACTCCTAGCTAGAGAATGCCACCAAGGGTACCATTGCCCAGGGAGAGACAACAGAGTACATCCCTAAAAGATCAGGATGCCAGGAAGGGCATCCAGGGCCCCAGGCCACCACTGCTTTGTGCTTGGTAGGGGTGGACAAATAAGAGCTTGGGTAAGTGGAGGGTTCTGTCTTTAGAATTTTAAGTCTCAAGGCAGCCAGGTGGCACAGTGGATAGAGCACCGGCCCTGAAGTCAGGAGTACATGAGTTCAAATCTGGCCTCAGACCAAACACTTGACACTTACTAGCTGTGTGACCCTGGGCAAGTCACTTAACCCCAATTGCCTGGGGGAAAAAAAAAAGCTAAGAAAAAAAAAGAATTTTAAGTCTGGAGAAGGCTCCGGGGTGGCTAGAGGAGAAGTGGTAATCTATGGAGGAAGTTCTGTCCCTGAGGAAGCCCAGCTCTGCATCCTAGAAGGACTCAACAGCAGTGTTTCAGTGTGTCAGATTGTCAGTGACTCACTGTCTATCTCTCCCTCCCACCCAAGGAAATAGGAGGAATCTGGGTGGGGTCCTGCTCTGCTGGGCCCAGGATGGGGAAGACTAAAGGAGCTAGATAGCTTACACCCCTGCTCTAGGGTCCCACAGAGAGTTGGAGATCTTGTTTGCTGAGCCTGGAGGGCGTAAAGTGAGTCATTTGGGTTGTGGTGGTGAGGGAAAGATAATGGGGCTCCAGACCAGGAAGAGATCCCAGACAAGAAGCTTATACCAGGACAGCCTCAGCTCCCTCAAAGGGCAGTGGAGTGCATACCTGGGCTAAGCTCCTAAGCCCCAACCAAGGGCCAACAATGATTTGACCCATCCAGTGATCTGGCCAACTGAGCATGTGCCCAGACCACTAGGGGCCTACCGTGGATCAGAACCCTGCCTGGTTGTTATAGCTTCCATAAGAGTTGGAAGTGAAAGAGTTAATCCTTCCCCAAAGCATTTAATGTGGTTTTTTTTCAATTAACAAGCATTTATTTTCTCTCCCTCCTACCCACCCTTGCTAAAAAAAAAACAAAAAAAAGAAGAAGAAGAAAGGAAAGAAGGAAGGGAGGGAGGAAATAAGGGAGGGAGGAAGGTAGGAAAGAAAGAAAGAAGGAAGGAAAAAGAGAGGGAGGGAGAAAGGAAAGAAAGGGAAAGAAGAAAGGAAAAAGGAAGGAAAGGAGGGAGGAAAGGGAGTGAGGAAAGAAGAGAGGAAGGAAGGAAAGAAGAAGGGAGGAAGGAAAAAGGGAGGGAGGGAGAAAGGAAAGAAGAGAGGAAGGTAGAAAAGAGAGGGAAGAAAAGAAGGAAGGAAGGAGGAAAGGAAGGAAGGGAAGGAAGAAGGGAGGAAGAGAGTGAGGAAAGAAGAGAGGAAAGAAGGTAGGAAGGAAGGAAAAAGAAAGAGAAATCCTCATAAAAAATATGCATAATTAAGCAAAACAGATTTCTTCATTCCCCAAAGCATTTATCCAACAGTACCTCTTTCTCCTCCTGATTCGCCCAAGGGCCTCCACCCAGGAACTAGCACAACTCATCACCCGCATGCAGGCCAATGCTGATCAAGTGGAGAGGGACATCCTGGAGACCCAGAGGAGACTGAAGCTGGTAAGGCCTGGACAGTCTAAGTGAGGCAAGGGCCTAAGGGAGGTTAGGGAGAGGGGTGTGTTTGTGTGTATGTGTGTGTGGGTGTGTGGGTGTGTGGGTGTGTACTGGAACCTTCATTTATTTATCCATTAGCAAACATTTATTAAGCATGTACTATATGCAGGCGGTTATGGCCAGAGAGCTGCCCCCAGGTCAGACCCCTCCTTTTACACATCAGTCCGGGCTGTGAGACCCCGGACAAGTTGCTTCATGTCTCTCTCGGTGCTCTGTGCCACTCTGTGAACGAGTTTCCTCACCAGACCCAGTCCTTATCCTCTGAGTGAAGAAGTGGCTGAACTAGGGGCTGGGGATACAAAGATGACTAGGGTCTGCCCTCAAGAAGCTTCTCTTCTAGTGGAGAAATAGTAGATACACTGCAAAATGTGATAGGGACAAAGGAGAGATCCAGTCAAAGGCTTCTTGGAAGCCTGAGGAAGGAGAGAGCTCTTCTCCTTTGGACAGCACTTTTTGCTTGTGGCTTCCAAAGATTCAGAGGACACAGGATCACAGGTTAAGACTTGGAAGGACAGAAGTCTATCCTGCTCTCAGGAAAATAGAAGGGGAAGGGGATAAGAGAAAGGAGGGGGGGAGAGATAGAAGAGAAGGCAGACCAGGGGAAGGGGTATTCAGAATGCGTGCCATCTTGAGGTGGGGGGAGGGGTGAGAAATTTGGAACTCAAAAACTTGTGGAAGTGAATATTGAAAACTAAAAATAAATAAATTTATATATAATTTTTTAAAAATTTAAAAAAAAAGGCTTAGCAGAAAAAAAAAGACCTGGAAGGAGTCTTAGAGATCATCTAGTCCAATACCTTCTGTTCATGAGCAAGCATTTATTAAGTTCTTCCTATGAACCAGGTAGGACAGCTAGGCAGCAAAATGGAGGGAGGCCCAGACCTGGAGTCAGGAAGATCTGAGTTCAAATTTGGCCTCATACACTTGCTAACTGTGTGACCCTGAGCAAGTCGCTTAACCCTGTTTGTTTATTATCATATACGCACACATATAAAATCTATATATATATATATATATTTAACACAATACATATATGAGGTTTTCTTGGCAAAAATACTAGAGTGGTTTGCCATTTCCTTCTCCAACTCATTTTACAGAGCAGGAAACTGAGGCAAACAGGATTAAGTGACTTGCCCAGCGTCACACATCTGGTAAGTGTCTGAGGTCAGATTTGAACTCAGCAAGATAAGTCTTTCTGACTCCAGGCCTGACACTGTCGCTGTATTTACTGTGCTGCTTAGCTGCCCGTATACAGAATGGATGGAAGGTAATCTCAGGAGGAAGGTGCTAGACAGAGAAAGCTAGGGATAGAGAAAGGCCTCTTGGTCTACATCTTAAGGAACTCAGTATAAAAATGAGTAAACTGAGAGCCTCTTTGGGGTCCAAGATGAGCAGAGGTAGCATTTGAACCCAGGCCCATCACTTTGTACTGTGTACATGCTGCCTCTTTCTTTCTTTAAAGTTTTTTTTTTGGGGGGGGTTAGGCAATGGGGTTAAGTGACTTGCCCAGGGTCACACAGCTAGTAAGTGTCAAGTGTCTGAGGCTGGATTTGAACTCAGGTCCTTCTGATTGCAAGGCCAGAGCTCTATCCACTGCTCCACCTAGGTGTCCTGCGTTGCCTCTTTCACGTCTGCTCTAGGGAGGCTTCCCATCTAGGACCACCTTGTACTATTCTCTGTTCCTCATCCATTCCAGGAATGGAGGTCTCTGCCTAGAAGGCCTAGGTTGAGAGAGGGTTTTTCAGCAGTGCTGAAGGACTTAATAGGTCCCTTCTACCTGAGGTGGACAGTTTCTAGCACCTTGCCTTCTGAGGACCCAAAAACAGGACTAGAGAGCATTGCTGAGCATCACGACAGCCCTGTGAGGTAGATAACTATCCGTCAGTGAGTTAACAATGATTTGTTAAGAGCCTCCATGTGTTAGCTCTGTGCTAAGCACTGACGCTACAATGAAAGGCAAAAGACAGTCCCTGCCCTCAAGGAGCTCCCACTCTAATGAGAGACAAGCAAACAACTATGTATAAAAACCATTATAGGGGGGCAGCTAGATGGCACAGTGGATAGAGCACCAGCCCTGAAGTCAGGAGGACCTGAGTTCAAATCCGGCCTCAGACCAAACACTTGACACTTACTAGCTGTGTGACCATGGGCAAGTCACTTAACCCCAATTGACTAAAAATTTTTTAAAAATTAATTTTAAAAAAACCTTTATATGCAGAATAAATAGGAAATAATCAAGGCGCTAGCATTGAGAGAGATTGCAAAAGGCTTCCTCTAGAAGGTGGCATTTTAGCTAGGACTTGAAGAAAGCCTGCAAGTATTATCATCTCCATTTTATAGATGAGGATGCTGAGGATCAGAGACGTCAAATGACTCTTTTTTTATACTAGACAATGAGGTTAAGTGACTTGCCCAGGGTCACACAGCTAGTAAAGACCAGATGCAGGATTTGAACCTAGGTCTTCCTGACTGCTGGTATAGGTAGCATTTTATCCACAAGTTGTCTCTAGAAGCCCCTGGCAATGGGCAGCAGGGTAGCTAGTGTGGACTTTAAGTTGGTGGTGGCAGCCGGGGACAGAGTGGTACCCTGGGGAAAGGCTGGCAGACATAGCCTGTTTACAAAAAGGTGTACCCACAGGACAGGATGAACAGGGAAGAGAACCAAGCCCTCCAATACCAAGAGGAGACCAGTCGGGACCTAAAGGAAGCTGAGATGCTGCTGAAGGACCTGTTCCTGGATATGGACAAGGCCAAGAGACTGAAGCATCCGCAGGCAGTGGAGATTGAGAAGGAGTGAGTGAGCCAGGGCCAGGGTCCGCGGGGGAGGGAGACTCCGGCCCCGAGAAAGGAGAAATGTAGGGGTTGCTAGGGGGCACTGATCCTCACAGGAGGGGAGCCAGGCAGGAAGAGTCAAGGTGATGCCCCTCTGACCACCATGCCCACCACCCCCTTGGCAGCATCAAGCAGCTACATGAACGGGTGACCCAGGAATGTGCCGAGTACCGCGAGCTGTATGAAAAGATTGTGCTGCCATGTGACATCACGGCAAAAGTCGACTGGGCACGGGTGCTGGAGCAGAAACAGGTAAGGGTTGTCCTTCTCCTCTACCCCAGAGCCTGAACTCCCTGAGGCCCAAGCACTCTACTTCTAAGATGCTCTGCCTTCCCGCTTTCTCTGTATCTCCAGTGTGCCCTGGGTATGCAGGAAACTAGGAGGTGCGGTATATAGGCCGCTGAGCTTGGAGTCAAGAAGAGCTGGATTCAAATCCTACCTCAGATATTTACTCTGTGACCCTGGGCAAGTCATTTAACCTGTTTGCCTCAGTTTCTTCCTCTGTAAAATGTGGGTAACAAAGCATTTGCTTTGCGTGAATCAAATGAAATAATATACGTAGAATGTTTTACCAATTGTGAAGTCCTTTAGAAATGCTAGTTATTATTAGGAATTGTGCACTGTATCCATCACCAGGACAGTCTTTTTTTTTTTTTACTAGACAATGGAGTTAAGTGACTTGCCCAGGGTCACACAGCTAGTGAGTGTTATGTGTCTGAGGCCGGATTTGAACTCAGGTCCTCCTGAATCCAGGGCCTAACAGGTCAGGTAGCTGGACCCTGAAAATAACGCTGTCCTTCATTCTAAAGGGCGGAGAGGGAAGGGTGGGATAAAACACATATACAAATAAGGTAAATTGAGGAAAAAAGAACTGACAATTAGGGGTGAATCAAGGAAGACTTCACAGAGGAGGTGGCCTTTTTTGTAGCTGACTCTGTGACCCCTTTTGGGGTTTTCTTGGCAAAGATACTAAAATGGTTTGACATTTCTTCCTCCAGCTCATTTTACAGATGAGGAAACTGAGGCAATCATGGTTAAGTGACTTGCCCAGGGTCGTACAACTCAGGTCAGATCATGAATCAGGAAGGTGAGTCTTCCTGACTCCATATCTGGCACTCTATCCTCTATACCACCTGGCTACCCCAGCGGCTTTTAAGGAAGCTAAAGATTCTGAGAGGCAGCAGTCGGGGTGGAGTGCACTTCTGCCATGAAGGACAGCGTTATTTTCAGGGTCCAGCTACCAGACCTGTTAGGCTAGCTCATGCAGGAATGTGGCGGATTGTTAAATTTTCAGTTTGAATATTCACACCTAGAAATCAGCTAGACTTAAGAAAGCAATAGAGAAAATGGTAATAATACAGATTAAATTTAAAAGTGCGTTTTGTTTGCTTGCTTGTTTTTCTCAGGAAGCTAGTTGTTAAACATTTACTAGCAATCGTATCATGTTCATAAAGTAACGTGAAGATTGAAAAGCTGAAAAGGAAGGTAGTCTTGACAGAAAGGTGAAGAGTATTTTGGGAAATGGCCGGTGTATAGATTCATCTTGCTTAAGTAGGCTTATTGATAACAAAGTAGTTTATTTTTTAAAATTTGGCAGAGGAAATGGAATGAAAAAAGAAGGGGTAATGAAAGTGAAGCAGGGAAAAAAAGAATGATAAGAATATTAATGAAGCTTTTTTTTAAAGTGCACTGAACAGAACAGAAGGGAGCTTATGTAATTTTTTTAAATAATATTTTATTTTTCCCCAGTTACATGTGAAGAATTTTTAACAATTATTTTAAAAAATCTTTTGAGTTCCAAATTTTCTCTCTTCCTCAATCACCTCCCCCTTCTCTAAGACAGTAAACAATTTGATAGAGGATATACCTATTCAATCAAAACATATTAGTCATGTTGTGAAAGAAGACAAACCCAAAGGGGGGGGAAACAGGGAAAAATTATAGAAAGTGAAAAATAGTATATTTGATCTGCATTCAGACTCCATCAGTTCTTTCTCTGGAGATGGATAGCATTTTTCATAATGAGTCCTTTGGAATTATCTTAGATTTTTGTATTGCTGAGGAAAACTAACTCATTCATAGTTGATCATCATACAATATTGCTATTACTATGTACAATGTTCCACTGGTTCTGCTCACTTCACTTTGCATCAGTTCACATAAGCCAGGAAGATGTTTAAAGGAAACACAGATAAACAAGATAGTTTTAGAACTAACATGCTAAATGCATACATAAGCTGTATATAATGGAGACTCACAGTTTTATGTACAATCCTCTTTTTCTATTCTTTGTATATGTACATGCTGATATATTTAGTGTTCATGAAGTTCAAAATAACAACAAAAAACTTTAAATGTATTTTAAAAATATTTTCTTTTAAAATACATTTTAATAATAATGATTTAATAATAAAATAATATTATTTTATATTTTTGTATTATTTATATATGATATTTTATATTATTATAATAGAAATAAAATAATAATTTAGATACATTTTTTTAAATGTAGGTAGGAGCCAGACTGTAGAAGGCTGGGTAGAAGGTAGGGCAGAAATGAAGGGCAGAGAAGGTTATATTTTATCCTAATGGGGATGGACAGTTAAACTTTTTTTTTTCTAGCAGAAGAGTGATGTGGTCAGATATATGCTTTCATAAGATCAGTTTGGCAGTCGTGTGGACAATGGATTGGAAAGAGGAGAAAGAGTTAGGATGAGTGATTAGGAGGGTATCACAACAGTCCAGATTTGAATTATAAGGGCTTGAATTAGAATGGGGCCATAGGAAAGGAAAGAAAGGTAAACATACAATAGAATAGACAGGACTTTGTAACTTACCAGATATAGGGGAGAGAGGAGAAGGAGAGGTGAAGGATAACTCCAAGTTTATGAGTTGGGTATTGGTGACATCAGCAGAAATAGAGACAGCTGAAGAAAAAGTTTGATAATGGATATACTGATTTTGAATATGGAATATCCTGGGCAGCTAGGTGGCAAAGTGGATAGAGTACTGGGCTTGGAGTCAGGAAGACTTATGATCCTGAGTTCAAATCTGACCTCAGATACTTACTAGCTGTGTGATCTTGGGTAAGTCATTTATCCCTGTTTGCCTCCGTTTCCTCACCTGTAAAATAAGCTGGAGAAGGAAATGGCAAATCACTCCAAAACCTTTGCCAAGAAAACCCCAAATGAGGCCACAGAGAGGGTCACTACTGAAACAACTAAACAAAAAAGGCCACCTCCTCTGTGAAGTCTTCCTTAATTCACCCCTGGTCACAAAGAATCGGACACAACTGAAACATCTCAACAACAATGAAATGTCCAAAGGTGTCCATCTGGTAAATTGGTAGTACAAAACTGGAGTTAAGGAGAGAAATTAGGGCTGGATATATAGATTTGGGAGTCACTGGCATAATAATTCATTAATTAAACCCAGAGGAGCAGGTGTGATCATGGAGAAAAGAAAAGATGGTTTAGGTCAGAGCCTGGGGAGACACAGCCGTACTAATAGAGGTCAAGAAGCATGAGGGTGAGAAAAGGCAGTCAGGTTTAGCAGTTAAAAGATTGTTGCCAACCTCGGAGATTATAGTTTCACGACAGTGGGGGCGGATCTACAGCTGGACTCACATGAATAGAGAAACGAATGGCTTGTGAGGATGGCGCTGATGTGAGAATTTATCTTGCAGAAATACTATGCATATTTGTGGAAAAGAACTTTGTTTTTCTTTCATTTTTCCAGAGGAGGGACAGGAAAGTAAGAAATTAAGGGGAAATATGTGTAGGGGATGGAGAAGAAGAGGAGAGGAGATAAATAAATAGATTTAAAAAAACACAGCAGAGAACAAAAGAAAACCTACAAGAAAGCAAAGCTGGGCAGCTTTGAAAACAATGTGCAGTATTTATTATATGCTTTCTTGAAATGTAAATTTATTGTTTTATATTGAATCCTCTCTTATGCTGTATACCTGGCAATGTTTTTTTTTCTTTTCTCATTTTGTGTTTAAGTTTTAAATAAGTGAGAGAGAGGAGAAGAGAGGGAAAGAGAGGGGAAGGGAGAGGAAAAGAGGGGAGGACAGAAGGACAAGACAGGAGAAGAGAGGAGGAGAAGAGAGGAGAGAAGGTGAAGGAAGGAATCTTTTTTTTTTTAAATGCAAAGAAGAGAACAGAAGGAAAGGCAGAAAGAAGCACAGACAAGCAGGGCAGCCCTGAAGGCTGAATTTATTATACATTTATAAAGAAAAGCAAATTCTACAAGCTATAGAAATTTGAAATCTGCAGTTTCATGTTGGTGTTCAGTCACATCCAACTCTTCACGACCCCATGGACCATAGCATGCCAATACTGGCCATAGGGTTTTCTTGGCAAAGATACTAGAGTGTTTTGGGGTTTCCTTCTCCAGTGGATTAAGGCAAACAGGGTTAAGCAATTGGCCTAGGTTCACACAGCTAGTAAGTGTCTAAGTGCAGATTTGAACTCAGGTCTTCCTGGCTCCAGGTCCAGTCCTCTATCCACTGAGCCACCTCGCCGTCTACGAGTTTCGTGTACCATCTTTCTTAGTTTAGACCAGGGGTGGGGAACCTGTGATCTTGAGGCCACATATGGCCCTCTAGGTCCTCCAGTGTGGCCAATCCAAACTTGGATTTAAGTAAAGAGCCACACTGGAGGACCTAGAGGGCCATATGTGACCTCAAGGCCTCAGGTTCCCCACCCCAGGTCTAGACAATTAACAAAACGATAAATCAAGATCTGATTTGTAGTGTTTGCCAATTTCCAAGGTATAAATGCTCACACTGAAAATTTAGCAATTGGCTCTTGGAATTGGATGGAACTGACTCCAGAACTCCTTGGGTGTAGTAGATGAAGTAAATGGGCAATGGGCTGCAGTGAGACGTGGAAAGATTCACTCTTTAGGTGATAGGATCATAAATCTGCAGCTAGAAGGGGCCTTAGAGCGCATTGAGCTCAACCCCCATTTTACAAATGAGGAAACTGAGGCACGGAGCAGTTAAGTAACTTGTCCAGAGTCATGCTGCTAGTAAGTGTTTAAACATAGGATTAGAACCCAGCTTTTCCTGACTCCAAGTCCGGTGCTCAACCACTATATAGTGCTGCCCCTAATAAATGCAATAAATGCTTGTATATAGGTCTTGCTCAAATTTGCAGTTTAATTGATTGTTCTATTAACTCCTTCATAGTTCTTGTAATACTCAACTATTTTAATTCTTCTCTTATTCCTCTGACCCTTCTTTCTAGATTTCCTCTGCTGGCTCCTTTTCCTCCCCTCTAACCCCAATTTTGGGTAATCCCCAAGGTTTTTCTTCACTCACAGGGGCCATCTCCAGTCGTCCTCATTTATATCTTGCCACTGGACCCAGATGGCTCCAGGGGAGAAACTGAGGCTGGTGACTCTACACAGCCCTCCCTCCCTTAAATCTAATTCACTTGCAAGTGATGGCATCACCTTCCTGATGCCACGGTCCTCTTCCAGAATGAAGGACAAACAATAATAACTACATTCATTCGCACTCTGTGGTCAGTCAATACAGTCAATAAATAGTTATTAAGTGTGCATTACCCACCAGGCACTGTGGGTACAAAAAGAATCAAAAGACAGCCCCTGCCCTTAAGGAGCATGCAATCTAATGTTGCTTGGGGAATCTCATCTGATTAATTATCATTTACTTGTGAATGACTTAGAAGTTGCTATGTGTTGAATTGTTTGACAAAAGGGTCAGTGCTATTAAGAGAGGAAAAAGAGGCTGGACCCCTAAATTGGGAGAACTGGAAGAATAGAGGGTTAGAGTGAGGTCAAAGAATAGGGTTAGGAGGCACGAGGCAGAGGGGAGAAATGGAAGGTCCATAGAGTATAAGGAGAAAAAGGAATTTCAGAGTTCAGAATCATGGAGGGAACATAGTTACAAGTAATGGTGAGATCTATGGTATAATTGTCCTTGTGGGTGAATGAGAGGCAGTGAAGATCTGATGATAGAAGTCAAGAGGATTGATGAACTGGGAAGACAAGGTGCATGTATATTGAAGTCTTCAAGCATGAGGGGAGGAATTGGGGTGGAGAGAAAGACTGAACTCATTGAAAAAGGAGAGTGTAGTGACCTAGAAGCTGGTGGATCGTAGCCGCTAAGACTTGGCCTGGATGATATAGATGGATGAAGTGAACCGTTAGAAGTATCTGCAGAGGGATGGGGCAGAGAGAGAATCTGGAATTGACAGTAGGGAATGCCAACTCCTTCTCCTGGCCCATTTTGTGTCTAGCAAAAAGTTAGCCCCGGAGAAGGTGACCAAGGATGCACTGGGTTCCCGAGAGCCAGATTTCTGTGAGCACAAGGAAAGAGTGTCCAAAAAGTAGGACAGACAAGGAAAGGGATCAAAGGTAAGTCAGGTTGAGATGAATTGAGATAAGAATACAGGAAATACAGGAAATTTAAATGGTATAATGGACTTGGAATCAGGAAAACAAGTTCAAACCCTGCCTTAGACATGTACAAGTTGTGGCTAATGACTTAACCTTTCTGTGCCTCTACTTCCTCACCTGTAAAATGAAGGATTTGGACTCATAGGCCTCTAATGCCCCTTCCAGCCCTAAATCTATGCTCCTATGATCCCATGAGACATAGCAGGGGAAGGAAGTCCTTGGCTTAGGAGAAAGGACCTAGGGGAGTGGGAGCTATAAATTTGCTAGCCATGGAACTGGGTAAACATCAGTTGATTGGGTTCCACTTTTCCAGGCCCCAGCAATCTGTAATACTACTACTACCACTATAATAATAACTCACAATTTAAATAGCATTTTAAGGTTTACAAAACACTTCTCCACATTAGCCCCTTGAGGTAGGAAGTACAAATATCATTATTTCCATTTTTATGGAGGTTCAGCTAAGCACTTGACAAATATTATCTCATTTTATGGGAGCTGGTGACTCATTGGATGTGGGTGAAGAAAAAGATGGTCAAAGATGAGTCAAAAGGTTTGGATTTAAATCCTGGCTCCACTACCTCCTATTTATGGGATTAGGTCATTTAACTCCTCTGGGCGTCAGTTTCCACATCTATAAAATGGACTAGATCATCTCTAGATCCCTTCCAGCTCTTGGCCGACAATCCAAGCCTTCATGCCTGGTTGACGGGGAGAAGACTAGTGCCTTTGGCTGAGATGGGAGGCAGCCCTACTGTAGATGACAACCTGGCTTACCCAGGCTGGCCTCCATCTTCCCAATGACCAAATGCAGCTAGCTTTTTCTCCAAGACTCATTGTTGCCAGATTGTTTTTTTTTCTTCCTGCAGCATTGTAGATAGTTGGGATAGCCACACTGTTCAGGTCTAGCCATTTTCCTTTTATCATCCTCAAGTGAGTGATGGTAATGGAAATCAAAGAGAGGAGAGATGTGAATTTCAAATGCACTGAGTATGTACAATCCAAGAGCCCTTCCACCCCTAGGAGGGAGAGAGGAGCTAGGGAGCCCTGGCTAGGAGAGACCTGACAGCCACCTCTTCCCTGGGTGGGCCCCGTCTGAATGCTGGCCCCTGCTTCTGTCTCTAGAAACAGATCTGTGAGGGGCAATATGGCCCAGGCATGCCGGAACTGGAGCAGCAAATTGCCGAGCACAACATCCTGCAAAGGGAGATCGAAGCTTATGGACAGCAGCTTCGCTGTTTCAGCGGCCCGGTGGGTGAGCCCGTCTTCCCAGAACGCTCCTTCCAACAGTCTGGTGCAGCTTTCAGGGTCTCACTCCATCTCCCCATGCACCCGTCATTCACCTGCCCTGCCCGGGATGGGAACCTAGCTTAACTGAGGCATTCCGTGACATCTGAAAGCCTGGTCCCTTCCTCCCTCTACTCAGAGATGACCTGAAGCAGCACGGTGTAGCAAATGGGGAACAAGGACCATGGGTTCACATCCCATCTCAAGTAATTATGAGCTGTGTGACCCCTGGCAAGTCACTTCACCTCTATGTGCTTTAGTTCCCTCATCTGTAAAATGAGGGGGTTGAAGCTGATGGCCTTTAAGTCCCTTTAGGCTCTGCATCCTCTGGATATCAGGCATCTTTTTTTTTTTAAGGTAATTGAGGTTAAGTGACTTGCCCAGGGTCACACAGCTAGTAAGTGTCAAGTGTATGAGGCCAGATTGGAGCTCAGGTCCTCCTGACTCCGGGTCCAGTGCTCTGTCCACTGTGCCACCTAGCCACCCCCACCAGGCATCTTTGAGATTTCACATGGTAAAGTTCTAGAAAACTGGGAGGCATCTTCTTGAGATGTTCCATGTGGGTAAGAACAGGAGATCCTAGGTTGGGGAACACTTTTCAGATAGATCAGGGCACTGAGAGACGCCAAACAGATGAAACTCCTGCTCCCTATCCCCACCGCCCCAGGGCGAGCATCTCAGTAATTTCCTTTTTATCTCTTTCTTCACCCTGCTAACCTTAGGATGCTGCAGCCATCAAGAACCAGTATCGAGACCTGCTGGTGAGACAGGGACACTGTCTGGTGGAGGAACAGAGCGAGGGCTACTGGGGATGGAAGGGACAGCTCTGGTGGCTGGGATCACTTTTTTTTTTTAGTGAGGCAATTGGGGTAAGTGACTTGCCCAGAGTCACACAGCTAGGAAGTATTATGTGTCTGAGGCCGGATTTGAACTCAGGTCCTCCTGACGCCAGGGCGGCTGCTCCATCTACTACTCCACCTGACTGCCACAGGGATCACTCTTGAGATCAGTGATAGAGACAAGGGGCTGAGCTGGGTGGGACAACAGGCAGCTGGCAGTAGAGAGTAGAGGGCAGAGGTATACCTGTAATCAAAATAGGATTGTGGGGTAATAGATCAATGCGGTCCCCAAGCCTGACAATGTTTTTTAAGTGTTTCTGTCTCTCTACATGTCCATTTATTCGAATCTCCATTTTTCGTCTTCGACGGGGTCTTCTTTATTCCTGAGCACAGAAGGCAGCCACATGGCGTGGGCAGAGCCTGGGCAGCCTCTACACCCACCTGCAGAACTGTACCCGGCAGCTCAACACCCTGGCTGAACAGCAGCGTCGCATCCTCCAGCAGGACTGGAGTGACAACATGGTGGATCCCGTTGGGGTGCGCCAGGAGTACGAGGTCAGGCGCAAGCCACAACTAGCAATTTTTACGCCTGGGGATTTATTTTTCACCAAACTTGCTTGGGATAAGCCACACCAAAGGGGATCTCAATTCATTTGGGGGTAGAGGGAGAGATATCCCCAAGGACGTCATGTACCTTCAAGTACCCAGGATACCATGAAGTAGTGGCCTCCTTGGCAGGGTGGGAGATTGGGGATGGGCTAGGGAAGAGGAGCCTTAGAAGAGGAAATTGCCGTCTGGTAGTTTTCCATTCTAAGTAGGTAATTCAGTCCTATTCAGTTCTATTGAGCAATCTTAGTATATTTATTAATCACCTACTAGGTGCCAAGCACTATCTTAGGTGTTGGGCATACAAAAACAAAGCAATCCCTGTCCTCAGGAAGCTTACTATGCTCAGATCAGCTGTTTCTATGCTGCTGAAAGGACCAAAAATATTTGTAGCATCCCTCAGATTTTAGGGCTCTAGGACCCCCACCCACTCCAGTCACCCCACCCTACTTATGATTATAGGTCAGGGACTTCCCTGCTCATTACTGGATTTGGGAAAGTTGGAGGATGTAGGTAGAGACAGAGATAGGTAGAGGACACAGGGTTCTAGGGCAGTGTTCCACTCCCCCTGACCTTGAGGGGTGACTCTCCCTCCACCTTTCCCCTCATCTACCCTTGTCTGCCTGCCAGCACTTCAAGACCCAGGAGCTGTTGATCCAGGAGCAGTGTATAAACCAGCTGGAGGATGATGGGGAGCGCATGGTGGAGCTCAAGCACCCAGCTGTGGGACCCATCCAGGTAGGAAGCACATCTCATGGACCCCAAGGACAGGCTACCCGCCTCCCATCCCTTACCTCTTCATCTCCAAGTTCCCAGTGGGGTCCTCGGGATGTGGGCTTAGTGCTAGGGAGACTCACCGATGCTCCCCAGAGAGGCCCAGGAAGAGCCCCATCTTAGAAGGAGAAGTTGGAGGAATGGATAGATGGATGAACAAGTGAATGAGAGACAGAGACCAACAGATAAAGTGGGACAGGGAAATTCAACAGGCATTTAATAGGTGCCTACTATGTGCAAAGTGCTGTGTTAGGAGACACAAAGAGAAAATAAAACTAGGTCTCTGACCTTAAGTTTAAAATCGACCAATCAATCAATGGGATTAAATAAATAATCAATTGAGTTATAAATAAATTTATCAATTAAATAATCAATAAATCAATTTATTAAGCCCTTACAATGTGCATGGTTAAGTAGTGGGAATATTTGTGTGTGTGCGTATTTTTGTCTGTGTATGTATATGTGTGTATATATATACATTATATATACACATACACAAGCATACACACACACAAATACATATATAATATATGTGTATATTTGTGAGGATATTTGAAAGGCAAAACAGCCCTTGCCATGAAGGAACTCACAGTCTAAAGAGGGAAACAACAATCTAGCCTGGAAGAAAAAAATGTGAATATCGTTACCGTTCAGCCATTTTTCAGTCACGTCCAACTCTTCCTGACCCCATCTGGGGTTTTCTTGGCAAAGATGCTAGTGGGATTTGCCATTTCCTTCTCCAGCTTACTTTACAGATGAGGGAACTGAGGCAAACAGGGTCACACGAGTAGGATGAATATCTGAGGCCAGACTTGAACTCGGGAAGATGAGTCTGACCCTAGGCCTGGCACTCTGTGCACTATGGCATCATCTAACCGCCCTGCAAATGTGAACATAAATAAGTATTAAGAAAATAGAAAGAACATGATGGCTGCATTTTTGTAGGCCCTTTACCCAAAGAGTAGGAGTAGAGATGAGAAGGATGTCTGCAGGATAAGATGGGGATCATCAGGGTGTTCTGACCCAAGCACTACCGGCAGTGTGACTCTAGGGGCATCAGAGGCTGAGACTGTGAGTTGAAGTCACTTGGGCGTGGAAGGCATGTCATCCCGGTAGAAACCGCTCAGGTGTAGAAACAGTGTCTCCACACACCCCTGTGGCTGTGATCGCTCAGGCCCTTGCCCACACTTCATCATGATTTCCCACTTCCCCTCTCTCCTGTAAGCATCCATCCATCAGCATGAAAGGGGTTGTTATTGTTGTGATTCAATTGATTTGGTTGTGTCTGACTCTTCACGACCCCATTTGGGGTCTTCTTGGCAAAGATTCTGAAGTGATTTGACATTTCCTTCTCCAGCTCATTTTACAGAGAGGAAACTGAGGCAAACAGGGATAAGTGACTTGCCCAGGGTCACACAGCTAGGGTCTGAGGCCAGATTTGAATTCAAGTCCTCCTGACCCCAAGCCTAGTGCTCTATCCACTGTGCCCCCTACGTGCCCCTGAAGGGGAAGGGGGATCATATTTTTCCAGAGCAGCCACAATTCCCCAAGGGTCTTTGGATCAGAATACTCTGGTGATTTCCATCCCACCCTGAAGCCTCAAGTGAAGAAAGCTACACAGGTGTAGAGTTCTATGTGAGGACTTAAGCAGAAATTCCTTGCAGCTGGAGGCTGCAAGCTGGAGGGTTTGGAGACGCCTTCATGGAGGTGGCCTTTGATCCAACACAGAATCACAGAATGTGAGGGTGAGAAGGGACCTCAGTAGACATCTGGTCCTATCCATACACAAAGGAAGCCCCATTATAACACACCTGCAAAGTGGTCATGGACCTCTGTGCAAAGACCTCCAGGGAAGGGGACCCTACCACCTCTTGAGGCAGCCCATAGCTCTAATGCTTAGGAAGTTTGTCTTGATGTCAAGCCCAAATTCACCTCTTCGCACCTTCCACCCATCTGGACGTTGAAAGATAGAGTAAGGTATCAAGGGATGGGGATGGAGAGGAAGAGTATTCCAAAAATGTAGAACAGCACAAGCAAAAACATATAGGAAGGAAAGCATGGGATGCATTTCAGTAGGGCATGAAGAATCCATGGTACTCTTAGCTAGAGCAGAGGGAAATGAAGGGGAATGTTACAATATAATACTGCAAGGGTAGATTGGGGCTACATCGTAAGGGATCTTGAATTCCAGCTGAAAGATTTTGGGCTATATTTGGTAAGTGTGTAGAAAAGGCAGATAGACAAAGGCGGAAATAGAAAAGGGACACCATAAGATCTAGGGGTTCTCCTGAGGTCCTATGGACAGAGTTCAGAAAATATCGCATCTTTATTTTCACTCACCTCTATGAAATTTACCTTTTCCTTCGATTACTTAGACCCGCTTCTGAAAAGGGGTCTGAAAGTTTGGCACCAGACTGCCAAGAGGGTTCATGATATCAACAAAGCAAGAAAAGGTTAAGAAGCCCTGCTTCACATACTATTTTCACTTTTTTTTCTTTTAGTCTGTTTCTTCTTTTACAACATAACTAATATGGAAATATGTTTTACATGATTGTACGTATATAACTTTATCAAATTGCTTATTATCTTAGGGAAGGAGGAAGGGAGAATATTTGGAACTCAAAATTTTTAAATGAATGTTTAAATTTGTCTTTACATGTAATTAGAAAAAAAAAGCTGTTTTAAAAAGTTAAAAAAGAACTCCTGTTTTAAAGGGAGGCAGAGTCAGAGTGGCAGTGTAGCCACGGGGTTCTAAGGGTTCAGTGTGTGTCCCCAGGCTCACCAGGAGGCCCTGAAGACTGAATGGCAGAACTTCTTGAACCTATGCATCTGTCAGGAGAACCAGCTGCAATGCGTGGAAGACTACCGCAGGGTAAGGACCCCAGCTTGGCTTTGGAAGGGTAGCAAAGAGAGAACACATTTGATCACTGGAAAAAAAAACAAACCAACAATTGGAAATTTTTTTTTTTTTGGTGAGGCAATTGGGGTTAAGTGACTTGCCCAGAGTCACGCAGCTAGTGAGTGTTATGTGTTTGAGACCGGATTTGAACTCAGGTCCTCCTGACTCCAGGGCCGGTGCTCCATCCACTGTGCCACCTAACTGCCCCCCATAATTAGAAATTTTTTAAAAATTTCACTTGTTAATAAAATGAATTTAATGTGAACATGAGGACCATGGAATTTAAAAATTGCTCAAGTGAAAAAAAAATTCCAAGTCAAAAATTAGATAACATGAAGTAAAAATAAAAGCACAATTAAGGAGAAGTCATCTGAGCAGGGCCCTCAGTTACCACATTTCTTTGCTTGCTGCCCTCCCCTCTGAGAGTGGCAGAAGTCACAAGAAAACAAGATGAGGGAGGGTGGTCATTGATTTTTTTAAAAGCACGTTTCCAGGGAGATATTGTAGTGGATAAAGGGCTGACCTTGACAATCAGAAAGTCCTTCATTCAATTCTTTTTTCTGACAAATATTGATCGTGTCATTGGCAAGACAGCCAACCTCTCTGGGCCCCAAACAGAGTAGCCAGTCTGCAGGAATGGAAGTAGCCTCCACACTGCAAGTTCCCAATAAGGATGACAGCACAGGTGTGGATGCTGTTCCGATTCAGCCTGCCCCAAAACAAAGATCCTTCCAGAGTCTGTCCTGCTGGGGGTTCATGTAGATGCAATTCAGAGGCTTGTGACCAAGATCATCAGAGTGGTGACCCTGAGTCATTAGGGAGAGTCAGCGGATTTCATTCATTAACTAGAACCATAGAACATTACATCTGTGACCTTAGAGGTTGTATAGGTGGGGTTGGGGGTGGGGGAGGGGGTGGGGGGAAACAAGCATCTATTAAATGCCTACTGTGTACCAGGCAGCGTTCTGAGTGCTTAGCAAACATTATCACACTTGATTCTTCCAGCAACCCTAGGAGGTAGGTGCTATTACAATCCCCATTTTACAGTTAAGGAAACTGAAGCAAATAGAGGTTAAGTGATTTGCCTAGGGTCACACGACTAGTGTCTGGGGCTGAATTTGAACTCAGATCATCCTGATTCCAGGCCTGGTGCTCTATTCACTGAACTAACCAGCTGCTTCTAGTGGCCTGTTACCAATCCTCTCCTGATATAAATGAAGTTTACAGCAAAGATGCTGTCATGCATTTTTTTTTAAGTTTTGTTTCTTTCATTTTGAGAGTTCCTATTTTATTCCTCACGTCCTTTAGAAAGGTTCTCAGTGGGGTTGAAACACAAAGCAACTTTTGGTTGACTCTCAGTTACTCAAGAACATTTAATTAAATGGAACACATTTTTGAGGGTTCCCATGAATTGAGGTTTGGGGACATATTTTTGTAAGCTAGATAGAATAGGAAGAGAAATATACTTTTTTTTGGTGGGGGGCTAATTGTCTGTTGCTGCCAGCCCTGGCTGGTCTTAAGCCCTCCAGAGAGGTTATAGGCCTTTGTGGGTGGTGTTGGGAAGGACCCCAAAGACCCTGGGAGTTGACAGCCTTCTGGGCAACCCACAGTTTCAAGATGACTTGGATGTTGTCAACCAGAAGCTGAAGAAACTGAGCTCAGACCTGAACACTAAGTACCACGCCACCCAGGGAGGTCCCCCGGGAGCATCGTCAGACCTGCTTCGGCAATTGGAGGTAAGACAGTCCCCAGCCACACCCCTCGGGACACAGAGACAGAAAACCACCCTGTCCTCACCTATATACCAGCTCACCAGTGTGTGGCTAGAGAGTCACACAGAGGGTGTCAGAGATGACATGGACCCCAGAGATAAACTAACCAACCCCCCTTATTTTATATGAGAGAAAGGTAAGGCCCAAAGAGGGAAAAGGGTTTATTCAAGGTCAGAATTGACTACTTTGCCTAACAGTCATATAGGGTAAATGAAATCGCCCTCCCAAATATCAATGTTGTACCATCATCTGTCACTCTATTCTGCCCAATGCATGCATACATACACCCCACACATACTCATACATACACCTCCACACACACATATACACCCATGCCCACATATACATACTCTCCTTCCACATGTACATACACACCCATACCCACACCCACACATATATAACCACACACATATATACACACACACATACATACCCCATACACACCCATACCCCCACACACATACACCCCCACATACACACCCATGCCCACACACATACACACCCATACCCACACATACCTACCCATATACATATACATACACACCCATACCCACATACACACACACACACACATACATACCTCACACCCACATACATACAAACACAAATATATACACATACACACCCATACCCCCCCCCCACACACCCCTCCCACTAGGTCCCAGCTACTGGAAAAATGCACCATGACTGACCTAGCTGACCACACTGAGGTTAGAGTGGCAGTGAGGCTCTGGGGGAGGGGCAGGATCTGTAATCCATCATTATGCATTTATGAAGCATTTATTCTGTGAAAGACACTGTGCAAGGAACTGGAGATATAAAGACTGAAGGGAGATAGTCCCAGCCCTCAAAAAGCTTACATTCTAAAGAGGAAGCCAACAGATCCACAATATATACCAAATGTGGAGGGAGAGTGAGGAGGGATCAGGAAAGGCTTCACGTGGAAGGTGTCATTTGTGCTGACTTAAAGGAAGCCATGGATTCCAAGAGGGAATGCATGCCAGGCATGAGATACAGCTGATACAAAGGCACGGAGATGGGAGGTGGGGAAGAGCAAGGAGGCTCTTTTGGATCATGGAGCGTGTGGAGGGCTGTGGTTGTTGTTGGTGTTCAGTTGCTTTCAGTTGTGTTTGACTTTTTGTGACCCCATTTGGGGTTTTCTTGGCAAAGATACTGGAGTGGTTTGCCATTTCCTTCCCCAGCTCATTTTACAGATGAGGAAACTGAGGCAAACAGGGTTAAGTGACTTGCCCAGGGTTGCACAGCTAGTAAGTGTTGGAAATCTGATTTGAACTCAGGTCTTCCTGATTCCAGGCCTAGTGTTCCATCCACTGTGCCACCTAGCTGCCCCCTGTGCAGAGGGGAGTAATGTATAAAAAGACTTGAAAGGCAAGAACAGGGCCTGGTTGTGAAAAGATATAAATACCAAACATAGGATTTTATACTTGGTCCTAGTGGTAATAGAGAGCCACTAGTGTTTATTGGAGAGGGAAGGGGAAAAAAACAGAGGGTAACATGGTCAAACTTGAGTGTTCGGAAAATCACTTTGGCAGGTGTATAGCAGGTAGAGATATCCCGTGAGTAGTTTGTGGTATGGGGCTGGTGCTCAGGAGAGAGGCTGCGAGTTATCAGCGTAGTAAGGGGAATAGGACCCCCACAGGAGCTGATGAGGGCATTGAATGAGAGATTGTAGAGACAAGAGGCAGACCCTTGGAAAGCACCCACGGTAACACAGATGATGGATTGGCAAAGACAATGGAGAAAGACGGCAATCTGCGAGGAATAGTCGTTGGCATTCTTTGAGGGATGTGGGGAGGAGGTCCTAGGAAGGCCCAACTCCAAATTCTAAGTTTTTCTGGTCCAAGTCTTCCCGGGCCCGTCCTGGTGGCTTCAGCTTTTCTTTCCCTTCCCTGCTCCCACAGGCTGAAGAAAGGCAGCTGAATACATTGGAGAAGACCATCAAGGACCTGAAGAAACAAGGCCAGGAGATTGCCCCCCTCCCTCTTCGAAGGACCCATCTTGTGAAGCCCATCCAGGTGGACAGCATCTGCGACTGGGACTCTGGCGATGTAAGGGCGATGTGGCTGGCATCCCTGGCTCTACACCCTGTCAGTCAGTCAGTCAGTCAGTCAATAAGTGCCTACTGTGTGCCGGGCACCGTGTAAAACACTAGGAAGGCAAAAGATAATCCCTGCTCCCAAGGAGCTCATAGTCCAATAGGGAAGACAACATGCAAATGAATAGGCACAGTCTAGAAATAGAAAATAATAATAATAATAATAATTACTTCATTAATATTTATTAATGTTTGTTAATAATTAATTATGTGTAATAATTAATAATAGATTATTTACAATAATTAATTATTTGCAATAATTAATAATAGGTTATTAACAACAATTAATTATTTGTAATAATTAATAATTGATTGTTTACAATAATTAATCATTAGTTATGTGTAATAATTAATAATAGATTATTTACAATAATTAATGGTTAATTATTTGTAATAATTAATAATAGGTTGTTTACAATAATTAATGATTTGTAATAATAATAATTGGTTGTTTACAATAATTAATTATTTGTGATGATTAATAAATAATGAATAATATTTATTAATAATAATCAACAGAGGAAAGGCACTAGAATTAAGAGGCATTGAGGAAAGCTTCGTATAGAAGACCCAAGAGTGCCTAGGACCCTCAGTACCCCTTACTCACATCTGGAGAACAGGGTCCCCTACAAGGAGCTGGCCCAGGGCTTCTAGGAAGCCTTAGGAAAGCACCATGTTGAAAGGCGCCTGCCTGCAGCCTGCTACTTGACTTTGTCAGGCTAGATCCATAGAAGCCTCCATCAGGCCTCCCTTCCCACTTAGAGCAGGCCCCGAGTTCTCCTAGTGCTGTGCGACAGCCTCGGTCAATCAGTCAGTCAATCAAGTATTTATGAAACCCCCACTATATGCCAGGCACTGTGCTAAGTGCTGGGAATACAAAGAAAGGCAAAAAACCTTCAAGGATCTCATTCATGGGGCTGACAGCATGTAAATAATGAGGTCTATACAAATTGTAATCAGAGGAGAGGAAAACGGTCAGAGGCGTCAGCAGCAAAGAGGACCAGGAAAGGTCTTCTACACAGAGTGGGATCTGAGCTGAGTCTCAACAGGGAAAAAAAAGGGAAAAGGCGACAGGGCAGAGCATCCCAGGTGTGTGGTACAGCCGGTACAGAGACGCGGAGATAGCAGCTGTAGCATCATGTTTGAGGAAGCTGAGCTCCAGATTTCCTGCTTTAAAAAAAGCCAAAACAAACAAAAATATGTCTTCCCCATTTAGGTACAACTATTTAGGGGAGAGAAGTACACGCTGAAGGATAACCAGGACCCCCACACCTGGGTGGTGGAGGGCCCTGCCGGGGAGTCCAAGAGAGTCCCAGCTGCCTGCTTCTGCATCCCCCCACCCGACCAGGATGGCGTGGCTAGGGTCGGCAGGTATGGTGGTGATCCAGAAAGGTGGCTTCTTGGGACATGCAGATTCTGATCTCCTAACCTCCCTGACCCCTCCCTTTGACATTTCCTCTCCTGCCCCTCAACGCTGAGTCCTATGGCATATGTGCAATAATCTCTCCTCACCTCCAATTGTTCCCCACCCCCTGCCCCTTCCCTTTGGCCAGCTAGGTGGGTGCACCATTTTCCAGACCCACAAAACTGGGCTCAAGCCAGGTGCTCCGTGGGTCTCAGAAGGTGCGTCTACCCAAGTACACTCCCCTAGTTCTCTTCACCGTCCTTCGGGTTTGCCTGGGTCAGGATACAGTTTTATCAGCACTGGGGAGTGAGAGGGGGCCCCTGCCAGCCCCATCAAGGGCTCTGAGGAAGGAGGGAAGAAAGGATAGGAAAGAGGGAGTTGTCTTCTCATCTACCTTCCCTTCCCAGGCTAGAATCAGAGCTGCAGGCACTGAAGCAGCAGTGTAAGGACCTCCAGCGCGGTCTGATGGCCAGTACCAGTGAGCTAGTGCGGCCCAGCAGGCAGGGTATGAGGGCACAGGGGAGGGTGGTGCTACCAAGAGGGTCTGGAGGCCGGCCATAAGGGGGTGGGTACTGCAGCGGGGTAGGTAGCACATGAGGGGAGCATTGACAATAGGGGACCGGGTCCACCTTCTGGCAGAGGAACTCAGGCTCTGTCTTAGCCAAGAACCCTCAGCTTCCATGACACCCTCGACTGTGTAGCTGAAAACTACTCACAATTCTCCACTAAACTGCATCTTTACCTCCTTTAGATTCATCTCACCTGACTCCAAGCAACCCTTTTGATTTCTAGAGCATTTTAAGATTTGTGAAGTTTTTTTTACAAATGTCATCTCATTCTAGAGCATTTCTAGAGCATTTTAAGATTTGCAAATTAATTTTTTTACAAATATTATCTTATTTTATCTTCACAGCCCCCCCGAATGCTATTTTTTTTCCTTTCCTTTTTCTTTTTTTTTTTTCAGAAATGAGGAAAGTAAGACAAACAGAAGTGAAGTGATTTGCCCAAGGTCACAGTTACTAAGTGTCTGAGACTGGACTTGAATGCAGGTCTTCCTGACTCTATAGGCAGCTAAGTGGTTCAGTGGATAAAGCCCCGGGCCTGGAGTTCAAATCTGGCCTCAGGCATTTACCAGCTGTGTGACCTTGAGCAAGTAAGTCACTTCACCTCTGTTTGCCTAGGTGGCTCAGTGTATAGAGTTCTAGGCGTGGAGTCAGAAAGACCTGAGTTCAAATCCGACCTCAGATACTTACTAGTATGAACTAGTTCACTAGTGTGAACCCTAGGCAAGTCACTTAATCTCTGCTTGCCTTAATTCACTGGAGACAGAAATGGCAAACCACTCCCTTATCTTTGCCAAGAAAATCCCATGGATAACATTGGCATGCTGTGGTCCATGGGGTCACCAAGGGTCAGACAGGACTAAATGACTTAGCAACAAACAGCTTCCCGACTCTAGGTCAAGTGAACCACCAGAGAGATATGCCAGAGGCAGCTCCCATGAGCTTGAGAGCCCATTGTTAAATTTTCATTGTGAGCATTTACACCTCAGAAATTGGCAAACCCTACAAATCAGGACTTGATTTATTGTTTCCGATTGTCTAGAATTAGGAAAGTAATGGAGAAAATGTTACAATGCAGATTAAACTTCGAAGTGTGTGGTGGCATTAATTTCCCAGAGAGCTGGTGGTTAAACATTTCCCAATATATTGAAACTTACTACCCATTGTACCACCTACATGCTTTTTCTTTTCAATTTATTTTTATTCTGCCTTCAACAATCACCAAATAAAAATGGACATACTCTATATATGTAATAGAATAGAAAAAGAGATTTGCACGTGAAACTTTAGATCTCTATGAAGTATAGTTTGCTTTAAAAAAAAAAGGTCTACAGTCAGTTCTGCTGTAGCTTTCTTAGCTGACCTATTTGTGCTTCTTTCTGGCCTTTTTCCTATTCTCTTCTCTGAATTTTATTTGTATTATATTTTTAAATTTGTATTCTATGCATTATAACAGCAAACAGATAAGAAAGATGTGTTTCTGGTTCATTTATTACAAAGTAATAATTGTAGAAAGCAAAATTTAAAAATTAATGAATCTCTCCTCTGAATTTAAAAAAAAAGAATCTTCAATGACACTCTTTTCTTTTCCTTTTCTTTCTTTTGCTGCCCCATTCCTATATTATCCTCACTGTCTCACTCCCATCCCATTGGGAAAAAAAAAAAAGAAAAACTGTGCGAACAAATGTGTGTAGCCAGGCGAAACAAATTTCCACAGTGGCTACACCAGGAATTCTTCCCTTGTCTACCCTATTCCCCCTTCTCTGTTCCCCGTGGACTGATTTGTACAATCTGGTGGTTATTGTGCTAGGAATGTGTCAGTCACATCCGCACAGATAAGGGGCCACCTTCCTATCTCCCCAGAGACTCTTTTCTCCTTTACCCCTTCCGTGCTTTATTATGCCAAGTATAGGGTTCTGTTCATGCCTCTGCACATGGTGGTGACTGCTTCTTGAGAGTGGGGTGGAGGGAGGGAGTAGGGAGAAGGGGGTTCTGGGAGTCGAGCTCTCATTCACCCAATCTCCTCTGTCCTAACTCTGTCCACTAGCCCCCTCAGGCACTGCCCCAGTCAACCCCCAAGCACAGAAGCTGCTGACCCGGCTGACTCAGCTGGATAATGACCTAAACCAGATAGAACATGAGATTCTGGGCTGGGTCCGTGCCCCTGTGAACCGCAGTGCCCCCCTGGATGACCTCAACACTCGTATCCGGAGCCAGGAGGTGGGTGAAGCTATGGGAGTCCTCTCCTGGAGGGATGGGGTGATGGAAATCAGCCATTCACTCCACCAATATGAACGCTTGCTATGTGAAAGGCACTATGCTAGGTTCCATGGGGGGATAAATAAGACATAGTCTTTCTTCTGACAGAGCTGACAGACTAGTAGAGGAGATGACACATATACAAACAACATTAAGAGGCAAAATGTGCCATAAATGAAGTACAAAAAAGTGTGATGTGAGTTGAAGAGAGGGAGAAATTATATCTGGTTAGGGGAAATCAGAGAAGGCTTCATGGAGTTGGGGGCATTTGGATGAAGCCTTGAAAAATGAATAGGCTTTCCATAGTGGAGAGGGATTTCAGGCAATTGACAAGAGGTGAGAAAATGCAAACGAGTTCAGTGTGAGCAGAAAAAGCAAGTGGTTGGGGCAATTAGCAGTGGCCCTGGATTCAGGAGGACCTGAATTTAAATCCAGCCTCAGACACATAACACTAGCTGTGTGACCCTGGGCAAGTCACTTAACCCCATTGCCTAACCAAAAAATAACAAATAAATAAATAAATAGATAGATAGATAGATAGAAAGATAGATAGATAGATAGATAGATAGATAAAAAAATAAATAGATAAATAAATAGATAGATAAAGTAAATCTGTTTGAAAAAAAAGCAAGTGGTCCATTTAGTGGGAATGGGAGACATATACATAAAGGAAGATAAGGCTAGAAAGGTTGTTTGAGGCTTTGAATGCCTGGCTAAGGAAGTTGGAAATGACAACTGAGGAATGTTTTTCTGTCAATGCTTTATAGAATAGAGTGGAAGTTGGGGAGACCTCTGGCTATTACAAGAGGAGACATAAGGAAGATCTGAGCTACAGTAGTGACAGTGAGAAAGGAACAGAGGGAAGGAGCTAATGCAAGAAACATTTTAGTGATAGAATTGGTGTGATTTGGAGCTACGGAGGAAAGGAAGAATTGAATCAGTCAACCAGGTTTCAGGTCAGTGTGGCTGGTGTTGTTAACAGAAATGGGAAAATATCAAGGAAAAATTGGTTTTATGGCAGAAGATAAGTTTTGTTTTAGGAAGTGCCAGAGCAACAGTTCTTAACATTTTTTGGTACCACAGACTCAAATTTGTGCTGAAGCCAGCAAGAACTAGCTTGAGAGATCCAATTGTTAAATTTTCAGCATAAGCATTTATTTATACCTTAGAAATCAGTAAATGCTACAAATTTGGGCTTGATTTATCATTTTGTTGATTTCTAGACTTAAGAAAGTGATGGAGAAAATGTTAATAACAATGCAGATTAAACTTAAAAGTATGTTATGTGTTTTGGGAGAACTGACTGTTAAACATCCACCAGCACCCCAGCGTGAACCTTTGGGGATAACATTTTTAAATGCATAAAATACATAGGATGGCAAAGGAAACCAAAGATTAGTGAAAATAATGGTGTAATTTTTTTTCTCATCCAAGTCCACAAACCCACTAAAATATTAACCCTAGGTTAAGAACCCTTGTGTTAGAGGGTCATCCAGGGGAGATGGAAAGTGGGATTGGAGTTTAGAAGGAAGGCTGAAGTTCTGAAATCCTATGGTGGGGGTAGGGTGGGGCTGTTAGTGTGGGATGTTAGCTGAAAGCAAGCAATCAGAAGCAAGCAATCGTGAGAGAGAACACAGGATGAGAAAGGAAGAAGATTGAGGGGGTACGACTACATTTAGGGGTAGGAGGAAGATGAGCCAAAGGAAGGGATTGTCAGAGAAGGAGGAGACTCAAAAGAGTGATGTGTCAGGGCACCTAGATGGTGCAGTGGAATCTCTGCAATCAGGAGGACCTGAGTTCAAATCCTGCCTCAGACCAAACACTTGGCACTTACTAGCTGTGTGACCCTGGCCAAGTCACTTAACCCCAATTGCCTAAGCAAAAAAAAAAAGAAAAGAATGATGTGTCATGCAGGGCCATAGCTAGGAATTTTGATACCTAGGTGAAATTCAATAGAGCAAGGATGGGGATGGAGTGTCTAAGGCAGGACCATTACTGTGTATGAGTGAAGTAGAATATGTAGCTAGAGATCATGGGAGTTAATGGCATTGAAGAACTAGGAGGCGATAGAGTTTGACAGGAATAGAGATTGGGTTGGAAAAGACTGTGAGTCAGATGGCAAACCTACTGGAGAGGAGGAAGAATGACCTGGGAGTCCATAGAAGATAGTAACGAGGATCTGGACAGGATGGAGTGACTGTCAAATAAAGACATACCTACTAAATGATGGTGGCAGAGGGAGGTTCTGAAAGTGGAGGTGGGGGGCAGCTAGGTGGCGCAGTGGATAGAGCACCAGCCCTGGATTCAGGAGGACCTGAGTTCAAATCTGGCTTCAGACATATAACACTTATTAGCTGTGTGACCCTGGGCAAGTCACTTAACCCCATTGCCTAGCCAAAAAACAAAACAAACAAACAAAAGAAAGTGGAGGTGGGAGCAAGGTACAGACCAGTTCTACCTCCTGGCCTTGGTGTCAAAGGAGTAGTGGTAAGAAGTAAGAAAGGGAGGGAGGAAGGAAGGAAGGAAGGAAGGAAGGAAGGAAGGAAGGAAGGAAGGAAGGAAGGAAGGAAGGAAACAATCATTTCTTAACTGCTTACTATGTACTGGGTTTATAGAGCCTCATAGATCTGGGGCTGGAAGGGATTTCAAAGGCTATCTGGATTAATCTCCTCATTTTAAAGATAAGGAAACTGAGGCTGAGGGAAGTTAAGTGACTTGCTCAAGGGGTTGCATAGGTAGTAAGTGCCAGAGGCAGGATTCGAACCAGGCTCCTCTAACTCCAGACTCAGTGCTCTTTCCATTGTATTGTGCTGTTTCCCAGCATATGAGAGGAGAAGCCAGCCTTGGAGAGGGTGCCAAGAAAAGTGGTATTTTTGAAGAAAAGCTAGATTTCAGGAAGCAGCAAAAGATGGAAGGAATGGGAATGGAAGAGGAGTTTGTTAGCAGCAGAGGAAGATGCCAGAGGATATAGTGGAAACTGGTGGGGCAAAGAGGTTGGGACTAAGGGATGGTACTGGTAGGGAAGGGAGGCAGCCAAGCACATAACCCTTTTGCCACCAGTCCCCGTGGCTGGTACCCTGATGATTCCAGGTGTGCTACCTGACATGGGTTTCCAGGGCAGATAGCACAGGAAAGACAGGCCACCCCAGTGGAAAGGGGAGCCCCAGAAGAGGGGTACGATGTCCCCCAGGACGCTGGGGTGGCATCTGGGGAAGTAAGGGACTGTGTGGGTTGGACAGCTGCTCCAGGAGCGGGTAGTGGGAAAGTACACCACCCCTCCCACCATACTGGGACCTGGAGCAAAGCCTCAGTGGCCCCATCTTAGTTCCAATTTTGATATCATGGAAGCCAAGAGAGGTAGAAAGAGGGAGGTGGTGGTCAGCAGAATCAAATGCGGTATCATCATGGAACTTGAAGGCTACCAGGAAAATGTTTATTAGAGTTAGACTTAAAAAGGATATCCCAAGGTTTTAATAACTGAAAACTGCACTAAGGTCTTTGGGACATCCTGAATATAAGTATTTATATAGAGTTATTTAAGTGCAAAGGAGAAATGCCAACCAAATTTGAGAAGGGAATCTAAGGAGCCATTTCCAACTAGAGAAGGGAAACTTGAGGAGAGAAACTGGTGTTTGAATTGGGTTTCAAAGGATTCAAACAGGCAAGAGGTGAGGTCCTCTGTTGAGAAAGAGGGAGGTAAGGCAGAGTTGCTACTCTGGACATTCTTTAGCTTATTAATGTCCTTCTGGAGCAGCGATGCCCAGGACTGAGCCCAACACTTCTAACGAGATCTGACAAGTTTTGCTCTTCAGCACAATCTGAGCGGAATTAATTGGTGCTCAGGCCTGCAACTCTTTCCCCAGCACTCTTAAAAGTATAGGTTACTCTCTTCCCACCAGCTTCCTGCACAAATGCGTGATTATTCTGGGTAAAGGGAAACGGAGCCCCAGTGCCAATGGGGCACTGAATGGTGAAGCAGTAAATGATAGTTAGACTGCAGATTTAAGAATTCTTGAGGAGGCAGCTGGGTGGTACAATCGACAGAGCTCTGGTCTTGGAGTCAGGAAGACCTGAGTTCAAAAACGGCCTTAGACACTTGATACTTACTAGCTGTGTGACCCAGGGCAAGTCAATTAACCCCAATTGCCTCACCAAAGAAACAAAAAAAAAAATTCTTGGGTGCACGTTCATCCCTCTGCCTGCAGAACACTGCTCGGAGGCTTCAGGGCCTGGAAGCCAAAAAAGAAGCCACCCAGAAGGAATGTGAGGCTTTCCTGTCCTCTAAGCCAACTGGACCCACTGTGCTTCACCTGCCAGTGACTCTTAACAATGTCAAGAACAAATACAATGACGTGCAAGTCCTCTGCGGTCTCTATGGGGAAAAGTGAGTGTTCTTACAGGACAATGGGAACTGGGGGGGGAGGCAAGGCCAGCCGGGATCTCTGATCCTCTCCGGGCTTCTCTTCCAGGGCAAAAGCAGCCCGTGCTCTAGAACAGCAGATCCAGGCTTCAGATAAGGTGATTCAGGGCTTTGAGTTCAACCTGGTCCAGGAGGCCCCCATCACTGCCAGCCCTGGAGCACTGCAGGAACGAATCAGTCAGCTGCAGGTGAGGGTGGGGGCAATGTTGTGTTTAGAAGTGAGACGAGTGAGCACAGCCTGCCTGCAACACAGCCTTGGGTATGTGGGAGTGGATGGGAAAGGTATGTAAGGGTGGATGCAAAGAGGAGGCCAGTGGGAGCCGGGGCCTGAGAAGTGCAGAAGCCTGTGGGGGCTGACCTTGATCCTCTTCCTTTAGGGGCAAAGACGGAAGTTGCTGGAGCAACAGTCCTGCGTACTGGGCCTGCACCGGGAGCTGAAGGCCACCGAGCACGGCTGTGGGGCGCTGCAGAACAACTTCCGAGAATTCTGCCAAGACCTGCCCCGACAGAGGCGTCAGGTGCAGAGGCTCACTGACCGCTACCACGCCGTAGCGGACCAGCTGGACCTTCGGTGAGGAGTGGGGGCTGGCTGGAGATGTGCTCCTGACTCAGAACTTTCTTCTTCTGCCTTAGTCTTCTGGTCTATTACACTAGAAGTTTCTGCTGCCCCCAGCACCCATGGTACTACTCCCTAAACCCAGCCTCAGGAAGGGATGGGCAGGTGGTGGATCCCAAGAACATCTGCTCCAGGAATACGATCCTAGCTTATCCCTTGGGCAGGAAGGTAACAGACCACCTAATTCATTCTCCTTAGATAGTCAGTCAAGGTTCTTACCCCTGTCCTTTGCAACCTGAGCCTTTGGCCCTTCCCTGTGGCCCGGCTTGGGTCCCCGGGCTGAGCTTGTCTGCTCTCCCATCGCCATTCCCCAGGGAGAAGGCAGTGCAAGATGCCAGCCTCATCTACCAGCAATTCAAGAATTACGGCGAAAACCTGCGCTCCTGGATGGAACACCTCCCCAGCAATGAGCCGGGGCCCAGTGACGGGTCCAGTCAAATCCACTATAAGTTGCAGGCTCAGCAGGTGAGAGGGAACCAAGATGGTATGATGCTCTCCAGTGAAAAGTGGACATGTGTGGAGGTGGCCATGCCACTGGGCAGGGCCCGTAGAGGCTTGGGCCACTGCCAGACCCTAAGCTCCTTTCCCTCTGCAAGGAGCAAAAAGGCACCAGATCCAGGCTACCTGCACTTGCCCCTTTGACCTCTGAAGGAGTCCAGGCCTGTGCAGAGGCAGGGCTTCTTCCTTGCTCCCAAACTCTGGGTGAAGCCAACAAGAGGCAGCATAGGCAATGAAAAGGGAACTGGGTTTGGGGTCAGAGGACCCAGATTCAAATCCTGGCTCTGTGTGACCTTGTGACCTTAACTCCTCTGGTTCTCAGTTCCCTCATCTAGAAAATGAAGGAGGGGAACGAGGGTGGAGGGAGGGGAGGACTAAATAAGGTTTAATTTCCTTCTAACTCTAAATCGTTGCGCCTGTTTTTCTATGTGTGTACATGCTTCCTCCTGGTGGCCACAACTGGAAAATGTCCTGGTCCAATTCTTGCAAGCCGATGGAAAAATTCAGTTAAAAATTCTTCCGCGGTACTCCCTATTCTCCTAAGGCCCAGCTCAACACTGGCTGGCTAGGGGTGGAGAGGGGTCTTGTCCATCTTCCAAGGCTGGACAATTTCTATACAACAACAGGCTGAGCAAATCCCCAGTATATACCACAGTTTCCAGAGGTTAAGACAACTCATGTCTTCTCTTTTTCCTTCCCTCCCTTCCTCAACCCCAACACTGAGAGGTATAGATTAATCAGTAGACTACCAGGAAGATGCTCTATCGCCCTCCAAGGGATCCAAGCCTGTGTGAGACACCAGGTGGCACAATGGATAGAGTGTTGGGCTTAGACTCATCAATATCTGAGTTCAAATCCCGCATCAAACACTCATTAGCTGTGTGACCCTGGAAAAATCAATTAATCTGTCTGTAAAATGAGGGAGTTGTTGGAGCAGCTAGGTGGTACAGTGGATAGAGCTCCAGCCTTGGAGTCAGGAGGACCTGAGTTCAAATCCAGCCTCAGACACTTACTAGCTGTGTGACCCTGGGCAAGTCATTTAACCCCAATTGCCTCAGCAAAAAGGAAAAGAAAAGCAAGATGAGGGGGTTGGACTCCATAATCTTTAAACTTCCTTCCAGCTGTAAATCTATAAGCCTATATAGTTCAAGGTCTGGGAAAAAGGTCTAGTGCCAGATTATAGCTAGTGAATTAGAAAGAGCCCTAGAGGGGCAGCTGGGTGGTGCAGTGGATACAGCACCGGCCCTGAAGTCAGGAGGACCTGAGTTCAAATCCAGCCTCTGACACTTACTAGCTGTGTGACCCTGGGCAAGTCACTTAACCCCAATCACCTAGAAAGGAAAAAAAAAAGAGAGCCCTAGCCCCTGAGTCAGAAGATCTGGGCTCAAATCCTTCCTCTGCCTCTTCCTAACTCTGTGACCACCTTGGGCAAGTCACTTTGCTTCTGGGCCTCAGTTTCTTCATCTGTAAAATGTGGAGTTGCATTCAATGACCTCTAAATCTATGGTTCTCTGATCACTAGCCTTAGAGTTCCATGGGGGATATGTGAAGTGTTCCTGGCCATTATCCATACAGCCATACTGCTAGTGGGATGGAAGACATGAAGTGGAAGGAACATATATATGTCTTTCCTATCTTTAGGATCTTGTTCCTTTTGCTCCTACCCCAGGAGGGTCCTTAGAGAATGAGAGGAAAGGAATGGGAGGTACTTTTTGGCTCAGGAGTCAGCTCCCCTCCATTCCTGGGCTTTTGCTGACTTTGCTTCGTTCTTTCTTAGCGTCTAGTACAGGAAATTCAGAATAAAGAGAAAGACAAAAACACAATATTCCACCTATCCCAGGACCTGCAAGCTGCTCTCCAAGTAAGTGGACTTCTTCGACTTTGTTCCTCCTCTCCATCCATCCTCCGTCCATCGGCCCCTCTCTCTTCTCCACAATATGCCTCCCCCCTCTCCTTGTCCCTCTTATTGCTAGGTTTTTGCTTGCCCCTCCTTCTCCCCTACAGGACTACGAGCTGCAGGCAGACAAGTACCACAGTTCCCTGGACCCCACACTGACTGCATCTGTCCCCAAGAGGCCTCGGATCACTCCTCTGCAGGACAGCATCCAGGCCCAGGTAAGGACGGGTCACAAACTCCATGGCTTTGCTTCTCTCTTCCCAGCCTACTGTCCCCCCCATAGATTTGTAGGCCTGGTCCTTCCAGGAGCAACCATTCAAAGAACTGACTCCATCTTCTGATTTCTTCCCTTCCCAACTCCAGGAGAAGGACATAACCAAGCACTTCACTGAGGTTGCTGCCAAAAAGCAACAGCAGCTGAGCCAGCTGGAGTTTGCCAAGAAGGTGTTGGACAAGGTACCAAGATGATCCACAGGGGCCTTTACTGGCGTGGCTCCTGATTCAGAGATAATGTACCCATTCTTGTGATAGCATCCTGGAGCCTCCCCTGTCAATTCAGGGTACTTCCTGATCACTCAGTGGTCCCATCTCTCTAGTCCCACACATGGGATACAGGCAGGCTGGGAAAAGAGATGCAACTTCCTGCCCATGGTTCTCCACAGAGGCACACCCCCTTCTTGGCCTACAGCTCCTGCAGGATATAGGTCTTGAAAGTGTCACTCTATAGGCACTGGACTCCCCTCCTATGCGGACTAGGCCTCTTTCCTCCCAGAAAGTCCAGCCTATCCCAGAAAACACTCACACTGCTCAAACTGGGGGAGCATAAGAGGGAGAGGGGAAAAAATCACAAGAGGCTACTAAGTGCTTCTTCCCAAGTATCCTTGTCATTTGAAAGTACAACACAGAACTCTCTTTTCCTATTATGACAATCAGCTTAGACTTCTCTAGAGGGCACATAAAGAATGAACAATATGGGGGATAAGTTAGATTTTACACTTTTTGGAAGGTTGGACAGGTGGCAGGACAGGAGTGCTCTGCCTGGCTGGCATCATGGGCATTTGCCCAGCCTGCTGGGCGAGTATTCCACCTGGCCTCAATCCCCTCTAATTTGCTGATTTCTGAGTGTTTTAGGGCTTCATCCATGCCTTCCCCTAACACACCAAGGGGAGGAGTCACTGACCTGATGGGGTAAGGAAGGGAAGGTTCCTTTTCATGATCCCTCATGCCACATATACTCTTTCCCCTCTTGCTCTGCAGAAGGAAATCAATGAGGCTATCCAGCCGGCTTATTACCCCAAGCAGTGGTCTGAGAACCAGAATCAGAGCAGAGAGTCAGAGACACAGGCACTGAAGACCCAGCTGGAGGAAGAGAGGAAGCGGGTGGCCCAGGTTCAGCAGGAACTCCAGGAGCAGAGGCAGCAGCTGCTGCTGCTGAAGACCCAGAAGCCTGTGGAGAGGCTAGAGGAAAAGGAAGTGGTAGAGTTCTACCGGGACCCCAAGCTTGAGAGCAGCCTGTCCAAAATGAAATACCAGGTGGAGGAGGAGGGCAAGAAGTGGGCCAGCATGAAGGCAGACCTGGAAGCAGTGAACCAGCAGATAGCCCAGCTGGAAAAGGAGAAGAAGAACATTCAGCCCCATCTGCTGACCAAAGAAGTCACCCAAATCAAGAGGGACCCTACCCTGGACAGCCAGGCGGCCCAGATCAATGCTGAGATCGAACATCTTCGGGGAGACAATGCCACCATCTCTGCCCAGCTGGAACAGCTAAAGAGAGAACTAGTGACTCTGGAACAGAAGGAGGCAAATGTGAAGGAGAAGGTCGTGGTGAAGGAAGTGGTCAAGTTGGAGAAAGACCCCAAAATGGTCAAGGCATCCTGGGCTCTGAAGCGGCAGATTGAAGAGGATGCTGGCTGCAGGAAGGTGGCAGAGGAGGCGGTGGCCAAGTTGTGGGCTCGTGCCCAGGAGCTGGAGCAGCAGATCAGCTCTATAGAGCCCAAAGTCATTGTGAAAGAGGTGAAGCAAGTGGAGCAAGACCCTGGAATCCTTAAAGAGTCCATCAAACTAAAGAACCTCATTGAGGAAGAGAGGAAGAAGAACATGACGCTGACCAGGGAGCTGAAGGAACTGCACAGCAAGCACAGCATGGTAGAAAAGCAGAAGCCCAAAGTAGAACTCAAGGAGAGAGTCAATGAGATCTTCCAGGTGGATCCAGAGACAGAGAAGGAGATTGCTCGGCTCAGGGCTGAGCTCCAGGACACCACGAAAGAGAACTGCCACTGAGAAGGAGGTGGAGGGAACTCTACCAGAGCTGACCATCCTTCGGGCCCAGAAGCCAACTGTTGAATACAAGGAAGTGATCCAAGAGGTGGTGAAACATGAGAAGAGCCCCGAGATCCTCAGGGAGATTGACCAGCTGAAGGCCCAGCTCAATGATCTGGTCAACACCAATGGCCGGTCTCAGGAGCAACTCATCCGACTGAAAGGTGAGCGGGATGAGTGGAAGAGAGAGAGATCTAAGGTTGAGACCAAGATGGTGAACAAAGAAGTGATACGCTATGAGAACGACCCAGTGCTGGAGAAGGAGGCAGAACGTCTCCGGCGGGAGGTGCGAGATGCGGTCCAGAAGAGGAGAGCAACAGAAGATGTGGTCTATGAGCTTCAGAACAAGTACCTGCTGTTGGAGAGGAGGAGACCTGAGGAGAAGGTGGTAGTCAAGGAAGTGGTGATTACCCAGCCGGACCCGAAGCTCCGTGAGGACCACAGTCGCCTCAGCCGTAGCCTGGATGAGGAAGTGGCCAACAGGCGGAGGCTGGAGCGTGAGGTGCAGCAGCTCCAGGCCACAGTGGAGGAGAAGGAGAACCTCCTCAGCTTCCAAGAGGACCGTGACAAAAAGCTAGCGATCGAGAAGGAGCTGCGGCAACTGAGCCTGAGGATCCAGGAGATGGAGCAGCGGCCTCTGGCAGTGCAAGAGAAAATCATCATGGAGGAAGTGGTCAAGCTGGAGAAGGACCCAGATCTGGAGAAGTCCACAGAGGCCCTGCGGCGGGATCTGGACAGGGAGAAGAACCAGGTGATGGACTTACACCGGGAGTGCAAGAATCTGCAGGTTAAAATTGACATCCTCCAGAAGACCAAGTCTCAGGAAAAAACCATCTACAAGGAAGTCATCCGGGTGGAAAAGGACCAAGTCTTAGAAAATGAGAGGTCCCGTGTGTGGGAGCTGCTCAGTAAGGACCGGACTGCAAGACAGAACAGGGAAGAGGACGTGAGGAGACTCAAGGAGAGGATCGAGAGGGCTGAGGCTCTGAAGAGGACCTGGTCCCGGGAAGAGGCCGAGCTCCAGAAAACCAGGAGCCAGGCCAGCCAGGAGCGAGCAAAGCTAGAGAAGGAAATGAGGGAGCTCGAGAGGCAGAAGCAGGAGAGGATGCTGTGCTTACATGAGGAGTCCAAACTGCTCAGCCAGAAGACAGAAAGTGACCGGCAGAAGAGGGCCCAACGAGACCAGGAGCTCTCTCATCTGGAGGAGGCTATTCTCCAGGAGAAGGCTCAGATCTATGAGAAGGAGAGGACTCTGAGAGACCTCCAGCTAAAAATGAAACAAGAAGAGATGAATCAGGACACCCAAATGAGAGAGACCAACCTTTCCACGAAGATCTCCATCTTAGACCCAGAGACGGGGAAAGACATGTCACCATATGAAGCCTATAAGAGAGGCATCATCGATCGGGGACAGTATATCCAGCTACAGGAACTGGAATGTGACTGGGAAGACATCACCACCATGACCCCGTGTGGAGAGGATTCTGTTCTCCGTGATAAGAAGAGTGGGAAGCAATATTCCATCGAGGAAGCCCTCCGCTGCAGAAGGATCACCAAGGAGGAGTACCATCTCTACAAGGAAGGCCACCTTCCTATTTCCGAGTTTGCTCTCCTGGTGGCTGGAGAGACCAGAACTTCCCCGCTCTCCATCGGCTCTATCATCTCCAAATCGCCCCTCTCCTCGCCAGCATCGGCCCCCCAAACCACCAGCATTTTCTCCCTGGGCTCCTCACTCGGCCTCAGCGATGACACCTTTCCCATCGCAGGTGTCTATGACACAACCACCAACAACAAATGCAACATCAAGACCGCCGTGGGCAAGAAGATGCTGGACCCCATCACTGGACAGAAACTGCTCGAGGCCCAGGCAGCCACAGGAGGCATCGTGGACCTCCTGACACGGGAACGCTACTCTGTCCACAAGGCCATTGACCGGGGGCTGATTGAGAACACTTCCACTCAGAGGCTGCTCAATGCCCAGAAGGCCTTCACTGGCATTGAAGACCCTGTCACGAGGAAGAGGCTGTCAGTGGGTGAGGCTATCCAGAAGGGCTGGATGCCCCGAGAGAGTGCCCTGGCTCACTTGCAGGTTCAGCACCTCACTGGAGGACTCATTGACCCCAAGAGGACGGGCCGTATCCCTATTCCCCAGGCCTTGCTGGCTGGCATGATCAATGAAGAGCTAGCTCAGCTCCTCCAGGATGAATCCAACTATGAAAAAGAGTTGATCGACCCCATCTCCAAAGAGCGGCTAAGTTACAAGGAAGCCATGGCCCGTTGCCGGAAAGACCCGATGACTGGCCTGCTGCTCCTCCCTGCAACCCAAGAGAACTACTGTTCTTACCGCACAGCCTCCCCTTCTCGGCCGCGCCGTCTGTGCTAACGGAAGCACTCCTCATGCGTGCCGAGCAGGCAGGAAGGCATATGTTAAAGGTCATATATCTTTTTTTAGCTAAATAAAATTCCCTTTACCCTCCAAAGGCAGCTAGATACCTGATCTCTCCATGTTCAAATGCTTTCTCATGAAGAGTGGTCTCTGTATCTGAGCTCCCCTACCTTGAGTAATTAACCACATGTCCCTAGCCCCAATAGTCTGTGTGACTTTGTCTTCCCTCTCTACTCCAGTGCATGCAATAAACTCTCCTATTGTCTCAGTGGCTGGGCTCTCATTACTTGAAACATAGGATAAATTTGTCTGGTTGGGGCAGGGAGGGTGGGGACGTCTGCTGAGAACTAAGAAAACTTCTCCCAACTCAGAGGAATGGGGAGGCTTTGCTACCTCTGATTCTGCGTCTAGGACAAGTTGTCTGGGGTGAGATCCAGAAGGGCGAATACAAACTCTTCCCCGTGGAAATAACAGTAACCTCCTGCCTCCTCTGAATATCTCCCCATTTTATTTGCTGTCTGTGCTCTGTACATGTCAATCTCTTTTTTTTTTTTGGCCAAAGGTACAGGTTCTTAACCGTTTTTGTGTCCCTTTCTTGGAAAAACACTTTAAATGCATAAAATAAAATGCTTAGGATCACAAAGAAAATGAATTTCATCGAAATAGCTATTGAAATGTATATTTTTTTTAAGTTCATGGACCTCAAGTTAAGAACCCCTGGCCTAGGGACCACCTTCAGCACGCTAGTGAGTCATGTTGACTTTCCCTTCCCTAGGGTCCCTTTCCACTGAAGGGACAGACAACACGAAGCTCATAAATGTAATTTTTATTTCTTATTCTTGAATCTATGACCACATGAATGCAATTACATCATAGGTAAATAGCCAACTGCTGAAAACACACCCAACTCACTTACTTGCCACTGACCATGTATGGAAAAATTCCCCTCTCTTCTAACTCTTCTAAACGGAATTAAACTCTGTCCTAAATAGTTTAAACCCCAAAAGAACAGCAGGGGGGCTGGATGTGGGGTACAGGAACAGAGTCCCCTCTATCTTGGAATTTTTGACCTGAAGGTAAAGTTTGGGCTAGGTCAATGATGTCAAAAAGATCTGCTCCTAAGAAGCAGAGCAAAGTGGATACAAAAAACCAATTGGCCCTCTTTCCCTAAGCACCACCCACCACTGTTCCTAAGTACAAGGGAGCTGCTCTCTCACCTCTCCCTCACCCTTATGAGGCGGCTGTGCCCTCCACTCTGAAGAGATGCTGTCAAACCCAACAAAGAACATGGGAACTCTTACTAACCTGGTAGAAGGACTGGTCCAAACCTAGCCTCTCATGGTCCCCAGGCCATAGCTGAACCTAGACACAAAGCTCACCCTGCCTGTAATTCCTTCCCAACATTAGGGAAAGATGGCTAGAGCTGCAGCTGCAGAAGGGACTTTGGGTATCGGGCCTGAGGAGGGGGAAGAGGGTAGAAGCTGGACGCCCATCCCCTTCACCGGCAAAAATGCTCCAGCATGCCCTGGCGTGGGGCTGAGCATGACCTGCAGGTGGAGAAGTAGTGATGTGTTAGAGCTGCCTTGGCTGAGATGCGCCTGTTTGGGTCATATTGCAGCAGCTGCTGTAAAGGAAGGAGAAAAGCATGTTAATGGCTTCTTTCTGCCTTCTTCCCCAATCACCCAGGACTGTGGTGAGGATAATGACGATTAGGACGAGAGAGCATAGAGCCAGGAGAGTGCAGGCCTAGGCCCAGAGAAGTCTGTAGAAGGCCATCCCAACTAACCTCAGGATTTCTTCTGGAGGGAAGCTGTGTGGGGAGAATGTGGAACAGAAATCAACCAGCTAGGAATAGTTGGAATGGGACCCAGTTTGGGAATAAAAAATGTTGGAATGTGTAAACAGACTTTTCCAACAACTCTGGGTGAGTCAACCGACCTTTCCCCTTCCTCATTGAGCTTTCCTGCTCCCCACCCAGCTCAAGTTGGGATAGGCTCTTCTTTATAAAAAGGTCAATGTCTCTGGAAACATGACAGTGAACCTGTGGAGTATGAAAGCCTGAAAAGGAAGGCAGGTGGGGCAGGTAGGTGGCACAGTGGATAGAGCTCCAGCCTTGGGGTCAGGAGGATCTGAGTTTAAATCCAGCCTCAGACACTTGTGTGTCTGTGAGTCACTCAGACTAGCTGGGTGACCCTGGGGGTTAAGTGTGTGACACTTAACCTTGGGGGATTGCCTCACCAAAAAACAAGACAAACAAAAAAAAAAAGGAAAAGGAAGGCAGAGCCTCGAAGGTGGCTCTTGTCACTCACACCAGGTCCAGCCAGCCCCTTGCAGTTTTCTGCCTCAGTTTCCTTGGAGTCTTGCCTTACTAGTATATCAAGTATTCCCTTCAGGCTAAGTTCTACGGGGCTTTGGGGCAGCTAGCATGGGCCTTAGAAACCATAATAATATTTATCAAATGTATATCACTTTAAAGTTTGCCAAGTACTTTACATAATACATTGTCATTTGATCCTCAAAAAAACAGGTAAGTGCTATCATTATTCTTATTTCACAGATGAGGAAACTGAGGCTCAGAGTGGTTAAATCATTTAGTTTCTTCATCATAAATTTAAGGGAGTTGAACAGGGGTGGGGAACCTGTGGTCTTCAGGCCACTTGTGGTCCTCAAGTGCGGCCCTTTGACCGAATCCAAACTTCACAGAAAAAAATCCCCTTAATGAAAGGATTTGTTCATAAAACTTGGACTCAGTCAAAAGGCCGCACCCAAGGACCTAAAAGGCCACATGTGGCCTCGAGGCCATAGGTTCCCCACCCCTGACAGAAGATTTTTAAGGTTCCTTCCAACTCTATGTCTGTGAGATAAGGGCTATTATTATCCCCATTTTGCAGATGAGTAAACTGAAGACAGAGGCAGCTACACGGCTCAGCAGATAGAGCACTGGGCCTGGAGTCAGGAAGACTTGAGCTCAAATCCACTGTCAGACACTTGCTAGTTGCGTGACCATGGGCGAGTCACTTAGCTTCTGTTTGCCTTACCCCATTGGAGAAGAAAATGGCAAATCACTCCTATATCTTTGCAAAAAACAAAAACAAAAACAAAAACAAAAAACGGGTCATGGATAGTTACACATGACTAAATGACTGAACAAGAACAGAGATCCAAAGAAGTTAAGCTATTTACCCAAGGGTCACACAGGTAATAGGACCAGAGTCAGCATTCAAATCCACATCCAGTCTCTAAATCTAGTGCTCTCGACAGCACCGCAGTCACTATTGTGAAGATGAAATTTATACACACACACACACACACACACACACACACACAGAGTGCTTTGCAAACCTTAAAATTTTGTATAAATGTGAGCTATTACCCATTTTTATACAGAAGAAGGAAATGTGATCTCTGCCCCAGAGGAGGTATTCACAGTTGAGTTGGGAAATGGAAACTGCATGCATCAGCATGATTACAGCTGACATTTTATACAGCATTTTTAAGGTTTACAAAGCACTTTCTGTACACTATAATATCTGATCCATGTGCAACGTGACTTGGTAACCAATAAACACATGCAGATTGGCAATAGTGTAACTTAAGGGTATATATGCTCCAGATGAAGAATGAAAGGATGAGAGCTCAATGTTGCTAATTACGGAAGTCTTTCTAGAAGAGGGGTGTTATGAGCAGTTTTAAATGTGAGAATTAGAACGAGGAAGATAAGCCAAATAGAGAAGCACTACAGTGTACTGGATTTGGTGCCAAGAAATCTGAGGTTCAAATCTTGACTCATATACTTACTAGCTGTGTGACCTTAGGCAAATCACTTAACTACTCTGAGGATCGGTTTTCTCATCTGTAAAATGGGGATAATAATAGCACCTCCTCCTTTACAGGATTGTTGTGAGCATCAAAATGTAAAGCCATTGGCAAACTTTGAAGTGCCACTCAAATATTAGCTATGTTTTTGTGGGGGGAAATGATTCTAATTAATGAGGCAGGGATGAGCAAGTTAAATGCAGGAGACAGAAATAGATCGGCTTGGCTGACTGGATTGGCTCCTGCCCAAGCAGGCAAAGTCCCTCACCCTAACTGGACCAGATTCTGGAACAACAGCTGAAGTTGTATATCCTCTTTTCCATCCTTCATTCACCTACCATGAGCAGGTCCTTGCCCTCTGGGTCAAGGCTGGGCACAATCTCCTCTATCGACTTCCTGGTCCACTTGGGGAAACTGCCCTTGTAGTCTGGCAGCTGGGTGACCCCTGGCCACGTGGCCTCACTGGGTGTGCCAAGGGTTCGAAAAATTCGAAACAGCTGATCAATTTCTGAATCCCCAGGAAACAGGGCCCTGCGTGTCACCTGAAGGGAGGGAAAGGGACTCCTGGTTACCCGCAGGGCCTACTTCCTTTTTCTACTCCCAACCTCCCTCTAAGCAGAATCCAACACAGGGTAAGCTTCTAGGGCTTGGGAAAGAAAGTCAAAATGTGGAACCTTTTGGGGTAACCCATTCTGAGGGCTATGCCTCGGGATTCTGTAGCTGTGAAGTATGACTAGTTTACTCAGCCCTCTAGCCAGCCCTACTCATACACCAGAGAACTGAACCTAAGTTCAACACACCCTCCTGGGCAACCCTCTCATGTGCCCCTTTACCATCTCTGCAAAGATGCAACCAATGCTCCAGACATCCACGGCTGTTGAGTAGAACTTGCAGCCCAGGAGAATCTCAGGGGCGCGATACCAGAGGGTTACCACCTGTAGGGGCAGAAGCCAGTGCCACTCTGGGCAGCCCTGGTGGTTGAGTGGCAGTCCAGCCCACACACAGAAAGAGCTCTGCTCCCTAACCCAACAGTACCTCATGGGTGTAGGTACGCAGGGGCACGCCAAAGGCCCGGGCCAGCCCAAAATCAGCCAGCTTGATGGCACCTAACTCATTGATGAGAAGGTTCTGGGGCTTTAGATCACGGTGGATGACCCGATGAGAATGGCAGAAATTTACCCCCTGGAGCAGCTGGGAGAGGTAGCTCTAAAACAGAAGGGCAAAAAGGCAACTGGCTTAGCTGGAGTATAGCTGGGTCTGGGTGGGTGGGAGGCGCCACCATCTCCCCCCCGCCCCGCCCCTCTCCTACTTCATGGTACCTTGACCAGGTGCAGAGGGAGTTCTGTGGATGCAGCTGAGTCCATATATTTCTTCAGGTCCTGGCTGAGGAACTCAAACACCAGATATAGCTTTTTCTCACTATGTACCACATCTAGTAGCCTGGTGAGAAGACTCTAGTCACAAAAACTAGACATATTCCCAGTCAGGGGGAGGTGGGTAGGGAGGGCCCTGCAGCTTAGGCCCCTCCACCCTCTTATTCTGTTCCACCTCTCCCCCCTCAACTTACCTGACAATATTGGGGTGCTTAAGCTCTTTGAGAAGGGAGATCTCTCGAATGGCGGTGCTTGGGACGCCCTCAGTCTCTCTGCAGCAAGGGATGGGTTGCAGGGGATGAGACTGGAGAGTCCTGACAGGTGGCAGGAGCCAAGGGGGCAGCCACTGGTTTGAGGGCCTTGCCACATCGTCCTCTTCATTTGAAATGCCGCCCCACCACCATCACCCCTGACTTTCTGGGCCTGAGAACAACCTTCTCCGTCTAAGGTAGGTGTCTCAAGTCTGGACTCCCTTGATACCTTCCCACCCCCACCCCATGCAAGGAAGTCCCTGAGGGAGGCAGAAATTGAGGACAGAAGGCTGCTCCCAGGGCACAAACAGGGTACCCAAAAGAGGCGCCGATGCTAAGACTCTGAGCCCGGGGAAGGTGGGCATCCCTGAGAAGGGGTGCAGGGCCCCAGGGGAGGGCCGTCCCACACTCACGAGTCTAGGCGGATCTTCTTCAGGGCCACGAGCTGCCCCGTCTGCTTGTTCCTGGCCTTGTACACCACCCCGTAGGTGCCCTCACCGATCTTCTCCACCTTCTGGAACACGTCCATGCCAGCGCGGCCACCTGGGCGACAGAGGACCTGCCTGAGCATACCTGGCCAGGGCGGGGCGGCTCAGGGACGGAGGGCCCACCCGGCCCAGACCCCTTCCCGAGGCCTCCTGCTCCTGAGTGACCCCCCCCCCCCCCCCCCCCCCCCGAGGGCTGCGGCCTGCCTTGGGGCTGGGGATGGGTCTGAGGGTTGGCCGAGCCCCTCCATCCCTGCTCCCCCTCCCAGCGGTGCTGGGCCTGGGGGCCTCCCGCCCCGCCCCCAGGCTCTCTCCCAGCCCTGGAGCCTGCAGGCTCCCAGGCTTGGGGCCTGGTCCTCCAGGGCACTGGGAGTCTCCCTCCTGGCTCGCCCCCAGCCCCTGCCCGCCCTGCTCCTGCTCCCTACAGAGGGCAGGGAAGATCAAACCTCCTGTTCCTCCTTCTGTCCTCTCCGGGCCCTCCCTGCCTTCCCCAGTCTGGCTATGGCTTCCTCAGGGCACCCTGGGAACAGCCCCAGAGGTCAGAGGTCAAAGGACACCAGTGGGTGCCTCCAAGTCAGCTGTCATGTCTGACAGGCTGACGGCCCTAGTGCCTGCCTCCAGTCAGGGGACCCATGTTCCAATCCTGGCCCCAAGCCACGACCCCGTGACCTCGGGCAGGTCCAGGAAACTTTCCAAGAGCCCACCCACACATCTTGTTTCCTCGTCTGGGAAATGAGGGGATTGGCCAGAGAGTCTCCAGCTCCCCCCTCCCCGGCTCCTTCCCTACCTAGGAACCTTCCACCCTGGGGGTCCCAATCCCTCCCACCCCTGCCCAGCAGGACGGTCACCAAGCACTCCAGGACCCAGCCCTTTCTCCATCCGGCTGCCTGCTCCCCATGTTGGCTTTAGGAAGGTGTGAAGCTGCAAGACCCTGGAGAGGAGGGGGTCATTTTCTTTGCCTTGGACTTCCAGGCTAGAATCCAATGAGGGGAGGGGGTGGATTTCTCCCTCCCCACTAACCCCAACCCCAAGAGTACAAGTCAGAGATCTGCGTTCCTGGGAACACTTCCCCAGCCTTGGGGGTTACCTCATGAGTGATTCCAAGTTTGAAAATCTCCAAATTTGAAAATTCTTGTGTTTTGAGCTCTCAGAGGGAGAGTTCCTCAACAAAATGCTCCACAGAAAAGGCTGAGGACCATCAACATGGTTTCCGCAGCTGGAGGGCTAGAGGCCCTCATGGAGCCGGAGACCCGTCTCCCTGAAGTCTGGACCTTGCCAATTCCTGCCCTGTTTCTTCTGTGAGTTGCTCTGACAGTGTAGGTCTGGAGGGAATAAGGAACGTTTGTTCCTTGGCCCCACAGTATTGCCTGGGAGATTCAAATTGGTCTAGTGTCTTATGTTTCTGTATTTCTTAATGGGCTCCTTAGTTCCTTGAGTCTTACATCTTTTCTGTATTGAGTCAACTTAAGGTTGTCCTACACCTGATGGGTTTAACTGTCATAAGCTATACCCGAACCACATGTGTAATCCTCTTTTCTCTGTTCTGTTTTGTATATGGAAATGTTCATTGTATTTGGTGTCTGTTAAGTCCAGAATAAATTAATTACTGTTAAAAAGACAAGCTATACCGAAGCTTTATTTAAGAGATCTCCCTGGAATAAATCTCTGAGGGTCGAGGCAGTAACCAAAGAAAGAAACTTTGCCCCCAAGGATCCAACCTGGTCCAAATGGAAAGGGGGTGGGGAGGGTTGGGCCATAGGTCACACAAAAACCACCTAATATTATTGAATACCCAGCCCTATAGAAAAAGAAAATATTGCTTCCATTAACCTTCACCCAGTCCCATCAGCACCCAAAAACAAAAAAGTGTCTGGGAAAACAAGTGGGCCCTTTGGGGAAAGAGGTATGTGGTCCCTTTACAGCTCTGTTTTCACACTAGCATATGGGTTATGATGGAGAGAAACAGCTAAATGTTTGAAATGACATATATCTGTTCCCCCAGATCTGAGGGGTGGGCTGTATCGGCCTGCCTATAGGACATATGCTGCCTTCTCTGAGGATTCCTTCCAGTATTACAATATGAAGACTCATCTTCTTGGCACACCATGTCCTCTATCACAGCATGAAAACAAGTAAGGGACAGGGGCCAGACGAACACCTTTGCTCCCAGCAAAGATCAACAAATCTGTCAAGGTGCTACAGGCTTGGGTGCAAGGCAGCACTAGGAGTTGTCCTTGCTCTCCTGCCCACGTTCTTGGCTCCCTTCCTCTTGCCGATGTTCCCTCTCCTGGTGATACTTCCTCTGCTTCTGGATGGCTTGTTCTAACAAAGGCAGGTTTATCCCCTCCACACAAGTCAGCACACGAGCCTTTACCATGTAAACCTTATCTGAAAGACACAAACAGCAGTGCAAATGACTTTGGAGTACAGATGCCAACACCACACAGTACCACCATTACATTCTAGCAACATCCCACACCCCTTACATCTTATTCCTAGTTTTTGCCAGTAGGTGGGAGTCGAGAAGGGAAGAGAATCAATGACATATAGGATGCTAAAATACCCTATAGATCTTTTATCCTCACATTAAACCTTGAGATCTGCAGCCAGGATAAGACAATGGGGGAAAAGGGGGCATGTGTTTTGGAATCAAAAGGGTAACTTGAGGACTTTGGGGTACAAGCTCACCCCTGCATCTCTCTTCTCCCATTTCAGGCCCCCTGAGGGAGGTGTCCAAAAGACCCTTAATGTGGGGATAGCTTCCTCAACTCAGATCTGGGTAACTGGAGACACAAAGGATACCTCAGTGGTCTCAAGGAGACTTCTAGGTCAGTGTATAAATGACTTGTCTCTTAGGCACTCCCCACAGACCTCATCCTGTTGTTTGTGTGGGAGGAGGAATTCCAGAATCCACTCTTCCCCAAACCTGTCTAACGTTTGATCTTATCTGCGTACCTTTACATGTGAACTTTGGAACCTGGGCTGTCAGGTTTACATTTGGTCTTTGATCTGTAGTGGTTCACTATGTACTGGATTTGTTTTCTTTTAGTCCTTGCTAAGGTTTGGGGATGAGAACTGGGGGTAGATAACAATAATAATAATAATAATAATAATAATAATAATAATCACTCATAGTAAAACCTGTCAGTTTACAAAGCATTCTCACAGCAAAACTTGCAACAACCTTGAGCTATAAGCAGTGTATTATTATCGTCCCCATTTGACATATGGGGAAGTGGAGTCTCAGAGAATTGAAGTGACTTACCTATGATTACAAAGCTAGCAACAAATGAGACCTGAACTCGGACCTTCTGACCCTGTGTCCAAAACCCTTTCATTACATTACCATTATCCTGCCTCTCCAAGAATGATAATGCCTCCTTTCAGAGAGGCTCAAGCTGTCTGATGACAAACACCTCCAGTCTAAGAGGAAGTCTTAAGTACTTCCAGCTGCTCCAGGTTCCAGAGTCTGAATTTAGAATAACCACTACTACTGCTCAGGGTGTGTCTGGGTGAACAGCAACCCCTACAAAGTGTTCTGGTTTTACACATTGAATGTATCTATCCAAGCTTTCCAAACAGATAAGATAGGGGTTATTTATTTTCTTCAACTACAATTCTCCTGTAGTGTGGCATGCTTGTGGAACTCCATGGTTTACAAAACCTAACATAGTACCATGCGTGTGGAGGCACCTAAAAATGTCAAGTTGAATTGTCATTAAAAGGGGTAGGGGACTGAAATCAGGATACCTAAATTCTTGGAGTCAGGAAGACCCGAGTTCAAATCGGATTCAGATACTAGCTGTGTGACCCTGGGCAAGTCACTTAACCCTGTTTGCCTCAGTTCCCTCATCTGTAAAGTGAGCTGGAAAAGAAAATGGTATCTTTGCCAAGAAAACCCCAAATGGGATCACAAAGAGTCAGATATGACTGAAAACAACTGAACAAATTCTGATCCCAGTTCTTCTACTAAATAGATGTGTGACCTTGAACAAGGAACTAGCCCCTCCAAAGCCTCGGTTTGCTCCTCTGCAAAAGGACAGGTTTGCACAGGGGCAAAAAAAGTCCCTACCATTTTGCAGGCTGGGAAGGATAATGATCCATTAAAGTGTATGAGGAAAACCTAAGACTTGCTTCCCCACTGCCCTGAGCTTCACATGGAACAAACAAAAATGTTCAGGTGTTTAAAGCATGCCACTGAATCTCTCCCTTGATGCCCCACATCCCCATTCCTTAAGTAGCAGGAGCAGCATAGACTATAAAGACCTGTCAAAAGTTTCTTGTTGAGGATGTTGTTTCCTTTTATTTTTTTAGGCAATTAGGGTTAAGTGACTTGTCCAGGGTCACACAGCTAGTGTCAAGTGCTTGGTCTGAGGCCGGATTTGAACTCAAGTTCTCCTGACTTCAGGGTCGCTGATCTATCCACTGCGCCACCTAGCTGCCCCAGCTAGGTTTCTTAATCATCAACATTTTGATCTCCATTTAAGCAATTCAGCACAGGAGTCACTGACATTAAATGTTTGATTTTGCAGCTGCTTCACTGCTTCTATAAATTCCCGAGGTCAACCTAATAGGATTACATTCTCTTTAACCTTAAACATCTTGAGAATTGGCTCATAAATGCATATTTGTTTTGCTTGACTATTCAGACTGATTATAAGAAGGAGCTTTTACTGACAATGGAGGAAGGATTGAATATTGGAGAGGGACAGATACAAAAAAAAAGAAGCATGAATAAAAGATTTTTTAAATGCAGAGTAGAAAACAAAAATAGGTACATAATGGGATGCAAATTGTCATACTACTTTATTAAATTTATATATATATATACGTGTATATATATCACATCTTTTTTAAAACCCAATTTGTATAGAGCAGAATTTCAGTTTCTTATATGATCTTACTGTATACTGAAATGTTTGCATTTGCTGCTGATCAAGTTTACCTTAGTAAAAAAAGTTGAAAATAAAAAATTCACTATTAAAAAAAGCTGATTGTAGCTGAGATTGCTACAGCTGTGATTCTAAGCATGCAATCATATACAATTTAGAAACCACTGAATGTATAAGCTGAAAAAATAAAATTAGGTTACTATAGATTGTTAAGATGCCTTCCATTTCACATTCTATGTTTCCAGTTCTAAGCTTGCCTCTCCTTGTGGGTAAAAGTCCGTGTGAACCTAGTCAAGGAATTAAGTGGGTATTCAAGAAGATGCGTGACAGCTTGACAGGCTGTGGGGAGGTCAAGTGACACCACAAAGGAACAGGTATTTGAGGTTTGACATAGACATCTTTCTGGTTTCCCATTCTAGTCCTCTCATAGTACCTTACTAAAGACACTCTTAGTACCATTAGACTGTGAGCTCCTCAAGGGAAAGGGCTGTTTTGCCTTTCTTTGTAGTGCCAGTGCTTAGCACATATCTGGTACACAGTAGGTGTTTCATAAATGCTTATTGTCTGACTGACCAACTGACATGGCATCCCATGCTGTGTTTCTCAGGGGTGTTTTCCGAGCTAGGAATTATTAGCAACTCCATGTTAAAGAGGTGTGGGGCAAATAGCCCTGCATTTGGAATCAAAAGACCTAGATGTGAATCTCAGCTCTGCTTTCTGACCTCATGCAAGTTATTTCCACTCTCTAAGGTTCAATTCATAGAACAGAATTTGACAGTTGGAAGGGACCCTAACAGCCGTCTAGTCTACCCATTATAACACACCAGACAAGTGGTTCCTTCCTTGCCTTGAAAACCTTCATGGAAGGGGACTTCACCAGCCCTTAAATCAGCCCCTCCCACTTTGGAACCACTTTAATAGTCAGAAAGTTTTCCCCAACATCATAGTTCTCTCTTGAATAAAATGAAGAGGGTCTGAAGATATCCCTCCAGCTTTAATATTCTCTGAGTCCATGTCCAGCCTTCTTCCTTTACATGGAAATTGCAGCCAGCCAGCATTAGTCTTGGGGATGAGCTGACCCAGATTTCAGTCCTGCAATGCCGGCTGCTCTGAAACTCAAGAGTGTGCATCACCTGTGAACTGGGGCATCCTGTCACATATAGGCACCATTCTGTGGTGACCTGATGGGTTATCTAAGATCAGGGCTTCTTACACTTTTTCCTCCCGTGACTCCTTCTGCACTTCTTAAACTGTGAGGCGTGACCTGCATTGCTTCAGAAGCGCTGAATAAGGCAGAGTGAAGTGGTGCATTTGAGCAATAGGAAAACTAAACCAAATCAGGAAAATGTGTGGCCCTAAACGGTCCAGACTGATTACCTACCTGCTCCCTCACTTAAATCCAATTCTCTTGCATGTCATGGCATCACCTTCCTGAAGTCATGGTCCTCTAACAACAACAACAAACTTGATGTACTGAAAAGATAACTGGATTTGGAATCCAAGGATGTAGATTCAAGTCATACCTTCTCTTTACTTAGCTGGTGTTATTATTATACCCATTTTGTTGTTATTCAGTTGTTTTTCAGTCATATCTGACTCTTCATGACCCTTTGAGGTTTTCTTGGCAAAGATCCTAAAATGGTTTGTCATCTCCTTCTTTGGTTCATTTTACAGATGGGGAAACTGAGGCAAACAGGGTGAAATGACTTGCCCATGGTCACAATGTTAGTTAAGTGTCTGAGGCTGGATTTGAATTCGGGTCCCCAGGGGCAGCTAGGTGGTGCAGCAGATATAGCACTGGCCCTGGATTCAGGAGGGCCCGAGTTCAAATCCGGCCTCAGACACATAACACTTACTAGCTATGTGACCCTGGGTAAGTTATTTAACCCCAAAGAATGTGAATTCAGGTCCCCAGAGCTGGAGCTCTATCCACTGTGCCACCTAGCTGCCCTATTTCCATTGTACAAACGGAAAAAACTGAAGATCACAGAGGTTAAGTGACTTGCTCAGAGTCACAAAGCTAGTAAGTATGCGAAGCAGGATTTGAACTCAGGTCTTCATGACTCCAAGTCCAGCTCTCTACCCACTTTTCCATTTAGTTCCCTTTAGGAAAGACTTGGAATCAGAGAACCTGGGTTCTAGTCATAACTTCCTTACTTAGTAGCTGTATGACTGGGCAATACCAATGTGAAATCATACTAAAATCCTCCTTCTTAATTTATCTAGAATTATTAAGAAATACTCTCTCCTCTAAAAAGCACTTTCCAAAGTCCTTGAAAAAGATCCTTGGGAAAGTGAGTAATAAGTCTGAGGATAAAATGTTTGTCTTGGGCAAATGGATTAAGGGCAATAACCAAACTTAACTCTGTTGTTGTTTACATCATAGCCTTCCCATTGGAGGTCTGCATGGGAGAAAGGATTAAGAAACCAATGAAAGAATGAGGTCCCTTTGTTTACTCTAGGAGGGACTGACCCGATTACTCTGCTATTCTTGAATATTAACCCAGTCTGTGTTTTCACATATCTTTTCCTTGTTCAAGGTTCCTATAATAAAAGTCACCTAAAACTATCTTGGGGCATAGAGTCATAGCAGAGGATATGGTGTGCTCTACCTATTTGGGCATCTCTCTCTCCCTCCAAGACAGAAATGCTTGGACATTAGTTTAATGTTAAATTGAATAAAATTATACAAAATACTTGAACCTAAAACTGCAGAGTTCAGTGTTAGTATTAATGTTTTTCCTTTGACACCAAAAGTAAATGACAGTATTTGCAGACATAATACATGCAAAGGGCTTTGCTTTATTATACCCATTATCTTATATACTCAACAATTTTGTGAAATAGATGCCACAAGTGTTACTAATCCCATTTTATAGATGACGTTCCACTACAACATTCTGTCTTTCAAGCTATTCTCAGCAATGATCAAATGAACAAGTTGTTTGCTAAATTCTCCCTTTACTTGGTGCCAAGAAGTAGATCTTAGACAGCTGGAAGTCTGCTTTCCATATACCTACCTCAGTCCAGCAGGAGGAAACAAGGGAAAAACCCAAGCCCCTTCACTCTTACACTATTAACACTGATGGTTTGTGCCAGAATTTCTGAAGCTTTTCCATTTTTGCATTTTCATAGGCATTTTGCTAAGTTTTAATGAATTTACCATTTTGTCTCCCTTCTCCCCCCAAGGCTTGTGGGAAAACCCTCCTCCCTCAATTCAGATTGTACTAAAACTCCCATTTTTTTCCCTGTAAAGGAAAAAGAAAAAAGAAAATAAAAAGTTACCCAGTATAAAATTATGTTTTAGGGATGTGAATATCATGGCTGACACAGTGGGTGGTACAGTCTTCCAAGCTTACATGAAACTTATATGAAGGACTGTCAAAATAACATGGAGGCAGGAACGGAATGGAAAGCAGAATGAATTTGAGGAGTCTAGGGAATATTAAGCAGTGTAGGATGGTAGGAGCAGCAAGAAAAGGAAAGGGGAGCATTCACCAATCAGAAATGAGCCAGCTGGAAAAGGTCTGAGAGCAAGGAATAGCCAGCTGCTTAGAGAGCAGTAGAGGGGGTAGGGAAGGGGCTGGGATTTTCTGTGGTAGCTAAAGGCTGGAAGCAAAGTCAGTACCCCTCACTTGGGGACTGAATGAAACACTCACATATCAGTGTCCAGACTGGTAAAAAATGAAAAATATGAGGAATTCAAAGAACCATGGGAAGATCTGCAAAACCAGGAGAATAGTATAAACATAAGGACTATAATGATATAAATGAAAGTCACATCCAAAAGGAGCTCAACTAGTATTAAATGCAAATATCGATTCAAGAAGACAAACAAAATAGACCTTCTTCCTATTCATAGTGCCAGAGAGTGGGGAGGGTTATCTACTGATGCCAAACATTGCATAAATGGTAACTTGGTGGTACAATGGATAGAGCACAGGACCTGGAGTCAGGAAGACCTGAGTTCAAATCCAGCCTCAGACATTTACTAGCTATGCGATTCTGGCCAAGTCACTTAAGCTCCATTTGCCTCAGTTTTTTCAAATGTAAGACAAAGATAAGAACAGCCCCCACCTCCCAGGGAGTTTGTGAGGATCAAATGAGATAGCACTTGTAAAGCACTTGGCACAGAGTAGGCGTTATATAAATGTTTCCTTCCTTCCTTCCTTTCTTCCCTCCTTTCTTACCTTTCCTTTCCTTCCTTCCTTCTTTCCTTCCTTCCCAATTCAGTCTTGGTGTTCATTTGTTTTGCTTGACTGTTTTTCTTTGTTACAAGGGAAGATTCTTTTAGGAGGGGAGGAGGAAGGAGGATATACCAGGCAATGATTATGGTGGAAAAAAAAAGGCATCATTAAAAAGTAAAAAGAAGGAGCATTGGATTTGAAGTCACAAGAGACCTTAATTCAAATTCTGGCTTTGATGTTTCTCCAGTGTGTGACTTTGGTTAAAATACTTCCCATCTCAGAGTCTCAATTTTCTCAAGTGTAAATAGTACTATAATGCCTTCTTTATGGGGTTGTTGAGGGGGAAGCATGTTGTAAGCCTTACTTAACACACTATTACACACACACACACACACACACACACACACATGCTATTATTGTTTTTTGGAATTTTGTTTAGGCATAAAGGCTCTAGACTGCAGAAAAGAAATTCAGATCTGCAAGACAGAACAGTATCTTCAAGGGTGTGCAAGAAAGGTGGACTGTTTTAAGGGAACTATGGAACAAGGTACTCAAAAGAGTGACAAAGCAGCCAGAGCAGGTATCATGAATCTTGAAGGAATGTGGTTTAATTTTGCAACCAGTTGTGTGGGGTTATGAGACAAGAGTCAGAAAGGACCTGGATTTCTTGAGAATCACAAGCACTGAAAGGGGGAAAAATACCCAAGACATCACTTTAACTTAAGATCGAAGTAAAACAGGAAATGAAAACACAGGTGCCTGTAAAACCTGGATGGCTGTTTTAAGCTGGGTCCAACTGGATCAGATACTTCCTTGTATGAAATGAATGGGGCAGCTAGGTAGTGCAGTGGATAGAGTACCAGGCAGGGAGTCAGGAAGACCTGAGTTCAAATGTGACCTCACACATCTACTTCGTGACCTGGGCAAGTCATTGAACTCTGTTTGCCCCAGTTTCCTCATGTGTAAAAGGAGCCAGAGAAGGAAATGACAAACTGCTCTAGAATTTCATCAAAAACCAAACCAAACCAAACCCAAATGGGGTTACATGCCTGAACAACAACAACATAGTGTGTGGGAGGATCTTGATGTACCAACGAGCTCTGAACCCTGCCCAGCCAGCTGACTGCTGTGTAGAGCTTAAGCCAGCTAGGTACACTGAGGTGTGCTGTGGCTACAGCACTAAACCTTACGTTAGGAAGACCCGAGTTCACATGGGGCTTCAGATACCTGTGCTGGTTCCTTTGCCTGCCTCAGTTTCCTCATCCATAATATGGGGTTAATAACAGCATGTACCTCCCAGGGCTGTTGTGAGGATCAAATAGATAATATTTGTAAAGTGCTTTGGCAAATTTTAAAGTGCTATATAAATACCAGCTAGTATTAATACAGAGGAGGAAGGAGGGAGCATCACAAAATACCTTCTTCCTTAGTCATTGGGTATCAGTATCCACCAATGGTAGGAGATGGGAAGTCTTCTGTTTAGAGGCCTGAGACCTTTTCATTTACATCTTTACATCTAGATTATTCTCCTCATTTTGCAAGTGTCCCCTTATTTCTCTAACTTCCCCAAATTTGTTATTTCTTTTTTTTTTCCCCTTGCTAGGCAATGGGGTTAAGTGACTTGCCCAGGGTCACACAGCTAGTAAGTGTTATATGTCCGAGGCCGGATTTGAACTCAGGTCCTCCTGAATCCAGGGCCAATGCTCTATCTACTGCGCCACCTAGCTGCCCCTAAATTTGTTATTTCTTACCACTCCAGTGTATTCCAGAACACTGATACATGACTGATTTTACTTCCGGCCTTTGGCCAACACAGAAAATCCAGCCCCTTTCCCATTCTCCCTGCTGCTCTCCAAACAGTGTTCATTTATCTTTTCCTATACTACCAGGCAAGTAAAAAGTAAAAATCTGAGATCCCAAAGAAGAGATCTCAGAAAGGACCATTCTCTGCCTTCCCTCTGCTGACTAGTCAGAGCTTTGCAAGGCAGGGACTGTTTGTGTGCCTTTATATTTGTATGCTTTTTTCTTCTTCTCTGACCACAAACAACACTAAGTCTATGACCTTTAAAATTTCACTTTACTTTGTTGTCTTTCAGATCCCTTTCTTTTGGGATTTGAAGAACACACAGGAGGTCACCTAGAGTCCTCATCTCACTGGAGATATGCTGTGCCAATAGCTGGAACACAGGACAAAGTCAAGGTAATGCTTGAGGGCAACGCTCCTGGCGTTATTTCATCTTTGCAAAAGGTCCTTCTCACTCACCCCTCCCCCTCCCCACAATCAATTGTATAGGTTGGACATTTGTAAGCTTGAAGATTTAAATAGGATTATGATTTTAAACTGAAAGTCATTTCAATTTAATTAAACGTGTTACTTAGGTAAATCCTGCTCTGGGTGTGTGCTCCTTCTTCTCTGCCCCAGTTGAAAAGCACTGTACCAAAGGGCAAGATGAAGTCAAGCAGTCAGCAGCAAAGTCCTTCTTACAAGCTGATGCAATTAGCTTCTCAGTGAAACCCCTCAAGTGTCAAAGTCCTCAGAAATCACCATTACCCTAGTTTCTCCAAGGGAGAAGGAGCAAAGTCCTAAGAACCAGTAAACAAACACTATGAAGTCCAAAGATAGCTCCCTTTCCCCAGCCTCTCCTGTATTATGTTCCCAGCTTTTATATTCCCTTCACCACCACCACCACCACCACCACCTCTCCCCCCAACCCCCTGCCCTCTTCTTCCCTGCCTCTTCCCCCCCCTCTTTGTCCCAGCAGTTTCTTTCCATCCTCTGCACAATCTACTTGCCTTGCTTCTAACTTGAGACCTTTAGGACATCTTCAAATCACACCTGATACTTGCCACATCATCATATATGGGAGTCTCTGTGCTTTAAGGCTGACCTCTGGTTCTTAGAGAATGCTGAGTGGTACATGCGTAGCAGCACTAAGTGAAGACCCCTCAAAACACAAGACCCCTCAGAACACAAGACCCCCTCCCCTTTCCTTCTCCCTCCCTTTTCTTAGATAGTGTTAGCCGACATTCCTGAGCCGTAAGAACATCCTATCTCATCCTCTAGATAGTTATATGACCTTGATAGTTATATGACCTTGGGTAAAACATTGCCGAGACTGTCCTCTTTGTCCTCTCTGTTGCTGGGGTAGTTTTTACACGAATAGATTGTATACCTGAGGCTCAGCCAATAAGCTGACGGGAAGGGGGTTAGGGTGGGCTGCTGCATTAGGGTCTATATATCCTTGCTTTAAACAAAGAGCACTCACACTCTTGGGCTGATGCCAGCTTAGGCGGTACGGGAGTGTCCTTTCTCGAGAAACTCGATAAAGAGATTTCTCCTTCTTGCAAACTTTTGTCAAGACTCTGGTTTTAATTTGGGCAGGTGATCTCTGTCCCACACGGGACATCTTCAAATCACACCTGATACTTGCCACAGCATCATATATGGGGGTCTCTGTGCTTTAAGGCTGACCTCTGGTTCTTGGAGAACGCAATGCTGTATCATAAGCTATGATACGGTGAGGCTTGGCATCCGGGGGATCCCACGGTGCCCCCACCCTATCATGCTCCAGAGAGACAAAGAGGTTCTAAGGTCAGTGCTTACCATCACCCCGTTCATATTCCCCCAGTACAATATACAGGGACCCTGGCTGGGCTTGGAACGGCTCCACCAACTTGGTGCAGATGTGGACCTGATGCCGGGCCGATTCATGCTGAGCAACTAAAGTAACTCTGGACCGAACTATATCATAACAATGGAACCTGAAATTTAGGGAAAGGAGAATCGTTACCACCTCCAGTTTAAAAGGATAGTCTGGAAAACAAACTGCACAGAAGGAAAAATGAGAACCGTACTCACCTGCCAAACGTTCTCACAGTTTCTCCTTCTGGGACTATACCAGAACTGATCTCCCAAGGAAAGTAATAGATCCCAGCTCTGGGGAGCATCTTTAGCACCTATAACCAGACAGGGTTTGAAGACCTCAGTTAATCTGCAAGAAACAAAAGATGCAATGTTGTAAAAGCCTGAGACTTGCACACATGACTGGCTAGAAGCGCTGCCACGAGAGAATGAATTTTAGACATCTGGAGCCCTCCCCAACCTTTCCTCTTTTGATGTTTGGTTCAGTCCATTTTATCAAATTCAATGAGCGCTCGTTGAGCCCCACTATATGCCAAGCACAGCTAGATTGTGCAACAGACAGAGTTCAGGGCCTGGAGTCAGGAAGATTCATCTTCCTGGGTTCAAATCCAGCTTCAGACACTTACTAACTGTATGACCCTGGACAGGTCACTTAACCCTGTTTGCCTCAGTTTCCTCATCTATCAAATTTGAAATTAAGTTTAACAAAAAAATGACAAAATGTCCATGCCCTTTGACCCACAAACACCACTACTAGCCATATACCCCAAAGAGATCAAAGATAGAAAGATCCCACATACACCAAAACATACGTAGCAAAATTTTCTGTAGTTGCAATGAACTAGAACCAAAGTAGTCACTAATCAATTGGGGAACAGTGAAACAAATCAAATAGTAGTACATAATGGTAAGGAATACTACTGCTTTGTAAGACACTGAATGCAGACAAGTATGAGAAAACTTCTATGAATTGCTGTAGAATGAACTAAACAAAACCAGGAAAACAATATGCCCAATGACAACAAGGTAAATGGAAAAAAGAACAAAAACCCCAAATTAAATAGATGTATAGTTATAATGAGCAAACTTGGCCCCAAAGAAGAGATGAGTAAACTCGCCTCCTTCTGTGAATGTGCTGCCAGCTCCAACCATGAGTCAGGTTATACCCTGGAAACTGACCAACATTACAAATCAGGGCTTGATTTATTGTTCTGTTGATTGTCTAGACTTACGAAAGTGATGGAGAAAATGTTAGTAATGCAGATTAAACTTAAATGCTTTTGTCTATACAATTTTTTACCAGCACATCCCTGCCTCCCTCCTTCCCTTTGCAAAGATGGAGGACTACATGTGGGAAACACTGCCTACACTGTCAGACTTGATGGTACTGATCGTTGAACTTTCTCCCCCTTTCTTAATCTATTGTTACAAATTGAAGGCAACTTGTTGAATAAGAGAGCAGGGACACATTCGGGTATGAATATGATGTGAAAACAAGAAATATTAATAACAATTCAAATTAATTTTTTAAAAAGGAACCTCTCCCCCTTGCCAAAAAAAAAAAAACCCAAAACTGAGCTCCTTAAAGGCAAAGACTGTTTATTTTAGTATTCCTAGAGACCAACATAATAATAGCTGACATTTAAATAATGCTTTAAGATTGGCAAAATATTTTGCATATACTAGTTATCCCTTCCACATCACTGGGTTTAGAACTCCTGTCATCTGGAAAATCCTCCTAAAAAATTTTGGCCCTCTCTTTGTTGTGGTCTAGGGGTGCTGGGAACCCCAAAATTCAAGGGTAAAAGGCATTAGTCTTGCCTGGAAAGAATTCAACTCAAGCCTTCTTTCAGTTAAAGACAAGGTTTATTGTTTCGCCAATAGGAGCAGGCCAGACTCTTAAGGAATCTGAGCAATTTCATGACAAGATGGACCTTTACATACAGAAAGACTGTGAGAAGATCTGGATATGATCAAGAAGTGGTCAATAGACTGGGAGGTAATAGAGAAGGAGTCTAGATTGGAATTAAGGAGTGGTGAAATAGCTTGAGATGGGGCCAGCTGCAGACAATGAGGGTTACAATGAAAGGGCAGTCAAAAGGATTATACTGGGATGAGATGGGTGTCTCAGGCAAACCCAGAGACTTGACTTAGGGGCTTTGGGGTCCTTTTAGGAGTCCAGGGCAAAACCTTCATACCAGAGAAAAAGTCTGAATTTTTTTCTTTTTCTTTTATGTGGTGTTTACACTATTTTCCTGTAAAATCTGGGTTAAGTATTTGGTCACAGCCTACATTATACAATACTACACATATATTTTATGTATTTCTGAGCTTCTAAACTTTTTCTTTGTCATCTGCTGGCCTTCACATGTTGTCTAGGCTTTCACAAAACTCCCCAAAATTCCCATTTAATTTCTTATGTCAACTGAGATATAGTGAAACCTCGATGGAAAATATCACAAAATAGAAGGTTTAACCGTACTCATTTGGCCTTATGACTATAGTTGCTATTATTATCACCATTTTAGAAATAAGGAAACAGAATCAGGCTAAGTGACTGATCTAGGATCCCAGCGCTAGCAAGAGTTTAGTGTAGGTATTCAACTTGCTCTGTATAGCAGTGATTTAAGCTTTGTTTGCCCTGCCACTGCACTTACAACCTGTACAGAGATAAATACAAAGGAATTGGAGGTGAAAAGAAGCGTTAAAAGTGGAGTATGGGTCCATTCCCCTCACATACTTTGTGGGCCTAAGGAGTGAGAAACGTATATTATGTCAGATTTTTTTCAACATATTGATTGGTTTTTCTGATTTTTTTTTCTATTTTCATTTTTTAAATGTTTTTGTTGCAAGGGTTGGTTGTCTGGGAGGGGATAGGGGGTAGATGGATGGGAAAAATCTAAGCAATATAAAAACAAAAAGTATCCATAAAAATCAATTTAAAAAGAAAGGTTTTGAAGTGTCTGTAGAATTACCAATAAAGGATAAAACTATTTTCACTTTTTTTTTTAACGGAGGGGGTAGGGAATCCAGGGAGTCTTCACAGAGAAAGTGTCAGAAATGGATTTTGGGAGAACATAACTGACTCCATTCTCCACTGTATCTGCCACTTTTCCCCCTTTTTCTGGGTGATATGGAATGTACTGATTATCTGCTTCAGTACTTCCCTTCCCCCATTCACTTTACAGTTACAAAAGAAAATTCATAGGACTTTGAACAATTCCAGGAACTCATCCATTTCTCTTTATTTTACTTAATAAGGCACATAATAGAAGCTAATTGACTAATAAAGAAAATACTGTTCTCTGTAAATAGCTATACTAAACAGTTTAAGCATCCTTTGTCTTTCCTAAAAATATACCTTTTCCTGTCTCCCAAAAAATGATCTTACCCAAAATTACTTTGTAAGCCTGCTTCCCTGACCTACCTCATTTTACCCATCAACTCTCTGGGTCAGATAGCTCAGGAAAAGAGATGATATAGATAATAGATAGATATAGACATAGATAAGGAGATAGAAATAGAGATATGGATAGGTATGTTGTGGTTGTTTTATCATTTTCAGTCCTGTCGTACTCTTTATCCCATTTGGTGTTTTCATAGCAAAGATACTAGAGGGGGTTTGCCATTTCCTTCTCTACTTCATTTTACAGATGAGGAAACTGAGGCAAACAAGGTCAAGTGACTTGCCCAGGGTCACACAGCTAGAAAGTATCTGAGGCCAAATTTGAACTCAGGTTTTCCTGACTCCAGGGAGGGCACTCTAATCATTGTGCCACCTAGGTGATAGATATGTATGTATATACATCTATGTGTATGTGTGTGTGTATATGTGTGTGTGTGTGTGTGTGTGTATGTACACATACATACACATACATAATCTGTGGAATTGTGAGGCACATATATCCAACAACAACTGATGCAGTGGGTCACACTCTAGTGGATAAACTGCGATATACCCATCTAAACTGCGCTGGCTTATTTGTACAGCAGCTCGCAAGGACCCTAAAAATTCTTTTTTTTTTTTTTGCTTTTTTTTTTTTGGTGAGGCAATTGAGATTAAGTGACTTGCCCAGGGTCACACAGCTATGTCAAGTATCTCAGGCTGGATTTGAACTCAGGTCCTCCTGACTCTTAAGACTGGAGCTCTGTCCACTGTGCCACCTAGCTGCCCCTGACCCCGAAAATTCTTGCAAAAAAAGTGACACTTGAGAGGAGCCTTGAAGGATGATAAAGGTGATATAAAATCAAAAATAGCTATAAAAAGTTTTTTAAAAATAAAGGTCATATGAGGAATTCAGAAAAACATAGGAAGACTTGTATGTACTGATGCAGAATGAAAAAATTGAACCATGAACACAACGACTACAACAATGAAATAAAGCTGAACTCTTAAGTAACTGAAAAACCAGTAATGGACGGCAAGAACAGATTATGAAATAAATCTACCTCCCAATTTTGACAGTGAGGTGGGGGATTAGTAGGATAGAATGTCTTCCTTTAAGTTCCAACTAAAATCTCACCTCCTACCTGAAGCCTTCCCCAAACCCTCTTAATTACAGTGCCTTTCCTCTGTTAATTATTTCCTGTTTATCCCATATATAGCTTGCTTTGTATAGATTTATTTTCAGGTTGTTTCCCCCATTAGATTATAAGCTCCCTGAAGGCAAGTACTGTCTTTTGCCTCTTTCTGTATCCCCAGTACTTAGCACTTTGGAATAGTAGGCACTTAATAAATGTTTATTGAAAGAATGATTGAATAAATGTTGCACAAGTGGTCAGACTCAGTCACATTATCAATTGTTTTTGCTTAATTATTTTCCTTTGTTACAGAGGAAGACTGAGTTTTAAGGGGAAGAGGTGGTTGGAGAGGGAGGGGAAGGGTTTATTTGGAAATTACACTCATAAAAACAAAAAGGCATCAATAAAAGGGTTTTTTTTGTTCGTTTGTTTTAAGGAAGTTCATAGTATTACCTGAATCTTTCTCTGAAGTTCTCAGAAGACTAGGCTAGGCTTACTGTTGGGTGCAGAGAGAAGGGACCCATCCCAGTTGAGAGAACCTCTCCCTTTTTCAGGCCACTGCTACTGAAAAATCTCCTCTAATATTAAATATTATGAGAAGTAGAGAAAAGAAAAGGTTGCTTTGGAAAACCATAAGCCACTGACTTGCCTAAAGACAGGAGGGCATACCTCAGAAAACAAGGCTAAATCACTGGTTAAGGTAAACACAAAATAATAAATCAAGGAAGAAACATTTAAAAAAAAGGCTTTATTCCATATTGAGCAGTCTGGAAAGTACAATTATAATATAACTTTCAGAAGGACATTCTCTACCAACACAGGATGTCTTGCATAGTGTGTTGTTTTTGACAATGGACATGTGGTAAGCTCAGTTTTTATAAACCGAATCGTCAGAGGGCAAAGTGAAGAGCCCTGTAACAAAAAAACCATGCCCTGATTGTTTTTTAAATGTAAGAATTGTACATCTCTAAAAAAGCCCTGAAATGATTAACTTTCCACTGTTCTTTGTCATGGTCAGAAAATGGGCATGATAGAAAGTAAAGAAATAGGATTGCTGTTGTTACTGTTCAGTTTTTTTCAGTAGCGTCCAACTCTTTGTGATCCCATTTGGGGTTTTCTTGGCAAAGACACTGGAGTGGTTTGCCATTTCTTTCTTCAGCTCATTTAACAGATGAGGAAACTGGGGTGAAGTGACTGGCCCAGGGCAACATAAATTAGGATGTGTCTGAGGCCAGATTTAAAGAGTCTTCCTGACTTCTGGCCCAACATTCTATCCACTGTGAAATAGGATTATAACATTCTTACGAAAGTTAGTTGACACAGTCTTTGATCCAGTCATTAAAAATTCTCTGGGAGAGTTCACAACTCACTTCTTTATCTTCTTAACAGTGCTTATGGCAAATTCACAGAACAATAAATAAAGCACATTTTCAAGATTGCACAACAGCAAAGCATCATCACCTAGCTTGTCCAGATGCCAACTAGAATAAAAGGGATACAGGGGGGAGGGCAAAGATGACTGCCTCAAGAAAGAAATGTACCGTATTTTCCACTCTGACTTCCTATGCAGCAATGTAACATTAAAATAATCATAATGTTAATTGACATTTACCTAGGAATAGAGGCTGGACCTGTGATTTACTTCAGAAGTGTAAGGTGCTTCTCTCCCAATGCAGGTCAGTGTCTTCTCTGCAACGTATAGTCTTAGTTACCCAGAGCATTAAGAGATTTAGTGACAGCATGTTATCAGATGTGGCCCTTGAACTCAGGTTTTCCTGGCTCTGAAGGAAGACAGCTCTCTATTCACTTTGCCAAGATGGCATTCAAAGCTATTAACATAGCACTTTAAAGTCTGCCAAACATTTGCTGTCTTTAAAAACCCAGTAAAACTTCACTCATTTCAAAAAGTTCAAATTCTAAATATGTTTTAATGAAAGACAATTTTAGGCACTTCTTGTCTAGTTATTCCTTTGTTTAGTTATTCAACAGGCATTTATTTATTTATTTATTTATTTATTTATACATTAGTCATGTTGTAAAGAAGAATTACAACCAAAGGGAAAAACCACGAGAAAGAAAAAAAAAAGGAAAAATAGTATGTTTTGATCTGCATTCAGACTCCATAGTTCTTTCTCTGGAGGTGGATAGCATTTTCCATCATGAGTCTTTAGGAATTGTCTTAGATCACTGCGTTGCTGAGAAGAGCTAAGTCTATCAAAGTCGGTCATCGTACAATGTTGCCTTTGCTGTGCACGATGTTTTCCTGATTCTGCTCACTTCACTCAGTATCAGTTCATACAAGTCTTTCCAGGTTTTTCTGAAGTCAGCCTGTTCATCATTTCTTACAGCACAATAGTATTCCATTACATTTATATACTACAACTTGCTCAGCCATTCCCCAATTGATGGACATCTCCTCAATTTCCAATTCCTGGCCACCACAAAAAGAGCTGCTATAAATATTTTTGTACATGTGAGTCCTTTTCCCATTTTTATGATCTCTTTGGGATACAGGCCTAGAAGTAGTATTACTGGATCAAAGGGTATGCACAATTTTATAGCCCTTTGGGCATAGTTCCAATTGATCTCCAGAATGGTTGGATCAATTCACAACTCCACCAACAATGCATTAGTGTTCCAATTTTCCCACATCTTCTCCAACATTTACAATTTTCCTCAATAGGCATTAAATGTCAACTGTGCAAAGCACTGGGCCAAGCACTAAGATAGAAAATTCTATCTTGCCCTATGAGAGCTTAGAGTCTAGGAGGGGGACCATTATCAATCATCATCATAAATGACATTTACATAGTGCTGTAAAGGTTTGTGAAGCACTTTCCATCACATTATTTCATATTTTGCAACAATCTTGATAATATAAATCCTAACAACTAAGGGTATTTTGGGTGCAGATCTGATTTTATCAGTGCAAGGAATTCTAGTTGGAGGAATTCTCTCTTCAATGCAGATCAGCAACTCTGTAATTTATCATCTTAGAGAGTTGCCTGGGGGGTACTGTGGTTCATCCTTCATTTGGAAGAGGGCGGATGACTTCATAGGGTAGCCTGGGGTACTGAGAGGTCCTAGGGTCAAAACTCTTGTATGTTTCAGAAGCCTGGCTTGAAACCAGGTCTTCCTGACTCTAAGGCCAGCCACCATGACAATGCATTTCAAAATCCCCATTTTATAGATAAGAAAATTGAGGGTCAGAGGTTACCTGACAAGCCCATAGTCATGCCATTTGTACCAGGGATGAGAAACTGACTCAAAATCCAGCTTCCCTAGGTACAGGTAGAAGGCTGTTAAAAACTTGTGGGATTAAGGAAAGAATTTGTGGAGGTAGCATTTGCTATTCATACAATAAAGTTCTAAAAAAGTAAACAAAGTATAATGCAAAGAGTGCTGGATTTGGAGGCAAAGACTTAGAGTTCAAGCCCTGCTCTTTCTATGACTTTATGCAAGTCCTTTCAATTCTCAGGGTCTGTTATCTCATATGTGAAATGAAGGTGCTGGCCTCTATGATCTCTAAACTCTTCTAGCTCTACAGGTCTATCTTGAGAGCAGGGTCCAGGAGCCTTGTATCCCAATGCCTTTGTATATGTACTTTCTCAAGTACTCAAATGAATGTCTGATTAATTAGGGAATTCCAGGGATTCAGGTAACAACCTGTCAATGCCTGCCCATCCTCATTCATGTCCTCCCATAAATTCACCACAAAAGGTTCACCTGGAGGCCTTCCACATTTTCTCTTGACATTCATTTCAAAGGTGCCAGTGAAGCAAATTAGCTGACTACATGGGATCCCTCCTTTTCATCACCTGATCAGTCATCTTTTTTTTTCTATCACACAGTTCCTTGATGACCATATTGTTACAGCCTGCTCTCATCCATATGTCCCTTTTTATTACCCTCTTTATGATAGTCATTTAAAATTCTTCTGTTGTTCAACAGAAGCAGCTTTATTTCATGTCTCACTTTCACATAGCAGCTTTGTAGTGGGGAGATGTAGAGAGAGAAAAAGCATTTATATAGCACCTACTATATGCCAGGCACTATGCTTTTTTAAAATAAATATTATCTCATTTGATCTTTATAAAGATCTTCATTTGATCTTTACCTTATGAGGCAGGTGCTATTACCATCCACATTTTACAATTAAGAAAGTGACTTGCCCAGGTCACACAGCTAAGTTCTGAGGCTGGATTTGAACTCATATTCTCCTGATTTCAGGCTCAGTACTCTATTCATTATCTATCCATTACTACCAGCTGCCACTGACAACCTTTAAGAAAATGTTTAGTGGGGCAATATGATTAAGTGAGAAATATGAACTCAGAATTATAAGATGTAGCTTTCGAATCCTGGCTTAACCATCTGGAATCCATGTTCTTCTTTTGCAAGATGAGGGCATGGTACTAGATCATCTCTAAGATCATAGGATTATTCATTTAGAACTCAAAGGCACCTTAAAGGCCATCTAATGGCATCAAACTCAAACAGAAATGGAGTCACTAAACAATACATAAGGATCCCTGAAGGGGAATAATTGATTTAGAAAACCTGAATGTTAACATTATCTTCCATTGTATTTTTATTTTGGTAAATATTTCCCAATTACATTTTAACCTGGTTCCTTTAACACTCAGAGTGTTGCAAGCCAGGTCTGTGTTTGAGGCCTGGGATGGGTTGTCAATTCCCTCATTTTATAGGTGAAAAAGTTTAGGCCATGGAAAGTTAAGTGACCTGCCCAATGTCACACAGATAACTGATAGCAGCACCGGGATTTGAACCCAACCCTTACTTCAAATGAAGCATTCTTTCCACTGAACCCAGTGTCCCTTCCAGCCTTAAATCCCTCTAACCTTCTTCTCCACCACGTCTAACGGATATAAGTGTAGGATGACATTAAGTCGTCAAAGAATTATTTATTACTGCTTTCTTCCTTAGGTACAGTCCTAAGCCCTGGTGTACAAAGAAAACCATAAGACAGTCCCTGCCCTCAACGTGCTCACATGCTAACGAGGTAAACAAGTTGCAAAACCCTGCCGCAGGTACATGACATATACAAGGTAAATGGGAGGTATTCTCGGAGGGAAGGCCCTAGTGTTGAGGGGGATCTGGAAAGACTTCTGGCAGAGCATGTTTCTAGGACTGACTCTAGAAGGAATCGAGGAGCTCGAGGTGAGAAGGGAGAATTTATACTTTTCGGCGCCCAGGAAATTCACAGCACCACTCATTTAAAAAAATAAAATGGCTCCGAGGCCAAAGCTTCTTCCCCCTTGCGAGAGCAGAGTACCAGAGGACCCGAGAACAGCACCGAAAGATCCCGGCCTGTGCTCCATCTGGGGAAGGTCAGCTCCTCCCCAACTTCCGCCACGCCTTTCTCCTCGGACTTCCGGGGGCGGGGCGGGGGAAAGGCCAGACCGAGGCTCCGAGGCGCAAGCGCGGGGTCACTCTCTCCCCTCGTCCCTCTCCCGCCCCCGTCCCTATCTTCTCACCTACCTGTCTAAGTTTCCCACAGTCGTAGCCTTCCGCAGTGGCGGGGGGGGGGGGGGGGGTAGATGTGTTGGGGGGAAGAGAACTTTCCCCACGTGAACGAGAGCACACCACGTGACGGAAGCAAAGCAGTCAGAGGCGGGAGGCGGGAGGCAGCATGACGCTGTGCCACACGTCCGGGCCTGCGTGGCGGAGGCGAGATGAGGCGGGGCCCTTTGCCCCACGTTCCACCCACAGCCCGGCTTCCACTCCTCGAGCGAAAGAGCTGTGCTCCGACCTTCTCCCCGCCCCCGTTCTCTTCCTCAGGGGCGGGCGGAGCTCCGCTCTCGTTGGGCTAGGACCGTCCCGGCTCCCCGGTGCAGGGCCGCGGTCACGTGCCACGGGTGGGGGCGGACGCGGGGCGGTGCTGCAAGTCTTAGGGGCCGGCCTTGGTTCTGGCCGGAGACTCGAGCCCTAGAAAGGAGAGAACAGGCTGCCGAAGCCGGGGACTTCTGATCGTCGTCACCTTCTGCCCCATCGCCGCCTTTACCATGAACCCAGACTTGCGCAGGGAGCGGGACGCTGCCAGCTTCGATGCGGAAAAACTCACTTACATCCTGGATGGGGGCTCCGAGAGGACCCGGCGCCGCCGGGAGATCGGTAAGAGCGGCTGGGCGGGACCCCAGGGGGCTGCGGGGGCTCGGGGTGAGCTTCCCTGCAGGGTAGCCGGGGCTGGGGGGAATTACGACGAAGGGACTCACGTATGAGAGCCGAGCTGGTCGGGTTTTCCTTCGGCCCCTGGCGCTCTGGGCATCAGATGGGAGTGGCATAGGTCAGGCCCCCGCCCCAGTACTCGGGTATGCCCCTATGGCTTCCCAGGAATAGTGGGGAACCCCTGCTTGTAATCGGCTTTCAGCTTTTCTGTCTCCTGCCTTCCTTGAAGCCTCAGCTAAAACCCCATCTTCTGCTAGAAGCATCTCCAGAACCCCCATTAATTCTATTGCCTTTCCTCTGTAGATTGTCTCCAGTTTATTCTACATGTATTTGTCCGTGCATAGCTGTTTGTATGTTGTCTCCCCCATTTAAGAGCCGGAACTGGCTTTTGCTTTCTTTGTCATTCCCTGAGTTTAGCATTTAAAAACGCCTCTTTCTCTATCTCATGAGGAGATGGTAATGGGTTTCTGAATTTTGTGTCTCCCCACCCTCACCCCCCCTTCCAAACTTCAGAGAACCTGATTCTGAATGATCCGGACTTTAAGCATGAAGACTTGAATTTCCTTACCCGGAGCGAGCGCTATGAGATAGCTGTCAGAAAGAGTGCCACAATGGTGAAGAAGATGCGAGATTTTGGCATTGCTGATCCTGAAGAGATCATGTGGTTTAAAAAGTAAGTGTTCGAGTAGTAGAGATCTGAGAGCTTAAACTGCTCTTGGAATCTGTGCTTTTCTAATCCTTAGCTCTTCTAGATCAGTGTTGGGTGCCTGTGTGTGATTACTCTTGGATCTATGCTTTTCTAGTTCTTAATCTTATAGATCAGATAGCTCTCAATCTTGTAACCTTTTTTGGCGTCATATCTTCTGACGGTACCAGGGTAATGTTTTTGAACAGGCATTTTTTTTAAAAGCAGTTGGGGTTAAGTGACTTGCCCAGGGTCACATAGCTAGTGAGTCTGAGGTCGGATTTGAACGAAGGTCCTCCTGACTCCAGGGCCAGTGCTTTATCCAGTCCTCTGCCTAGCTGCCCCCAGAATAATGTTTTCCCTTAACTTTGCGTTGTATTATTCTTCAAAGGCATAATAATTGTTAGAGGCATTGTGGAACTGGATTTAGAGACCTGGGTTCAAATGCTGCTTCTGACACTCACCTATCTGTGGACCTTAAACAAATCACTTAATGTCCAGGGACTTTATGTTCCTCATCTTGAAGGAAAAAAATATTGGATTATGAGTTCTGAGGCCTCTTCTACCTTTGACCTTACATTAGCATGGAAACATTTTGGAGACTTGTCGATTGATAGAAATTTTTCAATTCTTACTTTCAGGTATCTGTTATTTAAAAGGTACACTTTGATCACAGCTTCTTGGTTTTTTAGAGATTTAAGCCCCTCAAAAAGGCCTCCCCTGCCTTGAAAATTTTGGGGGATTTCTGGTAGTGAGCCCAGAAACAACACATGGTAGCAAGAACGTTCTTGAGAAACTGAAATGTGAAGTTTTTATTTTGTCTTGTTGCAGGTTGTGGCATAAGCTTTTGTAATGGTAATACATTGCTCTTGTCAAAAATCTTTAAAAAAGTGTATTGATGGGAAGACCATTAACTCATAGGCTTAAATAGAATTAATGGAAAGTATTCTAAGAATTGAACACTGTTACAGTTGGTAGTGGTTATTTACATGGAATTCATTTTATATGTAGGCTGTAAACAAAATCTGCTTTGCTGATAGAGGCCAAACATATACTTTGTTATTAGAACCCCAGTGTTCTTTGTTTTGTGTGGGGGTGTTTTTTTTTTAAAGAAATAAAACAGGTTTAATGTTTTCTGATTCATTTCTGGCTAAGTAGTGTTCTAACTTAATAATGTGTGGTTGTTTATAGTTTATTTGGTTCATAGGAGTCTCATACTCAATAAATTTTCCCTTTCATAGTAGTAAATATTTTTGAACAGTCAAGATATTTGTGTCCTAGGAAATCCATATTTTAAAAAAAAAACCCTGATAGAAAATATACAGTATATTTAAGTTCTCCTTTTTGTAGTACCTATATTGATTAGTTACTTAAAGGTGTTATTGTAAGTCTTTATTTTTTACATCTTGTGTTACTCACATAGTTCCTGTGGCCTAGGAAAGATTATGAGGGACAGTACTGATAGCTGAAATTTAGAGTTGAAAGAGACCTTGGAGATCATTTCGCTCAACTCTCTTATTTGACAAGTAGGAAAACAGACTGAGAAAGAATCAAGTGACTTGCCCCAAATTAAACAGTCAATCTCATGGTATTGCTAGGATGACAAATCAGAGTCATATAAAGTTTATGGCAACAGGAGCATGCATAAAGCAGAGGCCATGTATGCCAGACACAAGCTAAGGTAACCTTTCTGGTTGATTCTTCCCCTGAGAGGAAAAGGAAAGGCTAGCAACAAAGCTCCACCTACAATGTGCCTGCATAACCAGACACCCTTGACCCCTGTTCAGTGCCCAGGCACATGTGGCAGATCTGCCGAATTCTACTTGAGTGCTCTTTCTAGCACATCATACTTGAAGACATTCTAAAGAACCCTTCATAACAATTCTGATAATGTCAAACTTTCCTCCCAGCAGAAAACATTTAAGCTTAAATAGTAAAATCTTGTGCATTTATATACCTTTGGCAGAATTTAAGCCAAAAAAAAATTACATATTGAAATCCTTTCATCTACATCTGGTTTGAGATATGTCATATGCTTCATTTAAAGTCAGAAAATTAAAAATGAAATAGGAATTTAGCAGTTTAATCACAAATATACTTCATAGGTATTCTTTGAGTGGATTATACTACAGCTTTATCAGATGGCATATTAAAATGAAATAATTTGTAATTTAGAAGTGATTTGAAGTTCTAATAAACACGTTTCCTGTGAATTTTCCATTAAAAAATAAATCTCGTGTCATTTATAATGTAATATGTTTAACATTGTACAAAATAATAGTATTTTGGCCTCTGAAAGAGGTCTCTAAATCCATCCAGGGATCTTTTCACTATATCTGAAATTTGAACTTTTCTAGATAATCCAAGTTGGAGTATCACTCACATGCTTTTAAATGCTCCTTTTATTTTGATAATTTGTATGTCTAATGGCTATGGAGATAGTGAAGAAGAATATCTAGATGTGAACTAGTAAATTACATTTAACTTTGAGTCAGTTGTAATAATATAAAATATTATTAACCCCTGTTTATCAGGTAACATTTAAAATGACAAATCAGATACTTCTAGAGAGCTGGCTTGTATTTTTTTGAGTGAAAGATGGTGTATCCAAATCAGTCTTGACAAAGATTCATTTCTTGTAATTGTAAATATAACATAGAACCAGACTCAAGTGAAGTCATAATGAAGTACAACGAAGTCCTCCATTTGGTAGGAAATATCATTTTTCCTGTGTATCATGTTTCACTTTAAATACTAAAAGGTTTTTTTTTTAATCATCATGGTGATATTTGTGAGGGACTTCACCTTCATTTATATTAGAGGAGATTGGAAATAGGAAATTTTGTCAATAATTCCATTCTTGAAGGGTGTTGGACAAGTCAACTGCTGGTATTCTTTGTATATTAGTTTCTCCTCATACGGCAAGAATTGTTATGCTTTATAAGAATATTACATGTGCAGTGTGAATATTTGTAAAATATTTTCTTTTTTTTGTAAAATATTTTCAAATGGTCATATAATAAGGGCTATTTGAACCATCACTTGAGAAAATAGACTATCGTGTAGGGAATATTAGAAAAACAATTTCATTTTTTCCTCTAAAATTTTCCTAACAATCATTTCTGCTATACAAAGAAAACACACTCACTGAAACTCAGTTTTCTAGTTTGATATCTTTAAACTTCTGTGATTGTGATTTTCCTTTTTCCTCTTAAGTATAAATTGAATTTGTAATTTAAGTTTCATTTTAGAGTAGTAGTTGAGAAGTACCAGTGGCTCTCTGTTCCTTATATTAGGATTTCGAATAGGTAGCTCTTTTCATTTTAGATGTCATGCATATTTACTACCAGATGTGGAGATGCCTTATTCATTGTCATTATGTCACCATCAATTCTAGAAGTCCCAAAAGAATATATTGAAATATTTTACCCACTTTGTTCCTTCATGAAGAACTGTGATCAACATTTCAAACGAAGGCCACTATCCTTTTCATTTAAGTTACTACTCTTATTTGTGAGGATTCCTTTCAGATTTACATTCTTGCCTAGATTTTTGTGGAGAGCGATTTAGGAATTACCAACTCTTGTAAGTCTTGATGTCGTTAGCTATTAGAATCCTTCTTGTTTTTGAGATTGATTTATGAATTCATGCTCCCCAATGAGATTTTGGTGTTTAGATTAATTAAGTGCTGTTGGTGAAATTGATGACCAGATGGGGAAAAGACACTGGATTTGGCATCAGAAGACAGGTTTGTCACAACTCTGGAACTTAATTAGTTGTGGTAACCTTGGGGAAGTAACTTTATCTCTGGGCTTGAGTTCCCACATATATGGCATTGAAGGGGGTAGACTAGATGAGCTCTAGGATCTCTTCCAACATTAAGATTATGTAATTCTAAATTATGCTGTTGTTAACCCAAATAACTCTGGCAGTGAATTAACTCCTTTTCTTCCTTCTCTCCCCACAAATCACATTTGATCTTTGGTGGTATTCAGGCATTTTTAATTAGTGCATTATAATAAGCAGCTCATTTTATTGTTTTGTTGGCACAGAAACAGGGTTTGGCATCCAGAATTCAGTTATTCAGTTAGACATCTGTAATTTTTGGGTTATATGCATTTAGATTATTGGGATTGAGGAATATAGAATTAGTGTAGAAATTTATTCAAGTGATTGAGATTGTCATGTTATTGGGATAGAAAAAGTAAGTGAGGCATCCTGGTAAAGAGGAGTGAGCAGTAGGTTTGGAGTCAGATGACTCTGTTTGAATCTTAACTTTGCTTCTGTGTGACCTTAGGCAGGTGTCTAAACTTCACCTGGCTTCTGCACTCAGTCTAAATTCCCTTCATTTCTAAATCCTGTGATCCTGTAAATTTGTGTATTGCTTCACTTGGAGAAATAAGAATGATGATGGATCATTATTCTTGATACCTTCCCTAGTAATGGGGATGGTTTGATGCCTTCCTGTGAACAGTAACCCCATTTGATCTCTTTTCCCTTCAACAAATCCTCAAAATAAGAATAACAATCACTCCTATTCCTTTATTCAAGAGACATTTTAAAGAACATTTCTTCAGTTTTGTTTAATTCTTTAAGTTGGAGGTTGACAGCATTTTTACTGTATTGCTTTCAGTATTAGTGTTCTATAACAAAGGTTAATTGGTTTGTATGATTTGTTTCTGTGTTCAGAACTGAGGAGAAAGTTGAGATGAATTTGATTGCGATTCAGTTTCCAGGTAGACATAAGTAGTCTTGTTATATTTAATGCCAAGAGCACTGGGGATAGACTTATGAGATATTGGTGGTACTGTTTACCTCAGTAAGAATTTTTGTGTCCTGATACACTTTATGGGCACCTAGGTGGTGCAGTAGACAGAGTGCCAGGCTGGAGTCAGGGAGACTTATCTTGCTGAGTTCAAATCTGGCCTCAGACACTATCTGTGTGACCCTGGGCAAGTCACTTCACCCTGTTTGCCTCACTTTCCTCTTCTGTAAAACACTCTAGTATCTTTGCCAAGAAAGCTCCAAATGGGGTCATGAAGAGTCAGACACAACTGAACAACAAGAACAGTAAATATACTTTACCCCAGTATGTGCCTACGCTCATCATTGCCTTTGGTTACCTAGGCAAAGAAAGACTGAAAATAGTTGTTAGCCAAAACCAGATGAACACTTTGGAGGAATTTCTTTTGATCTTCTATGAAAATACTTTTTTCAGTTGCTATCTCATAGGAAGGATTTATTTTCAGGAACTAATCAAAAGCAGTTTTAAGAGGAAATCTCATCCTGAATTATTAACTAGGCTAAGAACAGAACTACCAAGATAACAAACACTAGGAGTTTCAACTGCAGGTTCATCAGGTTGTAAAATAATGAATGTGGTTTGTATGGAAAATAGCATTACTAAATTTGAAAGATAAAGGACAAAACTTTTATGACCTCATGGGTGAGAACTATTTGGAGAGGAGGTTGGTATATAGGAAAAAAATCTTTTCAGGCAGTTTCTACTAGAGTAAGGCTGAGATCCTTTTCTTTTCTCTCCTGTAGACCACAGTTGATCAATTTTGTGGAACCGGTTGGCCTCACTTACTCCATGTTTATCCCTACCTTGCTGAATCAGGGCACCACTGCTCAGCAACAGAAATGGCTGCCTCCAACCCAAGGACTCCAGATAATTGGCACCTACGCCCAGACCGAGATGGGGCACGGTTAGTCTTTATCTAGAGATCAGTAAGTGAAGCTATCAGAGGACTCTAGTTGATAGTGACTCTTGGCATTGTCCCCTTTCAAGTCTTATTTAAAACCAGACTTTAAAAATGAACTTTTATCTGTTCTTTAGTTTCTTGTCTATATCTAGTAATTTGTCAAGTATCCTTAAGTCTTATTTCTTGAACTAGTTTGTGGAGTAGTTTGTAAGAATAAGTGCTGATAATATTTAAAGGGTGATGAAACATCTTTATATGAGGTCAGGTCCTGCTATCATTCCTGCAGTTCTCCCCACCATCTAATGCCTTAACAACTTTGTTTAGTAGTCTTCCTGGAGCGTTGATGTCTCAGCAATGTAAGGCGATCGTTTACCCAGAAGAACTACTTTTTATTGTGCCAGGGATGCTGAGATTGAATAGGTGCTAGTAATGAAAACCTTATTATTTGTTAGGCCCCAAAGAGAGTTAGGAGTCAATCAGCAGGCATTTATTAAACTCTTACTATGTGTCAGGTACTGTGCTAAGTGCTAGGAACAGAAAGACAAAAAGAAGACAGTCCTTGCCTTCAAGCAATTTACGTTCTAATGAGAGAACCGTATAAATATATGAGTGTACACATATGGAATACAAGGTAACCTTGGAAGAGAAGGCACTAGGACCAAGAAAGGCCTCGTGCAGAAAGAAGGAAATGAGGGATTCCAGGAGATGGAGGTCTGATGGGAAGGCATTCCAGGTATGAGGGGCAGTCAGTTCAAAGCCGCAGAGATGGGAAATGGAATCTTACGTACGAGGAATAGCAAGTAAACCAGTCTGACTAGATTGTGAAGATTGTGGAGGAGAGTAATATGTAATAGGCTGGGAAGTTAGGAAGGAGCTAGGGTGTGAAGAGTTTTAAATGGCAACTAGGAGTTTATATTTGATAGATAATAGGGATCCACTGGAGTTTTTACTGAGTGTGAAGTGGGGAGGTGTTATACAGCAAGATCTGCACTTTGGGAAAATTACTTGGTCATCTTTCTGGAGAATCAACTGGAAATGTGAAAGACTGTAAGCAGTGACACTCAGAGGCTGTTTCAGTTGTGCTGGTGAGATAGGGGTGGTGACTGTGTGGGTGGTGAGAAGGGGAACTATGACAGATGTAGAGATAGAAACAAGATTTGGCAGCTGGTTGGATATGTGTGGTCACAGGAGTCAAGGGTGACACCGACGTTGTGGACTTGAGTGACCATGATAATAAGAGAATAATTCAGAAAGGGGGTGGTTTTGGGGAGAAGAGAATGAGTTCTTTTTTGGACATCCAAAACTGGACTCATTCTCTTTCCTTTAGAACATACCTACCCCCATTTCTGAATCTCCCTCTTTCTGTCAAGGATATTACCATCCTTTATTACCTAGCTTTGCAACCTCAGTATTATCTTTGACTCCTCACTCTCCCTCACCCCCACCACATAGTCAGTTGCCAACAACAGTTTTTTTGAAATTGAAAACAAAGGTGGTTTTTCAGTTTTTCTGGATCAATGTCATGTCTGTGCAATTGTGGATAAGTCCATGATGATAGTACAGTTCTGGTAGTTTGGTTGAAATCTATTAGTTTTTGAGGTCTGTATTTGTAAGCATAATGATTTGTCACCTGTTTTTCCATTAAATAAAGTAAGCTTCTGGTGTATAAGTATAACTACCAGATCATGTCTTCTGTTAGGCACTGAATTTGCAAGGCCAGTAGTGATATGTGGCTTAGTTTCTGCTATTTCCTTGTGTAGTCTACATAGATTAAGTCCAACTTCCCTAAGAATAGCCTTTTTTGTCATGTCTGGCAGCAGTGACCTGATCCTGATTTGCCATCATAAAGCCCCTCTTGTTTCCAGAAACAAATCTACATGACTCAGCCATTTGCTTAGTGCTTCCTGTTCAACATATTGCTTACTGGTTGTGTTCATGTGGCTGTCACCTATGGACTGAATGCACTTTTTAATTTCATTCTTGGATCTTAGCTATTTCATAGGTTTTCTCCAGAGATAAGCTGCTTTCAGTTACATTAGACAGATCCGAAAACCTATGATCAACTTTTATTACCATTGCTTGCTACCATTGCTACTTGTTGCAAAAGTGTTTCTGGAGGTTTTGGACCTATTTGCTATGTGCTCTAAGAATTTCCATCAGTCCTCTTCCTCCTTTTTGACAAAGAAGCATTCATCTTTCTATAGCTGCCCTAAGGGTGAGGAGTCCTGTGTTTTCACTAATATTGTACAGTTTTGTTAGTATGCCTTACAAATAAGTACAATTCCAAAAGCATAAATTAAGACAGATACTGGGTAAGTGTTCATTAATTGTGTTAAACATTTTCTTCTCATTCAGCTTTGATTTCAGCATATCAGTAAGTCTCTTAACATGTTTAGCCACAGCCTTGATTTCTGTTCACCTGGAGTAAACCAAGATATCTATAGTTATTGCCTATATCCATTAGTTCCTTGTGACCTCTAAATTCAATCTTGCATCCTTAGTTTTTATCTTTCCGTGTAATCCATTCATACTTCTCAACTCGAAGGGACGTTTTATATTATTGGAGAAAGTTTGTATGAGGTGATGGAGTTGTTAAATGTGGTTTTTGGAGACATGTGGTATCATCTGTATACATAAGGTGACTTTGGTTTGGCTTCCTCTTTAATTTGGAAGCCCATTTTAGTTTAGGAGATGAAAATATATTTAAGACTCGGCAAAACCATAGTGAGTTTATACTATTTCACTGAAAAGTACCATTGTTTTCTATCACTTGTTCTTGACATTATTGTGTTGTTGGTGGGTTTTTAAAATAGAGAATAATTTTCCATGTGGATACCAAATATTCTAGCATATTCACTATACTTGACTTTTTTATAGATTTGCAATACGTGAGTATAAAACTTGAGACAGAAGTTTTCTGATAATCAGCTAAAGCAGTAAAAAAGGTTACAGTGCTTTCAGGCAGCTTTTTCAAGAATTGCCAAGTTAATAAGTTGTTTTGTATGCTCCTGGGACTTTTGTCATACCTTTTTTACTCTTCACTTCATATATTGTTTTCTTGTGTTTATATTATTTTTAGTAATGCAAACTGTCAGTTATTATTGTTCAGTCATTGTCTGATTCTTCATGACCTTGTGGACTACAGCATGCCAGGCCCTTCTCTCCTCCACTAGTTCCCGAAGTCTGTCTAAGGTTGTGTGTTTGTTGTTTCCATGATTCTGTCTATCCATCTCATCCTCTGCCATCCTCTTTTGCTTTTGCTTTCAATCTTTCACAACATCAAGGTTTTTTCCAGTGAGTCTGTAATATCTTGGAATGGCTTCTGAATCTTTTTAAAAAATAAATTATATTCACTGTAGTTTGTGCTATCAGTATTCTAATTCTTTGAAAATGGGTGGTCCATATATAGCATTCATGGTAGCATAAGACCGTTTAACCATAATGCTTGATTGAATCATCTCATAGTATTTGGAGCTGAAAGAGAGGGGAACTCAGACGTCATCTAACCTAACCTTATTTTATATATGACAACTGAAAATGAGAGCAGTCAAGTGGTTGCTTGTCACAGGGTCACAGAGGTGGTTCTTAGCCAGGCAGCAGGCAAATCATGTCATCTGTCTCCAAATCCGGTGTTCTTGTCCGCCACACTATTTTGCCTTCCTTTTGAATCATGCTAGCTAAGAGCATTTAGCACTTTTAAAAAACTCAGTTATAAACTGTTCTTTCCAGTTTTGTGAAAATAGTGTTCAAGGGCTTCCACACTCTGGCTTCAGTGTCCATTTCTCTAAAATGATTCCTTAAAGCCTCCACCAACTATCATGTGTGTTTTTTTTCCTTTTTTTGAAGCATTTTTTTATTATAGACTTAAGTAAATTTAAAGAGGAAAAAAAACTTAATAAATATTAAACTCCATTAGTTCTCTCTGTATTTATTTCCAGTCTGTTAATGTTCTACCTGCCACTTTTTGTTCTGCTTTTTTTAAGCTTTCATTTCACGTAAATTTTTTCATCTTTGTTTAGCCAGTTTTCTTGTCTTTAAATAGCTTTTTAAGATTGTACCATATTAATTATTATGGTTTGCTTGGCCATAAACTTAGTGTTGATGTTTGACTGTTTCCAGTTTTCTAGTCTTCTGAGTAGCATTGCTGGAAACATCATTGTAAGGATTGTTATTTTTTTCCCTTCTGAGTTGTTTCCTGGTTTTACTATTTTGTCGCTATTGTTACGTATTTTCAGATTGCTATTAAGAAAGACTAAGTCAGATTTTATAGTGCCACCTATATGTGTGCATATATATATACACACACACATACACACACACACACACTAATTTTCTGACAGCTTCATTAGAATTTTTGTTTGTTAATTTAGTATTTAAATAATGCTACCTGAGAGCTATTTTAATTTAGTTTTCAAAAGCTAGATGCATTTCTCCATGTGATGATTTGTTGTCTCTGTAATTTACTTGCTTTGGCTACCTATTAAGTAGAATCTAAATATTAATTTAATATATTTGTTCTAGTCCTTTATTTATTTTGAACAGTAAGTTTTTGTTACTTATGTTTACCACTTTCACATTCCGTTGCTCTTCTTTTTCTTCTTCTTATGTTTCATTGTGTAAGATTTAAAATATTTTATATATTTAAACGTATCTGTCTTATCTCTGGCATCCTCTGGTTGTAAAAATAGACTTAAATTTGCCCCCTTCCATGGCTAGGAAAAATAGATAATTCTGTTTTAATAGCTTTTTTTAAATGTTTAAGTCATTGAAGTTTGCACTGATCAATAGTTATTGATCCAAGTTAATTCTTTTCTATACTGTTGTGTTCCCAGTTTTAGTTATAAAATAGTATTTCCTTTTCCCATTCTTATTACTCCAAATTTTCACATATTGAATTCTTACAATGATTCATATATTAGTCTAGTAGAGTAGACCTGATGAGAAGGTTCCAAAATGATTGGTTGAGAAATCCGTGAGTAAGGCAGTCAAGAAGACTAGGGTCGCTATCTGTCCATATTGCCACTTTCTCATTCCTGCAAAACCTCAGTGAAAATTATAAACATACATATGAAAGGCCTCCTTGAAAACAATGTGAGAAGAGAATTGGCAGACTTTAGGCTTTGCAAATGGTATTTGTACAGCAGAGACCATAGTTGCCCATCTTGTTTATTGTTTGTTATGTTGCAGTACCTGAAAGAAAAACTCCGAGACAGTTGCTAGTCAAGAGACTTTTACCTTGCAAAGTAAGGGAGATGCACACATACAAATGTATTTGAATAGAGCTCAATTAGCAAACTGTAGAGATAACTTTATTCACACACTGTGCCCCCCCAAAACATTTTTTAAAGTATCTTTTTTTTTTTTGGGTGAGGCGATTGGAGTTAAGCGATTTGCCTAGAGTCACACAGCTAGGAAGTATTATGTGTCTGAGGCCGGATTTGAACTCAGGTCCTCCTGACTCCAGGACCAGTGCTCTATCCACTGCACCACCTAGCTGCCCCCCCAAACATTTTTTTAAAAAAGTACTTAACTCTGTTCTGATTGGCTACACCAAGAGAATATAGAAAAACTTTTTTTTTTAATATCCATGACATATGTTATACACTATTAGATACAACCAACAGAGAATCTACACAGACAGGATATAGGTGATTGTAGTATAGATACCTACTTTAAAGAAATATCTTTTGGAACAAGAAAATAAAAGGTGGAGGTGTTTCTTCAGATATGTACGCCTTTCATTCACCTCTCACTTCAGGAAGCCATAGCATGTGGAATGGTTACACCTCCGTTAACCGTCTCAGCAGAGAGCCTGAAACAGGTTCAGGGTAACTGATAGGCCTCCAGCCTGTCAGGGAGTTAGGGGGATATCTACCCCCAGCATGTGAAAACTTCTGGTAGAATGGACGGATGACTATGGAAGGAAGAGTGATGTTGATGACTTTGTGCAGTTCTGCCTCACTTAAATCCAATTCACACACTAGTCAAGATATCACCCATGATGTCATTGGTCTTCTTTAAAATGAAGGACAACAATATTGTTATACATTGCAAACTACAGGAACAGTAAAATAAAAGATGGTGTTACTCAGGATTTGTTAAACTTCATTTCAGTTGTATGTAAAGCTTTGCATTTGGTTTGTTAGGGCAAAATGTAACCTTGAAGGCTCTGTTCTAACAAGATATCTCCCATGCATATGCTGAACGCCTGTGAAATACCTCAGCTTGGCAAGTTGGTCATTGAAAGGAATCTTCAACTTGGTCCAGTCTGTCTGCTTCTCCTGTATTTGTTTTTGTGGTACCATTTCTATTTCCTCTATAAGAACATCCAGGTCTTCAGTGTTAGAGTCCTAACTCTAAATGTGCACCAGGCCTGGATATAGAAAGACCTGAGTTCAAATTCATCCTTAGCCACTTAGATCTTTATGACCTTGTCAAGCCACTTAATTGCTGTTTGCCTCAGTTTCCTCAACTGCAAGATAAGGATAATAATAACACCTTCTAGGATTTTTCTGAGAATCAAATGCGATATTTTTAAAATATAAAATGAAACCACTAATTTTGTTTAAATTCACAAGATTTCAGATTCTCTCTAGATTTAAATGTTTTGTATGATGTGGTTTTTTTAAGTATGAATTTTTCAGTGTGTTCCTCTTGCAAAGACTTTTTTCTTTTTTTTTTTACTTTTTTAAATTATTTTTAGTTTTCAGTATTTACTTCCATAAGCTTTTGAGTTTTAAATTTTCTCCCCCTACTTTCCTGCCTCCCTCCCCAAGATGGTGTGAAATCTGATATAAACTCTACATATACATTCCTATTAAACATATTTTCACATTAGTCATGTTGTAAAGAAGAATTGGAACCAACAGGAGGAACCACAAGAAAGAAGAAATGAAACAAAACAGAAGGGGGGAAAAAGAGCAAATAGTATGCTTAGATCTGCATTCAAACTCTATAGTTCTTTCTCTGGATGTGGATATCATTTTCTATAATGAGACTTTTGAAGATGTCTTAGATCCTTGTGTTACTGAGAAGAGCTAAGTCTGTCAAAGTTAGTCATTGCACAACGTGGCTGTTACTATGTACCAAGTTCTTCTGGTTCTTGCAAAGCATTTTAGCAGAATCCAGAGTTTTGAGTAGCCTCTGATTTGCTATTTAAAGTTTTTTTTCTCAGTATTCATGGTCAACATCTAGCTCAAAAGGAAAGGCTTCTGTTTTTTTCAGTCAATTGCCGATAGAATGAAACTGCATTGTTACTCATAATCACATGGTCCAGTTTACAGTCAATCTTGGCATCATACCTGGCATTTCTAATCAAATTGACAGTCCATTTTTCAGGGGTCCTATTCAACTTATCTGCCAACATGCCAATGCTAATAACATTGAAATGGGACAGAAAACCTCAGATATGAAGAGTCATTCACAAGAACCAATTCACATTCTTGTAATTTTTCTGGGCACCATCAAAATCAAAGTTGACATACAAGCATTCAGCAAACTGTAATAGGGTCTTTGTGTATAGAGCTTCTGCTGAATAACCTTGACTAAGTCTTTTAATATCTGCCTTTGTTTTAAAATGTCTTTGTTATAACTGCAGTTGTCAAATAGTGGAGAATATATGTATACATAGTTTGAATGCATTAAGATGCTGTGGTTGGGACTTCTGGTGCCAAGATGGTGAGTGAAGAGGGAACCCTTGGAAGCGCTCCCAAATTCCCCTCCAAACAACTAGAAAACCTCCTCAGAAGTGATCTAGGAGCAGGGAACCAGCTTACCAGCCGGGCAGGAAAGGTATGTCTCAGTAGGTTGGGAGGGGAGTGAGGTCTAAGAGCAGTAATGGCAGTCAGCCTCACATCAGGGGGCCTGCAGCAAAGCTCCAAACCTGGGGCTGTCCACCAGCAAGGCCCTGCCTGCAAACCAGAAGCCCCTAGGCAAGTTGTCGGTCTGTGCAGAACAGCAAGGGCCCACCCCTCTTCGTCCCCCAGTGATCCCACCCTAAGCATAAGCCACCAGCCAGGCCTTGACCTAATTGCTGACTAGTAAGGAAACTGTACCCCAGGGCTAGCCAACAGTATGACTCTACCCCTGGAGCCTACCACCAGAAAGACCTTGTTTCTGTAGCAACCTAGTAGCAGGGCCCCATCCCTGGGGCAGACCAACAGATAATTCCCATAGCCCATGAAGTCTCTCATCATACCCCGCCTCCCAGTACAAGCCATAAGGGAAGCCTACCCTCCAGAAAAAGCAAGCAGCTAAGCCCTGAAGCCCAGTGAAAGACAACAGTAAGACCCAGAACCCCAGTGCAAAAAGCTTGAGCCAGTGCAGGACCAGAGTCTAACTCTCACATAAAAACTCCCAAGTCTCCCTCTCTCTCTCTCTCTCTCTCTCTCTCTCTCTCTCTCTCTCTCTCTCTCTCTCTCTCTCTCTCTCTCTCTCACACACACACGAAAAAATGAGTGGAAATAAAACAAAGCTTGGCGATAGAAAGGTTCTGTGGTGATGGAGAGGATCAAGGCATAAACATAGAAGAGGACTTAATAGTGTCAAAATGGTTACATATGAAGCCTCAAAGAAAAATGTAATTTGGTCTCAGGCCCAAAAAGAATTCCTGAAAGAACTTAAAAAAGATTTTAAAAAGCAAATTAGAGAAGTAGAAGAAAACTTGGGACAAGAAATAAGAGTAATGCAAGATAATCATGAAAAAAGTCAATAGCATGGGAAAAAATGTACAAAAATTTACCAAGGAAACTAAATCCCTAAAAAATAGAATTGGCCAAATGGAAAAGGAAGTACAAAAGCTCACTGATGGAAATAATTCCTTAAAAATTAGAATTGAACTGGTGGGAACTAATGACTCTATGAGATATCAAGATACAATAACACAAAATCAAAAAAGCAAAAAACATATATATAGAAGAAAATGTGAAATTTCTTTGGAAAAACAACTGACCTAGAAAATAGATCCAGGAGAGATAATATAAGAATTATTGGACTACCTGAAAGCCATAATTAAAAAAAAAAAAGACCTGGACATCTTTGAAGAAATTATCAAGGCAAGCTGCCCTGATATATTAGAACCAGAGGGCAAAATAGAAATTGGAAGAATCTGCCAATCACCGTCTGAAAGAGATTCCAAAATGAAAACTCCCAGGAACATCATAGCCAAATTCCAGAGTTCACAAATCAAGGAGAAAATATTGCAAGCAGCCAAAAATAAACAATTCAGATATTGTGGAGCTATAGTCAGGCTTACATAGGATTTAACAGCTTCCACATTAAAGAACCAGAGGACTTAGAATATGATATACTGGAAGGCAAAAGAATTAGGATTACAACCAAGAATCACCTACCCAGAAAAATTGAATATAATCTTTCAGGGGAAAAAATAGACATTTAACAAAATAGAAGACTTTCAAGTACTTCTAATTAAAAGACCAGAGCTGAATAAAACTTGGCCTCCAAATACAAGACTCAAGGGAAACATAAAAAGGTTAAAAAAGAAACAAGAGAAGACATAAGAACGTCAATAAGGCTAAATTGTTTATATTTCTGTGTGGCAAGATAATGTTTGTAACTCTTAACAATTTTATTACTATAAGAGCCATTAGGAGTATGTGTAGACCTACGGTATGGATATAAGGTGACTTTGAAAACAAAAAACAAAATAAAGGGGTGAGAAAGAAAATTGCATTGGAAGAAGAAAGAGGGGGGAAATTAAATGGGGTAAATTTTCCTATATAAAAGAGGCATGAAAGAACTATTATAATGGAGGGGAAGATGGGGGGTGGGGGTGGGCAAAGCTTAAACCTTACTCATCAAAATTGGCTCAAAGAAGGAATAACATACACACTCAGTTGGATATAGAAATCTCTTTTACCCTATAAGGAAGTAAAAAGGGAGAAGGATAATGGGGGGGGAGACTGATAAAAAGGAGGGTATATTGGGGAAGTAAAACACTTCTGAGGAGAGAAAGGGTAGGGGGTAAGAGAGTTGGATAAACAAGCAAAAAAATAGCATGGAGGGAGATACACAGTTATCATAACTATATATGTTAATGGGATGAACTCTCCCATAAAATGGAAGCAGATAGCAGAATGGATTAAAAACCAGAATCCTACAATATGTTGTTTACGAGAAACACATTTGAAGCACACAGGGTAAAGGTAAGGAACTAGAGCAGAATGTATTATGCTTCATCTGAAACAAAGAAAGCAGAATAGATCATAATCTCAGACAAAGCAAAAGCAAAAATAGATCTAATTAAAAGATGAAGAAGGAAACTATATCCTGCTGAAAGATACCATAGACAATGAAGAAGTGGTATGGCATCTAAATTTTTGAAGAAGTTGAATAAATTACAAAAAGAAATGGATAATAAAACTATACTAGTGGAGGGACTCAACTTTCCCCTCTCAGAACTAGAATCTAACCAAAAAATAAACAAGAAAGATGTTAAGGAGGTGAATAAAATTCTGAAAAGTTAGGATAGATTTCAGGAGAAAACTGAATGGGAATAGAAAGGAATATACCTTTTTCTCAGCAGTACATGGCCCTTACACAAAAATTGACCATGTATTAGGAAATAAAAACCCCACGACCAAATGCAGAAAAGCAGAAATAGTAAATACATCCTTTTCAGATCATAATGCAATAAAAATTACATCTAATAATGGACAATGGAAAGAGATTTAAAATTATTTGGAAACTAAATCTAATCCTAAAAAACAAGTGGGTCAAAGACAAATCATAGAAATAACCAATAATTTCATGAAAGAAAATGACAACAATGAGGCAATATACCAGAATTTATGGGATGCAACCAAAGTGGTACTTGGGGGAAAAGGTATATCTCTAATTGCTTACATCAATAAAATAGAGAAAAGGCAGATCAACGAATTGGGCATGTAACTAAAAAGACTAGAAAAAGAACAAATTAAAAATCCCCAATTAAACACTAAATTGGAAATCCTGAAAATTAAAGGAGAGATTAACAAAATTGAAAAAAAAATTGAACTAGTAAAACTAGAAGAAGCTGGTTTTATGGAAAAAAAATAGATAAACCATTGTTTAATTTGATTTTATAAAAAAGGAAAGAAGAAAACCAAATCAGAAGTGAAAGGGGTAAATTCACCACCAATGCCCAATTATATACCAATAAATTTGACAATCTAAATGAAATGGATGAATAGCTACAAAAATATAAATTACCCAGATTAATAGAAGAGATAAAATACTTAACCCAGTATTAGAAAAAGAAATTGAACAAGCCATCATTGGACATCCTAAGAAAAAATCCTTAAAACTAGATGGATTCACAAGCCAAGACAAAACTATATGAACACAGCTATAAAACATTTTTCAAACAAAGTCAGATCTAAACAGTTGGAAAACACTGCTCATGAGTAGACCAAGCCAGTATAATAAAAATGGTAATTCTACCTAATCTGTTTATTCAGTGGCATATCAATTAAATATCAAAAATTATTTTATAGAGCTAGAAAAAATAATATTCATCTGGAAGAACAAAAGCTTGAGGATATCAAGGGAATCAATGAAAAAAAATGTGTGATGGTGGTAGTCTAGTCATACCAGATCTCAAACTATTATAAAGCAGTAATTATCAAGACAATCTGGTACTTGCTAAGAAATAGAGTGGTGGATCAGTGGAATAGATTAGGTAAAAATTATGTTATAGTAAATGGTTGTGGTAATGTAGTATATGATAAACCCTAAAATCTAAGCTTTTGGAATAAAAAACCTATTTGACAAAAACTGCCAGGAAAACTGGAAAATAGTATGGCACAAACTAGGTATAGACCAACATCTCACACCATATATCAAGACACGGTCAAAATAGGTACATGATTTACATGTGAAGGGTGATAAATAAGCAGATTAAGAGCATGAAATAGTGTAGAAGTCAGATTTGTGGATAAGGGAAAAATTTAGGAGTAAAGATATAGAGAGCATTACAAAATGTGAACCAGATAATTTTGATTATATAAATGTAAACGTTTTTGCGCAAACAAAACCAATGCAACCAAAATTATAAGGAAAATAGATAGCTGGGGCAAATTTTTTGCAACAAGTATCTCTGATAAAGGCCTCATTTCTCAAATACATATAGAATTGAGTCAAATTTATAAAAATACAAGTCATTCCCCAATTGAAATGGTCAAAAAATATGAATAGGCAGTTTTCAGACAATCAAAGTTATCTATTAAGTCATATGAAAAAAAAATACTCTAAATCTCTATTGATCAGAGAAATGCAAATTAAAATAACTCTGAGGATACCACCTCATACCTATCAGAGTACAGGCTAATATGACAAAAAAGAAAAATGTTGGATGTCGGAAGGGATATGGGAAAACTGGGGACACTGATGCACAATTGGTGGAGTTGTGAAACATTCTGGGGAGCAATTAGGAGCTATGCCCAAAGGGTTATAAAACCGTGCATACCCTTTGATCCAGCAGTGCTACTGCTGAGTATATCCCAAAGACATCCAAAAAACAGGAAAAGGACCTATTTGTACAAAAAATATTTATAGCAGCTCTTTTTGTACTGGCTAAGAATTGGAAATCAAAGGGATACCTATCAGTTGGGGAATGGTTAAGTTGTGGTATATGATTGTAATGGAATATTACTGTGTTATAAGAAATGACAAGCCAGATGATTTCAGAAAAACCTGGAAAGACTTACATGAATGATGCATAGTGAAGTGAACGGAACCAGGAGAACATTGTACACAGTAACAGCGCTAGTGTTTGATGAAGAACTGTGAATGACCTTAGTAATACAACGATCCAAGACAATCCCAAATGACTAATGATGAAGCATAATTACCCACCTGCAGAGAAAGAACTGATACTGATTGAATACAGGCTGAAGCTTGCTATTTTTCACTTTCTTTCATTTTTTTCCCTTTATTTGAGTCTTCTACAAAATGACCAGTATGGAAATATTTTACATAATTGTACATGTATAACCTATATCTGATTGCTTACTGTTTCAGGGAGGGGGGAGGTGAGGGAGGAATAGAATTTGGAAGTCAAAAACTTTAAATAAAAATGTTTAAAATTTTGAAAAAAAATAACAAAGGTACTGTGGTTGGTAAAGAAAGAGATTGATAATTTTGTCTTGACCTTTTGAATGGTTGAAGGCATATAATAGATGCTATATGAAAGCTAGCTGTTACTATTGTTATTAGCCAAAATGACAAAGCATTATTTGGTCTCTGGTTATTGATATCAATTGAGGCATAAGACAGCATGTTATTGTCATATAAGCAAGCTTCTATTCAGGTAGAAGAAAAATTCCCTATAAATCCTTCAGAATCTACTTATTACAGATAAACTTTTTTATTAATTTGTTTTGATTTATCAAAAATCACTTCCATATGCTTTTGAGTTTTAAATTTTTCTCCCTCTCCCTTCCCGCCTCCCCCCCCAATACAGCGTGGAATCTCATATAGGCTGTACATATACATTTCTATTAAATATTTTCACATTAGTGATGTAACAGATATTTATTAAATATCCACCACATACCAGACACTGTGCCTGACAATGGAGATACAAAGATAAAAATGAAACAGTTCTTGCGCTCAAGGAGCTTATATTCTAGTGGGGGATGCAACGTGTACATAAACAATTATATGTAGAATAATTCAAGGTAATTTAGAGAGGGAGGGCCCTAGAAGTGAAGGAATCAGGAAGGGCTTTATGTATATGATAATGCTTGACCTGAATCTTAAAATATTCAAGAGATTCTTTGAGGCAAAGGTGAGCAGGGAGAACATTCTAGGCAGAAGGAACAGCAAGGGTGAAGGTACAAAGATAGGAGGTGGAATTCAGTGTGTAAGAAACAACAATAAGGTCAGTTGGTCAGTTAGACCAGGCCTGCACAACGTATGGGCTGCGGGAAGGATTTTGGGTGGCCCATGAAAAATGTAGAAAGTAAAAGTAAGTAAAGCTCTAACGAGTGCTTTGTCCATGCCTGCTTAACCTGCCTTCCACTAGTCACTATTGTGCCATGTGCACTCTCTCCTGTTTGTCACATGACCCATGGCAACCAGCCATTGTCTGTAGTCTGATAGGAGGGAGAGTCTTATTTTATCTGTGTGTTACTGGCATAGAACAGGGACAAAGTGAGTGCAGCCACAGTGACACCTGACAGCACATATGGGATGAGTGTCAACAATGGGCTTCATCTCCTCCTTCACTGCACTGTCGCCTTCCAACTTACATGAGTGTTTGGCGCTTTCTCCAAGGTCACACACTCAGTTTGGTATTTCTTTGTATATGAGCAGTTACTGTGGAAATTTTTTTGGTTCTAATAATTAAGTTTTTGGGGTGATTTTTTTTTTGCGATCAGAAAGCAAAGCAGAATCTTAATTTCACGTTTGAGAGGGGGAAGGTTGGTGTAGAAGGAAAAAACCCTTTCCTAAAAGTCATTTCTTTTGTCATTCTAAGTGAACATAAACACTAAAAATGCTGAGAGAAATCTGTGATGGCCCTGGATTAGTCTAAAAGTTTGTCACTGGCCAGCAGAAGCATCTAGCAGGCTGCCTGAACTCCTGAGAGTTCCTCCTCAGCTTTATTAAGACATCCATTTTGATTAAAAAAAAAATAGTTCGCTAACACAAAGCATGGCTGAAGATCAGCCATGAAATGGGGAGTGATCAGGCTCCTGCAAGGCAGTCCAGTGAGCCCCCCTTGGAGTGACTTTGTAAAATGAAAAGAAACAGAAGTTCAAATCAGAACATAGAGTGTTTAATCCAGAGTATACAAATAGATGATTGTTTACTTATACAAGAGACAAAATATTGTTCCTTGTTTGCCAAGAAGTAATAGCTGTTCCAAAGGACTATAGTCTTTGTTGCCATTTTGAATCAAAACATCCTGACTTAACAAATTAGACACCAATGAAAAACAAGTTAAAGCATCCAGATTGTTGAAAAATTTCAGTGGGAAACAATGGTTTTTCAAGAAAGTAAACTCAGAAAATGAGGTGACTACTAAGATTAGTTTTCAGATTTCTAAAGAAATTGCTGCTGCTGGGAAGTCAGAACTGAAGGTGACTTCATAAAGAAATGTTTGCTGATTACAGTTTCTGGATTATATCCCAATTTAAAAAAAGTGTTTCTGAGAAATAGTTTAATCATTAATTACACCTTTACTTGGAAAGTGAGCCTCTCTAAAAACCTATCTGTGGCCCAAAGAAGTTTAGCCTATTTTAATTTTGGCCCCTACCTACAGCCAAATTGTGCAGGTCTGGGTTAGACCATAGTTGAGCAGCAAACGTTTATTAAGTGCTTCCTATGTGTCAGCTTTGATATATGAGAAATAGCAATGAGGCTAGTTGGCCTAGACCATAATCAATCAACAAACATGTTACTGTGTACTAAGTACTGTGCTAACTCCTGGAGACACATGAAACATCAAGATGATATCCTTATTGAGGATCCCCTTAATTCTCATATAGATAGCACTTGTAGGAATTTTGTATAGTTGGGAGACCAGGAATGCAGGTTGGTAGTTACTGATGTTTTCTTGAATCTCACCTTTTTTACAGTATTAATAATGTCTGAGGTTTTTTCCATGCCTTTGATAACCTTCTCCTACTTTAGATAATCTTGAATCCTTCAATGCCTTCACAGTTGTATTGTGTCCAACACAGATCTCTTCTATATATACTTAGTCCAAGCCAGCTGTTTCTCTTGAATTTGCTTTATTCAGTGCCCTTTTGACCTCTTCTATAAAAACATCCAAGACTGCAATGTCTTGCATCCAGCTGTGGTAACTTCACAGCTCATGATGGAGAAAGTAGTTTTGTATAAAGATACTCGTACATCTTTTCCATGTTTACTTAATCTATAGTTCTTCCATTTTTGTCTGTAAATGCCATGGGGAAGATTTTGTTTGGTTGGTTATCTTGCCAAATTTTCTTTCAACTAGTTGTAACTTTTTTAAATGGTAAAAAAGTAAAAGAAAACTAATCACCATGTGTTTGACAGTACATATAAATTTTTGCTTTTATAATTTACCTTCCTTTAACAGTGTTGTATGAATTTTCTTTAGGTGATGGACTAGCCATTGTCAATAAGCCAACAGACATGAATCAGAGACAGATTTTACTTAAGTTTATTCGCTCATAATGTGATACGCTTCATCAGTAGTTGATGAAAACATATGTCATTCACAATTTGACTAGCATTATTCATACATTACATGAGACAAAGGAAAAAAGACTCATTATAGAGCATTTCGTTATTCCAAGGGAAAAAAGTGTCCCAGCTGAGAAAAATGTACTTAATTAGCTATGGGAGATTGAGAAGGCATGTGTCCTTGTATGTATAGCTAGTAGTATTAAATCAAAAAGAAGCAATCAGGGTAGATAAAGGAGTGGAGCACTTATTAGGCTGTTGAAGACCTCTGTTTTACAATTAAGTCTTTTTGTACCAGTTAGGGGAAGAAAGAAGACACCGAAGGGAATCAGATATTGCAGCTGATCCTGTAGTTCATGCAGGATCATATATGCCAAAATGGCAAAGACAGAACAAAATGGAGTCAGTTATATCTTCCAGAAAACCTACTTTTCAAGTAAGGAAGGAATATCAGTCATCTAGAACCAACATTGGCCATTGTATTTGACCTGAATTCTGTTCTGTATTATTATATTGTATATTTCTTTCTTTCTTTCTTTCTTTCTTTCTTTCTTTTTTTTTTGCTAGGTAGTGGGGTTAAGTGACTTGCCCAGGGTCACACAGCTAGTAAGTGTTATGTGTCTGAGGCCAGATTTGAACTCAGGTCCTCCTGACTTCAGGGCCGGTGCTCTATCCACTGCGCCATCTAGCTCCCCTATATTGTATATCTCTTATTGTATATGTTATTTTGGTTCAGTTTTCTTTACTCTGTATCAGTTCATATAAATCTTCCCATATTTCTCTGAAATTTCATATTGTTCCTTTTGTTATAATAATATTCCATTGTATAAATGTACCAATGTACACTTTTTCCCTAGATTTTTCTGGATTCCTACATTGATTTTTCAGAGTTATACTGCTTTTAATTGTTGTTTTTGTCAACAGTAATTGTAGGCATTTTATATTTTGTTCTACTGGTTTTGCTTATTTTATTCTGCTTTAATTCATACATGTCTTCCAATGTTTCTCTGAATTCCTTATGCTTGTTACATGCCAAGGTTTTAAATTTTTAAAGTTTCTTTCTACTTTGACATCTAAGTTCTCAGAACCGGTTTTACAGACTGTGTATACATTTTTTTTTGGTGCTAGAATTGATATTCTTTTAAAAGCTTTTCAATGCAATTGTAAGTCATAAGTAAGGAAGAATGAAAATGAAACATACTACTTACCTCCTGCCAGGAAGATGGTGAGCTTCAAATGTAGAGAGAGGCATATTTTAGGACATTGTTTTTGCAGGACATTTGGATTCTTGTCATAATAGTTTACCATGTAATTTGAAATAGTTATCTTGACAAAAATATTTCCCTTTCTAACTACTTTGTTTTTATTCTCTATATACCTTAATTTGTGTATGTCAGAATGCAAGGTTCTTGAAATTGTTAATTTTTTTGTCTTTGTGTCTCCAGCCCTTAGCACAATGGCTGGCACAGAGTAGATATTCAGTATCTTATTTATTGATTGGGTGGTAATCCTAGATCCATCTACTGGTATTAAGGAAGCCATTTAACATTATTGTCCTCATCTGTCAAATGAGTCATTGGACTAGATGATTTCTTAAAGGTTTGTTCTTAAAGAGAGCTTCTGGGCCCTCTTTAAATAGGGGCTTTGGGAAGAGGTAGGTTTTTTTGTTGGTTTGGTTTGGGGGGATACGAGTGGGATAGGAGAGAAGTAATGATGGTGGAGTTAAAACTGTGGGAATGGGAACCAAGTTGAAACCAAGATAGTGGGAAATGAAGAGTTGATGGTGAGGCTTCTGAGCCCTCTTTAAATGAGGGCTTTAGGAGGGATTTTTGTTCATTTCTTGTTGGACTGTTGTTTCCTGATGTATAGCTTTTATGTTTAAATGTTCGAAAGTTAGAAATGGAAAACTTTTTAAGTCAGTATTAAACATTTTTCAGGATGGCATAATAAAGGTTTCACAAAGATAAATTTGTGGGAGGTGGAGCCAAGATGTTGGAGTAAAAGCAGTGACTTGCTTGAGCTCTCCCCAAACCCCTCCAAATACTGTTTTTAAAAAAATGGCTCTAAAAAAATTCTAGAGTGGCCACTAGGTGGATAGAGCACTGGCCCTGAAGTCAGGAGTACCTGAGTTCAAATCTGGCCTCAGAACAAACACTTGACACTTACTAGCTGTGTGACCCTGGGCAAGTCACTTAACCCCAATTGCCTAAAAATAAATAAGTAAGTAAGTAAGTAAAGTCTAGAACAGCAGAACCCAAAAAAGACAGAGTGAAACAAATTTTCAGCCCAAGACAATCTGGATGATGGATGGGAAAGGTCTGTTGCACCAGGCTGGGAGAGGAGCTCGGTTCAGTGTGGGCCATGTAGGCCTCAATGAACCCAGAGCAGGCCTTAGGAGACTGAATCCCTAGCAGCTATAGCTGTTTCCAGACTTCTCAACCCACAAACGCCAAAGACAACTTAGAAGGTCAGTAGGAAAGGTCTGTTGGACCTCTGTGAGAGAGGAGGAATGCGGTCTGACCCCAGTCCTGGCGCAGCCCTGGGTTGCTTCCAGGGCTTTTGGCCTACAGATGGTGTGGAGATTGAGGGACTGATCAGAGGGAGATTGTAGGAATCTCTTTGCTGGTGCTGAGGCAGGATTGTCTTGCTTTGCCTGTGCTTGGAGCTGGGTCACAGTTCTGGTGGCGGTCCTAGGGTGAGCAGGAGCTCTGACTTGGCAGAGCTTGTGATGGTGGTGGAGAGGGAAATCCTCCTCACAGGTCAAAGGCAGAAAAAAGTGCTTGTGGTCACTTACAGACCAGAGCACAGGCCAGGAAAGGAATAAACACCTCACCCTTGATCATACCACCTTAGAAGAACTGATAATTTACAGGTGCCTAGAAGTATCTCTGAAAATAGCTGCACAAAATCTCTGAAACTTGGGACAGTACACCCTCCACACTGGAAGCAGAGCCCTACCTTTACAAAGAGTTTAAAAGTCAAGTAATTGGCTAGGAACATGAGCAAACTGCGCAAAAAAACTCAGACTGTAGAATCTTAATTTGGTGACAGAGAAGTTCAAAACATACAACCAGAAGACAGCAAAGTCAAAGCTCCTACATCCAAAGCCTCCAAGAAACACATGAATTGGTCGCAGGCCGTGAAAGAACCCAAAAAAGGATTTTGAGAAGCAAGTAAGAGAAGTAGAAGAAAAACTGGGAAGAGAAATGAGAGTGATGCAAGAAAATCATGAAAAACAAGTAAATAGCTTGCTAAAAGAGACCCAAAAAATACTGAAGAAAATAACACCTTGAAAAATAGACTAACCCAAATGGCAAAAGAGGTCCAAAAAGCCAATGAGGAGAATGCCTTAAAAAGCAGAATTGGTCAAATGGAAACAGAGGTCCAGAAGCTCACTGAGGAAAATAAATTCCTTAAAAATTAAAATGGAGCAAATGGAAGCTAATAACTGTATGAGAAATCAAGAAATTATAAAATAAAACCAAAAGAATGAAAAAATAGAAGACAATGTGAAATATCTCATTGGCAAAACAACTAAACTGGAAAATAGATCCAGGAGAGATAAAATTATTGGACTACCTGAAAGCTATGGACAGAAAAAGAGCCTACACATCATCTTTCAAGAAATTATTTAAAGAAAACTGCCCTGATATTCTTCAACTAGAGGATAAAATAGAAATTGAAAGAATCCACCCATCACCTCCTAAAAGAGATCCCAAAAGGAAAACTTCCAGGAATATTATAGCTAAATTTCAGAATTCCCAGGTCAAGGAGAAAATATTGCAAGCAGCCAGAAAGAAACATTCAAGTGTTGTGGAAACACAATCAGGATAACACAAGATGTAGTAGCTTCTACATTAAGGGATCAGAGGGCTTGAAATATGATATTCCAGAGGGCAAAGGAGATAGGATTACAGCCAAGAAACCCAGCAAAACTGACTATAATCCTTCAGGGGAAAACATGGACATTCAATGAAATAGAGGACTTTCAAGCATTCTTGATGAAAAGACCAGAGCTGAATAGAAAATTTGACTTTCAAATACAAGACGCAAGAGAAACATTAAAAGGTAAACGGGAAAGAGAAATCATAAGGGACTTAACAAAGTTAAACTGTTTACATTCTTACATAGAAAGATGATATCTGTAACTCATGAGACCTTTCTCATTTTTAGGGTGGTAGGAGAGAATGTATATATATACACAGACAGGGCACAGGGTGAGTTGAATATGAAGGGATAAAGGGATGATATCTAAAAGAAAATTCAGGGGTGAGAGAAATGTACTGGGAGAAAGGGTGAGGTAAAATGGGGTAAATTATCTCACATAAAACGAACAAGAAAGCTTTTATGGGGGGGGTGAGAGGAAATGAATGAATCTGACTCTCATCGTGTTTGGCTTAAGGAGGGAGTAAGATACACACTCAGTTGCGTATAGAAATCTATATTACCCTACAGGAAAATGGGGGGAAGGGGATAAGAGAGGGGAGAATGATAGAAGGGGGAGCAGATTGGGGAAGGGGGCAGTCAGAAGCAAACACTTTTGAGGAGGGACAGGGTCAAAGCAGAGAATAGAATAAATGGGGGGGCAGATAGGATGAAGGGAATTATAGTTAGTTTTTCACAACATGACTGTTATGGAAGTGTTTTGCATGACTACACATGTATAATGTATATTGAGTTGCTTGCCTTCTCAATGACGTGGGTGGTGGGGAGGGAGAGAATTTGGAACCCAAAGTTTTAAAAACAGATGTTAAAAATTGGTTTTTATGTGCACCTGGGAATTAAGATACAGGCAATGGGGTATAGAAATCTATCCTGCCCTATAGAAGAGGAAGGTGATAAGAGAAGGGGGCGTTGATAGCAGGGAGGGCAGATTGGGGGAAGGGCTATTCAGAATGCACGCTGGCTTGGGGAGAGGGAAGGGGAGAAATGGGGTGAAAATTTGGAATTCAAAATCCTGTGGAAGTGAATGTTGAAAAACTAAAAGAAATTAATTTTAAAAATTAAATTTTTTAAAAGATAAATTTATAGCTAGAAATGGCAAAATGCCCAAAGCAATTTTATTTTATTTATTTTTATATAAATTTATTTATTTGTAGTTTTCAACATTCAGTTCCACAAGTTTTTGAGTTCCAAATTTTCACCCCATCTCACCCTCCCCTCACCCCAAGATGGCATGCATTCTGAATATCCCTTCCCCTAGTCCGTCCTCTTTTCTTTCTCTCCCCCCTTCTCTTATCCCCTTCCCCTTCTATTTTCCTGTAGGGCAGGATAGACTTCTGTACCCCATTTCCTGTATTTCTTATTTCCCAATAGCATGTGAAAACTTTTTTTAAAAATACATGTTTTTAAAACTTTAGGTTTCAAATTTCCTCTCTTCCTCCCTCCCCACCCACCCTCATTGAAAAGGCAAGCAACTTAATATAGGTTATACGTGTGCAGTTATGCAAAACACTTCCATAGTAGACATGTTGTGAAAAACTAACTCTATTTCCCTTAACCCTATTCTGCCCTCCTATTTATTCTATTCTTTCTTTTGACCCTCTTCCTCCTCAGAAGTATTTACTTCTGATTATACCCTTTTCCAGTCTGCCCTCCTCTCTGTCATCCCCCTGCTCTCTTGTCCCTTTCTCCCCCTGTTTTCTTGTAGGGTAAGATAAACTTCCATACCCAATTGAATGTGTATGTTATTCCCTCCTTAAGCCAAATCCTATGAGAATAAGATTTACTCATTCCCTCTCACCTTCCCCTGCTTCCCCTCCACTGTAAGAGACTTTTCTTTTCTGTTTTTTCTTTGTGAGATAATTTACCCCATTCTACCTTTCCCTTTCTTCTTCTCTGAGTATAATCCTCCCTCATCCCTTAATTTTATTCCAGCCCGGCGCGATACACCTTTCTGATCAATCATCCAGGTTGTCTTGGGCTGGAAATTTGTTTCACTCTGTCTTTTTGTGGGTTCTGCTGCTTCAGAATTTGTTTAGAGCCATTTTTTATGAGTATTTGGAGGGATTTGGGGGAGAGCTTAAGCGAGACACTGCTTTCACTCTGCCATCTTGGCTCTGCCCCCTCCCAAAACAATTTTATAAAAACACTAGTGCATTCAGGCTCAGTGACCATTTGAGTTGAGATTCCTTTGCATTATGGATTGTATTGATGGAATTCCTTCCAACTGTAAGGACCTGTGACTTTTACTATGACTGAACATGGAAAAAAAAAACTTAAATAACATTCTTGGATTCCTAGACATTTTAATGGAAAATTAATCTCAGAAAATTAGTTTGAAATCAACTTAATTAAATATGTTCATTACAATCATAAATGAAAATTTACTGTGCATTATCTCTTTAAGTATATTTATCATTTCCTTTATTGGATCTCTCTGATTTTGATTTTCTGAATAAATGATTGGGATGAAGAGCACTGTCTGTTTCTGTATTAGCTCAAAAGAAGATAATTAACATCTTTATAAAAAAATGTGGTAGGGTGTTGGGTTTTCTTGTTTTGAGGAGTTGGGGGTTTTTGTTTTTGTTTTTGAGGGGTTTTTTGGAGATTGTGACATAAAGAGAATTATATCAGAGATCTATACTGAGACTTTTGTGTTAAAACTTTAAAAAAAATACTAGGTTAGAAAAGCTGGTCTAAGAATGGCCAGCCCTTTGTAGGAGTGATCGCCTTTTGTTCAGTAGTTGTCCCCAAAGGCCAAAGCAGCTGCATAGCATGGCAGTGCCATTAAAGGTACCATATATGTTACCAAACTCTCTTATTCAGGTCTCTAATTCCTTTTAAAGCAACATGGAATTGATCCCTAATTTAAGATAACTTGTTCTAAAATTTTTATTTCCTTTAATTTAAGGATCTTTCTTACTTACTGCATGTATACTCCATGAGATAATTATTTTTCTGTGAGTCAGTAGCTACTCATCCCAAGGAAAATAATTTCATAGTTTCTAGTTTAAGAAGCATTAGGAAGTATTATGTAGCAAGCTCACAAAAATCAAAATAACCTAAATTTCTAAATTGATACAGAAATGGATGGTGCTCCTCATCTATACTGAAATCTACACAATTAATTCTTACTTATACAAGGTCTTTTTTGTCTCCTTCCCTTAATCTGTCTTCCCAAATTGATGAATGTCTTGCATCTGATGACCTTCAAATGCCCATCCATGGCATCCCTTCACAGCTTTGTGCATCGTGGGCGTCCTGAGCCTTTGGACCTTCACTTGGGTATGTTTCTGCCCACATTACTTCACCAGGCAACCCAGGAGCAGCAGGAACGCTTCTTCATACCAGCCTGGAACCTGGAGATTATTGGCACTTATGCCCAGACAGAAATGGGCCATGGTATGGTACATTCAGTCTATCCTCTGGGGTGGTTGGGCTTCTTGTGGAAAACCTCTTATACGTATGAGGGATGAAGAAAGAACTTCGAGGTCCAGAGCTTTCATACATATTGTCTTGGCATAGAACTGAGCCTTGTTCAATGAAAATAACTAGGGTTACATGACTTTACAAATCAGCTAACTGAACGTTTCTGTCATGGTTCAGTTATGGTTGCCTTCCTTAAGGTAAAGGATATAAAATCAATCCTTAGGATTTGTAAGGATTTATAAGCCCATCTAAGTTAGTGTTTGGACTTTTCACTGTGACTCATCTTTCTGTCACCAGTTTTGTCATTTTTGTGACTTGGACCTTGATGTTGTAATCATCTCTAGTATAAACACTTAGCTAATGTGATAGCCTAACATTACCTTTGCTCAGGAAGATGCTGTAGAGCAGACATTCATGACAAGGAAAAGTTAAAAGCCTCTGCCAGAGAGGAAATGTCCAGCTTAAATGACTGAAAGTACAGGGTCATATATTTCGGGCTGGAAGAGACTTGAAGTCCTTAAAGGGACCTGAGGCTCAGAAAGGTTAAGTGATTTGCCCAAGCCCAATGCTTCTAAGTGACAACAGAGGCAAATCTGCACCCAGTGCTTCTGTTATTTTCACTGTTGTGCTACCTGCAGAACAGATCTAAATCATTTACCTTGAAGGGCGTAAAATATCCTTATTCTGTGACTGGATGGATGGAGATTGCCAAAAGACAGTGTTCCTTTAAATTAGCTCTCACATTTCTGCACTGATCTCCTTATTTATCTCTTTTCTGTTCCTTTCTTTTCTTCATTAATTGTAAGTATCATTCCTTTTAACACTCCTGTTGTAACTTGATATTAGCAACTACCATCATTTACTACAACTTCCATTCTCCATGTTTTCAGAAAATTACTTGTAATTTGCACTGTGTACTTTTTCCTTCCACACAAACAGAATCTTTTTATTTCTTTTTCATTCAAGAGCACCTTAACTCTAGAACCTTAGAAACACAGTTATATAGGATTTGAACAATAGAATACTATCCATTTATTTGATCCTATCCTGTCATTGCCTCTCTTGGCTTATTTGTTACATTTTCATATTTTTCCTTTGAAGGGCTCTTCCTGGTCTGTTGATCTGTCTGTACTCTTTAAAGAAAGAGAAAGGAAAAAAGATAATGGAACTAAAAATGCTTGCTTTTCAGTTAAAAAAAAATTAGGATCTGTAATTTAAATGTTCTGAACTCCTTGAATAAAGACTGTCCATACCCAAAACTCAGGCATTAGTATTCAGATGAGAAGCTTCCAGATGTTCTCCTTGAAATTATTTTAATACTTACTGTGGCCTGGCAATATGTAAGCAGTTTTGTAATAATAAAAAGAATTCTCAATAATAGAAAAAATGATGATTTTCTAAAGACCACTCATGTGACATTAGGAATTTCTAAGTTGTTTGTTCATTTAACTTTTAGGCACTATCTATCACCTAGTTTTGCTGTTGTTCCCAAAAAATTAAGAGGTCTGCATTAACCTTAGAGGGCATTCATATTTACTCATAGTTGAAATGCTGCCCTTTTATTTCTCTAGAGAAGTGGCCAGTCTAAAAGGCAGGTTCATTTGTAGACTGGCAGGTAGCTGCCTGGCATTGAAAACTTGTTAAGAAGATGCATACTTCACTATTTTGCTTTCAGGAATTCAAGAAGGCACTTGTATAGGATCTCTTCTTTCCCAGCTTGGCCCTTGCAAGCTCCTTTTTCCTCCTGAATCTCACTACATCCTGAAATGAAATCCTGCATTTTACAATTTTGATACACCTGTTTCACTCACTCAGTGAGCATTTATTGTTTACCATGTCTCCAGGTTTTGTACTAAACTACAGGAATACAAAGAAAGCCAAAAACTTAAAGCATCGTTTTCATGTACTTTAATGTCTCTTTGTTTTCTTTAATTGCAGTCTTTTCCTTCATAATATCCTTCTGTTAGTATACTGAATGGGTATGACAAATTTTTTTTTTAGTTGAAATAGGTATATGCCCAACTGAAAGAGTAGTCAAAAAGAACTGTTAGCACCCCTTTGAGATGACTTCGTTCAATTGATGTGATGTTGTAATCTTGTAGGAAAGAAATATTGTCTTTAGAATAGGCTTAGCTTAAAGTAATCTAGATTCTATTTTGTTACCACAAGTTGTCTGATACAGAGGTGCCTTATATTAAGGCTAATATTAAGAAACAATATGAAGCCTGTATATTGAGACATTCAGTAAAGAGCCTATTGCTTGTACTCGTCACCTTATTTTGCTGTGTGGGAAGTGGAAACTCCCTTCACCATTTGTATTTTTAGTCTTTAGCTGGAGCATTGTGAGATTAAATGATTTGCTTATGGTTGAAAAGCTGGTAAAAGGCAAGACATGAACTTGGATCTTCTGACTTCAAGGCCAACTAACTATCCACTATACCACATTGCTTCTCATCTCATCTATGAGGGGCTTTTTTTAATGAGCAGTCACAGAAATTGAAGAATTGAGCTAAATCTTAACTCAAGAAGTTCCACATTATTCTCATTTTACCTTTGCTTTTCATAAACTAACTGTAATTCTTTTCCATAGGAACTCACCTTCGAGGCCTAGAAACCACAGCAACTTATGACCCTAAAACACAGGAGTTTATTCTTAACAGCCCTACTGTTACTTCCATTAAGTGGTGGCCTGGTGGACGTAAGTAACTTTATATACATTTTCACAATCAGATATTAAGATTTATTGTAAGATTCTATTTCAGATGTCAAGTTGATATTAAAATGTATAAATATGTATGTGCACAAATGGAAAAGGAATTTAATCAGCCCAAATTTGTCAGTAACCATTGTATATAATAATCTTTTTTTATTTTATCATATAAAATAATCTTTTTGATAGCTGTAACATGTGTCTGTTATGTGTTCCTCCTTTTTCACTTTATTTCACATAAACTTTCCATGAATTGACATAGTGTACAAAATTGTTGCTTTTCATAGTTAATATTCCATACTTTGCTTCTCTGTTCCATTATTGTTGGATATTTGGGCTATTTCTAGTCTAAATATCATTGATGTAAACACCTTTGAACAAATCACATTCTTACCCCCTCCCCCGTTTGAAATATATCTGTTGGGTATATTTCCTATAGTGAGATAAATAGTTAAAAGTTCAGTTTTGTAGGTGTAATTGCATGTCAGATGTTAGACAAAATTTTGACAGGAAAAGACATTTCTAGAAACACAGTCTAAAAACTTCAGAAAAGAAAAATTTTTAATGAATTTCCTCTTTTATAAAAAGCAGTTAGTTTGCTTTTAAAAATTCAAAGTAACCTGGGAAATGGAGTTGATACTAGCAAAAATGGTGGATCTTCTCTCTGAATTTTGGGTGTTGGTACTCTCATTGAAAAGTGTTTCAGGGAACCTTGTGATATAGCCTGGAAGCATAGTTCAGGCCTTTCAGCAGAGAGATAATTAGGTCAACTGGTTGAGAATTTTTTTATTTTTAGGAATCTTGTGATCATTTTGCTTATTCTTGATCTCACTGTTGCAGTTGGGAAAACCTCAAATCATGCCATAGTTCTGGCTCAGCTCTACACTAAGGGAGAGTGCTATGGATTGCATGCCTTCATTGTACCTATTCGAGAAATGGGAACCCACAAACCTTTTCCAGGTAAAATTCTGTTTACTTAGTACCATGGAGGGAAATGAAATTAACCACTTTGGTTGTTCTGCTAAAAGCATTCCTAGTGCTAGGTAGTCTACTTTTGAAGCTGTTTATTTCATTTTTCATCTAAACACTCAGATGGAAGTTGAAACTGACTCTCGATAGATTTCCTAGATAGTCTTAGCATTTAATGAGAATTGACAGGTTGTCGTTTTTTCCAATTAGGAATAATACCTAGAGTCAACGCTAATGAAGGAAGCCTCCTGCGATTAGAATAGTGCTATGAAGTTGCCTTGTATCTAGCTTAAGAATAAACTAATGTGATTTGTGCTTATAATTCTCATGTATTCTTAGTTTAATAGGTTTTCCCTTGTTCCCCAGTTCCCAAAAACATTTACTAGGAAGAAACAATTTCTAAAGGTAGATTTACCACAAAATACTTTCTGTTTATACAAAAGTTAACTTCTCAAGGTTTCTTGTCCCCTTTTTTCTTCTATGGTAGGCATTATCGTGGGAGACATCGGGCCCAAGTTTGGCTATGATGAAATGGATAATGGTTATCTAAAGATGGACAACTATCGAATTCCTCGGGAAAATATGCTGATGAAGTACGCCCAGGTATTTATAGACACAAAAGAGGAAAACAGTAGTTGATTTGGACATTTTGATTGTGAGTAAATATTAGAATAGGAAATTTTTGTTCTTTTGCTAATTAATATAATTTTACTACTCTGTTAACGACAAGGAAAAGCAGTCTCTGAGCCACATTTTTTTTTTCTGTTAGGTCAAACCTGATGGCACATATGTGAAGCCTTTAAGTAACAAACTGACTTATGGAACCATGGTGTTTGTCAGATCCTTTCTTGTGGGAGAGGCAGCTCGATCATTGTCTAAAGCTTGCACTATTGCTATCCGCTACAGTTTAATAAGGCACCAGTCTGAAATCCAGCCAGGGTAAGAGTGATGTCTGAGAAGTAGGGATTGTTAAAGATCTGCCCTTGTTTGTGCCCATTCAAAATAGCAGACTTCTTAGATGTTGCATATATGTAAATCATGTGGCAATGCAAGATTTAAATTATGATACTGCTGTTCTTACTGCTGTAATCAGTACCTCTGTTTTTTTTCTCTGGTTGTAAAATGGGAATTACACCATCTTCAGGGTGACACTTGTAAAAAAACCTTCTCAGCTCCTTAGATGAAGAAATGCTGAGCAGAATTTGAAAATTCCCCATACTACCAGCAGCTAGAAATTTTGGATAAAGGTAGTAACTTTAAGCTGAGTGTTCTTTTCTTTCATGAGTGATACATAGTGGTTCATGCCTCCTCTTCATGCTGCCATCAGTAGGCATAGCTCCTTCATAACCCTTTCCTCTCTGAAAAATGAAGAAGTAATTGGAAGAAGAGTGGACTTTTAATGTCAATGACTTTGGTCAGCCCTTGAAATTAAGTATCTACATAGTTCCTCTTTCTAAAATTGTGATCCAGATATCCTTCATTTAGTCACTTAGCCATAAACCTCATGCTATAGCTATCCTCCATAAATGTTAATTGTTACTTCCTTGGAATCTGCTCTAGTATATACTATCCTGGCTTGGACAGAAAAGAAACTTAATGGAAGAATCATAACTGAACATCTGAAGAATTGTCAGCATCTGTGAAACATATTTTCCTTATTCCCATTTTGCTCTAGTGATCCTGAACCCCAGATCTTGGATTTTCAGACCCAGCAATATAAACTTTTTCCTCTCTTGGCCACTGCCTATGCCTTTCAATTTGTGGGAGCCTACATGAAGGAAACCTATCATCGCATTAATGTGGACATCAACCAAGGGAACCTGAATGAACTACCTGAGGTATTTATTTGTTTGGGTGACTAAACTGGTAGATCAGGAAAGTACGTTAGACATGGCATCCGTAAATTTCAGTAAGGCCTTTGACAAAATCTCTCATACTGTCTTTGTAGACAAAAAGGAAAGTTACAGGTTGGATGATAATACAGTTTAGTGTGTAAACTCTTACAGCACTAAGAGCTCAGTTGTTTTATAAAATGTTAAGGAAAAAATATTATGACAGTGTCCTGGTCTGAAGTTATTGGAGTTAAATACCTAATCAGTCTTCCTTGCATAGTTCAGAGAAGGATCTTGATTCCCTAAAACCAAGGCTTGATTTTCTGAACAAACCAGAAGTGGGAGTGTCTTCTTGTTTAATCCAATAAAGAGAGGCATCTCTTTTGTACAAATCCTTAAAAGGGAATAGTTAGAGGCAGTAATTGGTTTTAAGAAGCTATTTCTCCAAAGGTAGATAGACATTACTATTGTACTGTTTAAGCACATCAGAAACCCTAAACCTAAATTACGTACTTTTTAACTTTGCTGTGGAATTTTATCTTTTGTTTCATAACTGTAAAGTGCAAGGGGATGCCTTTTGGGCCTCTCTCCAAGTCAAATGCTTAAATATTAGCAAATTGTCTCTGACTTTGGCTGTAACACAAGGGTGTAGAGTTTTTTCTTCCCTAGGTAGATTTGAAGCAGATTCACCAGACCTAAAGAGTAGCAGTCAGTCTCAGCTTAGGTTTCTAGCCTAGTGCCCCAACATTCTGTCCTTACCTTGTGCTGCTCAGTATTTTCATCAGTTACTTAGATCTGAATGACATGCTTCTCAAATTTATAGGAGACACAAAGCTAGGAGGGATAATGAATACAATGGTGACAGAATTAGGATCCAAACAAGATCTCAGCACCAAAATGATGGACAGCACCTAGTTAGATGAAATTTATTAAAGATTAAAATAGCCTTATTCTTGGGTTAAAGTACCAGATGGTGGAGGTGTTGTTAGATAACAGTTAAATGAAAGCCTCTTAGGAATTTTACTGAATTGTAAGTTTAGTGTAAGTTAGCTGTGAAATGGCAGCCAAAAAACCTCCTGTAATCTTAGGTTGTATTAATAGAAAGATGGTGTCCAGAACAAGGGAAGTAATAGTTCTACTGTATTCTACCCTGGTCAGACCATATAGAGAGAATTATGTTCAGTTCTGGAAGCAATATTTTAGGAAAGACATTGACAAGCTAGCACATGCCCAGAAGAAGGATGACTAAGACAGTGAGTGGACTGAAAACCATGCCCTAGGTACAAAGTTCTCTGAAGGAACTTGAGATGTTTAGACTTGAGAAGGAGGACCATGACGGTTTTTTCAGTTTTTTGAAGGAATCTCATGTGGAAGAGAGATTCAGAATATTTGGCCCTGAAGGGCAGAACTTATAGCAATGGATGGAAACTGTAGAGATGCAGATTTCAATCTAAAGAAGAACTTTTAATTCAGTTTTATTTTATTGTCACTTCTAGATTCTCTTCCTCCCCCCAACTCTTTCTTCACCAACTGAGAAATGTAAAACCCATTACAAATATGAAGTTATGCAAAACAAATTTGAAAACAAGAAAAAGAAAAAATATACTTCAGTATACTTTAAGTCCATCATTTCTCTATCTAGAGATAGTATCTTTTAATCAGGAGTCCTTTGGAACTGTGGTGGGTCGTTGTGTTGTTCAGAGTTACTAAGTCTTTCTCAGTTCGTTATCTTTATAATAAAGGAAGAACTTTGTAATCATTAAAATTTCAGGAAGTAACTAAATGACCTATCACTGTAGGTTGTAAAGTAGATGAACATTTTGTCAGAGATGATGTAGAAGGGATTCCTGTTCAAGTATAGGCTGGGCTAGATAACCTCTGAAGCATCTTCCAACTCCACAATTTTATGAATACTCAAAGTAGACTGATTCTAAAGACTATAAAAATATTCCAGACATTTTTTCTTTTTGGGGGGGATGGGGGGAGGGTTTGGCGGTGGGTTAAGTGACTTTGCCCAGGGTCACACAGCTAGTAAATGTTATGTGTCTGAGGCCGGATTTTAATTCAGGTCCTCCTGAATCCAGGACCAGTGCTCCATCCATTGTACCACCTACCTGCCCCCAAACACTTTTTCAAAAGATGGGCACTGTTTTTTCTGATTGAAATTGAGTATCAGAGATGAAGATACGTATAGTATGGGTTTGCATAGTGTGGAAGAAACTTTCTTAGAGAGCACATTGTATTTATTTAGCCAGTGTCTGTCAGAAACAATATATTAATATTTGCAAGTTTTGTTGCTTGGAGGAAGAGTCAAGCAAGGTTCCCTCTGCTAATTTGAATTCTCCTTAAACTAGGAATTGTCTTCCTACATTTTATGGTATTCAAGAAACAAGACAAAACTTCTTCATTCTTTCTTTGAACTCAAAGAAATACTTTAGTCATTCAACAAGGATTTTTTAAGTACTTACTCAGTGCCAGACATAGTGCTAAGTGCTGGCAGAAACAGTCCTTGGTCTCAAGGACAACATATACATAAATAGGTACATACAGAATAGATGTAAGGGAATCTGGAGAGGAAAGCTCTAGCAGCTGTGGGGAAAGGGGATGAATTAGGAAAGAGTACTTGCACAAGGTGGTGTTTGAGTTTAGTCTGAAAGGAAGCCAGAGATTCCACAAGTTGGAGGTGATAAGGAAGAGCCTTTCTGGCATGAGAGACAACCAGCCAGTGAAAGCGCATAAAGTTGGGAGAGAGTGTCATGTGGAAAGAACAGCAAGAAGGCCTGGAGAGCTGGAGAGTCTGGAGGAAGTAAAGTGTAAGAAGACAAAAAAGGGACTTTGACTAAATCTATCAACCCAGTCCTTCAGCTGATCCTTCAAGTATTTATTGAGCTTCTTCTATGTGCCAAGCAGTATGCTGGGGATACGAGTCCAAAGAATGAAATAAATCTTCCTCAATGAGCTTACATTCTGATGGACAAGATAACAAATACTGTAGGTGTGAAAATATATTCAGTGTAAATATAAAGAGAGATTCTGAGACAGGGGTAAGGAGGAGTATTTTCGAGGCATGAAGGGGACAGCCCAGGCAAGGGCATGGAGTTGTCCGGTTTGAGGAACAGAGAGAAAGATGGTTCCTTGGCTTGCAGAGTGCAGGAGGGGCAGTAATGTCCACTGAGGCGAAAAGCTAGCTTGAGGGCTAGTTTTAAGGCCTTAAAAATTAAATGAAGGAGTATGTTTTTTTCCTAGAGGCAATAGGATACTCCTGGGGCTGGTGGAATAGGAAAATCATGTAGTCAGACCTACACTTAAGGAAAATGATTTTCACAGCAGTGCAGAGGATGAACTGAAATAGGAAGACTTGAGACATGGAGACCAGTTAGGAAGCTGTTGCTATAATCCAGGCAAGAGGTGATGAGATCCTAAACTAAGGTGAGGGCTAAGAAGCAAGAGATGTAAATGTAGAAGGAAAGATTTGGTCATTGATTGGACATGTGGAGTGCGGAAGAGCAAAGAGTACAAGATAAAGCCCAAAATTACAAAACTGGGAGGTTGATAAGAATGATGATGTCTGGGGCAGGTAGGTGGCACAGTGGATGGAGCACCAGCCCTGGAGTCAGGAGGACCTGAGTTCAAATCCAGCTTTATATCAAATACTTGACCCTTACTAGCTGTGTGACCCTGGGCTAGTCACTTAACCCCAATAGTCTAAAAATTAAAAAAAAAAATAGGGAAGTTTAGAAGAAGAGAAAGTTGAGGGGAAAAGATAATGAGTTCATTTTAAGGCATGTTGAATTTAAGCTGTCTGTGGGATATCCAGTGTCTACTAAGCAGTTAGTGATATGAGATTGAAGGTCAGGAGAGACTGAGGCTGGATATCTAGAACTAGGAGCCAGTACATAGAGAAGATAGTGAAAAATATATGAGATTTGATGGGGTTAATAAGAGAGAATGTAGAAGGAGAGCCTAGGATAGTACTTAGGGAACCACTCAAAGTAAGGGGGTATAATATAGATGATGAGCCAGTAAAGGAGACTGAGTAGAAGTGATCATTCAAGTAAGAGTTGAACCAAGAGAGAGTAGTGTCAAGAAAACTGAGAGGAGAGAATATCCAACAGGAGAGAGGGTTGGGCAGCAGTCTCAAATTCAGCAGATGGGTCAAGAAGATTTAGGTCTGAAAAGAAAACTTGACAGATTTGGTAAAGATCTCATTGGAGGTCTTTGGAGAGAGAAATTTCAGTTGACTGTGAAGTTGGGAACCAGATTGCAAAGGGTTGAGGAGTAAGAGGAGAGGAGGTAGAGACAATGAGTTGTAGACACCTTCTTCAAGGAATTTGACTGAGAGAAGAAATAAAGGATGCTAACTTTAGGGAGTGGTAGAATCTAGTAAAGGATTTTTAAAGATGGTAGCAATTTGGGCATGTTCAAAGTTGTCAAGGAGGAACCAATTGATAGGGGTAAGTTGAAGATGAGTAAGGGGGATGATTAAAGATTCCAACCTGTGGAGAAGAAGGGAGTGGATGGGATCAGGGTTGGTCTTGGCAAGGAGAAGATACTGGGGGGAAGGAGGAGAGAGGAGGAAATGAAGGGAATGGGATTAGAACGGTCTCAGTTTTTCAGTAAAGTAAAAGGCAAGATCTGCAGCTGGGTAGAGGAAAGCAGGTATGGGAAGGCTTGAGGAGGGAACCAAAAGTTTGGAATAGCTTCTGTGGGAAGGAAGAGTGAGATAGGAAATCATTTGGGAAGAAATAAAAAAGGCTGCATGAGGACGCAGTTCTAGTTGAATAACATGGATTTGCAATGTACCTAGTCAGCATATTTGTGGGATTACCTCCAGCTTCATTTAGCAGCTGGTGAGTTGGATTGGAGTTGGTAGATGGGAGTAACCCAAGGCTGAGATTTGGTAAGGGGAAAATGGCAGTAGAACAAAGGGGCAAGGAATTCAAAAGCAGAGCACATCGTAGAATTGGAATGACTTACTATGGAGTCAGGGTTGGAGAAAGAAGAGAGTCAAATCCTAGCAGGGATAATTGCTTGGGAAAGTTCTGAGGTGTGGAGGGAATGGAGGTCTCCATGACAATGAGTAGAAGTTATAGGGGGATGAAGTGCATAGGAAGAGGTGAAATGATAGGATGTTATGGTCAGGTAGAAGAATGACAGAGATTCTAATTAGGAAAGTAGAACACCTGTGGGTAATATCAAGCTGTAATATGTAACCATTCCTGTGTGTGGCAGAAATAGATTGAAATAAGAGGTCGTGGGACTTTAGGTGGTTGAAGTAATGAGAAGTTAGGGAGTTTGAGAGAGCATCTGCATGAATATTCAAGTCCTCTAGTATAATGGCAAGAGTTGGGGAGAAGAGGAAGATGGTGAGCCAGGTGTTGAACTCCTTCAGAAAGGAGATATGGGGTTGATATATTCCAGCCACTATAATTTTCATTGGGTGGAAAAAAAATTTTTGAAAAGACTTCAGAGGAAAAGGTAATAAGGAGTTACAGGAATTTATTGAATTGAGGAGGGTGACATGGTCAGATCATGCTTTTTAGAACACTTTGGCAGCTGTGTAAGGAATATACTAGAGTTTTCAGTCTTTTTTCAGTTGTGTCTGACTCTTCATGACCCCATTTAGGGTTTTCTCGGAAAAGATGCTGGAATGGTTTGCTCTTTTCTTCTCCAGCTTATTTTATAGATGAAGACACCAAGGCAAATGAGGTTAAGTGACTTGCCCAGGGTCACACAGCTAGTGTGTGTGAAGCTAGATTTGAACTTAAAAAGATAAGTCTTCCTGACCCAAGGCCCAGCTGCCCTACTAGAGTAGGGAGAAACCAATTAAAAAGCTGAAGCAGTAGTTAAGGCATGGTAGTGAGAAGGTTGGAACTTGGCAAGACATAATTAGCAAGAGGACAAGGAGATAAGGGATTTGAGAATAGATGATAATTGTAAAATTGAACAAGTTCACCAACAGAGTGGGAAGGGAATAGAGTATAACCAGCACAAGGATGATGGCCTAGAAAAGAAGTGAAGGATGATGGGATTGGAGGTCACAGAGATTGGTGTGGCAAGGCAAAGGAAAAAAATGATAAAAGAATGATAAAAGGTTGTGATCAAATGTGATCCACGTTAATGTGGAAGTAGACATGTGGGGGATGGCAGGGTCAAGGGTATGACCATCTCTGGGTGTAGCTAAGGGTGGATGAAGGGGAATCTCCTTTTCCTGGTCATGGGAATTAAAGTAGGACAAAGAAACTGGCAAGTTCCACTCCTAGTTGGATCACCACAAAGCCTCTTAGGATCAGGGACTTTCAAGTCCCGCCTTAACCTTGATTGTCTTCTATTACAAGATTGAGTAGTTGTTTCATTCAAATGAAACCAAGGACCTTAAAACAGGGCACTGATGTAATAGTATTTCTTAATATTTCAGAAAACGAAAAGAGGCCTAAGTGCTATGTTTTTCTTTGGCACGTTTGTTTTAAAACTCATATTGTCGATGTTTTGTACCCAATTACTCATTCTTCAACCAAGGAAGTGCAAATGGGTGACTCTGGCTACTATCAAGTACTAAGGAGTCTATTATAAAGAGTTTATCAAGAACTTTGAGTTCAAGTCCATTGGATGACCATACTTGTAAATTAGAATATCATCCCAATAGTTTGGAACATTTTAATTGCTGTTAGCCTGGATATTTGATTTTACTTACTACATACTTTTAACTAACATTTACTTACTGCTTACTTTTACTAACATTTCTCAGCATAGCCATGTAGATTCTTGTGGATATATGTTTTTCTTCTTTAGCTTCATGCACTGACAGCTGGGCTTAAGGCTTTCACCTCTTGGACAACTAATTCTGGCATTGAAGCCTGCCGGATGGCTTGTGGCGGGCATGGATACTCCCACTGCAGTGGCCTCCCAAACATTTATGTCACTTTTACCCCCACCTGCACCTTTGAAGGCGAAAACACTGTGATGATGCTCCAGACAGCTCGGTAAGGGCTCATGCATTCATTTCTGACATCTCTTGGTAAATCTATTTGTGTAACTTCCCATCCTGAGTCCTAGACTGGGTTAGAATTTTTCCCTGTTCTGCTTTAATACCTCAAACAATCTGTCATTCATTGGCTAGTGGGCATCCTTCAGTAGACACAGAGCGGAACCCTTTAGTAGAGGTCTTCAGGAGTTGCTGTGGCAAAGAGATTCATCATCTTGTCACCTTGTTAAGCCTTTCTGAACTTAGGCTGGTCTTGAAATACTAATGAGTGAACATAATGGTGTGTTGCCACTATATGGTAACAAAGCTCTTTTCAGGAAGTCTTTCCAGATTAAATGATAAACATATTTTAACTACCACAAAGAATTCATGTCTGTTTTGTGCCATGTATGGAATTAGTCAGAATATGGGAAATTTTCTACAGGTTAGTAATTTTCAAGTCTAAATCCTGAATTTTCATAGAAGGCTATTTATGGAGAAGTTTACAGCCATTGGTTTCATTTCTTGTAGTATGAGTGCAGAACTGTATTTTCCATCTTTGTGGGATAAGCCAGGGCTTGTGCTCCCCTGTAGCAGTGCCCTTGAGAACCCAGCATCACCTCCATGACACAGGAAGCCTTTGGAATATGACTTTAGGGAGGAGTTCCCCTATTATACTATGATTAAACTGTGCATACTTAGGACCCCTGTCAGCCTTCTTGGCCCAAAATGGCTCCAGATCCCTGGACCATGACAGGTCACTTCATCTGCCCAGGCCTCTCCTTCCTCTGTGGAATGAGGGGTTTGAGCTAGATGAGCTCTAGGCTCTTTTCCAGTCCTGAGTTCTGAGAGTTAGGGTTTTTTTTTCCTCCTTTGTCTCATTGACAGCAATATAATTTAGTGCTCACATACTTGATGACTTTTAGGTTTTTGATGAAAAGCTATGATCAGGTTCACTCAGGAAAGTTGGTGGGTGGCATGGTGTCCTACTTGAATGACCTGCCTAGTCAGCGCATCCAGCCACAGCAGGTGGCAGCTTGGCCAGCGATGGTGGATATCAACAACCCAGACAGCCTCACAGAAGCCTATAAACATCGAGCAGCCCGGTAAGTTTAAATGCTAAAATATGCTGTTGTGTCTTATTAAGATAAACTCCAAATGGATAGGTGACTTAAACATAAAAGGTAGTCCCTGCACTCAAGGAGCTCACAAACTACTGGGAAAGACAACATGCAAACTACTGTGTACAAATAAGATAAGCAAGATAAATTGGGGGTGGTCTCAGAGGGAAGTCACAAGACTAAGTAGGACTGAGAAAGGCTTCTTGCAGAAGGTGGGCCTTAAGCTAAGACTTGAAGGAAGCCAGGAGGTGGAAATGAGGAGAGAGAGAGAGAGAGAGAGAGAGAGAGAGAGAGAGAGAGAGTGAGTTCCAGGCATAGGGGATAACCAGTGAAAGTGCCAGGGGTCAAGAGCTTTGAGGTGTCGTGTACAAAGAACAGCAAGTTGGCTAGTATCACTGGATCACAGAGTATGTGTAGGAAGACTGGAAAGGTAGGAAAGAGCCAGATTAAAAAAGACTTTAAAAGGCAAACAGAATTTTATATTTGGTTCTGGAGATAATAGGGAGCCATTCGAATTTGTTGAATGAGAGAGAGGGTGTGTATGACATAGTGAGACCTATGCTTAGGAAGATTGGTTTGACAGCTGAGTAGAAGGTGGACTACAGTAAGGAGAGACTTGACACAGGGAGACAAATAACAGGCTATTGCAGTAATCTAGCAATAATGTGGGCCTGCCCACAGGGTGGTAGCAGGGTCAGAGGAGAGAGCAGGATATATAGGTGAGATATTTTGAAGGTAGAATCGACAGAATTTAGCAACAAATTGATATTCAAAGTTGAGAAAGAGTAAGGAGTCGAATATGATGACACCTAGGTTGGAGACGTAAGGGACTAGGAGGATGGTGATGCCCTCAACAATAATAGGGAAGGTAGGAAGGAAGGGTTTTGAGGGAAAGATAATGAGAGGTTTTGAACATGTTGATTTTATCATGTCTACAGTAATCCAGTTCAAGATGTCTAATAGGCAGTTAAATCATGCAAAATAGTATACCAGGAAAAAGAAAAGAGGGCCCAATGATTAGTAGATGTGACCTTAATGAAGATCCAACAAAGAGGACAGAGAAGGCGTGCCAAATGCTACAGAGAAGTCAAGAAGACATCATAAGCAAATTAGAGGAACAAGGAAGAAATTACTTTTCAGATATCTGAAAAGAGGAAAAGTTCATGACAGTAGATCACAAAATAAAATGGTCAGTTTTGATTATAGAACTGAGAAGTTTTTACACAAATGTAATATAGTTACAATTCGAAGGAAAATAGATAACTGGAAGAAAAGCTGCAGTAAGTTTCTCCGGAAAAGGTCTTATATCCAAAATATATAAAGAATTAATTCAAATTTGTAAGACTAAGACTCATTCCCCATTAGATAAATGGTCAGAAGATATGAACAGACAGTTTTCAAAGGAAGAAGTCCAAGCTATCAATAACCATATGGAAAAATGCTCTAAATCACTAATAACGAGAAATGCAAAATAAAGCAGCTCATACCTATCAGTTTGGCAAAGGTGATAAAAGAGGAAAATAAATGTTGGGGGGACTGTGGGACAATGCATTGTTGGTGAAGCTATTCTGGAAAACAATTTGGACTGTTCCCCAAAACTTAACAAACTTTTCATACCTTTTGATTCAGCAATATCACTACTAGGTCTGTGTTCCAAAGAGATTAGAGAAAGGAAAAGGACTCATTTGTATAAAAATATTTATAACAGCTCTTTTTGTAGTATCCTCAAACCGGAAATTAAGGGGGTATCCACCTATTTGGAAATTCATTTGGGAATGAATATAATGGAATATCATTGTACTGTAAGAAATGTATGGTTTTAGATGAAAGTAGAAAGACTGATGTAAAGCAGAGTGAGCAGAACTAGGAGAACAATTTATAGTGTTAGCAACATTATAAAGAAAAACATCTTTTAAGGACATAAAACCATAATTTCAGAGATCCAAGGATGAATCTTGCCAGTTACCCCTCACCAGAGAAGTGATTGACTTGAAATCCTGAATGAGGCTTAAAATTTTGAACTTAACCAATATGGAAATTTGCTGTGCTGGATTGTGTGTTGGGGATGTTGGTTTTGTTGTTGTTATTGTTGTTGTTGTTGTTGGGTTTTTTTCCCAATTCCATTGGGCGAGAAGATAGAGGATAAAAAAGATAAAAAGAAAAATAAAATATGTTCTTCTATAAGCTCATGTGGTCACAAGGGCCAACAAATTGAGGGAGCTTATAATAATACCTATTTCTGGGAAATCAAATTTTTTCTACTAACAGATTAGTAGAAGCTGCAGCAAGGAACCTTCAAGCCGAAATGAAGCACAGAAAAAGCAAAGAGATAGCATGGAACTTCACCTCGGTGGACCTTGTTCGAGCAAGTGAGGTCAGTGATTTATTCATAGAAGTTCTTATTTATGTTATTAAATATCCTCTTTCATGTAAGTTATTCTCACCCTTTTATGTTTTTTCCCCCTTTGTCTAGGCTCATTGTCACTATGTGGTAGTAAAGCTCTTTTCTGGAAATCTCTCTAAAATTGATGACAAACCCATTCAGGCAGTCCTGACGAATTTGTGTCTCTTATATGCCCTGTATGGAATCAGTCAGAATTCTGGGGACTTTCTACAGGTTAGTAATTTTTTTTTTCAGCTAGGCAGTGGGGTTAAGTGACTTGCCCAGGGTCACATAGCTAGCTAGTGTCAAATGGCTGAGGCTGGATTTGAACTCAGGTCTTCCTGACTCCAGGGCCAGTGCTCTTTCTACTGAGTTAGTAATTTGGCAGGAGAATGTCCGTGGCCAGGTTTATAGCCATTGGTTTCAGTTTCTTGCAGTTCATATGCAGAATTGTATCAGTAGTAATGAAATTCTCTATGTCCCTTTCAGGGGGGCATCTTGACAGAGTCCCAACTTACCCAAGTGAACCAGCGGGTGAAGGAGCTCCTGACACTGATCCGCCCCGAATCTGCTGCTTTAGTGGATGCATTTGATTTTCAAGATGTTTCACTTGGCTCTGTGCTTGGCCGCTATGATGGCAATATTTATGAAAATATGTTTGAATGGGCCAAGAAATCTCCACTGAATAAATCAGAGGTAAGAATTACCCTTTGTTCACTTACATTGTTTTCACCATTAAGTCATAATCAATATTGCTTTTCCATTACAAATCTGTATTTATGTATATCTTTAGTTGGAAATGGAAAGAAATAACTGTGAAAAGTGGTTCTTGGTTAAGATAGCCATGTGAAAGGATGCACAAGAGCCCAGCTCTCCTACTTATATTCCAGAAATGATCAAGAAATAGCACTAGATTGAAGAGTGGCTAAGAAATCCAAAGAAAACCATTAGGTGTAAGGCGGAGGACTATACAAAAAGGTTGCCAGAAGCTGAAGATATTGACATTGGCATCAGGCCAGCACCAAAGCGGGTTAACTGGGCAAAACCCATTGTAGGACCATGATCAAGGCAGCCCTAGGAGAGATGGAAGACTACCTCGCTCCCAGAGCAAGGAAAGCCAACCATAGACCTGATTGGAGCCTCAGAAGTGTTGCCAATTCTCTTAACATGAGGAAGGTGGAAGCTATGGCAGGAAACAAGGAAATTAAGATCAGAACCAAAAAAGAGTTGGACCATCCTGTCTAAGAGTATGAAGGGGTAGAGCCTCACCTTGCTGAGAAGTCCCAAACCAGGATTCAAGGCTGGAGATATGAGTAAGAAGACACCAAGCCTATGAAGAAATATATATAGATCAAGAAAAACCTAGAAGAGAGTTACTCCACAATCACCAGCAGAGTCTCAGAGGCTTAACTCCACGGACCACAAGAGTACTTCGAAAAAATGAAACAAGACAAAAATCAAAATAGCACTGGAGGGGGGAAAATTGAAAGTTCAGGTAGGAGCCTCTGAAAATTAGAATAGACCCAGTAGGAATCCATGAGGCAACAAGATGGGTAGTCAGGAAGGGAAAAGCAAAACAAACTTCAATTTCAGAGGACAGATCATTAGGAGTATTTAAAAAAAAATAAGTATAAGGATTAGTTATCAGGATCTGGGCTAAAGAAAGAGAGAGGCAGTAGGATTGGAGCTGTTTGGGTTTGGTTTTTTTTCATTACAAATTAGTAGTGTTGGTAAAATTCCTTCTCTTGTACCACCTTCTCTATAAAGAGGAGGGTGAGAGGCAAAGAGAATATAGTGGAAACACACACTCTAATCTTAACTGTGAACCCAAATGGATGAACTTACCCCCATAAAACAGAAGAGAATAATGGATTAGAAAGCAGAATCCAGTGTTCTTTGCAAGAAACACACTTGAAATAAAGATTCATATTGAGTTCAAATAAGGGGCTGGCAAGAGCAGAATTTGTTAAAAAGAGATTTGATTAATATCTTTCATTTTTATGTGACCTAGATTTTCCCATGTATTCCTACCACTGCTTTATTCCCAAAGAACCATTCCTTGAAACAGATAATTTTTTTGAGAGGAAAAAGGGGGAAAATTTAGCAAAACCAATTAACTCATTGAAAAAGAAATCTGTTATTATATTCATTGTTCCACCCTGTGGACCCCAACTTCTGCATAAGAGGAGGGAAAAAAATATCTTATCCTATCTCTTTGGGGCCAAATTTGTTCTTTATAATTATGAAATTTTCCATTTCAGCTGTTTTGTGGTAGGTCTCTTTTCCATATGCATTATTGTCACTATATATTTTCTCCTGACTCTACTTATTTCACTTAGCTTATAAAAACTAAATCTAGAATAAAATATCAAGAATCTCAAGGGTAATAATGAGAATAGAGGGGGCTTTCTTGGCTGTACTATGCCTCAAACAACAGTAATCATCAGAAGTATTTGATACTGATTAAAAATAAAGTTGATCAGTGGTACAGAAAGATTAGGTACACAGGGCCCAGATATTATCTCATTTGACCCCCACAAAAACCCTGGGAAGTAAATGCTATTATTATCCCCATTTTACAGTTGAAGAAACTAAGGCAGACAGAGGTTAGTGACTTGCCCAGGGTCACATAGCTTGGAGTGCCTGAGAGGTAAACAAACAGCAAAATAAAGTTAAATAAGCTTCCAACTACTCAGGGAAAGACTCACAATAGGACAAAAACTGCTGGGGAAACTAGAAAGTAGTATGGTAGAAATTAGGTATCAGCGTACTAGATACTGTTTACCACAATAGGCTCTAAAAGAATATATGGCCCAACTATAAAAAGTGACATAAAAAAAACAAATTAAAATGAGGAAAGGAAATAACTTGGGCTATTTTGGATAGCAGAATTCTTGGCCAACAAGAGATTGAGAGAATCATACAAGTTAAATAGGGTTGGATTTAGAGTCAAAAAGATTTGAGTTCAAGTACTCTTAGTACTTGACAGTTTTTGGCTTTATGGTCCTGGGTTACTGAATTGCTCAGTCTCAGTTTTCTTATCTGTAAAATTTAGATGATCCTTCACAAGGTTGTTGAGGACCAATTGAGATAATACATGTAAAGCCCTTTGCAAACATTAAAAGTAGTATATATGTGTTAGGCCGTTGTATTAGATATTGTTTGTGGGCACACTAGTGCGTTACTTTTGGAGCTATGAAGTGATCCAGCCATTCTGGAAAGCAACTTGGAACCATACTCTAGAAATCATTAAACTGTGCATACCCTTTGATCTAGGGATACTGATACTGGGCTTATGCCTCCAAAAAGTTAAAAAGACTGAGAGGACCCATATGTAGAAATAGGTTCATAGCAGCACTTTTCTCTTGGAAATTAGTAAATAATTTAAAACTGCTAGGCTGTGCTGTCAATAACTTCTTCTTTTTCCCTTTTCTACAGGTCCATGAATCTTATCACAAACACCTGAAGCCACTGCAGTCTAAGCTGTGAAATCTGTTATAAGCAACCTATCAGCTCCAGAAAGCATAGATGCTTTGCCTTCCTTTACACTGGATGCATGTATTGTGAATGGAATCTTTATCAAATACTGATAGCCTTAGAACAAATAATAAATTGGCCCCTCATCCTCTTTTTATAAATGAAGAAAAATGGACATATTTGGGAGATTGAATGGAAAATGGATATGTCTTAAGTGCAATTAATAGTGAGAGAGACTTTTTAAGCATTCAGAAAAGCTTTATAAAAATATAGTATGGCTTCTATTCATAATGCTGCTAATTTCTGTGGTCTGTGACCTCGATGATAATTAGCAGTTTTTAACTACTAAGTAGTTGACTTTTCAAGTTAAAACTGCTAGTCACTGGATAGATTTTAAGCATGAGTGTTTTTAAGCAGAAGGTGTATTTTGAGGTGCAGTAGAACCTCAATTTGCAGGCTTGCCTGCAAATGTCCCACAACTCTTATAATCCTGGGACTGTCTCAAAAAGTATAACATAAGGAGCTAGATTAGAGAGGGGAGGCCCATCTAAATGTTTAGTACCACTGCTTTGTGGCAGACCCCTTTTTCCCCACTATTCATTTTCTCCTTTGACAAATGTCTTGCACCCCAGTAACATTTCCCAGCCCAAGCATTCTGTGTCAGCACCTTCCTAGTATGATTAGAAATTGGCTCATTGACCTTATCCCTTTAGTTTTAACTAAGTACTGTAGCTGCTTTTCTACTTATATCCTTCCCAATGAGAAGCAGTGTTAACCTCTGTGAGGACTAAGAATAAAGTTAGCACTTCAAAATTAAAATGATTAGGGACAGCTAGGTGGTGCAGTGAATAGAGCATCGGCCCTGAAGTCAGGAGGACCTGAGCTCAAATCCGGCCTCAGACACGTAACACTTACTAGCTGTGTGACCCTGGGCAAGTCACTTAACCCCAATTGCCTAAAAAAAAAAAAAAAACAGATAAAAAAACAAAAATTAAAATGATTAAATAGCACCCTAAAGACAATAGTGGTTGGTGCTTGGTCTCTATGAAAGGGGCAATAGGGTCAAATCTTTTCTGAATGGAAATAGAGAACAGCTCTTCTGAGTCACTGTAGCTGGGGGAAAAAAATAAAAGGCCCACACAGGTTATCGACTCATTGGTGCAAGCGTGATTTTTTGGTTTCTTTCTGTTCTTAAGGAATTTTATCTGAAATGCTAAAAAGTCCCTTTCTTATTAAAGTCTCATTTGCACAGTTGTTCAGTAGCAAAGATTTAAGGATGTAGCTTTTAATTGAACTTTGTGATTTCATTGAAATCAATGTAATATAAACAGCAGAAGTCATTTAATTTTATACCTCTTTCTGTGACACCTGCCTGATGAAAATCTACTTGTCCTAAAATTTTACTTGACTCAAATATAGGACTGTATGAAAACCAAGAAAACTTTGGAATATGTTAAATTATCTTTGCAAACTAAAGGAATAACACTAATGAAATCTGACCAGGTAAAACTACTAATGTAAGAATCTCAAGTTTAAAAAAATTATTATAGGTTTACTCAACTGTGTCTTTCTTGGAGGAAAATTAACCATACTTTTTAAGTGTGACAATTATTAAGTTCTAGTTAGGCAGCAGTACTATTCCATTGTCAGTCAGGAACATGATCTAATATCTGCATTAGTGAGAAAGAGACAAAAGGAAAAAATTAAGTGTTGAATGTTACCCTTATTGCAATATAGAACGATTATTTCAGTGATGGTGCTCATATGTGTTCTACCAAGATGTATTTGTGTGGTGATGCTATTAAGTGGATCAGAATAAGACTTGGTAAACACTGTATGACAGATCTGTGATCATGATAAACAAGTTTGAGGAGATGCAAATAACAGAAGGACCCTAGAAATCTAGTAGATCAAGTTTCATTTCCCAACTAACTCATGCAGGAGTTTTTGTACTGTTTAATTTACTAAGATTCAGATGCTTTGCACCAATTTAATCAATGCAAATGAAGTCTTTTAAAATTAAGAATGAATATGGATTCTGATAACTTAAGAGTGTAAAACCTTACTAATTTGGAATCAGTCTCAATTAGTAAAAACTGCATTTTAATAAAACTTAAGATTTTCATTCTCTCCAAGTGCAAATAGTACTAAAGGCAAATAAAGTGGAACCTACTTTAATAAATAAGAATCATTTAAAATTTACATCAGTTGTTTTGTGCAAACACATGATTCCAAAAGTATTTTAAAACTACTTGCTTTCTTAAGTAAGCCAAACTTTTAAAAATCCTTTCAGTCTAGTTTGTTATTCATTTTCGTATTATTCTTAGTGCAAACATAAATTTAAGATCCTCGGAATAATCAAATATAGAATCACTGTGTGCTGAAGTAGATAATTAACTTTTGTTAGATAATGTTGATGCAAGCCTTTTGGAGAAATGTTTTATCTTCATCAGCATGGAAAATTTAAAACTAAATGTTTGTGAACTTAATTCAGGTGATTTTTAGATTCACTGATTAATCTCCCCCGTTGGTATTTTGAGCACCTAAATTCTGTGTTGTTCTGTAACGCCTGTTTACTGAGTAGTTTCAGAGGGCTTTGTCCAAAGTCCCTTTGTATTGCATTGGTTTTTTAGGTAGTCTTGTTAAAAATCAACTTATTTTCATCCACAGAGAGTGTACTACTTACTTGTAGCACAGTGACTGAATTCAAGTACTTCACAACAGCTTTAATCAGGTGCGCTCTCCCTGCCATAAATTTGAGTTTGTCATATACCTAAAAGGCACCAGTCTCTTTGAATGTTAATAGTTATTAAATTACATCTTAATTTTTTTTAAGAAGAAAGAACTCTTAAGTGGAGACTTGATAACTTTCTCCATTCTGGATGAAAAATTCCTGCAACTATTTGGTTTTTGCCCACTTAACTCCAAACCCCTCTCCATTTCTGTTTTTCTGTTTATATCTGAGAACCCTCAGTTTGATGTTCTTTTACACGTCTACTTAACACATGCTAATAATACTTTTTGAAATCTCAGATCAAGTCTCAAAACATCTCCTTTTTAACAAGGGGGTTCTGAGGTGTGGGACTGGGCTGGTGTGACATTAGGGAACCTGGAGTTTGAAGACTTGGCTTCTCAATCTGAAGGACTTCCTATATTCACCTGATTTCAGTGGTTTTGACTTGTTTCACGATCAGACTTGTCTTATTGTATAATCAGATAGGACCTCAATTTTAGTCCTAGTAAACAAGGACTTAACACTTAAAACTAAGGTTTAGGGTTTTTTTTTTTAAATCTAGCCAAATTTATATTCAAATTTTAGTACCATTTCTAGGATGAAGTCAGTAAACACCATATAATTATGAGAGCTTTTTAGGTAAAGAGGGGTGGTGTGGACTCTTATTGGATGAAACACAAATCCTACACTCAAAGTGAGGCAGGAAAACATGTTTCCCTCATGCTGGTGAACTGTCATTTAAAATTATGTGAAGATAGTGGGGAAAAGTGGGGGGGGGTGGAGAATGGTTTTAAATATTCTGAACTATATTACAAAAGCTATTTTTACTGCAGTGCTTACTTTTCATTACTGTTCTGTTTCACAAATCAAGAGTTTGCTGTAGAAAGTATGGAATGTTATCTTGGGAATAACCCTTGAATACTTTCTGCCTCTTAAAATGCATACAATCATATTTCAAACTTAAGGCCACAGAATCAGTCAAATGGTTTGTAACTATCTCGGTAAGAGAGCCTTGAGTTCTAGTCCCAGCTCTAGAACCTGGCCACGTCATTCCATTCCCCTAGGCCGGGAATTCCTCACCTCCAACAGGTTTTGTGCGCAGGCGCCTTTCCAAGTATTTGTAATCCGCACCTCCAAGCTACCTTGCAGTCGTGTTTGTTGAGGGGCACGTTGCACGCCTCTTTGAGTGGGATTCACCTAAAGCGTCGCCCCCAACGATGGCTAACCCTGCGGTGAGGAAGGGCGGGCCGGGTGACCCGGCCGCGTGAACCCACGTCTGTTTTGCCGGCCTACATGTCTTTTGGTCTTTGTGAAAAGTGATAACGTTAATAAAAATGTATGATTGGTACAAATGAGAAACGATGTCGTTTATTTGGCCGATGACCGCATTCTGGTTTCGAGGCTTTGCCTTGGTCATGGGGAAAGTTGTGACCGCCACCCTTCTCTCCATCAGAGATCTGGGGTGACGTTTAAGTACTTCGGTGCTCGGCAGCTACCCTCCCTAGAATCTCCCTTCTGCCCCCTTCCCTTCAGGCCGCTGTAAGTAACTCCGAGGAAGAAAGGGAGTCGGACTTCGAACACAGCGTGGTTGGCAAAAGCCGGTCCCTACCTCCGTGCCCCCTCCCACACCCGCTAACGGCCGTGGCGCGCGGCACCTTGGGAGTTGTAGTTTATCCCCGCTCCCCACAACCTGACTAAGGAGACGTTTGGACTCTATTTCCCAGGGTGACTTGCGGGGGTGATGCCCCGCCTTCGGTGAAGGTTAGCTACCGAGTACCTTGGCTGCAGCAAGAGAGGCCAGCACCCTCTGAGGGGCCGCGGCCCTCCAGGACTGGTGGTGGGTGGAGGGGGTGGGGCCTTCTGCCGTAGTGTGTTGTGGGTGGGGTACTTCAAAGAAGCCTAAATTGGGAAGATCGGAGTCGCTAGGGACTGGTGAGTGATGACTATGAGGATGGCGGGCCGGGGTTGGGGGCGGAGCTTGGGCGTGTAGGGGAGGCCCTGGACGTGGTCCTTCCTGTCTGGCAGGTGAGGTCGTGACCCCGGGACCGAGGACCGCCAGGGAGGGGGGAGCAGGGGGTGTCCCAGTGACCGTGGTGACCCTATCCCGCCTTCTGGTGCCCAGCAGAATGCTCAGCCTGGACGCCAATGGAGCTGTGATGTCATCGATGTGGGTATCCCTCCAGCGGGGCAGATAGCCGCCCTTCTACGCCTCATGCCCTTCTAGTCCATGCATGCCACAAAGCCTCCGAAAAAAGATCCACCCAGTGAGCCAGAGGCCTTTCTCTAAGTCTTTTTTGCATCACTCAGTTTGCCTATCCCTTATTCCGAGTTGTTGATGAAATAAGGAATAAATGCATGAATAAGTAAGGCAGACTAATCCCTAAAGATACACAGATGAACCCGAGCAGCCAAATCTGATGGGAGAAGAGATGTTGAAGGTTCCAGACAACAGATAATGAAACATACTTCCTTCCACTCAATACAGAGGTAGGGACTCCTAGGACAAAATGTTATGTACATTGTTAGAGGTAGTCTATATTTGATGGGGATTTTTTCTTTGTCTTAAGGGAGGGTTCAATCAGAAGGGAAGGAGGATGTTTCCGGCCCCCCCCAATGACTAATTAAATCCAAAAAGCCATCAAAAAATGTATATATATATATATATTTTTAAGGTAGATATAGAGTTGCGAAAGTTGTCTTCTCGCCCTTATGCTCGTTCTTTTCACACAGGGAGGTCACAGAGATACCTCGTCCAAGGAGGAGTATGGTCTGTGATACCAGACATCCACCCTTCATGTAGGTACTTGCTGTTTTGCTCTTTTGTTTCTCATCCAAACAATTGTGCATTTTGATTTTAGAAATCAGCTAGCTGTATGTCCATGGAACTTACTCCCCAGCCAGTTACTGACTGGTTTAAACAGCATTTTTCTCTTCCACCTCCGCACTATAAAGGCAGATATTTATATAACAAATTATTTTTAAATTAGAGAGGAGCCTTTAGCCGAAACCCAGAACATCTTTTGTACTGACACTGATTTCCTTCATTAGGGGAGATTAAACATGATGTGGTCACAGACCTAAGCACCTGAGCTGTGTAACAAAAAGACCCTGTTGACAGGAGTCCCAGGAGCCCTGAGATGGTAGGTGGGATACTCATTTATATAGTTTGATAGAGTCAGGGGGACTAGAGAAAAGTAGCCAGAGCTGTACCGAAAGTAGAATCATTATGTTTGGGAGCAGGGGAAGGGGGCATTGATACTTCTGATTAAGGCAGGATTTCTGAGCCTTTAATTGTCCAGTTGAAAGCATTTTCCCTAGTTCCTGGGGTGGAGATATAGTTGCATGCTTACAGGCTCTGGGACACCAGGACAAAAAGACTTGCTTGGGATGGTAGCTTATTTGGGTGTTGGAAAGCAGTAAATAGTAAAGACTAGCTAGTTCCCATAGTAGGCTTTGTTAGCTAGTGAAAACAGAGTTATTTTTTGCAGAACGTGGCCATCCTAGGAAACTAAATAGGAAAGCTTTATAACAAAGAGCCCTCTCTTCTTTTTTTTTATTCAGTTTTATTTTGTTTTCAGTTCCAAATTTTGCCCCTACCCACCCTATACACCCTTGTATAGTTATGTAAAACAAATTCCTACATGAACCATGTACCCCCCTCAAAAAAAAGAAAAAAAAGTTTCAATCTGCATGCCAGTTCTATCACTTGTCTATCAGGAAGTGGATTGCATGTTTCATCATCAGTCCTTTGGAACTGTTGGTTGTATTGATCAGAGTTCCTAAGACTTTCAAAGTTGTTTGTCTTCACGGTATTGTTGTTATTGTATAAATTGTGCTGTTCTGTTTACTTCAGTTTGTATCAGTTCATACAAGTCTTCCCAGGTTTTTCTGAAACCATCCCTTTCATTATATCTTACAGCACAATAGTATTCCATCACAGTCATGTACCATGACTTGTTCAGCCATTGCCCAGTTGATAGGCATTCCCTCAGTGTCCACTTCTTTGCTACCACAAAAAGCTGCTGTAAATGTTTTCTGGATATATGAATCTTTTTGGCTTTGATCTTTTTGGGCCCAAGTGTACATAAAAGTTTTGGGGCAGAGTTCCAAATTGTGTTCCAGAGTGATTGGACCAGTTCACAACTCCACCAACAATATATTAAAGGACCTGTTTTCCTACTGCCCCTTCTGCATTTGTCATTTTCTTTGTTTGTCAACTTAGCCAGTCTAATGGGGTCCTCTGTTCTGCCTCCTTGCTTTCTGGTTATATAACAAAAAGCTAAGTGTGTTGAAGAGAGGCCTAGGTCTATCCCTGTCCTGTTACCTCAGCCCAAAAGATTAGTCCCAACTCCTTGTCTCCTAAATTGTAATATTCATACATTCATTGCTTAATTGTTTTAATATGGCTTTTTTTCCCCCATTTAGGCCACAAAAATGAAGAAAGGCCTGAAAAGTGAGTCCCTACAAGACACAAAAAGGACACCTGTTTAATAACTTTGACATCTTGATGTTTTCTTAGAGCTAGAAGGAGCCATGATGTTGCTAGAGATCGACTCCCTTATCCTACGTCACTAGCCTTCATGTTTAAATACAAAATGGGGAAGTGAACATTTTTGAGGAGATCCAGAGTTGAGGGAGACCCATGCAACAAAAGCACATTCTTCTGATTTAGCTGTGTAACCAGCACAGTAGTATGGGTAGGGTGGAGATAGGAGATGGGAAGGAGGTAGGAGGAGGCCCACATATGGAAGCCTTTTTAGAGCAAATACTTTTCTCTTTGCCTAAAGGTCTAAGGAAGTTTGGGATTGAAAGGTAGAAGGTGATTGAAATAAAGGTATCTTGCCTGTCCCTAGAATGGACTTTATGAGTTCCCTCATAAAAAATTGGGATTCCCAGTGAATGGAGAGAAGGAAATGATATGTGGAAATAGAATCAGCAAGTGTTGGCAACTGTTTGCATGTGAAGGATGAGTGAGGCAGCTAGATGGCACAGTGGATAGAGCACTGGGCCTGGCCTCAGGAAGACTTGAGTTCAAATTCAGACTCAGATACTTACTAGCTGTGTGACCCTGGACAAGTCCCTTAACTTGTTTGCCTTAGTTTCCTCATCTGTAAAATGGGGGTGATAACAATAGCACTAACCTCCCAGGGCTGTTCTGAAGATAAAATGAGATAGTGTTTGTAAAGTGCTGTACAAACCTTAAAGAGCTATCGAAATGCTAGCTATTATCATGAGGGAAAGTAAAAAGTTGAGGATGATTTTAGGGTTGTGTACCTGAGTTATTGATTATACAGACAGAACTAGAGAAGTTCAGAATAGGGGTGAGTTTAGGGGTGAAATATTGTTTTGTTTTAGACATGATGAGTTTAAGATGGGACATCTAGTGGAAGAGTCTAATAGGCAGTTGGTGAAATAGGACTAGAGCTCAGAAGAGAGATGAGGGCCAGACATTTAGCATCATCTGTGTAAAAATTATAATTGAATCTATGGGAGCTTAAAAGGTCATCAAGAGAGACTATATAGAAAAGAGGACAGCTTTGGGGACAGAATATCACTGATTATCCAGCAAAGGAGACTGAGAGGATCAGTCAGGAGGAGAACCAAGAGAGTAGGGTCACAAAAACCCAGAGAAAAGAGTATCCAGGGGGCAGCTAAGTGGCACAGTGGATAGAGCACCGGCCCTGAAGTCAGCAGGACCTGAGTTCAAATCCGGCCTCAGACACATAACACTTACTAGCTGTGTGACCCTGGGCAAGTCACTTAGCCCCAATTGCCTTAAAAAAAAAAAAAAGGGTGTCCAGGAGGAGGTCAGCAGTTTCAGATGCCACAGACAAATCAAGAAGGATAAGGATTATGTAAAGACCATCAGATTTGGCAATTAAGAGATCATTGGTAACTTGGAGAGAACAGTTTCAGTTGAGTGAGAAGATCAGAAGCCAATCTGGAGGGGCATCTAGGTGGCACAGTGGATAGAGCACTGGCCCTGGATTCAGGAGGACTGAGTTCAAATCTGGCCTTAGACACATAACACTTACTACCTGTGTGACCCTGGGCAAGTCACTTAACCCCATTGCCCAGCCAAAAAAAAAAAAGAAGCCAAACTGGAAGGGTTTGAGGAGTGAGAGAAAAGGAAATGCAGGCGACAAGTATAAACAATCATTTTCAAGAGTTTGGACGTAGGGGCAGCTAGGTGGTGCAGTGGATAGAGCACCAGCCCTGAATTCAGAAGGACCTGAGTTCAAATCCGGACTCAGACACATAACACTTACTAGCTGTGTGACCCTGGGCAAGTCACTTAACCCCATTGCCTAGCCAAAAAAAAAAATTGAGTTTGGACATAGAAAAAGGTGATGTAACCTGAGAGCTTGGGGAGAATAATGGGGGTCAAGCAAGGTTTTATAAGGATGGGGAGATGTTTGTAGCAGCAAAATTGAAGGTTAAAGAGATAGAATGTTTGAAGTCAAGATGGAGAGGGAGGACAGATAATGAGAAGGGAAAATATGTCTGAGGAGTCAGAATGGGAGGTCAGATGTACAAATAGAATAATTGGCCTTAACAAGGTGAAAGGCCACTTCATCAGAAACTGGAATTAAGGAGCAGAGATTAGAAGATGATACCAAGAAGCAACTTTTGAGGTCTAAAGTAGGGAAGCTCATAGTGAATGGCTTCTTTTTCCTCCTTTAAAATATGAGTCAGAACCCTCTGTTGAGGGAGTAATGTATCAGGCTTGGGAAAGAGAAGATTTAAAGTCACATGCAATAGAGAACCAAATTATACAGGTCCATACTAACATAAATTCCCCCAATCCTCAGAGAATTTAATTTTGAGGATTCCTATTTGGCATTCTGGCTGGTAGACAACAGGATTATAGGGAATGAAGGTGAAGGCTAAGCCTCAGTCCTGAGTTGCATGGGAGTTTTAACTAGATTTCAGGATGTTATCTGATTTGATTCTTGTAAAAGACATTCTCCTCAATGTTCTTCTGAGTTCATAATGTTCCCTTTTCTGTTCCAGGCTCAATTGATGATATGCTTGGTGACCTCTTGGATGATGACAGTAAATGTTCCTTTATTGAGTTTTCTTTTGGATTAGATTGGGCTTGGTATTTCCCAAAAAATTAGTCTTCCTTTTTCCTTACTTTTCTCTTTGGTGCCAGAGCCCATCCAGCCACATTCAATTCAAAATTATTTCAATAAATTTCTAGTCAGTTAGCAATGTGTCTGAATGTGTTGGGTTGGAAGGATTTTGGGTACAGTCACCAGAAGCCCAAATCTCAGTTCATTAGGGGAAGAAATACATTCCAGTCCTTCCAATTCAAATAAAATGTCCTTTGCCGTATAGAAGTAGATCAGTGACTCTTGTACCACTCAGGCAGTTAGGGCAAGGGAGTCCTTATTTGATCTTATAACTTGGAGCATCCATAGATCTTCCCATTTCCTCAATGTGGGGTCAGGTGAGTGATGAGATCCTTCTCTCCACCCCCACATTGGTTCTCAGAGGGCTAGTGTTGGAATCCTTTAAGTTATAGTAACTCCCTCCTTCCATTTTCTTCCTTTCCCACATAACATAAATTCACCAGTTAAAAGATGTAGTCAACTTCATTCTCAGGATATGCCTGTAGGGACCATGACATGTACTATTGTCTTCCCACAGCAGGTTTGTATAGGGGTGATAGAAATTTCCAATCTCTTGACCCTGGGCCCTTTTCATGGGGCAACCACGTGACTCCTGATTTTTATTTTCAGCTATGCAACCTGAGGAGCCTTTCCAACAAGCTGCAGATACCAAGGACATCCTAGGATCATCTCGGGGCTTTTCTTTGAGGGCCAGAAAAAAGTGAGAATGAGTCAAGATGGGTCTCTGGACATCCATTTTTATCAACCATTTCTTGCTGCCAGCTTGACCTTCCTCTTTGTTTTGCTTGTGGCCCCATTGTCCCATGCCTGCTGATTGTACTTGCTAGTTCATTGAAATATCATGACCTTAGTGAGAATACCTGTGCTCTTGTTTGGCTTCTGCCACTGCTCACCAAGGTAAAAATGACTTAACGTCTCTGGGCTTCAGGTTCTTTATCAGCAAAGAGTGTTGGACTAGATCAGGAGTTCTTCACCTTGGATCCATGAACTTGTTTGTTTGTTTTTGTTTTTATTTTAGTAACTTTCAATATAATTAGTTTTCTTTATCATCCTGTGTATTTTGTGCATTTAAAAACATTATTCTGAAGTGTCCATTGACTTCACTAGGCTACAAGAATGTATATAATACCAAAAAATTGTTAAGAACTGGACTAGATGATCTCTGAAATCCCCCCTTAGCACTTAACTTTTGACTCTTATTGAGAAGAAATTGTTGAAAGCCATTTGCACCTCCGTCTTCTCTGCCTTTCTTGGAATTGTAAGCCGCAGTCAGGGAATCCATCTATTTGTACTTCTCCAACTCTATTGCCAGGTCCATTCTGGAAGATGACTTCTTCAGCACCATGGCAGCCCAGGCAGGTGCAGACGCTGAGGTGAGACGGACCGAGGTCACTGCCATTTGCTCCTCTGTACTAAGTTATGACTACAAAGAGCTTTTAGACCCCTCACAGTGCCTAGTTTATGTTTAAAATAAAGTAATATTCCAAACCTATTCAGTGAACCCAAAGCTAAGAACTTTCCTTTCCACTGAAAGTTCAGCTCATCACTGGAACTCCATGAACCTGTGGTTCCCTTGGATTTTATTCCTCCTGCATGCTTCCCATGGGCACCTAGAATCATGCCCGGCCTTGGAGGTGGTAGTTCACAGAGCCTCTGAGTGCTTGTGGTTGTAATGACCTTTCTGCCTGGAAAGAAGAGAAAGGCAAAGAGATTCCTGGGTCCAAGAGAGGACCTGTTTGTATCTCATTTGGCTATTTGGCCCGCCATGTACCATCTAGAGTGATATTACGCTGGAGTTGATGTTTTTGTACTTATTAATGTATGTCCTTCTACATATTTCCTTTCCTGGGAGCTCAGTTTTCTGATATCTCAGATGCAGACCCACAGGCTTTGCTACAGTCTATGAAGGTAATGAACTATTTTCATCATTTCTTAGTCTTAGGAGGAAAGTAAAATTTGAACTAAACTGATTTGGGGGGGCTCTCTTTCCATTTTTAAAAATATTTCTTCAGTTTTAATTGTATTTCAGAGGGGTTTTTGTATAAAACAAAATAAAACTCTACTGAGCCTGACACAGGCAGTGACCTTTTAGGTGTTTATACCTTTGGGTGTAAATAGACCTTCTCAGTGTGGAGAGGCTTCCCAATGCTAGGATATTCTTTATAAAAATGGAGGGTATCAGAAACCTAGTAGCTTACAGTGATCAGGCCTTTGGTAAAGACAGGCATACCAAGAAGCAGCTATTAGCCTGGGATGAAATAGGGCAATCCCAAGGTAGAAGACTCTGCTAGCTGTACCATTTGCCCTGCGTAACTTCACTGCTACTAACTAGGAAACAAAGATGGAGAAAATGTTTCCTTCAATGACTGCTTCCCCGGGATCATAGTGTTTCCCCATGTTCATTAGTACACTACTGCTCACCCACTACAGTGAGTAGGCTTGTCTGTTCAAGTACACAAGTAAGCTTTACCAGTTTAAGGGAATCTTGCAGCCCAAACTATAGGACTGAGGTAAATTACAGCTATGTAATCTTGTATCACTCAACTAGCTTGGCCCATGTATAAAGCATTAAATAACTTCTTTTTGTGTTCCTTGTTTTCACTTTCCTTTATTTCAGCAAGCCCCCTTATCTAGTCCTGACCCTTGAGACTACTGTCCTCACTGAGACCCGGGCTAAGTCTTTGGAGTGGGAGTGTTTTCTAGTATGAGCCTTAGGTTTACTGTCTTTGGTTTCAGGTAAAAACTCCCCCCACAGTAGCCATTCGACCTCCTATTTCAATTGATGTCCCTTGAGTTCCATCCTTTGGAATTTTGGGCCTCTGATCACATTTTGGGGTGTCTTTTCTTTTCCTGTCCTACTCTGTCAAAAAAATTCTCTAGCTCCCTTTGTTTATTCACAGCATTGTGTCTGAGGACACAAACCTACACTAGTCAGCCTGGAATTTTTATCCTCTTAGGGATGGATCCTTCCCTCTCAAAGATAAGCTAATACATATTCCCTCAGATCTTCGTGTCATCTAGGCACCTTGTCCTCCAGGAAGACAACGTTATTAAAACAAGAATACCCCTCCTTTTAACTACTTTCCAATCTGCCTTGCCTCTGCCAGGCAAAATACCCCGAAGTCCACTATGACTTTTGGTTTTACCTTGGCCTGGTTACTTGTGAGTGGTAACTTTTCATTGAGGGGTCCATTTTAGAGTCTTCATTTATTCAAGGTTTTCTTCTCATTAGCTTACGATATGCCTGTTTCAGTTCCTATTTGCACTGCAAATGGAGAGTTTTAGAATTAGCGCAAGCCAGTCTCTTCTAGCCAATGAAAATAGGCATGCGGTTCTTCCTATTTGGTAGCCAGCCAAAAAGAGCTAATCCACAGTCTGTGGAAGTTCTAAATGGGGATCTCAGTGCTAAGAAAGAGACTGGAAACTTTTAAAGTTTTAGAGTCTTACGCACATCTTTTAGCATATAAATTTTATAATAGGGCATTATCCTAATTGAAGTCTTTCTTTCGCCATTTGAAAAGTGAGGGTAAAAATAACTCCCAAAGCCATTGTCAGGAATGCCAAATGAATTGATTGCCTTTGCCTAATGAAAACCAACAGAACTCCAATGGGGATCCCTCCCTGCCCTCCTGATTTTCTAGGATATGGATGACATGGATACTGATCTCTTAGGCCTGAAGAAGTCTAACCTAACTAGTAATAAAACAGCTGCAAAAGGTTCTGGAAAAGAGGAGTTTCCTGGTGATTTCTCTAGACCTACAGGAAAACTAATAGCCAGTGAGAAAGGTGAGTAGGAAGTAACTCTATGAATCCATTGTAAAGACTAGAGATTTGGAAGAAGCTTGACTTAAAAGATTCCTTGTCTTAGTATGCTGGATTCAGTTCAAATCAGCAAACATTAGTCACCATACAGTACACAAGGGCAAGAAAAGAACAGCTAGGAAAGAAGTATGGTGCAAGTGTTGGAATTGGATTCAGTGGCCCTGGGTTCAAATCCTGTGACTCCCTGGGTGGCTTTGAACAAGTCACTACCCTCTCTGTACCTTGGAGGTTCCTCATCTGTAAAACGAGAAGGTTGGACTCAATGACCTCTTGAGGTCCATTCTAGCTCTAAATCTTTGCTCTTTGCTCTAGTTTGTCTAGAATGCAGATTTTGTGAAGAGGAGAAGCTTTTGGAGGAGTATACTGTCCTCTACCCTGGGGTCATGAAGCTAAAAAAAAAGCCAAGAATGTGTGTAGACACAGTCTGTCTTCTCTCCAGAACTACTCTGGCGCCTCTGAGCCCTGGTTGGGCAGGGCCTGGAAAACCCAATTAGGTTAAGATGGAACATTATATTATGGAATTTCTTTGAATCCTTATTTCATCTGGAGATTCTTGTCTCCAGGCTCATGAAATTGGCTCCCAGACTCTAGGCTGTTCTGGAGAATCTTGTTACAGTTGTGTGGAGGTGAGCCTGCTTCCCACAGACCATAAGTCAGCTCTGTCAATGGCCTACGAAGAAATGTGTTTCACCGTAGGGATGCTCATTTTCATATCCTTCCTTCCAGAAGCCCAGGGCTATTTGGGTGACATGAGATGTATGGGGGACTGTGAGGATCAACAAAAACTACATGACTATACTTCCCATACTTTGTTGCAGGGGAGAACATTTCCACTAAGAAGCCCGTGCCTTCGACTGGGAGCTCCGGGCGCCCATACAAGAAGTTTTCCTTTGATGGTACCACAAGTCCCTGTATTATACTCCTAAGGCCCACTTAGTTTTGAGAGTATGGCCAACTTAGCAAGAGACATTTGCCTACTTTCCTGAAGCAAGTCACAATATACACCAGATGATGAAGAGTAAAGACTGATGCCAGAGACCTTATTCCCATCCCAGGGTGTAGGGGATGGGGGCAATCAGATTTTGTGTGGATGATAAATTTTACAGACTTAATTACAAAATGAGATCATGGACTTTGGAGCTTCAGGTCAAGCTAGAGATATCTGTGAATCATTAGAAAAGTCACCTTTCCCTTCATGTTACATTTGGGTCTTATCAACTGAGCTGTGAGTTACAAGTTCCATAACTTACAAGTTATATAGACTCACTGTGTACTGGAGGGTGTGGTATATTCCCATTAGAGGGTCGATTAGGGAACCACCTGACTCCCCATCTTTATTCCGAGTCCATTTTAACAAATAGCAACCTCCTAGGATTTAGTAACAGTCTGTGTTTATTAAGCATCTGGAAGTCTTAAGGGAAGGCTAAGAGCATGACTCTCCATAGTTAAGACATGTTTTTCATAAATTTCCCTGGAACTTGATCTCATCTTTCTTTTCTGGATAAAAGATTTGGAGGACCCCTTGGCAGGGCTTCTCTCTGATGAAGAGGAAACAACTGCCAAGAAGCCACCTGTGAAAGAGAGTACAACAGTCCCTGAAAAGAGCCCTACCATAGTTAAAAATCAAGGTAAGAGGAGAGGTGGATGGACGACTTGTTCTGGTTGGGTGAGCAGTTTAGCTGGTAGCAGGTTGTGTCAGGCCAGGCTTCTTCCATGCTAAAGAAATAGCCCAACCCAGGAGAAGGGAGCCACCCAAGCAAAACCCTAAGACAAAAGTAAAAGGCACCTGGCCTTATATTTTATTAATCACAACAGCATCTACATATATTTGTCATGTCCTTTGATTACCAATCCATTGGGGGACAGCTTTTATTCTTTTTTTTTCTTTTCTTTCTTTCTTTCTTTCTTTCTTTCTTTCTTTCTTTCTTTCTTTCTTTCTTTCTTTCTTTCTTTCTTTCTTTCTTTCTTTCTTTCTTTCTTTCTTTCTTTCTTTCTTTCTTTCTCTTTCTGTCTGCCTCTCTGTCTGCCTCTCTGTCTGTCTCTTTCTTTCTGGCAGTCAGGATTAAATGTCTTTCCCAGCATCATACAGCTAGTAAGTGTCTGCGGCCACATTTGAACTCAGGCCTTCCTGACTCCAGGACTGGTACTCTATCCACTGTGCCACCTACCTGCCCCCCAGCTTTTCTTGTTATATGTTAGTGTTCCATGCATATTGCGTATCAGGCCTTTATGAGAGTCATTTCATGCAATGTTTTTTTTTTCTGTCAATCTAGGGAAATAATGAAAATAAAGTATCCTAGTGGTGTTGGCTTTGTTAATATAAACACTTTTCATGTTTGTGTAATTGAAATTATCTGTTTTATCTTTTGTGATTGAATTTCTCCTTATTCAGATAAGAATTTTCCCCCTCATTGTGCTTGGAAAGGTGTCTGATCTGATTCTCTTGTAAATTTTTTATTGTAGAATCTTTAACATTCAGGTCATGTGTGTCCAATTTAAGCTTACTATGGTTTATAGAGTGAAATATTGCTCTAAACCTAATTTCTGCCAAATTTCTTAGCAATTTTCCTAGCAGCTTTTATCAGATAGGAAATTCTCCCCCAAGTAATTTATATTCTCACATTTATTGAACACCAGGTTGTTGAGTTCACTTGTTTCTAATTCATTCTCATCTAATCCATTCTTCTGGCTTCCTTTTCTACTTTTTAGCCAATACCAAATAGTTCTGATAAGTACTGTTTCACAATATAATTTGAAGCCTACAAGTGCTATTTCCTTTCATTCTTACTTTATTCTCATTATTCCCCATGAGTTTCTAACCTTTGGTCCTTCAAATAAATCAAAATTCTTCAAAAGATTATTTTTCTAGCTCTATAAAGTATCCCCTTAGTAATTTAATTGGTATGGCAGTAAATATGTAAATTGATTTAGATAGTTTCATCATTTTTATTATATTGGCATGGCCTAGCCGTGATCATTGAATGTACTTCCAGTTTTCTATTTCTTTAATGATGACTTTATTTTTCTGGTAAGGCAGTCGGGGTTAAGTGATTGGCCCAGAGTCACACAGCTAGTGAGTGTTATGTGTCTGAGGCCAGATTTGAACTCGGGTCCTCCCGACTCCAGGGCTGGTGCTCTATCCACTGCTGTATCCCTCTTTATTTCTTTAAAGAGTGATATGTAGTTATTATCTGAGTAGTTCTTGAGTGACGTGTATACATATGAAAAATAATAGATTCATTTAATCAGTATACAGAAGGCAGCTTGACTTGTTTCTTATACTGAATCATGCTGCTTATTTTGTAGGGGCCAAATTAAGTTCAAAATGCAATGCTTGGTAGACATAATGGATTTATGGACCTCTTGCAGTAATTTCTTGCCTTCCTGAGAGTCCTTTGCCTATGGATTGGGTACCACCTCTTTGGAAATTCATCGATTCCAGATCACTTGTTCTCTTTGTTTTCTGAACACAAAATGCATATTGTCACATATTGTCACCTCCAAGTCTTTGAACAGTCTTGTCTATGCCTTTAATGCCCTCCCTTCCTTTTCCCTTTTCTAAGTCACATCCTTTCTTTAAGTCTTGTTCCCATCTTCTGTGCAACCTAGCTTCTGTCCCCTAGTGATCTTGCTCCTCAGAACTCCTATGGCACTGATTGTTGGTTGCACTTCTCTGACCCTGCATATGCTGCCTTTGCTATTATTTACCCAGAGTTCTGTTTTTTAGGTACCTCTCTTTCTTCAACTCCTGGTGACACTCCCATTAAAAAGAAGGAGGAGTTGAAGTTTGATGATGGGGATGACTTTATGGCCACCCTTGGGTTTGGAGACAGTCCAGAGGCAGAGCGGAAGCAGGAGAAGGGCATCCAGTAAGGCACTCTTCTGAGCCGAGGGGTACACATATGAGCAACATTTCTCCTCATATAAAGGAGAGAACGGAGGCATGGAGTTGGAGGGTGGGGACAGTTATTTGAAGTGATTCATGTTTTTGAGGTACCTATGCCTCTGTCATTCTGCCATGTCAGGGATAGGCCCCGTCCTGCTCGCACTAAACTGGATGAGCTACTAGGACGAGGAACTGCCTCCAAGCTCCTGGAGAGACCAGGCACTGGGGAACTCCGGGAGTTCAGGCTGGATAAGAAGTACCAGAAACAGCCTGGTAAGTGGACCCCACACCCACCTAGAGTTAGAAGGGGAGGGCCATCCCAGACGTGGCCACAGGCTCCTTGTTTCGCAGACAAAGAAGATCCCTGGGGAGATGACGACTTTGCCTTTGGAGCCTACCAGCCCACAGTGGCTTCCTCCTCTGAGAGCCGACAGTCCCGCCGGCAGTCTGTCAGGTAGGTAGGGACGTGACTGGGCTCCTGGAGCATTGCATCCCCTGAGAAATAGCCTTCCTCAGACCCTTTGATACTTCTGTCAGCATCAGCCAGCCTTGTGTGCCAGTACACCAAGAGCTCGTAACCTGGAGCCTGTGAACTTGTTTTTTGAATATTTTGACAAATGTGTTTCATGTGTAATCACATATTTGACTTTATGCCTTTAAAGACATCCTTCTGAGAAGAAGGTCCATAGGCTTCACCAGATTGCCAAAGGGGTCCATGCCACAAAATAGGTTAAGAACCCCCACGCTATATTATGTTACATTCTCTAGAGGATTATGGAAGATTGAGATAAAATCATTGTCCTCTGGATACAGCCTAGTGTAGTGGGATGAGCAGTGGCCTGGTGGCTAAGAGACCCACACCGATACATCACTATTTATTTTGGTACTTGAACCTGGGCCCTATTTGGCAAAGGTTAACAGAGCAGGCCATGGGACAGACCTCTCTCCTTTGCTCTTATTTGTGCCCTTGTCTTGAAGCAGGTTCTCAGCAGAGAGTCTCACCAATCCCAAGGGAGAGCAGTACTCCAAACAGAGTACACCAGCCACAGCCAGCCCTGCTCATGCTGGGAAGGGAGGAGCTGACTGGTTGGGCCTCAAGGATGAGGACTTTGACCTGCTCCCTCCATCTCCCACCAAAGAATCTGGTAAAGCTGGCTCAGCAACGGCTACACATTCAGAACCTAGTCCTGCAGCCCGGCACTCTGCTCCCTCTAGTCTTCCTGCATCGGGAATGAAGCCACCTGCCGATGCTACAGCTCCCCTCACAAACCCAACCTGTCTCCCAGTCAAGGAACATCAGAGGAAAAACCAGAGGAGGATTGGCTAAGCCATGCCTTGTCTCGGAAAAAATCTCAGAATTTAGCTAAAGAGGAGCAGTCTGGGACTTCTAAAGGCCTGAGCCCTACTGAAACATCAGATCTTCCCGTCATCAGGTACAGATGTGGAGCTGTGCATTGCATCTTAGGGAGCTGGGCTGGCACACTGCAAGCTAATTATCTCGGGATCACTCACCCAGATGGGGGCTGTGGGAAACCCCAGGAGCATGAATCGGATGTGGTCTGTGGACTTCGGCTCCTTTCCTTATCCCTGTGCCTTTTTGGAGTCTTTAGGTAGAACCTTGGAGGAAATGTACAGAAGGCCTTTCATCTTTAGGGCTTTATCTAGGCAGAGGAATCAGGGTCAATGCGACCACTGTGGCACCTCTATTCCTAGATATGAAGGTGAGGCAGAGGGATACTCAAAAGAGTCCTCTATCTTGGCAGTGGACTGGGTTCCTGATAGAACTCCCTTGTGGTATGAGGAAAATAACCTTCCCTAGAATCTGAGTAGATTTGGAAGTAGACTCAGGCTAGCTGGAGCAATAATTAAAATACAATTGAGTTGTAGATGTGCTCATGTTAACTGCAGATGTCTGTCTTAGAACAAGGTTCAAGCAGTAAGTATATGGATCAGCCAGACTGCCTGAAGGGGTTGTGACTCCAGAGGGAAACCCTGGGTGGTGATTCTGGGAGGGAGGGTTTGTGAGGAGGGTAGAGGCTACTCAGGAGGGTGCTATGTTCCCTGAAAAGAAGAGATGAAAATTCGGGGAAATTTTGTGAGTGGCCCAGGGACATTACCATGTAATGGGATTAGGTGATTCAGAGAGAGCAATTTTGGCCCGAAGCTAAGGGCCAAACAAAAAGGAGCCTGTATCTTTCGGGCCAGAGATGAGAGAAATAGCTCTGGCCTTGGATTGAGGGAGTAGAAGTTGAGAGGTGAACCATCAGGGAAAGCAAAGTGACTCAAAGAAGCCAATCATATAACAGCTGGCATTTATATAGTGCCTACTGTGTGCCGGGCACTGTGCTTATAAGCTCTTTACAATTATTATCTCAGTTGATCCTCACAATAACCCTGCTTGGTAGTTAACGTTATTATCCCCATTTTACAATTTACAGAGGAAGCTGAGGCACACAGCTAGTGTCTGAGGCTGGATTTGAACTCGAGTCTTCCTCACTGTCCACCAACTGCAACTGGCTTGAATCACACGAGACTAAATAAATACTTAGGATTTACCTATTCTAAGTATAGTTTATACCTCTGCATTCCTTCATCTTGATAGTGTGTATGCTTTTCGCTGCCCCCTTTGCATACCATATCACAGAAATAAAGCAAAGGAGGAAAGTCCATGAACCCCAAGGATACAGTCTTGAAGGAACTAGTGGTACCATGTGCAGAGGCAATGAAAGGCTATCCATTGGCCAGGGAAAACCACCAAGGAGCCTTCTGTGGTCAGGCCTGAAGTTTTAGTAGTCCTTACCTTATGATTTGGCCTTTTTCAGTCAACCTGTTGCCAGTATTCAAGGAGCTGAGCACACAGCTGCCAGGGGAGCCCCAGGGACAGCACCGGAAGCCGAAGCCGCACCTGCCTGTCCCAAGGGCAGTGGGTATGTCTACACCCAGGGCTCTTGGGGGATATGGGACCATGTTGTCCGCAGAGGTTGGCACATTGATGTGGCAAGCCCTTTAGCTAGTCGGGGCCAGGGGTGAAGAACTGTGCCAGGATCTCAGTTACTTCTTTGGAACTTTGGTACTGGTCTAGAATACTTTACATTGCCTCCGGTAATTACCTAGACTTCCAAGTGAACTGGGACTCGTGAGGAGCAAGCTCTTTCCAGAGCCACTTCCCCCTCTCCCCTCATCCATCAACACAACCAGTCCCAAAACCCATGCCACTCTGGGTTCTCAGGGCTCTCCAAGAAGCTCCTTTCCCTCTCCCTTCTCCTTGTTCCTTAGAGGAGAGATTTCTTCTCCTTCCCTTTGCACAGAGGAGGTACTGTTCCAACTCCCCTTCCCACCCATCTCCAATCTCTATGTATATCTCTTAGGGTTCCCCAGAATGATGCCCACCCCAAGACACCGGCTACCCTTGTACTTCCTGCAGCTCAACCAAAGAGAGACGCTTTTCCTGGAGAAGGTCCTAGCACTAGTAGGTTTGCTTTCCTGCATGGGAGCTGAACCATGGGCTGTTAGTAAGTGTTTGGGGATCAGTTGTAGTAGTGCCTTTGTAATAATGGCCCCTGATGAATCTTCCCTGAAGCTAGTTTCTCCCTTGGGTAGCCATGAGAGACCTGTCCCCAAATCCCTGATCTCTTTTTTCAGCTGCTACTTATTTTTCACTTGTTGCATTTTTCAGACCTTGCAGTTTGTTTCCGGAGATCCCAAGAATTAACAGGGACTTCCATGCCTGTACAGGTAGGGAGGAATAGGCAAACAGGTATTCAGAGCCCTCAGTCTTTTCTTCTAAGGAAATTCTTCCTAACTCAGAGATTATTGTTTTTCTTCAAAAACTTCTAAGAGGAGCAGATAGGTGACACAGTAGATAAAGCATTAGCCTTGGAGTCAGGAGGACCTGAATTCAAATGTGACCTCAGACACTTATTAGCTGTATGACCCTGGGCAAGTCACTTAACCACAATTAACTCCTAAAAAAAAATCTTTTTTTTTTCCAGGCAGTTGGGGTCAAAAAAATCTTCTAAGGAAGAAGCATCACCGGTTGTTTCTAGAACTCCCATCTTAAACATTTCTGGGCATTAGTATGGAGCCAAATTACCATATAGAGAGGAGCAGTTAGAAATGCCAACCATAAAGTGAGGCTCTAGTTATCCTGCCAGTTCACTTTGAAAGTATCCTTCCATCCTCAGACATTTCCACCTCCCCAGTTGAAGATCTCCAATCCACATTTCTTGAATCAGCCAGTCACCATTGGCTGTGCACTGCAAAGAACCCATACAACATGTCCCTAGAGGCAGCTCCAGTGATAAGGAGTAGAGCTTCCAGGGCCTCAAAGGCAGGGGGTTCTCAACTTTTCTTATGTCACAGACCCTTTAGCAATCTAATGAAGCCTATAGACCCATTCTTAGAATAATATTTGTAAATGCAAAAAAAGTAAAATACTTAGTATTATGAAGGAAACCAAAGGCTAGTAAAAAATAATTATTTTTTTTCCCCATCTAAGTTTACAAACCCCAGGTTAAGAGCCTTTGATCTAAATGGTCTAAGAGCCCTATAGAAGGGTTCAGTATCAGGAATTTTCATCCTGACCATAAGAATTGGCAACTTATCTAGATATCCACAGCATTTTACAGAGGATAGAGGAAAAAGGAGACTAGTAAGCCTCCCATTTTGTGCAGAGACAGGCAATGATTCCTTTTTCAAACCAAGCTATTTGAACTGCTAGGAAGCAGTGGCTGTGAGTGTCATGGTCTCTCTACTCTGATGAATAGTAAGCTGTCCACAGATCAGGTCTGGAATGGCTATCTAACTGCTGAAGAGTTGGGGTGCAATCATCTCTGACCAGGTTTTTCTCCGTTATTTCACATCTAACCTGCTGATGGTTTCTTCTGACTCATGCAGGGCCTCCTCCCAGAGAGACTGGCCCTGAGTTTGCTGCCAGGAGGAGAGTATCAGAAGAGGATCCTGGCTGCGCAGGCCCAGCTGCAGTGTGGCACAGCGGAACTCCAAGAGGAGCTATTAAAAAGTCAGGCCCAACAGGCAGAACTGGAGACCCAGGTGAAGGGTGGGCTGGAGGGCCAGGAGAAGAGGGGACATTTTGGGCAGAGATCTTAGTGGGCTAATCAGAAGGATATGAACACCAAGTATGCAGAGAATTGTAAAAACAAAGCAACAGGAGACCTGAAGGGGAAATGAAAGTCTGAGAAATATCTTTCCTATCCTTCCTCCTTGATCCAACACTCTCCAGGTACGGAAGCTGGAGCTAGAGAAAACTCAGCAGCATTTCTTGCTTGAAAGTTTACAACAGCGGCACCAGGCAGACTTGGAGCTCATTGAGAGTGCACATAGGTATCGAAGTGCCCCTACCTACTTTCTGCTCTACTTGTCTTCATCCTCCTGTAAACCTAAGTACACAAGTACCAAGAGGCCTAGCTAGATTTCTTTAGCTTCCCCAGATGACATCCCATCCCCAATTTTGGATTGGATTTTAATATTAATCTCATAAACTAAGTTGACAGTATTTTAAAAAAATTCTAGAGATCTCTCACATTCTTGGAATGCTCTCCCTTCTGGTCTCTGCCTGCTGGTTTTCTTCAAATCTCAGCTAAAATCCCATCTTCCACAAGAAGCCTTTCCCAGTCCCCCTTAATGCTAGTTTGTCCCCTCTAGGATTATCTCCAGTTTATCTTCTGCTTGTCTTATTTTTACCTAGTTGTTTGTAGGTTGTCTCCCCCAATAGACTATGAGCCTTTTGAGGGCAGGAACTGTTTTTGCCTTTCTTTGTACCCCCAGCACTTAACGTAGCTTGCCAAAAAGACTATTTTATAGAGAACAAGTGCTCACATAGTGTTTAGAAGAAGCGATACGTGGACACTCTCAAGGCCTCTCTTAAAAACTTTGATATTGGGGGTGCGGCTAGGTGGCGCAGTGCGCCGGCCCTGAAGTCAGGAGGACCTGAGTTCAAATGTGGCCTCAGACCAAACACTTGACCCTTACTAGCTGTGTGACCCTGGACAAGTCACTTAACCCCAATTGCCTAAAAAAAAAAAAGAAAGAAAAAGAGAAATGCTTACGGAGCAGCTAGGTGGTGCAGTGGATAGAGCACTGGCCCTGGAGTCAGGAGGACCTGAGTTCAGATCTGGCCTCAGACACATAACACATACTAGCTCTGTGACCCTGGGCAAGTCACTTGACCTCATTGCCTAAAAAAACAAAAAAAAATTTTTTTACGAAGAAAAAGAGCTTTGGTATTGATTGTGTGACATGGACCACCCAGCATGGCATGCCCTCATCAGAGAAGGTGGTGTGCTCCGCGAGCAAAGCATAATTGAAATAGCTCAAAAGAAATGTGAGAGGCACAAATTTAAGGCTGTCTCCACTCTAAGTGTTTATATGGATTATTTGTGCCCAGCCTGTGGTATTGCCTTACAAGCTCACATTGGTCAGCCACAGTTGGACACACTGCACCTCAACCCCAATGTATTGGAGTCATTTTGGTGCTCTCTGTGCATGAAGGACAACCAGCCAACTTAACAGCACATAGTAATGTTATCCAAGAATAAACCCCGGAATCTGAAAAAGTTTTAGGAAGAAATTTATTTGGTCATTTGGCAGAGGAGAGCAAGCCAGAAAGGGTGTGGCTGTCTCATCGAGGCTTGGGAGGTTTATATGACAGGGTTTCTAACAAGAGCACCAACTAACCTATACAGTTAAGCAAAGAGGGCAGCTTGAAAGCAAAGTTATTGAAATGGATATCAGTAAGTATAAACATTCAGTAAAATTTGGGCAAAGCCAAAACATAAGGGGAACCTAAAATACAAGCTTTTGGTGGAACCCAAACTAGATTTGGATGAACAGACCCAAAGCAGAAATGTGGGTGCATCCAGGACCTGAGGGAATTCAGAATATTCTTTGTAGCCATCTCCAATATTTCTGAATAGTTACTGAGGTCAAGGTGACGTCCTGGGTTCAAATAATCTCTGGTCACATAAATAGTATAATATGTTTTCCAAACAATACAATAAAGCATTTTCTGTAGTAAGCACTTAATAAATGCTTGTTATTGACTTGAAGTGCCAGTCTGGGTTATCCCCCTTTTGAGTCCAGCCTGCTATGTGTTATTGGCAGGAGTCGGATCAAGGTGCTAGAGACATCGTACCAGCAGCGAGAAGAGCGACTGCAGAGGGAGAATGAGGAGCTGAAGGCTCAGTATCTGTCTCACTGCCAGGCAGCTGAGAAGGCCCGAGCTGAGCTTCTGGCACAACACCAGCTTCGCCTTGCTGCTGCTGAACAAGAGAAGGACCAGGAGATGGCGAGGCTCCAGAACTTACAGAGGTAAGGGGCAGGCTTAGGATGGGGAATTTAGGGAAGGCTGGCCCAAAAGGGCTCTCCCCTGAGGGAAAATTCAGCTGTAAGCTATAGCAAAGCCCAAGGTGTACAACTTCTGACTAGTGGTATATTTAGGTTCCTACTCAATCAGTCAGAAAGCATTTATTAAGCTCCTAATATGAGCCAGAAACTGTACTGATAAAAAGAAAGGCAAAAGACAGTCCCTGTCCCCAAGGAGCTCACAGTCTAATTTTTTTTTTCCTTCTGATATGTCAGTGTTGGGATAGTGCTAGCCCCAGGATAATTCTGGAATCTCAGAAGTAGAACAAGGGCCAGGAACCAAATCTCAGAATGTATACAGTTCTTCCAACTATTTCACCAGGATGAACTCTGAAAAGGATTTATCCTATCTATACCTCATATGGTGCTGATGTTGTTTTTCTTTTCTTTTCTTTTTTTTTTTTTTGGCTAGGCAATAGGGTTAAGTGACTTGCCCAGGGTCACAAAGCTAGTAAGTGTTATGTGTCAGATTTGAACTCAGGTCCTCCTGAATCCAGGGCCAGTCTTCTATCCACTGCTCCACCTAGCTGCCCCCTGTTGTTTTTCTTAATGAAAAAGAAAAGGGTGAGAAAGAAATAGAGGGGCTTGACATGGCCATTTAAGGGCATTCAGTTTTGCAAATTCAATCAATTGATTTATTAAGCACCTGCTACATGCCAGGCACTGGGCTAAGTGCCAGGGATACAAAAAGAGGCAAAAGACAGTCCCTGCTGTCACAGAGCTTACATTCTAGTGGGGGAGAGGATATGTAGACATATACAAAGCAAGCCATATACAAGATAAATGGGAAATAATTAACATAAGGAAGGCACTGCAAATTCGACTTCAGACACTTGAAACTTATTGAAACCCTGATTGCCTCACCAAAAAAATAAATAAAACAAATTAGAAGGGCACTGGAATTGAGAGGTTGGGGAAGACTTCCTGTAGGAGGCAGAATTTTAGTTGGAACTTGAAGGAAGCCAGGGAGGTCAGTAGTCAGAATAAAGGAGGGAGCTGTATTCCAGGCATGTTGGAGAGCCAGAGAGAATTCTGGAACTGAGAGACTGGAGTGTCAGTATCACTGGTTTGAAGAGTATGTGTCAGGGAGTAAGGTGTAAGAAGACTGGATAGGTAGGAGGGGGCTAGGTTCTGAAGGGCTTTAAATTCCAAAAAGCATTTTGCATTTGCCCCTGGAAGCAGTTAGAAAGCCAGTGAAGTTTATTGAGTAGGAGGATGGCATGATCAGACCTGTGCTCTAGGAAAATCATTTTGGTAGCTGAATGGTCTGGAATGAAGAGAGACTTGAAGCCGGCAGACCCACCAGCAGGCTACTGCAGTATTCCGGGCTTGAGGTTATGAGGATCTGCACCACGGTTGTGGTGGTGTCAGAGATAGGGGTGTGGGGGTGGGCAATTTAGAGAGATGTTGCAAAGGTGAAATCGACATACCTTGGTAACAAATTGGATGTGGGGTGCACCATTATCTTCCTGTCCTCTCTGATAACCTCCTCTACTTTCATCCCTCTTTACCTAACTTTTTAATTCTATGCAGTGTAACTTTGGCTAAACGACTATATAAATACCAGAAGGTATCTGACATTGAGGCATATATCATGAGGGTAAAGGAGGATATACTCTTCTCCCCAAGGAAGCTACCCTTTACACATGGATCACTAGGACAGCAAAGCCAAAAGCTTTCCCATTCCTTATTGCCATGGTTTTCTCCTTGGCATTCAGGGCATCCATCCTAGAGATACGAAAAGACCATGAGGAGCAGCTACAAAGATTGAAGCGACTGAAAGACCAGGAAATTGATGCCGTTACAAGTGCTACTTCCCAAACCCGGTATACCCCATGTCCCACTCCTGCTTGGAGCCTTCTCTAAACAATGCCATAAGCACTGGTCACCTGTGATTGTGTAGCCTAAAGCTATGCCTTCCCTCTCTCAGGTCTCTAAATGGGGTTATTGAACAAATGGAGAAGTTTTCCTTTAGCCTTAATGAGCTCTCATCTCGTGTGGAAGCCACTCACCTTACCAACTCCCAAGAGCTAGAGATAGGGGCTCGTCAGCGTGATAAGCAACTCAAAGGTACTGGCTTCCTGTTTCCACACACCATCACAACTGACCCAGAATACCTGGGAATAAGGGAGATGTGCCCTGGGTCGATCTGGAAATCAGTATCAGGCAGTAACTGTCTCGGGCATTGCCTGCAGCTCTGCAGGAAAGGTTGACTCTGCAGCAGCGGGACATGGAGGATGAGAGGAACAGGCTACATGAGATCATTGGGAAGATGGAGGCCCGACTGAGTGAACAGAGCCGTCTCCTCGAGCAGGTGAGTTTTTGGAACTCTTGTGCCCAAGCCTGCCTCTCCATTCTCACTGTTACCACCTTGATTTAAGCCTTCATTACTTCATGCCTCCTAGCTGGCTTCCCTGAGCCCAGTCCCTTCCTGCTCCCAGTCCATCATGTATATAGGCTTCAGATCAACCATAAACATGATTTTCATCATGTTATTTCCCCTGCTTGAGAAACTTTAGTGATTTCATATCTAAATTCTCTGCCTAGTTGCCAAGGCCCTCCGTTATCTGTCGTTCCCCTTTATATCTCAGCTTATTTCCTGTTTCTCTCTCCAACCTATTCTCTCTCTTTTCAAGTCAACCTCGCCTCTGCTTCTCTCGAAGATGTACCATGTTTGTTCCTACTTTTGTTCTTCATTCATGTCATTCCCTTAAGCTGGAATGACCTCCCTCTTCTCCTTCTATCCAAAGTCTATCCATCCTCTAAGAGGCCTCATTTCCCAAGTCTTCTCATCTATTCCAATTGTCATTGATCTCTCTGTCCTCTGAATTAAAATTTGCATTTATCACCACAAATTTTACAATTAATCATAAAGCTCCATAGCCTTCCCTTATTGTTTGCCTTCTGTGTATTAGTATTGTTTCCCTAACTACACTTCAGGTTCCTTGATGGGAAGGACAACACCTATCCCTCTGTGTAACATTTAACAATCAACAGTATTTTTGCTAGACTGTTAGAGGGTCACCAGAGCACAGAAAGATGGGGATAAAGGGGGAAGGAATAGGAACAGGGATAGCACTGGTCTTCAGATAGCAATAGCCTAATGCATTTCTGAAAGAATTTGTATATCATAACTTACATGGAAGTTAGTCTCAATGCAGAGGAGGACATGAGAGTCAGGCTAGAAATCAAAGGTTCCCCTTCCTTCCTCTAACATCATCTTGATAACCGGTCTGTAGGAATCCCATTCCAGTGATCTTCCTATTCATTATCTGCCCTTCCAAGAAAGTGCTTGTGACAGATCACAGAAGGAAGGAATGGAGTGGCCTGGGGAGAGGTCAGATCCTATTCCAGGGAAAGCTACACTCCCCTTAAACCTCGATTTTGGGGGTCTCCTACAGGAACGCTGGAGAGTGAGTGCTGAGCAGTCCAAGGCAGAGTCCACACAGCGTTCCCTGGAGGAGCAGAGAAGGGTCATGAGCCAGCAGCTCAGCATGGAGCGGGAGGAGCTGGAGAGGGCCAAGGTGAGCGAGCAGCTTGAGCATCAGTAACCTAGGGCCATCTCACCAGAGGGGCTCCTGACGCCCTCCTCCTCCCCTACTTCTCCTTCCCGTTTCCCAGAATGCTTTACTGGAGGAGCAGAAATCAGTCATGCACAAATGTGCAGAGGAGGGACGGCGGCTGGCTGCAGAGTGGGCTGATTTCTATGCCCAACAAAAGCTAAGTAAAGAGCGGGCAGAGCGTGAGGCCGAGCGTGTGCTGCAAGCAGACTCACAGAGGGAAGGTACCATCGTCAGTCTGGCCAAGGTATGGGACCTCAACTTTGTGCCGTTGTTCTGCAGCATTGTCGGAATTTCAGAGCTGACAGACCCATCCCCACTTTTGTCTAACCCAGGCCTTAAGCTTGACTTGACTGACCTTCTTTCTGGCAGTCTGTGCCCCATCAGTAACTATAGGCAGAAGAGTTTAGCTCTTTGCTAAATATAATCAGTATGATGCATAGGTTATTACTTTCTGAGGGTGGACCAGCTTGGGAAAAGAACACAAGAGTTGGCCTGAACCTGGAAGAGAGGCCCTACGGTGCCCCTTCTCCACAAAAAAAGGGGCTAAAGGCTTTGATTGGAGAAGATAAAGTATGTTCTCTTTGCAGGAACAAGCAGAGTTGAAGATCAGAGCAAGTGAGCTGCGGCTTCGGGAGGAACAGTTGGCCAGGGAGCGGGAAATTCTGGAGCGGGAACGGCAAGAACTAAGGCTGGAGAAGGAGAAAGTCAACGCAGCCGCCCTACGCATCAGACTCCGAACCGAGGAAGTTGAGAGCATGAGCAAGGTGGGAAGCCAGGGAGGTGCCAGCTAGGGCACCAGAGCACTGGGGAGGTGGCGGGAGCTATTGGAGGAGAGACACACCCGTTGATCTTGTCTTCAGGTGGCCTTCCAGAAGTTTGAGGAGGGAGAGCGGGCTCTTCTCGAGGCCCGCAAGTTGCAGTCAGAGCACCAGGCCCGGCTCCAGGTTGTGCAGCAGCAGCAGGAACGACTCCGGCAGCAAGAGCAGCAGCTGCACCAGGCAGGCACCTCCTCTGCTCCCTGGTCTCTGCAGACCCTCCCCCCTCCTCTCTTTGTGGGAATCTCATGGGTGCCTTTTGTTTGTGCTTCCCATTCATTGATGTCGCTAACCTTCCCAAGATCCCCCAGACTCCTTGGGAGCTTTCCCTTGTAAACAAAGGGTCAAGCAAAACATCTGACGTGAGGGTGACATCTGTCAGCTCGGGCAGCATTTCCCACCAGAGTTGGCACTACCTACACTTGTCCAGCCAAAATCACCTCCCATCTCTGTCTCATTCTCCCCTGCCTTTATTATTCTATGTTCTGCACTCTCACAGCTTCCTCATTCTGTCTCTGGGGGGATGGAAACAGGAGAATTTGAATTTGGCTCAGCAGAGGCGACAGCTGGATCATCTCCGACTGGATCTTCCTTCTCCCATTGTGGAGCTAAGCCCTGCAATCCAGGTCCTAGATCCTTCCAGCCTGAATGGTGAGTTGGCCCTGGAGGTAAGAGATACTTTTATGAGTTGATCTCTGGGAAAGTAAATATGGGAGAAGTAGCTGTTTAGGCAATCCACAGCCAGCTTAATAGGGAAGAAGTCTTGGGCCCATTTAGTTTTCCTGACTCCTAATGAGAATATACAGAATCTTCCTGTTCCTTCTCTGTCCCTCCTGCTCTGTGGCCTGAAGGAGGCCCCTCTAATAGTTTCCCTTGGGCCTCTTTCAGCTGTCACCTCTCCTGCCATTGCCATTCCTGGACGCAGCCAGCCTTTTGCAGGCCTCGGCCCTTCCCATTTGCATGCCAAACTGGTGCTGCTGAAACACATGGCTGAGAAGGTGAAGTGAATGTTCCCTAGGCAGCAGTCTTTTGGGCAGTCAGATGTGGCTTCATTCCCATTAAGCTGTAGAGAGGTCCATTTGCTCTGATTTTCTAAAAGGATAAAGGTGCAGAGGTGAGCCTGGAAGAATGGGAAGCTCTGGCCCAAGAATTAATGAATGATGTTGTCCTCTCCCTCTCTGAGATACAGTGAGATGGGAAAGAAGGGGAATGTATCAGATGGAAGTTGGCCAGCTGACCATTCTAGGGTTCTCCCTCTGTATGTACAATGAGGAGCTGGTCTCTCTCTTCTCAAGGAGAACAGGCTTGCTACATCGTGACTGTTCTGTATGCTCTGATTTCATTCACACGCACCCCTTCCTACAGGACCGGGACTTTCTGGAGGATGAGAAATTCTTCTTGGAGACATTGAAGAAAACTTCCTATAACATGACACCCTATACAGCCTGAGTACCACTCTGGCCCTCTAGCCAGGGAGGGTTCAGATGCTGGAATCTATACCTACTACATTCTGCCAACTTGTCTGCCAGTTCTCATCTCATGGCGTTAGCAGAGATGGCACCACCTCAAACCATGCCAGCCTCCTCCCCTGTACCTTGGAGGCACCCACTGGACTACTTGGACCCACTCGCCTAAGCCACATGTTCCTGATCACACATTCAGCGTGCTGTTACCCAGGCATAGCATCAACAGCAGCGAGTGGGGAAGAGGAGGGGACAGCTTTTCTGCATTGCTGAGCTTCTCTGTTTCACCTCAACACCTGATGCTCCTCATTGCTGGCCAAAGGATCTGGCCAGCCTCCCTGCCTGCCAGAGCTTCACACCACCTCGGGGCTAGAACAGGGTCAATGTTTCTTGATCACGTAATAACACAAAACAAAGCAGGATTCAGGGAGTGGAACCCTCAGTAAATCTCCATTTAAGGTCCTTCAGATACCATCTTAGTGAACAGGAACAGCCCTTAGCCAGCTTGGGGAAGGAGGGGCTGGCACAGTGGCTCTGGATTCTAATGCTCTCACAGTAGCCGGAGTCTTCCAAAATGATTTAGGTCGTGCTCTTTAGACAGTCTTGTGACAGGGCTGGTTTTTCCCAGGGAAGCCACAGCAGAGCCTTGGGCCCTCAGAGAATTGAGGAGCCGCTGACAGCTAACACAAGGTATCCTGCCTGATAGGAAACAGTCCTCCCCCAGATCTTTAGAGACCTGGCCCTGGGGTAGCTTGGAGCAGGCATGCATGGTTTCTGCTGAGACTTAAGCAAACTTCTGGTTTCAGCAGCCACTCTTGCCCACAAGTCCACTCATTCTCTTTGTTCCCCAAGCCTGCTGTCTAATGGGCTCTCAGCTGGAGCACTCAGCCCTGCAGCTTGTTCATTAGATTTTTCCATATGTGCAGGGGGGACCAGGGAGCTAGAGAAGGAATGCTGCCCATTTGTGTTGCCTACCCTGGAGCCAAGGCTGTGGGGAAAATGAAAACAGACGGCACCAGATGTCACAGCTCCATTCTGCTCCAGCTCCGGAGAGCAGCTAATGGAATCTACCGTGTCCAGGCCTCTTGCCTTTTCAATTTTCTAGCGTGTGGGAGATATGCCAAGACTGGCTAGGAAGATGGCAAGGGAGAGGGAGGATTAGGGGATCAGTAATTGTTCCATGTGGAACCAAGGTCAATTTAGCTCTTCAAATAAAATTACAATTCTGTAACTGCTTCTTCCAGTAACCAGTTTATCACCTTCCATCAGGAAACATCAGCCAAGTGAACAGGCAGAGATGAAAGATTTGCCTGGGCTACCCCGAGGCAAAATGTAACTTCCTTTTCTTTCATAACATTTCACAGAGACCTCTTACTTACCTTTTCCCATAGTTCACATTTTTGTTTAATAGGTCAGTTAAAGTTTCAGTGTTACTAATTCCTGAATTCCCACAATTTACAATGCATCTCACCCAGTTTCTCCTTGTTTTTCAAACACGCTTAATAATCAGTTACATGCTTTGAAATTAGTTCCAAAGAGCAGGAAGGAGGTCTCAGACCCTTCTGAATGCTAAGCACCTTTTTCAGAGATGTCTTCATGCTCTATAGCAACCCCACAAACACCCTCTACAAAATTCTAAATGTCCAGATCCTTTCAAAATGCCCTCTGGGTGGATGCCCAAACTAACACCAAGGAGAGCAACCAAATAACCTGTGTATCGAGGAGTCTCTGTTCGTTGCCTGGTATGAGGAAGATCCCCAGTAACCACTTTAGTCTGAGGCAGCAGGATGTGGAGCAGCGGTGTCAAACTCGAATAGAAAAGGGGGCTGCTAACTCACACATAAGCGTCCTTGTGGGTTGCATATTAACTTTTAAAAAAACCACACACAAACATGTTTTATTGTATATTTTGCTAAATATTTCCCAATTACATTTTAATCTGGATTGGGCTGCACTTGGAAAGGTTGCGGGCCACCACGTGTTTGACACCTCTGATGTAGCAGTAGAGTCTAAATTTGGAATCGGGAGCACTGTGGGTGCAAATCCTGCCTCTGACTTCTTAGTAGGGTGACTATGGTTGTCACAATTTCTTCATCTGTAAGATGGGGACCTAATACCCTCAGTACCTTCTTCACAGGGTTGTTGTGAGACCAAAATGATATTTTTGTTGGTTTTTTTGTTTTCTATTTTCAGGCAATTGGGGTTAAGTGACTTGCCCAGGGTCACACATCTAGTAAGTGTCAAGTGTTTGGTCTGAGGCCGGATTTGACTTCAGAGCTGGTGCTCTATCCACTGCGCCACCTAGCTGCCCCCAAAGTGATGTTTTTTGTGTATATGAAACACTTTGTAGGCTTTAAAAGCTCTACATAATGTCAGTTTTGGTAGATGTAAGACTAGTTTCCCCAGCCCTTTTAATTTCTAGACCAGTGCTCTTTGTGTTCTATCATGCGGTGGGGCAAGAAAATTATTGACTCCAGGAGGTGGATCTGGGTTCTCATCTTGGCGGTCACCTACTAGCTATGGCCTCAGAAAAGGCTGTTCATCTCTCTCTGGACCAGAGTTTCTTCCTGGAGAAAATAAGGGGGTTAGACTAGATGCTTCTTAAGGTCCCTTCCAGTCTAAACTTCTTGGAGTAATGAAATCTCTACAAGGTTACCGCTCTACTAAGTGACATAGCTGAGGCAGGTATTGTTTGGAGCTAAAACTAAAAGGTCCCTGCTCCCTACTGCAGGGGTATGGCAGCTGGTTCAGTTTCAGTTATGTCTGACTCCATTTGGGGTTGTCTTGGCAAAGATACTGAAGTGGTTTGCCATTTCCTTCTCCAGCTCATTTTGCAGATGAGGAAACTAAGATAAGCAGGGTTAAGTGACTTGCCCAGGGTCACACCATTAGTTAGTGTCTGAGGCCAGATTTGAACTCAGGAAGATGAGTCTTCCTAGCTCTAGGCTGGGCACTCTATCCACTTTGCCACCCAGCTGCTCATAATGTAGTCCAGAGGTTATCAGAAAGGGTTCAGAATAAAATACTTTCCCTGATCATTCAAAAGGAATGGTAACAGCACTCTCCCATCAAATTCTGGTTGTGCAGAAGACTGTCATGAATAATTAGTAAGCCTCTTCATCAAAGTAATCAGTAAAAAGAAATTGGAGACATTGATAGAGGAAAAGATAAAATATTCAAGAGTCATTGAGCTCTCCGACTAGCAGTGAGGTTAAGACCTCAGATCAACCAAGGAGAAATAGAATGGTCTCATTGAGGTGAGTCTGTTCTTAGCAGTCTCGAGGGTTATAGGTTCTGTGAATCAAGGGACATGGTGGAGGCCAGCTTCCCCACATGTCTGAGGCTCTGAGATACCCAGTCCATCCTTCAAAAGTTCGTGCTTGTTTCTTTCAACCACCTCTCTCAGACTCTTCCTCTGAAGTCCCATCTACGTAGGTATGGAATGTCTCAGGGTCAAGAATCTCTCAGACAATTAGGAGTCACATTCCCTTACATGGAGGAAGCATAGCACTCAGTGTTACAGGGCTGTCCTCTAAGGAATCACCCCAAAAGGTGAGGAGTGAAGGTATTACATATATATTATTACATTTGGTCTTTGCAACAATTCTAGAAGATTCATACAATAAGCATAGGGAGTCCTGTACTTGGCTTAAAACTGCACCATGACATTTGAGACATTCTGTCTCATTCCCCCATTTTACTGATGAGGAAACTGATGCACAACAATATTGATTAACTTGAGTTAGTGAAAAAAGCATAAACTCTGGAGTCAGGAGTCCCTGGGTTCAAATCCTGTTTCATATTTCCCCCTTAAGTCTTTTCTTCTAAACATATCCAGTTCTTTCAACCACTCCTCATATAGCAAGACCTCAAGGTCTTTCACCATCCTGGCTGCTCTCCTCTGGTCATTCCAGTTCAAAACTAATAACTAATCGTTTTACATAGGCAAAAACAATTTTGTTTTATTTTGTTGGGGGAGAGATTAGGAGGGAGTGAGTCCAGTGTGCATGAGGGGGTAAAAGTGGCATTGAAAAGGATAATCTAATAAGCCACAGTAACATGAGTGAGAAAAAGGAACCCATTCTCCAGAAAATCTTCATTCATTCCATAAATTGTCAGATGTGTTGATGTGGGTTACTAGCTGGGCAAAGCCCACCCCTCAAAATGCAGAGGAATCCAAGCTAAGTTGAAAGCAGAAAAGTTCTTATTTTTTTAAATTAATTTATTTTTAGTTTTCAATAATCACTTCCATAAGCTTCTGAGTTTTAAGTTTTCTCCTCCTCCCTCCCCACCTCCCTTCCCAAAACAGTGTGCAATCTGATATAGGCTGTACATACACATTCCTATTAAACATATTTTCTCAGCAGTCATGTTGTAAGGAAGAATTAGAACCAATAGGAGGAACCACAAGAAAGAAGAAACAAAATAAAACAGAAGGAAAAAAAAGAGCAAATAGTATGCTTAGAACTGCATTCAAACTCCATAGTTCTTTCTCTGGATGTGGACAACATTTTCCATCATGAGACTTTTGGAGATGTCTTAGATCCTTGCATTGCTGAGAAGAGCTAAGTCTATCAAAGGTAGCCATCACACAATGTTGTTACTGTGTACAAGGTTCTCCTGGTTCTGCTCACTTCACTCGGCATCAATCCATACAAGTCTTTCCAGGTTTTTCTGAAGTCAGCCTGCTCATCATTTCTTATAGCACAATAGTATTCCATTACAACTTGCTCAGCCATTCCCCAATTGATGGGCATCCCCTCAATTTCCAGTTCTCTGCCACCACTGAAAGAGCTGCTATAAATATTTTTGTACATGTGGGTCCTTTTCCCATTTTTATGATCTCTTTGGGATATAGCCCTAGAAATGGCATTGCTGGGTCAAAGGGTATGCACATTTTTGTAGCCCTTTGAGCATAGTTCCAAATTGTTCTCCAAAATGGTTGGATCATTTCACAACTCTACCAACAATGCATTAGTGTTCCAATTTTCCCACATCTTCTCCAACATTTATCATTTTCCTGTTTTGTCATGTTGGCCAGTCTGATAGGTGTGATGTGGTATCTCAGAGTTGTTTTGATTGATTGTTTACATTACCTGCCTGTTTACATTACATTATGAGGTAACTCACAGAAAACAGATAGGTTGGTCTCAGAAGTATTTTCACAGGGTAGATTTTGTTGAACTACTTTTTTTCCCCCTTTTCTTCTTGTTCTTTTTCTCTTGTTCTTTTTAACTTTTTTTAGCTGAGGGAGAGTTCCCTCAGCTCTGGGCCCCCTCACATGGACTGGGTTTAGTCCTGGAGGGAGACTGTCCACAAAAGAAAGGGGCCAGTTTCTCTTTCTCAGACTTTCTGGATCTTTACACTTCTATCTCAGACCCTTGGGGAGAATCACTTAAAGTTCAAGTTTAGCTAGAGTTTCCTCAAAATGGGGATTAAAAAAGTATTCAATATACAATGTAGATCTGTCATAGGACAGTTATTTATTTCCTTCAAACAAACAAAAAAAATGTTTAAATCACAAAAGACAAACATGCCTTGACCAAGACCTAGAAATGTAGCCATAACTACTTTTTTATATTCTTCCAAGAAAGGTGATGCTTAAAACATCAAAACACAAAGCATTTTGCAGGACTCTTTAATAGGCATTTCTCATTCTACCATACAGTCTCTCTTGAGGTCCGTATTTTCTAGCCAGTCGGGCCATGGGTCTAGGCTCCTCCTGTCAATGGGAAGAAGTGCTCTAGTAACTCTTGGGGGGGCACACCCTAAATTGTTGCTGGCCCTGCCTGTAATTAGGAGCTCTTAACCCCTCAAACTCAGAGAGTTTTTTGCCTCCAAAGCTGGAAACATCTGTCTCAGGATCACTGATAAATTATCCATGCTCAAGGAAAGAAACAGAAAGTAAAAGAGGCAACCACAGACCTAGGCTTAAGCTCATGTAGCCAAGCCCCTGTCCTAGCTGGCAGTGTGAACCATGTGAATGGCATCCATTTCTAGTAGAGTAAAAGTGTGGCATGAACCACGTCCTGCAAAGAGGAAGGAAAAGAGAACCAAAGGTTATATAGTCACTCCTTTGAAAGTCTGCTGAAGAGGTAGCTCTGCCTGGTTCAGGGCCATTCCTCTCTAGAGCAGCACCCCAACGCCCAGCCCCAGTCATGAAACAGGGGGAGGGAAGACCTGGGCACTACCCATCTGGGGCTGAGTATGATTCCTCGGGAGTAGCCAGGAGCCCAGACTCAGTACTCCAAAGAGTGTACTCTAGACACAACAGTCTAGGGACCCTGCTGTTTAAACCATGATACCAATAAATACCTTGGTTGTTGACAGACAGATGAACAAAAATGAGAGAAGTGATGCCACCATGAGTCAAGAAAGGGCCCCTTACAAAGAAATGGAAGCTGTTCCACCCCCTCCAACAAAAAAAAAAAGTCCACTTACTATGCAATTTTGCCCAAAGCCAGTCCAAAAATTTCACCTTTGTCTCAGTCCTACCTCTCAAGATTAGATATTTAGTTATGTGACTCAGAGGGACTTTGAGGACTTTCCTGTGATGCTGCTGCTCCCTGGTGGTGAACTGGCATTCAGCTACTAGGATGGCTTAAGGATGGTCTTAAACCAGAAAGTGATGAGTTTATGAAAGGAATACATTCCATCACCCCACTCCCCCTGGTGGCCTCCCACTGCCCATGCCTGGCTCTGAGAATGAATATACAGCTCTTCTGGGCACACAGATAGGGGCCAGTAGGTAGAGGCGGGGCCCATATTTTCTACACACCAAAGTGTTCCCCCATTCCCTATGCACTGCTAAACCACAGCATGGGCATCGCCTCAATCAAAGTGAGAACTTGGAAAGACCTTAGCTTAGAAAGGCCAAGGTCTCCCACTGCATCCTGGATCACCTCCAGTCGTCCTGATCCATAGCCACTTGAACCCAGACCACACCGCAGGAGAAAATGAGGCTGGTAACTTTGCACGGCTCTCCTTCACTTAAATCCAATTCTCTTGCAAGTCATGGCATCATCTTCCTGATGTCAAGGTTCTCTTCAAGAATGAAGGACAAACCACGACAGTAATTACTGCCAGATGCTATTAGAAAAGAATAGTAGGGCCCTTTAAGTGTGCAGTATAGTATGGAGCTAAAGTGGTTTGTGAATTATTTGGGATGAGTGTAAGTCACTGCCCCTTTCATATGTGGCCATTTTGGTTGCTAAACAGAAAAAATATATATATTTCTAGAAGGAAAACTGATTTTTAAAAAAAATCCGTTTGAGAAAAAAGACAGACTCTCATAAAATTTTGAGAGACAAGCTGTTCTGAGGACCAGAGAGACAAGTCTCTCAAAAAATTGTAATGAGAGGATCTGTTTGAAGGCAGAACGATGCTAATGTAATGATAGCTGCTGGACATTGTGGTCCATCAGCTTGTTTACGTATGACTGTTTTTTAGAGTTTTGAAGGTTACAAGTAAGAAATTATAAAATCAAATAACTGTTTGGAGACTGTGGGAAGATCAAGAACTCCTGGGGTCATTCATTGCTTATGAGGCATCATGGATTGGAGACATTAGGAGTCAGAGAAGAAACTATAGGAAGAAGCAGGTAAAAGAAGAGCAGAAAAAGAAAAGAGGAAGCTTAGGGCCAGGAGCTGAGGTGAGCAGGCATGGGTGAATTAGGAGAAAAATGAAAGGCTATAGAATATCAAAGCTTTCAGGAGTTGGGCCATTAAGACAGCTAGCTGTTGCAGCAGTCTTTGTGGAGAGTCATGCTGATTTCAAGACCAGAACTGCTTTACTTGGAGCTGCTTTTTGAAAAGCCATCTGGGCCTGTTGCTCTTTAGTGCCCTCCACAGGCTAAGATGGGAGGCAGCTAGGTGGTGCAGCAGATAGAGATGCAAAAAGCTCCTTCACCTGGCCTGGAGTCAGGAAGACCAGAGTTCAAATCCCATCTCAGACACTCACAAGTTGTATGACCCACCCGCCTGCCCGAGCAAGTCACTTAACATCTGTTTTCCTTAATTCACTAGAGAAGGAAATGGCAAACCACTCTAGCAGCTTTGCCAAAAAAACGAATAAACCAACCCATGGATAGCATTGTCATGCTATGCTCCATGAGAGTCAGGCATGACTAAAACAACTCATTTTGGGGCAGCTAGGTGGTACAGTGGATAGAGTGTTAGGCCTGGAGTCAGGAAGACTCTTCCTGAGTTCAAATCTGGCCTCAGACACTTACTAGCTGTATCATCCTGGGCAAGTCACTTAAACCCTATTTGCCTCAGTTTCCTTGTCTGTAAAATGAGCTGGAGAAAGAAATGGCAAACCACTCCAGTGTCTTTGCAAAGAAAACCCCAAATGCAGTCACAAAGAGTCAGACACAACTGACTAAAAAAAACAGGCTAAGAAATGGGAAACCTCTCAGGAGTGCCTTGTGTTGTCCTCCACTGTCATTTCTTGTTTGAGGGAGAAACAGGAGGGAAAGACAGGCTTTGCAACTGCTTTGCTATGAAAAGAGGCTGGGCTTTTCTGAGAGCTAATGAAACTAAGCAGAATCTCCTGGTATTTGAAGAGATCAGAAATGGTTTGAAAGGTTACATGGTCCTATGGCTGTCCACAGCTTGAGAGGAAGAAACTTCTCAGAGTCCCAGAAAAAAAAAATCTAAAGAGCTTAACAGTTCTTTTAAAAAAATATATTTTATTTTTCCCCAATTACATGTAAAAACAATTTTTAACATTAGGTTTTTTTTTATTTTGAGTTCCAAACTTTCTCCTTCCCTCCCCCCCTCATTGAGAAGGCAAGCAATTTGATATAAATTATATATGTGCAGTATGCAAAATCAGTCATCCATATCAGTCATATTGTAAAAGAAAACACAGACAAAAAAGAAAAAAGAAAAAGAAAGCAAAGAAAAAGTATGCTTCGATCTGCATTCAGACAGTTTTCTCTCTGGAGATGGATAGCATTTTTCATTATAAGTCCTTTAGAATTGTCTTGGATCAATTGTTTTGCTGAGAATAGCTAAATTCTTCATTGTTGATCACAGTACAATATTGCTATTACTATGTACAATGTCCTCCTGGTTCTGCTCACTTCAGTCTGTATCAGTTCATGTAAGTCTTTCCAGGTTTTTCTGAAAGCATCCTGCTCATCATTTCTTGCAGCAAAATAGTATTCCATCACAATCATATACAACCACTTATTTAGCCATTCCCCAATTCCCTCAGTTTCCAATTCTTTGCCATCATTAAAAGGGAGCTTCACAGTTCTGCTTAAGGGAACTATCTGTCACTGAAAGAGCATAACACTTTTTGAGCCCCTAGGCAAGAACTGCTGTGTGCTAAAAGAGTTTGACCAAGATTTGCAGACAAGCCATTTTGCCCAGCAGGTAATACATGTTACAGCCTTTTTTTTTTTTGCTTTTTGGTTAGGCAATAGGGGTTAAGTGACTTGCTCAAGATCACACAGCTAGTAAGTATCAAGTGGCAAGTGTCCGGGACAAGTAGGTGGCACGGTGGCTAGAGCACTGGACTTGTAGTCAGGAGGATGAGAGTTCAAATCCAGCCTCAGACACATGATCTTCACTAGCCGTGTGACCCTGGGCAAGTCACTTAATCCCAGTTGCCTTGCAAAAAAGAAAAAAAATAGAGAACCAGGACATTAAGGCCTGCTGTCCAGTGATGAATTGCCCCAGGCATATGGGGCTTATACCTTCCAGTATCTACCTTTAAGGTTTCTGAAGTGGGTTTGATTCTTGCCTATGGACACTGTGTTCTGGTGGGAGAGTATATAGCTTAGTTTTAGGAATGGACTGTTATATTTTTATTATTCCTGATTTTGTTTTCGAGTAAGTAAAAGTTATGTTTATTATTGCTTTTGCCTTATCATTTAGCAAATGTTTTATGTTTAAGAATTAATGATGTCATGACTGTACATGTATAATCCATATCAAATTGCTTTTCTTCTCAATGAAGGGAAAGAGCGGAAGGGAAAGAATTTAGAAGTCAACATTTTAAAAAATGAATATTAAAAATTGTTTTCACACATAATTTGAAAAAAATAAAATATTTAAATCCTTTAAAAAAGTTAATGATGTCAAACTAAAAACCCTTAAACTAGGTGGGCTTTAAGATCCTTAACAACTTTAAATCTATGATTCTACCTGAAATAAGGCAAACTGTTTGCTCCATCAATATTTTGGTCCACTAAAAGCCCAGATCACATTCTGCAAGGACATTAATGGTTTTCTTGCTGATGAATCCCAAAGCATTCACACCTCCACTTAAAACACTCTTACCCTATACAGGAGGTGATTCAAGGTTAGATTTTTACTCTATGTTTCCCTGCAGCATTGACATCTTAAAACCAGTTACTGATATTTAAATATTAAACTAAATATGAATTCCCCACTTCGATTCATCATCAGGTTTATCATCCACCTAATTATTTCTTTTTCCTAATGGAGTGCTATAATCCATACAGTGACTGCATAAAACAAAGAATAATGCTCAGTAAATGTAGAAGCATCACACTTTAATTGTACTGGGTTCCTGTGTATATGCAATACATATTTATGACATAAAACACTAATAAGTTGTGGGATTAATGATTTAGTAAAAAAAAATAGATTTTTTAACAAAAAAGTTGATGGTATCATGTCGACTGATTTTGTATAAATGTGAAGCACATACTGTGGGCTCAGAAATTATGGTGTTAGGGGCAGCTAGGTAGCGCAGTGGATACAGCACCGATCCTGGAGTTAGGAGGACCTGAGTTCAAATCCAGCCTAAGACACATAACACTCACTAGCTGTGTGCCAATGGGCAAGTCACTTAACCCCAATTGCCTCACCAAAATAAAATTTAAAAAAAAATTATGGTGTTGAGTAATAGAAATATATTCTTCCCACATCAGGATTACTCCTAAAACTTGAGAGTTTTGAGGTTTAGCAGGGAGGTGTATCTAGCTCTGGGAACCCCAAACTTGCCAACATGAGTGTAGATTGAATGGGTGCACTAGTCTAGAGAGCAAGAATGGAGGGCCACACCATGCCCAGATTACATACGCAATAATGTTGTTATGGTTTCATTTTGTGGCAGCAATAGTGATGGGTATGTGCTTGTACTGACACAGAACATCTGTCTTTAACCAGATAAAATCAGATTGAGCAGATTTCACCACCTTTGGTTAGTTTTCCGTATGCTGAGTGATACATTTTCTACCAAATATGTTTCACTGTACTTTTTCGTTGCTTTTAATTCTGTAGTTTTTAAGAATGGACATTACTCCAAGGAAATGTGGAAAAGTTGTAGCTCTTAAAGAGTACAATTGTTCAACTGAGTTCAATTACTGTTGTAGCCAATAACTGAAAAAAGTTCAATGATTGTTGGAGATATGCAATGGCTCTTTGTGGGAAGTCAAGCATTTAGATCATTCAGCCCACGATGAAATAGAATTAGTTGCACTGATGTACGCAAGAAAGTGCGGTTGAAAACTAACTATTGCTGCTAGTAGCCCAATTAATCCTCAGAAAACAAGCAAAGATCTTCCAAGTGACTCAGAACACGGAGGGGCTGTTATTGGTTCTTCCTCTATAGTACAGCATAGGCCTCGTGAATGAATGAGGTGTTAAAAGCTGCTAACCATTCCTATGAAGAAAACATGTTTGTCATGGGCAAGACGTTACAAAAACTAGATACTGAAGATTGGAAAAGGGTGAATTTTACTGATGAAATCAACTTTTTCATTCAAAGCTATTCCAAAACCATTGTCAGAAGAATTCCAGGTGAGCCTGTAAGATGTGGGCATTTTTATTAGATTGTAAAACCTCCACACAACAAAAAAGTGGGGGTTTTTTTCCGGGGGAGGAATTGTTTTTTTACTTCCAATGCGCTGTCTTGTTAAGGGAATAATTGATAAATATATTGATTTACTGATGTAGTACATGTGGTCTCGAGAGCACGGGTTCTTAATGTGTCATAGACTCCTTTGGCAGTCAGATGAAGCCTATGAATCCCTTCTCAGAATGTTTTCAAATGCATAAAATCAAATACATGGGATCATAAAGGAAACCAATTATATTGAAATCATTATAAAAATATTTTTAAAAACAAGTTCATAGACTCCAGATTAAGAACCTTTACTCTAGAGCTATTATCCCAACTCCCACTTTCACTGATGGTTGGGTACCCAGAGCATCCACTCAGGGCTCCAGGGGTACCCCTGATGGGCTATGGGGTTGTTTTTCTAATGCAATGTATTGAATATTAAGCATACATTTGATGAACATTCATTGTTCCAAGTAGAACCTTTATTATAGCCCAGAAGTTTTCAAGGAAGCTCTTGTGTTATTGAAGCATGTTTATATCCATTTCCTGGATAAATTTCTTAATCTTTTGTGATTTGAGACATGGGACAAGATTGTGTTGCTCCATTAGTGTGTTTCCTTCATTGATTATCAGTCAATATCAAATTGTAAAGTTTATAAAATGGTAGAAACAGTTCATATAAAATATCCCTCCAAGAATCTGGGACACACACTCCCACTCAGTCCATAAAAAGTCCAGGGGAAAGAGCTCGAGTTGATTGATCACATGTGGCAAAGGAGTAACTCACAGTTCCTGGCAATCCTTTTGTTGGAATCCTCAAGATGTTCCCCTTAATTATAATATAGAGTTTTGTTTGGTTGTTTTTTTTTTTTAACCTGCTGGGGTCTTGTTTGGATCTTTTCGCTGAGATGTAAAACTGTCCAGTCTGCCCTTGGGTCCCAGTGCAGATACTATGGGGTACAACAGAGCCATTGCTGTAGCAGGAATGCTGCTAAAAATAATCTTTTTTTTTTTTTTGCCTAGGCAATGACTTGTCCAGGGTCACACAGCTAGTAAGTGTTTTGTGTCTGAGGTCAGATTCGAACTCAGGTCCTCCTGAATCCAGGGCCGGTGCTCTGTCCACTGCACCCCCTATAATGAATTTTTTTAAAAATTGAAAGTCAAAATCTTCTGGCCTTCCAAAGTTAATAAAGTGTTCTTCCAAGCCACTGGGAAAAAGAGGCAAAGGCTGAGGCTAAGAAGAACTTACTCTTCTACCCCACAAACAGGTGCTTCTTAGGTTGATGATCTTTGGCTCGAATGTTTACTCTGTGCTGACAGATATTTGAATTCCTGAGTTCTGAACTAGCTCCTGGTTTTATACAATCCCCCAACCCAGAGAATGACCAAATTTAATCAGCTAATCTGAACACACTTTTTATGCAATGTCACTTCAGTTGATCAAGGACTTTTATTTCACTTAGTCAAAAGCCTATAAGTGATTCACTACAGAAATATTCTCACTTGGCTGTCAGGACTTAATATCTTCACACTTACATTAATGGGAAAGGGTGATCTGATTTACTCAATCAAAACTTTCTTCTAGTCCCCAACCCTTTACCTGTGTATTGAGATGCAGAATTGTTCTGAAATTACAGAAATTCCCAAATGGAGATGGAATACTACAACACAATCTTGTCCCATGTCTCAAATCACAAAAGATTAAGAAATTTATCCAAGAAATGGATATAAACATGCTTCAGTAACACAAGAGCTTCCTTGAAAACCTGGGGGCTATAATGAAGGTTCGACTTGGGAAAATGAATGTTTATCAAAGGTATGCTTAATATTCAAAACAATAAAAGCGGTTTCATGATGAATTAAACAATGTCTAAATCTTGTGAATTCAGTGCCAAATCATGAAAAACAAGTTTTTTGCAAAGGAAGTCATTATATATTAAAGGGTTTTTTTTAATTTTTTTATTTTTTTTAGGGGCAGCTAAGTGGTGCAGTGGATAGAGCACTGGCCCTGGAGTCAGGTGGACCTGAGTTCAAATTTGACCTCAGACACATGATACTCACTAACTGTGTGACCCTGAGCAAGTCACTTAACCCTAACTGCCTCGCAAAAAAAAAAAAGTTTTTTAAAATAAAAGTTACAAGGTTTATTGAATTATTCAACAAATTTACTTACTTTTCCTCCAAGTAATTAGCACATCAATATAGTTCTGTCCTAACATAAAAACATAAATTCATAACATCTCTCCTATACACCCCCTCGAGTCTCTTTTCTGACACGGAAAACACACCGGTGCAAGCCCTCATCATCTCACGCCTGGACTACTGAAATTGTCTTCTCACTGGTCTTCCCTGTCTTGTCTATGCCAATCCAATCCATCTTTTACTGAGGCCAAACTGAGCTTCCTAAAGTGCAGGTATGGATACCACCAACTCCCTCCCACCCTCCACTTAATAAACTCCATCAACTCCCTATTACTTTCAGGATCAAATATAAAGTCCTGTTTGGATTTGAAAGCCTTTCATGACTTGGCCCCTCTCCTGCCCTTCCAGTCTTCTTACACCTAATTCCCCTCCACATACTTTTTGCGCCCCCTTTGTTGTCCCTCCCAGCGGACTGGACATTTTTACTGATAGTACCCCATGTACAGAATTCTTTTCTCCCTTCTTGTCTCTGCCTCCTGGCTTTCCTCAAGGCCCAGCCACAAGAAGAAGCCTTTCCATATCCCTCTTAATGCTAGTGCTTTCCCTCTGCAGAAGAGTCCAATCGAGCCTGTATATATCTTGTTTGTACGGGGTTGTTGGCATTATCTCCACAATTAGATTGCAGGCTCCGTGAGAAGTGATCTTTTTTGGCCTTTCTTTGTATCTTCAACGCTTGGCATAGGCACTTAATAAATGCTAGATAACTACTTATCTCCTTGCCTGGAACACGGCAAATGCTTAATAAATGCTTGTGGATTTCAATGGACTGGGCTGGGTTATTTGAGGGATGGGAGGGCAATAAGGAAATCTATGAGGTTGGGGAGAGGGCTGACATGGGGGGAGGAAGCAAGCAAGGCTCGACACCCGAGTCAAAGACTCTGCCCCGCCCCCTCCCCGTTAGCTCACAGCCTCTGCGGCCCGCCCCGGTGACTTAGGCGGTCTGGGGGCGGGGCCAGGCAGGCGGGGCCTCTCCGCTCAGGGAACGCAAGAGCCGCCTCTTTGGGGTCCTGGCGGCAGCGCTAACGCTGCGGCCCTAAGGAAGATGGCGGCGCCCTGGTGGAGAGTCACGCTGTACGGAACGCGGAGTGCCCGCGGCTTCAGCACTGCGGGTGAGGGGCCGGGATGGGGAAGGGACGAAACGGGGGCGAGGTCGGGATCGAAGTCGCGCTCTCTGAGCTGGACCTAGGCTTTCCGCCAGTGACTCGATGGTTCTTTCCGCCCCATTAGCCGTCCTGAGCCGCCGGTCCGCCCCGCTGGGGCCCATGCCCAATGAGGACATCGACGTGAGCGAGCTGCAGAACCTGGAGAGGTATCGCAGTTTCGACCGCTACCGGCGCTACGCCGAACGCGAGGCGAACGCCCCACACTGGTGGAAGAGCTACCGCGACTACTTCCGGCAGCCCTCAGGTGCGCTAGGGCGCCTCTGAATCTCCTTCCTGTCATCGCGAGACCTGCCCGGTCCCGCCCCGCGCTCAGCCCTGGTCTCTGCGCCGTCCCCCGTCACTCCACCCTAGGTAGAAGGAGAGCTGGGTGTCCAGCGTTCCAGCCAAGTCTCATTTTGCAGATGAAGAAATTTGGGTCTACCTGGAGAGCTGCCCCAGGGCACGCAGAGAGGGTTATTTTTCCTGAAAATATGTAGATGGTAATCTTATCTCACTATAATCTTAGGCAAATGATTTCACCCCTCTGGGCCATCAGTTTACGCTTCTGCAAAAATGGAGATAATAATAATTATCATAGCCAACATTTATATAGCGCATATTTATGCACCAGGCAGTGTGCTAAGTGATTTACAATTATGATCTCATTTGATCCCCGCTACACTCCTGGGAGTTAAGTGCTGTTTTTATCCCTATTTTACAAATGATGAAACTGAGGTCTGCCAGGAGAGCTGAAGAGTTTCACCCAAGTGTACCCAGATGGTGTTACTTTTCCTGAAAAAAAAAATGGAAATTATAATTGTATCTCACCATAAACTTGGGCAAATGATTTCACCCCTTTGGGTACCACGTCTGTAAAATGGAGATGATAATAATAATAGTTAATGTTCTTTATATCACTTAAGTGTGTGCCAGGAAATGTGCTGAGTGCTTTACAATGGTGATCTCACTTGATTCTTACAACACCCCTGGAAATTAGGTGCTGTTATGCTCCTCATTTTACAGATGGGGAAACTGAGGCAGTGGTGAAGTGACATTCCAGAGTCACACTTAGTATGTAACCTGTATTCTTGGAGGGAGTACCCAAATCAAGGAGATCAAAGATGGGAGAATCAAATGAATGTATATAAAGCATACTAGAGATCTCAAATCGCTGCCCCAGTATCAGTTTCTGCTATTAGAGTTATTACTATAATTAATACTGCTGACTTCTTGGTGTAATGATAAATGTAGGAACTAAGGCGGGAATACCAGTTTTTTACTCTTTCCTAGATGTGATCCTGAGCAAGTCATTTTGTTTTTCTGAGCCTCAAACTTTCCTCTTTTGTAAAATGGGGAAGATAATCCTTGGACTACTTAATTCATAGGGTGGTTGCAAGGAAAGTGCTATGTAAAGTCTTCAAACAGAACATATTACTATCACTGAACTCTTTATAGTTAAAGTTGCCATCACTCATGTCACCATTTCATTTAATGCTGACATTAACCCTGTGAAGTAGGCAAATATCATTTCATCCCATTTTACAAAAGAGGAAACTAAGGTTGTGAGAGCAGTACATTTGTGCAGCTTGCCCACATCTCACAGATAACAGGTAGTGGAATCCAGGCTAAAACTGGTCTCTCAGCTTCAAATTCATTGATTTTGTTTTTAAAGCTATTGATATTCCTTGTGTGTGTTTGGTTGTTTTGTTTTGTTTTTTAATACCGCCATCACTTTCTAAGACTTCCCTTTTTCATAGGACACTCCCTTGTAACAGAGGTACAATTAAGCAAAACAAATCAATACTTTGGCCATCTGAAAATACACCTAATCTGCACCACCACCTTCCTGCTCAGAAGTGGAGACATGCTTCACCATGAGTCATCAGTTTATACAGGTCGTCCGTAGTATCTCAGAATCCATGTTTGTTATTCTTATGGTTCAAAAATATTCTGTTCCATTCATATAGGCAGCTGGGGGTTAAAATGCGTAGAATAAATGAGCTTGGAATCAGACAGTCCTGAGTTCAAATCCTGCCTCAGACACTCACTAGCTGTGACCCCTAGGCTTAATCTCTATCTGCCTCAGTTCCTTACCTGTAAAATAACATCTTCCTGAATGGGATTTTGTGAGAATCAAATGAGATAAAATTTGCAAAGCTTAAAGTGATGTGCTGGGCCTGGAGTCAGAAAGACTCATCTTCCTGAATTCAAATCCGGCTTCAGATACTAGTCACGTGACCCTGGGTGAGTCACTTAATCCTGTTTGCCTCAGTTTCTTCATCTGTAAAATGAGATGAAGAAGAAAATGGCAAAGCACTCCAATATCTTTGCCAAGAAAACCCCAAAAGGGGTCAAGAATCAGACATGACTGAACAACAACATGAAAGATAAGGTTGACGTGGGGAGAAACGAGTCAAGGAAATTGGTTAGGAGGCAGTAATCTAAGGGAGAGATGATAAGGGTCTGAAATGGGGTGGTGGCTATGTGAGTAAAGAGAGGAGCCTGGTGTAAGAGATGTTGTGAAGGCAGACTTAGCAATGCCTTGCATATGTGTGGTGTGAGAGAGGGATACCGAGCTTGGGGACCTGGAGGAGTGGAGGGGTGGTGGTGCTCTCAGCAGAAATATGGAAGTTTGGAAGTAGGGTAGGTTTAGGGGAAAGGTAATGAGTTCTAGATGGGACATCCAGTCCAGACATTGTTGGTGTAGGGCTGAAGCTCAGAAGAGCAACTGTGACCAGATATTTAGATGGGAGATCTCTATGTAGAGATGACAGCTGATGAGATCAGCAAGAGAGTATAGAGAAGAGTCTGGGATAGAGCCTTGCTATATATACGCCTTAGTGGGGCCTGCTATGCTTGATGATCCCAAAAAGGAGACTAAGAAGGTAGGAAGAGAACCAGGAGAAAGAAGTGTCAGGAAAACTGAGAGAGGAGAGAGTGTCCCGGAGAAAAGACTGATTGTTGTCAGTATCATGTGCCCGGAGGGGTAAAAACAAGAATGAAATGAGAAGAGGCCCTAAGATTTGGCGATTAAGAGATCATTAGCACCTTTGGAGAGAGCAGGGGGTTCCAAGTCTTCTGAACTGTCGAAAGATGGGAGGACTTCAGATGCTGAACGTGACATGCGTGATTGGACATAGCCAATGTGGGGATTTATTTTGCTGGACTATGCACCTTTGTTATGGGGGTTTTCTTTTTCTTTTTTTCAATTGTTCATTTGGGGAGCAATGCAAGGGAGAGATAATACATGCTTATAGAACAGGCCTGCACAATATTGAGGGCCACCTACAGCCTGCCAAAAGATTTCTGGTGGCCTTGAAAATGCAAATACCTCAGCAAAACTGACTATGCAAAGTTCCCTTAGGGCAGGCCTGCACAACATAGGGCTGCCTTGTGCCCACCAAAGGATCTCACCCTGTGAAAAATGTAGAGAATGTAAAACAGGCTGTATGTTGTGCAGGCCTGTTAGAGAAGAATTTTTTTTTAAATAACATGGAAGGAACATGAAAGGAAAAGGAGTAGGAGGACAGCTTGGGGTAAGGAGAGGGCATTTAATTTGGAGTCATGAAAATTTAGGTTCAAATCTCTTCTCCTGGAATGGAAATTCCAAAGGGCCCTATGGAAGGGGCTGGTAGAGCTCAGGTGGGTGTTGGATTGGACTGAGGTAGTTGAGGCTGAGGGAGGGCACAATGGAGGCTGTGTAGTGAGGTAGTTTATTCTCATGGATTCAGGAACACTGGGGTTTGGGAGAGTAAAAAGGGCTAGGAGTTTGCTACCATACGGGGAAGAGTCTAGGCAGAGTAGCAGTAGATGGGACAGCTCCAGTGATGATGGCATGGGAGTAAGTCACTCTCAGTCTTGGGTATTTCCATAGGCTCTGCAGTTTGTTCAGCCATTTCCCTGCCTATGGGCACACCCTTTTCTTTCAGTCCTTTACTGCTGCTTCCGGGGCCATCTCCAGTCGTCCTGATCTATATCTGGCCACTGGACCCAGATGGCTGCAGAGGAGAAAGTGAGGCTGGTGACTTGGCACAGCCCTCCCTCACTGTAATCCAATTCACTTGCATGTCATAGCATCACCTCCCTAATATCATGGTCCTCTTCCAAGAATGAAGGACACACAGCAACGGCAACAGAAAGTGCTGTTATAATTATTTATGTAAAAATTGAAAAACAGCTCATGTTTTCCTTTGGCCTTCTTGGGGCATTGCCTTTTCTCCTCTACCAAAGCCGCTTCCTCATTCCCCCATTTGAGGAAACATAGGCCTCAGCTGGAATGTGCTCCCTGTCCCTTTCATTCCTCCATCCCCCACAGCTCCCACATAATTTCTGCTGATGTCCCTGGCCGGGTTGCAGAACCACTGCCGGCATCTTTATCATATCACACGGAGATCAGAGCTGGGGCCAATCTGGGAGCTCATCTAGGCCAAGCCCGTCAAGTTACCCAGGACGAGACTGATCCCCCAACGGGGCGAGTGACTTAATCTGGCCCATGCCTACTGACTGGCACTAAAGTTTGGATTTTGAGTAAGCCCTCTCCTCTCTGGGCTTCAGTCTGTTCCTCAGTAAAATGACAGTGTTATACTACATGATCTTGAAGGTCACTCCCATTTAGTAGTATCAGGATACTTTTCTAAAATATATTTTTATTTACATCATTAAATATTTCCCAATTATGTATAAAAAAGTATTTAATATTCATTTTTTAAAAAATTTTGAGTTCCAAATTCTCTCTCTCTCCTTCCCACTCCTCCACCTCTTGCAATGGCAAGCAATATGATAGCAGTTATACATGGGAAGTCATGGAAAACATAGTTCCATATTAGCCATGTTGCAAAAGAAAACAGACACACACACATAAAGTTTTTAATCTTCCCTCAGAGTTTATCAGTTCCCTCTCTGGAAGTGGATAGCATTTTTCATCATATGTCCTTTGGAATTGTCTTAGATCATTGTCTCAATCAGACCCACAGTTAATTTTCCTTACGATATTGCTGTTACTGGGTACAAAGTTCTCCTGGTTTTGCTCACTTCTCTTTGCATACGTTCACATAAGTCTTCTCAGGTTTTTCTGAAACCATCAGGATACTTCTAAGGTTGCTTCAGTTTTGTTTTGTTTTTTAATCATGTTAATGTGTAAAAAGTATTTTAAGCCAAAAAGAGTTGGGAGAATGGGCCAGGCATGATATAAATCTCTACCCTCATGGACCTACCTTTCATCCAGATCCCAAAGATAAAATAGATATTGGATTTCCTCCCAGCAAGATACACCAGAGGCAACAGGTCCTTGAAAGGAAGAAGATCCTTCGGGAGAACCGGACTAGGATGGAGAAGGCTGCCCATCCCCACAATGGTGAGTGCTGTTTCAGGGATCAGGGATGAACCCATTTCTCCAGGTTCACCTCCTCATGTGCTTCTCCTCTTCACAGTCTTGATCCCACTGGAGGAGGTGAAGGCTGATTGGGAGAAGACTGTTGGCCCTTACCATAAGAAGCGCCTGGCTGAGTACTATGGCCTCTACCGAGACCTGTTCCATGGTGCCACATTTGTGCCCTGGGTCCCCCTGAATGTTGCTTACAATCTGGGAGAAGAGCTGATGATGCCCGTGTTCCAGGGGAATGAGGTTACCCCGACAGAGGTAACCTGTCCTCATCCTACATACACACATGCCTTTCCTACCTCCTGCTTCAGTCCCAGGGTGTCATGGTTACAATGCCTCAGGGATGTCTTCATGCATAGTGTGATGTGAGGTGTGTGGTTCAGAGCAATTTAAAGACATGGAAGCTCTGCATGCTTAGAATCTTATGATCCTGGCTCTTATTCACCTCTCCGGTGTCCTGCCTGCCTCTCTGCGATACAGTCTGTGCCTTGGACTGTCTTTATTCCCTGTGAGCTACTGTAGCCTCTTTCTACCTTTTCTCTTTGCCAGGCCACTAATCCCCCAGAGGTAACATATGAGGCAGAAAAGGATTCATTGTGGACTTTGCTGCTCACCAATTTGGGTATGTACCTTTGGCTGGACAGGCCATTATCCCTCCTTTCTTTGCTGGGCCTCTGGTATCACTGAACTGTCCTGCAAACTAAAGTCCTGAGAAGTGGAGGGGAAGTGACAATAAATAGGATAACTCCTAGAGTTATCCCAGCTAGAAGGTCCACCATTGCAGAGCAGCAGACCCCATGTCCATCCTATGCTCCACAGTAAGCAGCTTCTCTTTGTACGCAGACGGACACTTGCAGGAACATGATGCTGAATACATCCACTGGCTGGTGTAAGTGTAACGGGGTGGGGTTTGGGAGCCATGAAGTGAGATGTGGAGAAAGAAGGGTGCGGTGGAGGGAGAGACATTTCTTCTGGGTTCTGATTCGAAAATATGGGTGAAAATCCAGTTCTGTGAATAAACTTCTACAGAGGGATAATGTCAGTGGCCAGGCCATGAATATGGGACTTTGGGGGTGTTGGCGAGGGGACATATGCCACTGCCTAACACCTCTGTTTCTGCACATACTCTGGAGGGAGCTAGTGTGAAGATGGGCTGATATGCCACCTCCCAGAGTCTTGGCATTGGAGAGGGGTTACCTGTGAACAAGAAACATAATTTCCTTTCTAACTAGGACCAACATCCCAGGCAGTGATGTGTCTGCAGGACAGGAGATGTGCCACTACCTCCCACCCTTCCCCTCAAGAGGAACTGGATTTCACCGGTTCACTTTCCTCCTTTTCAAGCAACACAAGTCCATCGACTTTTCTGAAGATGCCCGTCCCACACCCTGGTAACTTCTCCTCAGAGGCCTCACCCTGGGTGTCCCCAGAGTGATTGAGCCTTGTTCTTAGCGACCTCTGAGCTTTCTGAAATTTGATTGGAGGGATGGGGAATGTGCTGGGCAGAACTGCAGAATTTTTTTCTAGAGTAGGATCTAGGAGAGGATGAGGCATCTGTAAGACTGCTCAACCTTTTCAGATTCTTTCATCTTCTCTTTGTAGTTACCGTCTTGCTTTGAGAACCTTCCGCACGTTTGATTTCTATAAGAAGCACCAGGACTTCATGACCCCAGCTGGTCTGGCGTTCTTCCAGTGCTGCTGGGATGACTCTGTCACCCACGTCTATCACCACCTGCTCAGTAAGTGGGACAGCGTAGACTCAGGGGAGGGAGTCAGTGCTCTCTCTGTCCGCTGCCAGGGAGCAATATCCCATAGGGAAAGGGGTACAGGAGACCGTACTGCCACCTAGCCTGCGCAAGCTGGCCACTGGTCCATGGCCCCTGCCACATCATGGTAGGAACAAGGAGGAAATCTGGGGGTTTCATAGGATGCCTTCTCTGGGGAAGCTTGGGACTAGTGGGGGTGGAGAGCATCCTCCTGAGCCCATTCATCCATTTTACAGACATGCGGGAACCAGTGTTCGAGTTTGTACGTCCACCCGCCTACCATCCCCCACAGAAAAAGTTCCCTCATCTGCAGCCACTTCGATATTTGGATCGATACCGAGACAGCGATGAACCCACCTATGGCATCTACTGAAGAACTGAGTCATCCAGGTGTACAGGATACCTGGAAGGAACAAGGTGACCCCTTAGAGTCACCCTGGCCTGCTTCATTTTTCAAGGACAAAACATGCAGTAGATTAGAGGCTCCCAGCCATCAGCTTCCTGGGAGCTCTACCCTGAGTCTGTTATCCTGTCTGTGCTTTTCTTGTATATCCAGTGTTTTGGGAGTGAGAAGAAACTGTAGGATATCTAAGTCAGAGAAGGTGAACCAAGGTGATTTTGGATATGCAGCATGGTATAGTAGATAGCTGACTTTAAAGTCAGCACAGTTTGGGTTCAAATCTCATGTACTAGATGTATCACACAAGCCTCTCAGTGTTCCAGGCAATAGTCTTCTCCCCCTCCTCTCAATATTTTTTATTTATTTCATTAAATATATCTCAATTACATGTATAAAAATTACCATTCTATTTTTTTTTAAAATTTTGAATTCCAAATTTTCTCCCCTCCTCCCCCGTTGAGAAAGCAAACAATATGATGTAGATTATACATGTGGAGCCATGAAATATATATTTCCGTGTTAGCCATGTTGCTAAAGAAAACACAGACTCCCCCCCCCAAAAAAAACCAAGAAAAATGAAGTAAAAAATGTATGCTTTGATTTGCATTCAGATTCCATCAGTTCTTTCTTTAGAGGTGGATAGCATTTTTCATTATTAAGTCCTTTGGAATTGTCTTAAATCATTGTATTGATCAAAATAGCTAAGTCATTCACAGTTGATCATCAATACGATATTGCTGTTACTGTGTACAGTGTTCTTTTGGTTGTGCTTCCTTCACATTGTATCAGTTCACATAAGTCTTTCCAAGTTTTTCTGAAACCATTCTGTTCATCATTTCTTTTTTTTTCTTTCTTTCTTCTTTTTTTTTTTTTTGCTAGGCTATGGGGGTAAGTGACTTGCCAGGGTCACACAGCTAGTAAGTGTCAAGTGTTTGAGGTCAGATTTGAACTCAGGTCCTCCTGACTCCAGCGCTGGTGCTCTATCCACTGTGTCACCTAGCTGCCCCACATCATTTCTTATAGCACAATAATATTCCATCACAATCATATACCACAACTTGTTCAGTCATTACTCAATTGATAGGTATCCCCTCCATTTCCAATTCTTTGCCACCACAAAAAGAGCTTCTATAGATATTTTTGCACATATAGATCCTTTCCCTTTTTCTTTGATCTTTTTGGGATACAGACCTAGTAGTGGAATTGCTGGGTCACCAGGAACAGTTCCAAATTGCTGTCCAGAATGGGTGAATCAGTTCACAACTCTACCAACAGTGTATCAGTGTCCCATTTTTTCTATATCCCCTCCAACATTTGTCATTTGCCTTTTCTGTCACATTAACTAATCTGATAGGTGTGAGATGGTACCTCAGAGTTGTTTAAGTTGCATTCCTCTAATTAATAATAATTTAGAGCATTTTTTCATATGATTGTAGATAGCTTTTATTTCTTTTTCTGAAAAATGCCTGTCAATATCCTTTGACCATTTTATCCATTGGGAAATGACTTTTATTCTTACAAATTTGGCTCAGTTCTCTATATATTTGAGAAATGAGGCCTGTATCAGAGAAACTTGCTATAAAAATGTTTTCCCATTTTCCTGCTTTCCCTCTAATCTTGGCAGCATTAGTTTTGTCTGTGCAAAAACTTTAAAATTTAAAATAATCAAAATTATCTATTTTACCTCCTGTAAGGCTCTTTCTCTTGTTTGGTCATCAATTCTTTCTTTATCCATAGATATGACAGGTAAATTTTTCCATGTTCCCCTAATTTGCTTATGATATCTTTTCTCCTTTCTGTCTAACACATGTGTCCATTGTGACCTTATCTTGGTATACAGTGTGAGATTCTGGTCTATACTTAGTTTCTGCCAAACTGCTTTCCAATTTTCCTAGGAGTTTTTGTCAGATAATGAGCTCTTGTTCCAAAAGCTTCTATCTTTGGGTCTGTCCCATACTAGATTACTATGGTCATTCACTACTGTATGTTGTGTACCTAATGTATTCTGCTGATCAACCACTTTGTTTCTTTATCAGTACTGTATTGTTTTGATGATTACTGCTTTGTAACACAGTCTGAGATCTGGTACTGCTAAGCTTTTAAGAGGAAAAGTTAAAACACACACACACACACACACACACACAATCACTAGGACCAAGGTGGATTTATGTTAGAGATACAAAGATAGTAACAATAGGAAAACAAAAAGTATTATCACTAAAAAACAATACCCGACCATATGAGTATATCAATAGATCAAAGCCTTTTCAAAGTAAAGCTCGCATATGCTACTAAAACCACAAAGCACAGGAATAAAAAGGCCATTTTTTTTTTTTATAAAAAATTTTATTAATTTATTTTGATTTATCAACAATCACTTCCATATGCTTTTGAGTTGAAAATTTTTCTCCCCCTTCCTCCCCGCCACCCTCCCCAAGACGGCGCACAATCTGATATAGGCTTTACATTTACATACCCATTAAACATATTTTTCACATTAGTGAAGTTGTAAGTATAAATTAAAACCAATAGGAGGAACCATCAGAAAGATAAAACAAAACTCAACAGAAGGTAAAAAACAGTGATAGCAATTCAACTTCCATAGTTCTTTCTTTGGATGTGGACAGCATTTTCCATCCCGAGGCCTCTGGAGATGTCTTAGATCCTCGTAATGCTGAGAAGGGTTCAGTCTAACAATATTAGTCATTGCATAACATGGCTGTTATTGTGTACAAAGTCCCCTCGGTTCTGCTCACTTCACTCAGCATCAGACCATATAAGTCTTTCCAGGTTTTTCTGAAGTCAGCCTGCTCATCATTTCTTATAGCACAATAGTATTCCATTACATTCATATACCACAACTTGCTCAGCCATTCCCCAATTGATGGGCATCTCAATTTCCAATTCTTTGCCACCACAAAAAGAGCTGCTATGAATATTTTTGTACATGTGGGTCTTTTTCCCATTTGTTTGATCTCTTTGGGATATAGCCCTAGAAGTGCTATTGCTGGATCAAAGGGTATGCACATTTTTGTAGCCTTTGGGCATAGTTCCAAATTGTTCTCCAAAATGGTTGGATCATTTCACAACTCCACCAACAATGTATTAGTGTTCCAATTTTCCCACATCTTCTCCAACATTTATCATTTTCCTGTTTTGTCATGTTGGCCAATCTGATAGGTGTGATGTGGTACCTCAGAGTTGTTTTGATTTGCATTTCTCTAATCAATAACGATTTAGAGCATTTTTTCATATGACTATAGATGGCTTTGATTTCTTCATCTGAGAACTGTCTGTTCATATCCTTTGACTATTTATCAATTGGGGAATAGCTTGTGTTATAAATTTGTCTTAATTCTCTATATATTTTAGAAATGAGGCCTTTATCAGAGAGACTGGTTGTAAAAATTCTTTCCCAGTTTTCTACCTTCCTTCTAATAATCTTAGTTGCATTGGCTTTGTTTGTGCAAAACCTTTTCAATTTAATGTAATCAAAATTATCCATTTTGCTTTTCATAATGTTCTCTATCTCCTGTTTGGTCATGAATTCTTCTGTTCTCCATAGTTCTGATAGGTAAACTATTCCTTGTTCTCCCAGTTTACTTATGGTATCAGCCTTTATATCTAAGTCATGAACCCATTTTGACTGTGTTTTGGTATATGGTATGAGATTTGGGTCTATGCCTAGTTTCTGCCATACTCAAAAGGGCCATTTTTAAAAAATTATTAAAAACAACGTAAAATGAAAACCTAGAATTAGTTGCCATATGGATGATTTGCTTAGAAAACCCTAGCAAATCACAAACTGATTGAGGCAATTTCTTCAATAAAGTAATGGAAATGAATGAAAATGCATTAATTAGCACTTGCTGACAACTAATTACTTAACTAGCTACTTAAAAGTATCAACTAAACACTGTGTTAAGTGCTAGGGATACAAATAGAAAAGTAAGGCAGACCCTGCTATCCAGAAGCTCACATTGTAATAAGTAGAGACAGTGTATATGGGGGAGTTCAGCTACAGGTCAGATGGAAAGGTCCAGTTGTGCTCAGAGTTCAGTGTCAAAGCAAGTAATTATCTTCTTAAATGTCACTTCCATTAATGAAACCATAGCAGCTTCTAATATGAACCCCAACAACATTTTTAAAAATCATACATTATTACCAGAGTGGATTTATTTCAGGAACATTGGGTTCAATATGAGAACATAGTAAACATAGTAAACATACTAAAAACATAACAGACCATACTAATACCAAAAATCAATAAAACCCATGATTATTTCAATAAATATAGAAAAAGCTTTTTGACAAAATGCAATATGCCGTTTGTTTTTTAAAATCACTGGAAAGTGGGGGCAGCTAGATGGTGTAGTAAATAGAGCACCAGCCCTGGATTCAGGAAGACCTGAGTTAAAATCTGGCCTCAGATACTTGACACTTGTTAGCTGTGTGACCCTGGGCAAGTCACTTCAACCCATTGCTTCACCCCCCCCAAAAAAAATCACTGGAAAGCATAGAAACAGACCTTAATAGGGTAAGTAGTGTCTATCTAAGGGGCAGGTAGGTGGTGCAGTGGAGAGTCAGGAAGACCTGAATTTGAATGTAGCCTCAGACACTGACTGGCTGTGTGACTTGGGCAAATCACTTAACCCTGTTTGTCTCAGTGTCCTCATCTGTAAAATGAGCTAGAGAAGGAAATGGCAAACCACTCCAGGACCTTTGCCAAGAAAACCCCAAAAGGAGTCACAAAGAGTAAACATGACTGAGCAACAAACATCTATCTAAAACCAATTGCAACCATCTCCTCTAATGGAGAAAAATGAGGCCTTTCCAGTGTAAGCCAGGTTCCCACTTCTGTTCTGTATTCTGTTGCATGTGCATAGGCATTCTATCCACCTAACTGGTAGATAGATACAGTTACAGATGTTCTTTGAATTCAACTGCAAGGAAGAGAGAGAATTTGGAAGCTGTGGATAGCAAGGTATAGTAGAAGCTGGCTCCTCAACATATCCCTGATTTTCAGCTTGTTTCCCTAGAGACTTTGGAGGGAGACTTTCCACTTGTTATGCTCCTTTGTGTAAAGTGTTTGGTGGAAAGAGGTCAACCCAGCTAGTATATGCTTAGAGCTACCCTCCTCTCCCCCTTAAGGGCTAGCAACCAGGGAATTGGCCTTTATTTTGAGCCTATTGTCCTCCTAGTACACACACACATCCTATAACAAAAAGATCAAGGCTACAACAAGGTTGTCCTGTGTCACCACTGTTACTTGATATAGTTCTAGAAATAAGAGCTATAGCTATAGCAATACAATAGGAAAAAGAAATTGAGGGAAGAAACATAGGCAAAGAAGAAACAAAATGATCACTTTGCAGATGATTTGATGGTTTACTTAAAGAACCTTCGAGATTTAACTAAAAACAAAAATAGAGCAGAAAAAGTGCTTCAGAAAAGTATGGGGATACCTCTCCTCACCTGGTCTATGTCCAGGATTCCCAACAAATATATCTGTAATGCTCCGTTCCTCATACATTGAGACCCTGGGGAAGACTAACTCAGGCTCAAGTTACTCTGTGAGTATGTTCTCCTAAAACTAGCTCGTGAGCTGCCACCCGTGTGTTTTCCTTTAACAATCAGCCGTTTGACTGACTCCCAGCAAAGTCATTTACTACAATAATGTAAGAATAGTCATAGAAAGCACTTCCTCCTATAGAACTGGGGTACATTCTCCCACTAATACATACAAGAATAAGAGGAAAACAGCATAAACAGAGTTCATTAGAAGAGTTGTAGATGTAGACAACATGATCCATGGCCTCTGGCACTGTAGAACCTTGATGTCCTTTCTTTTCAAATCCTTCCCTTCCCCAATCCCCCACCAAGAGGCAAACAGCAATTCCTGGATTTTTCTTCCAAAGTGGCTCTCTTCTCAACTACCAGAACTCAAATTCTCTCAGAATTATCTCCTCAAATGTGTCCCTAGAGAAGTTTTTAAAGGGCCACTAAGGTATTGCTGGTAATTAGGCTAGCCCCCTGCAGGTTCCATCAAGCTTGAATGAAAAATTTCACATCTCATAAAGAGGGTGACAAAGTATAAACACTTCTTTACACTTTGTTGAAGAACTTGTCTCTATTACTTTCCTCTTGATTTCATCAATTGATCAGGAGTTCTCTTATTAATCCCTTCCCCTACTATATATCAATTGACTTATGGTGAGAAAGACCCACAGCTCAACATTTAGGGTACAAGTCAAAAAGTTTTTTGATACTACAACCCATGGGACAGAGAAACTGGTTGGCTCAAACATTTCTATAAACCAAATAGGATCTTTTCCAAACAATTTTTAGCCACTACATAGTGAAGAAAATGAAGAAGTAACTCTAAGGTCCATTATTAAGGTCCATAACCATTTTTAACTTCAAGGTAACAATGTTCCATACAATGAAAGATGAAAAGAGTATGTAGTTCTCAGACATAAGTTTGCCATACCCTACTGCCTAGTTCATTGCTATGAGCAGGAAATTCATGATGTTATAATAAATAAATAAATGTATTATGAAAGTCTTAGTTTAGATTTTTAGGGAGACTAGTGTGCCCTTTCTTCAAATTATATTCTAATAACAGTAACCTTTAGCTTTGTAAATAGACTGTGCCAAAAGTAAACCAAAATACAAAGTGAGCTGATTATTCAATTTACCATGGAGACAAAAAAATATAGGGCCTCTTTCCCTTTGCCTCCACACTGACAAGAAAGTTTTTCCGGAGAAAATTAAACACTTTTAATAAGTTAAAAAAATTTTATATTAATATTCCTCAGTGACATGAGTTTATAGCATTTACAAGATTTCTCTCCCCACCTCCCACCACACAGTAGCTATGGCAGCTACATGCTCAGAGCAGCAAGAGCATGTGCTTACCTAGTAAAGTCTATGCAGCTCAAGGCCCTGGCTGCTGCTTCTGTTTTGTGTTTCTGTCCCCAAACACAGGTGACTGAAGAGTGATCCTAAGAGGGGGCATGTCTAACCATGGTGGCTACTTAGTGGACTCAAGCGTTTGGGAATTTCAAAGTCAGGAGGTGACTAAGCCAGAAGGAGGTGATTTCTACAACAGCAGTGCTTGTGGAGAAGAACCAGTATCGTTCCAGGAAGATTCTGTAGCCAAAAACCTGAAGCCCTGGATTGCTAGGTGATCTAGACTGGTGAATTGCATAGAAAGAGGAAAAAGTGACACACCTGTTCAACAGGACTACAAAATGTTTTATGTTATGTTATGCAGAATCATAATCTCATACATTCCCTAAGGAAACAAACCTAGTTAAACAGACTCTATAGGTAAACTAAGTTAGGTTCTAGATTAAAGCACATTTAGAAAGTTCACAATGGACTGATTGAGGGGAAAGGGATTTACATGTCACCAAGATAATCAAGGAGTCTGCTACAGTTGGAATCCTTCTTCAAATAACTATGTCACTTTGGGAAGGTCGAACTCCCCTTTGGCTTCTATCTGAGCAATGTCAAACAGTTTTTAACACTATCATTTCATGAATCAAGTTTTAATCAGGTGAGATTAATATTAACAGAAGACAGGCTTTTAGTTAACCAAAAGATGCAAGAGGAATGACCCTGAGCCCCAAATGATAAAAAGTAATAAAAGAAAAAAAATTCTCATAACAGGTGTGTTTTGAGCTAAAGAAAGAAATTGCCTTTTTTTCTTACTAATAATAAAGATGAAGCATATTTATTTTATAATATGAAAATTATTTTATAAATGTGAAAATGTAAAGGATTTTATCAATACATATCTGTATGCTTTGTTATTTTGTTGTATGTAATTTGTTAGAAAGTTGTTCTGGATGTTTTCTCTAACTGTACCCCATGCCTGGAATTCATTTCTTCCTCACCTCTGCCTTTTGGAATTCTTGGTTGACTTTAAGATTCAATTCAAGCTTTATCTGTCAAGGGACTTTCTGGGTCCCTCTAGCTACTGTTGCCTTCCTTTACAACCCCCCACCCCCCCACCCCAGTTTCCTTGGGTCTGTTTTGTATATATGTGCGTGTGTACCCTGTTTGAATGAAAGCTCTTTGAGGCTACAAAAGTTTTACTCTTTTCTTTGTATCTTCAGCTCTATGCATACCAGTGCTTAATAAATAGCTGCAGAAACAGCAGGGACAGGGATAACTACCATTTGTCACTAGGCCCTGGGTAACCATCCAGCCAAGGGGCGGAAGGTCTGAATAACAGGAAAAACAGGGAGGAAAAGGAGGCACATAAAGCAGAAGAGGAAAGACCGGGTTCTGGGCGGGAACAAAGCGAGGAGACAAACAGGAAGTGGGTGGGAAACTGGAGACTGTTAGAAGCAAGACTTTAGGAGAAGAGAAATTTGGTCAGACTCAGTGTCTAGTCTGGACTCCTGGGTGTGGTGGCCTCTGAAAGCACACTCAGCAAGCTCCAGTTCTCCACCCTATGATTCTGCCTCCCCCCCTCTCCCCAACCTCTACCCCAAGTGGGAGGAGAGATCCTTCAGTGTCATCTACCAGGCCTAAGATTCAAAGAAGGGGAGGAGCCCGGCCAACCCTCTCCTCTCTCCACACTTCGAGAAATTGCAGGCTCCTAGCTTCAACCCCTGGACTTCCCTTTCTGGGTTCTGGAGCTTCTCCGTCCGCTGGCTAGAGCGAAAGAATGGCTACCTTGCAGCTAGAGGAGAAGCTAGTCTGTGCAATCTGTCTGGAGTTGTACCAGGAAGCTGTCACTCTGCCCTGTGGCCACAACTTTTGCCGGGCATGCATCGAAGACCACTGGCGCAGGCAAGAGGTGGACTGCCCCCAGTGCCGGACCCCGTTCATGCAGCGCCCCGCACTGCACAAGAACGGGGCTCTGTGTGAAGTGGTGGAAGCCCTCAGGACGGCCGAAAGGCAGCTGGTCGCGGTGAAACCAGTACCAGGCCCGAGCCGGTCAGCCCTATGCCCCCGGCATGGGCGAGCCCTGGAGCTCTACTGCGAGACCGAGAAGCTGTGCATCTGCTGTGCCTGCACGGTGGACCAGTGCCAGGACCACCAGCGCGTCATGCCCGATGTGGAGCGCAAGGAGCAAGAGGTGAGGGAGCTGGAGGGGTGGGCAGATGCAGGACAGTCTGAACCGAGTCTTCACGCAGCCAGTCCATTCCCAACCAAACCCTGGCCCAGCTTGTGGAGGCAGCTGGGGAGCATAGTGGGATGGTGGAGCGCTAGGCTTGGAGTCTGGAAGACCCGAGTTCCAATCCGGACGCAGACACTTGGCTAGCTGTGTGACTCGGGGCAAGTCACTAGCCAGTCACAGCCTCAGTTATCCCATCTGTGAAATGGTGATAATAATACGCACACACTCTCACACACCATTATTCTGTAGATAAAATGAAATGTAACATGTATAAACACCATTATTTCTTAATTACCTACGATGAATGGGCTAGGTGCAGGAAATATAAAGACACAACACGAAACAATACCTGCCCTTCAAAAAGCCTACCTGATTACATTACATTTTAAAGTTTGTTTCTTTTGGGGGGGGGATTAATCCATAAAAACAAATTAGAAACACCGTTGGATATGTAAGGGCTATTGAGTGAGTAGATCTTAATTAATGCTTCTCCAGTTCATCTAGTGACTTTCAAAGACATCCATAATGATTCAGGATATTTTCTGCACTTGATCTAAAACCTCTAATTGTTTTCTCATAGAAAACTGTTCTCACCTGGGTAACGTACCAGAGCTTAATGTCTTGACATTAAATGGGGTGGGATAATTGGTCCACCAGCTCAGTGACAGCCATTCTTACAAACAAAATGTATAATAAAACAAAAAAAAAGTTTCTCAGAAAAGACAATTGTTTTTCTTTTAAATATGTGTCTTCTTGTGGCCAAAATTCCAAATATAAATATATATGTATATATTGTATCTCTATATCTGTATAGAGATGTATACACGTATATGTATATATCTATCTATATCTGTATATATATATATATATACACATCTATGTGTGTATGTATACATATATATAGATCTCTAGATCGATGTATCTAGATAGACATATATTGATAGATCTAGATCTATCAATATTGATATCTGTATCTATCTATACTGATATCTACAGCTATCTACATATCTATCAAAATTGATATCTGTATATCTATCTACCTATATACATCTATATCTATCAATATTGATATCTACCTATATATCTACATGGATAGATATCTATATATCTATATTGAATATCTAGCTCTATTATATATCTTACTTATCTATATATAGTTATATCTACCCATATCTATATTTATATAATGATGTCTATCGATATTCCTATCTCTCTATATATTTATATAAATATATCTATAGGTCTAACTATATATCTATATCTAGCTAGCTACATAGATAGATAGATATAGATATATACGAAGAGGAGGAAGAGACCACTAACACCTCAGGAGACCAGCAAAGCACTTGAGCTGAGCCTTGAAGGAAGCTAGGGATTCTAAGAGGCTGAGGTGAGGATAAAATGCTTTCCAAGCATGGGGAAGAGCCTATGGTTATTGGTGGTGGTATTCATCCTTCCTTCTCAAAGAGGACCAATGATATCACAGAGGGTGGTTTCTTGACCTGCACACCAATTGGATTTAAATGAGGCAGGTGTGCAAAATCCTCAGGCTCACTCCCTTCCAGAATCATTAAAGTCTAGTGGCAAGACAAAGGTCTAGGTGACTGGTACTGGCCCAGGATGCAGTGCATGAACCTTGGCCTTTCTAAATTAAGATCTTTCCCAGGTCTCAGTTTGTCTGAGGCCAGGACCATTCAATGTCTAAGGGATAAGAGTTGAGACAAAAGATAGCCCAATTTACCATTACAAAGATAGCAGTCTGGAAGGTGAAGGCCATTGCCATTTACACTCATTCAAAGCCATCCAGACCTAAACAATGAGCCACATAATCAATGATTATGAAAACTATTAGAAAGCATTTGAGCAGGAGGTGGAATGGTGAGTCAGGGAATAGCAAGTTAGTCAATTTGCTTGTCTGTGCTGATGCCTCTAGATAATTGTTGAGATCTTCAGGGAATGTTGGGGCCTGGGGCTAGAGAGGGGGTAGAAACGATGAGACAGGAACCAGGACCCTTTCCTTTTGCCTAGATCTAGTGCTGAGGTTAGGAAGACATAGAGATCACATATGTTTAGCACAAGGTTCTTAACCACTCATTTTGTTATAGACCTCTTTGACCATCTGATGAAACCTGTAGACCCCTTCTCAGAATAATGTTTTTAAATGCAAATGAAGATGTCATTTTTTTTCCTCATCCAAGTTAACAGACTGCCTGAAATCTGTGGACCCCAGGTTAAGAAACTCTTATTTAGCACTTTACAGGCGCCACAAGCTTGTTTCAATCTCCACAGTAAAACTAAAGGATAGGTATAGTAGGTATTATTATCCCCATTTTACAGATGAAGAATCAGAGGTCCAAAGGAGGAAGTAAGTTGACCAAGGTCACACATAGCGTGTGTGGCAGAACTCAGGTCTTTTGATTCCCATGCTAGTGCATTTCGCAGTACCTGGTATGATATTGGCACAGGGTAGAAGGAGACGTCCGGATCTACACCCTATCTGGATCCTGTCTTGCCTTTTTATCTCACTGATGTCATAGAAACGGCTGGAAGAGCAGCTGGAGGAAAACTGGAGGCAGGCAGTCCAGGCTGAGGAACAAGTTCAGGAGCTGCAGCAGAAGAGTGAGGAGATTCAGGTAACGTAGCCCTTCCTCACACCTCCAGAATTACTGCCCTTCGCATTGGAGAAAGAAAAAAGTTTCTTTTTAATCATGAATATGACAATCATGGACATTTCCTTATATAGAGAACAGAACAAGAGGATTACTTATGATACTTTGTATAGCTTGTTATATCTTTAAAATATAGATTAAATTTAAGACCACACTTCCAACACTGCCCTGCTTGTCCATGTCCCCTTCAGAAATTCCTTTTCCTCCTTTCAATATATTTTTTACTTTGTTTCACTGACAATTTCTTTTTTCTTTTCTTTTTGTTATCACCATCACTACCTCCTCAATTCTCCCCCCCAAAAAAATCTCACCCTCCTTTTTTGTACATTAATTTAATTTTAATGTTACTCTGCTATAAGAAATAATGTATGTGATAAATACAGAAAAGCGTGGAAAAATCCACATGAAATGTAGCAGTGAAGTAAGCAGAGTCAAGAAAACAATAACATAGTTACTACAACAGTGTAAATGGAAAGAAAAACCACACATCCAAAATTCAAAAGTGAATGTAACAAAATTAGAAAGATCAAGCATCAAATGAAGACATGAGAAGACATCTCCAGCTCACCCCTCCATGGAGGTGGGATGTCCGCAGATGTTATACATCTCACGTGTTTTCATACTTTTTCATTGGTATGAATCAGTTGCTCTGATTTTTCTTTTTCTTTTTTTTTGGTTTCTCTACAAAATGCTATTTGATACATAGAATGGCTCTCTGGGAGGGAGATACTGAGTATCACCATGCTGAAAACCCTCTTTTGTAACAAATAAGGGTAAGCAAATAAAAAAAATCTTACACATTGGCCTTGCTTGAGAAGGTTATCGATCATTCTGAACCTCTTCTCTATCATCTCTCTGCTAAGAGGTAGAAGTAGAAAGCTAATTTCATCATTGGTTCTCTGGAATAGTGACTGATCATTGTATCAATTGTAGGTCTTAAGTCTTTTATAAGTTATTTTCCTTAGCACATTGCCTGGCACATAGTAGATACTTAAGAAATGTTGATCGATTGATTATCTAACACCTTACATAATTGCTTCTGGGTTTTGTGTATTTTATTTTCCCACTGATCAATTTTTTTCTAATTTTTCAATCAATACCAGAGAACTTTGATGATTACTTTTTTTTGTAGAGTAGTTTGAGAGCTGGTGATTTTAGGTGCCTTTCTTTCCCACTTTTTTTTTCATGTTTTCCCTTGATATATTTTTGTTCATCCAGATGAATTTTATAGTTATTTTTCTAGTGTTATACAGTAACTCTTTGGAAATTTAATAGCATAGTATAGAATGTATAAATTAGTAAGTGTTGTCATTTTTATTTATTGACACATCCCAAACATAAGCAATTATTATCTCTCTAATTATTTTAGTTTGTCTTCATTTCTATATAGAGTATATTCTTATAATTTCTGTGTGTCTTGGTAGGTTGGCTCCCTGATATTTTATACATAGCTTGGTTATTTTGGGGGGGGTGAGGCAATTGGGGTTAAGTGACTTGCCCAAGGTCACACAGCTAGTGAGTGTTATGTCTCTGAGGTCAGATTTGAACTCAGATCTTCCTGAGTCCAGGGCTGGTGCCCTATCCACTGTGCCACCTAGCTGCCTCTTATACCAAACTTTTGAGTATGTATGTTCAACACTCTTTTGTTCAGGTAAAAGCACCATTAGATCTCCGTCCCTACCCCTTCCTCCATGTTTGCATAATCTTCTTTCGATGTACCCCAGTTACTCAAAATAGTACGTTCTTTACCTTTCTTTCTCATTTCTTTCCTGGTTTATTAATTTTATCCCTCCATTTTATTTCTTTTCTTAAAAACAACAAAATAACACACACCTTTGTGTTTGCGTGTATCTTAACACCATCTGTGATCCTTGAAAATTGGAGTATTGTGAAGGGACACTTATCCCTTTCCCCCTTTTTGGAATGAAAGAATTTCATCATTGCTTCAAGTTATTTAAGTGTGGGTTTTTCTTAGTTCTGTGTTTGCATTTAAAGTTTCTACTCAGCTTAGGTCTTTTCATCAGGAATGTTTGTAGGTCCTCTGTTCTAGTTAAGGTCCATTTTCCCCCTGTAGCATGAGACTTGGTTTTGCAGGGTACATTATCTTTGGTTTTCAAGCCTCTTATCTCTGTTATTGTGAGATTCTTTGTGACTCCTTGGACCAGCACACATCAGGCCCTTTTATCTTTTATTGTCTCTCGAAGTCTGCCCAAGTTTCTCTTTTATCTATTACCTTTTGGAAAATTATATTCCAAGTTTTTCACATCATAATAGTTATAGCATAGTCTTGTATAATCCTGACTGTAGTTCTTTGGCACTTAAAATGTTTCTGGCTACTTGCAATATTTTTGCTTTGACTAAAAGCTTTGGAATTTGGTAACGGCATTCTTGAGTGTTTTCACTTTAGAGGTTAAGTGGTATATGCTTATTTATTCTTTGTCTTCTGGTTCTGGTGGGTCAGTTTTGTTTTATGATTTCTTGAAATAAAATATGCATGGTTTTTGATTGGTAATGGTTTGCAGAGAGTCTAATTGTTCTTCAATTAGCTCTCCTCAACGTATTTTTCCAGATCAGTTGTTTTTGTAGATACCGTCCAGTTTCTTCTTCTTTTTAATTTCTTTGACTTTAACAATAGCTCACATTTATGTGAGGGTTTTAAGATTTGCAAAGTGCTTTACATGTATTACCTCATTTAATCTAACTTTCTTCTAATATTTCTTGTCTCATGGAGTCATTGAATTCTGATTGTTCTGTTCTGTTTTTCAGAGTCCATCATTTGGGTAAGGCTTTCTACTTTTGGTTTTGCTTTATTTCTTCCAGAAATTCTTGTGATCCTCATAGCCAAACCATTTTTTCCCCTCTGGGATTCTGCTTGTATTTGTTATGCAATTACTCTTTTCATCTAGGATTACCTCAAGGCTTTCTCTTAATCCTTAGTATTTCTTCACAGTGTTTAGTGTTTTCTTCTGTTTACTTATATTTTCTCTGGCATGATTCCATTTTCAGCCCTCCCAGGCTTCAGGTCCATTTGCCAGATCTTTCACCAACTTCTCTGGTTGAATTCTTTTCCAGTCTCCACTGTCTTGGCTTTTTGTGTAATTCCCTATTGGAGTTCTGTTATTCATTTCTTTTTCCTTAGGTTGGGAGGGCTAGCTTTTCTACAACCTCCACATTGTCATATTTACTGGAAATGTGAAGTTGGGGAGTAGGAAGGGGATTGGTTAGCTACTCCCCGTGGCCTCTGGCACTAGGCTGGCTGGATTGGTAGGGGCAAATTGGGAGAAGGAAGCAGGCTGCTCAACCTTACCCCTTTCACACTTGGCAATGCGGTTCTCTGTCTGCCCCCATAGTCTACCCACTGGTAGAAGAGGCTGATTTCCAGGTAGCCTGGTTTCATGGAAAGATAAAATCATAGCTTTGGAGTTGGAAGGGACGTCAAAGATAATCTAATCCACCCTCCCCCCTCACGTTAAAGTTAAAGAAGCAGCTAGGTGGTACAGTGGGTAGAGGGTGGACTTGGAATCAGCAAGACCTGAGTTCAAATCCTGAATCAGACACTTATTAGCTCTGTGATCCTGGCCAAGTCACTTTGCTTCTGTCTGCCGCAGTGTCTTCATCTGTAAAACACTGATACATCTGTAAAACATCTGTAAAACAGGGATAATAATAGCACCTACCTCCCAGGGTGGTTGTGAGTACTGAATGAGATAACATATGTAAAATGCTTTACAAACTTTCAAGGTCTAGATAGATCCTGCCAATTATGATTAAAGAGAGGCCCTGAGTGGGGAAATAAGTTACTCAAGGTCACACAGTTAATAAATAGCAGAGCCAGAATTTGAATCCTGAGCTCTCTGACTTCCAATAGATTTCTCTTCATACTTTACTATGTTATCTCTCTTAATGGGATTATGAGCAAGCCACTCCAAGCCTTAGTTTTCTCAGCTGTAAAGTGAGAATAATAATACCCCTATAAGTTTGTTATGAGGAAAGCACTCTGCAAATCTTAAAGTAGGAGGGGTCAGTATTTAATTCAGCAGACAGGAGAAATACTTGTGTTCTCACGATGCTGGGCCCCTGGACACATCTTCCGGGGACCCAGCCTGTCACTGCCCTGTTCCACCTCACTCAGAGTTGACCCCACTCTGTTTAGTGCCCCAGAGCTGTCTTTGTCAGTCTATGCCCACCTTCACTGCTCCCAACTTGAGCCTCCTCCGCCCACCCAGAACTCAGTCCACACTCTGGCCTTGGCTGTCTCCAAAAAAGTCGCTTGCCTGATGCGGGCCCTCGAAGCACAGCGGGATAAGGCGTTCCAGAGCATTGAGCAGGAAAAGGCAGCTGCCCTGGCACAGGCCAGGGAGACCAAGCAGTGGCTTCAGGACCACATGGAATACCTGGCACGGCACACCCAGCAGATCCAAGAGCTGTTAACCTGTCCCGATGACATGAGCTTCCTCCAGGTACCCAGAGGTAGTGAGAGAAGTTGACGGGGAAGGGAGGGGAGGGTGAAATCACAAATGGAAGGGAAGAAGACTTGGTGGAGAGAAGGATTCTTTCCCGAGTGGGACTAGGGGCACTTCAGGCCTTATGACTGATGGTCCCATGTCTCTGATGGTTCAGAGGGCTCTACTTCTGATACCCCCTGGGTCTTTGGCACCAGTGCCCTCACTGACATGGGATGAAGATGCTGGTCAGCTGAAGGAGCTGAAGAAGACACTAGACCAAATCTATCAACTCCTGATGAAGGATGAGATTGGCCCTGTGAGTCTTGGAGATGCAGATCCTGGCCTCAATGGTAAGGCTGACCTCCTACCTTTGATAGCCTTTACCAATGCCCCTCCTCCACAGTCTGGGATTGACTGTTTCTTGACCCCAGGGAACAGGCCAAAGTTATTTCCCTAAGTGATAGTGCCTCCCTATTGCCTAGCCTCAGGCCAAGCTGAGTGGTCCCCACAGAGCATCCCCCTTAGAATAGTAAGTAGAGGATCTCCAAAAAAAAGGGGATCAGTCCTCCTTCATAACACCCCATCCTCTTATTCTAGAGCACAGAGGACCCCTGGAATCAGTCCCAAGACCAGTGAGCACACTAAGGAAGGAATTGAAACAGAGTAAGCCTGCTCCATGTATATGTGTGTGTGCATCCATAGATGTGGGTATCATTCATGTACTGTCTATATACATGTCTATGCTGGTTGTTGTCTCTTTGGGTCTCAGGGATGTCAGCTATTGGAAGGAGCATCCCGGGAAGCCCAGAGGCAGGAAGAGTCTTAGCTCTTCCACTGGTGGGGTAGGGAAGTCACTCCTTGGATAGCCATAGAGCAGTGAAGTGGCTGGCCCCACAGCCCCTCACCACTGTGCATATTCCTTTTCTCACAGATTATCGCAACCTCACTTTTGACCCTGACACCGCCAACCACCACTTCTATCTATCCTGCCAAAACCAGCGGGTAAAACATGGCTCCAGGGCCCAGCATGCTACCCAGCCTGGGAGGTTTCAGCTATGGCAAGTGCTGTGCACACAGAGCTTTGAGGCAGGAAAGCACTACTGGGAGGTAGAAGTGTCAGACCATTCAGTGACCCTGGGTGTCACCTACCATGGGCTTGCCCGGAGAAATCTGCCTGGACAGACGGACAACATTGGGCGAAACTCTTGTTCGTGGGGGCTTCGGGTGCAGGAGGATGGCTACCAGGCCTGGCACAATGGGGAGGCCCAGCGACTTCTGGGCAAACCTGGACACCTCCTGGGAATGGAGTTGGACCTGCCTGTTGGACGTCTCTCTTTCTACAGCTTAGAGCCTCAGATGCAGCTCCTACATGTCTTCAATGCCTTCTTCACTCAGCCCCTCCATCCTGTCTTCTGGCTCTGTGAAGGCAGAACCATCACCCTCTGCCAGCTGCCTGGGGCCAAGCCTTATTCTGAGCCCCAGGAAGAAGCACTTATTCCCAGCTGAACAGTATCTAAAGAGGGTGGGGGAGCCCAGGGAAATAATGGTTATGTTTGAGAGGCATCAGGGGCTGAGGGTACAGATGCCAGGTCCCAATGCCCTCTTCTTTTTTTCCCCACTTAATAGTATTTTATTTTTTCCAATTACATGTAAAGATAGTTTTCAACATTCATTTTTGTAAGATTTTAAATTCCAAATTTTTCTCCCTACCTCCCTTCCCTCTCCCCCATACAGCAAGCAATCTGAGATAGTCAATACATGTACAACCATGTTAAACATGTTTGTATATTAATCAGGTTGTGAAAGAAGAATCAGAACAAAAGGGAAAAACTACCCCCCAAAAAGTGAAAATGGTATGCTTTAATCTGTATTCAGACTCCATTTTTTCTTTCTCTGGATGTGGATAGCATTTTCCATCATGAGTCTTTTGGAATTGTGTTGAGTCATTGTATTGCTGAGAAGAGCTATATTAGTCTTAGCTGATCATCATACAATGTTGCTGTTACTGTGTACAACGTTCTCCTGGTTCTGCTCATTTCACTGTGTATCAGTTCACGTAAGTCTTTCCAGATTTTTCTGAAAGCATCCTGCTCATCATTTCTTATAGCACAATAGTATCCATTACATTCATATGCCACAACTTGCTCAGCCATTCCCCAGTTGATGGGCATCCCTTCAATTTCCCATTCTTTGCCACCACAAAAAGAGCTGCTGCAAATATTTTGGTACATGTAGGTCCTTTTCCCTTTTTTATGGTCTCTTTGGGATATAGACCTAGTAGTGGTATTGCTGGGTCAAAGGGTATACACAGTTTTGTTGCCCTTTGGGCATAGTTCCAAATCGCTCTCTAGAATGGTTGGATCAGTTCACAACTCAACCAACAATGTATTAGTGTTCCAATTTTCCCACATCTTCTCCAACATTTATCATTTCCTTTTCTGTCATATTAGCTAATCTGATAGGTGTGAGATGGTATCTCAGAGTTGTTTTAATTTGCATTTCTCTAATCAATAGTGATTTAGAACATTTTTTCATAAGATTGTAGATAGCTTTAATTTCTTCATTTGAAAATTGCCCATTCATATCCTTTGATTATTTATCAATTGGGGAATGACTTGTATTCTTATAAATCTGACTCAGTTCTCTATATATTCGAGAAATGAGACCTTTATCAGAAACATTGGCTGTAAAAATTGTTTCCCAGATTAGAAAAAAAGCAGAAAGCTGGGAAACAATTTTTAAGCCAGTGCTCTGCTCTTCAGGAAATGCTTCTCCATTAATGGTGCCTGGATATTTGTTTCTACCCCACGCCTCCCTCCTCAGCATACTGGATACTTAAATACGAGAAACAACCAGAGCCTGTCCCTGGAGCACAGAATAGGCCTACTTCAAGTTTGGATAGTCTTAGAGAGATGGAGGAATATCCCAAACATATGTCCTCTCTGGCTACTTTGTGTTATAAAATAGATTGTTGCTTTTTCCATCTGACATTCATAGGATGACAGGGACAACAAAGAAAGAATAAAGTATGGGAGCAGTGGGGACTGCAAGGAGACAGTCAACCTCATACACTAATCATAGGATTTAGAGCTGGGAGCTAAAGAGATGACCATCAGGTTCAGCTCCATTTTACAGAGAGGAAAATTGAGGCCTAGAGGAGCTGACTTCCTGAAGTCACCCAGCTCCCCTGACTCTTTCCACCCAGTCTCAGTGTAGTAAAATGGATACTGGATGGAGGAAAAGTACCCTTAAGGACTTTCTAGAGCGAGTAGACAAGACACATATATACACATTAAGAATGTTTACACACAGGCTTAAGGGTTACCTCGGGAGTAAGCTCAAATTTGAGAGTTCAGGGATTGAAACTTCTAGAGCTGGGACCCTTAACCTAAGAGCCTATGAACTTTTTTTGTTTGCTTGTTTGTTTGTTTGTTTTAGTCTATGACCTTTTAAAAAATTTATTTTGATAACTTTAAAAAAATTTGTTTCTATTATAATCCTATGAGTTTTATTTTGTGCATTTTAAAAAACATTCTTCCTAAAAGGGGCTGAGATTGCTCAAGAGGTTTGTGTCACAAAAATAATCATAATTCTCTTTACCCTAATGAGAGAAAAAGGTGTGGGGTGGGGATGGGCGTCCTGAGCACTGTCTTTCATAGAGAAAAAGAAGAGCAACCGTAATCTCTGCAGATAGAGTACAGAGCCAGGATCTAGATGAGGGGAGTGGATTTTCTGAAGGAGGGAATAGGAGATCCAGACGTTGTGACCACCAGGTTATAGTGAGTTATTAGGACAGGCCAAGTGGGATGGAAAGGGAAGGATGGGAAGGATGCCGTTCCAGCGGCTCCACCATGAGTGTCCCTTCTGGAGGGAGTGCAAACCACAGGAAGCAGTACAAGTCCAGAGCAGATTGTGTAGGACCCCTGTGAAAGAGCTAGGGATTCCTCAGGATATTGGAATGTTGCCTTCATGGTAACCCTGGGACAGGGTGTTTCTGAAGAGAAATATTGAGTGATTCATGTGTTTTCAATTTCTATTTATGGGCTCCTGTGAGTCCTTTCTGTCCAGGGGTAACAAAGGCTGTCCTGTTTCTCCCCGCTCTTCCCCCAACTAAATGTTTACACAGCAGTACATGCCCCAAAATAGTCAATACCGTGCAAACTTTGTAGTATGAGTTAAATGTTGCGGTAAAAGTGGAGTGAATGTGATATAAGGCTAGGTGGGGTCAATCAGGGTAGATGTACCAAGGAACTGATTCTGGAGCGTAAATGGAAAGTGTGTGAAGGAGCACCCTGCCTTGCCTCATGTTGGTGTGCCGTGGTGTTCCTCCTGACTCCTTTAGCCCCACGGACCTCACCCAGCTTCCTTAGGCATCTGGTAAGACTCTCATGGTCTGGCTTTGCTTCTCTATACCTACCAGTTATGGGTGAGGGAAATATGGGGCAACTCTCTTCATTTGCTACAATGAGGTCAAATGGTACCAACCCTAATTTTACAGTCTGGGAGCTTCTTGGAGACCAAGGGATCTCCCAGAGCCAGGGACTCAGCTCTTACCAATTTGGGATCTGCAGTATCTAAATAACAACAACAATAATAACTAGCATTTATATAGTGTTTTAAGGTTTGCAAAGTGCTGTACAATTATCTCACTTTATTCTCATGACAACCCTGGAAGGTAAGTACTATTATCCCCATTTTACAAGTGAGGAAACTGAGGTCACCAGAGGCTAAGAGACCTAATGAAGGTCACACAGTTAGTAAGTGTTGAATCAGGATTAGAACTTAGGTTTTCCTACCTTCTGTCCAACCATCGAGCCACCTAGCTACCTAAATGAGGACCCTTTCTCACCACAACTGGAATGAAAGCTTCTTAAGTTTGTGGGATTTAAAAATGAGGAGACTGGATCAGTTTCTTCTCCTCAGTTCTGTTCCTTCATTTGGCAGCAAATGCCTCTTCAAATGAGGAATTTTGTAGTAAACCATCGACATTTGAGAGGAAGAAAGGAAACTGTCACATAAGACTTCCAGTTCAAAAGAGATATGTTTTGGGGGGGTTGTTTCATTTTTATAGTTCTGAGATTTTCTCTCCTCCCCAGAGTTATCTCTTAAAACATTTTTTATTAATTTATTTTTAGTTTTCAACAATCACTTCCATAAGCTTTTGAGTTTAAAATTTTCTTTCCCTTCCTCCCCAAGATGGCGTGCAATCTGATCTAAGCTGTACATGTACATTCCTATTTAACATATTTTCACATTAGTCATGTTGTAAAGAAGAATTAGAACCAACAGGAGGAACCACAAGAAAGAAGAAACAAAATAAAACAGAAGGAAAAAAAAAGAGCAAATAGTATGCTTAGAACTGCATTCAAACTCCATAGTTCTTTCTCTGGATGTAGATAGCATTTTCCATCATGAGACTTTTGGAGACGTCTTAGATCCTTGCATTGCTGAGAAGAGCTAAGTCTATTAAAGGTAGCCATCACACAATGTGGCTGTTACTGTGTACAAGGTTCTCCTGGTTCTGCTCACTTCACTCAGCATAGTCCACACAAGTCTTTCCAGCTTTTTCTGAAGTCTGCTTGCTCATCATTTCTTATAGCACAATAGTATTCCATTACATTCATGTACCACAACTCGTTCAGCCATTCCCCAATTGATGGGCATCCTCTCAATTTCCAGTTCTTGACCACCACAGAAAGAGCTGCTGTAAATATTTTTGTACATGTGGGTCCTTTTCCCATTTTTATGATCTCTTTGGGATGCAGCCTAGAAGTGCTATTGCTGGGTCGAAGGGTATACACAGTTTGGTTGCCCTTTGGGCATAATTTCAAATTGCTCCCCAGAATGGTTGGATCAGTTCACAACTCAACCAACAATGTACTAGTGTTCCAATTTAAAATTTTTTTTTTAAAAATGTCATTTAAATCTTACTCTTTACACTAGCTGGAGACAGAAGACACAAGCCTACAAATCAACATTCAGGTGGGGATATTGGAAGTTCCAAAGATGGTTTTCCCATCTTTCTTTTTGGTATTGGAAAATTCCCATCTCTGATATGTTTTAGGGATGTTCCCTCCCTTTGGGGGCTTCCAGGACGATGATTGGTGGGGAGCAATGTTATCTGCTCCTTTGCTTCGCAGAACAAATCCCCTTAGTAAAAGGATTTGTTCCGTAAAACTTGAACTCAGTCAAAAGGCCTCACCCAAGAACTTAGAAGGCCACATGCAGTCTCACGGCCAAAAATTCCCCATCCCTGTTTTAGGATATGTGAGCATAGTAATTGATTGAGGGGGATGGGAATGTAATGTTTTCTGATTTACTGGAGGTTGGCTAATTAGGGGGATATAGAGGGTTATCATCTATGATGCTAGAGGCTATGGGTCTTTGGGCTCAGATGGACACTTATCTTGGAAGTTACGAATGGGTAACAAGGAGGAGAGCTTCTCGGTTAGTTTTAGAGGTGAGAACAAAAAACAAGGAATAGCTCACATGGGCTACATGCCAACTCTCTGGCAAGTGTCAGGAGAATGACCTTGGGTTGTCCTCTCAAGGGAGGAATCAAAGGCTTTAGTTCCCCCCTCCCCTTAGGATTCTACTTGTGAAATGATAACTCAGATTCCATAAGGGAGGGGAAATAAATTCCTACAATTCACAAAGATCCTAACAAGAGGATTAAGGTCTGACTTATTAATGTAGCTATGTATAAACATGCATATCAAGCAATATTAATTCATTCACATTCCTCAGAGAGAGGAAGGCCAGCTCTTAGAGTTACAAAATTCTGTGATGCAGGATCATATCCTCATGCACACACATAACAAGAAAGAGATCTAGAACAACATAGATTAGACATTATGGAAAGCATTGCAGAAGTTTAAAGAGTTTTGTTGGCCTTGTCATTGTATCCCAAGACCCTTGTCAATCAGTCAATAAGAATTGATTAAGCACCTACTATGTGTTAGGGGCAGCTAGGTGGCACAGTAGAGTGCCAGGTTTGGAGTCAGGAAGATTCAACTCTGGCCTCTTACACTTATTAGCTGTGTGACCCTGAGCAAGTCAGTTAACCCTGTTTGCCTCAGTTTCCTCATCTGTAAAGTGAGCTGGAGAAGGAAATGGCAAGCCACTCCAATATTTTTGCCTTTTTTTTTTTAAGGTAATCAGGGTGAAGTGACTTTCCCAGGGTCACATAGCTAATAAGTATCTGAGGCTGGAGTTGAACTCAGATCCTTCTGACTGCAGGGCCAGTGCTCTGACCACTATACCACCTAGTTGCCCCTCCAGCATCTTTACCAAGGAAACCCCAAATGGGGTCACAAAGAGTTGGACTCAAGGGAACAATAAAAAACTATGCTGGGCACGGTAGTTCTAGGGGATACAAAGCCCTGGGGATACAAAGTCCCTGTATTTCTTGCCTTTTCAATGGATGGATGAGGAGGGTAAAAAGAAAGAGAATCTGCAACTGAAAATTTAAAATAAATTTAAAAACAAAAAAAAAGATAGTCTCTGCCCTCAGTAAGCTCGCAATCTAATAGAGGGGACAACATACAAACAAGTATGTATAAACAAGCTATACACAAGATAAATGAGAAATAAAAAATGTTTCTTTATTGATTGAAATAATCAACAGAAGGAAAGCACTAGAATTAAGAGAGATTGGGAAAGACTTCCTGTGGAAAATGGGATTTTAGCTGAGACTTGAAGGAAGCCAGGGAAGCCAGATGAGAAGGGAGAGGCTTCCAGGCACGGGTACAGCTACAGAAAATAACCCAGAGCTGAGAGAGGGAGTATTTTGTTCAGGGAACAGCAAGGCCAATGTCATTGATTGTACTATGGATATGTAAGGTATAAAAATACTGGAATGATGGGTTTGGGGAACTCAAAGTCATGGAGGTTCCTGCCCCAGCCTTTCTATTTCCTTCACAGGGAACAGAAACAACACTTGTCTTATTTTTTTTTTGACACTACTTTTTTTTTTATTAATTTATTTTGATTTATCAACAATCACTCCCATATGCTTTTGAGTTTAAAATTTTTCTCCCCTTTTCTCCCCACCACCCTCCCCAAGACGGCACACAATCTGGTATAGGCTATATATATACATTCCTATTAAACATTTTCACATTAGTCATGTTGTAAGAACACTTGTCTTATTAAAGGTGGGAATTGTTATTACTCTAATATTTCAAAGTGTTGAGACATTCTAAGGCTGCATGACAGGGCTTTGACTGACTACTTGAAGGGATGGAGAAGGGAGGGTATAAGAGGTGAATGACACCCCAGGCAGGAGCTTATTAATGACTCATTCATCAACTTACAAACATCTGGACCCAATGGCACTCTTTCCAACTTGGCAAATGGACTTGAAAGTTCATACTTGGAGGAAGCAGTCTGAAGCTAGAAGCTGAAACTCAGGAGAAGGTACCTAGCTTTTAAATCTAAAAAAGAAGAGAGCTGATTCTGACCTCTGGGGACATGGTGGGGGAATAAAAAGGTTTCCCAGCTTTAAAGGGGCAGTCAATTAGATCCTCACAAATTGGGCCAATGTACAGCTCACAGAATTAAGTCTACCTTAGGAAAGAACTAGACTTATCAGTACTTAAAGATATGCCAGGCTTCTGATTGGGGGTCAAACCTAGGACATTATTTGTGTGCCCTAATTGAGATTCGAAAATGACCTTCCCTCTACTCCCAGTATAAAAGGAATAGACTAGTGTAGAAAGGAAGAAGAGGGGGTGAAATGTGTTCTTTCTTACTATCAGGATGTGTGAAAAGAAGAGTATACAAATATGGAGGAAGGGATAAGGGTGTGAGCATCCTTAGATGGACTTCACTCTTATCTGAAACAGATAAAGGAGGGCTGGACACATTCACAAAGTTTAGTATGGAAATGTATCAAATTCAATAGGGAGAGGAAGCTAGTTGAATAGAGCACCGGGCCTAGAGTCAGGGCCACCTGAGTTCAGGTCTGGCCTCAGACACTTATTAGCTGTGTGACCCTGGGCAAATCACTTAACCTTGATTGCCTCCCCCCCAAAAAAAAGTTTTAAAAAAAATTACTCCAGGACAAAACAAGAATGTTACAGGTTTTCAAAAGGGCTGAGGTCTTTGGATGGGCTGAAGGGAGCCAGCACTCCAAAACAACAACAGATTCAATAGGGAAACCGGTGGCAGATAGCAGCTGGACGGAGGGGGTATTAAAAGAGAGGATAATGTCTGGGAGCAGGTGTATGCTAGTAAAAAAAATTCTCTGGGAAAAAAACAACTTCATGACACATAATCTGCATTATTAACATTTTTTCTATCTCTTTCTAAAGCCTAGGTAATCCACAAAACCATACATCAAGCCCTGATTTGTAGTACTAGCAGATTTCCGAGATGTAAATGCTCGCACTGAAAATGTAACTGGTAAGAGCTGGCTCCGGGACACCCTTGCCAGGGAGGGTGTGTATCTATCTAGCCATAAGCATAACAAACTTCCTGACAGTGTTCATCCTTTGTTTTTGAAAAAGACCAGTGGCATCATGGGTGATGTCTTGACTTGCCAGCAAATTGGATTTAAGCGAGGCAGAGTATTCAGCCTCACTCTCCCTTCCAAGGTCTTCTGAATCCAGTGGCAGAACAAAAGTCAAGACAATGGTCAATGGCCTGGAATACAGTAGATGACCTTGCCATCTTCAATGTATGGCTAAGCTCCATAGCACCTGCTTCATGTCCATTAGATTAAATTGTTTTCATTGGCCCAGTCTTCATGTAGACATCCCCCTAACTCACCAAAGGGTGTGAAGGCCTGTCAGTTACCCTCAACCTGGTTTAATCAGACTGTCAAGACAGTTTAACCAAGGTGTGGCCACTGGGCACGCTTTAGCTTCTTGGGTGACAGGTAGACACCAAAGGTGGATGAGCAGCCCTAAGAAGGGCTCAGCAAGCCCTCACATGAAAGGTTCTAGTGCTACCTGAACACCCCACACACTCCTGATGCCTAATGGGAAATTAAAAGGAGAGGGAGGAAATGAAATAACTAAAACCTAAAGTACACCTCCAATAGCCTCTTAGGCAATAGGAGAATGGCTGAATGCATCGTGCTATATGGATGGGATATTAGTACAGTGTAAGAAATGATGGGAGATGATTTTAGAGACTCCTGGGTAGAATGAACTGATAAAGACCGAATTGAGCAGAACCAGGAAAACAGTCTATATAAGGACAGCAACAATATAAAGAAACAACTTTTAAAGATTTAAGACCTCAAATTAATGTGTAAGGGTGGGGTGGAAACCACCCCCACCTTAACATTAATTAGTTAATCAAAAAAACCTTAGACTAAGGGCAAAAAAAAGGGGCAGCTAAGTGGATAGAGTGTTGAGCTTGGAGTCAAGATGACTTATCTTCCTGAGTACAAATCTGGCCTCAGACACTTACTAGCTGTGGGACCCTGGGCAAGTCACTTCACTCTGTATGCCTCAGTTTCCTTATCTGTAAAATGAGTTGGAGAAGGAAATGATGAACCACTCCAGCGTCTTTGCCAAGAAAACACCAAGTGGGGTCACCAAGAGTCTGATCTGACTGAACAACAAGGGCAAAAAGGCCTTGAAGAAGTTTGTATAGCTGGAGGAAATTGATTGTTTCCCAGAAAAGGGGTAGGTCTCACATCCATTGGACCCTTTGAAAGAAGTGTCCTTTTAAAAAAAAAAAAGAAGTGTCCTTTTCCAGTCAAAGGTGGAAGGGGGATTTCCTTCTCTGAGGTTTCAGCTAAGATTCCATACTCACTCCATTTTCTAGAGTCCCTTCTTAACTTGATTGATAACTTATAGATGATCCCTGGGATACAGGCATATTTCCATATTCAGATTAGATTCTCGCATGACTTTCTTCTAATTTTGAAGGTCTTTTTGCACTTAAACTAGGGTCTTTTCATTAACTGAAATATGTTCTCACCTAGTTAAGGTATCAGATCTAAAATAGGGAAGGGTAATTTCTGTCTTACCCTCATAAGGTCTCCTTGACTATTCTTTGACAGAGAAAGACCTTGCCAGCTTCTAAGGGTATGGAGGAAGTTGGTCCTCTTTAGCTTCCCATCAGTGTCCTAAATAGCATCCTCAGATCAGCTGGCAGCGGGGTCTGCATCATTGGGAGTCAAGGACAGACTGGACTTAGAACTCTACAAAGAGCCCATTAAAGGTACCACACTATATATACCTAAGGAAAACTTCTTGAACACCCCATAGATAGTACAAAAGGACTTCTAGCCAATATTAACTTTGAGCTATCTATAGGTTATGTGTCATTGGTCCTCCTTGAGGGATAAGCAACAACAAGGCTTCATGTGCTCTCTAAGCTTAAGCACACTTTTGACAAAACTTTTAAAAATTTATTTAGTATTTTATTTTTCCCATTACATGTAAAAACAATTTTTAACATTTGCTTTTAAAACTTTGAGAATTAAATTCTCTGCCTTCCTCCCTCCCCTCCTCCCTCATTGAGAAGGCAAGCAATTCAATATAGGTTATACATATATAGTCATGCAAAACATATTTCCACATTAGTCACGTTGTGAAAGAAAACAGAGACAAAAAAAAAACTCAAGGAAAATAAAAAAAGCAAAAAAAAAGTATGCTTCAATCTGTATTCAGACACTGTCAGATCTTTCTCTGGAGATAGCATGTTTCATCATAAGTCCATCAGAGTTGTCTTGGATCATTGTATTGATGAGAATAGCTAAGTGACTCACAGCTGATCATCTGCTGATATTGCTGTTACTTTGTACATAGTACATTTCACTGTGCATCAGCTCAACGTAAGTCTTTCCAGGTTTTTTTGAGAGCATTCGACTCATCATTTCTTATGGCACAGCAGCATTGAGCCCACTTTCTCCTGGACTCTGTACTTGGAGAGAGTGTCACAGACTTTTATTGTACTTCCTTTCTAAAAGATACTTAAGGTTGACTGATTAAATGATTCTCAACTGATAAACTTTGAGAGAAGTATATTTGTGGAGTGTTGAGACAATAGCATTAGAGAATCATACCCTGGTTTCTCAGGTTCTTTTCCAGAACCCTAAAAGGTATACAAACCAGCCAAGTTCTGGTTAGTAGGAAAGTAGGGAGTTGTGATGAGGATGTCCCCATTGGCTACAAATATAATGTTCTATTATGTCTTCCTAGGAGAAGATGAGGAAGCATGTTACCTACCTACTCACAGAGAAATAGGGACACAAGGTACAGAAAGAGGCAAGACGCTTTTTAGCAGACCTGTTTTAATAGAGGTTAACAATAATGATGCCTCCCAAAAGGGACATTGAAAGGTTTTTCTAAATGAGCAGGAGAGAAGAGAAGAAAATTTAGAAGGAGGTACAGAAAAGAAGGATAGACTTGAAAGTAATGTGTGCACTTTGTTATATACTTAAATTGGATTTAATTAATTTTTTTTAAAATAACAAGCATTTATTTTCTTTACCTCCAACCTTCTACCAACTGAAATAAAAAGAAAAATAAAACCCTTATAGCAAATATACATTGTTATATTCATCAAGCAAAACAAATTCCCATATTGACTGTGTCCAAAATGTGTTGGATTTATTAATATTAATTTATTAATTTCTAATTAATAAACTATATATTACTTTTTAAAGCAAGTAGTATGAAATGGAGATTTATGGTTTCATACATAATTCCTTTTTTATATTATTCTGTGTATATGGAAATGCTTTTGTGCGTGTGTGTGTGTGTGTGTGTGTGTGTGTGTGTGTGTGTGTTCAGGCTGAGGATTTTTTAAAAAGAGAAAAAGCAAAAAAAAAAAGACAACACCCCTCTTCACTGAAGCATTTTTTCAGCTCCACAGAGAACAGAAGGAGGTTCAGAAAGAAACACAGATAAGCAGTATAATTTGGAAAAAAGCATGTTGAATTTATTATATACTCTTTATTTTATTTTATTTATTTATTTGTTTGTTTGTTTTTTGGCTAGGCAATGGAGTTAAGTGACTTGCCCGGGGTCACACAGCTAGTAAGTGTTACGTATGTGTCTGAGGCTGGATTTGAACTCTGGTCCTCCCGAATCCAGGGCCGGTGCTCTATCCACTATTATATACTTTTTATAAAGCAAGCTTACATAATAGAGATCCATGGTTTCACATACAATCTTTTTTTGTTCTTGCCTAGGGAAATTTTCTTTTTACGGGGTGTTGGCTAATTCAGAATAAAAAAAAATTAATGAGAAGAAAATGTGTGATTTTCCACTTTATGCTTTCAACTTACTCTGAATACATGCCACTTGACATCACAAAATAAATGCCTATGTGGTGGTATGGAGTGAGGTTTTCCAGAATTTATATATTTACGCATATGTGTATATGTATGTATGTATGCACGTATGTGTGTACATATATATATGTGTGTGTGTATGTATATATTTTTTCTTATTTCTCATTTCATCTGGAGGCCAACCCTCTAGTGAATAGTCTAGAACCTAGCTGGACTCTTCATAAAGCAGGCACACAAGGCTAGCTGTCATTTGACATTTTTCCAGGCTATTAGGATACATCCGAGCTTTACTTCTCTGATACAGTTTTCAAGAACCTAGGTTGATTTCTATGCCCTCATGAGACCCCAGAGGAGGGCTGTAATGAAGAAACAAAGAGTAATATTTACAAAGTATCCTCAATGAATCATGTTCCAATTTCTCACCTTTCTCAACCTCCCCCCCCTCCCCCCCCCACACCCAGAACATTAAAGTTCAAGAGCTTCACGACTTTGTTTATTCCATCCCCATTCTTGTTGGTAGTGAGAATATTGTGGTAATCCAAGTTATTTCCAATAGGGTTCTTCTCTTCTGACTACACAGATTGAAACTCTTCTCCAATGTGATAAATGTTCTTTGAGAGCTACTTTAGGGTAGCCCCCCCGCAGCCAAGTGAGTGGTGAAGTCTTTCTATGTTTATCAGAGCTAGTCATCCGATAACAAAGATTGTCACAAGGTGCAAATTCAAAGTCCTTTTGGTTGAGTGAATCAGGCGAAAGTTGCCTTACATTTCAGGAGCCCGGCTGACTTCTGTATCTCAATGATAAACTTCAGTAAGAACAGGTCTCTAAAGAGGGCCAAAGAGAGTTAAACGGGGGGGGGGGGGGGGGGAATCACTTGGTAATGCTCTGTGTGTGTGTGTGTGTGTGTGTGTGTGTGTGTGTGTGTGTATTTTAACTTTCCCTCTTAAAAAGCTTTTTAACCTTGGTCTAGTCTGGTCTGACACTTAGACCAGAAAGTTAGGGAAGAACATGAAAATCTCTTCAGTTATCTGCTGGGGACCAAGCAGTGGCAAAAGGAAATATATTCTTTGGAGAAAAACCTTTGAAACTCACTTCCTGCCTCCATTATATATTTCCTCAAGACCCAGGGGCTAGCTCACCCCCTCCCAGGGGCTCTGGGCTCATAAGGATCTGCATTCATCTTGGTAAGGGGGTAGCCTGACCCCAAAGAAGGACATAGTCACTCTCTGGCTGTAACTTGATCCCAGGTTAAAACTCCAGGGAATTCTAAAAGACAAAAACAAAACAAAACAGTACTTCTCTTCCCTCTCAGCAGAGGACCTCACCTCATACTTCATCAAGAGAGCTGAGGCCATGCAATGTCAGCTCCTTCTCCTCCTTCATTCCCTCAATAACAGTCTCTGTTCTCTTCTTCACACCAGTCTCAGAGGAAAAGGCGATCCTTCTTCTAGCCAAAGTTAATCTCTCTACTTACTTTCCTGATTCCCCCTACATGCCGCTGCCATTATGCTAAGATTATCCTCAATTTATTTTGTATATGCCTTATTTGTACAGAGTTGTTTGCATGTTATTTCTCCTATTAGACTTCGATATTCTTGAGATCAGGTACTATTTTTGCCCTTATTTATTCATTTATTTTGGTTAGACAATGGGGTTAAGTGACTTGCCCAGGGTCACACAGCTAGTAAGTGTTATGTGTCTGAGGCCGGATTTGAACTCTGGTCCTCCTGTATCCAGGGCCGGTGCTCTATCCACTGAATCACTTAGCTACGCCCCTTTTTTTCTTTTTTTTTTTTTTTTTGCATTCCTAGCACTTAGCAGTGCCTGGAGATGAGTTGTTGCTGGTTATTCAGTCGTTGTTAAATTGGGTCCAACTCTCCATGACCCCATTTGGGGTTTTCTTGGCAAAGATACTGGAGTAGTTTGCCATTTCCTTCTCCAGCTCATTTTACAGATGAGAAAACTGAGGCAGACAAGGTGAAGTGATTTGCCCAGGGTCACGCAGCTAATAAATGTCTGAGGCCAAATTTGAACCCAGGTCTTCTGGACTGCAGGCCCAGGTGTTCTATCCACTTCACTACCTAGCTGCCCTCCAGCTCATTTTACAGATGAGGAAACTGAGGCAAACAAGTTGAAGTGACTTGCCCAGGATCACACAGCTAGTAAATGTCTGAAGCCAGATTTGAACTCAGGAAGATGAGGCCCAACTTCAGGCTGAACCCTCTATCCACTATGCTCCTAGCTGCACCGAGTAGGTGCTTAATAAATGCTAGTTGTCTTGTCGTGGTATGCCATTGATTCCATCTCTTTCCATCTCCTCTTCTTATCCAGCTTCTTCAGTCATCTCCTCTCACTCTCTAATATTTAATCTCTCTTTGTCCTCATGCTCTTGACCACAAACAAGCCAGGTATTCTAGATCCTTAAAAACAAACAAAAAAAAACCAAATCTTACTTTACATCCCTCAGGCCATCATCCTATGCCAGTCATCCTTTGCATTATCAAACTCTTATTAGCTGTCTTCACTCATTGCCTCCACTTCCTCACCTGACTCTCGTGTCTAAACCCAATACTTGGCTGCAACTTTTCTCCAAGGTTATCAATAACCTTTAAAAAAATAAATCTTGTTGATATCTTTTGTCTAAATTTCCCCTGTAACCAATAACCTTTTAGTAATTAAATCCAGTTTTTTCCTCCATCCTCATCATCCTTGACCAATCTATAATTGACATTGATATCGTTGACTACCCCTTCTTCCTGGGTACTCTCGCTGGGTTATCATGACATTTCACTTTGTTGCTTCTCCTTCTACCCATCTGACTGCTTCTTCTTAGCTTCCTTTGCATGAGTATATCACAGGGCTCTCCTATTTTCTCTTCTCTTCTCTCACTATATTTTCTCTCTTATTGGACCCAGTTCCCATGGGTTCAATTATTGTTTTTATAGAAATGACTGTCCAAAGAGATGTATTCAACCCTTTTCTCCCTCCTGAACTCCGGACCTATGGATTCTGGCTGCCTGCTGGACTTCTCTGCCTGAGTGTCCCATAGACATCTTGAATTCAACATGTCCAAACTAGGGGCTCTTTCTCTTTTCCCCAAATTCACCCTCTTCTTTAAGTTCCCAGCCTTCCAGTCACCCAGATTCATAACCTTGGGGTCATCCTTGATATTCCACACTCCCTCACTCCCAATATCCAATCAATTATGAAATCCTGACAATTCTGCCTCCACATGTCCTGCATCTTACCCTTCCTCTGACTCTGACCCTGACACAGCCATCACCCTACTTCAGTCCATCACTTCTCATCTAAACTATTGTAATGGCCTGCTAACTGGCCTCTCTACCTTCAGTTGTTCCCCTCTCTACTCTATCCTTCACAAAGATACGAAATTGATCTTCCCAAAGCACAGGCATTACTTCACTGCTCAAAGAGCTTCAAGATACAATACAGCCTCTAGAATAAAATACAAATGCCTCTGTTTGGCATTTAAAGCCCTCTACAACATGGCTCTATCCTGTTTTTCTAAACAGATTTTATATTAATTCTCATTATGCATCCTACTGTCTGGCCAAACTGATCTACTTACTGCTCCTTACACATGACATTTCATATCTGACCCCTAGACCTTTGTACAAGTTGCCCTCTCCCCCCACACTTGAAATGCTCTTCTTCCTCACTTTTACTGTTCAAAATCCCTAGCTCCCTTTGAAGCCGAGCACAAATGCCACCTCCTATGGGTGATTTTTTGATTTCCTACAGTTAGTACTGTCCTTATCCCCATAAATGAGTCCATATTTCTTTCTTTTTTTTTTACATTTCCCCCCCTTTTTTAGGCAATTGGGGTTAAGTGACTTGCCCAGGGTCACACAGCTAAGTGTCAAGTGTTTGGTCTGAGGCCAGATTTGAACTCAGGTCCTCCTGACTTCACTATCCACTGTGCCACCTAGCTGCCCCTCACTTCTTGCATATAACACTGTAACATTGGCTCCCCAAACTGGGACCTTTTTATCATGTGACTCAAGGGTTATCTTCCTACAGAAACTGCAGTGTCACTGTATTAATTATCCCCCATAGGAGTGCAATGTATGAATTGCCTACCAGATGTAGACCCCTAATAAATGCTTGTGGAATTGAAGTGAAGGTCATTGCTAAGAACATCCCTCTAAGGATACACAATGCCTAGTACGTAGTAGGAACTTAAAAAATGCTTTTTGACTTGACTTGATTCTCTCTTACCTCCTCCACCAGACTAAATATCTCATTTGCCTCTTTGGGTTCTCATGTAGAACTGACTGGAAGTTTGAAGGGCAAAATTCCCTCACTTCCATCTCCTTCCAGCCTGAGGCAGCTAGATGGTACAACAGACAAAGCTTGCTGGGCTTGGAGTCAGGAAGACTTTAGTTCAAATCCAGCCTTGGACACTTATAAGTTGTGTGAGCTTGGGCAAGTTACTTCATTTGCCTCAGTTTCTCCATCTGTAAAATGGGGATAATAGCACTTTTCGTCAAAACATTGTGGTTAAAATCAAATGAGATATTTGCAAAGCGTTTAGCACATTGCAGGTGCCACATAACTGTTTGTTTCCTTCTTTCCTTCTAAATTTAGCACCATCCACTTTTTCTGTTGTCTCACGCTAAGTACCACCAATTGCCCCCACCATGCCTGACTTTTTGGGTCATTCTCATTCACCTCTCCTTCCTGACCTAGGCATGAATAAATCCATTTCCCCTTAAGTTCAGCTGATACAAGGATGGGATTTTTCAAAGGGAAACTTTACTGAAAGGAAAAAAATGCCTATAGAATTGGAGTTTACAGCATCATTATCTGAAGTTTCACTGTAGTTATAAATGGCCTCCACCATACATATGCTGGATATTAAATTCCTAGTTCCTTTTCTTGGCATCAATGTCTGGGATGAATTGAAGATAAAAAGGGGATTTGGCCAGTTCACACTGTGTCCCAAGGGGGCAGTTCTGACAGTGGCAATGGATGCCCAGCTTGGGATCACACACAGACACACACACACACACACACACACACAAATTGATGGACAGATTAGGTGAAACGCAGTAAAGGGGACAGTCAGGCAACAACTGGCCAAAGCCAAAGTTACCAGAAAGAGCAAGTGGGGCTGGGGCCCATAGGAACCAAAGACGAGTGGAGACTTATGCAGTCACATGCACTGATCCCTCCCTTCCAGGGGTTTTCCCTCACAGTGGGCTGAAGTCAGTTTCCTAATTAAGATCTAAGGAGGCCACCAGTTCCCCCATTAAGTATGAAACTAAGGGGTAGACCATACACTAAGAAATTATTTTTTTCCTCAGCCCATGAGAAAGAAGGGAAATGTTTTTAGATGTAGGGAAGTCACCAGAGTAAGAAACATTAAAACAAGTGCAACAGCAGAACCTAAGGAGAACAGCTAAAGGAAGTGGGAGTATTGATGGGTAGGGTGGGAGCTACTAGCAAAGATTTATTCATTACCCATCGTGCAAAAGGGAAAGAGAGGCAGATCTAAACAAAGATTCCCCTCCCCTGAGCTAAAGTGAAGAACGGAAAGGGGAAGGATGTAAGAAATGTTTGTCTTCACAGTCAGCAATTCAGGAATTTTAATAATAGGCTGGAGGAAGTGCCATGATGAAAAAAATGCTAATCCAAGAGGGTCCTGGATGGGGTACCTTCAGGACAGGAAGAAACCCTTAGACATATCTGTTAGGGCAGTCCCTCTCCACCCTCAAGAGTCCATAATCGGGGCAGCTAGGTGGCGCAGTGGATAGAGCACCGGCACTGAAGTCAGGAGGACCTGAGTTCAAATCTGTCCTCAGACCAAATACTTGACACTAGCTGTGTGACCCTGGGCAAGTCACTTAACCCCAATTGCCTAAAAAAAAAAGTCCATAATCGTTCTTTCCTTGAGGCTCATCCTATCAGATAAGGAAGACAGTCCTCCATAGAGAATGCTAAGTCTGGTACTTGTTGGCTCTACCTGAAACACAGAGCTGGAAAGGTTCAGCTAGTGAAGGCAGGATACCTTCCAGAGGCTAGACTCAGAGCTATGGTCTAAAGAGTCCGAAGGCGGGACTGGGGGGAAAGGAGGGGAAGGGCGGTCCGAGCAAGTTGTTGGGGCGGGAGGGGGCTGAACCTTTGGGCAGAAGCCCAACGGGGCGGTGCTGCTGAGCTGCCGCGCTCTGCTCGCTCCTGGGCTGGAGCAGTGCAGGCGGAGCCCTTGGGAAGCGATGGACGTGAGCGGTCCCTTTAGCTGTCCCATCTGCCTAGAGCCACTTCGGGAGCCCGTGACGCTGCCCTGCGGTCACAACTTCTGCCTTGCCTGCCTAGAAGCGCTCTGGCCGCACCGTGGACCCGGGGGACCCGGGGGATCCGGTGCCACTGCCCGCTGTCCACTGTGCCAGGAGCCCTTCCCCGACGGATTGCAGCTGCGCAAGAATCACACGCTATGCGAACTGCTCCAGCTGCGCCAGTCTGGCCCGAGCCAGACCCCAGCCCCTGCCCCGGCCCCAAATCAAGCCCCGGCCCAGGAGCCCTCGGCGCCCTGCGCCCCAGAGCCGTGGCCGGAGGGCGAGGAGCCGGTGCGCTGTGACGCGTGCCCCGAGGGCGCGGCCCTTCCTGCGGCTCGCTCCTGCCTCTCCTGCCTGGCCTCTTTCTGTACTGCCCACCTGAGGCCCCACGAGCGCAGCCCAGCCTTGCGCGGCCACCGCCTGGTACCTCCCTTGCGCCGGCTCGAGGAAAGCCTGTGTGCCCGACACCTGCGGCCCCTCGAGCGCTACTGCCGAACTGAGCGAGTTTGCGTGTGCGACGCCTGTGCGGCCCAGGAACATCAAGGACATGAGCTACTTTCCCTGGAGCAAGAGAGGGCTCTCCAAGAGGTAAAGGTGTAGGGGACTTAACTCTGGGAGGGAGCAGGCTGTGAGCGCTGAATGGGGAAAATGAAGTTCCAGAGGGTACATTGGCGCTTTTTGGCCGGGTGGCACAGGAAAAGCTCCTAACGGAAGCTTGGCAGACCTCTAAGAGATAAGTTAGGGGAGCAGGAGATCCAGGAGTAGGAGAGGGCTGGCCTGAGCACCTGGATCCCTCATACAACCTGATGGGAAAGGCTGGGAGGGAGCCTTGGTCTTGCTTCCAGCTTTCTTCTCCCTCCACATCTCTGAGCCACCCCAGCTCCCAGATACTGGTCTGGAGGACCGTTACACAGCCCAGGCTCCCGATGTCCTTTCTGTCCCAGAAGCTGGAGCCTGAGTTGATCAGACTTTCTCCTGCTCCTCAGGGTCAGCGGGCTTGGGGGAATGGGATGTGGCTGGCTAACTGGCGGTGCCCAGCTCACAGATTCTCTCTGTCCAGCTGTCCTTGGGGTTCTTGGCGGGAGCATGTGCACAACCCCGCCCATTCTCTTCTTCCCTCTCAGAGCGCCTCTCTGCACTCTCCTCTCCCTCCACCCCCTCCAATCCCGACCGTTTCCTTTGGCTTCAGTCCCAGTCTTGGCGCCTCTGGCCTCGGGATTTTCCGTCTCCTCCCTGGAGCGCCCACCACCTCCAGCCTGGAGGGAGTGACTCATGCTACCCAAGGGCTTTGCCTAGAATTCCCTATTTGTAGAACTGGTTGGGGATACCAGTCCCGTAGGATAGTAAACCTCCCCCTCAAGACAACTTGCCCGGTGCTGCCCCCCACCGTCCTTCCCCTCCTACCCTCAAATAGAGTTTAAATGAACTGGGTCTCCTGCCTCATACTTGCCCCCTTACCTACCACTGAGTGGTCGGCAGCCAACAGGCTGAGGGGAAGCTGACAGACTTGACAACTGGATGCTTTTTGCTGCTGCTGTGGCCTGAGCCTGGATATCAGAGAATTAGTTGGGAGAGACCTCAAAGATCATTTAGCCCAACGGTAACCAAAATGTGATTGCCTTGACAACTTTTCCATTGATATCTAGTGTGGCTTGATAGGAAACAGAAATTCACCATCCTCCTCTAGTCTCACTAAGGTAGGGCAACTCTTTCCTCCTCTGGATAAGTCTGATTGTTAGAAAGTTGTTTTTGTTTTTTAAATGATGACCCTAAATCCACCTCCCATCTATTAGTTTACATTTTGTACTTGCAAAACAAGTCTAATAATTCCCTGTGTCCACATGACATTCCTTCAAATACAGGAAATATTTGAGGACTCTCCAGTTTTCTCTTATCCAGACTAAACATCCTCTATTTCTTCATGCAGCATGGTTTTGACCCTCCTATTTGTTCTCCTCTAGCTGTAATAAATAAATGATTCCCTCTAACTTGTTAATATATTCTTTGAAGCAGAAGCACTAGATTCCCTCTAGAATGAACCCACCCAGCTAGCCATAGACACCTTCATCCCTGGACCTCTGGAAGACCAAGACTGTGTTAGCTCAGTGGGTTGAGTTGAATTCTCTGTCCTCAGGCTGAGAGCCCCGAGGTCCTGAGTGCTGCAGAGGACCGCTTGGATGAGCTGGGTGCTAGTATCGCACAGTCTAGACGTACGGTGGCCCTCATAAAGGTAAGATGCCTAAGTCCCTTGGGACATTCGGATTCTGGAGAGAAGGAAGAGGTGCTTGGGTTACCTTTTCTCCTTTATTTGACCTGGACAGTATCTTGGGTGGGGCTCACCAAGTAAACTAGGCAGATCTCTGTGATGCTATGGCACTAAATAGGCAACCCTCTTTCCCTCTTCCCAAGTACAAATAGCATAGATTTTCCTCAGGTACATGCACTCCCTCCTAGGTCTGATCCAGGGCAGAGTTACACAATTGGTGCCTTTCTATGTGTGTTACTTAGCTGTTTTATTCTATGTGGAATTATGGGTTCGAGTCTATGCGTAGCAGGAAGGCAAAAAATAATCTTAAAGTCACAGATTCGTAGAGCTGAAAGAGACATTAGAAATGATCTATTCCCATCCCCTACCAGAAATATGTGTTCCGTCTGTCCAAGCTCGTTGAGTGGCAATCTAGGCTCTGTTTCATCATCTTCAAAGGTGATACTGCTTCATAGTAGAACTCATTGTCTCATTGTATTTTGGGGACAGCTCTATTTTGCTCAGGATCACACAGCTAGTGTCTGAGGCCAAGTCTGAATTCAGGTCCAGGGCTGGTGCTCTATCCACTGTGCCACCTAGGTGCCCTAGGACAGCTGTAGTTTAGAGAAAGGGGAGCCAAAGATTAACTTTCCTCTTCTCCTTCCCTTCCCTTCCCCCTCCCCACCCCAACCTGTGCAGAGTGCTGCACTGGCTGAGCGGGAAAAGGTGAGCCAACTGTTCACAGAGGCAATAGGTGCCCTCCAGGGCTTCCAGTCTGAAGTGATGGGCTTCATTGCTGAAGGGGAGGCTGCCATGCTAAGTCGGGCCCAGGGGGAGCTTCGACAGCAGGAGGAACAGAGAACCCGGCTGAGCTCCGCCCGACAGAACCTGAGTCAGGGACCTGACATCGACTCCATTAGTTTTCTCCAGGTGAGGAGGGGCAGGTCAGGACTAAGGGTTGGAAGTTCTGGGAAGAGGAAACAGGGCCTGGAAGGAGTGGTATCCTGAGAATAGGGAAGTGTGGAGTAATTTTAACTTACTCTTACCATTCTGGGTAGAAACGGTAAGAGACCAAGGAAGGAATCTGGGCTACCTGAATAACAAAATCAGGAATAAGCAAGCTCTAAAACTATATGCCCTTGGAAACTGTGCCCAGTGACCTGGCATTTGGGGTTGTACTCAGTTTCTTGGTAAAGACTGATCCATCTTAGTTGTGGGAGGATTGGGCAAGGGAGGAGTTGTGGTAAGCAGTGTCTTAACCACTGTAACTGGCATTCTACCCTGGTATAGGAACTTCTGGCATTAAAGTTGGCACTGGAGGAAGGGGGTGGCTCTGGGTCAGGCCCCCCAAAAGAACTGAGTTTTACCAAGTCATCCCAAGCCGTGAAAGCTGTTAGAGACCTCCTGACTTTGGCCTGTGCCAACCAGTGGGAGTTTCTACAGGGGATGGGAAGGGATACGGACAATTCACAGAAACTGGGTTTGGAAGGTGAGTGTCTTTCCCCCAAGGTTACTCATCCTTGCCCCAGGTGACTCACCTCTTCTCTTCCCCCTCTCCAACCTCCCTCCCTGCCAGTCTTTGGTGCCCACCCAGGCGCTGAGGCTGGAAACCCTTCCTGGTACAGGGTGGAGCCGGAGCCATGGCTATGCTTGGAACTTTATCCCTGGCTAATGATAGAATGGGGATCGGCCCCCAAGGGAGGGGCTAGATGAGGGTAGCAACAGGAACTACTTAAAGGAAATTTAATCTCTATAGAACTCCTTCTTCAGTAGCAAGAAAGGATCGTCCTAGCCCAGGGGTGGGGAAATGTGGCCCTCTAGGTCCTCAAGTGCAGCCCTTTGACTGAATCCAAACTTCACCTACTGGACTCTAGCAGGGGTTGCTGATATAGCCTCGACAAGGCCACTTCATCTGCTAAGCTCATAGGATGATTATAGAATATGTTACAGATCATGTAATAATAATGATGATCATCATCATCATCGTCTAGCACCTTATATAGCATTGTAAGGTTTGCAAAGTGTTTTATGTATGTTATCCCATTTAGGGGCAGCTAGGTGGCGCAGTGGATAGAGCACCAGCCCTGGAGTCAGGAGGACCTGAGTTCAAATCTGGCCTCAGACCCTTGACACTTACTAGCTGTGTGACCCTGGGCAAGTCACTTAACCCCATTGCCTAGCCAAAAACCAAACCAAACCAAAACAAACAAAAAACACCAACCAAAAAAACCCCCCAAAACCCAAAAACATATGTTATCCCATTTGATCTGCACAGCAACCCTGAGGGAGAGATAGGAAAACCTGAAGCTGAGGGAAAGCCCAGGGAAAAACACAACTAGGAAGAATTTGAACTCGGTCTTCCTGACTCCAAGTCCAGCACTCTACCTACTATGCTACCTAGCTGTCCAACCCTTTCATTTTACAGATGAATAAACCGAGGTCCTGAGAAGTGAAAGTGACTGACCCAAGGTCACACAGGGATAGAGCAGCAGAGTTAGGATTTGAACTCAGGTGCTCTCACTCCAAATCCAATATTCTTTGCATTCTTTCTTTCTTGTAGCAACACACACTCCTCTCTCTCTCTCTCTCTTTCCTTCTTTCCTGCTTCCCTCTTCAGAGGTTCCCAAAGTGGGCAATATTACCCCCTGGGGGATGCTGGAATGATCAAAGGTGGGTAGTAGTAGCCTCCAGTGCAATTGGGGGGAGGGGAGGGAGGGGTGTTGAATAAAAGAAGCATAAGGAAAGAAGAGAAGAACATTTTGAAAAACCGTTAGTCCATCCATGTTTCATCTGTCGTGTAACACAATTAATGTCATAGCCATTACATTATTTTCCAAATTAACACACAAAATGAAGTCTGCCAACAGGTAACAACAGGTGTTGACAGGCTAGCATGTTGGCACTGTTGGGGAGTACAGCATGCATCGGCAGGAATACATGTGTGTAATGACACAATGTTGCACCATCAAAATACAAGGCAGGAAAAAAAACCCCACAAATTTAAAATAAATTATTAAATTTAAAATGTGTCATTTAAAAAAAATTAGATATTTTTTTGAAATGACACAAATTTTAAAAAAAAACATTTTTTAGTAGATTTTCAGGGGGGGGCGTGAGTAATTTTTTTTTAAAGGGGATGGTAGGCTAAATAAGTTTGAGAACCTCTGCTCTAAATATCAAATAGATACCTCAAAAAAGTGGCTCAGGAAAGGAACAGTCTAGCCAAGACAGTCCGGTTCTTGACTCTTGATTATGTGACAGACAGAACAGTCAACCAGTAGATCAGCCACCTGGTCGATCATTTGCCAGCAGTAAGCATGAGACGGAACTACTCTGGATTTTGTTGATTAGTCATCTTCGACCAAAATAGCATTTTAGGGACTGTCTACACAAGCCACTTCCCCACCATCTTCTGCATTGTCTTGGACCAAACCTTTCACATTCTTTTTCCTGTAGCTGATGCAGAATCTCAAGATCCTGACAGCACCAATGGTCTGGTGTGTGAGGAGTCAAGAGACTACTTTCTTAAGTGTGAGTGTTTGCCTGGCCCCAGACCCCTGGGGCGTTCATTATTCATGGGTCTTTCATGTTCCCTGGGGCTGGTCGCAGAAGCATTCCCCCTACACACCATAGAAACCTGTGGCATCACTTACAGTATTAGGACTAGTCCTGGGGCTCTGGAGTCAGACTGACAAGGTTCCCAAGCCTAGCCCTGCTACTGATTCAGAGGGTAGCTCTTCCCTGCCCACTATAAGGTGTTGAGAGAGTTAGGTGGAGATAACCTGTAATCCTCATGTGTTTGGAGGGTATGGGTGGAAATGGTGGGGTTGAATCCCTGCTATATTGGAAGAGGAAAATCTGATTCTGGCTCTGTGTTGTCTCTCTCCCTTTGTCTCTGTCTCTCTCTCTTCCCTGGGGACCAGTTGCCTTCATTGTAGACCTGGACAGTGACACAGCAGATAAGTTCCTGCAGCTGTTTGGGACAAAGGGTGTGAAGAGGGTATTGTGTCCCATCAGCTACCCCGAGTCTCCCATGCGCTTCACCCACTGTGAGCAGGTGCTGGGAGAGGGCAGCCTGGACCGAGGCACATACTACTGGGAGGTGGAGATCATCGAGGGATGGGTCAGCGTGGGCATCATGGCTGAGGACTTCTCTCCCCGAGAGCCCTATGATCGAGGCCGGCTAGGCCGAAATGCTTACTCCAGCTGCCTGCAATGGAACGGCCGAAACTTTTCTGTCTGGTTTTACGGCCTGGAGGCCCCACTTCCTCACCCCTTCTGCCCCACGGTGGGGGTCTGCCTGGAATATGCTGACCGGGCCCTGGCTTTCTATGCTGTGAAGGATGGGAAAGTGAGCCTCTTACAGAGGCTGAGGGCCTCTAAGCCCCGCCGAGGCGGGTCCCCTCCCTCCCCCTCGTCGCCCTTCCAGAGCAGGCTGGACAATCACTTTCCCAACCTGTTCACCCACAGGCTCAAGCCAGCTTTCTTTCTGGAGAGTGTGGATGCACACCTACAGATTGGGCCCCTCAAGAAGTCATGCATCTCTGTGCTAAAGAGAAGGTGATGCTGGGAAGGAGGGACTCCCCTCCTCCTTTCATTCCCAGGAGGATGCTCTGAGCACTCCCTGGTGATACCCCAGGAAAACTGCCAATGTTATATTTAATACAACCCATCCCCATCCCCATCCCCATCCTTGGAGGCAGGTTCTGAGAGAGCCCCTGTCCTTACCTTCCCTCTTTCCCTCACCACCTCTGCTGACAGTCTCCCTTGGGACATTAGGTGGCTAGCATCATGCAACATGTGGCTATTAGACATGGTTCCTTCCAGGGCCAGGAGGGGATTAACCAGCCTGCCAAGCCATATCTAACTCTCCAAAGTGACCTTGTCCACCCTCATCCCTTATCACTGTGGGAGTCTTCAGCCTAAGCCAGAAGTGACCCTCAGAGACCAAACTTTCCTTGTCAAATTCCTTTCCACTTTTCCCCTTGCCTCCCCACAACAATGTTCCTGACTCCCACAAGCTCTTGTCTTTGTTTCTGTTACTATCTGCCTTCCCCATTGGAATTTTGATCAAGCCAGCTAACACCATGCTGTGCTTAGGAGGAAGGAAGAGGGAGGGGACAGAGCTGAGCTGTGTCTGGTGAGCCTGCCCTCAGAGCAGGAAAGAGAGACAGAGAGAGAATTACCGCCCTAAAATGTCCTTTCAGGAACATAAGGGACCTGAAAAAGGAAGGGGAAATTTCTCTGCCATCCCATCTGTCTCTGTTCTCTCCAGCAGCAATTCTGGCCAGGGACAGCCAGAGGTAACCTCCCCATCTCCTCTCTCTGGGTCCTGACCACAGTGATCCATTCTGGGCACTCAGAGTATTTGCATTGGAAAGGTTAAGTTCCCACCAGCTATTTTCATCCCTGTTGCTGTAGCATAATTCCGAACCTTTCTCTTGGCCTTGCCCAAAATCAAACACAGACACCATTCTCAACAGCCAGAAAATGGGCCTCTGGAATCTGGGCTGTCCTGGGATTGGGCAAGAAGTCCGCCCTATTGTGACAAATGTGCCCCAAGGGCTGGGACAGAGACTGCTGTTCAAACTGGCCCGCGCGCGCGCACACACACACACACACACACACACACACACACACACACAGCTTCCCAAGGGAAATGCCTAAGACAACCTGTGTATCAGTAGCAATGTGTACCTACAATAAAGGGAAGTACGGTCTTGGTGTTTGTCTTTATCTCTCTTTCCCTGGTGTGCAGAGAGCCCTGGCTTCACCAACAGAGCTAACTGGGAGTTCTGCACATTTGGAGCACTATCCACTCTTTTTTTTTCCCAAGGAAAGAATGTGTTGCTTGGAGCCAAGGAGGTGAAAGTGGCCAGAATTCCTAACTCCGTTCCCCAGCCTTGCCCTATAAGGTAGGTTTGTCTGGGTGCAGGTTTGGGCAACACCAGGCAGGAACAAGAGACAAGGGGAGCCATTGGGCCCCTTTAGCCGTGCCAGCCGCTGAGGTCAGACAGGACAAGAGCAGGGCTATGTAGAGCAGAGAGACACACCAAGGCCATACAAGTCCTGGTGCTTCCCTTCCAGCTAAAAATAACTCCCCTCACAGCATTCCCAGCCATTCATTTCTTGCCTAAGTCACCGGATGTTGTCTTTTTGGGTGGGGTCCCCATTGCTCCTTGCTGCAATGGTTCTGAACATGGTTCCCTTGGCAACCCCATGTCCTTACTCTAACAACAAAAACTGCTGTTGCACCAAGGGCCTGGGGCACTGTTACCACTCCCCTTCCACTAAGTATCCTATATTATCTGGATCAATTGCACGCAGTCCAGGAGACTGGGAAGGGGTTGACCTATAACAGGCGGCCTCAGGCTCCCCTTTCTCGCACTGCTCAGCTCAATATATTCCCACTCCAGTACCCTGGGTGGAGAGTAAAAAGTACTCAATTACAATGTAAATCAGGTATGGGACAGATATTTTTTGCTTTACTCAAATGCTTAATTCAAAAGGCTCTCATGAGTGCACATTGTCAAAAACTTAAGCTGACTAAACAAGTGTCAATAATAACTGCTGTTATGCTCTTCTGGGAGGGTGAGATTAAATCACATAGCAACCTAAGCAGTTTGTGTGACTGTTAAATAGACATTGCCGTGTTTCACCATGAGACTCCATACTGTTCTCTCAAAGTACATGTCTGCCAGGCAGCTGGGTCAGGGCTCCGGTTTCTCTTCTTGTCAGTGGTCATTTCTCTAATGCAGAAATTTCCTCTGCCACCAATTAGCCCTACCCAGTGGATCTAGGAGCTCTAAATCTCTTGAACCCATTAGGTTTTCTCCAGGACTGAACACATCTATCCCAAAATCAGTGTTCAGTCAAGTGATCAGGCAAAGAAACACAGAAGCAGTAACCGGACATCCAGACAAAGTACTTGCTTTAATTAGCTACATTCTCTGCTGTTCCCCATTTCTGCTGGGATGGAGGGAAAGAGCTCCAGGGAAGAGAGCTGGGGTGGAAGCACTCTTTCTGAAAGGTCCGTTGAGTCATCAGCTCTTTCTGCCAATAAGAAGAAAGTGTCCTTCAGCACTAAGTCACCAGAAACAGGCAGATGCATCATCCTCAAAGTCCTCAAGGAAGGAGAACCTGAAGTTTTGGACATGCCCTGTTTGACGGTTGGTTATATTACTTGGCCCCCTGAAATAACTGTGCATTAATACCTGGAATGAGTCCTTTATAAGTGAGAGTAAGCTGTAAAGCAGAACAGACCTTTGCTGTATAGGCTTAACAGACGGTCAAGGCTAGTTAGTGTCAGAACCCAGGTCTCCTAATTCCTAGGGCTCTTTGTTCAGTCATTTCAATCATATCCAACTCTGTGACCCCATTTGGGGTTTTCTTGACAAAGATCCTGGAGCGGTTTGCCATTTCCTTCTCCAGCTAATTTTACAGATGAGGAAAGTGAGGCAAACAGGTTAAGTGACTTGCCCAGGGTCACACAGCTAGTTAAGTGTCAGGTCAAATTTGAACTCCAGGTTCAGTGCTCTATCCATTGCACCACCTAGCGGCCTCATAATAAACATTTAAATGCTTGACTGACTCATGAAGGGGTTGAATCTAGTTACTTCCAGTTTTATATATAACCACCAGGCGGTGCCAGTGAGCTCAGCCGCCTAAGCTGTCAGTCATCCAGCTAAGCCGAGACCCATTGAGCATGCTCAAATGTGTTTCCATTTCAACCATTCCCCACCCACACCACCCCCTCCTTCCCTTCTCTTCAGCCTCGGTTTGAATCCAGCTGGGGTTTTCTGGGCAAAGGCAAGAGATGTCATTTTCTTTCCCAATCTCCTGTTACTGCTCTCCCCTTTACTGGGCCCATGTGTACTAGAAGTATCTGGTTCTTCCTCAAATGAACTATTGTCCTTCTTAATGCTTGGATCCTCAGCCAGAGGTCTTTTTTCTGGCAGTGTTAACTTAGACACAAAACCCAGAACTCGAAATCTGCCGCCCTGCCAGGGTTTCGGACTCCCGCAGTTCCCACGATCATTGCTAGCATTCAAGTGAGCAGAACTGGCACCGCTTCAATGACCATTATGCAGACCCACATGCACCGAGAAAGTATTTAAAGCCATATGGCGTGCAGATACGGCAGTCTGACCAGCTGCCTTGGGCTGCTGTTTTAAGTGAGTAGGGAATGAGACTGAGGAGTGAGGAGCGCTGTGATGGGTCTCCCTCCAGTCGATTCTCCACTGGGGATCGTGTAAAGCAAGGGAATGACCCAGCCAGCTAAAAGGCAGCCTCTCCACATCCCTGAAAGTCTCCGGCTGCTCTTAGGATTCAGGCCCTGGGAGGGGTAATGCTTGATATCACCAGCTCAGCCTGTGATGGCACAGTTGAGTGTATGCAGGCTCACACTGGGCTGGCACCGAATTACTATCTTTCTCCATCTGTCCACTAGGTCACGGTCTCTTTTTTCCCCTCTTTTCTTCCCTCTCCCTTCTCCTTTCTCTTTTTTTCTCTTGCTTGTTTGCTGAGCTTTTTCTCTATCTACCAGTCCCCTTCAAGGTGAGCGTCAAAACCAGAACTCTGGGCAGTTTGCTATAAAGTTAAATCTGAAACCCCTCACAGCTGAGAGAGCCCAGGAAAGGGAGCTTCCCTGACACAGGCAGCTCTGTCTGCTGGCTCCTAAGTTGTTTTCTGAGGAGCTCCCTGCCAAAAGTTAGTTACATATTTTTTAAAAAAAAAGGTTTTTGGGAACTGTGCACTATTTTGTAATATTTATACAACAAAAATGCTTTCCGAGTTTCAAAGAACCTACTTACAAATCAAATCATAAGTTAGAGAATGCCTATGCTATTCTCCCCTGTGTCCTCTCCTTCCTCCATCACACTGGACTTGGGAGAGGGACAGAAGGGGTGGAAAAAAGTTTCTTCTCTGATTGTTCCTTTTTTCCTCCTCCTCTGAAAGCTCAATAAACTTTCTTTTTTAAATTCTATTTTTTTAGGTCCACATTCTTTCCCTCTCACCCCAACACTCCTTTGAGAAAGCAAGAAAAGCAAAACCTATTCCAAACATATATAGTCAAGCAAAACAAATTTTTGCCCACATCCAAAAAAAATTATCTCATTCTACACTTTGAGTCCATCATCTCCGTATCAGGAGGTGAGGTAGCTAGGCAGTGGAGTAGATAGCATGCTAGGCCTGGAGTCAGGAAGACTTGAGTTCAAATGTGACCATAGACACATAGCTGTATGACCCTGGGCAAGTCACTTAATCTCTGTCTGCCTCAGTTTCCTCAACTGTAAAATGGGGATATAATAGCACCTGCCTTCCAGGGTAGTTGTGGGGATCAAATGAAACAATAATCATAAAGCATTTAGCATTGTGCCTGGCACATAGTAATTGCTATAGAAATGTTAGCTATTATTGTTGTTAATTATTACCAAGAAGTGAGTAATATGTTTTATCATAAATCCTCTGGAATTGCATGGATCGAGATCCTCAGTCTTCCAAAACTGGCAAAAAGTATTTTCATGAATATGCATGTGCCTTCTTTCACTCTTTTCCTGTTCTCCCCCTACATGGAAAAAGTGTATGGGGGGTGTGTGTGGGGGGGGGCACGCACACGCAAAGAAGGGCCGAGCTAAGGTTTTCGGTCTTCTCATTTTGCAGCCTAGTTCTCTGGAACAGAGGTACTCCAAGTATCACTTCTGGCACCTCTCACCCCATGTCCCTAAGACCCTTTCAGGAATCCATAAGATCAAACTATTTTCATAATGATACTAAGAAGTTATTTGTCCATTAAAATATTCCTTCCTTTTCCAACTATGTATCTGTGCAAGGTCAACCAAACCATAAATGGCAACAAATTGAATTCAAAACAAACATAAGAACCTAGCTTTCTTCTTTTTTGTGGGTTTTTTTTTTTGAGTCAAAGGAGGTTCAGTGGCCCAGGGTCACATAGCTAATTAGTAAGTATCTGAGGCCATGTTTGAACTTGGGTCTTCCTGACTTCAGGGCCACTGCTCTATGCACTGCACCACCTAGCTGCACTCTAGCTTTCTTCTTTTAAGCAAGACAATGAATAGATTTGCCAAAAATATGCAAAACGATGTCATTCTTTTCATTCATTTTTTTGTTTTGGAAAATATGGAATTATTTTTTGTAGAAATATGTTACTTAGGTTAAAATGTAATGGGTTTATATTCTTATTTTAATGAATCAAAATTTATAAATCTTTTCAGTTTTAATTTTTAATATGACAAATATGTAATCTATATGGTAAATTTAATATTTTAATTTAACATTTTAATTAATAATTAAATTAATAAATTTAATATGATAGATATAAACCACATAAACAAAAGCTCTTTGGGGTTCTCAATAATTTTTAAGAGTATAAAAGGGTCTTGAGACCAAAAGTTTTAGAACTGTTAGTCTAGGTAGTAAAATTTCAATTATCCACCTTCTTCAGCTTTGCAAGTATTTCTGCTTCCCATAGAGATCAGTTGGTAGGTTGTTTTTTTTAAGTACCATCAAGGTGGGTTGGCCTAGTGCCCAGAGAGTTTTCAAAAGCCTCAGGTTTGAATAAGCTGACAGTTTCCTATACTCCAATGACTGAAGTAAGCCATGTGTTCTATTCACACTTAGCAAGAGATGTGAATTTTAGAGCAGTGAATGAGGGATCTTGACTCGTTTTCTTTGAGGAAGTTCAAGGACTGATTAAAAAAAATGTTTGGCACAGTAATGGTAAAGCTGGGAATTGGTCTTCTCATCCAAGAAAAGAGTTTAAAACTATGCCACAAAAGTCACTAAACTGGGCGCACCCTTTGATTCAGCAATAGCACAAGTAGTCCTATGCCATAAACCAGGGGTGGGGAACTTGAGGCCTCAAGGCCACATGTGGCCCTCTAGGTCCTCAAGTGTGGCCCTTTGACTGAATCCAAACTTCACAGAACAAATCCCCTTAAAAGATTTGTTCTGTAAAACCTGCAAAAGAGATTGAAGAAAGAAGGAAAAGATCCACCCATACAAAAAGATTTATAGAAGTTTTTTTCAAGTGGCAAAGAACGAGAAATGGAGGAGGTGCCCATCAACCTGGGAGTAGCCGAGCAAATACATGACTGTAATACAATACTATTGTTCCATAAGAAATGAGGAAAGGTTTCAGAAAAAATCTGAAAAGATTTGTATGAACTGACGCAGAGTAAAGTGAGCAGAATGAGGGGAACAATTTATACAATAACAAAATTGTACAAACAGCAACTTTGAAAGACTCTGATGAATGCAAATAACCTACTATAGTGAGAGAGAACTGATAATAAATTATGCTAGCCACTTCCTGGCTAAGAAATGATTTAAGAGTCAAGATGCAGAATGAGGCATCTATTTTGGGATAATGTGGAAATTTGTTTTGTTTGACTAAGAATATTGTGAAAATGGATACCTTAATTTGTTTGAGGTCCACTCCTCCCCACCCCCATCCCTCATTATCCAAGTAACCAGAAGAAGTGTATGAGGACTGGCTGTATTGGCTTGACATATCAACAATCCTTTTCAGTGACAGAGAGTAAACCTAGCCAGATGTGCAGAAAATCAGCAACTCTGAAGCCAATTAAGCTCATACCAGCTTTGAGGCAGACTCTGAGCCATTTGGTGATTTATGGACCTTCAAGAGACATCCCTATCTTCAAAGACTTTCTTGACCGCAGATTATGAGGCTATGGACATATCCTGGTTTGTGTTTTTTGGAGACAACTCTATCTCTAGAGACTCTCCTAATTTTAGTTATGGGGCTCTCTTTAGGAATATCTTGTTTTTGGAGATATCTCCTTATCAAGTCTTGAACTATGGACTGCTTACCACCAAGAATGCCTTCCAATTTGTGTATCAAAGGGCCACAACTTTGACACCTGGAATTCCTCACTCTCCCCTACCTTAGGGGGAAGATGGGAGAGAAAGGAAAGAAATGCTTGTTAGTTGAAAAATAAAATGAAAAAAAGTTAAATGTTTCATTGATGCTTTTAAAAAGTGCTACTGTCACTCATGATGGAAAATGCTACCCACGTCCAGAGAAAGAACTATGGAGTCTGAAAGCAGACTGAAGCATACTGTTTTCACCTTTTTTGGTTTTTTTTTTCTCTCTTTCTCATGGTTTTTCCCTTTTGTTCTGATTCTTCTTTCACAACGTGACTAATGTAGAAATATGTTTACCATGATTGAACATGTATAACCTATATCAGATCACTTGCTGTCTTGGGGAGGGGGAAGGCAAGGAAGGGAGAGAGAAAAATTTGGAACTCAAAAGTCTTATGAAAAATGAATGTTGATCCAAAGAAAGAACTATGGAGTTTGAATGCAGATAGAAGCATAATATTTGCTTTTTTTTTCCTTCTGTTTTGTTTTGTTTCCTCTTTCTTGTGGTTGCTCCTATTGGTTCTAACTCTTCCTTACAACATCACTAATGTGAAAATAGGTTTAATAGGAAAGTATATGTATAGCCTATATCAGATTGTGTGCTGTCTTAGGGAGGGGAGGTGGAGAGGGAGGAGGAAAAAAATTTAAAACTCACAAGCTCATGGAAGTGATTGTTGATAAATCAAAATAAATTAATAAAAAAAGAAGAAGAAAGAATTTTGAAAACTACCTTTACATGTAATTGGAAAAAACTACTACTTACAAGAAAAAAGAAAAAAGATATTCCTGTTCCTTACCCTCCCATACAACAAAGCAACGTAGTTAAACAAACAATCCAATATATAAGCTCTGTTGGACAACTATAATTAGCCTATTGCTTCCCTCAGCTTAGAGGAGGAAGATAAAGTTCTTTTAAAAATGTTTTTATATACTGCGTTTTGCAAACCTTAATGTGCTATACAAAAGTTATTGTTGGTGTTGTTGTAATTATTATACTCTTGTCTCAACATAGATTGCCCCTCCTATTGAGTCATTACCATTGAGACTTGGTGGGGTGGAACTATCTGCTACCTAGAATTTTCCAAGTTCTCATGGTTTTTGACCTTGAAGTAATTTCCACAAATGAAGCCACATGGAGGAGCAAGATAGAAGCAGAGGCTGCTATGTGTGACTGATGAAGCATCAGCATAGGGCCTTCCAATACTCCATTTAGACCATCCAACTGTGGACACACAAAGAACATAAGGAGAGGACAGAGGAGAATGAGGCCAAAGAGGCCAAGTAATTGAGAGCAGATTGAGACCAAAAAAAAAAAAACAACCAGGCATATGAGATACTAAGTGAAGAACACCACTTTTCTCCACTGCCATCCCTGGAGATTGGAAAGCTGTCTTCTGTTTACCTTTCTGACTACTTCCTGTTTTCTGTCCAACCCAGTGGCAGGAGATATGGCTGGGAAGAAAGATATCTTTCCCCATCTGGTTGCACAATGCAGTTGACATTTCTTTAGTTGTTTATTTGTATGCGGGTGAAATAGATTGAGCAAAGCAAGCAAGACACCCCACCCCATTAAAGTAAGATGCCTTAATGAAGTCTCAACTAATCAAATCAAAGACTAAGAGTAAAAAGTTCTTGGATAAACTGGATTGGCAAAGGAAATCTAGTCATGTCCTCTGGGTTTTCTATAGAAAAGAAGACCAGTTCAGAACCCAAATTAATTGAATACCTGCAGGAGAACGACCTTGCAAGCTTCAGAGGTCTAAATGATTTTGAAATTCACATCCTCCCATACACACCTAAACATTGTCCCAGGACAGCAGCAGCTAGCAAATAGCACCTGCAGTGACAGCCAAGGTCAGACTGGATACAAATTCATCACCAGGCAAAGAGCACAGTGAAGAAGCTACATCATGCCAAAAGTGAACTTTTTAATCACCCCGCAAATGGGAGAAAAGGACTCCTAGCAACCAGGAGATGAGTTACCCCTTTTCCACATATGACCTCTAAGCCAGAGCTCATTTCCCCCTGGATTCTATAGATACTTGCAGAGGAGTGAGCCATATACTTTGGGGGAGTATTTTGTATCAACTATACAATTAGTAAATACTCCTTTCTAGGGGGCAGCTAGGTGGTTCAGTGGATAGAGCACCAGCCCTGATGTCAGGAGGACCTGACTTCAAATATGGCCTCAGACCAAACACTTGACACTTACTAGCTGTGTGACCCTGGGCAAGTCACTTAACCCCAATTGCAAAAAAGAAAAGAAAAGAAAAGGAAAGAAAAGAAAAGAAAAGAAAAGGAAAGAAAAGAAAAGAAAGAGAGAAAAGAAGAGAAAGAAAAAGAAAAGAAAAGAGAAAGAAGAGAAGAGAAGAGAAGAGAAAGAAGAGAGAAGAGAAGAGAGAAGAAAGAGAAGAGAAAGAAAAGAAAAGAAAAGAAAAGAAAAGAAAAGAAAAGAAAAAAAAAGAAAAAAAGAAAAGAAATACTCCTTTCTAAAAGCTGACTGGATGACTGGCATGATTTTCAACTGATAATCATAATAAGAAGCACATGGTTGAGCCCTCTTGAGGTATAGCATTAGAAAGACATTCCCAATGCCCATCAGTTGGGGAATGGCTGAACAAGTTGTGAACTATGGTGCTATAAGAAATAATGAGCAAGTGGACTTCAGAAAAACCTAGAAACACTTACATGAACTAAGTGAAGTGAGCAGAACCAGGAGAACACTGTACACAGTAACAGCCACAATGTGCAATGACTGACTTTGATAGACTCATCTCTTCTTAGCAATGCAAAGATCCAAGACAACTTCAAAGGACTCATGATGGAAAATGCTGTCCACATCAAAAAAAAAAAAAGAATTGTGGAGTCTGAATGCAGATCAAAGCATATTATTTGCTCTGTCTCTTTTTTTCTTTGTTTGTTTCTTCTTTCTTGTGGTTTCTCCCGTTGATTCTAATTCTTCTCTACAACATGCTAATGTGAAAATAGGTTCAATATGAATGTATATGTACAGCCTATATCAAATTACACACCATCTTGGGGTGGGGGGGAGGAGAGAAATGGGGAGAAAATTTGGAACTCAAAATCTTATGGAAATGAATGTTGAAAACTAAAAATAAATAAATTAATTTTAAAAAAAGACATTCCCAACTTTCAAAAGGAAAATTCTTTGTTCAGGCTTTTGCTTTAATTGACAAGACAAAACTCAGGGAAGACAGAATTGAAAGAGTTTATTAAAACAGATTGACAGGCTGACCACTGGGGATCAGCAAGGAATTCAAGATAGAGCCAGCTTTTATTGATAATTTTCATAATGAGATAAAGACAATTTGGATAGGTCCATGTCAGCAAAAGGGGATGGAACAGTACATCTCAGCTACTCCCCAATTGCCAGTATGTGCAGGCTAATAGTTAGGGGTGACCTAGTATGAGATAGATAGCAGGTAATACAAATACTGTAGACTGGGTGATGACTCCCCCCAACAGAGGCTCCCCCAACAGTGACTGACAAGCAGGACTGGGAATCATGGGTCACTGAGTCAGTATAACTTTCGATACCACTCCTCAGGGAGTAATTCAAGAGCCCTTAGAGGACCTAGTAACCGATCCCTGGAGACCAAACTGATCAGTTAGGATGAAGATGGGTGGTCACTTCAGAACATTAACTATATTCACATTACTACACTTTTGGAATCTGCTATTAAAATGATATGGCCAACCTTCTTGGTCATGTGACCAGCAAGATAGCAAAATTAATTACTATTCCCAAACCTCTTTAACTTTCTAACCCTCGAAAAAAATTTAAAAAGGAATCATGCACCAGATATAAAACAATTATCACTGGACAGAGAAACAAGAACTCCAGCAAAGTAAAATCCTTATAGCTTTCACTCAACAACCCATCCCCATGAGGTTCTACGTTCCTAGAAGGGCAGGCTCAGCTCTGGGACCCCCACCCCTGATGCCGACATTATGCTAGCATATCGAGCTCCCATCTGGCTCCTGCTGTACAATGAGAACCAGACACTCACTCTTCTCCACCACAAGAGGAAGTGGTGGTAGAGGGGGCTGCAAATGTGCTGCCATCTTACTGTGGCCCGTCCATAAGTTAGGGTCTTCCAAGTCTATAAAGACTGACTAAAAACCCTCTGTGCCCACCTCAAACTGCAAAAAATGGCAGTTCTGCCAAACTGTGAGAAGAAAAGGGGAGCTCTAAGGGAGGAATTGGGGCAAGGGTCGACATGTACCACTGCAATGGGCTTGAGCAAAATGGTACTGAAACATCGAGGTTTCATTTCTGTCCCCCCAGAAGGTACTGGAGAAAGGACAGGATGGTGAACCCAGCTCATGTAGTTTGAGATAACTTTGTGGTCCAGTCTTGAGGCTTTATTTACCAGCTTGACCTAGGTCTTACCACTGGACTCTGATGACTCTGGGGGACAGAGTGAGGCTGATGACTCTGCACAGCTCTGCCTCACTTAAATCCAATCCACTTCCAAGTCAAGACATCACCCTCCTGACGTCCTTGGTCTTCTTCAAGAAAGAAGAATAAACAACAAATAACAATTCAACCACGAAGGGGGAGGAGCCAGAAAGTAAATGATGGGAGAATACGAAAAAAGGCTAAAGGACCAAAGGTTCAAAGAGAAAAACTCTTAATAAAAGCCCACAATACAAGCAGATAAATTGACTGATATTTAAACCAGAAGGAAGGATGAGTAGTAAATGGTCAAAGAGAACACAAACTCTCAACAAAGATCACAAGACAAAGAAAAGGGAACCAGTGACTGATGGAATGCAGAATCTTGTGGACTCCCAAGAAAGTGCGGTTTAGCAACAACAACAACAAAATGCTGAAACAGTATAAAAAAGAAATAAAAACTACAGAAGAAGGAACTGAGAATAAATATGTCAGAACACAGAGATCAATAGAGAATTTTAAAACTTAATTTGAAAATTAGCAAAAAATGAATCCACAATGGAAAGTGCCTCTAAAGAAATGAGATGAACAAATTTTGGAATACAAAAATAACAGAATGGAGGAAAATCTAGAAGAAAAGCAAATCATAAAAGAACACATATGAACTCTATACAAGCTAAACCAATTGACCTTAAAGATCGGGTTGCACAGAGATAACTTAAGGATCGTACTGCTCCTAGAAAAATGTGACACATGAAAAACAAAACAAAACTGAACACCACAATGCAGGAAATGATACAAAAAGACTGCCCAGAAATTTTGAACGTAGAAAACAAAGCACCAATTGAAAGAAACCATACATGGATTCCAAAGCAGAGAAGGAGGCAGCTAGGCCCTGAAATCCAGAAGACCTGAATTTAAATCTGGCCTCAGACACTTACTAGCTGTGTGATCCCAGGCAAGTCACTTAACCCTGACTGCCTCAAGCAAACAAACAAAAACTAAGGGGAGAAAAACACCTCCAACACCAAAGAACACAGCTGATACTTTTAAATATTTTTAACAATTCCAATGACAAGCAACAAATTATGCTAGGAGTCAGGAACAAGATTTTTCAATATAATGGTCTAGAAATTCCATCAATACAAGATTATTAGGCAACTATGAGAAATCCCAGGGGCAGCTAGGTGGTGAAGTAGAGATAGTATTAGGCCCGGTGTCAGGAAGACCTCAGACTCGTACTAGCTGTGTGACCCTGGGCAAGTCACTTCACCCTGTTTGCCTCAGTTTTCTCATCTGTAAAATGAGCTAGAGAAGGAAATGGCAAACCACTCCAGGATCTTTGCCAAGAAAACCACAAATAGGGTCACAGTCAGACAATAGTATATTCCAAAAAGCAAAGCAGCTCAAGCTGCATCACAAAATGACATACCCTGCATACCTGAGTCAAATTGTGACTAAAAAAAAATCAATTTTCAAGAAAAATAGAAGTATTTGAAGCATTTCAGCAAGAATAAAATCAGAGGGGCAGCTAGGTGTCACAGTGGATAGAGCACCAGCCCTGGATCAGGAGGACCTGAGTTCAAATCCTGCCTCAATTATGTGACACTTACTAGCTGTGTGACCCTGAGCAAGTCACTTAACCACATTGCTTAGCAAAAACAAAACTAAAAATAAAATCAGACACGACCAGAATGTTTAGCTTGTAAACACTCCAAAAAATATTAACACGAAAAAAGGAAATAAGTACACTTGCCAAGGAAATAATAAGTAATAAAATCATTTATCACATAATTTACCCTATGTTTGGGGCTTAAAAAAGAAAGAACAAAAAGGAATCAATCAGTTTTAAAAACACAAAATGGGACAAAGATGAAAGAAACAGAAGTGAAGGCAGAAGAGCAGAACTCAATCACTGTGGACTAAAGTGGGCGGTAGAGAACAAGTAATATAATCCTACCAAGTCAATGATTTTAAAAATTAAGAGAGGATTATTCCTTTCGGTGTTGTTCAGTATTCTCTGACTCTTCATGACCCCATCTGGGGTTTTCTTAGCCAAGATACTGGAGCAGTTTGCCATATCCTTTTCCAGCTCATTTTACAGATGAGGAAACTGAGGCAAACGGGGTGAAATGACTTGCCCAAGGTCACACAGCTAGTAAATGTCTGAGGTCAGAGGAGTCTTCCTAACTCCAGACCTTGTACTATATCCACTGGGTCACCTAACTGCCCCTATACCATACTGCCACTTCTCAACAAGAAGTGGGGCTATAGGAGTATAGTATAGACAAGTATATCAAGACAGTATAATGGAGGGATTAAATCTGAGGGAATGAAACAGGAAGTTTCAACTCAGTGGGGAGGTTCAACTGAAGATTACTTCCATGATTGAAGAGGTATGTGCCTTCAGTGAGAGATAGGGACCTCACAATGGACTTCATCTTGGGGGAATTCTTATATTGGGAAGTCACTTTCTCTGAGAGAGTTTTGGTCCTCCATAGACAACATCCTGAACCAGAAAAGAGGATATATGAGCTCTCTGACAGAAAATTCTGTATTGTGCTCTGCATCATTGGCACATCTTCCAGAAACAGTTTTTTATTAATTTAAAGTTGTTCTAAGCATTTTTTTTCTGCTTAGAGAAAGAAATGTTCACACTGACAGAGTTCCCTCATGCCCTTGGATAGCTCTCTACAAGAAGTCATTTTGAAGTTACAATTTATAGGAATCTTGAACAAGGAACATTTCTTAGTATGATAAAACATAGTTACAAGAGTTCAAGATAAGGTTCATTTTACTGTTTGCTTCATCAAACAGAACAACAGTCACTAAACACACCCTTAGAGAATTATTTTCCTATGACTGTTGAAGTTTGGAGGCTTAGGGGTGCTGGGACCCCCAAATCATGACATTCGGGTCCTACCTGAATGAATTTGACCCAAACCTTTTTTCAGCCAAAGATATGGTTTATTAAAGATCAGCCGTATGGGCCAGACTCTTAAGGAATCTAAACATTTGTGATGCTTGTACAGACTAGCAGACATGAGGAAGTCTCAGTCCCTAAATGGCAGCCAGGAAGACTGTGGGAGGGATCTAGGAGTGGCCAGGCAGTTTGGGGTGACTGGAGGAGGGGTGTGGGAGAAGGGGTATCTCGATGGAAGTGGACAGTAAGCTGGAATGACTAGAGGAGGGATCTAGGGAGGATCTTGATGGGAGTGATGAGAGGTGGAATGGGATCTAGATAGGATCAAGGATGGGAAGTGGCTGAGGGCCATCCACAGGTAAGACAGTAGCCCTCTAGGCTCAATTAAGGGTAACAAAGAATTGGAAGATTGGGTGTCCCAGCACCCCTAAACCTGAACACCCTCCTATTGCAGATGAGGAAATTGAGGACCAGAGAGGCAGGATATGAACCCAGATCTTCCTTATTCCAGGACCACGAGCCCACCTACTCTGCTAAGGCACAGAAATAAGAGGAGGTCTGTTTAGCTGGACCAAAGCTTTCATCAAAGAGAATATTTAATCTTCCTGAAAAGATAAAATCAGTGGATGATTGCCACATGATTTAACCACAAAGCTTGAATGAGCTTTTTTTTTTATGCTAGAACAGGGATTCTTAATCTGGGGTGAGCAAACTTGATTTAAAAAATATTTTGATAACTGCATTTCAACACAATTGGTTTTCTTTGTAATCCTATGTATTTCATTTTATGCATTTAAAATCACTCTTCTGAGGAGTCCAAGGGCTTCATCAGTGCCAAAAGGGTCCACGTCATACACAAAAAGTTAAGAGAAGTCATCCTACATCTCCTACTCCATTCCTTTGCAAGGATGCAATGTCCCCGAGTGTGGTGCATTACTTATACTTACGTATACTTTCTGACTTTTTCGATGTATTGATTTTGCTTGTTTCTTTGTGTGTGTGTTGGGGTGGGGGGTGAGGTCTCATCTTCTTTTCTTTAAAAAACAGTATTTATTACATGGGTCCCTGGGAGGAAGGAAGGGGAGAACCAATGGTTGAAATTCTGGTGATGTAAAAAACAATTAAAAAAAAAAAGAACCCCTGCCCTACAAGAAACAAGGAACCACTTGATATTTTGGGGCACGGGGATGGCCGTTTCTTCCCTAGTTTTCTTTTTCTGGAACTGAAAATTCCCAGTTCCTTCCACGCATCCTTCTATGCCAAGAATTCTAGGCCTCACACCATTTTGGCGCTCCGGAAGTTCATCAGCTCCTTAAGTCAAGGGCGAGGCCAGAGCATCGCACGCCGGGAATTGTAGTCTTCTGACTTGTTTGTGATGCAGCCCCTACAAGCAGAGCAAGTGTTGGGGGTGGAGGAAAGCGACAGAAGGCTGGAAAGGGGGGGAGGGGGAGAGAAACGAGAGGCGAGCGCGTTCACGTGACTCGAGGGTCAGGTGGTTGTTCCCCCCCTCTCCCCACCCCCCCACATAGACACCCCGTGATTGGCTGGACCTTAATTCCGAACGACGACACGCGAGGCTGGGCACAGAGCGCAGGCGCACTAGTCTCAGAGGCTCGGTTGCTGGGCGTCTGTGCGGTCCGGCCATGGCGCTTAACAGGAACCACTCGGAGAGCGGAGTGATTGTCAACAACACGGAGAAGTGAGCGGCGCCACGGGGAGGGGGGAAGGTTGGGGTCGGGGCGAGTCGTCGAGGGAGGTGGGAACTGGGGAGAAAGGAGAACGAACATCCTTGAGGGGCGGGGAGAGTAACGGCCAGGGAAGGGGGAAGAGGGGGGGCGGGAAATCTTAGACCCCCCCCAACACATACTCGTCAGGAAGCTGCAAGAGGGACCTAGGACAGCAGCAGCTCGGGGGAGGGGGAGGAACTGAGAGAGCTTCCTGGGTGGGGGTAGTTGGGGAGGGATTAGGGACCAAGGACAGCATCAGATTGGGGGGGAGGGTATCCCCGAAGGAGATTTGGTAGAAAGTTGGGCTGGGTCTTGTAGCCTCACAGATGTCCGAGAATCTTAGGGTTGGACATTTCCCATTTGGTGCTAAAATCCCCTTTAACACCCCCCCCCTGCAGGCCCAGCTGAGCCAACCTCCCCCTTCACACCCCCAAAGCCTGGTTGTTGATGTAGCCGAGGGAGAATGACGTTTGAGCTGAGAGCAATGTTGGGGGTCGTCTGGTCCAACTCCCTCATTTTTCAGAGGGAGGATTATGAAGCCCAGGAAGAGGAAATTGACGAGAGAGAGAGAAAGACTGAGAGACTCCTGGATTCCTACCCACCATCCTATTAAAAAACAAAACACAAACCCCCACGTTTCTCCTCTAAAACCCACAACTTTTTACACTGCTAGGGAGAGGTAGCTAAGACTTTACCCACTGCGTTCGTCATGTAGATGGATGCTCATTAAATTCAGCGAATGCTCCCTCCTATTTGGAGGAGGCTAGGGTGGTCATGCAATAAATGATATTGCAATAAAAGATAGGGGCGCTCCCCAGGTTCTGTGTTCAGCACTGTTTCTCCCCCTCCCCTTTGCCTACTTGAACATAGGAAAGGATGCTACCCCTCAAGTGTGTCATGCTACCTGCCTTTCTGTAGCCTCAGGGTCCTCACAAAGTCAAAAGGACCACTGTGCCAGTTAGGAGGAAAGAAATACTTAGGGACCAGAACTCTTGGGAAGCAGATTTGCTGAAGTGTGAGCTTAGAGCTGAAAAATATGACCTCTTCACCTTCTTCCCTACACAGTATCTAACAGGCTTATCCTGTTTCTAGTAATTAACCTATTTTCTCCACCTGCATTTGTTTCATGTTCTGTTCCAGCCATCCTCTCAAGTGGAAAGGTTTTCAGCGTAGGTCTTGATGATTTTCATCCAGGACACTCCTGCCTGCATGGTCTTACACAGTTGTCCTCCCCCCCAATTTCTCTTAGAATCATTTGTTTCCCTCAAAATTCAACAGAAATTCAATCTTCTGCACAAAACCTTTCCTGATTGCCCCTTCCTCCATCTGTTAGTATTTAAATTATCTCAATTATTTTGTAAATTGATATGTACATATAAATACCTTGAGGACAGGAACTTTTTTTTCTGTTTTTTTTTTGTCTGTATATATCCAGCGTCTAGCACTGTCCCTGGCACATAGTAAGTGCTTAATAAATGCATATTCAGCGATCAGTTGGTTGGAGTAGGGGAAGACAGACCCAGCCCCTGTGAATGTTATTTGATTTTTCTCTTGTAATCAGAGATATCCCATGATACCCATTGGTTTGTGACCTTTTTGTGTCCAGGCTCTTGGAACAAGGAAACACTGTTGCTGTCATACAGTATCATCTCTTGTGACTATTTTTCATTCTTTCTCAGTGGGAGTTTCTGGGACAAGGACTATCTCTAGCTTTGCCTCCCACACTTCTAAATGCTCTGTGACTGTTAAATAAGGATGTGCCTTGTTTTACATAAATTCTTTAGTTTCATTCCAGGAAATTGGTTTATAAACTGAAGTTAAAATTTGAACCTCCTTTGTACTTTTATTATTTAAAGGAATCTTTAGTGAGTCCTTCAATCATCATTTCATAATTTCCCGTTTTCATTTTCTTTAAGTGGTCATACCTGCAACTAGGTATTTCATAGAATTACAGAGTTGGCAAAGATTTCATGGATGGTCTAGTCTGAGAGTGGGGAACTGAATGCATACTTTGAAATACAAATTCCCTTAATAAGAGGATTTGTTCGGTAAAATTTGGATTCAGTCAAAAGGCCTCACCCAAGGCCCTAGAAGGCCACTTGTGGCCTTGAGGCTGAAGGTTCCCCACCCCTGATCTAGTCCAATCCTTATTCTTAACATGAGTGTTATAATAAACACAATAAGTTGCCATCCAGCCTGCCTTTGAAGATGAGAGTGAAAGAGTTTTCTGTGGTGACATCAGCTTTAACCTTGCAAACTGGAATTTCCCTTCCTCATCTGGCACTTACTCCAGATGGAGCTGGTTGCAGTGTGTTTGGGATTCTGCAGACCACTTGTTGAGGGGTGGGGGGAGGGGGAGTGGATACAGAGGGAGAAGAGGAATATGAGAAATTGTAGGAATTGCACAGCTTTTTATCCAGACTTCAAGCCATATCTCTAATCTCCCTTATCATAACCTTTTTTTCTCCCTTCCCATTATAGCATTCTAATGACCTATGATCATGTGGAGCTCTCCTTCAGTGACATGGATCACATGACAGATGCCTTCAAAGGAACCAAGAAAGGCAGCCTCTATTTGACTCCTTACAGAGTAAGTTACCTGTCATTTTGAGGCCTGACATTTTAGGAGAGTGACTCAGGTTTCCAGCAACACTGACACAGGTCCCTGAAGCATTAATGACTTTTATTTTCCCGTCTCCCATGGTGTTTCTTTGTCACAAGCTCCTTCCGGGACCCTGGGAGTCGACAGTGGCTCCAGGTAGCTGAACTAACAGCTGCTGAGTAAGGTTCTACAAACTCCAACACTGCCATCTTCCATTTGTGTACAGGTGACTGGTGCTGCTGGATAGACATAGACCTAGAGTAGGCTGAGTATTTTTCATTTTGATTTCAGCAAAAGCAACTGTTAGCCTGAAGCTTCTGCAAAATATGCCACATGATGAATATGGTGACACAGCAACAAATGCCCCAGCCAGGAAAATAGGCCAGCAGCGCCTCGTAGGGTAAGAAATACCAGACTGCAAAAATGGGGCTTGCTTGCTTCCCAAAGCCTTCATAAACTGGGGCTTCATTAGCCCCGGAGGAAACAAAAGGCTTTCCCTGGAAAAGACTCCTTCCCTTTAGTTGCTGAAGAGGGCATATTTGTGTTGTTATTCTTAATTGTCATGGCTTAACGGAGTAGGAGAGGAGAGAAGATTTCATATACACTGGCCCTGTACTGATAGGTCAAAGTCACCATCTAGAATTTCATCCAAACAAATAGGCAAACCAAGACAGAGGGATTTTAGACATATTTCTAAAACTCTGGACCTCCCAGGTGATTTGCTTGATTGCCCCAGAACATTATGGCAGGAAGGCAGTTGAGAGGTTGGAGTGGTTTGCTTCACTTTCAGGAGGTTAGGAAGTTCACCTTGGCCCTTAAGCAGCCCATGTTCTTCCCCATATCTATAACATGCAAGGTTTACTTCAACTTTTCCACGAAGCTTTTCTCCTTATCCTATTCTCCAAACACTTAGGTGTCATGGCATCATCGTAACCTAGAAACGTATATTAGTTTATACTTTTCAAAAGTCTCTGATTCATATTGTCTTGTATTTATATCTAGTCTAGTAAGGATGTTTTCCATAGGCCCTTTCTCAGGATATATGTTGCTTTGTTGCTTCTTATATAATTGGCCTTCTTGCCTGAAGTTTCACACTTTAATCCATGGTCCAAAAGTGCTTCGAAATTTACATTCCTGAAGTATAGGTCTGACCATGTCACTCCCCTGCACAAGAATAGATCTTTTGCCTTTATGATCAAATGCAAACTTCACTCTTTGACACAGCCTGAATCCAGCCTCACTGTCTTTATTACATATTATTTCCCTTTCCATGCTTGGTTTGGGCCAAACTGTCTTATTTCTGTTCTTCACATAACAGAGGCTGTCCCCAAGACCTGGCATGCCCTTCCCTCTCAGTTCCCATCCACTCCTAGACGCCCTCAATTTCCTCAAAGCTCAAGTGCCACATCCTACAGGACGTGTATTGCCTTGCACATTTCACATAATTAATTTCTTCACATGTATTTTGCTTACTTGTTTATATGATCATGTGTATATATTTTGTGTATACTTTGGTATTCTGCCACAAAATATAAGCTCCTGGAAAACAGACTGTTGCATTTCTAGTTTTGAGTCCTTATTGCTTAGTACAGTGTCTGCCTCATAGCAAGTATTTCAGAAGTTTTTGTGAATGTAGACTCCTCAAATAAGAATTCTTTATCCTGTGTGTACACACACACACACACACACACAGAGTCACCCCCAGAGGGTCACTCTGGTATGATGGAGCAGGCTGATGGAGGCCCCTTTGAAATTGGGAGTACAACTGCCGACAACAGAAAAAATCCTCGGAAATTTAGGAAATCCTAGTAAAACAGCCTTGGGTCATCTGTACTGATGCTATTCATTGTCTGTTCCCACAGGTTATTTTTCTGTCCAAGGGAAAGGACTCCATGCAGTCATTCATGATGCCGTTTTACCTAATGAAGGACTATGAGATCAAGCAGCCTGTGTTTGGTGCAAATTACATCAGGGGAACAGTGAAGGCAGAAGCAGGAGGTATGTGAGACTGAGAGGCCTTGGACAAGGCTGCCAGAAAGAAACTCTTAATCGCAGTTGGCTGTTTCCTTGGGGACATTTGTCTTGCCTGAGTATTGGCTCCTCCCTTCTTTTCCTTCTTACCCTTAGGGCATTTCCCAATTCTGTATTTAATTATTTAATTCCCATATCAAAACATGAGAAGTTAGCTGATCAGTTAGAGGTATGTAGGCTAGAGAAGGATGTTTGTTTTCTAATAGCTGTAAAATATTAATATTTTAAATGACATCTTGGGTCTTTTCATGCCAATGAGAACACAATTTTTCCATCTGTCCCTGGAGATTATCTTTTTAAACTTTCAGCTGTGAAAAGGAACCTCTTAGGAAAGGGGATCTTGTGTTCTAGCCTGGGTGCAAAAGAGGAGCCCTTTTTAGATGCAGAGAGGGCTAGGGGAGCAAGCTTTAAAAGTCTCCCTCTTCTGGCTCTAGAGAACTGTGCTTTCACTTGGTTTTCCTCACCTGAGCAGGTCCTGCCACTCAGAAGCCTGTGGTTAGCCCTCAGGGCACCTTGTAGCCTCCACTCAGGTTCTCTTTGGTCAGCTGGGCCAGGGGAGCCTTCTGCAAGAGTTAGGTCTCTTTTGGGCTGTAGAATGTTACTATTGACAGCTTTGCCCTGTACCTGAAGACTCTTGGCCACGTGGAGTCACTGTTATTGTTGGCTTTGTTGAGGCTTAGACCTGAGGTGAGAGCCCCTTTCTCTTGGCCTTTAAGCCAAAGCAAGGCTGTCTCCATTGTTGTTGGATCTTGGCTTCCTGCTTCTCTCCACATTCCCCTGAGGGGGCCTAATGATAATTTCCCTGGCTTCAAGGTCTGGAGTGCTCTAGTAAGGATCTTAGCACCTGGGGCACTGTTGGTGCAGGAAAAGCTCTTTGTTCTGATGGTCAGGGCCAGTGGGAAGAAGGCAACCATGGGGCTAAGCCAGGGCCTGGTGTGGGCCAGAGTCCAGGCGCAGTCTTGGCAATGAGGGAGAGACAAGTGCTGATCAGATTGCACAGCTGAACCAAATCTTTCCCTGCAGGCTTCCAGGGAAATTGGACAGGGTCCCAGAGAGGACAAATAATCATCTCTTCAGATACAGCCCAGCTTTCTTTCCACCTAGTTATTTGTTCATAGTCTCTCTCTCTCTCTCTCTCTCTCTCTCTCTGCCCCCCTTCCCCTGCCCACCCCCCCTTTCTTTCCCCAGGTGGCTGGAAGGATCAGCTGTATACAAATTGACCTTTGCAGCAGGGGGTGCCATTGAGTTTGGACAGCGAATGCTACAGGTGGCTGCCCAAGGTGTGTAGACTCTAAAAGCTGGGTACCGAAGATAGAGTGTTTTTTAGGACTGGCTGGGTTTGTATCTGGGCATCCTGGGTTGGGTAGGGTCTCAGAATCTCAAACATAGGAAATGGGAACTCTGAACTACATTCTAAGAGGTAAAAGAAAGAAAAGAATTGATTGAAAGCTGTGAATTCTGAGGATGATATTTATTCCCTTTACCTGAGCCTCTACTCTTCACTGTCCTCTGATTGAGTAAGGCTTCTCTCCCTTTTATTCTGTGATTGCAGCCTCCAGAGGTGAAGTCCCCAATCGAGCTTATGGGTATTCTTACGTGCCCAATGGAGCCCATGCTTTTCCTATTCCAGCTGCCAATGGAATGTACCCAAACCCTCCAAGCTATCCCTATGCACCACCTCCACCTGGTGAGTCTGTTTTGCTGGTCCCTGTGTAAAAGGGAGGGGTGTGGGGGTGTATATGTGTGTTTAGAAATTTGGAGTTTATTTAAGGTTTAACAGAGAAACTTCAGATATGTCTGAGTGTGCTGACGTGATAGTTGAATTGTAGGTGTGACTCGACTCAGTAGTCAAGTGTTTACCATACAGAGCCGTCTGTCCAGAGTGGTTATTTGGCTCTTGTTTTGCTAAGCAGAGTTTTATCCAGGACCTTCCATGATGGATGGAGCTATAGGGTACGTGCAGCCCCCACCACCTCCATATCCTGGACCCATGGAGCCACCTGTCGGTGGCCCTGATGTACCATCTACTCCTGCAGGTAAGGGATCCATCATGCCCCAGAAGCAGCTCAGAAATGCTTAGCAGTGCTGGGGCATTGTCCCCCAGTAGGAGGGTCCACCTTGCAGGTATCTCTAGAGAACCCTAGAAGGTGGGAAGGAACCTGACAGAGTAAAAGTAGATATTCCCCACCCCTCTTTCTGTGATTGAGTGCAACCTCTAGAGACCAGCGGGCCCCTGAGATCAATAATTCCCAATGTCCCCAGCTCCAGCTTCACTGTGTCAGTTGGAGTTGGGTAGAGTGGAAGGAAAGGGCTAGCAGCAGCTGCTTCTGTGTTAAGATCAGTGAAGCTAGAGGAACTATTGACCCCACGCTTTTAGGAGCTCCTTCCCTTGGAGAAGGGAGAGGATGACAGCCCAGCCGTGCTTGGGATATATGTGTGTTTCTTTTTAGCTGAAGCAAAAGCTGCCGAAGCTGCCGCCAGCGCCTACTACAACCCTGTCAATCCCCATAACGTCTACATGCCCACGGTGAGTCGGGGTGGGGGGTGGGGAGGGCGACAACCTCTCTGGGTAAACCGCTAGCTGGAAACCATTGTGGGAGGTCAGGGGAAGGAAATCATCTGAAGTTCCTCCTGTACTCTTGGAGTCGGTCCTATTTCTTTTTTTCTTCTCTTCAGGACCAGCCCCCACCACCTCCATACTACCCCCCAGAAGACAAGAAGACCCAGTAGATGCACCTGCATCTACTACCTCGTCGCCCGCCTGCTCCCTTATTCCCCCAGAGCTGAGTTTGGAGTTGGTGCGGAGGCTTTTGTCAGATCCGGCTTTTCCTCTAGGCCTGTGTGTAGTTAGCAGTAACAGGCACGAAGGGGAGAGAGGTAGCCTGGGAGATTTCCAGCTGGCCTAGGGACATTGACACCTCTCCTCCACCTTCATCAGTGGGGCTTTCCACTCAAGTCGCCATTTCCATTTTACTCCTCTTGCATTAACACAGTTTCCCATAAAGGAGGGGACTGTTCCTGACCAGCCCCTCAGCTCCTACCCAGCACTCTTATTTTTTAATTCATTTTGGACTATATTTCTGGCTCCTCCCAGCCCACATCAGTAGAGGTATCTGTCTGCCAGACCTGGGAAGGTGGGTTGAACTCATCCCCTCAAGGGTCCCCTTCCAGCCCCTCCCCACATTCCATCAACACCCTAATCTCTCTCCAGCTGTGAAGTCTAGTCTGGGTTTCCAGTGTGACCGTGACCATAAGACCGGGTGGTGGCATGCCCTCGAGAGTCCCATCTTTTCCATTCCCATCCCTTTGGGGTGTCACACCTGTTCATACTCCTACTATCTCTTCTTTTATATCCCCATCACTTTGTTGTGGTTTTTGATCGTGAGATTGCAATGCCTAGGACTGGTGGAGGGAGAATAAAGGGAAGACTGTTCAGCTAGGGAGAAAACATACAAATGACTGCTTGGCTTTGCTCCCTTGTATTCCTAACTCATGCTTTTAGGGGGTCTTGAGGTTCCCTCCTGTGCCCAGAGGGGCTGCCTAGGCCCAGAGCTGAAGATTGCACGTCTTATCCTACCCTGCTTAGGGCTCCTCACTAGGTGGAAATCAGATGTACCTGGGGCCAAGTGTTCCATGAATCTTGGGGCCTGGCTTAGTCCTGAGTAAAAAGGTGTCCATTGTCAGTCCCAATTCAGTTATCATGTCTTCACTTTAAGCTTCATGCCTGATTGGTGACTGTCCCCTGGATGCACTAATTTCCTTTGATTTCCACTTGGATTGGCCAGAGTGTGAGAAGATCATTATTTAAAAGAGAACTCCCTATTTATTTGAACAAAAATCCAGTTAATATATTAATGTGAAATAAACCCTGTTGCACCTTGATTTGTTTGCCAAAACTATGATGTAGTAAAGATGAAGTAGCTTGACTTTCCTGTCTCCCTGTGTGTGTGACGTCTGAGCAAGGATCCCTGACCTACCTGGGGCCGTGTATTAGGAGCTCCAGGGAGCCTGGGTGAGTTCTCCTCTGTGGGAAGTGCCAGTTCTCACCAGGCTTCATGCTCTCACCTTTCCTCTCTGTTGTTCCAAGGTTGAGCCCTGCTTTTGATCCCAATATGCCCCAGCTCAGAAAATGCCCCATGCAGAAGTCTGCCAGAGCCAAGGGCTGAAGAGTTGTGGGAGCAGTGCAGCTTGTCTTCTAGATGATCCTTTCTTCCTTTTGCAATCTAGTCCCTGATGAGAGCTGTCCATGAAAAAATGTTGGGTGCAGCTGTGGATGTGGTTTGGGCTAAGGAAAGCCAGTCTGCTTGTTCCTCATCTAACGTACCTTGGACTCCTAAGTGGAATTAAGTTCTCAGGCACAATCCTTCTGTCCCTCCCTGGGGTTTCTTAGTTACAGTGGGCTCTGGGCTGTTGTGTGGCCACGTCACCAAATCTCTGTAGACCTAACTTAACATCCAGTTCTCTGAAAACTGCTCAGCCCTGTGGACTGTAACTTCCCACACACTTAATTGCTTCTCTTTGAGCATAGGCATGCCAAGAGTCCTGGACTTCAGAGTTGCCCCCTAGCTGCCAGGTCTGCGCTGCCTGTGCTGACATCCCTGGAACATGGGGAATGGGGAGAGGTGCATCGATTTATATGCTGCCTACCTTCTGGGCTCAGTATGCTTCTATTATCTTGTGGGTGGGTGTCTGGAAGGCTATATCCCCCCTCCCCCCAGCTTGGATTTGTGCCATGGAAGATGGCCAAGATTAGTCAGGACTGAGGCAAGAGCTGCCTTCCCCCCATGGTAAACAGTCCTGTCATTCTCTTGCATACACCATACCTCATCAGTCTTTTCCAAGGCTGACTGTTACTTCTCTAACAACCCCTGACATCTAGGGCCAGAAACAGGAGTTAGCAAATTCCTTGCCATTTTCAGACCTTCCCTTTGTCACCATCGTTAAGAATCCCCTCAAACTTGTATGAAGTGGCAGTTAGCTGAAGAAATCAAAGCTGTCAGTAGTCATACGAAAAAGTACTCTAAATCACTATTGTTTAAAGAAATGCAAATTAAGACAACCTAGGTACCACCTCACACCTAGCAAGTTGGCTGGCTAGCGTGAGGGAGGAGGGAAATGACATGCTGGAGAGGATGTGGAAAAATAGGGACACTAAGTGCACTATCAGTGGATCGGTGAACTGACGACCAGTCTGGAGAACAATTTGAAAGTGCCCAAAGAGTTATAAAACTGCTTACCTTTTGACCCAGCAATCCCACTATTAGGTCTGTATCCCAAAGAGAGAAAAGGAAAAGGGCCTATAAGTACAAAAATATAACAGCTCTTTTGTTGTGGCAAAAAATCAGAAACTGAGGGGATGCCCATCAATTGTGGAACAGCTAAACAAATTGTGGTATGTAAATGTAATGGAATACTATTGCTCTATAGGCAATGATGAGTAGGCAGATTTCAGAAACACCTGGAAAGACTTATATAAACTGATGCTGAGTAAAGTGAGCAGAACCAGAACATTGTACCCAGTAGCAGCAACATTGTATGATGATCAACTATGACGGACTTAGCTCTTCTCAGCAAGACAATGATCCAAGACAATTCCAAAAGACTTTTGGTGGAAAATGCCACATCCCAGACTAAGAACAATAGAGTCTAAATGCAGATCAAAGCATACAATTTTCACTTTTTTGTTGTTGTTTTTTCTTTCTTGTGGTTTTCCCCTCCTGTTCTGATTCTTCTTTCACAATGTGACTAACATGGAAATATGCTTAACATGATTGTACACATATAACCTATATCAGGTGGTTGTCTTGGGAAGGGAGAGAGGGAGAAAAATTTGGAACACAAAATCTTACCAAAATGAATGTTGAGTGGCAGCTAGGTGGTGCAGTGGATAGAGCACTGGCCCTGGAGTCAGGAGGGCCTGAGTTCAAATGCGGCCTCAGACACTTGCCACTAGTGTGTGACCCTAGGCAAGTCACTTAACCCCAGTTGCCTTAAAAAAGTTGAAAACTATCTTTACATGTAATTGAAAAAAATAAACTGAACTAAAAAAAATAAATGACAGAAAAACCTGGAAAGACTATATGAACTGATGCAAAATGAAGTGAGCAGAATCAGGAAAACATTGTACATAGTAACAAGCAATATTGTAGCAATGAGCAACTGTAAAAGACTAATCAATACAATGATCCAAGACAATTCCAAAGGACTCATGAAAAATGCTATCCACCTCCAGAGACAGAACTGATGAACTCGAGTGCTTTTCTCCCACTTTCATTTTTCTTGTTTTTTTTTTTCGAGGGGGGAGGTGGTTGGTTGTTTTTTTGTAACATGCTAATATGGAAATATATTTTGCATGACTTCACATGTTAAAAAAAAAAGCCAAAACCCCTCTATCCTGTCCAGAGCCTTGCAGCAATTATCTATGGACCTTTAAGTCACTCTCCCTCAAGAAGATCAGTGGCCAGCTCATTGTTGGTTTCCCCAGAGCAATCACTGTCTCCTTCAAATACTCAGGCCCTTCAATTTCTCTACCCCTTCAACTCTCATGACCTTAGTCATCACAAACACGTGCTCACATAAGCCTCTGCCCTCAACTCCAATGCATCTATTCCCATACTAGACAGCACCTATACTAGGTTCCCATTGTATCTGGAAAGGGGAAGAAAAGAGACTGGGAGACACCCACTAGTGCATTCGAAAGGGGAAAGTTGGCTTTGGGTGGGGCTGGGGTTAAGAACAAAGAAGATTTCTCTTTTGCTTTTTTGGGTGGAGCCAGGTGTATCACCCCAGTGGAATGTCAACATTCAGGCTGGGCCAGGTATAAACCTCCCAGGTATGCTGTGCACGTGGTTGTTAGTGTAGGGAGACTCACCTATTCTGGTAAGGTGCAGAGACTTCCCCCCCTCTCCTCAAGCAGTCCTGGGGCTTCTTGGAGCTAGTGAGGCACTAGCTCCCAGAACACCTGAAGAGCAGATCTGTGCTGCTCATCTCTAGACCATCCTCCCTGGATCCGTGTCTGATTTGTAGGGAAAGAAGGCTGGCTGGCCAAACACACCCAGACACCCACATTACAGGGTAGTGGGGCTAGACCTTCCCAACGTGCCTTGCAGCAGAGTACCTCCTACGAGGCCCAGCTTCTGACTCTTAGAAGGGGGAGGGACAGTCAAGAGGGAGGGAACCAGACCGGAGGAAGAAGAAAAGGACGTGGGGGCCCAACCTCTGGACCCCGGCATGGTGAAACCCAGTAAGGCCCTTTTAACTTCCTTTCCTCTCTTCCTCCTTTCCCCGCCTCCTTCTCACCAAACACATCCAGCATTACCCCAGTTGGGGTGACGGTACCCTGAGCAGTTTTGCACAACCCAGTGTTACTGGCTGGTCTCTCCTATCAGAGGGAAAGAGAAGAACTAGCCAGCATGGCGACACCCCTCTCTCAACCCTTACGGCGTCTTCCTCTCTTGCGCCAAGCCATCAAGATAAGGCGCCAGAAGGCCAAAGGTCTTTTGCTGGAAACCCTCCCTCAAACTAATCAAGAGGTATGAAAAACTCAGGGGAAGAGGCTAGACAGGGGTGGGAGGGAGGTGGAGCCTTGTGTGTGGACTAGGGTGTTGTGCTCAGATATGGATGATGCCCTCAAATAAAATTTCCATTAGCTGGCTCCACCCCCATGGGCTCGGGTTGAGAAGCGGAGGTCAGGGGATGAGAGGCGAGACTGAGGAAGAGAAGACTGATCTGTGGTCTCAGTCCCCATCCCTCCCTGCCCCTACTCCCAGGCTCCAGGAAACAGTACTGAGTAACAGCTGAGTTCTCTTCCAAGGTGATGGCCCATTAGCAGAAGGGGAGCTTTCTCTGGGACTCCTAGTGAGGAAAGTTGGGAGAGAAAGGGCAGTGTTGGGAGCTGAGCTCTGCTCATGGGTTCTCTAGTGCTTATTGGTGTTTTCTAAAACCTAGAACCCTAATCCCCCTAACTTGTGACTGGAAGGGGGCCCTACAGTTCTATAGCTGGACCAAGCAAAACCTGAGTAAATAGCCAGAGACTCCAACCCCGCCGCCCCATGAGAATGCCCTTCTTCCCCAGCTCTTTCCACTGCCTTAGCGTTAAGAGTGGGCAGCGCCCTGGAGAGGAAGACACCCCAGGCTCGAGCTGGCTCATTCCCTCCCTCAGGATAGCTATCTCCCCAGCCTCCTCCCACCCAAGCTTCTGACTACTCCCAAGGTTCACATTGTCCTCAGAAGGAGGCCTCACACTTCCGTTGCTGATGTGTTAGTAGGGGAGTACTTGAGGTTAGATAAGCGGTGTGGTTTCCTCTAGGGGTACGCCGGTGGGGAAGGGGGGAGGGCAGGGTGCAGAAAGGGGAACCAGGCAGAACAAAGCAGGCATATATCTCTAGCTTCTATAAAGTAGAACAGAGGGCAGGCACCCCTGAAGCCCAATGGACCCAAACAGTGAGCCTCTCGAAGGCTTCAGGCATGGCCAGGCCAGTGAAGAGGTAGCTGGGCTCCTCTCCCCTGACCTAGACTTTGGCCCCTTCCTGGGAGGGGTGGAGATGGTGCCATTCAGGGAGGGGGGAGGAAGAAAAATCAACAGCTGTGTTGGCGGGTGAGTAGCACTAGGACCTCACGCTCCCTTCTTTGAAAGATTCTCACAGCTGCTGCCCGGCAGGCTGTATCCTGGGCCAACCATTTCTCAGGCTGTATGGGAGGTGCTGACATCCGTTGGATAGCGCTGGGTGGACCTTGTCTAATCCTTGTTATATCTAGCTCTTGTCCTAGCACAGAGCTCACATGGTGGGTCTTCCTGTTCTTCTTCCCTAGATGGAAACTCCATCTCATCACTTCTCCCCAGAGGAGGTAAGAGCCAGGGATGTAGAGAAAGGATAGAAGCCCTAGACGGAAGCCCCAGGTCCTCTGGAGGCCCTTCTATAGTTGGGGGTAGAAGTGGACGGTACAGGTGGCATCAGGGGAAAGTCCACTTGATGGGGGGTGCCCTGTCCTTGCTCTGGGCAATGGATTCAGGGAGTTGGAACTGGGGTTGGGTTGGAGGAACTAAGTTGAAAGTAAGGTTCTGGGCTAGTTGGATTGGGGTCCTCAGGAATCCTATAAGGCGGAACAAGGAACCTCAGCCGCCTGGGGAATATCTGAACTAGATTTACTCGGTACTTTATAGCAGGCTCTCCTCTATGAGGAAGCTCTCTATACAGTCCTGCATCGGCTAGGCCAACCTGAGCCTAAACATGTAGCAGAAGCCTCTGAGCTGCTGAGCTATCTACAGGAGGTAAGACATAAGACCCATTGTCCTTCCTTCTTTCCCAGAGTCCTCCCTCCATCACTCCCCCCCACACCCATCTCCCCACCCCAGCCTTGGAACTTGCACATCATGTCACCATACCAAAGTGATACAGACTCAAGGCCCTTCCTCCTAGTCTCCTAATTCCCCTGTGGCTAATCCCCTGCCCCCACCATCCTCCTCCTCCTCTCCCTCTCTTCATCTGTTCATCTTCCCTGGCCGCCTTCCCCTGACCCCCTAGGCCTTTCACATGAAGCCTGAGGTACATCAACAGCTGCTCCAAAAAGTTCAGGATCTTGAGGTAAGGGAGGCAAGGGGGTGGGAGAGGTGAAGCATCTGGGGGAGGGGGTTTGGGTGGCTCTAGCCATTTCCTGGTCTCAGCACCTCCCCCTCCATCTCCCTCTTTCCAGAAGCCCTTGTTTTGCCTGAAGGTGACAGTAAAGCGGGCCAAAGGCATTCTTGGAAAGGATGTCAGTGGTGAGTGGAGAAGTGGGGGTCCTTCCTGTTCCCTTCTTTGGGGTCAAGGATCCTCTCCAAATGGGATGGGAGGAGATTCTGTTTAAGCCCTTTTCCTAAAACAGTCTGCAAACCCAAACCAAGAAAGTTATCTCTGCTTTTCCTTACCAGTTGCCAGGCCCCTATGAGCCTGGTTTTCATCTCTCACTCCTTTCTGGCCCTCTTGGGTTTCTGGGCTCTCCACCTCCACCCCAGAAAGAGACAGCAAGAGCAGATGTCCCCTCCCTGGCCAGATCTCTGCAACTTTAAATTAGGAATAAGGAAGGACTGAGCTTAAAGGTCGACTTTCTCTCCCTTCCTTCTCATTTCCTTCCTCCTCATCTGTCCTTACCTGGTATCAGGGTACAGTGATCCCTACTGCCTGCTGGGCATTATTGAGCAGGGCGTAAGCGTGCCAGACGGCAGCCCAGGGCATCGGCGACGGCAGAAGGCCGTAGTGAAGAACACAATCCCTGAAGACCAGACCCATCGGACTCAGGTCATCAGCCAGACTCTCAACCCTGAGTGGGATGAGACTTTTTTCCTGTAAGTCGCTTTCCCCTCCTTCCCAAATTCCCATGTCTGCCCTATCCTGCTATAAGCCTAGCTGGGGGTTCCATCTCTCCCCTCACCTTATTACTTACTTAGTGGGATGAAAGCAGTCTGGGGCTATACTTCGGAGGTAGCCGTATGTAGTCTACCAAGCTCAGAAAAAAAGGGTATGAACTAGGGGAGAGATAGAGATCAGAGAAGACAGGCAGAATGGGATCCGTTACCCCATCTCCCCTTCAACCACAAAACTACTTTCTCTGTCTCACAGGGAATTTGAGGATATAAGCACTGCCAGTTTCCATTTGGATATGTGGTACGTATGTGAGGGCTGAGCACCCCATGTTCTCATGGTTACAAAGGGAGACTCAGTCTACTACCAGATACCATGGATAGAATCTCAGATTTGGAAAGGACCTCAGACATCATCTAATCTAACTCATATCTGGCCAAGAATTCCTCCCATGACATGACTGACAAATTGGCTTTTTTTTTTTTTGCTTTTTGGTGAAGCAGTTGGGGTTAAGTGACTTGCCCAGGGTCACACAGCTATTAAGTGTCAAGTGTCTGAGGCAGGATTTGAACTCAGGTCCTCCTGACCCTAAGGCCAGGGCTGTATCTACTGTGCCACCTAGCTGCCCCCAAATTGGCACTTTTGTTGCTGTTCAGTCGTTTTTCAGTCGTGTCTGACTCTTCGTGACCCCATTTGGGGTTTTCTTGGCAAAGATCCTGGAGTGGTTTGCCATTTCCTTCTCCAGCCCATTTTACAGATGAGGAAACTGAGGCAAACAGGGTGAAGTGACTTGCCTAGGGTCACACAACTAGTAAGTGACTGAGGCCAGATTTGAACTCAGGAAGATGAGTCTTCCTGACTCCAGGCTTGGTGCTCCATCCACTGGGACACCCAGCTACCCGAAATGGGCATCTCGCCTTTTTAAAAAATCCTGTTTGGTGTTCAAGGCCCTTCCCAAACTCCCCCTCGCCCCTTCCAGTATTGTTACACATTACACTCTCTCACATACTCTCCAATCCAGGGACACTGGCCTTCTTGCTTCTCCCACAAGATAATCCATTTCCCTCCTCGGGGCATTTTCCCTGGCTGTCCCCCAGGCCTGAAAGTTCTCCTTCCTCATCTCTGCTTCCAGGCTTCCCTGGTTTCCTTCCAACCCCAGCTAAAGTCCCACCTTCTACAAGAAGCCTTTCCTGATTCTGCCTTAATTCTAGGGCCTTCCCTTTGTTGATGATTGCCAATCTGTCCTGTATATATCCTCTTTGTACATCATTGTTCGCATGTTGTCTCTTTTATTAGACTGTGGGTGCCTTAAGAACAAAGACTTGTCTTTTACCTCTCTTTGTATCCTCAGCACTTAGTGCCTGGCATAGAGTAGGTGCTTACTAAATGCTTATGGACCAATTGAAGATCGCTGAAAGGGAAACCCACTCCCACAGAAGGGAGGCCATTCCACTTTGGGTAGCTCTAATTGTTGGGAAGACTTAAACCAAGACAGACTCTTCCTCGGCAGCTTTCATCCTAATTCTGCTTTGAGTATCATCAGGACAAGACCAGTCCCTCTTCTCTAACCATGACTATCTAGTCACTGAAGGTTGTCATCATGTGAGAGGCAGCCTGGCTTTGTGGATACAGACCTTGACTTAGAGTGCAGGAATCACTCCAGGTTCAAATCCTCCTTCAGACACTTACAAGCTGTGTGACCTCAGCCAAGTCACTTCTCCTCTCTGGGTCTCAGTTTCTTCATTTGTAGAATAAGGGGGTTGGCCTCAGTGGGCCTCTAAGTTTCCTTCCAGCTCTAGATCACTGATCTTACGTTCCCTTGGTTTCCCTCTTCTGAATGGTCTCCAACTTGTGCTTAAAATGCAGTGTACAGATTCAAACCCAGTGCTTGAGATATGGTTGGACCAGGGCAGAGTACCTCTCTAGTTGTGGATACTGCCTCTCTCGGTGTGGCCTAAGATCACCTGAGCCTTGGGGGGCTGCCATATGTTAACTCCTATTGACCTTGCAGGCCATTAAAATCCCCAGGTCTTTCACACTTTCCTCATCTTGTGCTTGTGAGGTTGTTTTTAAATTCAAATGTAGGACTTCATTTGTAGGACCTCTGAACTTTAATCTTTATAGATGCAGACTGCTGTTCTTATCCATGGAGGTCTTTCTGAATCCTGACCCTGTCATTCAAAGTTGTGCCTATTCCTCACAGTTTCATGGTATCTGCAAATAAAGACAGGATGCTTTTACAAGAGAGGCCTCTCTCTGTCCCACACCCCTTACCCCAACATAGCTGAGGTCCTTCCCAGATCTCACTCCACTGACTCCGTGATCTCCCTCTCTCCACAAGGGATGCAGACCAGGTGGAGTCTGTGAGGCAGAAATTGGGAGAGCTGACGGATTTGCACGGCCTCCGGAGGTAAGGACCCCATGCTACACGAGAGGGTAACATAGCCAATGTCTGTGTGCACGGGGAATGGGGCAGAGGCTTCTCTGGGGGGACTGCCCGCTCCTATCCTGGCACTAGGCTCAGCTAAGGACTTTTGAAGTGTCCACACCTGGGGTGTCAGAACCCAGCCTGAATGCCACCTCACTCTTACCTGGGCCTTCCTGGCCCAGCCCACCCAGCTCCTTCCTTACTGGGCCCCCTTCTCTGACTCAGGATCTTCAAGGAAGCACGGAAGGACAAGGGACAGGATGACTTCTTGGGGAATGTGGTCCTGAGGCTGCAGGTGAGGTAGAAAACGGGAAGATGGTTGGGGAGGTGGGGAAGAAGGGGATTTAAACATCAGTGGTTCGGCCTGAAGGATGGATAAGATGTTGATACTTGAGGATGGATGTGGATGGCTAGTGGGCACTAGGAGAGATTCCCTCAATGACTCAGTTTCCTTTAGGGCTCAGAGACTTGGCCACAGATCTGTCCTATGTCACTCTGTACTCACATCCATGTCCCCTTTTCCACGTGTATATCTTTGGGTCATCTGGCACCAGGTGCCCATGCCAGGGCATTCCTTATGTCCTAAGGGACAGGGCATGTGTTTCATATTCTCAGTATTCCTATGCCTGTGTGCCATGTAGCTATCAGTATTTACACCTATCCATATATTCCAGTGTCCACCTGTGGAGTCATAACTAGGGTGGGACAACTGGAGGTTTGCCCTAGGGCACTGATATCCACAGGTGCAATCTTCCCTAAGTCAATTCTCCAGCCAGTCATCTCAGAACCACTTCTTTTCTGGGGTCCATCTACCCCTGCCTACTACTGTCCCTCACTCCCCCCCCCCACTCCCAACTGAATTTACCCTGGACACCAGCATTCCTAGTTAGCCATTTATCCATTTATGTTTCTTCACATCCATCCATGTGCCCTTGCACAGGATCTACGCTGCCGGGAGGATCAGTGGTACCCACTGGAACCACGAACAGAGACTTACCCAGATCGAGGGCAGTGCCACCTGCAATTTCTGCTCATTCATAAGCGGGTAAGTGGGACAGAAGGGTAGGTACCAAGGATCAGAGGTTGTTGGAGCTGGACCCGATACCTCTCTTCCTTTCTCTCTCTGGTGACTCACCTACAATGACCCAATGGGGGATAAAGGCTTGGGGGGAAGTGCGTAGGCCCATAGGTCGATTCTTCCCTCTGATGTGCATGGCCTGTTCTCCATTGTAGAGGGCCACCACTACCAGCCGTACCCATCCCAGCTACACTGTGCATCGTCACCTCCTTCAGCAGTTGGTGTCTCATGAGGTCACTCAGCACCAGGTACCCCTGTAAGGGGACAGGGAGGGAACTGGGAAGCCGGGGCAGAGAAGAACAGGTCTGGGGCATCCCAGAACATCTTGTCTGCTAGCAAACATTCCCCGAGCTGCCTCAGAACAGGGTACCTCACACTCTTACTCCTTCTTACTTTACAGGCTGGCAGCACTTCCTGGGATGGAGAGCTGAGCCCCCAGGCCTCCACCATTCTCTTCCTCCATGCCACGCAGAAAGACCTATCTGAATTTCACCAGTCTATGGCGTGAGTATTCTGATAGGACTGTTCCCTAGTGCCATAGAAGTCCAGGCACCGGTGCTGAGAGCACCCCTATCCTAGAGCCTAAACGAAGGCATTCTCCCTTTGTACCCTGTACCCGGGCCTGTAGATTTTTGGGCTGTGGTGGGGACTTGGGGAGGAAGACCAGCATAACGTGAGGACCAGTGCCCAGCTTTATGCAAAGCTGATGCTGTCCATATACCCGATATAGGCAGTGGCTGGCCTATAGCCGACTCTACCAAAGTCTGGAGTTCCCAGGAAGCTGCCTGCTGCACCCTATCACTGCCATGGAGTATCAGTGGATACAGGGAAGGCTGAAACCAGAGCAGGTAGGACTCACGATGTGGGAGGGGAGGAAGGAATATTGAGAAGACAAGGACCCCTTTGTAGTCATGTGGAAAGGGAGGTACCTGGGCCCCCAAATTGTGATGTCACACACTGGTGTTTCCCTCCTTCCCTCCCTTGGATTAACTCTTTCACCACTCCACTCTCCACAGCGGGAAGAACTGGCTGCCTCTTTCAACTCCCTACTGACCTATGGACTCTCCTTGATCCGGAGGTTCCGATCTGTATTCCCCCTCTCGGCCTCTGGCTCCCCAGCTCGTCTGCAGTCCCTCCTCAGGTCAGACGCCTCCCCATCTTTCTTATTTCCATCCTGGTCTCCAGGACCTGAAACCCTGTTTCCCTAGATTTGGAGCAGGCAAGTGGATCCTCTTCTCGGACTGAGGAGAGAGGCAGTGGGTGGAGAAGGAGGAGTTAGATTGGGGACGTTCTAAGTTGGGGAGAAAGATAAGGGCTTGAAACACAAGTGTTGTGCTTAAAGATCTGAGCAAAGGGTCAGGTAGGAGAACGAGCCATTTGGGCATGGGGGGGATGGGCATTTGGGATGCAGGTCCTTCTTCTTCCCACACCCAGGGTCCTGATACAAATGTGCAAGATGAAGGCGTTTGCGGAGCTGTGCCCTAATGGGGCACCCTTGTCTTCTCTGGTGACTGAGGTGCTGCGGGTATGTCTCTTGCCCTGTCCCCCATCTCCTGACCTGATGGTGAGGGTGGGATGCCCATGGCTGTCCAGTCACTGGCCATCGGCCATGCTCCTCCTTGGGTAGGTTGACCCCTGTGGCCCGAAGCGTATTAGGGCCCTCCTTCCAGCTCCCGGCTTTTCCAGCCTACCCTTAGCACTTTGGCTTCTTTCTCTGGTGGGCTCCAGGGCTTGGTTTCCCAGGCCCCTGAGACAAACACTGATAGATCCACCTCCCCACAGACAGGCACCCTTGAGTGGTTCCATATGAAACAGCAGCACCATCAGCCCATGGTCCAGGTAAAGGGTAGGGCATGGGGTCAGAAGTATGGGAGGGATAGATTGGAATAAAGGGGTTTCAGATCTTTTCCCCATTATTGATTTGCTCATTTTTTCCCCCTCTCAATCCATATTCCTTTCTAGGACATGCAAGAAATGTGTAAGTCCGTATTGAGCCTGGTTCTAGATGTCAGTGGGGATCTGCATCAATGTCAGAGAACCTGGAACAAAATCTTCAACAAGTGAGAGATGGCCAGAAAGGGACCCTGGGGTCTGGGCTGAGAGAGCAGGGGTTGGGGGCCTAGTTTCAGGGTATCTGAACTGAGGCAGGGAAGGGGCACCTGGACTGAACAGATTGGGAGCTGGGGGCCTGGGCTGTGAGAACTGGCAGCTATAGAAGATGGGACGCTGGGCTGTGAGATGAGAAGTGGAAGCTAGAAATCTGGAGGTCCAGGGTGGGTCCACGGCTAGGGATCTGGGAGCCAGAGCCATCACTAGGGCATGAAGGGATTTGACCCAGGGCCCCGAAACTTAGAGAGTCTATGGCATTTCTGTAGTAGCCACTGTCTAAGTGAGTTGGTCTCATGCTGGCCCAACTCTGTTCCTTCCCTCCACGTCCCACCTCAACCCTATCAGTCCTATAACAACTTTCCCAGAAACTTCCTGGCACAGTGCCAGTCTCCTCATGGTGGCCAAGATCTCTGTCTCTTCCTCACACCCCAAGTAGGGCAGTGTCCTGGAATCTAACCCCACCCTTCCCTCCGCCCACCATGGATTTATCTTTAAAAATTAATTTTTTGTCTGAATTTCCTGCTGCTCTCCCTCCTTCCCCTTCCCCACTCCCACGCATTTTGCAAAGCTCACCCATGTACCTAAATTATTAGTTATGGCTCTGTAGGCAACCCAAGTTTAGGGGAAAGTAGGAAGAATTGATCTTAAAATCCAGGCTTGGGGCAGGGGAAAGAACATTAGGGCAGTGTGCCTAGCCTAACCTTCTCCCCCTCTAATTCCTTCTCTCTAGTACACTGAAGATTCAGTTTTTCTCCATGGCTTTCTTGGAGCTGCAGAAGCTTGTGAGGCCCTTCTTCTTTTCTCCCCTTTCCCTTCCTGGTGCCAAAAGAGACCTTGGAGAAAGGGAACAAACATTTATAAAACACTTACTACATGCCAGGCACTATGCTATGCATTCTATAAATATCTCATTTGGTCCTCACAACAACCCTGGGAGATAGTTGCTATTATTATCCCCATTTTACAGTTGAGGAAACTGAGGCAGACAGAGGTTAAGTGACTTGCCCATGATCACACAGCTGGGGAGTCTGAGGTCACATTTGAACTCAGGTCTTCCTGACTCTAGGCACAGTACTTTGTCCACTGCACCACCTAGCTGCCTGGGGCCACAGGGCACTATTAACACTGGGATGCTATTGCTGCCAGGCCTAACCCTGCACCAGGGCATTGCCCGTCCTGATCCACAGCTCTTTCTCTCTGCAGGTGGCCCAGAGGGTAAAGGAACACATGGCGATGGTGGGTAGCACCGTGTCCCCAGAGATGGGGGAGAGCTTATTCCAGCTCTATCTTAGCCTCAAGGAGCTCTATCAGCTGGTCCCCCCTCCTTCTGAGAGGTACCTGTGCTGAGTGGGAGGAGGGGATATATAGGGAGGAATGTGCTTAAAAGAGGTTATCCTGGGATAGTGGCTGTCTGGGGGAGAGTCAAGGCATGCACGAGGGCACTAAGATGCTCAGCTGCCCAGGGAAGCCCCTCCTCCCCTGGGCCTGCACCCACCTGTCGCTTCTCCCAGGGATGGGACCCTGGATCTGGATGGCTTCCACAAATGGTTCCTCCCAGCCATCCCTGCCTGGCTGCTCAAGACCTATAGCGTGGCATTGGCTCGGCTCCAGCGGGCAGTGCAGATGGATCAGGTAGGGTCTGAGAGTGGGGATGGATCATGGAGAGATTCCTCCTACACTGACTCTGCTCCAGTGGGGATAGTCTAAATGCTTATCCCCTATTGCCAGCAAAGAAGAACTTTCAGACCCAATTCCCATTTCTCTGCCAGATGTCACACCCACAGTAAATTTGTAGTCAACTGAGACATCTCTCCTTAGACTATTCATAATAATGCCAACTCATATTTATACAGTTTACTTTAAAGTTTATAAGATGCTTCACAACAACCCTTTCAGGTAGGTGCTATTATACCCATTTAAGAGATAGAGAAACTGAGATTTGTAGAGGTCTCACTGAGGAATCCACAGCTAGTTATCTGGAGAGGAATTGGAACCCAGGCCTGCCCAACTCTAAGTTCAATGCTACATTCGTTTTTTCACGCCATCTCCTTTCTTTCCCTTTCTCCTCCCCAAGCTGGTCCCTCTTGGGGAGCCGATCAAACACAGTACATCTGCTGTGGACCTGTCCACGTGCTTTGCCCAGATCAGCCACACTGCCCGACAGCTAGATTGGCCGGACCCCGAGGTGGCCTTCATGATCACAGTCAAGTTTGTTGAGGTATGTAGTGGGGGAGGGCCTCATGCCACTTTCCCACTGCCCCTGACACCCAAATATTCTCTGAATATTCCTGACCCTCCTATCTCTTCTATGTTTTCCTCTTTGAGGATTCCCTTCAATATCTTCACTCCCTGAGCAAATCTTCAGGGATTCTTCTACTCCTCCTAACATTTCATCCCTGCTCTTCCTCCCGAGCATCCTCATTCTGCTCCAAAGTCCAAAGTCTCCAGTGGCCTCTTGTGCCCCTTGGAATCCCTCCTTCCATCTGCTCCCCCCGGAGTGCCATGTTTCTGTATTCCCTTTCCCTTCCCCAATGATGGTGATCCATCCCCAGGATACCTGTAAGCTGGCTCTGGTGTATTGTAGCCTAATCAAAGCTCGAGCCAAGGAACTCTCTGTCGACCAGAAAGACCAGGGACAGGCAGCTAATATGGTGAGCACCTGGTTTTCATGGGGGGTGGCACTGGGGAAATATATAGGGGTTGGGGAAGGATGGCATAGGAAGTCAGGGGAGGAGGCAACTGCAGGAATGTCTGGCTTGCATGATCAGCTTGGTCCTGGGCAATACCATGGGGACAGGGGGTGAGGGCCAGTGCCTTGGAACAAGCTGAGCCAAGGCCTTTCCCCAGCTGTGCGTGGTGGTGAATAACATGGAACAGCTTCGGCTGGTGGTCCTAAAGCTCCCGACCCAGCTGGCATGGAAAGACCTAGAACAGTGGGCAGGGGCCATCTTAGAGCCAGAACAACTACAGCATACGCTACACGCCCAGCTACAGGGTGCCCTGGCTGGCCTGGACCACGAGATCCGAAGTGGTGTTCGGACCCTGGCTGAGCAGGTACCTAGTACTTCCATCCTGACAGTCCTTTTGAACCTTCCCTTGCTCTTGGCCTCATTTGGACCACGCTCCTCAGCCTGACTTGGTGACCTCATCCTTGATGACTCCTGACATGTCCCTGCCCTGTCTAGATCTCAGCCAACAACTCTGTCCCACCTGTCCCCCGTCCCCTGACTGACTTCCTGATCTCTTTGTGGTTGGCAGTTGGAGGCTGGCATTTCTAGACACATCCAGAAAATTGTGGGCACCAGTAAAACCACCGTGCCTGAAGACGTGAGTGAGCCCTTCGGACTAGGGAGTTTTAGGGGAGTGTGGGGCATTGACTAGTCTTTATAGGTATGTGAGTTTCAAAGAATCATAGGATTAAAAACCAGAGGAGACCTTAAGAGATCTAGTCCACCCCCTCCTCACTGTACAAGTAAGGGAACTGAGGCCCAGGGGCAACTAAGTAGCTCAGTGGATAGGGCACTGGCCCTAGAGTCAGGAAGACCTAAGTTTGAATCTGGCTTCAGACACTTACTAGCTGTGTGACCCTGGGCAAATCACTTAACCCTAATTGCCTCAAAAAGCCAAACCAAACTTACCCAAAATCACCTAACTCAGTCTGAAACTCAGTTTTTTTGACTCCAAACTAGTATGCTCAATAACCTCACGCAGGTTGTTGGGGGTGGGGATGCCTTCAACCATTCATCCATGGATAAATTGCTTTCCTTCACTGGGCCTCAGTCATCCCCTCTGTCAAATGAGAGCTGGCCTTAATGACCTCTGAGGTCCTGTTTAGCTGATATTCTCTGGTTCTGGGAGGGTCAGGCCAGGGGAAGATCTCAGCAGGGAAACAACTCTCTTCCTTTTTTTCCCCTCCTAGGCCATCCTACCTCTGATGAAGTTTTTAGAGTCAGAGTTTCATTACATGAACAGGAACTTGGTGCAGGAAAACTTTAACAGGTTCGGATTTGTCCCCCGATTCCCATTGCAACACAGAACGGGCTTCATCCCTCTCTGATGCGATACGCCTTCAGATACCTGAGGACGTCTCCTCTCCCGGGTCTTACCATCTGCAGGTTAAACTTAGCCAGTCTCCTCAAACGATCCTCCTAGTTTGGGGTCTTTGGAGCCCTCTCCATGCCTTCACGAGCATGAGCTTGTCAATATTCTTTCCTGAAATGTGCCCTCTTTCCCCCGCAGCTGACCCAGACAGAGAATCAGGGGACAACATCCCGAGTCTGGGTGCTGTGTCTCTATTAATACCGCTTCAGATGGTGTTAGGTTTTTTTGTTTGTTTTGTTTAGCTGCCAGCTTGCTCTGCGGGCCAGCTTTCGGTCAGTGTGTATGTTTTCACATGTATTTCTGCCAAGTTGGGAATCTCCAGCCTATATGTATTCAGCTGAATTTTGGGATTTTCCATTTATCCCCATCAAATTTCCCCTTATTAGTTTGGTTCACTGTTATCAGCTGTCCCTCCCGACTCTCTGTCACCTGCAATTTGATTATCCCATTTTCTATGTCTTCATCCAAGGCCTGATAAAAATACTGAATGAAGTCAGTCCCTTGAGTCCCTTCTGTCCTTCCCCCTCCATCATACAGGCCTACCTACCCATCCCCAATATTAAACTATTTTCCTAAGAGGGACCCTATTCTCAGCCTCACACTTAAAGTAGGTGAGGGCTAAGGGAATAGAGAGTAGAAATAGGAATGGAGTTGGAGTTCATTCACTGAAAAGACAGTACCTCACTATGTGCAGACTGCTAAGTGCTCCCTGCCCTCAAGGAGCTTATATTCTATTTAGTAAAACATTAGACATCCAAAAGACAAAAACTGATTCAAAGTCATTGAGCAAGGTTGGGGAGGGCACTAGCCATTCCAGAGATCAGAACAGGCTTCCTGTAGAATTTTGAGGGAAGCCAGGGCTTCTTAAGGGGAGGAGGGTGAGCATCCCGGGTAAAGCACTGTTCAATGGCACTGAAGGAAATGAATTGTTGTGTACAGAAAGTAGCAAGTGGGCTAATTTGTCTGAGATTGGGTGGAACCTGTGAAAGAGTAATGTTCAGTGAGCCTGGAAAGATAAGCAGGAACTGTGGAGGGCTTTAAATGCCAGTTGAGTTTGTATTTTATCTCCTAGGCAAGAGGAAGCCACTGGGGTTTCTTAAGCAGGGTAGTGTCATACTGAGACCTGTGCTTTAGGAATATCAATTATGTACCTCTATGTAGAGGATGGACTGGAGAGGAGATGGAGGCAGGGAGCCCAGTTAGGAGGCTACTGCAATAGTCTAGGCAAGAGGCAATGTGTAGACCTGAAGTAGAGTAGTAACAGTGTGTCTAGAGAGGAATGTGATATAAGAGATATCGTGGGGAGCAGACAGGTGGCACAATGGATAGAGCACTGGCCCTGGAGTTAGAAGTTCAAATTTGACCTCAGACACTACCTGCGTGACCCTGAGCAAGTCACTTAACCTTGACTGCCTCTAGGGAGACACACACACATACGTACAGATATTGTGGTCCTTGGAAACTGACTGGATGTGAGGGATGAAGGAGAAGACACAGTTGGAAATTATTCTAAGGTTAAGAACCTGGACGACTGGAAAGATGGTGATGCCCTCAACAATAACAGGGTAATTTGTAAGAGGAAATGTTTTTGGAGAAAAAAAATGAGTTCTGTTTTGGACACCTCTGTCCCTGTCTTTTGCTCTCCTCCGGGTGTCCAGTCTCCTGCTGCTGCTCTGGACTCACACGCTCAGCGTGCTTACCCAAACAGCTGCGGCCCAGCAGAGTTCACTTCTTACCTCCCAAAAGCTGAAGATTGCCCTGCAGGTATGAGGGGTGAGCAGGCTGAACAATATTATCATCAATGGGAAGGGGATTGGAGGGAAGGGAGGAAGGGAGGAGATTTCCAGGAAGTAATCATGGTTGTCTCAATACCTAGAACCTAGAACTCTGTTTTTATGGTGAGGGTTGTGGCCTGTCCCCTGAAGCCCTTCACACACCTTCATTGCAGGTAAAGGCCCCATGGAGGGATGGGTGCAGAGATTAGTGGTGGGGAGGGGCAGGTATCTGTGCCTATGACTCTGTCTCCATCTGTGTCCCACATCTGATTTTACCCCTATTGATGTCCCCCCCTTTTTTTTGCGAGGCAGTTGGGGTTAAGTGACTTGTCCAGGGTCACACAGCTAATAAGTGTCAAGTGTCTGGTCTAAGACCGGATTTGAACTCAGTTCTTCCTGAATCCAGGACCAGTACTCTATCCACTGAGCCACCTAGCTGCCCCGTCCCCTTTCTTCCTACGGCCCCCATCTGACCACGGGCCATCTGTGTCACCTTCTGACTGTCCCAGCCTCCTGGGTGACTGTGTCCCCTCTATTTACCATCCATCCATCTGTGCCTGTGACTCTGCCCTGCTGTTCTCTCCATTCCATTTCTCTCTGACCATCGGTATTTCTCTCTCCTCGTGTCCTTTTGCCTCCACTGGTTGGTTTTCTTGCCTGTGAGATGAGGCGTTAGATGACCTTTAAGCTCTCTTCATTTCATGGTCTGTTACAATTTCCAGGATCTTCAGAGAAAGCTGGAACTGCAGGCATCCTCTAGTCAGGAACTCATTCAAAGATATTTCAGCAACCGCATCCAGCAACAGGTAAGGCCATTTCTTTTTGCCTGCTTCAACCTTGCACAGTTTACCCAGGAGAGGCTGGTCAGGTTGCAAGGCTGTCCCATCTGTCTTGAATGCACATGGTCTTGGCGAATATGTGTGTTTGAGTTGGCCTGAAATGCCCCCCTCTTCCAAGCTCCCGGTGCCTCCTTCATCCCTTTCCAAAGGGAGCAGGTTTCTCTACCTTCCTCCTTGTGGAGTCCCACAGCGTCCCCCCTAGCCACGCCTACTGGCCTGTGTGTACCTGTATAACCTAGGACTGAGCCCATCTTCTCTACTACCCGTCCTGGACTATCACCTGCTGCTGCTCATACCTCCTCCCTCCCAAAGGCAGACACCACGTCAGAAGAGTTTGGGGCCATTACCATCAAGGCCTCCTACAGACTCTCAGAACAGAAGCTCCGGATTGAAGTTCTCAGCGCCTCCAACCTGCTACCCTTGGACTCCAACGGTGAGCAGGGAGGCGGAGCCAGGCACAGGGAAGGCAGCATGTTCCTTTGGACCTCTCAAACAATAGTCACAAAGATTTATTAAGTACTTGCTGTATCCAGAGATCTGTGCTAGTGCCTACAGAAGATACGAAATTTAGATAAGACATAGCCCCCAGCTGCATGGAGTTTTCAGTCTAGTAGGAAGATAAGATAAAAATATACTTCATCATGTCAAGGGTCCATGGTTTCATCAGTATGGAGATCTCATTTGAAAAAAAAGAAATTTATAAGGGTATATGCAAAGTCTTACACTTCACATTAAAAAAATTTGGCTTGGGGCAGCCAGGTGGTACAGTGGATAGAGCACCGGCCCTGGATTTCAGGAGGACCTGAGCTCAAGTCCGGCCTCAGACACATTAACACTTACTAGCTGTGTGACCCTGGGCAAGTCACTTAACTCCCATTGCCTAGCGAAAAAAAAGAAAAAAAATCAACTTTGTAAGGATAGGATAGATCATAAGATCCATGGATTCAGAGCTGGAAAGAGCTGGGTGAGGCAGAGAGGGTACAATTCCTCTCCCTTAAGTCCACCCTCTTTGTTTTACACACAAGGAAATTAAGGCCCAGAGAGGTTAAGCTACATGCTTAAGGTCACATAAGTGGTATGTGGCATAGGCGAGATCTGAACTCAGGTCTTTGATTAGGTATCAACTTGTCCAGAAAAGATATGGAAATTTTAGTGGACTCTAAGCTCAGAGTCTGTAGTATGATGTGGCAGCCAAAAAGGTAAGGAGATCTCAAGCTAAGTTAACAAGGGAGGCATTTCGTTGTGTTACTTCAGTTGTGTCCAACTCTTCATGACCCGACTCTTCAAGAACCCCTGGGGTCATCTTTAGCACAGGAAGATATAATATAGAGAATTATATTCTATAATTACATTAGAGAACTACAAAGCAAAGTGCTATGTGGAGTCTGAGGACAGAAGTCATTACTGCTCAGAGAGGAAAGAAGGGGTGAAAATCAGGGAAGGCTTCTTAGTGGGGGGTGGCATTTGAATTGGGCTTTAAAGGATAAAGGAAGAGGGGGAGGGGGGACAGACAATCCAGGCACAAGAGACATAGAGCACAGAAGTGGGTTTTGTTTTATTTTTGGCTGGAGAAGGGTTTCTCCTCCCTGGAGGGCCTAGCGATTCCGCTATGTGTGGAAGCCAAGAGACCACAATAAATTTAGGGCGGCCAGCTTTGGACATGATTCTCCACGGTCACTGGGGGAAGTCAGGACTGCCCCAGCTAAACTGGGACAAGTGGGGGTGGGGGGAGTGGGCTGGGGTTGTGACAGGTTAGGGGAGAGGGCAGAGATGATCCTTTCCCCATCCCCCCCTTCCTCCTCCCTGCCCCCCAGGCACCAGTGATCCCTTTGTCCAGCTGACCCTGGAGCCACGACATGAGTTTGCAGAGGTGGCCCCTCGGGAGACACAGAAGTTCAAAAAGGAGCTGCACCCCCTGTTTGATGAAGCCTTTGAGTTGTGAGTCACAGCCCTTCCCTAACACTTTGTATCCCACCTGTGCTCTCCAGCCTAGATCAGCACTCTAGCCTTCCTATCCTTCCCTGAGTCTAATCACTCTCCAGAGCCCAAGCTGCTTTGGGATCCCTCTACCATTGGCCCCTCCCCCGGCAAACAAGCTTAGGGCTCCTCTCTCAGATGATTGATAAGGACTTGGGGGGCAGGGAGACAGCTTGTGACGGGGTACATGAGTGAGATTTGCAGTCCTGGCAGTCCCCTTGCTGAAAGAGGGAAAAGAACCTCACACCTTGAATTCACTGCAGCAGTCTATTAAATGAAGAGAATAGGAATCTCTGGCTTAAAAGTCTTGGAGATAAAGGGTCAGCACTTCTGCTAGGCCCCCAAATGTCCTACTGATCCCATGACAAGCATCCCAGGTATACATACATACACCCACCCACCCCTCTATAGGTCCCCTTTCAGGCTTTAGGTTTCATTTGCATGGAAGGGCTGTTTCCCTGGTCCACGTGAGGGGAGGGGGTGGTTTAGGAGTTCACTCACATGTGACTGGTCTTCAGCTTGGTGTCTCCGGAGTCATGCCAGAAGAAAGGGAATTGCCTCTTGCTCACAGTGCTGGACCACGACAGGCTGGGGACCGATGACCTGGAGGGAGAGGCCTTCCTCCCTCTCAACACTGTCCTGGGGCTCTCTGGTAACAATAATCCTGGCCAGGTGCCGCAGACACGTTTGCCTCTCACCTACCCTGCCTCCAATGGTATGCTATCTGCTGAGGGATAGAGCTGGGGCTCCTGCAGAGGAGGCACAGGAGGAGGGCTGTGAGAAGGTGGGAGGGTTATTTATGCTATGGGATGGTCAGTACCTTGGCATGGGGCAGTGAAGCCCTAGCAGGAAATAAGAACAGGAAGCTTAGATTCTCCAGGTTTCTAACTCCTCTCATTTTTCTCTCTTCTTTCCCAGGGGACTCTATCCTGAAGCTGCTGGACATCAGGAAGGGTGATCGGGAAGCTCAGGCTTTTGTTAAACTCCGAAGGCAGCGTGCCAAACAGGCTGGGCGTTTGGGGCAGTAAAAGTGGAAGGGACCTGCATGGGCCCAGGGGCTGAGTTAGGTCTGGGATCTTCCCTTCATCCCCTACCAGAAAAGATATTCCTAACCTGCCCAGCCCAGCCCAGCATCCCTCAGCTCCTCAGTGATTAAGGGTTGACACTGACCCTTTAGGGGTTCAGAATGGCACAATCTAGAAGTCCACTGTGGTAATGAATAGGACTATGTATCCTCTGGAGATGCTTAGTCAGACCATTATGCCCTCACCGTATCCTGGTTTTTTTCCTCTAGGGTCCCTAAGAGGAATGGGTAACAACTGTCCTCTGCTCTCCAGCTCAGAGACATTCTTCAAAACCAGGGAAACGCTCTAGGGTAGAAAAGGGGAGGGGAAAGACAAAGAGTCTGTACTAGATTCTTACCCGTTCTCATAGAAAAAAAAAACTATTCTGGTTGAACTTAGTTCCAACAGTCATGGTCAGTCATGGAAATGTCAGAGCTAGGAGGTACCTCAGGGACCATCTAATCCAATCCCTTCATTTTACAGAGAAGGAAACTGAGGCTCAGAAAAAGGGTCACTTGCCCATAGTGAATGGCAGAGACAGAACAATGTAATTCAACTCTGAACCCAATTTGTGAGCCTCTTCCCACTTGCTCAGTCCCTTCAGTATAGGAGACGGAGCCCTTATCAGTCTCAGATTCCCTGGACCTTTGCATCCCTGCCCAGTGGAATTGGAAGGGGAACTGACAGTTGGGGGGTGGGGAGAGGTGGAGTAGGATGCTGCTTTGGTGACACACTGGGTAACAGAACAAGGAAGACTTGGCTGGGACCCAAGCCTTGTCTCTTGGACTCCGTGAGTAGACAGGACTCTGGTTGTGAGGAGCTATTGGGGATTCCTAGGCTCCTGAACATTCCTGGACCCCAGCTAGAGCCAGAGTCAGAAGAGTAACAGGAACTCAAGAGCTGATTGACAGGTCATCAACTTAGGAGTCAAAGCCCTCCTCCTTTCCTACCCCAGCATTGATTTTTTCTTTCTCAGGGAAACAATAAAAATATATTGTTCTCCCAGAAAATCTGTTGTGCTCTCTGTGGTGGGATCTATGTGACTACAGTTGGGCTCAGGACACATGGTAAAGAGTCTGAGCTGGCCACCCACCTACCCTCCTCTGAGTTCACTGCAAAGCTATTCTTCCCTCCCCACTGCTATGGTGGGCTCGTGGCTGGTTAGAGTATAGACGTGGAGTGAGAATGGAGGTAGTGAAGAGGGTAGTTCTGCAGTCTTACTGTATTTGTCGGGGTACAACACTGTTTCTGGAACTGTGATCGTTTGCTTTTAGAAAAAAAAATCTATCAGGTCATTTAATAGAAACATCTACTTCTGTCTCTTACTACTCCGGGATTTCTAGATGGAAACACTGTGCTTAGGTGTCTGAGTTTGTAGGCATGGGCCTGAAATTGTCATCACTGGATTTGAGGCTGTATGTTCAAGATGAGTGGATCAGGGCCCTACTGCCCAGCTAGGTGTCTCTTGACAGAGCTACGCCTCAGACTACCCAAGGGCGGGGCCTTTGCCACAAGAGGGTGCCCACATAAGTACTCCCATTATAGCCACATGAAATCCAGAAGAGTCTTCCTAACTTCAGTTGGGTTACTGAGTCTCAAAGATGTCTATATGTCTAGCTGGGAGAGGGCGGGGATATGTCCTTTGCTCTGCTCTAACTAGAATACACCCATGGAGTGCTGAACCTGCATGCTAGACACTACTGAACATGTGGCTCAAAGCCAAAGCAGTCATTGGCTGTGTCAGGGATTGGTCACTAAAGCCAGAAGTAACCCGCTCAGCAGACCTTAAAGGGAGTGACTTGACTCTGGGACTCTCTTCCTATTTGCCAACTAGGTCAGGACTCTTTAAGCCTCTTGGGGTTGGAGGAACATGTCCACCTCCCCTCCACCCCAACAATATGGCAGCTGAGAGCAGATTGTAGACAGCATTCCTGAACCTTGGCCTTGGGCTGCCTGTTCAGTTTCACTTCTTTCCTGAGTAGATGATTGAGCAGCAACATCAAATTGGACGTTCTCATCCTTGAAGACAACCACGTGAGTTTTGAGAGCTCTTTGGTCCTCGGCTGGAGAGAGATGCACTTTGGTAGAACAAATGTTCTAGGACTTTTCTGGAGAATGGTCATTATTTCAGTAGCCTAGCCCAGGGCCTAGCTTGCCAGAAGGCAGGGACCTACAGGTATTCATCTGGGCAATGTGGAGTTGTGAAGATGCAAGGCCATTTCAGCAGTTCCACAAATGCCTCATGTTTTGATGTTTTAACTATCAACCTCTGAGGAGAGTTTAACAGTTGGTTTAAGTTATTACTGATGCTTGTTTAAGCCTTTGTTAATGAGTACTTGTGAATCTCTTGTGTTAAATTTACCTTTTATGTGGAGAAATAGCTATCCCATACCTGCTTTACCCTGTACACCGAGTTGTTGCCTACTCTCCCCCGTTGTGAGGATATGAACCAAACCTAAGCTTTAAGTAATTTTCTGGATTGGGAGAATAAAGAACCAGAGAGTATAAGAAAGAGCCTGACCCTTTTCTTTAGAGGCCAGGTCCCCTCAGGACTAATGCATGGGTCCAGAGTTGAGAAATGGTCCCTAAACAGAGTGAAAGAACAAGTGGCCCCGTGGACCCAGCAGTTGTTCAGTTATTGTTTTTGTCACTGTAAGGTGGCAGGGATGGAGTGGGGAGAGAATCTGGGAGTTCGGGAAAGGGACATCTGGGGCATTTCTAGGATGGGAGAGTTGGGGTGGGTCTCAATTCAGGCTGCCCTTAAAGTCACAATGCCCTCACCACCTCCCAATTTGGGCTTTCCCCACTAACCCTTCTCTTTCCCTGTTGGAGACTGCAGGGTCAGGGACTCAGATTTTCCCAGGCTTAGGTTGTGCTACTCCCATACAGTCAGTCTGTGGGCAATGCTAGGCTGAGGCCTACTTTCTTGTACCAACTGCCTCTGATCTCTCCAAGGAGTAGCTTTCCTCTTGAGCTTCAGGTCTTGAGAGCAATACCTCCATGGTCTTCACCCACACACACACACTTTTTTTAGATTTTTCCCATACTCTCAGTCTTTCAGGGAAAAATTATTCTGCATCATCCTCTTCTACAAAGTCAACAGAGTCTATAAACAGCAGCCCTTAGATACAGAACCCTAAAAAAGGGCTGTCTCAGAGGCACCACCGAAGTGTGAGGGTAATTGTGCTCAGGAATAAATGTTCAGTGTTAAAAGGGCCCTGCCTCCTTTGGAACCACACTTGGAAAAGAGGTACCTGGGAGGGAGCCTCAGATGGCTGCCTTCTGGGGGCTTCTACATTGATTTATAGAGCTGGAGGCTGCACTCAGAACTCTTGATGGACCCAGGGTTGATGCTAATGGCTCTGCTCTTAGACCTGAACCTAGGAAGTTTAGGGAGAGCTCTTCCTATGACAAGGGGACAAAGGCCCACTGAGAGCCCTGGCAAGTCTGGGAAGGAAGGTCCTGATTGGCCCCTGCTCAGGCTTTATGGAGGTTGTACTGATGCCCAGCTAACTGTCCCACCCATCACCACTCCAGTGTGGTCTGAAGCCCCATGGAAGACCCCATTCCCAATGTCTGAATTCATTATAACTTCAATTTCATACTTTATTTCCAATGGCTGGGAGGGTTTTGGTTTTTTTTTTGTTTGTTTCGGTATCTTTTTAAAAAAGAGAAAAATTTCACCTATTTCATCAAAAGCCCTTTTCTTATTGAGCCCATGGGGGCTTGAAGGGGAAGAGTGGAGCTCTTAGCCTAGCATTCTTCCTCCACTCCCACCACATGGTACAGACACCCAGCTACTATGCCAGGGTCACCACCATCTTCAACCATCCCCATCCCCCCAAGCCCCAGTATCTCTCTGTACAAAAGAATTTTTAAAATGGAAGCTAAGACAATAATATACATTAGACCCAGACACGCACGCGCACACACACATGCACACACACATCCTCACTGAAAACAGTGACTGAAAAACAGCTGCACTTGGAAAGCACCTGGGAATGCATCTTCACCCCTTCCTGGCTGGGAAAGCAGAGCACTGTGGCTGTGTGCTCCTCTGCCCTTGGTCCTCAGCTCATGCCACAGAAGAGCAGTTCACCCTCCTCCAGTTTGAGGGTTTCCCCAAGTAGCTGCCTGAGGCCTGCGAGGAGGGTGGAGCATATGAAGGGGCAACAGAGGGCAAAGCCAGAGGGGCACAGAAAGATTAGTACCAGCCTGGGTAGCAATCTTAGGGACAAGTTTCCTGGGCCAGTCCCCAATCCACTCCATGCCACCAGAATGCAAAAAATACAGAGCTGGAGCCTGAACAAAGGCCTAGCCAGTTTGTTAATGCCCTGCCCACACCATATACACACAGGCCCACAAATTCACACAGAAGTGTGAGTGTAGGCTCTCACACATGCACTCCTATACCTGTGCCCACTGGACAATTGTCAATGTGGGTTTCTGGAGGGGGGCCTCTATTTTTGGGATGCCATGTTAGTACAGGGGTCCCCAAGTCCTGGTTACTACATTCCTGGTGGCCTGTACATGGATTAGAACTTGTGAGAATGGAGGGCCCTGGGCTGGGAGGGGCCCTGAGAAGGGTGCTAGTAAGGAGGGGAAGATTACAAAAGACAGCACCACTGACCCTAATTCTGCTACATTCTCCACCCCTAATCCTTCCATAGTACATAGGGAAGGAACCATTTAGAGCAGCAGGCTTTCTCTCCCCTGACACCCTCTTAATTTCTAACATTTAGTAAGAAGCAAAAGCTTTTTAATCTTCTGCCAGCACAAGGGAATAGTGAGAAACCTCTAAGTTCTGGGCAACCCACCCAGGGTTTGTAGGTGGGCTCTCCACTGCTCAGGGCCAGCCAGCTCTTCAGCTGATTAGAATGCAAATTTGCTTTTTAAAAAATACGATATACTTTCATGAAGTTTTCTCAGCCACCACCACCTCACCCCCCCCCCAACTCAGAATCTCCTCAGGATTCCAAGGGTTTTCTAATTTTAAAAGGTGATGGCACCAGGACTGGTATCTATGGTCCCTCAGGTTAGGGGCAGGGGGCCTTAAGACAGACCCACTTCTTCTGGGTCTCTGCTTCCCCAGGGGCCTACACCTCATCCCTCCAAGTAAAAGCCCCCCTGAATTTTCCCATCTGTTTTTTGTCCCAATAAAGATTTTTAAAAAGTTATTTCCTAAATTTAAAAAAGAGACATGAAGAGACTCTGCCACAAGGGATTGGGGGTGGGGTGGTGGGACAAACTTGTTTCTGAAGCAGGGAAGAGGGGGGTGGGCGAGGATCGCGCTGCAAAATATTTTTTAAAAGTGCTTGGTAACTCAGCTCTGTTTTAAGTGTGTGTCTATATCTACATACAGATATACACACAGACACCCTTCATACCTGTCCTCGCACACACACACAGATACACACACACACGTGTGTGTGTGTCTGTGTGTGCCTGTGTGTGTATGTACACACACACACGCATATATATATGTATATATATATATGTGTATATATATATATATATATGTGTATATATATATATGTATATATGTATATATATATATGTGTATATATATATATATATATATATAATATATATATATATATATATATATATATATATATATGTACTTTAAAAAGTTCTATGTGCTGTAATCTGGCCTGGGGGGTCATGACTGGAGGGGAGGGCGGGCACAGCTCGGGTGGCAGACGGGGCACTCGCTGTCCTCTGCACACAGCTCACACAGCACGGTGTGTTGGCACTGTAGCACCACCCGATGCTGCTCTTGACACTTGAGACACTTTGCAGGTGACTGCATCTGGAATACCACCTGAGGGCAAAGAAGAGCCAGTGTTCACAAAGGACCAAGGGAAAGGTGGCCTGCTCTTCATCATCTCCCCAAGGAGTACCTTTTCCAATATTAATAATGGGCTTTGATCACAGAGCACTTTAGGATTTACAAAGTGCTTTGTTAACATTGTTTCATTTTAGTCTTAAGACAATCCTTTGAGGGTCCTACAGGTGCCCATGGTCCCCTGGCTAATAAGTATTAGAGGCAAGATTCTTTTTTTTTTTTTGTGAGGCAGTTGGGGTTAAGTGACTTGCCCAGAGTCACACAGCTGGTAATTGTTATGTGTCTGAGGCTGGATTTGAACTCAGGTCCTCCTGAGTCCAGGGCCAGTGATCTATCCACTGCGCCACCTAGCTGCCTTCAAATTTTTATTTTTTTTTTCTTTAGGCAATTGGGGTTAAGTGACTTGCCCAGGGTCACACAGCTAGTAAGTGTCAAGAGTTTGATCTGAGGCCAGATTTGAACTCAGGTCCTCCTGACTTCAGGGCCAGTGCTCCACCCACTGTGCCACCTAGTTACCCTTAGAGGCAAGATTCAATCGCAGCACTGTCAACTCGAGGTCTAGCACTCTATCCGCTAAACCATAAGGAGGCTAGCCCTCCCTCCAAGAAAAAAAAATGAGGTTCAGGAGCCATAGCTTAGATTAGGATGGTCCTTTCCCAGAGAACAGTTTGTTCCAGATGAAGGCAAAAGTGTTTGTGCTTTCTTTTCCTCCGATGGAAGGCAAATTCCTAGAGGGCAGGGCTGCTTCCCTTTACATTCCCAGGTCTAGCACAGTGCTGAATACACACCAATGAATGCATGCAGAATGAATGAATGAATGAATGAGGAGGGAAGAAGCCCTCACCCCTGCTCACCACCCCCAGCATGCTGCCCAATACTCTGACTCTCATGGGGATTTTCAGAGGCACAGGCAAGATGGGTCTTCGAAGCCCTTGGTCTTGGCTTTGGGTGACTTGTCTTTGCCCCCCTCTTTTTACCAGGATGTCCCAAGAACGCTGAACTTCTCTGTGGTGAAGGATCCAGCTTAGTTACTCACATGGAGGAGGGCTGATTTGAGGTTGGCCAGGCCCTCCTGTGAGGACCCAGGCTGGGACAGGTGGAGAGCAAGCCTGAGCCCTAGGTTATTAGGTGCCTTAGGGATCCTGAGCCCCGGGGAGGACCCTGGGCAGCGCTGAGGTCAGGTAGGTATAAAAGCTCTTGGACACTGATAGGATCTGTTCTGTTTTCTGGGCATGGAATCCCAGGGATGAGGTGAGGGTGGGTTTTCTCCCAGAACTGGCTCTTCATTCTAAGTCTATAGGGGAAGAAACACAGACTTTTCTGGGGTGAAACAGGCTGGAATAAGGGGGGACAGAGGCAGCCAGCTATCATGAATCACACAGTTGTGAAAAGACACAGAATATATATCAGCTTTGACAATCCTAAAAGGGCTATCTAAATGCCAGCTATTAGTAGAAAGGTAGTGTGAATAAGCTCTAGACGTGGAATCAAGAGACACAGGTTCAAATCCTGGCTATGACATTTACAAGCTGTGTGACCTTAGGCATGGGATGACTTCTCTTTGCCTCAGTTTCCCCATCTGTAAAATGAGGATAATAATGCTTACACAGGGTTGCTGTGAGAAGAGCACTTTATAAATCTTAAAGTCTTATGTAAATATGAGTCATTTATTACTCTGTCCTGCTCTGCCCTTCCTTGACTGTACCCACAAATGATCACCAAAATTCTTCTGGACTTGATGCTCCACTCAGTGGTATAGTATTGCAAGCCCTTGGTAGCCTGCTGGGCAGACAGAGGCCATCTGACAAAGCAAGAGACACCCTGCCCAAGCCAGACAGGTGCACTACTCCCAGGCTGCCAGGCAGGGTTTCCAAGGCCCGTGGCTTCAGCCCGAGGGAGGTGTCAGCCATGAAAGTTCCTCTGAGGTCCCAAGGAAACCTTGCCACTATCTGCCCCTCCCCCATCCTCTGTCTCAGGCCACGCCTGACTCTCCGGCCCCAGGGGCTCCCTTACCTTTTCCACTCTCTCCAGGTTGGCCCTGAGCTGCTTCTGCAGGGAGTACAAGGTGGAGAGTGAGAGGGCCTCGAGGTCGGAGAACGAGCACAGGGTCTGGGGGTCCTGCCCAGAGTGCAATCGCTCCAGCTCTTCTTGAAGTTTCTTCACCTGCACCTCCAGGGCATCCCGCTGCTCCCGGGCCAGCTCACACTCCATGCCAGCAGCACTAGCCCGCTCACTGGCCTCCTCGGCCTCTTTCTTCCAAGCATCACAAGCCTGTGGGGTTCAGCACAGAGCCCGCCCTGTTGTGCATCGCCACAACCAAAATGGACAGCCTTCCCTCTCGCCTCTTCCCATTGCACACTTGGGTTGTCAATTATTTGGCTGGAGGCCGTACTTCCCATTTCCCACCCTTGTCTGATTAAGAGGAAGAAGTCGCTCATGCCGCCTATGGAAGCTACTCTGACAGAAACTCAACTCCCATCCAGCTGGCAACTCTGGGTGGCATATGAAAAGAGCCCTAGCCCCTGAGGGTACTCAAAAGTTTGTATAAAGAGGGCTTGGAGCCGTAATCAGACCTAGAAGGGGCTTTAGAGATGGAGTCCAAATCCTTGCACCATGAGAACAAGAAAGAGGTTCAATGTCCATGACCCGGAGACCCGTGGGACAGAAGTGGGGGGAGGTGGCCCTGGATCTCCTGGGCCTCTGCTGTATCCCCATACCTGTTTGGCCTGCTTCCATGACTCCTCCCACTGCTTGATGGTCCCATTGGCCTCATCCAGCTCTTGTCGGAGCCTGGCCAGCTCAGCAGCCCCTGGGCCCGACAGAAACGCTGGCGACGTGCCTGGGGAGAAGTTCCCAGAGGCAAAGTGCTCCCAGATACTGCTGTTCATTCCATTTAAACCTGCTTTAGGGTGAGAGGGTGTCTCGAGGGCAGCTCTCTCACACCAGCCTAACCGTGAGGGCTCTAGGGGCACTACTGAGCTTCCTGGTGTGAGGTCTAATCTGCAGGTCTAACCATCAGTCAAGAGCACTGACTGAACAACCCCTTCATGCAGTCTTATACTGCACCCTGGTTGGATTCAGATGGAAGAGACACACAGGCCCTGTCCTCAAGGGCCTCACAGACTTACAGGTGGTGCCCACTCCACTGTAACAGGAATTCCTACTCTTGGGAAGATTATCTAAATCTGCTACGGAAGCCAAGAACCCCCTGGCCTTCCAGGTACTTCCAGTAAAGGGGGCAGGGGGAGGACAGGATGATGGGATTCCTTGGACAGCTGGTTCTCAGATGGACGAGGGAAATATGATTCTCACTCTTTGGGAGTGCTCTGTCTGCTTAGGTAGCCACAATCCCCAGCCTCATGGAGCTTCCAGTTTCATGGGGCCACTAAAATCCCCCATGTAAGAGGTCAGTCCCTCCACATGGTACACAGAATGACTCCGCACTCCTGCAGGAGATATTGGACACCCACTACAGGGGCTGTTATTGAGCAGAAGGCATTTACTAGGATACAAGCTCCATGAGGGAAAGGACTGGATTTCGTTTTGTTTTGTTTTTATCTGTTTCCCCTTAAGGGAGAACTTAATAACTGTACTACTGCAAGACCAGTAAGTAATTTAGCACATTTTCAATATCACCAACCTTCCTCCCCAGCCCACTCTGTTCAAACCCTAAATTCTAGCAATTTCCCTCTAATGACACATCTGTGTGCTTGTCAGGTCTATATCTGACTGCAGATGAGCCAGTAGGCTCTGCTCAAGCACAGAGAACCCATGTAGGGAAAGGCCAAACCATCAGGATTATTCTGCAAATTCGTTCTCCATTTAGGGCCCTTCTTTTGTCCAGGTGGCTCCTAGGGCCTTGGGCACAGGCTGTCTTGGGTCATTAGTTATCCTTCTAAGTGTGTCTTTCCATCTGGACTCCAGCACCCTGAGGGCACACATTCTTTGTGTATCTCTAGTGCCTCTCTAGTGTTCGTCAATTTTGGGCTCTTCCTGGCTAACAGTGGCGTATGATGGTCTGTTAGCTGGTTGGGAATGACCCTGAATATTTCCCATTTTGAGTGGAAGGACAAGTAGGCATGCCCATCTGCATATAGATGTTTGGGCCAGAACTTAGTTCATGGATTTTAGTTTCATCAGTGTGGGTAGTCCTCCCACCAGTGAACCCCTCTATAATTTATTAGATAGTCTTCCAGAACTGCCATGAATGAAAAAAATTCATCAACCTGGCAATGAAACTTTCTACCCTTAGGTAGACTACTGCCCAGGTAAAAGACATGGTCTTTCAGTGAGCCAGAAAACAGTGCAAATAGCCTGCCTTCTCTCATTCTGTCCTCTTGCAGTGTTGATTATTCACCACAGGGCTTGTCTTAACCTAAAAACCTGCAGAGGACGGGACCCATGCTAGTATGACTTATTCTGTACAATACTAAGCAGAAAATGCTAGCGTTTATTATAGGCTTCCTGCAAGACGCATCTTAGAGCCGTTCCTTGGCCCCTCTTACCTAATGATCCATGTGATGCTGATGTCCCCAGGAAAGTGTTCTCTGACTGGCTCAGATGGCCCTGGGGCTGCTGGAGGAAGTGTGAAGAAAGGCTGACAGGAGGGGAGGGGGAGGCAGAATGAAAGGAAGCCGAGCTGCCTAGGGAGCCAGGGATGTTCACAGGGGCAGAGCTCTGTAACAAACTGCCACCTGTAAGAGAGGCCAAGGAAAGGGGAGGGAGGAGGGCAACAATGAGGAAAGGCAAGGAACCACCTCATCCCACCCTGGGCCTGCTCGAAGCTAGACAGCTTCTAGGAGGAGATACAATGCCCACCCACAGGAAGGTCTCAGTGTGTTAAGGCACTCCTTCTAGGCAGAGGGCCATGGAAGGAGAGCCTGAGAAAGAAGGGCCTATGGAGAGATGCTGTCCTCCCTCCCCCAGTTCTGAGAGGAAAGATCAGGGCCCAGCAAAATTCACTGAAAGATGAAATTAAGAGCTAGAAGGCAGCTTAAGGTGAGATGGGACAAACCTCCCTAGAGCAGGCTTGGACACATTCCTAAAAATGGGACATTCAGGAAGAATGCCAGACTCAGGTCACTGCTACTTTGTGCCTGATTGAGAGGGCACACGCTATGCATGTCCTCCTGGGCTCATGGGCATGTGCCCTAATGCCCTGTGGGGAGGTCTGGCCTACCCCAGAGCTCAGCCCTGCTCTTTGGTGGTCAGCACATGCTCAGTGGCCTGGTACCAGCACTCTCCTTGCCCCTTGTAAAGATGTTTATTCCCCAAGTACCAATCATGATGCCACCTGGGTGAGGCACTGTGCTGCTGTCGAATGACTTTTCCAGGGCAGCTACTCCAAACTCATTCAGGTCCAAGTCATCAAGGGCAGACTCTGTTGGACAGAGTGACTCAGATTGCATGTTGTCCTCCTGCCATCTTCTGGGGTCAGCCATCCTTGGCCCTGCTACCTCTGGTCCTGGGCGCTCCGAGCACCCACTGAGCTAGGATACTGGGGTTCCTTGCTGCCTGATCTGTACCCTCTTATCGTGTTTCCCTTTTAGCTCCTAGAGGGCCGAGCCAAGGAAATAAAAAGAGCTCAGCCTTGAGGGTCTCTTAGGAAAAGCTGCCTACACACTGGGGGTGACAGCTGTACTGCCTGCTACGTTGAATCACTTTGAGGAAAGTGCTATATAACTCTCAGAAGCACTACAGAAATGTGAAATATCAATGTCAATAATAGTTTTTTTGGAGGCAGCCTGTGATAAAGGGAGGAAAGCCAGCCTTGAGGTCATGAAGGCCCGGACTCAAGTGCTCCCTCTGGCCCTACCTGGAACATGACAATGGGCAAGTCACTTAATATCTCAAGGCCATAAATTACAGATGAGTTGTCGATCTCTATCACAGGTGAGAGTTTCCATACTAGGAGGTTCCCACAGTGATGAAATCCCAGATCTGGACTACTACCAATAATAAAGATGATAATAATGCTAGAGGACAGGTAGCATGTTTGTCTGTGCCAATGCCACGGCCAGGTCTCTGTCTTGGTCCAGGGTAGGGAGTTAAGAACTAAGCTGTGCACGCATCTCTTCTCAGAAGCCTAGATGTCATCTAATCCGGCCCCCACCTCCACCCGAGCCATGGTCCTAGAAAAGAAGCCATTACCTATGACCGATTCCACTGTGTCACTAGTAGGGTAGAAGGGCAGGGCGTTTGCATTCATGCCAGGGACACCGCTGGGGCCTGCAGGACTGGGGGGTGTGGCTGCCAAGCTGGAAGTGATACTAGAAGAGATGCTGGAGGTCAGGGGGCTGCCCACCGGGAGGATGCCCAGTATGTCCTGCAAGGAGAGAGCAAGGGATTGAAGACAAGTCTGAAGGTGGAAGGTGCACACCGCTGTACAATCAGGAGCTAAAGGAAAGGGAATCCCATTGCCCTCCAAGGCCTTAGATAGGCTCCTGCCTCCTCAAGATTTACTGAGCATCCGTTTGGAGGCTGCTAATTCCTTGGCCCCTTAGATAATCCCAGTCGCCAATGGGGCAAGAACAAAATGAGGGTGAGGGGTATGACCTCTCCTTTCCATTCTTCCATCTAACCTTGGGTTTTTGGGTCACACAACATAACCTACACCTGTCCTTGACCCAGCTTCCTCATTTTTCATTCCCTATCGTCCATCTGTTGGGAAGTACGCTTGGGCCGGAAGGCAAGTGTTACCTGTTTGGGCTGTATCAGAGGCTGCTCCTGGCTCCTAGGTTCCAGAGAATGGGGCTTTATTTTGGCCTATTAGAAGGAGAAAAGCAATGGCAAAGACAATGAGCCCAGTCAACAGACAAGCGTTCATCCCCTGAACCCTGACACACACACAGAACCCTTTCTAATCTCTACTGACCTACCATTTATTAGCTGAGTGATCATGGGAAAACCACTTACCTCTAGGTGTCTCAGGTCCCCTGAGTCTAAAATGAGGATAATACAACGAAAGTGGACACAGGAAGGAGTAACTGAAATTATGTTGTCTAAATGTGGTCTTTGTTTGTTTGTTCTGCTGATAATAAATGTAAATTTGATGGATTTTTCTAGTGTTCAAAGATTAAATGATAATAATATCTGCCCTACTGAACTCACAGGTTTTGAGAATCAAATGAGATCATGGCTATGAAAGTGTTTTATGAACAATATAAATGTTCCAAATGGCCAAAAATTAGGGACTGTAACATTAGCATTTCCCTCTCCTCTCAGGTTTTAGTCATCTTTGAAAGAGGGAATAAGATAGGATTCTCTCTAAGCTCAGACAGCTGTTTAGCTGTTATTCAGGCCCAGGTTTTGTAACTCTCTAATGTACTTATCTATCTAATGCACTATCATAGATTATTAAGAAAAATGGACTTCATGAGGGCAGGGACTTTGTATTACCTAAACTCATCTACTCCTGACTAACAAAGAAGTCATTTAATAAGGGTATAGCCAGGGTATACCCTTATAATATATATTACACAGAGGGTATATACCCAGAAGGAGCCTGATCAAGGCTGACCTGCTAATAAGGTTAAAGGGTAAGGTCTCTGTTCCAGCACTGAAGCTGCCATATTAGTTCGGTTCCATCAGTTCCAGTAGCTTCCTAGCAGGCCTTCTTGCTTTTCGGTCTCTTACTAACAGCGCCAGATTCATATTCTTGGCTCATAGGTTTTAATTGTGTCGTGTTACTTCTCAAAAACCCTCAATTGCTCCTCATTGCCTATCAAATAAACACCAAATGCCATATCCTGACATTGAAGGCCCTTCAAAATCTGGTTCCAATCTATCTTACCAGCCTAAGCTGACACTACTGCCTTTCAAACAATCTAGACTCCTCCTCCTAGATCCCCAATTTCCCAAACTTTCCCGTCTCTATGCTTGGCTTTTTTTGCTCATTATTTTTCCTATATTTGGAAGACACCCTACCCCTCCTCTCCCTAATCCCTCCATCCACCCCCAAATATATATGCCTGCTCACATCCTACCCATTCTTCAAGACCCAACTCAAGTGCCAATTCCTCCTTGCAACTTCTCCTACCTCCTCCAACTGGAACTGCTTTCCCCCTCATCTGATCTCATACATGCCTGATTCTATTTTTCAGTTTATCTATGTGCCTCTTATCTTCCCCTATGAGACCCTGAACTCCTTGAGGGAAGAGATCCTACCTTATCCACATATTTGTGCTTGTGCGCAGCATAGGACACAGTATACACAAGGGCTTAAATGGTTATGGAATATATGCTGGTTAGACAAATCTGGAGAATACACACTCAGTTTTAACCAACAGCACAGGTTCCCAGCCATTTTCCTCTGCACAAGAGACAGCAATTCTCTCAGCAATTATCAGGCATGGTCCTTCTGTCCCAGCAGTCCTTACCTGGCATTTGAAGCTCTTTAGATATTCAGCTCCAACTTGGTCCTCCCTCTCAAAGCCGGGGGCCTTCTTGTAGCTACTGGGTGCTGGGCTCGCCTCCCCAGGGAAGCTGATACCTTCTAGGTTCTGTGGCTTTCGGATAGTGCCCGGGGGAGAGCCACAGAGGTTAGATGGGCTACCCAGACTGCTGTTCCTACAAAGTATCTATAGGAAAAAGAGGAGAAGGGTAAGGGAACAGGTCATATGGACATGACCATAAGTCTAGAGCGAGGGGTCCCTGCTTAGCTGAAGGGAGCCATATGGGTCTTCTAGGCCGGAAGGGTGGGTTCTTCCTTTGCTCAGAGCTCTTGCCCACTGGCTGGGTACAGCCTGCCCCCTCTCCAGGTTTCCGCATCACAGACCTTCCATCTATCTAGGATGGCCATTTCCTCTTCCTGCCCTGATCCTGAAGGTTCCAACTCTGTTTACTAAGGGGTGAGTGGGAGGGGAGGCTATTGGTGAAGATTGGTTGGCTTTACCAGAAAGGCTGCATGTCAAGATTCAGGTACAATGGAATGAGCTGTCTCATCAAAACAAAAACACAATGATTTGGGGTTAGGGGGGACTGCTGATATCATCTGTTTAAGTGTGTATCAAAGCCTTCTCCATCTCCTCCTCCCTCCCCTGAGGTCCCTTTAGGGAAGGTAAAATTCTAGTTCCATTTTTCAAGTGCTACTGGGTACTAGTATCCCTTCTAATCTCCCTGATCCCATTCCCCCCACTCTTCAGTCTGTTCAAGGCCACAGCACATACATTACTAAGGTCTGGGGCATGAGGGCTGGAGGGGCTCACAGGCACCGAGTCCCCTGCTGCTGATGGCATGTACATCACAGTGCCAGCCTGTGTGGGACTGGGCACAGCTGAAGAAGACTGAAAATCATCGCCAAGCGGGGGCTCTGCAAGAGATGTGAGAGACAGAGGTATTACCCAGACCTCCCTACCCACCCAGAGGCTCTCCACAGTAGGATGGGATCTCCCCAAGGATGACAGAATCTCCAATCCAGCCCTCGATTCATCTATTTCAATATGTGACCAGGAGGCTACATTTTTACCCATTCCTAACACCTACACCTGGAGGGGTCTCTATGTCATGAAATTTTCCCTCCCTCATTTATAGAGGTATCCTGTGCCATGCTCTTGGCTCCAACGGGGAAGGCAGCCTGGATGCTGGGAGAAGCCTCCAATTGCTTAAACTTCTCCAGTGGCGGTGGAAGCAGCAGCCTAAGCCCCAGGATGCACTGCTCAGTGGCTTTGCATTGTCAGGATATGAAACCTTCTTTGGGGAGAGAAGATACCACCCTAACCACCACTGGCTAACAGGTCAGGGAAGACATGGTTCTGGTTCTTTGTCCTGCTGGGTTTACATGACTGCAATCCAGCTTGGGTTAGCTAAGACTGAGCCTGGAAAAGCCCAGGAGATCTCAACGGCCCTAAGCCAAGCCAAACCAAACCAGGGTGTATGCAGCACATGAGGTGCTGCTGGGACCATTCTCCCCAGCTGCAGTGTTCGCAGTTAAAGGGGATGGGAATAGGGAGAGAGGGGCAAGTCTCAAGAAACAATTGGCATAGCATACGTTCAACATGGGCAAAGGCGCAGAAAGGACCTCGGGGACAGCTGCCCGATTGCTGCATGTCGTTACACTTGGTGGACTTGTAGATCTAGAGAAGGCAAAATGGAAGCAGGGTTAGGGCTCTGGAGTGAGGGAGGGAGAGAAGGAGGGAGGGAGAGGGGAGAGGAGAGAGGGAGAGAGGGAGAGAGGGAGAGAGGGGGAGAAGGCAAAGGTTGGGCAGGGGCAGGATAAAGGAGATGGGCTTCACATTCTGCCCACTGGTCTCCCAGAGAAAGGAATCAGGCCAGGAGTCATCCCTCTGTGCAAGCCTTGCCTGACGAAGCTTGGGCATCACTATGTTTCTCTATTCCTATCCTTATCCTCCCAATCTCTTCTGCGCCTCCTAAAGGCCTCTTCTATCACGTCTACTCCACTTCTTACAAACACAGCTTAGGAACCATGCCTGGGGTGTGGGAGTGGGTCCCCTCAGTAAGCGTCGGTCCAAAAGACTGATTCCTTGCCTCCTCTTCTGGATACATCGACAGAGTAGCTGCTAACTTGACTATTCTCAAAGTCTGGCCCTGGCTCAGTCATTCTGATGGAACAACCCCTCTAAGGTGGGGAGCAGAATCGTCAAATTTCATAGTTAGAAAGGACCTCAGAGGTAATGGAGCCCAACCAGGACCTGCAGCACTCATGACGAGGGGTCATGGAGCCCATGGAGCTTTTGTCACAGGAACCTCTCCAGCCCAGAGAGCAGGCCACTGCGCTTTTACAGACAGCTCTGATTACTAGGATGCTCCCTTATATCAGGTCTCAGTCTGTCCCACGGAAACTTCCATCTAGCGTTCTTAGTTCTGCCCTCTGGATACAAGTAAAATAAATATTTTCCCTATCCCTCTAAATATCTGAAGGTAGTTTACCATGCTCCCCTCCTTCCTTCTCCATGCTAAATGTAGCCCCCCCACACACCCCCACCCCATTCCTTTAATCACATTACAAGATTCCCAGATCCCATAATGGTGGTTTCTAAATCTCTTCAACAACATGATCGCTTTCTCTAGACAACTTACTCGTCAATGTCCTTCCTAAAACATGGCACCCAAGACTGAAAACAACATCCCATTTTCCCTCGTTTTGGATCTCTTTGGGATACAGATCTAGTAGCGGTATTGCTAGATCAAAGGGTATGCATGGTTTTATAGCCCTTAAAGCACAATTCCAAATTGTTCTCCAGAATGCCTGGTGATCAGCTCACAACTCCACCAACAATGCATTAGTGTCCCAGTTTTCTCACACCCCCTCCAACATTTCTCATTTTTCTTATCTGTCATTAGCCAATATGACAGGTATGAGGTGGTACTTCAGAGTGAAAACAACATTCCAGATATGTCAGACTATAGGAACCATAACTCTGAGCTGGACACGACTCTTTCATACACGAAGCCTAACACTGCAATCACTTTTCTGGCTACCATGATGGTGCTCACACAAAGCTTGTGACATAGTGAATCCTGAAGGCCTTTTTCACATGAACCCTGAAGGCCTGTCTGGCCAGGCCTTCCCCAAATCTGAGCTCCAGTTAGGGCTTTACATTTATCCCTATTAAATTGCATCTAATCAAATTTAACCCATGATTTCAGCAAGTCAAATTCTTCTTAAAAATCCCAATTCTGTCACCCAAAGCATTAACTACTATCCTTTCTCAGCTTTTCTGAAAGGCAAACTTCATATCTAGGTCTTTGGTGAGACCTCCTGTAAGAATATTGAATAGAATGGAGCCCAGGAAGGAGCACTGTGACCTTCCATAGCTCTTCCTAGGAAGATATCCATCCCATCCATTCAACACAGATTGTTGGGGCCTGGAGCTCAACGAATTCAGTATCCACCTTAGTGGAAACCATCTAGCCCACTTCTATACATCTCATACAGAAGGAGAACCACTTTGTTCACACAAGTCAAGTGAATGGTTGAAATGAATTTAGCCAGTCATTTGATCAGTACAGATAGTCCTTCTGGATAATTCAAGCCTGAGATAAAATCACATAAACTTCTCTCCAGTCTTTAACCCTAATAATGTACTTCCATCCAAATACCCTTCCCTTTGAGATGTGTAATCTTTCACTGCCTAACTTATGATGGTTCATAATTTATATTTCACTCTCTAAAGGTCCTTTAGTTACCTACCTAATTGGGTCAGTGTGTCAGTCTTAGAATATAAGTTCCTTGAGGGCAGGAGCAGGATTTGTCTTTTTGTATGGTATCCAGCACCACTAAAAGCTCAATAAAGGTTTTGGATACTATAATGATGATGATGAAAACCAGGAGTTTGGTGCCTTTAACTTTGGGAGAAAATTATAGCCCAGGAGAGACATTTTATGATATCCAAAACCAGCACATTCCTCCCTGCCAAAGTATCCTGACCTTGAGATCGCACAGAACCCTCCCTAAAACCAGCGAGGAAGGTCTTAGGAGGGAGAAAGGGAGGGAGATATGCTGCCCTCGTACCTCCGGGTGGAACTGTTGCTCCGTTCGAGTATGACAGTACTGGCAGGCATCTCCATTTTCACATTTGCCAGGGTCACCCCATTCATCCCCGTGTTTCACACTTGGGCAAGGGGAGGACCTGGACCAACGAGAAGGAGACAGAGGGGACAATGAGCCTCTCTTTGGGGTGGGTGGGTGTGTGTGTGTCTGTGTGTGTGTGTCTGCGTGTGTGTGTCTGCGTGTGTATGCACATGAGCACGTGCACATGTGCTCACGTAAGCAGTGGTAACAGGAAAGAGTGTGATGCTTAGGAAACTTACCCACAATTTGGCCCCCTTTGCCCTACCTTTAAAAGGAGTCATGCAAAGGAACAGTGGCCCACAGGTCCACAGAAAATAACTGTGTGAGGGTGAGAACTACCTTTTTGCTCTTATTGTTGGTGGAAAATGTCTATTATTCTTATCACATGCTTAAGAAATTTCATATATTGAAAAAATTATAAAAGGCTTTTTGGAAAACCACTTTCCTGGGAAGCTAGTGAGCAAGTTAGCAGAGAAAAGCTGGGGAAAGAAGTAGTTAGTTACCTAAGTGGGGAAAAGATGGGTCCAACAATGGGGTTCAGAGTGTGGGAGTGTCCTCAGTTGTACAAAGGATTGAGGAATTAGAGGAACTGGAGGGAGATGGGTGACCCAGAGGGCTGAAGCATTGAAACAAGTCATATGAATAGGTTTCAGGAATGACAGTGCCACCCAAGGAAGCCATTCTGCTAGGAGAGGAGCTAGGGCAAGATGCTGAGCTTCAGGCCAGATTATTACAGCTGGCCAGTGAATAAATATCTTTGGAATGAACTGGCCCAGACAGAGGGAAATGGGCTAGACGTGAGATAGGACTTCCAGGACAGTGACTTCATGTTCAGTGCAAGTTGGCCTGAAGTTCAGAGACTGAATCTCAGGGGCCAAATAGAGAATTATCTTCCTCAATCTGGGTTCCTCAGTTCTGGAGGATGGGAGGAATAGGAACAGGAACAGTTCTGTTAACTGTGCCAGCCAAGACAGTCTGTGGCCACACTATATTTACTGTGTTAACCAGTCACATTTGCTGTATTATTCAGTTCCTTTAAAAAAAAAAAACCCCAACCTTGGCTTGGTTAAACCAAAAGGAAAAGAGATTCTGTCCACACTTAGGTCAGGATAACTATGAGGAAATCTGAAAGAAGGGAGGCTAGAGTTGATATAAAGGTAAAAATTCCAGACAAAGGAGACCAGAAAAAGTTGCTACAACTGATTCCTTCCCATCTGGGGTTTTCCCTTATACTGGGCTTAAAAATCAGACAATAAGAAAATAAGCTTTTGAAAATAAAAAAATAGAACCATTCATTTTGGGTGTTCATGGTAACAATAACACTAAGAAAGGCAGTATTAAATGCAAAGAGATAGGAAATATTCTCTAGGCTGATTGCACCCTGGGCCTAGGAAAGCAGAGCAGCTTAGAAGAGACAGTAAAGGAGGATGATGGAGGTCCTGGGGCTTAGCAGTTCCCACATAGTACAGATAGAGATGATCCTTCCACTTCTTTCTCCTGCAGTTGGGCCACTTCCCTCAGGGTAGTCTGTGTTCTACAGAAAAGACCCCCTACCCTACCACCACTCTACCCAGTAACATCCTGCCTTCTGTATCCCAACCCCAACCTTGACCTCACAGGGAGAGCTAGCATGTGGTCTGCCTGGCTCTGGACACTGAAATTTCCTCCCCAGTGAAGCCTCCCTGTCATTGGCAGCCTTTCTCAATCCTCACTCCCCCTGCACCAGGTGCCTGATGGTCTGCCCTTGGCTTGGCGTTCCCCAAGGCCCCCACCCTCACACAGAGGACACAGCTGAAGTCTTGGCAGCTTGGCTTAGCCAACCCTTGCAGGGTTTCTCCCTAGATGGTGAGACCTGTATTTATGTTTCCTGGGGCTCCGCCGTCTGTCTTTGCTGTTATGGTAGTACGGGCAGGCGTATCCCTGGCGACAGAGCCGAGGAGGCTTCTTGCACTGCTCAGTCTTGTAATTCCCTAAGACATAGGTTGTGTCTGCAAAGGAACAGAGGGCGGGGCTCAGTCAACCATGGGGACTAGGTCAAGAGTCTCACACTAGTAGCTACAGTGAAAAGGATGGGACAGCTTCCCCAGAGGTGACCTAGCAGATCTCTGGGAGACTGGCCTACTGAGCAGCATTCAAGGGCTCAGGCACTGCAGTTCCTACTCCCTGGGACTAATGTGAGAAGTGCAGGCCACTGGACAAATGTTTCACTGTCCTCTGAAATCATGTCACCCTGGTGGAGCAACTGCCTTTGAGAGGAGTTTAGTGCTTAAAGAAGGAGACAAGACACAAGGAAACATAAGAGAAACATGTAAAAAACTGTAACTTATGGAAGCTGGACAGAGCCAGATGTGTGTTTGTCTGAACGCCCATCCACACACTGGGCAATCTGGGAAGTCATCAGAATGATGACAGCCAGGGTCCCTCGAGGTTATTCCAAATATTTTTAACAATGGGAAGGGGTGTGCTCTGACAGAGAGGGTGAGGAGATGGGAAACATTCCGGAACGGGGAAATGGCCTGTGTGAAGACACAGACGTGGCCATGGACAGGTCATGCACTGGGGAAAAGTTCAAAACCAGGAGAGAGGGCCACAGAGAGACACAGCCATGCCTTGGCTCTTCTGGCTCTTACCTTGCCACCGTGGCTCCTCACTGAGGATTTTCTCTATCATGGCGTGGCTTGCAGCCACAGCCGACTGACCCTCGATACTCCCCTCAGATGCAGCTTGACCATTCTGTAAGGCCTCCATTGCCTGGAGCTCCCTTGGAAGAGAACAGAGAGGAGACAGAATGGGAGGTGTGTTGAGCATGAGATGTTGCAAAGACAGATGAGAACATGGTCACCACAGAGGGATACTAGATGATGACAAAGTCTACCCTCTTCCTCCTAACTCTCCCTTCACTTGCCCTCCACTGCAGGAAGGCACCCAGCTCATTCTGCAGAGCCCCCCTCCCTGCCCACCTCTGCTTGCCCAATTCAGCTCGGCCTTGTGCCTGCCCCACCTGATGTCATAGACAGGAGAGCGGAGGTCATGGGGCCCGTGAGCAAAGGCGCAATGCAGGCCGTTTTTGGTGCAATTTCCTTTAGAATCAGTCTCATGGATGCAGATTCCAGTTTTGTAGTAGCGTAGATGGTACCGTCGCTCGGTGTCCCCTGTGGTTCTGTGCAGGAACGGGCACCTGAAAACCAAAGAGAACATGTCACCTGCTTTTACCAGACTCTGTTCTATTCTACCAGACTCCTTTTCTTAAACTGACAAGGTGTGCCACTGACCTAGAGAGATTAAGTCTTTTTTGTCCTATGATTCCACAACAGAATTAGAATACTACTCAGTGTAAAAATCAGACTAATACTTAGTGTCTCCTCAGCCCAGGGCTCTTTCTTAAAAATCAACTTGTTACTTTTCCACCCCCTTGCTTGGTGGTAATGTTGCCTTGCTTCCCAAGTTTTGCAAAAGAATCAGAAATCAAAAGATAGAAAGGGAGCACAGCAAAGTTCCTGCCTAACTGTATACTGGTTCGTGGTTTCTATTCGGCTGTTTTGTTCTTTACATGACTGTCTGAATTAGTGTCAGTCTCAGAATGTAAGTTTCCTGAGGGCAGGGGCAATATGTCTCTTCTATGGCCTCCAGCCTCCTGCCATGCACCATCAAAAGTACAATAAATGCTCTGGGATAATGATGATAATGAAAACCAGGATAACCTTGGTGCCTCTCAGCCTGCTCAGCAAGTCCCACTGAGTTTACCTGGTCCAGCAGGCCAACCACCTTGGCCTAGATGGTGGGGGTAGAATTCTAAACATGGAGGGAGGGTTGTAAAGCCAAAGCAACAGGACATGTACCCAGGGCCCTGTGAGATAATCTGCACTGTTGGTACTCTTCCCAGTAGGAAGCAGCAGTAACAGCCACATGACCTTGGAAATGCTGATCCCTGGCCTGCTATCCCAAGGATCTACCTGGATGGCTTTGGGAACATCTGAATACAAGTCCTAGTTCAGATGTGGCTCCTCTGAGAGCCATTGCCAAAGTTGCACAGAGCACTTACTCATCTCCCTCTGGGCAGAGGCCTGTGGTCTCATCATACTTGGTGCAGTAGATGTCAGGGCTATAGTTGAAGGTGCCATCTCGGCGGCGGATGGACCTACGGCGACGCTGGTTAACAAAGTGCCAGTGGAAGCAGGTGTAGGGCCGGTGCTGGGTACATTTGTGTTGCACAAAGAGCGGGCACTGTTCTGTGCGAAACTCCTTTAGGTACCTAGACACAGGGCACACAAGAGGTGGGGGAAGGGGAGAGATTTTGGGGATGGGGACTCACAGACTTCAGCCTCTTATGCTCTCTCTTTCTGTCCCCAAATTAAGTTCCACTTTACATTAAGGAGTCCAATATCAAACTCCAAAAGTTTTCAACGTCTGGCTTCATCCCTGCTGGAACACAAGAAAGGGTCAGAGACCCGTGTCCAGACCTTTCTCCCAGACTTCTTGCCAGGCTTCCAAGTCCCTTAAACTGGAGGGACTCAGAATATATCCCCTCCTTGGGTCAAAGGGGAATAATAATTACAACAATCATAATATACCAATTAAAGATTCTGGAAAGTGCTTTACACATAATATCTCATTTGATACTCAAAACAACTCTTTGAGGTAGGTGCATTCTCCCCATTTTACGCATGATGAAATAGGCTGAGAAATAAGTTAAATGACTTGCCCAGGGTCACACCACTAGTAAGTATTTGAGGCAAGACTGGAACTCAGGTATTCCTGCCGGGGCTTCCTCCACTTACTGTCCCAACAGCCAATGGCTAACATTCCCAGCAGCAGATGCAGGCCTGCAAACTGACTTTGACCAGGCTTGTGATCCTGACTATCAATCTTCCCTGCTATGAAACAGGGAAGGGGTGATTTAAAGCAGCTAATATCCCACCAAAGAAATTAATTCTAGGGTCCAGAAGGATGTTAGGATCACAAAAGAGCTTCAGAGCCAGGAGCCCAGGCTGAGCCCAGGAGACTCAGATTCTAAGTCTGGCATCGAAGTAATTCCATGGAGGGAAGGAGGTAGACTCTTACCTGATTTCCCTGTACATGAATGGAGGATCAGGGTGAGCTGCTTGGCCTCATTAGTATTTCAAAGTATAATTTATAAGCATGCTATGACAATGCCTGAATATGGTCCTTTCCCAATCTCCCTGAGATGCTTAACCACTTCCAAACTCTGCCTGTTCCAAAGGCTTCTCCCAACCTCTGTCCCACTTTCAGTCCCAGCACCAGACCTAAGGACCCCATGATTGGGAGAAAGGATGTTTAGATCTGCTCTTGACTCTTCCTGACAAAGGAAAACAGAGTCAAGGGCTTTTGAAAGGGAAACTGTTTCTGGTCTCCAGAAAGACTATGAGGAGCTGTGATCACAGAGTATGTGCTCTTCCTTTGGACTGCTAACTGCTGTTAATTACAGGCTTGCCTGGCAGGACTCCCTGAAGAGATATAAAAGACAGGTAATTATCCAGGTAAGCCTGCAGGAGGACAGTTGCACATCTGACTTCCTCGCTTAACTTCCCTTTCAGACAGAGAAGGTGCTCTCCTTGCTGGCATACATCACATGTACATCTATACAGGTACTTGGATATTGCCAACACTCTCTACCAGCCCCCCCTTTTTTGCCTACTCCCACATTTCATTTGGACACCTGCCCCACTTCCTGCTGCCCCAGCTAAATTAGGAAGTATCATGGTTCGCTCCTTCTCAACATCTCACCCTAGTGATGCCCTCATTCTTTGATGTCATCCCCTCCCCCGGTCTCCCTCAAACACACTTACCCCCATGGAGAAGGTGAACATCTAGTCTGTTTATGTTTAGTGTTTTCATTTTGCTGACAATACATCCAGCAGATGTGTGTCCACATCAGGGCCTCTCTTAGATCGTAAGCTCCTAGAGGGAACAATCTCCTAGAGGCCTAGGGAATTCTCTTAGCACAGCGCCATACGCAGTGTAATAGCTGTGGAATGGTAAAGGCTTTTAATGACGATGACTGCCAAAAGCTCTCAGTTTCCCTTCTCCTTGCCAGGCCTTATAGGGAGAAAGGCTTGACCGAACATTGAGTCTTATTGCTATCGGAAAGCTTAGAGATCGTCCAGTCTAAACGCCTGACTTTATGGATAAGGCAACTGAGGCCTACTTGCCCAAGATACTACAGCTAGTTAAGGGAAGAGCTAGGACCACAATCCAGCTCTGATGACTCCTCCTTCAAGGTTCCTCCCGTTACACTCTTCACACCATCGACTCTCCTCTCAGAAGTTTTGTGGGGAAAGAGACCTTCAAGAAAAATGAAAGTCTGCTTCAGAAGCTAATGTGGAACAGAGCAACTAATGACTTCTCTGTTTTGATCATCATGGGGGGGGTCAAGAAGAAGCTGGAAATTAGTCCTGGATGGAGACTCTGGACCCAGCTGAGAATACGACCCATGCGGCAATACCATAACAGCTTTGAGGCTTGGGACTTTTCATAAAATCACAATAGAATGTCAGAATTGAAAGGAACACCAAAGGTCATCCAGTCCAATCAGAATCTGAAGCATGAATCCCCATCTACAACACTGCCAACAAATGGTCATCCAGCCTCTACTTGAATACCTCCTCAGACAGGGAACTCATCTCCTGGAAAAGGTCATTTTACCTTTGGCCTAATTATTAGGAAGTTCTTCTTTATATCTAGCCTAAATATGTTTCTCTTAGTTCTGCCCTCTGGGGCCAAACCGAATAAGTCTAATCTATCTTCTAAGGTGCCAACTTTCAAATATTTCAAGTTTCTTCCACCCAAGTCTTCTTTACACAAAAAATACTAAATTTATTCAACTTATACTCATTTAGGACACTTTCAAGGAACCTGATCAACCTGGTTACCTCCCTCTAGATCAACGCAGCTTAAAATGTGTTTCATGATTGCTTACTGGAAAGCATTTTTAAAATTCCTCACTCTGTAAGTACCAAGAGAAAGGTATGGGCCAAATTTTGTGAATGAGGAATTAAATGCCAAGGCTGGAGGCTATGAATACTAGTTTCAGAAATATCTATACCTGGCCTTAAATTACCTGATTTTTTAAAAGAAACTACACCATGAGTCTGAAATACTTTCTAGAATCAAACATTTTTCCTACATACTCTTGTATTTGTTATAGTTATAAGGAATATTAAAGTCTGAGTTTAATTTCATTTTCCAGTTGAGGAAATTGAGGCAGAGAGGACAAATGACTTGTCTGAGGTGTTTCTAGGCATGTTGATTCCAATGCTGTACACATCTTTAAACTATACTTCCTTAGGGTAAGGCTCTGTATGTAGGGATCAGGCCCTGATGCAAAATAATTGGAAATATGTATCTGAAATATGACAAAATTCAATTTAAGACACATTTATTAAGTGCCTACTATACATAATGTAGGAAGCAGTTCAGTGTAGATGACAGAGGATTGGTCACAGAATCAGAACACTTGAGCATGAATCATTTAACCCCATCAGCAACTCTTGAAGACCATTTGCTGATCTGCACCAGTGGAGAAAGTTTCCACACTGAGAGTTCTCCACCCAGGTGAATCATAGGTTCTGAGTTGGACATACTACGGCAGTCAGTAATTCTTATACTGGTAAAGCAGTGAAACCACTGGCAAAATTATTCCACTGCCCTGGCTCCTACACTCTGAAGCTATTCCCTTGGACCCCAATCCCTAGCCCTTCTATTTCTCTCATCATCTTAAGGCGCCTGAAACTCCTTCTTTGCCCTTCATCTCCCTCTCTTCTCTCATTCCATCAGCCCTGTTCTAGTTTTACTTACCTCCTCCAACATCCTTAAACCTTTTTCTTTTTTTAGTTTTCTGTTTTGTTTTGTTTTTAGGCCATTAGGGTTAAGTGACTTGCCCAGGGTCACACAGCTAGTAAGTGTCAAATGTTTGGTCTGAGGCCAAATTTGAAGTCAGGTCCTTCTGACTTCAGTGCCAGTGCTCTATCCACTGCACCACCTAGCTGCCCCATCCTTAAGCCTTTTTCAAGAAGGCACTGTATGTATATACCAGTCCCACCTTTCTCTGTCCCCAGCCCTGGGTCCCCAACTCACTCTGCCTCCTCAGCTCTCACTCTGGAGCTGCGAAGCTGTCCTGGAGGGTATGATGACATCATGCTGGGACCTCTACACATTCACACTGTTGATCCTCAATTGGACCCCAGCCTTTGCACAACAATTTGTATATTAGTTTTTGGTTGTGACTCCTTGTTACACAGAAGCTGCTCCCAAACTTTTGCTTCCACCTAGAAGATAACCTGATATCCTAATGCACTTAAAGGTCGGAGGCCATCCATCCTAAACTCCTGTCAGCTGCACTCATCCACATCTCAAAACTTCCATTTGCCTAGATCCTCTCATCTTTGCATCTAATCTTGAGATGGCCTACCTTCTTGTTGAGGCTAACCCCTCCACTTGTGCCCAGGATCCCATCCTCTCTCTCATCCTCTGGGATGTTATTACATCATTCATTCCCTGCCCTACCTCCCCCATCTTCAGTCTTTCCCTCTCTGACTCCTTTCCTTGTACTTACAAACACACTCAGGTTTACCTGTCCTTAAAAAAGTCTCTTCGGGGGGGGGGGGCAGCTAGGTGGTGCAGTGGATAGAGCACTGGCCCTGAAGTCAGGAGGACCTGAGTTCAAATCTGGCCTCAGACCAAACACTTGACACTTAATAGCTGTGTGACCCTGGGCAAGTCACTTAACCCTAATTGTGTAACCAAAAAAAAAAAAAGGCATCTTCCTGACCCTGCTACTCCCTCTAGATATCATTCTAAAGCTCTTCTCAACACTGATGAATTTCCATAATGGCTCTATTTCTTCTTTGCAATGTGGTTCCCTTACCAATCTACTGATCTACTCTTCCCAAAATCTTTGTTAATAAATCTGAAGGCCTTTTCTCAGTCTGTTCATCTTCCTGTAGCATTTGACACCACTGACTACACACTACCTTTTCACTCTCTGCTCCCTTCTTTTTAGGATGCTGCTGTCTCTTCTTTCTCCTCCTATTTGATTGACCTCTCATCCTTTCTTGGTTCATCTAAACTTCTGGTACCACACGTGAATATCCCCCAAGGCTCTTCACCTTTTTCTACATTCTCTCCTTTGAAAATCTTACCTGCTCCCAAGGCTTCAACTATCACTTATGTGCCAATGATTCCCAAATGTATATATTCTGACCAGACCTCCAGTCTTGGATTCTTAACTGCTTTCTTTTCTCTATTTTAGGTGTCTTTCAACCCATTCTCACTCAGCAAATTGGATGTATCACTTGAGTCTCAAATTCAATATGTTCAAAACTCAATTAAATCTTCCTTCTAAAACCTTTCCTATCTCCCAACTTCCTTACTGCTGTTAATAGCATCATCTTCCTCTCAGCTCAGTCATCCAGCCTCAAAATCACAGTCTTCTTTGATTCTTCTCTCTTCCTCGATGCTGGGCAATACCTCTTGCCTTCAACCTTACTCTCCTCTCATGCAGCCTCCCACTACCATAGCTCACTTCTCAATCCCTAATCACAATTTGGTTTATAACCCTACTATTCAACAAAAACTAATCTCTTGAAGATTACTAATAATCTCAATTGCCGAATACAATGGTTTTTTCTCAGGCCTCACCCTTCTTGACATTCTGCAGGGTTTGATAGTGTAGACCACTCCCTACTCCTAAACACATTTTTCCTTACTACCTATCTGGCCAGTCCTCCTCAGTCTCCTTGGCTAGAACACAGCCCATGTAACATCCCTTTGCCTATCTTGTTCTCCTTCCTTCTTTTCTCTCTCTCTTCCTCCTCCTTCTCTGTCTCTGTCTCCATCTCTGTCTTTCTCACATCAGCTCTCATGGGTTCAATTACCATCTTTAGGCAGATAACACCAAACTCTCTTCTGAACTGTAATCCCACTTCATCAGCCTCCTAGACATCTCTACCTGGATGCTCTGTAGGTATCTCAAAGTCAGTATGTCCAAAACAGTCCTCGTTATTTTCTCTGCTTTTTCTTAACTTCTCTGTTTTGAGGACAACACCAGCCTTGCAGGCTCTAAGAGTCATCCTCCACTCCTGACTTTCCCCCTTATCCCCCATATAATCAGTTGCTACTTATTCTAGTTCCACACAGCTCTAGTATCCATCCTATCTTTTCCACTCAGTCACTGCCTTAATTCAGGCCCTCTAGGATTATTGTAATAGTCTCCAAGTTGGTCTCCCTGATTTCAGTCTTGCCTTTCTCCAAAACACTGTCTATACTACAGAGCTGCCAAATTGATATTGTGACCATGTCATTCCCCTACTCAAGAAACTTCAACGAATCCTTCTTACCTAAAGGCTAAAGACAAAACTCCTCTTTCTGGCATTGGAAGCCCTTCACAACCTGACTCTAACTCATATTTCCAGACTGATCTCATGTTATTAACCTTTATGATCTCCACATTCCATCCAAATGTACCTACTTGCCATTATCTTTATACAACATTCCAGTTCTATGCCTTTGCAATGGTTGTCCCCCAATGCCTGGAATGCACTACTTCCTTATCTCTGCTTCTTTCTTTTCAAAGCACAGGTTAGATGTTACTACCTTTCCTGATCTTCCCAAGTATTCTCCCTAACACTACCCCTGAAATTGTTTTTTATTTACTCCATGTCTAATTTGAATTTACTTTGTATATATCGGTATGTATGCTGCTTTTCTACCAAAATTAAACTCCTTGAGGGCAGACAGTATTCCATTTTTGTCTTTTCATTCCCAGTGCTTGGTATGCAGTAGGTACTCAATAAATGCCATTCAACTGAATTGAATATTATACTATCTCTTCCTCCTCCCTTTTGGTGTCATACTCCTAGAAAATGGTCGTCTCTGCTGACAGCCTCCACTTCTTCATAATCCACTTAAAAAAAAAAGCAAACAACTTAGAAATCTGGATTTAAATCAGAAAAGATTGCTGAACTGTGTATACCCATTGACCCAATGATACCTCTACTAGGTCTATACCACAAACAAATCAAAAAAAGAGGAAAAGGACCTATATGTATATTTATTTATAGCAGCTCTTTGTGGAGGCAAAGAACTGGAAATTGGTAGGGTGCCCAGATACTGAGGAATGGCTAAATAAACTATGCTATAAGAAGATGTCACATTCATATTATTGTGCTGTAAGAAATGATGAAAGGGATAGCTTAAGAGAAACCTAGGAAAACTTATATGAACCGATACAGAGTAAAGTGAGCAGAACCAGGAGAACAATTTCTACAATAACAAGAAGACTGTAAAACCCGACAATTTTGAAAGATTTAAGGGCCATGATCAACACAATGATCAATATGATTCCAGAGGACCCAAGATAAAACATGCTACATAGAGAGGTGACAGACTCAAGAGTGCAGACTAAGAAATATATTTTTTGCACATGACTAATGCAGAAATTTATTTTGCCTGAATATGCATATTTGTTACATGAGTTTTGCTTCTCCCCCACCCCAGTGCAGGTAGAAGAAAAAGTAGGTGAGAAAAGAAGTAGATTTTTGATAGTTGAAAAAAAATTAAAATTTTTTAAGAAGGAAAAAATAGTTTGCTGAAATTGTTCTTCCTCCAATATCTTATTATAGCATGGAGGTGACCCTCAAAAGACCATGCCAACAGAAGATAAATGCTGACAGGGTCTCCCATGCAGGAAAGGCTTTCAATGTGGGTTTGGCAATGCCTCACATCCAAAGCTGCAGGGTAATAAAAAATTTTCTTGAGAGGTAGTGTCTGAAATAGAAATAGCACTAGATTCAGAGACAAAAGACCTGGGTTCAAATCACAGTTCTGTTACATATTACCTGTGTCTCTAGAGAACTTATTTCATCTATATAGGCCAGTTTCCTTATCTATAAAATGAGGGGGTTGTCCTGGATAACCTGTAGCATCTCTTTCATCTCTAATTTCTATGATTGTAAGAAATGTTTTATTTTAATTACCCATAAACATAGTATTCTGAAAACAACTTGGTGAATTTTTCAGATAACTTAAATACTATCATTGACTGCACCTTGTACTTTAATAGCTTAAATTTATAGAATACTTCAATACATTTTCATTTCTATTCTAACAACAAACCTCTGAGATAAGTAATACAATTATTTTACAGATGAGACTCAGACATTATGAAACTTGATTAAGTTCACACAGCTATTACAGGGTTTTAATCCAAATCCTGTGACTCTAAGGTGTTCTTTCTACTCTACCTCTGCAATTAATCTGGAAAAGCCCATGACACATTACACAGTAGTCCAACCTGGATCTGAACAGGAATCCCCTCTATAATATCCTGACTAGTGGACATATCCTAGTAAAATGTAAGCTCCTTGAGGGCAGGGACTCTTTCTTGGTTTATCTTTGTACGATATCTAGCACAATATCTAACAAATGCTGGGGGAACTGAAACAAATTGAATCTAACTGCTGCATTCAATGATTTTTTCACAATCTTCGGTCGCTCCCTACCCTTTCTGCAGCTCTCAGCATTGTTGGTAGCCAGTCCTCTGGGGTCCTCTCTCTTATCTTCACATTCTAGACCTGTTCTTTTTGGGTTCTCCTCCTATCTACCTGACCACTCTTTCTCAGCCACCCAATTCTACATAACCAGCTTTAATCTTTCTCCTGAACTCCAATTCTCCTAATCAATTAGCTGGCTACTGGACACCTTCTCCTAGTTGACCTGCTGGCATCTCATATTCAAAAATTCCAGAACAGAATTGATCCGTTTTCTAAGTCTTCTTTCCACCAAACTTCTCTTACTTCTCGCAAGGATGACAATATCTTTCTGGTCATCCCAGCGCACAACCTCCCTCTCTTCATTCTTCCAAGCTTGATCGGTTACCTACTCTATCTCCATGACATCTCCTGCATCTGTCCCCTTCTTTCCATTCGTAGGACTTACCACTGTACACTTCAGACCTCTCCCACTTATTGCCTGACTATTGCAACAGCCTTCAAATTAGACTACCTGCTTCCAAGCTCTCTCTAAGCCATCTTCCACTGAGCTGCCTAAATAACTATCACAGGCAGAGGTTTAACCATGTTGCTCCCTTGGTCAAAGACCTTTGGCTCACCACTGCCTCTAAGATAAAATACAACTCAGCTCCGGACTTTAGGCTCTCCACAACTTGGCTCTTACATACTTTTCTAATCTTACTTCATACTAGTACCTTTTGAGAATTCCAGCCAAACTGGACTAATGAGACCTAGATTTCAACACTCCTTATCCTTTCTCCAGACATTGGGATAGGATGTCTTCCAGAGCTGTAATATACTCCCTCTTCACTTCTGCCTCTCAGAATCTTGTCTTCCAGGTTCAACTCAGCTACCATCTCTACTGTGAATCCTTCCTTGATCCCTCCTCCCCCCAATTTATTCAGTTTTTCTCCTTCCTCAAATTATCTAGCATTATTCTTATTTACATAAACCTCCTATAACCCTAAGGGCAGGAACTGCTTTGTCTCTGTATCCAGTCTAACAGACTATCTTGCACATAACATGGTTAAGTGAACGTTTGTTGAACTGAATTGGGATACTTGGAGAGGATTCTAATGCCTCTCCCAGACCAAGAAACATAAGACTGCTCAATCTTTTGTATCTCTAGTCAGAGGAGAGAAAATTCTAAGCTTTCACTTAAAAATACAAATAAACCTTTCACTAAGGACTATAACTAGGAATGAAATTGGCTGGGCTTCTTTCTCTCCTCTCCCTAATAATCTTGGGCACGTATATGGGGAAACGGAGGCACAAAAAGAACATTCCCCGCCCGCCCCCCCCCAAAAATAAGCAAGCTAGGGGAAAAGCAAAGGCCCATTGGTTTGGATAATCAATTCCTCTATACACCAGAGTTGGCTGTTTATTTTAAGATGTTAACAAGAAATTCTCTGCTGGGAATGCTGAAATCCAGTTTAGAAACCAAAGCTTTACAGGAACGGCAGCAAAACCCAGGCTGGGTTTCAACAAGAGACTTTAACCATTCAATAATTTTTCCTGTTCAAAAGGCCCTAAATCCCTGGGCCTGAGAAGCCACAGATGATATCCACTTACCAATTCAATTAACTGCCCCCCAAAATCCTAGTCCCTAAAAAGACCCAGAAACCACCTCTTGAAGGCAGTCTTCCTTCTCCTTCTCCCCAATTCTCCACACATTATTATTTCTTGGGACTACTAGTGCTCTACATCAATACCAGTGCTCTACATCAAAGACCACTGAGTTTTAATAGTATTATGTTGACAAGCCCTCACTGATTTGGCAACGTTAGGGTAAGATATAGCTGACAGCCAATGTGGGTAATACTTCCACCCGAAAGAGATGGGAAAAGATGGATGAGGCAGAGGGAACAATCTAGATCCTAGCTGTGGCTAGTGAGACAGTTATAGTGGGAAGAGAAATGGTACTTTTCTGCTGGCAGCTAATTTTCAAGCCAAAACAAAGCAGTTCTCCACACCTTTTTAGCACAAAATTATTCACTTGTTCTCCATTTTCTCCACATTGGTAAACTTTATTTTAGCAGGTTACAATAAGCTCCATTCTGGCCTCCCCTAAAATCTAGCTTCAACTTTAAAGTCAGATTTATGCTTCCAAGTCAATAGCAATCATCCTACATAGGTCTCAATTACCTGTGAAGTGCTAGGTTTTTCCTTTCTAATATCATCAGTGAGGTGACTTGAACTATCCTCAAGTGCAAGTTAAATCAAGGGAATTTCCTAGTTTAATATACAGTGTTAATTAACCATGTTGATTGGGTCGTACTTGTACTGTCAATTAGCCTCTAAACTGCCGAATCAGTTTTAGAGATGAAAGGGATCCTTACATCTCTTTCTTACTAAGTCTTCCAGAATCCTGTGTGGTTGGATTGGGGGGTAGGGAGCAGGGCTAAAGGGATATTTGCTGAAAGCAGAGAAAAAGAAAGTTTGAACAATTATAATTAGAAATCGTTTCAGATATGGCTGAAAGTCCCCTGCTACCCCCATCCTTCACTACCAGATCTTGTGTGCCCAAGTCTAGTCACATAATTCTTCTGCCGAAAAATCTCCAACAGCTCCCTACTGCTCCTGAGTAAAGACCGATTTCTGGCATTCAAAGTTCTCCCCAATCTGGCACCTGTAACTTTCCAGGCTTCTCTCACATTTTTCTCTTGTATGTGCTCTAGAGCATTGGTCTCCAAATTTCTTGGATCACATATCCTATCAGTAAAAAGAAAAGATTTCTTTGAGCATGAACCACCAATTATGTATATTTATAAATTATATACATATACCACTGTTTTATATTTTGTACATTATAAAACATACAGAGGATGAGATAAAGATGAAATAAACAATATTTCTAAAAAAATTTCCATTTTATTGTCACAAAACTTTTTGCTCTCACTAAAAATATGACATTTTTTAGTGATAGCGATATGACTGAATATGCTTCATTATTTTGCAAGATCTTGGTTTAAGCTTTTGTGATACTGCAACTGGAAGGTCTGGTTCTAAGTTCAATTTTTTTTTTCTGATACTTGGTTTTATTAATGGTTGTTATAGCTGAAAAAAAAACTACCTCAGAGAGATATGAAGATCCAAATGGGCAAGTTGCATCATTGGCTACACTTACTAAATCACGGTACTCATTTTTCAGTCCCATCCACCAATCATACAAAGGTTTTTGTTGAAATTTGGCTAACAGGGGGCAGCTAGGTGGCGCAGTGGATAAAGCACCGGCCCTGAAGTCAGAAGGACCTGAGTTCAAATTTGGCCTCAGACCAAACACTTGACACTTACTTGCTGTGTGACCCTGGGCAAGTCACTTAACCCCAACTACCTAAAAAAATTTTTTTAAACAGAAAAATAAATTTGGCTAATAAATTTCCATCTTCCACATGTTAGGAGGGGCTGGGGAAAGGACAGTCTCTGGAAGTCAGATCCCAGGTCCAGAATGTAGCTGTAGAGGGGAGAAAGGAGCACTGGCAAGGCAGATGCCAAGATGCACAAGTAGGTCCAGGTTTCATGGCGGTGGATGGCTCTCTTCATTTGTTTCCATGTGATCCAGTGGGGTGGAGGTGGAGATGGGGAGACAGGGAATTAGTGGGGCTACAGACCTGAGAGCATTTTTTGCTTAGCTACTTGAGTCCCAAGCTTACTGTCAGCAATATTTGCTGCCTCTCAAAAGCCTGCTCCTCTGGGCTGTCCTTGACACAACTTCTCCCCAGATAGCTCAAGCCTCCCTTGCTCTCCTGGAGTGGGGGTGGCAGTTGGGGGAGGAAAGGGAAGAGTGAAGAGAAGAGCCTTGGTAAGAAGCAAGGTATGACTGCCTGGGGAGTTTTCTTAAAACACAAAACTTCTTAATTTAACGCACTTCAATGCACGCAGTACAACTGTACTTCAAATTGTACAGCTTACACCAGTATAAATAAGCCAACTGCCATAGGCAGTGATAACTGATAGAAACATCTTTCTGGTCTTAACTATCCAGCAAGCAGAGAAAAGGGTCAGGGTGGGTGAAGAAAAACTGCCTGGCTGTCTGCTTGGCAAGTACTCTCCAATGCAGTCCAGCACAGCAGGCAGGAGGAAGGGTCTGGGACCGGGAAGGAGCGACATGACTGACCATCTAACACAACCCAAAGCAAGGTAGCAGCGGCAGGTGGCGCACAGCACCCCTCTCCAGATCTATCTTCTTCATATACCTCAACAGATCGTCTTGCACCTTCCTACTTTGGAGACCACTGCTCTAGAATGTACCTTAGTCAAACCGCATCCTAGTCTCCTAATACATCTTGTACTTTCCTGCCTCTGTCTTTACTCATACCACTGTTTCATGTCTGGGAACGTTTTCCTTCACTGTACCTATTAAATCCATCCTTTACAATTCAACCCAAAAACTAACTCCTACATCCTTCCCAGATCCCACAGGTCAGTAATGACCTTTTCTCTCAAATTTCATATTACACTTTTCATCTCCCTAACCTTATAATGTTATGTTATAAAGTTAACTGTTACTGACTATAAACTCCATGAAGGTAAAGAGTATTTCCTACCTAAATTATTTTTTTCTCTCCAGCATCTAACAGAGTACTCTTAGAAGAGCAACTCGATATTTCTTGAATTAATTTTTGTTTGGAAGTGGAGGAAGATAGCTAGCTACCTTGAGGGCTCAAGCATAGATACTTAACATGTTCTTTTTTTAATTTCAATTTGTTTCCTAAAGTTTAAAGTTCTTTCAGAATGAATCACTGACTTAGCAGAAAAAAGAAATAGTTCTTAAATGTCCTTTTTTTTGGGTAGAAAATAACACACATACATTCTCCTTTAGTAAAAAATCTTTAACTGAAATATTTCTTTTAAAGTGCTTCCTTCACAGTGATTAAAGTAACTCTTCTAGTCATATGTCATTATCTATTCCCAACCTTGACATGTTCTAAGACTGAGATCCTACTGCTTCAGGCTTGGTACACACAATGGGAAGCCAACAAAAAGTACTATTTCTCTCTGGTTCTGTTTCTCCCAAGTAATTACTCTCAAAACTATATGGAAGATCATTAGGTGCACTACATCTTTTCCTTTGCTTGGGCTCATTCCAAAAATAATCTAAGCATATTACTGAAAACTTAATAGGCAGCCTACCCTAGATGTGTTGCCAAAGAATGAATTGTTCTTTTAAGAGACAAGGAGATATATCTCACCTTGTAGATATGAATACATTAAGTATAATTCTTAAATACACTGGAAAATCCTTTCGCAGTACTTTAAAACAATCATAAAATTGTTATTGATCATGCCTAAAGCCAGGCATACCTTTACTGAAAAGGCCTTAAAGTTATATTATTACAATGGTGGTAAAATTTGAAGTAAGCCAATTACCAGGAAGACGTATTTGGTCTTTGAAGAACTGGTATAATACAGGAAGGACTACTGGGAAGTCAGTTTGGTTCCATGCCTGATGAAGCAGAAAAGTAACATGTGAAGCCCAAACATAAAGGGAGGGCTTCGGAGAGATGTGCATTTAAGTCTAAAATTTTCTGGAACCCACCAAACACTAGCAAACTCATAACCAGGATCACGGACAGCGAATAAGACCTTCTACTCAGAACAACCAATTAGAAACGAGAAAGCACATTCTTATTTTCCGAAGTAGCTGAAGATGGAAAGGGGCTTTTGTCACAGCTGGCCAGAGGTTACTGCTCATAGTCTTGCATAAGTGCTTTGAAAGAAGATTCCAAATGGAAAGCACAAGTATATGGTATGAGATAAGATAATTTGCAATATACTTGTCCCTATGAAACAACTGTTATTTACCTTTATTACTACTGCTCTTGAAAAAGCTGAATTTGTTTTTTTAATTAAGGTCTGTGTATTCTATGATGAAAATGGAATCTTAAAAGACAAAGAAATGGCCCTATTCTCAAAAATTCCTCATGGAATTTGTGAGGACACGATCCTGTAACTAGCATCAAAGGACGGAATGCAAGTAGATAACTATTATTAACTAAAGAGAGTGCACTGGCATTGCTTATAGCCCTGAGTGTTTATTATTGAATATTCATTTTATTCAACGAGTCTTCTTTCTACATCAAAATCCCCTCCTGAAAAGAAACGTAGGACAACAACTTATTGCACATTTATTGGGGGATGAGGGTGAGGGGGTGAGAGGATAGGAATTTAAAAGTATTTTCTTAGACCCCTTAATATCCAAGAACCATAAAATGTTTACTTCTGAAAATATCTTAGAAAAAATACAAAACAGTGACCCAAAAATCAGAATAATTCACTGTTTCTTACTAGATGCTTTTGCTTTAATTATGTCTAAGTAGACTTTTGTTTGAAAACATTGTTGAAAATCATTCCTCACTTTTGAGTAGTTAGTTGACAAAGGACTTTTCCCTAATTTTCCCCAGTTATCAGTACTACGTTCACAACCAATTCCATGTATATAGTTTAAAAGTCCATATACATACTTACATATTTATATGTACATATATACAAATATAAATAGAATAAATAGAAATAACTTATGATCCACTAAAAATGAGCCAAGAAACAATTCTTAACTCACCAATTCAATTTAAAACGCTAAATGGTGATAATTGTTAAGCATTCCAATGAAAGGATTTCTGAATTAAGAGCAGAGATGTAGTATTTAGGTAAACTATTCCAATTTGATGCCTAATAATAGGTCTCAGAGATTTGGAACAATGAAATAACATTAGAATTGGAAAGAATCATCTAGTCCAACTCTTAATCCCAAGAGGTGCAATGACTTGTCCCAAATTGCATAGCTTAAATTAGTGGCAGAGCCCAGAGGTCTACTGGGTTGATCAGGAAGCTAAGATGGACTCAAAATTACTCAGTCCAATGAGTATTTAATGAACTTATCAGTGTAGATGATCTTGAGGGCATCCTTTCAGCATGAGAGCTAAAGACAAAGTATAATGACAGCTTAGGACTAGAGAGAACTTTCTTTCTTTTCTTTTCTTTTTTTTTTTTGGTTGGGCAATGGGGGTTAAGTGACTTGCCCAGGGTCACACAGCTAGTTAAGTGTGTTATGTGTCTGAGGCTGGATTTGAACTCAGGTCCTACTGAATCCAGGGCCAGTGCTTTATCCACTGCACCACCTAGCTGCCCAAGAATGTTCTTAGAAGCACAAAACTGTCCTGGGAATTTACAGCATAGCTGTTCTACTACTATAAGCAAGCAAACTGCCCCAGGGAGGGAGACACAGGAAGATGATTTCATCTCCTTTCTTGGGTACTCAGTAAACCTAATAGAAATATAGCCAAATAACACCCATGGCCTGCTCTGGCCCTAAGACTAGAAGCAGTAGCAAAAAGTACACACTCTGGTAGTTTCTAAAGCTAAGTCCACTTTTATTAGCTCTTCATTTCCAATAGGTTGTTACCACATCCATGACAATGGAAAATATATCAAAAGTGTGAAAATCAATCACCTATTTGCCCTCAAACTTACACATCTTAGCAACTTGATTCAAACTGATGAGGTGAAATCACTATGGGAGAGCTGGCTTGCCAGAACAGTCTATTTCAGCCCATGCAAGGTGTGACAAAATTCCAATTTTGTGTCTGTTTTATTATATTTGGTTAATAGATACACTGTTGTATGTATGTATGTATGTGTATCTGTGTATGTATGTGTGTGTGTGTGTGTGTGTGTGTACACATATATTTCATCTGTTCTACTGAAGGAAAAGGTTTGTTTGGCCCAGTAAGGTATACATCTATTTAAAATCCACTTCCAGCTTCTAAGTATAGTCAGCAAACCTGATAAACACTATGAGGAAAAATGGAATTATGAGGGAAGCTGCACAGAAGAGCAGTTCTGGCAAGACCTGTAAGAGAAGTGTCCATATAAGCAAAGGGAATACAACTCTGACTTGAATATGCCCATTTTTGAGGGGCTACACTTCTGAAAGAATTCGCTCAATGGAGCATTAGCCTAGGAACTGTTTTGGTGTTGAGTTCCAATAAAGTTAATATTCTGACTGAAGCTGCTCAAAAGACAGAATGGACTAAGGCATAAAGGCATTCACAGCCAAATTAGAGTGTGGACAACTCTGGGCTACAGGCTGATTATAGGTGAAAAAGATAAAATTATCCTAGTTAACAAATTCTGGGCTACAACACAGCATTGAAAGGCAAAGAGGAGTCATGAGCATCAGTGACATTCTGGAAGCTCTCTGGAGTTCAGGTTAGGACAGGTCAAAATTACATATACCTGTACACTAAAAAGACCTCTTTAATGTATCTCTTGGGAATGAGAGTAGAAACATTTTAAGTATTATTTTGCATAAAATGCTTGATTGAGTATTTAATATTCATTTCATGTGCTAATTACTAAGCATTATTGGCTTACAAATAATTTACTTTTGTTTACAAGGTGTAAATATTTAGCCTTGTTTACATCATCTCTGAGCACCTGGTTCACAGCAATCCTGAAATACTGAAAGTTGTCAAGTCACTGCTACCACACACCTGGTACTTGTTAGCACCTGGCAGCAATGAGAGCAAATGTATGTTTTTAGCTAGATTTAGAAAAGCTTTACAAAACCCTCAAATCAATAAAAGTACCCCAAAGGAGAGTCTGTCAAACTCATCCTCCCTAACCATCTCCTGGAGCTTGCTGATACAAGCCAATAACAAGATATAAACAGGGTCCTTTTTCCCTCTGACTCCCACTCCTTAGGAGTCATTTTAAACAATTTATGCTGATCATGTGGCGTTTAAACTACTAATAAAAAACAACTGGTTTTCATTTTCACAAAGTGATCCAAAGTAAGGTGAAGAATAGGAGGAAGGGGAACAACATTTCAGTAAGCTCAAATCTGACTTGATGACAGGCCTCCCGGGCCTCAGTATCTTCTTTATCTCTTAAATAAATGGAGACACCAACTGGAAAAGGGCCACATTACAGAGAATGCTATGAAATTTTTAAGATGCTAGACTCCTTTCCATCTTCTCCTCCTCATCAGCTCTTGACACTGCTTGTCAAATTCTACAAACTGGCAAAGAAAAAAGGGATGAGAGTTGAGGGATTTTAGAGACAGTTATTAATGGTTTTGATTAGTTTTTTAAAACTTAAAATACTATAGCCACTGACTTAATATTAAACAAATTATACATGTGTACTGTCCTTAATGAAGGGCCCAAATGTGCCTTTAAAAAACAACTGAAAAAAGGAGTCTGCTGAGTATTTAGTAGGACTGCAAACTCCCCACTCCAATCCCAGGAAGTAAGCACAATTCATTTTCAGAAAAATATAGAGAAAAGACTAGATTTCTCTCTCTTAAGAGGAAGGACCACAGACAATTTAGACTTCAAATACAGGTCTGCTGTTTTCAATCTTCTTGTGAACTAACATTTCATAACCAAAGAAAGTCACAAAAATTTGGCACAAGGGAGGCATTTTTCTAGAAAAGTAGGGGATACCATTCGTGAAAGGAGTAAAGAAGGAGAAAGGGCACAAATGAACTAGTATTTGCTGTCCTCCTAAAGTAAAAGTCCATGCTACTGACCCACCAGCAGAATAGTCAGACTTTCTCTGGTCTCTCCTAAGGCCAAGGGCAGATACTTAGAAGATGACTAGCTAGGGATTAGAGGTATCTTCTGTAGTAGCGGCAAAGCTAAGTGGCCCACATGGGGACTGAACCCATGACATTTGGGCAGAGATCAGCCTTTACCTGATGGTTACTATACATACAAAATTAAGCCAGTATCACAAAAAGAAAAGGAAAAATTTTGAAAGGTTTGGCTCTGTCTAAGGCTATGATTTCAAAATACAAATGACCCCCTGTTTGGGGAAATGACTTATCTTTGGACCAGTCTATATCTCAGAGTTATATATCCTTACATTAACCATCTTCAGATCTAGATTCTCTCCTAACAAGAAAAACAACCTTTACCTAAGACCCGAGGTGGAAAGACTGTAACTGTGGTTCACCCAGGCTCTCCCTATGGCTTTAATTCTCAAAGTGTGCTCATGGCTTCTAACACACACAGGAAGGAGACCTCACCTTCAGGCATCAGGGTGTTGAAAGCGGGAGGAAGTAGGTCCACGAGGGTGTCTTGCTTTTGTGCACTTATCTGGGGCGCTACTTTCCAGAGAAGGAGCTCCTTTATAGAGTGTGCCCATGGTGGATTTCTCTAAGTTGTTCTGAGTTGTCCAGCTGCCCTCACCAATAAGTCACAGTCTTTTGAAGGTTGATAGAAACCATCAGTCAAAGCAGATGCATATGGATTGTGGGGAAGCCTTCTTTAGTATCTAACATAGCTGGATTAAAACAAAAAAACTTAACCATTAAGCAAATCTTGACTTTAATCATTAATTTAGATTATAGCAGATAAGTACTATTCTTAAGAGCCTATTTTTCCTTGATATGGGCATTTAATGCCTATTAATAGACACTATGGGTACCTGACTAAAGATCAAATTGAATTCTTAATTTATATCACGTAAGGAAGTTGCTTTCAAACCAGCGACTGACCTCCACAATTCTTTATTAGCAACTTGACTCACCATCACTGAGGTGGTTAAGTACTAGTTCTAAGATGACAAGTTATTCTGTATGCAGCAAGTTGCTCTCCAGAGGATAATTTGCAGTTTGCAATAACATTTTAAAAGAGATTTCCCAAGAAAACTGGATTTTCCAAAACATGATCAGATGAAATTAATCAGAGTTCATGACATTAATATAATATGCACACATGCTAGGCAAATTTGGTTCAAAGCATCCATCTTACAGAATTTCTGCTACACTACCCTCATTAAAAAGTGCCTGAATGACATTCTTCAATGAAAATGGAGTCTGACTAGATGAGACTGTTGACAACATTTATTTTCTGGGTCCAATATGAAAATATATCCAATGGCCAAAAATCACATTAAGCTAAATTTCATTTTCCTTTGCAATTCAAGAGCACAATCAGTCTAACGGGCTAGACTTAACAAAAATGAAATGCTCTCTGCATTAAAAAAAAAACGTGAACCTATCATGAAGTATAGTTTTCACCATTTTTGAATGCCAAAATGACATATAAGGCCAGAAACTTAAATTGTTTTTCAAAGGGCTTCCTTTTATGACCTTCTTAATTAAAACAACAACAACAAACTTTTAACCATACAATTAAAATAGCAAAATCCTTCATGAGGGAGATAAAAATAAACTTATAGCAAATGTTACAATTCCAAAAAACATTTCAATTACTTCACATTTTCATCTTACTTTTATTCCAATCCTCTAATATATTGTACCACCACAAGATGGATTTGTTTTGAACGAGCTGAAACTGTTTTACAGACCTGTCTGCACTTGCCCAACAAAAGACCAACTTTATAGTCAATCTAGCAAATTAGGTAGTGGGGGCACAGTTCCTGGTTGTGAAAGAGCATTATCATTATTAGTGTTCTTGATAATTTACCGAGCACTGAGAAAAGTACTTAAAGTTGTACACTGAAAAGATTCAGAGATAACTCTAAAAGCTTACTCTCTCATAAACTATGTGCCCAAACTTTAACGGGGAGCGTTTAGATCCTACATTAAAAACTTCTTCTAAAACAGGAATGAATGCTTATTAAAAACAGAGAAAACCAAAATCCTCCAAACTATTTTGTTGAAATTGAACCTCTAGCTAGGTTTATGAACAAAGCACCTTAGCACAAGAATGGACAACCCCAGCAGCAAGCCAAAAAAAAAAAGTCAACTCTAGACAACTTTGCTTTGCTTCTGTGGCTAAAAAGGGGATGTGTCACTGGTGTTCGTTGAGGTAGTCTACACTTAGAAAGAATGAGAGCTAATTTTATAGCAAACTCTTCTTTCCCCAGACAGAGAGAGGACCGTCTCACTGCAAATGAGAATGGGAAAGCCTTGGGAGCAGGACTAATCCAAATTCTCAAAGAAAATCCAAACAATCAGCTGAAACTGACAAGGATTTTTTCCATAATGGAAACAAATCTGAAATCTGTGATGTGAGGAATGAAGTGAAAGCAAGTCTCCAGTTTGAAATGTAAATACCGTATGTACATCAAAACCAAGACATTCTTAGTTTTCTCTTCCCCCTCACAAATTACACAGACACCCACAAATGATGTTCTCCCGTGCCCAGTTTCACAGGACAGGAAAGGTAAGGGTTGGAAGTCTAAATCTGGTCTTGAAAATTATCACACCTTCTGAGCTCACATCTCTGATTTCTGAAGGCAGACTTTTGAAAGGAGCCACTGGGACAAATGCATCCATGACTTCCAAATACTAACCAACGATGGTCTGTCCTATCTTCTCTGGTTGATTTAAGGACATACCACCAAAGCACAGGATGCTCTGTTTTCAAAGACAATTATCATCTGCTTTCAATTACTGATTTGGACACACAGGCTTTTAAAATAAGCAGCAAAAAGACAAAATGATCCAATTAGTCATCAGCAGCAATTCAGTACACTCAAGTGTTTACATTTACAGTGATTTATAATACTTGATTACTTTTGTTTCAGCAGATAACCCCAAAAGCAACTCTCTGCCCTAATGATTTTAGAAATTGTCCTAATAATATAACAGAAACACAGACTGTGATCCCTCAGACTACCCAAAATACTTTCTGGGGTTCCATGTATTCCATTGCAAAACTAAATCCAATCAACCAAAGATCATTTTCAAAAGTTTAACTGTATGGATTTTGCATGTTTCCAAAGCAAAACAATATTAAGTTTGCTGGTTATCACCCATTTCTGTATTGTTTTCTGGAATTCATCAAAGGTAAAGCCACTACCACTACTCCTGGAGAGAATCAAAGATTATAAAAGACAGGCCTCCAGTGAGAATGAGAGGGTAAACCAAGGTGGCAGGGCTCACGTTCACAATGGCTCCAATCTAACACCAGTCTGGCCTCGTAATCAAGGCAGCATCACCAGCTTCAGGCCAAAGCACAGAATTTCCCAACAAAGACACCGAGCCTAACCAGCAGCCTCCCTTGGTCCCTGAAGCACATTTCCTTCCACCAGGCCTCATCTCTGCAGTTCAGGAGTGAGCCAAGCGTCCCCCGGGGCCTACGGCTTGCTTCCTTCAGCTCCAAAAGGCGCTGGCTCCCAGCCCTGATTGTGTGGCCTGCCCCTGCTGGGCAGCTGCTTAAGGCTCGGTTCCGAAGGCATGGGGGACGGTGGACTAGGGGGTGCTTGCCTCAAAGCCAAACCCTCCCTGCAGGCTTCTAAGAACCTCAGGTTTCTCTGCCACCTCCCACACTGCTAACTGTAGGGCCGCCTCTGTATGCATCGCATGGCACGTGCCCCTGGCTCCTTGAGATTGCCGAAACGGCTCAAGGGCTCAAGCTCCCGGGTCTGCAGTAGTAGCCAGGGGAAGGCTGTGTTTTGGGGTGCCCTGCCGTGACCGAGCTGTGCATGTGCTTCACGTGGGTGTGGGTGCCTCCCGAGGGCCCCACCTTGTGTCACTGTCACTTGGGGGGAGGGGCGATGCTCCACGAGGGTTTGTTTGCTTATGCGAATACTAGGTGCTGGCCACCGGACCTGCACGCAGTTGGACCTAGACCCTCCTCACCATGACCGAGGGGCACACAAGCTGCTAATGACTTCTGGGGGCCAGGCTCCCTCAGCGCATCTCCGGGCGTCGTGTTGCATACAAGTCAAGACCCAGGACTAGTGGGAGGAGGAGAGGGGGGCCTGAACGGCTGGGGGGCCAGTTAGGCTTCGACGGCCAGGCCAGGCTCAAGCTGTGCGTGTCACCGCATCCCGCGCCCCGGCCAATCCCGCGGGGAGTGAACCCGACTTTCCCGCCCTCTGGCCCGGATGGCGGTTGGTGGCAGTTGGAGGCGGTTGGGACTGGCCCCATCAGGTTGGAACCGGTCTAGGCCCGACCAGAAAAGGAGGGGGAGGGGGGAGAAGGAGAAGATGAGGGTTGGGTAGAGGCCGCCTCGCGCTCTCCCTGCGCGCGTGACTCACGCTAGCCGCTGACGTCAAGCGTGCGCGCGCGGCGGGGGGGCTCTACGTACGTGTAGTGCTGCGGTTTCTCGGGCTGCCTGCAGCACCTGGGCGGTGGCGGCCGGGGGCGCCGAGGAAGCCGTGGAGCCGCCAGGCCCGGGGCCCTTCGACATGGTCCTGTCTTCCTCCCTCTTCGCCGCTCCCCTTTTATTATTCAGTCTGCGCGGTCCGCGCCGAGGACCGAGTGCGCCTGCGTCGCGCCATGAGAACGTGAAGCACCCCCGTGAAGCCGGACGGACTGCTGGGAGTTGTGGTCGGTTACGCCTGTCCAATCCTAGCGTGAATCGGGACTTCCAACGAAGGAAAGGACCACAACTCCCAGGTATCCCGTGCGGTGACTGCCCCGGATGCTGAGGTGCCCGAGATGGCTTCTGGGGATTGTAGTCCTGAACAGTCTCGATTTCTTGCCAGTGTATTTGAAGCTCTGCGGGGAGCCTTTCTGTCTGAACCAGAGCCCCCATAAGCAGGAGGAGAGGCCAGGAACGGGGTCATACCTGAAGACACCTGTGAAATGGACTGTGTAATAGGTTCCCTATATCCCTGAATACTCTACGTGTGATAGAGAATAGACAGGGTACCAGTGCTTAGTTCATTGAAAGGATGAATCATTGTGGTATTTAATATTGTACATTATTAAGTAGTAAGTGTTTTTCTTTCTATCCTGGACCATCATCCTGGAAATGTTAGTCATCTGGAAAGTATCATTTTGGTCACTGAACCAAGAAGAGTTTTCTTCTTGACTGTGGTCGTCTGCGTTTTCTCTGAATAGCTGCTTCATTCCAGCTTATTTTTTTCCCCTTAATGTTTCATTGATGCTCTTTTTTTTTTTAAAGCAGCTTTGTTGATTTCCACTGACTCTGTCATAGAGCCTTCTCCGTTGTGACAAATAAGTGATGAGATCTGAAAATGTATGTGCCTCAGCCGTTGTCTCGGGCTCATCACCTCCCTGCTGAGAAACAGGAGGCGCGTTTCACCATCAGTCTTCGGAAGTGATGATTACGCCTCCTTTCAGGTGGCACCGGTAGAGCAGGAGCTAAAAGAAATTTATTCTTCCTTTAGGCTAGTCTTTCTGAGTGAGGTGCAATAGCGAATACCAAGTTATGGTCGCCAGAAACAAGCACTAAAGTGTCCAGTTAGGTTAAAGTCTTACATTTCTGGTCTAAACCAATCAATTAACAAGCCTACTATGTCCTAGATACTGTGCTAAACTACCAACTTTCTTTTCAGGAGCCCAGTGTCTGTGAAAGAGAGGAATACTCCCTTGCTGATTATTAAATTGTCTTTAATATACAGAATGCTTGAAGTTCTTAATTTCGTTGTGGTTTATGTCCAGATTAAACTCATTTATGATCTTAAGGTATTACAGATAGTTTTTAATAATTGACATTTAACTTACTTTCCATCTTGAAGGTTTTACAAACATATTTTTAGTTGAGTACTGAAAGGCTTATTTTTGCCATGTTTTTATTAGATGTGATTCACACTTATCTCTTTTTTTGCATTGAATATGTAATGGTTGTCATTAACGGAAAAAATCCTTAGTAACTTTAAGGAAACAAAAAAATTGGTGCCTTAAATGACACATGCATTTTCTTTATAACCCAACATAAACCCACAGGAGTTTTTACTTATTATCTGAGAGAAGTCAAAACAGATCAGAAGCCAAACCATTTGCCTACACAGTTAAAAACTTCAGTATCTTGCATGAAATCCGTAGTTAGCTTTATCTACTAAGGAACATTTGAGGATGGAATGTTCAAAAAGAACAAAACAACATGATGGTTTACCTCCATTATTTTTAAATTCAAAGTATTTGTTAGTTACTTTATAAAAAATGAGATTTCACTAGATGATCTTAAAGAGTCCTTCCAGGGGCAGCTAGATGGCGCAGTGGATAGAGCAGCGGCCCTGGATTCAGGAGGACCTGAGTTCAAATGCGGCCTCAGACACATAACACATACTAGCTGTGTGACCCTGGGCAAGTCACTTAACCCCATTGCCTAGCCAAAAGAAAAACACAAAAACAAAAAAAAAAGAGTTCTTCCATAACCAAGTTTGATTTGATTATGTAGTGACCCAAAGTCTCCAATCTAGTCCTTTTGTTGACAGAAAGAATAGCATGAGACTACTCCATTCAGTTTGAAATTTGTTAACTGCAGGCTATAAACTTCCAAAGCAGTGTTCCAAAGCTATTTAGGTAGATCTATTAGTGCTGATATTTTCAGCACCTCTGCCATTTGAAAAAAAATTTTTCTTTTTATTATGAACTTAGCAATTATTAAACAGACTTGAATATCTGTGTTCAAAGAATAGAAAAAAGACGATTATGTATGAAATTGTGAGCTTCCATTGTATAGTCTGTTTTTCTTAAAGTGTATATTAAAAACATACTTGGTTAAATATATTTGGTTTTTTAAACTGTATATTAAATTTAACAGTATAGTAACAAAACTGTCCAGTTTGTGTTCTATTCTGAATTTCCTTATGCTATCTTCTATGTATTTTGTTAATTTTATTAACCCTCCTTTCTCTTTTTGCATTTTTCTTACTATCCACCAGTTCTCGATCAGTCAGTCTCCTATTCCCTCCCCCACATAGAGGCTCTCCCTTGTACCAAAGTAGTGTGGTCAAGCAAAACAAATTCACATGCTGGCCATGTCTGAAAATGCCTCATTCTGTACCTTTAGTTTATCACCTTTCTGCCCAAAGGTAGGAAGCATACTTACTAGTCAATTACCTTCCTCCTTTCTTATGTCACTTTTCCCCCTGTTTTTCTCCTCTTAAGAATTTTTTTAAAAACACTGAATGAATGGTTGCTAGATAAAAGTGATAATCTGCCTCAAATGGTTGCTTGTATACGCAGTACCTTGTGATAGTTATTTTTAATTTGGTCTCATAATTCATTAATTCCTTTCTAGTGACTAGCAGACCTGGAAGAAAAAATGACCAGGGCATTCCTGCCATTAAAGGTGTGAGAATAATAGCATGATTAAATCATCTAGAAAAATCCTTGGACACAAAGAAGACCTTTAACTTGAGGCCCAGTCCAACTCCCGTTCCTTATCCACATAAAAAGGGATTGCCAAGGTATTTTCTCCAATTATGTCCCAAAGTGTTTTAACTGTTGAGTCCAAGGAATCACAAATAACCCCCCAGATCTACCTTGTCTTATATGGACACTGAGACTAAGCAAATAAGCTTTTCCTTCTCTATGGATCTGACTGTGAATGAAGGAGAAATGTCAACATGTCGCTTGTTTCGAAACTGAAGCTTTGTTTATGGCAACATTAATTTTTATTACATTGTGGGAGGCAGTGAGGTGTAGTAGGAAACTGGCTTTGGAGCCAGGAATCCCTGAGTCCAAGTCCTAAGTCTGGCATATACTGGCATGGTGACTTTTGGCAAGCCACTTAACCTCTCTTTCAGTGCTTTAGGCAAACTCTTTGAGACTGTAAGTTACAGAGAAGGTTTTGACCAGAGTTGGCTGAAGAAGGTTCCTCATCTTATAGTTCTCCTCACTAATCAAATGAAATCCCAGGTTCAGTCTCTATCCCTAATACACGACAATTCTAGGAATAACATTTGAAAGTCTTTGCTAATTAAACATTTATTTTGGGATAAGTATGTAGGTAAGCAGAGAAGAATGGACTTTTAAAAAGGAGACTGGAGCTTGGATAATGGCAGTGATATGTTTCTGCCACACCAAATAGTTATAGGACCTTTTGTGTGTCAAAGGCTGAAGTAATTCTGTGAATATACTATAATTCTCCTTTGATATCAGTTCACACTTATTTTTACTTATCTCATTTATTATCTCATTTATTTTTGGGGGGAGGCAGTTGGGGTTAAGTGACTTGCCCAGGGTCACACAGCTAATGTCTGAGCCTGGATTTGACTTCAGGGCCAGTGCTGTATCCACTGCACCACCTAGCTGCCCCTATGCCATTTATTTTAATATTTTCATTTAGCAGCAATGGGAAGCTCTGAACAGAAACTATAGATTAGAACATTCAGTGGTTCTTTGTTTCATTCTCCTTGCCTGGCTGATTTTAGGGAAATAACTGTTAATCACATCTTGGCATTTTGTATCATAAGCCTTATTCTTGAGGACTGAATGTCACAATTCATCTGAGATATTCACTTAGGCAAAGGGAAGGACCAATAATGAATTTTTTTTTCTTTTGTCAATCAGTAAGCATTTAAGGACATACTGTATAATGTGATAAGCATTATGGTAGGCACTGGAGACAGAAGATTAAAAAGAAAACACTTCCTTTCATGAAAGACCCTGCATTCTAATAAGGAAGACAACATGTAAGTGTAACATCTACTGATCCGGGGAACTGGAGTATCACCTTCCACTAAATGATATGGATTGACAAGGTTCAATTCTAAGGGGAGTCTGAAGAATTTTCCCATTTGGCTCTGGCTTTGGCTAGGGCGTCATTGGCCCATCATCCTGCCTAATAGTCATCCTTTCTTCTATGAAGAGTTGTAACTACATTTAGCATTTCCCCCACCTCACCCCCTCCCAGACTTCTGAAGTAGCCAACAGTTTAGAAAAATCCATATTTCAAGGTCATAGTCATCTGTGCTCAGGGAAAGATACAAAGCAGAAGAAGCTGCTGAGACCACGAAAGCTGGCCTTCAACTTACCTAAAACACATGCTCTTAGCGTCATGGGGAGGAGGGGGCGAGGGGGGGGGGAGAGTGAAGAAATCCTCCCCACCCCCATCATGAAAAGCCCAAAGGAAAGCTGTTGAAGTTTCAAACCACACATTCAGGAAAGAATGAGAACAGAGGTTGGCTCCTTTTGAAGTCTACTGAGTGGGTAGCCCTTGCAGCTAGACCAACTAGAAGCATTGCCTCCATTAGCAGGCTAAAGCATTATCTTCCCTCCCCCTAATAAAAGTGGCCAGGAGGCAGCCTCAGTCCTCAATGGGAAGTGTTCCAGGAACATGTCTCTGGAAGTGTTGGTGTACTAGAGAAGCAGCAGAGGAGGTTGATGGGTAATCCAGGGTTAGGGTGTGACAAGGCATGAGTGTCAAGAGAGGATAGCACAAAGTTTAACTGTTTAACTACAGGGTAAGAATGGGAAAGGAGAAAAGTGAAGCTAGAGCCAGAGCGATGGCCTAGGAGAACACCGAAGTATGGAGGATGAAGAACAGGTTTAGGAGGGGTGGAGCACAGGGAGAGAAAACAGAAAAGGAAGTAATAGTTGAATAGAGATATTTCAGAATTCTTGATAATGAAAGCAGAACACTTGTGGGTGATGATGAGAGCAAGAATGTCACCGTTCTTGTGTCTGACTCAAGTGGAGTCTTAAAGGTATATAGGTAGGTGGGTTTTAAAAGAAATTAATGAACTGGATGTTTGAGAATAGAGCTTATGTTAATACCCTCTAGTATTGCAGCCAGTAATGGCTTGGAAAGGAAGGCTGAACTAGGTACTGAACTCCTTGAGAAAGGAGAAACAATCACCTGTTCTCGGGGATGTGGATATGGTGACATCTGTATAGAACTCACTCATCAAAAGAGGAGTGGTTGCTAAGAGACTACAGCAAAGGGAGAGTGTGAAGTGTTACTGGGGAGGGTAAAGAAGGTAATATGGAGTTTTCCTACAACCTGATTACAAGGTGTGTAGAAAGTCCTCAACCATCCTGGTGGGCATGAGCATGAATGTGTTTGACACAACGAAACTTCTAGTGATTAGCTAAAAGCATCAGCTACTGATGCTTGGGACTATGTTAAAAAGTAAGCTGCCACAAAGAGGTCGGAGAAAGAGGGAAGAGGTCTTAGATATACCAAAAAATAGCTCTTTTTATAGCAGCAGAAAGAACTGCAAACTAATGGGGTACCCATCAATTGGAAAACAGCCAAACAAATTATGGTATGTGAATATAATGGGAATACTATTATGCTCTAAGGAGTAATGAAGAGAATGTTTTCAGGGAAACCTAGGTACAGACTGACGCTGACTGAAGTGAGCAGAACAGGAACACTTTATACTCTAACAACATTATAAAGATGAACAATTGTGAAAAGCCCAAGAATTTTGATCAGCCCAATAATCAACTATGATTCCTTGGTACCGATGATGAAGAATACCACCCACCTCTTCACAGAGAAGTCACGGATATACTACGTAGGACGAGACACACATTTTTGAACGTGGCCAATACATGGTTTTGTTTTAGTTGTACTGTGAGGGAGGGGAAAGGAATCTGGTCCCACTGTGGCAATGAGTTAAGGCAAGAGGAGCAATGGGGGTGGGGTGAGGGTGGGGAGTTTCCAGAGCTATAGTTGTAGGAATTGTCTTCTACCTAGGGTAGTCATTCTGCAGGGACCCCTAAACAGAAGGTGCAAGTTGGTAGCCCAGAGAGGTGCTGCAGAAGAATAGGATATGAGAGGCAGTGTTGCATAGCAGAAAGAATGCTGGGATCAGGAGTCACGAAGGCCTGGGTTCAAATCCCATTTCTGATACTTTCTAATGATGTGACCATGGGCAAGTCATTTAACTTCTTTAAATATCAATTTCCTTGTCTATAAAATGAGGGGGCTGGATTTGATGACCTCTGCGATTCCTTCTAGCTCTAAAATAATGATTCTGTGACTAGTATTCCTCCTGAATGGGTTCCATGATCCCAAAGTAAGGTATCTGTTGTACTGAAAAGGAAGGTCAGAGATTCAGTGTCTTTTGGGGGGGGCAGGGGGGGAAGGAGGAGTCAAGTTTTAGTACATGTCAAAAGATAAAAGGAATATGAGAGGAAGAGGTTTAAGATGATGGGAAGTTTGTTAATAGTAAAATGGGGGTTCCATAAGGCATTTGGAAGGGGAAAGAAGTGTTGGAATGAAACATAAGAGCAGGGGCAGCTAGGTGGCGCAGTGGATAGATAGAGCACCAACCCTGGATTCAGGAAGACCTGAGTTCAAATGTGACCTCAGACACTTGATACTTACTAGCTGTGTGACCCTGGGCAAGTCACTTAACTCCATTGCCTAGCCAAAAAAAAAAAAAGCAGTAGGGCTGAGGTGAACTGAGGATGAGAAAATGGGAAGTGGTAACAGGGGAGAGGAATAGTTTTCACTTAGGCAGTACCCAGAGATTTAGCAGCTAGGTGGCCCAGTGAATAGAGAACTGGCCCTGGAGTCAGACTCTAGCCAGTTAGAATCTGGCCTCAGACTTTCACTATCTGAGTGACCCTGGGCAAGTCACTTAACCTGTTTACCTCAGTTTCCTCACCTGTAAAATGAGCTGGAGAAAGAAATGCCAAACCACTCCAGCAGTGCCTCTGCCAAGAAAACTCCAAATGGGGTCTCTAAATTGGACATGACTGAAAAACAACAAAAGAGCTATAGCATCACTGGGATTAGGAGAGGAAAAGGTTGTTTGCTAGCCATAGGTTGGGGATACGATATCATTTGACTGGGGCTCCTGCCCCCCATTTTCCTCAGTGAATTGCAAAGAGTATGTTATTACTCAAGTACTAGGGAATTTTCAAGCACAGTACTAGGAAAGAAGAGAGATTGATGGAGAGAGCATTAGTGACCATTCCAGTGGATGAGGTCCTGAATGTTTGAATCTTGTCAGACTGGGTGTAAATCCATCAGTCATTCAATAAATATTTATTACATATTTATTATGTGCTAAATGCTATACTAAGTACTAAAATAAAAAACCGTCCCTATCCTCAAGGCCTGGGGTGACCCCAGTTCAAAGACATGGAGACAGCAAATGGAATGTTTGGTTAGAGGAACATGCCAGTGTGACACACTTACAGGAGAGGGGGTGGAGTAAAGTATAAGAAATGGAAAGCTTAGAAGGGGCTGGTTGTGAATAGCTTTTTTTAAATTTAAATTTAATTTTTATTTTCAGTTCCACATTTCTCCCTTCTCCTACCCCTAGCCCTCCCATTGAGAAAATAGGAAATATGATTCATATATCTAATGCAAAACATATTTCTGCATTATCCATGTTCTGAAAAAAAGAAAAGGAAGAAAAATAAAGGAAAAAATATGCTTCAGTTTGCACTGTGAATCTGTTAGTTCTCTGTCTGGAGGAGGATAGCATTGTATGTCAAAAGTCCTTTGGAGCTGTGATTGATCATTGTATTGATGAGAGTTACTAAATCTTTGCGAATAGCTTTAAATAACAAACAGAGGGTTTTATATTTGATCCTGGAAATGATAGGGAGTCATGGGAGTTTATTGAGTAGGGAAGCAATATGGTCAGACCCTGTACAACAAGCATTTATTTGGAGGATGGATTAAAGTGGAAAGAAACTTGAGGCAAGGTGGCCAATTTGAAGGCTATTACAGTGGTCCAGGGGCAGCTTGGTAGTAGAGTTAGGAAGATCTGAGTTCAAATCCAGCCTCAGACACTAGCTATGTGACCCTGGGCAAATCACTTAACATCATTTGCTTCAGTTCCTCATCTGTAAAATAGAGACACACTGGAGAAGGAAATGGCAAACCACTCTAGTATCTTTGCCGAGAAATGTAGAGTCAGACAGACTGAGCAACAACAGCACTGGTGGTCTAGGTGAGAGTTCGTTGGGGGTGGGTGTACTAGGGTGGCAGCTAGGTGAGTGGAAAGAAGGAGACTTACATGAGATGTTGTGAAGGCAGACATGACTGGATTTGGTAACAGATTAGATATGTGAGATGGTTGTGAGGTCACAAGCCTGCATGACTGGGACAGCAGTGGTTGTAATTGGTAAGTTTAGCAGGTTTGGGGTGAAGGATAACGAACTCTGTTTCAGATATGTTGAATTTGACATGTCCAAAAGGCAGGACCAGAGCACAGGAGAGAGACTAGGACTGGGTATATAGACCTGGGAATCATCTGCATAGAGATGATGACTGAGCTCACGGTAGTTTGAGAAGAGAACTTGGTGCTGGATGCATGGGTCCTTGGTGTTAGGAGCCTGAGGCCTCAGGCTCCCGTCCTGGGGTGGATCCCTGAAGTGAGGGCCTGATGTCTGAGGCTCAGGTTACTGGAAGTGAGAGACAAAGTGAGTTGGGTGAGGCATGTTGTCATTCTTCAGAGGTAGTCATTGTCAGGGTGCAGCATTAAAGAAATACTAGGGTACATATTTAGCTTGGCTGTCTCATTAACTTCCCATGTACGCTCATGTACTATATTATGATTTCTCCCTCTCTGGCTGTCATTGTATTCAACTATTACATAATTGAGGAAATATGTTAGCTCACAAATTCTTGTTTAATCTTTTTGCTAAAATCATCGCTTGAGGTATTTTGACAGATGTTGTTCTAAAAATGTAATACACAAAGTAACACATTTACCAAAGTGTCAATTGCCACTATTTCTTTTTTGTATCCCCTCTTCCCACATTATGTTTTGTTATAAATGAATATCTGTGTATAGAATATCCAGTAACATGATTTGTCCCACTCAGTAACTGTAATTTACCACTCTTTTTGAAATCAGTTTTTTTAAATGTATGAAATATTGTGAACAGCCACCTTAACAAATTTAATTTTACATTGGGCCATATTTGTGTGTTGATATTTTAAAGTAGCAGTTGGTTTTACTAATTTAGAAAGTCTCTCTTACAGATGCACTGGGAACGCTGCAGTATATTACCTCAAGGTAAATATGCTTAGGCTCTCGCAGAGACGACTCTCTAAGTTGCCTGAGCCTGACACAACTACAATTCATTTGCATTGACTTTCTATTGTAGAGCTTTGCAACAAAGGGAAGGATCCAAACATAGCTCTATTTCGTCCAATCAGAGTAGCTAACTAAGGGAAAATTCTGATTCGTCCTTTCTCCTTTCCAAATATCCAATCACCATGCTACTTTAACAGCCAATCAATGGCCTGCATTTTCACCAATCAGGAAGCAGGGCTGGAGCACGGCCTTTGTGTCGGGGGATGTCAGCGCGTCGGCGAACGCGCTGGCCAATGGAAGGAGTCGTTGGTGTATGCAAATAAGATGCCTATGACGCAGAGACGCAGCGTGAGGCGTGGGTATAAATAACAAGGTGTCGAGGGGAGGTGTCGAGCGCAGAGCGGTTTGGTCGTTGATCGGAGCGGGAGTGTACCCGGACTTTAGGTACTCAGAGCGAGGCGGAGTCAACGGCATCGCGGAGAGGACAGAAGCGGCGGCATCGGCAGTGAATTCAGCGGAGGAAACATCGACTGTTCGTTCGGTGGGTGTACACTTCTCACTGGCTTTAAGCGTCGATCGTGGCTTCTAGCAGCTCTGGTTACCGCAGTTACTGTCAGTGGCTGGCCCCGGGCAGATTGGTTCGGCGGTTTTCTTGTGGTGGCGCGGAGTATGCAGCTTAAACCTCCCGGCTTTTTCTCTCTCGCGTCGCGCTTCAGTTTTTTCTCCCGGCCGGTGGTTCCGAGGCCCCAGCATCGAGTTGTCGCGGGCAGCCGGGCCTCCGCCTGTCGAGGAGGGGAAGTGACTCCTCCCCGCCCTCCAGGGGAGGCCGCCTCTGCTGGCAGCCTGAGTCATGGGAGGAGGGGGGGAGGCGACGGCGCCCGCCCGGCCATCTGCTGCCATCCGGCAGAGATGTCGGGAGATCATCGAGGCGGGCGTCAAGAGGCCGCCGCGGGGCCCGGGCCCGGCTCCTCCGAGGGAGGGAGAGAAAGAGGTCAGCTCTTCTCGAGGTCTTGAAGTCGAGACTTTGTTTTTCTTTAGGTAAGATAAGATGGCCCGTACAAAGCAGACTGCTCGTAAGTCCACTGGTGGGAAAGCTCCACGCAAACAGCTGGCTACAAAGGCTGCCAGGAAAAGCGCCCCCTCTACTGGCGGGGTCAAGAAGCCTCACCGTTACCGGTACGAGTCGTTTTTGTTTGTTGTGATTTCTTTGACGTTTTAGTCGGCCGTTCAGTCTTGGGGGGGGGGGAATGGGGCAGGGAGAATTAATCACAGGATGATTACGCCGTTATTTCGATTTCATCAGCCGTGGCTTTTGATGGCTAATAGAGTTGTTGGAATGAATTTGAACTTGGGGGTGTTTTTGGCTTTTTTTTCCTCTCAGGCCTGGTACTGTGGCTCTTCGTGAGATTCGCCGTTACCAGAAGTCAACAGAGCTTTTGATCAGGAAACTTCCTTTCCAGCGGTTGGTGAGGGAGATTGCCCAGGACTTCAAGACAGACTTGAGGTTCCAGAGTGCAGCTATTGGTGCCCTTCAGGTAAAAACCAAACCAACCTTTTTCAATGAGGGGCTTGGTGGGGAGAATTTGACATTTGATTTGAAAGGAGTCTAATGATGTGGTTTTTATTTTTTAACAGGAGGCTAGTGAAGCATATTTGGTGGGTCTCTTTGAAGATACTAACCTGTGTGCCATCCATGCCAAGAGAGTTACTATCATGCCCAAAGACATCCAGTTGGCTCGCAGGATACGGGGAGAAAGAGCTTAAATGAAGGCAGTTTTATGGTGTTTTGTAGTAAATTCTGTAAAATACTTTGGTTTTAATTTGTGACCTTTTTTGTAAGAAATTGTTTATAATATGTTGCATTTGTACTTACGTCATTCCATCTTTCACTCAGGATGAATGCGAAAAGTGACTGTTCACAGACCTCAGTGGTGTGAGTGAGCATTGTTGCTCAGGAGTGACAAGTTGCTAATATGCAGAAGGGATGGGTGATATTTCTTGCTTCTCATGATGCATGTTTCTGTATGTTAATGACTTGTTGGGTAGCTAAAATCGTAAGGTACTAGAATTGATATAAATGTGTACAGGGTCCTTTTGCAATAAAACTGGTTATGACTTGATCCAAGTGTTTAACAATTGGGGCTGTTAAGTCTGACCATACATCACTGTGATAGAATGTGGGCTTTTCAGAGGGTGATAATATACAAGTCTTAACCACAGTGTAACTTACAGTTTCCTAAAAAAAAAAAGAAAAAAAAACCATAAACCTGGCAGCTATAGAATACACTATGTGCATTTATAATAGCTATTTTATATATTGTAGTGTCAACGTTTTTAAATTAAATGTTTTACATTCACCTGTGGGGAGTCTTGTCATTGAGATGTAATTAAAGTCCAGTTGGCTTTCTCCTAGCTAAACTTCACTTGTTCTCCTACATCAGAGTAGAATGGTTCTACTCAGCATTTGTACCTTGTGTAAGTCCTCATTCTACCACATGTTTAAGCAACCCTCTAGCTGATAGTGTGAACGATAACCTAGGATTTTATTTATAAGGGCTCTTTTTAAACTACAAATTTTTTCCACCAGCATCCTCTCCCTGATACTTGCAAATTATCTAGTGCAGCTTAATAGTGATATATGGTTGGTCTTAATAGATTTGGTTTTTTTCCTTTTAACTAAAGGGAAGCTGAATCAGTTAGGATACTAGATTGGATGCAAGGGATAGAGGAGATAGAAATTATCAGCCGGGTGAAGTATGTATTATAACCCTTAGAGTAACTTGCCTGGGGATGGGGAGGGCAATACATTTTCGAACTTTTCGTGGAAATATTGCGATGGTTATGGGTTAGGGTCCATCTGGTATGACCATCCAAGGAAAAAAAAAATCACTTAGAGAAACTTCAAAGTGGTTTTAAACTTTATCCTTCTATTGAAGTTTTTAGGTCGATTATGTATGTTGACTAAAATAATTTACAAATAAACTTGTTTATCCCAACTTGTGTCAAAAACCTAAATTTGATGTTTTATAAAAACTTTAGTTCCAGCCCAGTAGGGTTGATAGAGAGCACACCTCCCTTCTGGGTTAAAGTAGCACCTCTAACGGGAAGGAGAGACCCTGGGCAAGTCATTTGACTGGGTGTTTCAGTCAGTTTTCAAGACAGAGTTACAGAGCAGTTGCCCATCTGCATTGGTAGAGGAGAATTTCCTTAGAATTCATGTATCAATCAAATTTTATTTTGCAAATACTGTATTTTATTTAGTTTTTTGTTTTTAGTGTATTATTTAGATCAAGTTTAAATGGGTTGTATTAAAAGGGTCTATGGAGTTGAATTGAGATCTTTTGTTTTGCTGGTAGGCAAAATTGGAAATGTTATAGTAATTTGTGTTCCAGAAAGAAGTTGGAAGTTGGTATGCGGAGGTATCTTACCAAATTGATCTTCAGTGTTCAAGTGCCATAGTTGGATGTTAGTTTTCTGCATGTGTTTGATGTTTTTCCTGTATTATGCTAGAGGCTAGCTACCAATAGAAGGATTAAAGATTTTTTTGAGCCAATTCAGAAATTAACCCATTAGCCAATTATTAAACTAATTTGATTTCTTGGTCAATTTAGACATTACTACACAGAAGATGGCAAATCCATTAAATTCTAGAATGTTGGGGGGAGGGGAGAAAAAATTTGCAATAAGTAAGGTTTATACCCTATTCTGATGTTTACAATTTGAAGAATTTTGAGATGTCTTCACAGAAGTTTAGAATCTAGAAACAAAATTTTAGTCTGAGGACAATGGAATGGCTTTTTGAAGTGAAAGACTGGCAATATGATATGTTGACCAGTAGCTATTGGACAACAACTTTCGGAGCTGCAGAACGGCTCACTCAAATCAGACCTCGCCTATCTTTGAAGCCAGCAGCTTGGAGTTTTCCTAAATACAACTTTGGCAAGGTTCCTTCCCTGTAAATTAATTTCACCTATAACTATTCCATCTGCATTGAGTTGTCATAGGGTTTTTTATGGCCATGAAATCGAAGTTTAATTTTTGATAACTATATCCTAAGATGAGAGAATTAAGTTTTGATGAGTAAGTACATTTTTTTCTTAGAATGCTTAATCCTATAAATTGAGATTCACAGAATGGAACTTTATCACTAATGATGACTTAATAGTTCTCTTCATAATTTTTAAATATACTGTTTCCCATAGATGGTAATACGGTGACATTGGATTGAAGTTTTTCATGTCCCTGAGTAAACAAATTCATAAATATAAAGCTAATTAGTAACAAAGGATAATGCTTGACTTAGAGTGGAGTGCAGCTTCTTATTCTGGAATAATCTTTTTTAGCTTTTCCTATTTCTTGTCCCAAGATACTCTCAAGCCTGTTCTTGCTACCAGCAGCTACTTAAACACTAGGAATATTTGGAGTTGGGTTCAAATTCCATACCTACATAAGTTACTCCTCTAAGCCTAAATTCTATGTGTTCTGTAATCTAATTCCATACTTTAGTCCCAAACAATACTATGGCTTTAATTTGGGTAAGGTGAGGCTAGTGTGCAAAAATATTACTATCCAAATCACCAGCATTTATTTCTGGACAAGGCAAAAAAAAGCACTTGTGTCTACTACAATGGCAGGTACTTTGCTATGCTAAACTTAATAACTCTCGTTTTAATGCTCATAATCTAGGAAGGTAGGTACTGTTATGATCCTCATTCTACAATTGTCGAAACTTGGGCAAATGGGTTAGGTGATTTGCCCAGGGTCACATAGCTTAAGTACCTTGAATCTGGTTTTGAACTTGGGGCTTCTTAGCTAGGCCCAGCATTCTATCCACTATGCCATCTTAGGTACCTGAAGGTTAATGAAAAGACCCGTCAGAAAGCAAGAAATATGTAGGGACAGCAATTTTAAGCCATTCTCTTTGGACATGAGACAAAAGCAAAGAAATTGAAAATATTTTGAAGAAAATTGACTTTATCGATGCATCTGAAGCTGAAACCATAGAATAAAAACTGGGTTATAGAAAGGCTACAAAAGTGATAGTTTTATATCCTTACTGGCATTTTCTTATGTGTTTACTGAACAAATTAGCTACAACCCTGAGCCAGTCGAAGTGGGATATGGGAGCTAGTTAATACTCTGGACAAGATTTTTCTTACTAAACTGTTGATAAAAGTTTCGTTTGGAAAATACTGTCTTTTGCTCATCTTTTAGCGTGGCATATTCTCAATTCATCCCCCTTGCGATTCTCTAAATAGGGCACAGCTTCCCAATTTAGAGAGTGGCTTTGTCACTGGTTTTCTTCAAAGGATCTGATTCCAAAGAATCAACTTAGTCATTATTTGGTGTATGATATTCTTTAGAATGGGCATCATCCTCAAGTCACCTGAGATACATACTCAGAGAAGGAGGACCTCTGAAGGAAAGGCTTCCAAACCAATATTCAGGGAACTGAACTGAACAGTAAAGAAGCGAACCAGAGTATCCAGGCTCTCAGGCAGAAATCTTTCCACCAGGCCTGTACTTCCCAGAGTAACTTGCCCATGCAATAGTTGGACCCAATGGAACCTATAAATACTGGTCAAGAGTCAGGGACGTGGACTTAGCATTGGAAAACAGATACACATACACTTAGCTGCTGGACCTGCCAGAAGCTCTGTTGGTGTAGCGTTTAATTGCTATTTTATGTGTATACTTCCATATCTCGTTAAATCTTCCCCATAGAACCCCTGTTGTCACAACATTCAGAACACAGTTTGGGAAATGCTTTGCCAAATAGATTTTTGGAACTTCATTATCTAACATCCCAATTTTGATCAGGAAGGATTCCTCCATCCCCCATTTCCCATTACCAGTCAGACTTTTACAGGACACGTCGGTCCCGCTGTTCTATGGACTCTCCTACCACATACCTAATCCTGTAACTCTGGTCAATAGTACTGCAGGGGATTCCCTGCACCAGTATTTCCCAATACCACTGCTCCCCTGAAGCTTATACATGTCCAATGACATACATACATACTACAGTGAAAGCTGGCAACCTTTCTTCTAGGGTACTGCTGGAGTCCTGATCTTCTTTGAGTGGTGCGTAGGATGGCCAAACCCTGTTGCACAGAGATTGAGCCTTTAGCAGTCGGAGGCTCCTGCAGAGACTACAAAAACACTAGTCCTGGCCCTGCTCTTGCATTTCATGGGAACCCGTTGGAGTTTGGGAATGAATTGGGCAGGACAACTCATAGTTCACCAGCATTAGCTAACTTGCCAAGTCCTCTAAGAGTTCAAGTCAGTATGAAGAATAAACACGTTAGTAAATAGAATGAAAAAAATTTCACATCTGCCTCAGGGCTTGTTGTCTTCTGCCTGGACCATCTTAATTCTTCCAGTGTGGGAGTCCAGTGAAGTTTGGATTCAGTCAAAGGGCCACACTTGAAGACCCAGAGGGCTTCATGTGGCCTCGAGGCCACAGGTTCCTCATCCCTGTTCTAGTGGAATGCTTTCCTTCTGGGAGTTGTTATCAGGGAATGTGACAGTTAACTCAGGAAGCAGTAGCCCTCCTCTCTGGCATTTCAGGTGAAGTTTATACCAAATGTCTGCTTCATACCTACACCACATTTGCCCCTTTTGGCAGTGTCATTGGGTACAGGCTGCAGAGCCAGTGGGGACAATAGTAGCCTCTGTGCTGGGAAGGTGATTATAGCCCGTAGTTGGCATATCAAGTTCCATAGTAAATGAGTCTAGGCTGCAGTAACATGGCCCATAGTGATACTTTCTCAGGTAAATCTACGCTCTACCTTGTTTTTTCCTAATCCCAATCCTAGAGTTAGGTCAGCCCTGTGAAGTTGAAGTAAAAGAGTTGGAAAGAAAGTTGCAGAAAGAGGGAATGAGATGAGAAGATAGAGGAAGAGAAATGGAAAAAAAAATCACTAAGGGTGAAAATTAAAAGTGGGAAGTGTGGGGAGGGAGATAGGGAAGAGAAGGAAGAGGGAGGGATAAAGGAAGAAGTGAGGAGAAAGAAATTAGAAGGTTACCTTAACTGGGGCAGGCAATGTTTCTGAAAGACAAGTGAGATATCTTAATTCAGAGTCTCCTTGTTTCCACACTGTGCCAGAGAAGGGCACTACGAAAAACCCTTGGACATTGTCAGTCAGGAACCACTTTTACCTACCCAGCATTGGTTTGGCCTAGGAACTTCAGGAAACACAGAAGCCTGGAAGAGGGAGAAAAGAAACTCAAGACTCTAGGGCCAGGAAGCTGTTCTGCTTCTGCTCACCCTGTGCTGGAGTTCTCTCTCAGGGCACCAAACTGATAGCCTTTCACCCCAGCAAGACCCCACATCCAGAAATGTCATTATCTGTCCTTCACTGATGCACAGATGCACTCATTCAGATATCTCCAGTTCTAGTTGATGAATGTTTTTGGAGGGCAGTAGGAGTGGAGAATGGAGTACAATATTCCTTCTGGGATTACCTTCCCCTACCTGCACTCTGCTCTCCCCCCAAAAAGGTGCCTTCCCAGTCCTGTTGGGTGTTCAAAGCTATTCCCAACCTGGCCCCAACCTACCTGTTCAGCATTATTGCATGTTGCTTCCCACCCACTCTATACTCTGGCCAGACTGGCTTTCTTGCTTTTCTCTACACACTCCATTATACCTTTGCACTGACTGGCCCACTTCCTCACCTCCATATCTTAGAATACCTAATTTTCTTCAAGGCTTAGCTGAGGTGCTACCTACATGAAACTCTCTCTGCCTCAGCTGCTACTGCTTTCCCAGAACCAAAACTACCTTGCTTTTGTTTTGTTTATACTTATGTAATACCCCTTCTGAAGTCACCTCCCCAACCCCCACTCCTGTTGGTAGGCTGAGTTCTCAGTAGCTGGCAAACTACAACTGTCCAGGATTCTAAGAGGAGCCCTGAGTGTCTGAGTTGCTGTTGTCCACAAGCCCCCACCAGCGTGCTTCACGTTAACTTTAGCCAGTCAGTGTATATCACTTAGATTTTAAAAAGGGTATTTAGTAAGATGGCATAACAGTTGGTGCAAAAACATTCACCCTTCATCAGGAGTGCATTTTCCTTTTGCTTATACAAGGTCCTTGGGAGAGATGGCTCAAACTTAAAGTACAAAGATCTTGAGACACATGAAAAAGGTACATATGTGGCAAAGGGATACTTTGCAAGTCCTGTCACTGGGAAACATTTTCTCCCTTTGTGGAATCCAAATAAAATTCCTCTTAAGTGTAGCTTTCTGCTAGGGTCTAAGGATTTTGATGCCTTTCTAGAGACTATAGCCAGCATTCTCTCTCCCACATATGTCACACGGCTAGGCAGCACAGTGTATACAGCCCTGAACCTTGAGTTCAAATACATCATCAGATATTTACTAGCTGTGTGACCCCAGGGAAGTCACTTAAACCTCTGTTTGCTTCAGTTCTTCATCTATTAGATGAGGATAATAACAGTATTTACCCTCTAGGGGTTGTTGTGAAGATATTTGTAAAATGCTTTGCACTTATATTGCAAACCTTAAAACATTATATAAATGTTAGCAACGATAGTGTTGGCAGCGATGGTGGTAGTGGTGGTGGTGGTGGTGGTGGTGGTGGTGGTGGCAGCAATGATGATGATAATGATGATGGATCTTACTTACTGAAGCTGCTTCTCCAGAGTGACTATCTGTGTCCTTGTGTTTTTAGGGGGAGGGAAGAGGTTCGAATGTAAAGACTCCCTCTGGAATTATCTTCCCTTTCTTCCTGCTAGTACCTACAGGTACCTTTTAAAGGTGCTGTCAAGTCTATAGTCATCCATCCATTGACTGGCCCATTGGTGAAATGATTTCACTGCTGAATTAATTTCCCCTTCCAGTCCCCTAGCTTCCCAACCTTGATATTATCCTTGATTCCTCACTACTTCTCCCTCTAATACCCAACCTGTTTCTAAGGTTTGTTGATAAGGCCTTTGCAACATCTCTGAAATATGTGCTCTTCTCCCCTGATGCTGCTACCATCCTCCTGGTACAGACCTCATCACTTTACGTTTGAACATTGCAAAACCCCCTGATGGGTCTGCCTGCCTCAAATCTATCCCCGCTCTAACACATTCTCCATTCTATTGTCATTTTTTTTTTTAATGAAGAAGCTTTTTATTCTTTTTTTTTGGGGGGGGGTGAGGCAATTGGGGTTAAGTGATTTGCCCACAGTCACACAGCTAGTAAGTTTTATGTGTGTCTGAGGCAGGATTTGAACTCAGGTTCTTCTGACTCCACGGCCAGTGCTCTATCCACTGTACCACCAAGCTGCCCCCTATCAGTGATTTTCTTAAAGCATAAGTCGGCTTGTGTCATCCCCCAACTCAATAAACTCCAGTGCCTCTCTATCACCTTCAGGATAAATACAAAATCCTCTGTTTGGGCATCCAAAGTCCTTCATAACCTAACCTCTTCCCCCACCTTTCTAGTCTAGTGCCCAAACACTCCAATTCATTTGTTTGTTCATTCATTCAACTATCACCAGAATCACTTCTTATTCAATAGGGATCTCTTGATCTCTAGGTAAGGGGGTAGGGGTATGGTGAGGCAGGAGGGGCTATGCTGGCTTTAGACATCTTCTGGCTATGTTAGCTCTTGTCTCGGAAGCTTCAGGTCTGCAAATACACTGCAGAGAGACAAAAGGATTTCTAACTCACACTCGCCCTCCAGAATTTACACATGGCTGCTTTTGAATCTATCATTGCCTCAATCCTTATCAAAGATCATTTATTATCCTCATTTTGTACCTTAACAAATTCAGTTACATTGTACTAGGCAACCTGAAAACACCATTTTAAGAGATCATAATCTTATCTGGGAGACAACACAGGGACCCCACCCTAATCAAATCAGTCAACAGAGTAAACTAGGTGTTAAGGAGTTGCAAGGGAGAAAACTGAGGTTCTGACTTGCCCAAGGTCATAAAGATAGTATCAGAAGCAGGATTGGAAGCCAGATTTTCCTTACTCCAGTGTTTCACTCACTACCCCCTGCCAGTTTCACAGACGTGTATGTGTTGTCTGCTCTTATGAAGGCAATAAATAAAGTGAATGGAACAGGTCTTGTCCTTGCATGGTAGGAGCTGAACGTTCTCCCACAACCTCTATCCCTGTTCCACACAGACCCTTCTCCATTCATTCAGAGGGAGGAGAATAAACATTTTTAAAGCACCAGACACTGTGCTAAGTGCTTTAAAAATATCTCATTTGATCCTCACAACTACTCTGGGAGGTAGATGCTGTTATAATTCCCATTTTACATTTGAGGAAACTGAGGCAGACAGAGATTAAGAAAGGTACTTATAGCTAACTTCATAGAGAAGTCTATCTTGATCATCACCAGCATCATAGGATGTATGGGAGAGGTCATAGGGCTCCTTACTACCCAGCATGGAGAAGTGGGGAGAGGGTTAGCATTTGGAAGAGAAGGGTCATACACTATGCTATCAAGAGGGTGTGGGGGAAGTAAGGAAGAGACCTTTTCCACTAAAAGATCTTATAACCTGAAAAACCCCTGTGTCAGCCTACGTGGTATACCTGCCCACCTCTAATAGCTTGGGGCAGGGTGTGTCAGTCATCATATTGCATTCACAACCTCTTTAATTTAAATTATTCCCATTTTTAAAAACCTTTTTTCATTTTTGCCAATTTTCTCAGTGTGAAACTTAATCTCAGAGTTATTCGAATCTGCATTTCTCTCACCATGACTGATTTGGAGCATATTTTCATGAGATCATTTATAGTTTGCAATTCTTTTGAAAACTATTTGCTCATATCCTTTGACCAACCTCTTATCTATTGGGAGATGTTAGCATCTTCTTGAAAGTCTAGTCTCTTGCCAAGGCAATTGACAAGAACAAACCTAAAGGGCAAGAAGAACCTCAGAAGAAGACATTAACTTTGCAGAAATGGAGTAGTCAAAGAAACTAGACCCCACAGCTTTTGTGTCCAAACCTACTATCCCCATCTTTGGTGGATGGTTATGTTAGTAATCCCGGGAAGTTAGGCATGTTGCTACTGACACCACAACAGTGTGGTGTGAAAATACCATTGGATGGAGCAGCTCGGTGGTGCAGTGGATAGAGCTCTGGCCTTGGAGTCAGGAGGACCTGAGTTCAAATCCAGCCTCAGACACATAACACTTACTAGCTGTGTGACCCTGGGCAAGTCACTTAACCCCACTGCCTCATAAGAAAAGAAAAGAAAAGAAAAGAAAAGAAAAGAAAAGAAAAGAAAAGAAAAGAAAAGAAAAGAAAAGAAAAAAGAAAAGAAAATACCACTGGATGTGGAATCAGAGGACCTTGGGTAGAGTCCAGCCTCTGCTATTTACTACCTATGGGATGATGCTTCCACACTTGGTACAATGGACCACTCAAAGCCTGAGAATTAAGATATGTAATTTCTTTAATAAAAACATATTGAGTAAATGCAGTTTACAAGGAGCAAAGGCAGCCTACCAAGGAGATAAAAGCAGTCTTCAAGGAAGCTCCCAGGGACCTTAGGAGCTCCTACCTACGGCTGTCTTTATATACTTCTTGTCTGAAGGCTCAAAGCTGAGTTCCAGGTCAATCTACTTGGAGGCAAAGTTCATTCAATCTGACCCACGTCTGCTCTACAATATCTTTAATCAACAAGTGTTTAATAAGTCCTTACTATGGGCTATGGGGCAGCTAGGTGGCAGAAGTGGATAGAGTGCATGGCCTGAAATCAGGAAGACTCATCTTCCTCAGTTCAAATCTGATCTTAGATACTTACTAGCTGTGTGACCCTGGGCAAGTCATTTGACCCTGTTTGCCTCAGTTTCCACATCTTTAAGATAAATTGGAGAAGGAAAAGGCAAACCATTCCAGTATCTTTGCCAAGAAAATTCCAAATGGGGTCATGAAGAGTCAGGATGACTGAAATGTCTCAACAACACATGCTAGACACTTTGGGGATACAGCAAAAGGCAAAAACATGGTTCTTAAGACGTCTCCAAAGGCCTCATGATGGAAAATGCTATCCACATGCAAAGAAAGAACTATGGAGTTTGAATACAGGTCGAAGCATACTATTTGCTATTTTTGTCTTCTGTTGTGTTTTGTTTCGTCTTTCTGGTGGTTCCCTCCTATTGGTTCTAATTCTTCCTTACAACATCACTAATGTGAAAATATGTTTAATAGGAATGTATATGTAGAGCCTATATTAGATTGATCGCCGTCTTGGGGAGGGAGGTGAGGAGGGAGAGGGAGAAAAATGTTATACTCAAAAGCTTATGGAAGTGATTGTTAATAATTCAAACTAAATTAATTTTAAAAATAAATTGGTGAGCTTAGAGGAAGAGAAAATAACTACTTGTTAACTGAAAAATAAAATTTTAAAAATTCAAAAAGAAAAACCAACAAAAAAAAGCATGGTTCCTACCCTTAAGGAGCTCACATCCTAAAGAGGAAGACAACATGCAAACAATTGTAACAGCACTGGCCAATAAGCCCAGTCCTCATGCTCTTCATTGTAGTGCATAATCATGCTTGGCTAATGCAATTCCCCATGCGGAAGAGCCTGGGGAGCCTGCTTCCAGGAGAATTGTGCTAACGTGTTGCTGTCACTCAAGGAATAGCGAATAGGGGGCAGCTAGGTGGCTCCGTGGATAGAGCACTGGCCCTGGATTCAGAAGAACCTGAGTTCAAATCCAGCCTCAGACACGTAACTCTTACTAGCTGCGTGACCCTGGGAAAGTCACTTAACCCTGTTTGCCTCAGTTTTCTCATCTGTATAATGAGCTGGAGAAAGAAATGGCAAACCACTGCAGTATCTTTGCCAAAAAAACAAAAAAAACAAAAAAGAAGTCACAAAGAGTTGGACATGGCTGAAGATGACTAAACAACAGACCCAGCTGATAAGCTCTGGAATCAGCTACCACATCATCACCCCACTTGGAAAAGAATCCACAGGACTTGAGGGAAAGCAGGAATCACAAAATATTACAGTTGAAAAAGTCATAAGAGTGCAGAAACAGCTCTAGAAGGAACCCCAGAAGCTAGTTAATCCAACCCCTTTATTTTACAGATGGGGAAACTGAGGCCTGAATGATAAAGTGATATCCTTAGGATCACACAGTCATACAGAGGCAGAACTAGGATCCTTAGGGATCATCTAAACCCCATCCTCCTTTTGTAGAAGAGGAAATTAGGGCCTGGGGAAGAAAGGTCACTTGTCACAGCAGAGCCAAGATAAGAAAGAATATGTAAGACTCCTTCTGCTACAATACAATAGTATGGACTTGGGGCTGTGAACCTAAGAGAACAGAAACTTCCATAGAAGGCCTTAATCTAGCTGTTCAAGAAATTAGGAGGAAGTTCAAAGATTAAAATAAGAAAAGACTCCTCCCCCTGCCAAAGTCACTTAAGGAAGAAGTCAATGAGATTCACATTAAAAACTATTAAAAATGTTCTGTCCAAGTGAAATCAAAGTCCAAAGATCAATGTACATCTAGAAATAAGAAAGAGAAACAAGCAAGAAAGAGAAACATAAACTCCCTTTAGGGTCAATCTCTGAGATATAGAAACTGGTTACAAAAGATAAAGAAATGGGGTTTGGGTGGGGCTGGGTATGTACCACAGTATTTTCATCAGGATGAAAAGACAAAAGTCCGATATTTAAGATTAATCTGTTTGGAAGTATGGAAAAAGGCAAATGGGACAGTGAGCTTTGTCAGACTCCACCCAATGATGGCCAGAGGAAGTGGTGACTTATCTGGGAGATGGGTTTTAGAGGCCACTTCCTCACTTGCCTCTAGTCTATACCCTTATTATGTCTTGACAAACCCCAACCCTGGATTACTGCCATTTGCCTCTTCCACCCCATCATTTTTCATCTTTGCCAGTTTGCAGGGAGTCAGGTGAAATCTCAGAGTTATTTTAATTTGTAGTGATTTGGAATCTGTTTTCATGTGGTCATTTATAATTTTCAATTCTTTTGAAAAACTGTACATATCATGTAACCATTTGTTGGAGATTGGCTTATCTTTCCCAACATGACCCCCTTCTGTTTCTCCCTCAGAGGACCATCCCTTTAAATAAAGAATTAAAAAGAAAGATTTATCAAAACTAACCAGACTCGGCATTTTATGCAGAGTTCCACACTTCCGTAGTCCTCTACCTCTGCAAAGAAGGGAGGGACATGCATGGGGAGCGTTCCTAAACACCCTCATTTTATAGATGAGGAAACTGAAGGCAGGAGAGGGGAAGTGATTTTTGCAAGGTCACATACTTAGATCCAAGTAGCAGCTCCATGAATTAAACCCAGGTGCTACAACTAGAAGACCTCTACAGAAATTGGGGGCCCTCTATTGTAACCACACCCAGCCTGGGAAAACAGCAGGTAGGTAGGTAGTTTATGGGTAGTTGGAGCACCATCTGGTGGCCAAAGGCTATAACTACATACTCAGTAAGCTACTTAGCTGTATTAGCTTTTCCTAGGAGGTAGGGTTTCCAAGAAGACCAATGACATCATGGTCTGATGTCTTGATTTGCATATGAAATGGATTTAAGTGAGGCAGAGTTGCACGAAGTGGTCAGTCTCACTCTCTTCCAGAATCATAGAAGTCCAGTGGCATTAATTGCCAACTGGCTGTGGGCAGGGAAAAGGCACTTAATAAATTCCTGCGGATTGATCATTGACTATATTCCATTAACCCCAGGCACAAAGTCCATTGGTATGGGACTAACTCCTTATTGGTGGAGATCAGTGCTCTAGGGGAAGGGTAGAGTTGGAGAGATCAGAAGAAAGTCTTAGGGAGACTCTCGGGACACTGGCACTCTCTTCTCTCCCAACTCTGCTTCTCACCAGCTGCAGGGCATTGATCTCCACCAATAAGGAGTGAGCCCCATGCCAAAGAGCTTTGGGATCTTGGTTACTTTCCTAAAGGTCAGGTCTAATCATATCCCTTCCCTATTCAATAAACTCCAGTGGCTCCCCATTACCTCTCAAATCAAAAACCCTCATTCAAAGTCTTTCAAATTGTTTATACCCTTTGACCCAGCAATAGCACTTCTAGGGCTGTATCCCAGAGATCATACAAATGGGAAAAGGGCCCACATGTACAAAAATATTTATAGTAGCTCTTATTGGGGTGGCAAAGAATTGGAAATTGAGGGGATTCCCATCAATTGGGGAATGGCTGAACAAGTTGTGGTATATGAGTGGAATGGAATACTATTGTGCTATAAGAAATGATGAGCAGGCAGACTTCAGAAACACATAGAAAGACTTTGTATGATCTGCTGCTGAATGAAATGAGCAGAACCAGGAGAACATTGTACACAGTAACAGCCACATTGTGGGATGACTGACTTTGATAGACTTGGCTCTTCTCAGCAATGCAAGGATCTAAGACGTCTCCGAAAGACTCACAATGGAAAATGCTATCCATATCCAGAAAAAGAACTATGGAGTCTGAATATAGATGGAAGCATACTGTTTGCTCTCCTTTTCTTTTGTTGTTTTGTTTTATTGCTTCATTCTCATGGTTCTTCCCATTAGTTCTAATTCTTCTTTACATCATGATTAATGGGAAAATATGCTTAATATGAATGTATAAGTAGAGCCTATATCAGAATCCAAGACATCTTGGGGAGGGAGAGAGAGAAAGAGGAAGGGGGAGAAAATTTAAAACTCAAAGTCTTATGAAAGTGAATATTGGAAACTAAAAATAAATAAATAATTTTAAAAATTAAAAATAAAGAAACTGAGGCAAACAGGGTGGGGTGACTTGCCCAAGGTCACACAATTGCTACATGTCTGAGGCTGGATTTGAACTTAGGTCATCCATGATTCCAGGGCTGATGCTCTATCCGCTATACAACCTAGCCATCCCCACAGTATGGTATACTTACTTTTTCATAAACATACTGTATCCTCTAGTCAGGTCAGGAAGACCAGAGTTCAAATCCAGCCTCAGACACTTACTGGTTGTAACCCTGGGCAAGTCACTTAGCCCTGTTTACCTCAGTTTCTTCATCTGTGAAATAAGTCAGATATAAACTCCTTGAGGGCAGAGACTGTCTTGTTTTCATCTTAGTGTACCCAGAGCCTAGCACACAGTAAATGTGCTTAATAAATACTTGTTCATTGATTGTATTTAGGGTTTGTTTATGTGTATGTACTCACTTTTTATTTATGCAGTATGAAATTTGTTCTCTCCCTCTACAGAAACTCCTTGCCAACGGTTTCTTTATTTTACTTGTATTCCCAGAATTGAACACAGTGCTTACTAAATACTTCTTGACTAATAAATTGATTTATGAGATTAAAAAAACGTCTTCTTTCAAAGCCTCGTTAAAGTCTCCTCATTCATTCTAAAAGTCTCTCACAACCTTCTTGCTGTTGTTCAGTCATTTCAGTTGTCTCTGACTCTTCATTGACCCCATTTGGGTTTTCTTGGCAAAGGTATTGGAATGGTTTGCTATTTCCTTCTCTAGCTCATTTTACAGATGAGGACACTGAGGCAAACAGGTTAAATGACTTGCTCAGGTTCATGTAGCTAGTAAGTACCTGAGGCAACTTAGCTGTTGTAGTTAGGGGGGTTAGTGAGGAGGAAGATGCCTTGATTAGAAAGTAAGAAGTAAAGTGAGGCATAGCTGGAGCTTTTCAGAAATAATAGTCTGGGAGAGATAGTCATTAATGGAAACAGCTGGGTTCCAGGGAAGGCTATGGCCAGAAAGTGGAAAGATAACAAGTGTTGATCAGATTCCACCCCTTTCTCCTATTCCTTCTCTAGAAGAAGATTTTCTTATGCTATATTTCTAAAGGAAACTCTTAGATTGAAGTAGACCTTGCCTCAGGTCCTCTGACATTTCCCCAACAAGCCTGGGAGAAAATCTCTCCCCACTGTGGGTGGCCAACAATGTAGGGTGGCTATCTAGCCAAACATACAAGGATATATTGTATACCCTTGATATTCTGGGTATCCCAAGTCTTAGTGCAAAAAGAGTCAAGACTATATTATCTTACTTTGGTGACAAAGATCAAAACATACAACCAGAAGAAGACAATGAAGTCAAAGCTCCTACATCCAAAGCCTCCAAGAAACATATGAATTGGTCCCAGGCCATGGAAGAGCTCAAAAAAATTTTGAGAAGCAAGTAAGAGAAGTAGAGGAAAAACTGAGATTAATGCTAAAGGAGACCCCAAAAAATACTGAAGAAAACAACACCTTAAAAAATAGCCTAACCCAAATGGCAAAAGAGGTCCAAAAAGCCAATGAGGAGAAGAATGCCCTAAAAAGCAAAATTGGCCAAATGGAAAAGGAAGTCCAAAAGATTATTGAAGAAAATACTTCCTTGAAAATTAGAATGGAGAAATTGGAAGCTAGCAACTATATGAGAAATCAAGGCACTGTAAAACTAATCCAAAAGAATGAAAAATTAGAAGAGAATGTGAAATATCTCATTGGAAAAACAACTGACCTGGAAAATAGATCCAGGACGGAGAACTTAAAAATTATTGGACTATCTGAAAGCCATGATCCAAAAAAGAGCCTAGACATCATCTTTCAAGAAATTATCAAGGAAAACTGCCCTGATATTTTAGAACCAGAGGGCAAAATAGAAATTGAAAGAATCCACCGATCACCTCCTGAAAGAGATCCCCAAAGGAAAACTCCTAGGAATATTGTAGCCAAATTCCAGAATTCCCAGGTCAAGGAGAAAATATTGCAGGCAGCCAGAAAGAAACAATTCAAGTATTGTGGAAACACAATCAGGATAACACAAGATTTAGCAGCTTCTACATTAAGGGACCGCAGGGCATGGAAAGCAAAGGAGATAGGATTACAACCAAGAATCACCTACCCAGCAAAACTGAGTATAATCCTTCAGGGTAAAAAATGGTCATTCAATGAAATAGGGGACTTTCAAGCATTCCTGAGGAAAAGACCAGAGCTGAATATAAAATTTGACTTTCAAATACAAGACTCAAGTGAAACATGGAAGAGGTAAACAGGAAAGAGAAATCATAAGAGACTTATTAAGTTATACTTTTACTGTTTATATTCCTGCATGGAAAGATGATATTTGTAACTCATGAGTCCTTTGTCAGTATTAAGGTAGTGGGAGGGAAAAAATTATATGTATGTATAGACAGATAGATAGATAGATAGATAGATAGATAGATAGATAGATAGATAGATAGATAGAGGGCACAGGGTGAGTTGAAGATGAAGGGGTGATATCTGGAAAATAAAATTAAGGGGTGAGAGAGGATTATACTGGGAGAAGGAGAAAGGGAGAAGTAGAATGGGGTAAATTATCTCACATGAAACAGACAAGAAAAGTCTCTTACAGTGGAGGGGAAATGGGGGAAGGTGAGAGGGAATGAGTGAATCTTATTCTCATAGGATTTGGCTTAAGGAGGGAATGACATACACAATGGGGTATGAAAATCTATCTTACCCTACAGGAAAATAAGGGGGGGAGGGGACAAGAGAGAAGGGGGTTGATAGAGGAGAGGGCAGATTAGCGGAGGGGATAATCGGAAGCAAACACTTCTGAGGAGGGACAGGGTCAAAAGAGAGAACAGACTAAATGAGGGGTAGGATAGGATGAAGGGAAATATACTTAGTAATATACTTAGTTTTCACAACATGATTACTATGGAAGTGTTTTGCGTGACTACACATCTTTAACCCGAAAAAAAAAAAGAAATGATTGTATACTCACAAAGTTCCAAAAAAGGTGTGAATGAGTATAATCTGAGTGCCAGGCATGTGTGCTGGCACGACATTAAGATGCAGGGTGGATAATTCTCCTGCATGCCCCTTTTCCATCAACCCCGCCCACCCACCCTACCACACCTCGCACATGTGATAACCACCTTGGCTTTGGTATGAAGGTTGTTAGAAGTGCTCTGGGGAGAGCTGGGTTCTGTCCCACATGAGAGGGAGATAGGTGGTGTGGGGGTGTATTTGGGACAGCTTAACTCAAACAGGTATGGTTTTGGTTTTGCCAATTTGACAGCTTTGACCTGGAGAAATACTATCCGGATGGCCTTCTGGGAGTAAGAGAACAAAATGATTAGCTGTTGGCAAAGAACCAGAAACTGAGGGGGTACCTATCAATTGGGGAATGGCTGAGCAAATTAGGGCATATATATGAATGTGTAATGGAATACTAACGTGTTGTAAGAAATGAAGGGGACAGTTTTTGCCCTATTGGACCCTTTTGATAAGAGAGGAATCTGAAAGACTTGGGCCTTTCTGTGTCTTGTCCTTGTTGAGTTTAACCTTCTAGAAAGAGAGCGACAACTTGACTGAACCAAGGGAACTGAAATCTCAGCTCTCCTGGCCTGGGAGCCAGAGTGGAGTTGGCTTTTTATTCCATCCTTCCAGAGTGTCTTCCTGAGGCAGCCTCTTCCATGAGGGTTGTCTGGGAGACTCATTTTCTCCTTTCCACCTCTTGAAGTAAGCCAGGGAAACCAGGTGATAAAGATGAGGAAGGAGAGCACTGTATGCATGGGAGACAGCCAGGAAAAATGCCCAGTCAGAGGAGAAATATCAAAGGAGGCCGATGTTACTATATCACAGAATCCATGGGAAGGTGAGGTGTAAGAAGACTGGAAAGGATGCGACTAAGCTTGTGGAGTGGGCAGCTAGGTGGTGGCATGGTGGATAGAGTGCTGGGTCTGGAATCGGGAAGACTCCTCTTCCTGAGGTCAAAACTGGCCTTGGTCTCCTGAACTGTAAAATGAGATAATAATAGAGATAATACTTGTAAAGCACTTAGCCTAGTGTCTGGTACATAGTAGGATCTAAATAAATGCTTTTTCCTTGAAATTCAAAATGTAACAAAAAATTTTAAAAAATGCTTTTTTTCCCCTTCCAGCCTCAGTTCTGGAACCATGAACTATGATCAAAACAACTCTGCCATTTTAATGTGGAAATATGTTTTGCATGATTTCACATATACAATGGGTATCGTATTTTTTTTAATCTTCTCAATGGATAGGGGAAGGGTAGAGGGAGAGAGAAAACTTATAACTGAAAGTAAAAATTAAATTTAAAAAAACCCAGCCACTCAGTCATTGTTCCTATATGCGTGACTCAATCTATTCCTTTTACCCTTCTTAGCATAAATTTAGCTTTTTGACTAAGGTGCCCTCTCTAGCCACCACTCCCTTTGTCTGGTCTCTCCCATTAGAATTCTTCTTAAGGTCAGGGACTCTGTTTTTGTATTTAATAATAATAATAGCTAACACATATGTATAGTATAGTTTTTGCATTCACATATATATTCCACATATACGATATAGGAATGCATGTTCCTATACATAGATATGTATCTATATATAGTTCCTATACATCCTGTATATTCCTATATAGATAGTTCTTATGTTCATATGGGAACTATATTTACACACGCATATGTGTGTATATATGTGTATATATAATTTGTGTTAATATATATAAGATGCCCCAAAAGTCTTAGTGCAGTTTTTAAGCTTAAAATGAGATGATGAGGTTTGGGGTTGCTGGGAATCCCAAAATGTCAGGATTGGTGGCGGCCACAGAACTCAACCCTTTTTCCAGTCAAATGACAAGGTTTATTCTAATGCCTATAGAAGTGGGCAGGGTTCCTAATGAACCAGTTACTTAATGGGGGTGAGACTGACTCTTACATGCAACAGGGACAGTGAAAGGATCTGGATTGGTTTAAAGATGCTAAGTAGTCTGTGGAGGGCCACGTGCAACAGTGAAATGACTCTTTTTTTAAAATCTTTTTTTTTTAATTTTGGGTCAGGCAGTGGGGTTAAGTGACTTGCCCTGGGTCACACAGCTAGTGTTATGTGTCTGAGTTCGAATTTGAACTCAGGTCCTCCCGAGTACAGGGCCGGTGCTCTATCCACTATGCCACTAGCTGCCCCCAAATGACTCTTAAATAGGCTAATTAGGTGATCTGAATGGGATTAAAGAGTGGTAGGTATATGCAAATAGTCTAGGGTGGGCCAAGAGCAACAGTGAAAGGAATGTCAAGTAAGCTAATTAAGTGATCTAGGTGGACTGGGGTGGGCCAGTTCCCTTAGGCAGAGGTACGAGTGATCTGGGCTGCTGAAAAGTATAGGAAAATTCAGGGACTGGGTTGCTTTCAAAGACGTGGTCTTCTCCTTTTAGGGGTCCAGATCCCATCACCCCATCAGAGGGATATGCAATATATCTTTTATTCTTGTGTTAATATATAGGATGACTTTTGGGATATTATACATCTTTTATACTTGTGTGGTTATATAGGATAGTTTTTGGTACACCCTGTTTATCACAGATACATTATTAGAGATGACTCTCACCTCCATTGACAATTTTACTTATCTATAATTGCGTTGATTTTGTTTGTTAACTGTCAACCCCATACTTTGCACGTCTCCAGGAATGCAAAGCCTGCCCTCCGCTCTTTCGGGGAGCCCAGCAGGGGTTCCCTCGCGCTCATAACAGGCTAATCGCCCTCCTCTTTCCCCAGCCAGACTCTCCTCTCCCCAGAGGAAACTAGACCTACCCGCCGCCACCGCCCCCTATGTTTGCAAAAAGGAAGACTAGGGGAGGAGCAATTTTCAGGGCGAAACGGATCTAGCCCGGGCCTTTAACCTTCCGGGGCCTCAGCTTCCTCCTCTGTAAAATCAGGGGACTGCTATCCAAGTTCCCTTCTAGCTCTGTATCTAAGCTATGGCCCCACGAACGGGGTAGCAGTTGCCCACTCTGAGCGGGAAAGCCTAGCTGCAGCCACGCAGGCATGAGTTCGCCCGCACATCAGTCCAGTGCCCCCGGGGGAGAAACAGGGCGCAATTCGATTAGGGGGGAGGAGCGTGGGCGTCGGTCAGATAGAATATTGGAGCCTCGAAAGGTTCGGAAGCTGGAAAGTTGCCGGGAGGGGCTGATGCATCCGGAACGGGACCGGCCGGGGCCGGATAGTGAACGCCCGGCACTAAGCTCCGCCCCCGAGCGTGCTAGATTGATTAGGGTGGCCTTCGCTAGACCCTCAGTCTGCATGTCTGCGTGGTAGGGAGAGCACCATGGCTACTTCCCGGGAGCCTGAAGTCGGTGCGCTCTTGGAAAAGGCCCGGAGGACCTTCCACAAGGAGTTTGGGTCTGCACCCACCCTGGCGGTGTCAGCCCCCGGCCGGGTCAACCTGATCGGAGAGCACACGGACTACAACGATGGCCTGGTGCTGCCCATGGTGAGGGTCCCGGAGCTCGAGGGAGGGTGGATGGAGGAACCTTACAGATCTCCGCGACCCTGACCCCCCTCTCTCCTCCGCTTTTTCTGTTAAAAGTTTCTTTAGGGAAACTGCCGCACCCAGTTACTGTAGCAAGGAAACGCGCCCCTTGTGCAAGGGAACGCTTGCCCCTAGTGCGCGTCCGGAGAGGATTCCTCTTGCATCCAGTTCTGTGCCTTCGGGGAGTGCTGGGGTTGGGGGTGACGGCCAGCTGGGTGAGTAGCCGAGCTGGTTTGGGATTGTGGCCTTCTCCCATGTCCCTGGGAAGGAAGAAGAGGAATTCTCTGAGGAAATAGAAATTTCCTGGGAGAAACTGTGTGGGAGAAAGCTGCTGCTGTGCCTGCTCCCATGCTTTCAGTGCATCCTACTGGGTTGCCTGCTCAGGGGAATATAGGTGGCATTTTCAAAAATCAGGGGCTCATTTTGGAGAGATTAGGATGGAATCCCTTCAGCTGCTGGACAGACAGCCTGAAGGTCCTGCACTCTAGAACAGGGCTGGGGAACCTGCTGTCTGAGGCCCCACGTGGGCCTCTAGGTCCTTAAGTGTGGCTCTTTGACTGGATCCAAACTTATTAAAGGCCACACTTAAGGACCTAGGGGGCCACGTGTGGCCTTGAGACCGCAGGTTCCCCACTGCTGTTCCAGAGTAAGGTAAACTATAAAAATTTAAAGCTGAAAAGGACTTGAGAGAGCTTCTAGTATGGGGCCTTTCTTTTGCCTGAGGCCCAGAAGTCATGTAAGTAGTTCTGGCACAACCTAGGACAAGAGTGGGGAACCTGGTCTTCAGGTGATCTGTGAAGCCTGCCCAATCCAAGGCCATTACTGCTATCCTATATATTGCTGTTTAAAAAGTCAGATGTTTAGGTTCAAGGTTACTCTCCCCATTCAAGCGATCTGGGCCCCTTTACCATACAGTACTGGGAGCCCCTGCTTCATGGGGCAGAGTCCAGACCTGTGTTTATTGTATCAGTTGGCCTGATCCCTGAAGATCCAGGACGGTTGGGGGGTGGGGAGGTGTTAGAACCCCACTGCCAGTTCGGTGCTAACAATTTTTCTGAGGACCAGCTCCTCTCCCCCCCACCCCCAGTCAGGTGACTATAAAGATCAGTTCCCATTTCAGAGTCCAGGGAACCCAGAACAGTTTGGTGGGAAGGGGAGTCCAAGGCCTGGGCTCCCTGGATTATCTGTTCTTGGCACTCTCCCAATTTTTAAACATTCAGAAAGGTCCTAATGGATACCATAGGCTAAGACCTTTCTATTCTTCCTCCTTCACCAGGCTCTAGAGCTTGTGACAGTGATGGTAGGAATTCCACGGCTGGATGGCCTCATCTCTCTTGTGACAACCTCAGAGTATGCTGATGAGCCAAGGCGGGTGGAGTTCCCAGTACCCACAGCAGAGCAGCCTCTGGAACCTGGGATGCCTCGCTGGGCCAACTATGTGAAGGGGGTGATACAACATTACCCAGGTATGTGATTGGGAGGAAGGAGGGAGAGGGGTCCCTGTGGACAATAACTATATTCTCTGGGAACTGATGGATGAGACACAGTTTATAATGGAGGAGCTGACACCTAGGCAGGGTGGGGGGCAACTTTCTCTGATACCAGGCCACCCTACCCCTCTAAGGTATTAGGTCATAACAGTTCTTTTACATGCCAACACATGTCTCACCTTTGACTTCTTGGACCTAGGTAGCCTCATCTCACAGCCCCCTAATTCTTTCCCCCTCATTTTTTTCCCTAGCAGCTGGTCCCCTCCCTGGCTTCAATGCAGTGGTGGCCAGCTCAGTGCCTCTGGGGGGTGGACTGTCCAGTTCTGCATCCTTGGAAGTGGCAACTTATACCTTCTTGCAGCAGCTTTGCCCAGGTACCTTGCCCAGGCCCCGGCTTCCCTGCCCTTTCTCACTTGGAATCCCTAATTACCAGAGAAACTTTATTCTTACCTTGGCTTAAGGGAAGGGGTTAGGAATCTTTCCCTGGGCCCCCCACCTTGGAGCTGATTCTTCCCCTTAAAGCCTTATTACCACCCTTCCACCCTGGACCAACGCTAAACAAGGGATCCCAGGGATAACCTCCTTCCTTCCTTCCTTGTACTCTACTTAGCCCTCGTTCTCACCCTACACCCCACCTATGTGTCATAGACTCTGGGGCAGCAGCCACACGTGCCCAGGTGTGTCAGCGGGCAGAGCACAGCTTTGCAGGAGTGCCCTGTGGCATCATGGACCAGCTCATCTCACTGTTTGGGCAGAAGGGCCACGCACTGCTCATTGATTGCAGGTCAGGGACTTTGTTCTTCTTCTACACTCTGTATTCCTGGCTTCTTTGCTCTTCTCTTATCCTGGTGTTCTCATCCAGCCCAGAAAGGGCATAAGGGTGGCCTTTTCTTGTGCCTCTAGGGGTGGATGGTGCCCATTAAATGACATGAGATGTGGACCCTTGGTCTTTTTTCTGTCCCCAGGTCCCTGGAGACATGCCCGGTGCCCTTGTCAGACCCAGGGGTAGCTGTGCTCATTACCAACTCCAACGTCCGTCACTCACTTGGTTCCAGTGAGTACCCTATACGGCGACGTCAGTGTGAATTGGCTGCCAAGGCACTGGGCAAGAAGAGTTTGCGAGAAGTAGACATGAAAGATCTAGAGGGTGAGGGATTGGTAATATTGTTGGGGAAATGAGCAGGGTGATGGGCAGAGTGTGTGTGTGTGTGTGTGTGTGTGTGTGTGTGTGTGTGTGTGTGTGTGTGTGTGTGTGTGTGTGTGACTATGTGACTATCCAGGAGTCCTTGGCTGAGCTTCCCTCCTGGCCACCAACACTACCAAACCTAGTAATCCTGACACCTACCCAGAGGCCCTTGCCATAATCTGCACTCAGACATCAGGGAGCAGGACTGGTTATCTTCTGCCCTGTGGACACTCTTCCTCCTCAGGGCACCCCACTCCCACCCTAGCATGTCAGGCATTGCTAAGACCCGTTTTCTCTTAGCTGGGAAGGAGTTGCTCACTAAGGAGGAATACCGGCGGGCACGGCACGTTGTGGGTGAGATTCAGCGCACGGCTGAGGCTGCAGCTGCTCTGAGTGCGAGTAACTACAAAGCTTTTGGCCGACTCATGGTGGAAAGCCACAACTCTCTCAGGTAGCACTGGGTGTCTTCTCACACCTAGCACAACAGATGTCCCTTGAGTCTGGGCTCTTCCTGGCTCCTTTCCCAAACCTTACATAACCTTGTGACTCGTCCAGGGATGACTATGAGGTGAGCTGCCCTGAGCTGGATCAGCTGGTGATGCTGGCCCTCTCCGTACCTGGAGTGTATGGCAGTCGCATGACGGGAGGGGGCTTTGGTGGCTGTACGGTCACCCTCCTGGAGGCAGATGCAGCGACCAGAGCCATGCAGCATATCCAGGTAGGTAGCCATCTGGGGGTAGCGGGAGTGAAGAAGGGGGTCCTGGGCTCTGGTACTCAGACCCTTTTTCTTCCACAGGAACAATACAAAGGGACTGCTACCTTCTACCTCTCGAAAGCAGCTGATGGGGCCAAGGTGCAGCCTTTGTGAAGGGTCATGGTAGACAGAAGTACAAGCTGGACACCTCACACCCGAGAGGACCTTTCCCTGGGTGGGCAATGGACGATGATGGGGGAAGCCATCTGTGTATGAGCCACTAAATTAGAAATAGATTTCTACAGCTTTGAGTGTTGTATTCTGGGAAAGCAATTCAGGGACAGAAGAGGGTATGCTATCAAAGATGATAGGTCTCTCCGCTCCCAGGGGGCTGGCATAATGTTGGGTTCTGGAGGCATGAAGATGGAAGAACTCATTGGTAGCAAAAACATTTATTATTAAGTGGCACGACAAAGATTAGAGGCCCCCCTCCCTCCCTCCATGCTCTGACCTGCCTCAGCTCTTTGGATACAAATTGGGTTTGGAGCTAGAGGAAAGGCCAGGCCTCTGGGATAGCATTCCCATTAACTGCACCCTCATGCCCCCCAAGGAGTCTGTACCCCCACTTTGCCCCCTTGAGGATAAGCACAGTTGGGTTGGCAAAGAGTAATGATTCCCTCACACCCTCTAGGAAGCAACACAGGCTGAATTAGGGGAAAGAAGGAAGGTTGTGGGGGAAGGTGTGCTGGCGTCTGTGGGACTCTCATGTCTGGAAGAATTGGTGTTCCAGCTGCTTGGTTAAGGTCCCGCTAGATGTCAATGTTCGGCTCACAAATTCCTGAGTCACATGGCGCGTGAGGGAGCTACCAGCCTCTATCTGCTGGGTCCCCAGGGCCAGTCCATCTGCAGGGGATAAGCAGAGTTGGAGGTAAGGGCTCTAGGCGCATTCTGGGAGCCTCTCACTTGTAGCTCCCTTCAATCCCCATAAAACGCAATTAGTGAGTTGTGCTCACAGTTGTGTTCCTGCCAGAAAGGACCAATCTCAGCCTGGTCACGTCCAACCCTCCCACAAATACCAAGCCTCACCTGCTAAGAAGGGCTTTGTGATGCTGGAGTGGGTTGCTGTGCTGATGCTGCTGTACTCTCTGGGAAACTGAGATGTCTCTTGCTGCAGCCCAAGGTGTCCCAGCTGTGGAAAGGGACCTGGGACAGGGACCGCCAGGGGAAATCATGGGAATGTTAGGAGGTCATTCAGGGGCACCAGGGAGAGAACAGAAAGGCGAGGCTGGGGAAGGGTCCTTGACCTACCTCCATCTTGAGACTCAATGGTGATGATGCCCTCACGCTCTGGCCCAAAACCTTGTGTTGTCTTTGCCTGGACTTTGAATTTGTAAGGCACATTCTCACTCAGACCGGGCACTGTCAGCCGGTTCTCCAGGCTGTCGCCATCCACCTGGAAGGTAGTGGATGGACCTGAAGGGAGAGGTGGGTCAAGAGCAAGGTTAGGAGCTCCTCTCTCTGTCTCCTCTCTGTCCTCCCTCTCCTAGTCCCACTTCCTAGGGTCCCTCCTTTTTTTCTTGTAGAGATCAGATAAAGTTGAGATCCCTGGGTGTGGGAGCCATGGGCAGCTACCTCCTTGGGCCATCTCACAGGTCACCAGGTACCCCAGAATGTCCCCGTTGGGCCGGCGTGGTCGTTCCCAGCTCATCTGCAGTGAGTCCGGACTTAGGGCTGTGAATACCAACGGGCCTGGGGCACTGGGAGTGCTCAGGGTGAAGGTTGAACCTGAAGAAAGAGTGGGGGTGAGATTCAGTCAATAAACATTAAGTGCCCACTATACCAGGTACTGTGCTAACTTTGAGAAAGACGAGAGGGAGTATGGACATGAGAGGGGAGCCCCTCTTGCATTGTGCTCAATTTAGCTTCCCAAGTAAAAACTGAGTGGAGGGCGGGGAGGTTGGTCTTACCTGGCAGAGGACAGAGTGGGCTTTGGGGGTGCACCTGGGACTCAATGGTGATGACACCCTCACGCTCTGGACCCCAGCCTTCCTGGCTCTGTGCCCGGACACGGAAGACATAGGAGTGATTAGGCAGGAGGTCTTCTACCACTACGGAGGTCTGGTGAGGTTCGGGAATGTGTAGCCTGTGGAGCTCACCTTAGGGAGAGAATGAACAAAGGAGGGTGGGTCACCACCACACCTTGGGGTCTGAGACCAAGCGCTGGAATATTTTTCTCCCAGTCCTGTTCACTTTGTGACATGCTGCCTCAAAGATGGCACTCAAGGGCCTCCCTGGACCAGATTTCTATTTGTGAGCAGGTGGGTTGAAATTACTGGTATGGGACTAGACCCAGCAAGGGCCTTTGAAATGCAAAAATGAGAAGAAAAGGGAAAGAATAGAACTAGAAGAGGGGAAGGAAGGAAGACTAGGATTGAGTAAAAGTAGGAAGAAGTAGAAATACTTTGGGGAATATTTAGAAGTGTTTTTTTTTTTTAATTTGCAAATGGAGAATTAATTTCATTCTTCCCAGAAATTTCCACGCTTAGCTCTGGGGCAGGAGTGGGGAACCTGCAGCCTCCTTCTAGGTCCTTGGGTACAGCCTTTTTGACTAAGTCCAAGTTTTACAGAATAAATCCTTTTATTTTTTTTTAATTTAAATTTATTTAGTTTTCAACATCCATTTCCATAAGATTTTGAGTTTTTAGATTTTCTCCCCCTCCCATTTCTCCCATCTCCCCCCCCATTCCCAGATGGCCTCCAATATAGGCTCTATCCTTTTATTAAGGGGATTTGTTCTGTGAAGTTTGGATTCAGTCAAAGGGCTGAACTTGAGGACCTAGAGGCCACGTGTGGCCTTGAGACTGCAGGTTCCCCGCTCCTGCTCTGGGGCTTGGTGGTAGAAAGAAAAGTAAGACGCTGTCTACCCTCATTAGATGATTGTGTGTCATCTGTGGGCATTTGATTAACTTCATTAAAGCATCTAGAGACCCAGGCTGAGAAATAATGAGCTGATCTCTTTTTTTGGGTACACGTTCCTCAGGGCTATACTGTGAGATTCTTGGAATTACAGAATCTCAACAGTTAGCAATTCAGAAATTCTGTAGCATTCTTGACCTGGAGTCATCCAGTGGGGAACACTTCTGTGGGCAGGAATTTTACTATCAAGGATTAGTGTCTTGAATGTTACCATTTTCTCACTTGATCCCAGCCCCTTTTGAACTTGAGTAGGAATACTCCAGAAGGTCATTGCCTGGCAACCATGGCCCAAACAGCCAGCTCTTTGATCTGGAGTAGGAGCCATTAAGTTTAACCCCTCACCCCCTAGGCGCCATCATATAGGCCAGCCTCACAAGCTAGCCTGAGGGCCTGGCATGAAAATGTGCCCATCTGCTGGGTAGCTCTTGGAGTCTGATAGGGTCTTGTGGGGGTGCCCCTCACCTCCACTCAGCAGTTGGTACTCCATGCTGTATCCTTGCAGGGCTCGATCACATTGTGGCTCCTGCCAGCTCACTTTCAGGGATGTGGGTCCCAGGGCCGAAAACACCAGGCGGGTGGGGGTGTCAGGCACCCCAGAGGGCAGGCGGGATTCTGGAGGAAGGAAAGATCCGGGTAGAAAGGAGAGGGGGCAGAAAGCTACAGCATGACTGGAGAAGACAGGTAAGTTTGGAGTTAGCTTCTATAGGAGGGCCTGGCTCCATTTAAACAAGTACCTCGATCCTACGCTAGTAACCAGCCCAGGGTGGCTCATTCACCTGGTAATATCCCCTCGGGAATTTGGTCCTTGTCTTTGCCAAGAGCCCCATCCACTAGGCTGCCCCCTTCCCTCTAATCAACCTTCACATAGAGGAACAATTGAAGATTTTAACCCTTCTCTTTCCCATCTGCAGCAAGGAAGTATCCCCCCCCCAAAGATATATCAGAGTGTCATTAGAACCATAGCACATGCAGGGAGGTGAATGGTTAGCGGCTCTAGTGGGCCCAGCATGGAATCTGCAAATGGAATGGAAGATAATAAGGTGGTGGTTGTTGGAATGGGCAGGTGTGTAGATGAGGACAGGGCAGCCACTGCAATATGGAACAGACCACCGCAGGCTCTACCTGGGCCCCAGGTGTGTGTTGCTGGTCTGGCCAGGATTACAGAGTCCTGAAAGCTACTGTAGGAGTGGAAACCCTTCACCTGAACTCCATCCTTTGGCACAGAAACCTGAGCCCCAGTATACTTGCTCCCCCCATCTTCCTGAATGGGAGGGAGGCCTAAGGTAGATAAAAGGGAGAGAGTGAGAGGTTGGGGCAGCGTCCGGCTGTCGTGTCAAGCCTGTGGAAATCTAGAAAGACAGGATTAACAGAAGAACAGGGAGGCACACGAATGAGGGCCCCCTGAAGATGGGTGCAGCCAGCAGAAAGCCCCCTCCCTACCCCCAGCAGTGATTGGTCGCTCACCATAGGAAGAGACAGACGCCAGGGTAGAGTAGTCTCTGGGTAGAGTTGCTGAATGCTCTGTGCGAGTCAGGGAATGATAGTCTCGGGTGAGAGTGGAGGAAGTGCTCAGGACGCGGTGTTGTGGGTGGGGGCTCAGGTGGGGGCCATAGGTAGATGTGGTGGTGGTCATCCTGTGCAGTGAGTTAGCACTGCCCGGGAAAATGTAGTCCAGCCTTCCATTAAGTAAGTGCTCTGTGGGGGGGGGGGGCGGAACAGATAAGAGAATCAAGCTCCGGGGTCAGGACATGGACAAGATATCAGAAGCCTCAGGCTCCAACCCCCTCATTTTACTGATAAGGAAACTAAAGCCTAGAGGTAGGTGGTCAGATGATAATCTGGCTCCCCGTAGCAGGTCTTTCCATTCTACTCTGCCACAGTGTCCCAGGCATAGCCCAACCTTTCACCCTGGTGAACTGAGGGAAGGACCTCATCCCACCCCTAGACCTGATTCAGACAAGATTACTATTACTTGCAATCTGGGAATGGGGGGAGGGATGGGGAAAGCAGAGAATTAGATTCCTAGGAGCTTTTGACCCAAATTCAATTTCCCCAGGGTGACTGGTCCCTCAAATCAGTGGAACCCACTGGGGGTCTGATTTACCACAGATAAATTAGATAAATTATCAGATAAATTTAGATAAATTCTGCGCTCATTGTGCCTACTTCCTGCAGTTTGCACATTCTCTCTCTGGCTAGCTCCTGAACCATTCCTCAAAGCCTGGGAAGGAAAGGTTTCATTGTCTCTTGCTCCTTCTCAGAACTAAAAAGGGGGCAGACCCCTTGCTCCTCAAGGCAGCAACTTCCAGGGAAGACGTGCCAGCCTCTGCCTCGATAGCTCCAGGAGTTAGGCTGATCCAGAGACCTTCTGAGATCAGCTCCTCTCATGAGCCACGTTTTTGGCCTTACAAACACCAGCTCTGTTCCATCACACTGAACACTGTTGCCATTCTCCTTCCAAGGCACATAGATTGGACACATGTGTACCTATCTGTGGTGTGTATGTGGGACGCGCTGCCAGCTGTGCCAGCTCTTCCATCAGTGTCAAGGGAAGAGGAGGTGGGGAAATTAAAGAGCAAAAGTCGTGTGTGCCTGACTCTCGGACAGCAGGGCAGGGGCTTCCTCTGTCACCTGCTGGGGGCTGGGGCGTCCCCCTTCGGGGGAGGCTGCCTCCTGGGTTGCTATCATCTTGGGGCAGGATGAGCCCCTCAGCCTCAGAGGAGAGCCCGCTGCTGCTGGACAGGCGGGGGATGAATTCTGGGGGCAGCTGCCACGTGATCTGCCGGAAATTCAGGTTCTCCCCTGGCAGTGGCTCGAACTTCCAGCCGGAGCCTTGGGAACAATGAAGGGGCAGGTTGGCATTGCCCCTTGGGGTGGAGATAAGTCTGGTTTGATAGGAGTGACAACCTGTAACTGCTTGGCAGGGTGGGGTCAGAACTAGCTGCCTTGGTTGGTATCTGAGCCATCAGCCCATCCTTTGGAACAGCCTCAACACTGAGGAAGTGTAAGCGGTTTCTACATCTAGTTGTTGATATGAAGAGAGAAGGTCACAGGAAGAAAGCAAAGAAGGGCATCAAAGTGACTTCACAGGAGGAGGGTAAAAGCAGGTCAGATTGAAAGTGTGTTTTCCTCAGTAGGCCCTGGAATGGTCTAGCTCTAAGGTTAAAGAAACAAGCCTAGGGAGGGAAAATTACAGAGTCAGGTCACACAGCTAGTTATTATTAGAGCTAGGACTTGAATTCATATCCAGACAAGGGCTCTTCACCATTGAACCCCAGTCTCTTAAAACAGATCAGTGGCCTCCTTTGGCTCAAATTCCCTCCCCCAGCCCCCCTTTAAAGCTGAGCAATGCCTATGGGACCTCCTGCAAGGCCAGAGGAAATCGATGGTGGTACTGCACATTGATATTAGCACTTCATACTCTTAAAAATCCTTTCAAATCTGTTATTTTCCATGATCTTCATAGCAACCCATGTAGAAGTCACACTAGGAGTTAGCGGTAGTGCCAAGAGTAGACCCTCTTTCTGTCACACTTGTCAGGCAGAGGTAAGAAGGGACAAGAGGAAGGTAGAAAAGATAAAGGAAGAGAAAGAGATGCATATGGGGGAAGGGGGTGATGGGGCATAATATCATTGAGAGCTGTCTCAAGTCCTGCTAGGAGAATGACTCTGGCTTCGGCCCTGGGGCTCCCAGACCCCTCCCATGTAATAGTCTGGAGAGATGTGTGTCTCTTAGTTGGAACCAGAGGCAAGTGGGGACATCTGCCTGTTCTCCTGCCAGCTAAGGCAGGGTGATTTTTGCTATGCCTACCTCCGACACTACTGCTTTGGTTACTGCTGATTCTGAGGGTGACAGGCAGATATTCTCATTGAATGAGTCTCTAGGGTTCTTCCAACAGTCCCTTAAGGATACATTGTGTGTTTCCCCATAAGTTTTCAAATATGTATATAGCCCAGTATCCATTTACTTGATGTGACACTCTGGTCCCATGACAATTCATGATGGGTTGGAAGAGCGACAAAAAATGGGTGCTGTTTTCCTGATTCCCTCCCTCTGGCATCAATCCTGTCTTCCTTTGTCCAAGAGCTGTCCCCAACCAGGATCTCCCTCTCCCAACCTTTGCCTTCCAAACTCAATGTACCTGTGTCATCAGAGACGCTGGGTCTCTGGCTGCTGGCGGGGGAGCGCAAGACATCGTCGCTGTACATGAGGAAGCTGTCGTAGTCTTCCCCTCCCTGGGCATCTACGATGGGGATGTCTGGGATGATGGGGACTAGAGATGGGAAAGGAAGGAAGTGAGCTGGGATTTATCCTGCTACTCCTTTTTCCCTCTTGGCCTTCCTACGTAGCCCAGATACTCACTAGACATGGGCCGCTTAGGTTGGGTAGCAAGATTGATAATGGCTTCTCTCTCTGGCCCCCAGCCTGCCCCATTGCGGGCCTTTACTGTATATCGGTAGGGCTGTGATTCTCGAAGGTTCTCAATCAACAAGGTCCGCTTCTTGGGTGTATCCACCAGTACTTTCTTCATGGGCCCGATGGGTTCTGGAGCAAGAGAATGTCATGCCTTAGTTCTAACATAGACTCACTGGATGACCTCAAGAAAGTCATTTCAGCTCTTTGGGGTCCATTTCCCCTTGTACAACCCCTGACTCTGCAAAAATACCCTCTTCCCTTTCCTTCATACATTCCTATGTGCACTGTCTTTCCTCATTAGAATGTAAGCTGCTTCAGGGCAGAGGCTATCTTGTTTGCTTGCATTTGTATCCCCTGTGCTTAGCATAGTGCTAGGTGCATAGTAAGCACTTAATAAATGCTTGTTCTATGTATGTATGTATGTATGTATGTATGTATCTATCTTATCTATCTGTCTGTCTACATATGAGGATAGAATTAAAAGATCCCAAAATCTAATAAGCTGCACTTGGTTACAGTCTGATTCAATTTTTACTTGATGTATTATTCATAGCACCTATAAAATTTCATGCCAGCTTCCTTATGGCCTTTCCTCCCCCTCTGTGAATCCCACCCTTCTCTGTTCCAGTGTGGTTCAGTGTCAGCTGTATGCCCAAGCAGAGTCAATGTATTGTAAACTTGTATGAAAAAAAAACTTCAGGGAATGTACTCCACTTTCTCACCCCTATAATTTCTGGATTGTCAATCGGTCGGGATTAACTGTAGCACTGTACCCTCCGCTATAGTAGAAAGTTAGATAATGCTGTTGTTATTAGACTATGTTGAAGTATAGCTTTTACCCCTCTGGCTTCTCTCCCCTTCTATACATGCCCAAATGTATTTTGACATTAGCACCATTCTTCCTAAAGGGTAATAGATAGTGGAAGCTGACACCATAAGTTTTTGTGGGGTGGAAAGGGGTCACAGAGTCCTTACTGTTGTCCTCATTGACCAGTCCATAGCAGACTTCATAGGCTGTGATCTCCCCATTGGTCTCAGCTGGCTCAGCCCAGCTCAGCTGGGTGACAGTGGAGGAAACAACATTGAAGGCCAGGCGTCCAGGCTCACTGGGGACTGTGGTTGATCAGAGTGGGGAGACAAGGGGAAAGCAGTCAGTGGTGGGAAGAGGAGCAGGAGTCCCCAGGGGTCAGGAGGCATGAGAATGTAATGGATGAGGAAAAGAGAGTAAGGACTTCTGAGGGCTGGGGTAGGAAGGTTCCTCTGGGAGCCATGGGGATGAGAATGGAGGGATTTATCTTTGGGACAAGAGAAATCAGAAGAAACAACCTTGGCAAAGAACTGGAAATTGCAGGGATGCCCATCATTTGGGGAATGGCTGATACAAGCTGTGTTATCTGATTGTGATGGAATACTATTGTGCTAGAAGAAATGATGAGCTCAATGATCTTAGAAAAACATGGAAAGATTCGCACAAAATAAGGAAGAACAAAATAAGCAGAACCAAGAGAACATTGTATACAATAACAAAAATACTGTTTTAAAAAGGTCTTTGAGTGAATAAGTTATTTTGACTATTGTAAATACCCAAATTAGCTGTTAAGGATGTATGAAAAAAGACACTACATCCAGAGAAAGAACTAATAGGAGCACATATAGGATAATTTTACATGTATATATGTGTGTGTGTGTATGTATATACCTATTTGTGTCTAATGGTGGCCATCTCTAGGGCAGGGGGTGGGGAAGGAAAGAAAAAAAAAGGATAAAAAAGAAATTTACATGATAACTTTGTTGTATATTTAAAAGGAATAGCAAGCTGTACATAGTAGATTTGCAGTTTAGTGTACAATTATCTTTTTTACTATACTGTGTTATAAAATGCTTATTTTATTCCATAAATTAAAAATAATTTCTTTTTTAAAAAGAAGGAACAACCTTGGGGCAGAGGGTCTGGGAAAGACTTACCTTCCTCATTGGTACGGCAGCATACCAGGGAGCTGTAAGGCCCCTCACCCATTGGCCCATAGGCACAGACCTTCATCTCATAGTCACAGTATGGGTATAGGTTGGTGAGCTCCACTGAGGGTACTTTGCAATCGATGAACTGAGCCTCCGATTCAGAGTCACCCTGTATCCAGTATTTTACCTGTACCCACAGGGAAAAATGTCAGAAGGAAAAGGACCCTCTCTTGGGTTATCATACATAGTGGCAAACCACACATCAGGAAATAACCAAGGACAGTCTATCAGTCAGTCAAACATTTATTAAGTACTAGGTACTGTGCTAAATGATGAGGAATTCACAATCATAATAGAGAAGACAACAGGGCAAGGCTTTAAAAATGTGAGCAGATATGCTATGCCTTCAGTGACTCTATTGAAAGCAATTTAAAATAGTCACAGGACCACAGATTTAGAGATCATTTAATCCAACCCCCTTATTTTATAGATGAGGAAAACAGAGGCCCAGAGATGTAAAACCATTTATTTTAAGCCAGAATTGTTAGCTAGTAATTGACCCAAGGGGGCCGCTAGGTGGCGCAGTCAGCCCTCTTACCTTGTACCCAAATGGCTTGCCAGGAGGTGGTAGCCAATTGAAATGGATCCTACGTGAACCAATGGCCTTGGCACTGGGGTTCTGAGGGGCACCTGGATCAGCCCGGGTGGAATATGATGATGTAGTCTGGCCAACGAACTGCCTATCCAGACTTTCTGTAGTGAATGGGAAGAGAGGGACATCCTTGTTTAAGCACAAAAACAAAGCACAAACATAGAACCTGGTCGCTTTTGTGCCATTAGAGGGAGCCGGCCACTCAACAGATGACCCTAATTAGTAGGTTAGGACTGATTTCTCTGAGGTTCCAGGGGCTGGTTGAAGTTCAGAATCTCACTCTTCAGAAAGGCAAAGCTCTGAGGAATGCTTCTAGGGGGATGACCATGTCAGACGGGGTTTCAAGATCCCTACCCATCTACAGGGCACCTAAGGTTTCAAGATGGTAATAAGCAAATTTTGTTTTTAGCTCCTTTGTTCCACATCTCTGCTGGCTTTCCTACCTGTTTCTTGGGACTCTTAATTTTCCTCCACCTTCAGCTCGGGTCTGAAACCCCCTTAGCAATAGGGCATGAAGATATTTAGAACTGAAAATGGCTTAATGAGATGCTCCTTCCAGAAGTTTTAAAAGGGGGGGGCCCAAAGTCCTAATGGTAGCATTTCAGGCATCTTCAACAAGCTATTCATGGGAATTTGGGAAGTAGAATTCCCAAATGACTGCTACACCCAGGCGGGGTCTTCCCCAGAATTTTCCCCTCTGTCTCTCCATCACATCAATTACCGATGAGGACTGTAGCAGAGTGTGGCTCGCCCAACCGAGCGCCATACTTGGGGTTGGTTAGGTAGATGTGGAAACGTCGGGATTGCTGGCCCAAAAGGAGGGAGTCCATTTCTTGTAGGTCCAGCAACTTCACTTGCAGCTCCTTCTTTGTCTCCCCTGGCTGGAAGAGCAGGTCTCCTTCCACAGGGATGTAGTCCTAGGGAAAAGGAGGGTTAGATCCATAGCGAGAGCTAACATCAGGCATGTGGGTACATGGGGAGCAGGAGAAATCACAAAACCACGTAGAGACCCCCAACCAATCACACCCAGACATGTTTAAGTGTAGACAGAGATACAGTGGTAGCCACAGTTATGCATAGCAGCTTGCTTCTCTCCTCTTCCATCTTACCACAGTGCTTGACTCTGCCCTAAATGTCAATTCTAACCTTGTTCCTTAATGATGGTTATATGGTGAGATCCCCACTGGCAGCAGGGACTATCTTAAATAGGTATTTGAAAACATAACTAGCAGTGTGGTATACTCAGGAAGACCAGGGTTCAAGTCCAATCTCTGGCTGTGTGACTTTTCACAAGTAACTTAATCTCCCATTGCCTTCAGCACTGGAAGAAGGAGTTTCCATATTCAGTGTTCCCCCTACCAATGAAATGACAGGTCTGGTCCAAAGATATAAATACATAAGTGTATATGTACGTATGCATGTGTGTGTATATGTGTGTGTGTATGTGTATGTATGCATATGTGTATGTATGTATGTGCATATATGTGTGTGTGTACACACATATACACAGATACAAATACCATACAAGAATTATGTTAGGGTCATACTCATGGTCCACCCAATCCTGTATTCCCTTGTGGCCCTTTTAGCCATCTGTATTTTCAGTTTGTACTACCTCTGGTGGCATAGAGTGCTGGCCCTGGAGTCAGGAAGACCTGAGTCCAAATGTGACCTCAGACATTTACTATCTGTATGCACCTGGGCAATTAATTTAACCCTGTTTGCCTCAGTTTCTTCAACTGTAAAATGAGGTGGAGAAGGAAATGGCAAACCACTCCAGTATTTTTGCCAAGAAAACCCCAAATGGGATCACAAAGAATCAGATACAAGTAATTGACTAGAAAACAACAAAAACCTCCGATGGTAATGAGCTCCACATGTGAGCTGCCTGTTGTGTGATTAAAAAAAAAACCTTCCTTAATTTGTTTCAGGCATGTCGCTGGGTGAGAGTGGTGGCTGTATGTGTGCAGTACTGAGAGGTTTTGCCCCTGCTCCCTTTTTCTGGGGTCTACAGCCTTTTCTACCTTCTCTCAAGGCTCTGGGTCACTGGAAGGGGATTAGGGGTGAGGGGTGGGGTAGGGCAAGGCAGTCATCTACCTGCCAGAGAAGTCCAAACGATATCAGGTCACTTGGCATTTCTCTCATCCTGGGGAGGGGAAATGGTTATTGTCTCCTGAAGCCTGAGGCAGAGCTGTAACTAGTGCAGGACCACTAGGGCTTTGTCTGGGGTACAAACATGGGAAGTTATATTCAGTCAATCTGTCCTCTGCTGCTTATACCACTAGAACAACTTTTTTTTTTTTGGCTAGGCAATGGGGTCAAGTGACTTGCCCGGGGTCACACAGCTAGTAAGTGTCAAGTGTCTGAAGCTGGATTTGAACTCAGGTCTTCCTGATTCCAGGGCCAGTGCTCTATCCACTGCGCCACCTAGCTGCCCCTCACTAGAACTACTTTTTAGGTTATGTGAAAGGATTCCTAGTTATGGTCCTGGCATACAGTTGGTCCTATGAGTTTGACATCCCCCAAGATGAAAAAAGCATCAGAGTAAACATGAAGAATCCTAAGAGATTGTAAGACCAAAAATTTACTTATGTTTTCTAAAAAACATTTACATTCATTGAGGGAGCTGCACAATATATTTAAGGACGCTTAGGATATAGTAATAATAGTAGCATTTATACAGCACCTACTATGTGCCAGGGACTGTGTTAAGCACTTTACAAATATTATTTCATTTGATCCTCCTAACAACCCTGGGAGGTAGTTGCTATTAGTATTCCAATTTACAGTTGGGGAAACTGAGGCAGACAGCAGTAAAGTGACTTGCCCAAAGTCACAACTAGTAAGAGTCTCAGGCTTGATTTGAACTTAGGTCTTCCTGACTCCCAGCCTAGCACTCTGTCCATTGCACCATCTGATCTGCATGGAATGCCATCATGGAGAAAGGCTACTACAGGACATACAGAACAACACCACAGAGCACTGAGTGGACCATATATCTGACTCTGTGTGGCATTTCTGATATTTCTGGGAGAGGCTTTGGTACTAGGAAGGAGGCCAGGGAGAAGAGGGTAGAGATCAGGATTATCTATCCAAAGTCATTTGGGCATATACTCAAAAAAGACCAAATCACTAATGAAAATTCCCAAGGACCCACTATTCCTTCCCTCCACACACACACACACACACACACACACACACACACACACACACACACACACTCACACACACGGAAAAGGGGCATCATATTGCCTCCTCTGCGTATGAGCCCCACTGTCTCCTCTAAGAAAGCTCTTACCCGGTTGGCACGGGCTGTGCTGTCTTGTGTACGGTAGGAGACTTGAGACTTGCCGCTGTCCATGATGCGTCTGGTAACAGGAATCCGGGCGACCTGGTCCACATGGCTGAAGGAATATTCTGGCTGATCAAATGACACTATCCCACTGGCTGCAAGAAACCATGGCAGACAGCGTGGGCAGGGGAAGGTTTCAACCTTCCTTTACCCTTTCTCGCATCAAGGTGGAACCTCCTTAATCGCATCTCCTAATCTCATTCCTGAAACCATATCAGCAACAACAGAGAAAACGCCTTCATCACTCTCATCCAAATGAGAAGAATGAGATTAACAATAAAAACCAAAAAAAGAGATTGAGGCTGGACCTGTGATTTCATTGGTATAGCAGTCTCCCAGCTGAAGAAAGTTCTTCTATCAATGCAGGCTGGCACCCTTCTCTACAACCTGTAGTCTTAGAAACTATCCAAAGCATTGAGAGGTTAAGTAGCTTGTGAGGGTCACACCGACAGTATGGATCAGGGGGAGGACTTGAACTCAGGTCCTTCCTGGCATGTCTCTTTACTATATCAAATGACATTTATGTAGCATTGTAAGGTCTGCAAAGCAATTTGTATGCATTATCTCTTTTGATCTTCACAACAGCCCTATGCAATACCTACTACAGACATGGAAAGTGAGATTCACAGAAGCTGTGACTTGCCCAGGACAGGCAGTAAAGGAAGTATTGGAGGCAAGATGGGAATTCATCATGGCAAGCAGCAGACCAGGCATCTTGGCAATGAGTCCAGTAGCATCCAAAGAACTCTTGGGCCCACGTGAAGTAGAAGAAGGGATTCTATGCCATCCTCCTTCTCCATCCTACCAACATGTTCTATTTCCCCCGAATGTCAATTCTAACCTTGTTCCTTAATGATGGTTATATTGACCAGGCGTCGCCCAATGGTGGCAGTGCCCAGGGGTACATCAATGGCCTCCACCACCAGGTGCTCATCGTCATCATTATCTGGACGGATGAAAAGAGGGACCCGAACATCTACCAGCTCTACTCCCTCCTGAAATTCCACCATGCCCCGGGCATCTGGATGGAGAAAGTAGGAAAAGGAGAAGACACATTGGATCAGAGGAGCAAGGTAGAGAAAAGAAGGCAAAGATCATATTACAGAATTTAGAGCAGGGCAGGACTTTAGATGATGACGATGATGATGATAAAATAATAGTATTTATATAACATTTGCAAAATGCTTTACAAATACAGTTTCCTCTGCTTGGATCCCACTGTCCACTAAGACTTTTGGGACACCCTGAATGATCTCATTTATCCTCACAGCAATCCCAGGAGCTAAGTCCTATTATTATCCCCATTTTATAGTTGAGGAAACTGAAGCAGACAGAGGTTAAGTGTCTTGCCCAAGGTCACAGAGTTAGTAAGGTTGCATTTGAACTCAGGTCTTCCTGACTCCAAGTCTAATACACTGCTCCATCCAATTGCCTTAAAGATCATCCATTCCAACCCCCTGATTTTATAGATAAGGGAACCAGCCTCAAGAGTTGAAATGACTTGCCCAAGTCAATAGATAGTAGGTACCAGAGTCAGGATTTGAATTCAGGACCTCTGATTGCCAATCCAGTTCTCTGTTCATTCATCCAAGTCAGAGTATCCTCTGAGTACGGTCAGCACAAAGCTTGATGGGCCATGCCACCTACCCTGTTCTCCAGTGAGGGTGTAGTAGCCAGGGGCCACCTTGAGCTCATGGAATGACCCCTGTGACACTTGCTTCTCTGTCAGCTTCAGCAGAGGCACCTTGGCTGACCGGGGGGCCATCAGCACGGTGTCCACAATTGTATGGTCCTGCCTAACTCCAGAGGAAGAAAAGCAGATCATCACGGTCCAGATCCCCCATCTTATCTCTGTCCACTAGAGGGATCTATAAGACGGCAGTGTGACTTTCTTATTCTTTGTTATCGGCGCTCAGTCCAGCTCAGTACCTCCTAGTACAGTGTCTCTGGGATAGACGGAGCTTAGTAAAGTTTTGTTGAATGACTATGAATGGATGGGCAGATCCTGAGGGCTCCCTTTTTTTTTGTTGTTCTTATCCTCATTTGTACCTTCTTCCTACTTCCAGTTCTTTATCTCCCCTGCCCCCCACCAACTCCCAATTCTGTCTGGTCTTTTTTCTGTTCTTTTCTCTCCCCTGCTTTTCTGGCTGTCTACCAAACATGAATGTAGGTCACCAACTGGGAACAGTGGGAGGTCATGGGTGTGATATTGGTTGCTTTTCTTGTTAACCTGTCAGGAAGGAAGAAAGGAAGGAAGGAAAGAGAGAAAGAAAGAAAGAAAGAAAGAAAGAAAGAAAGAAAGAAAGAAAGAAAGAAAGAAAGAAAGAAAGAAAGAAAGAAAGAAAGAAAGAAAGAGAGAGAAAGAAAGAGAGAGAAGGAAAGGAGGGAAGGGTGCTAACCTGGTTTTTTTTGGCAGCTAAGCACCCACCTGAGAAGGCTGTCAAGGGGGCACCCTCCCCATCACTACATAATTCCTTCTTGTTAGAGCCCTCTGCATTTCCCATAATCGGACATATACCGACATACAGGGGTGCCCAGGACCTGGGACTCAGAACACAAAGCATTGTGGGAGCTCAGATGCCACATGTTTTTTTTTTGGGAGGGCATGAGGATAATGGTGCTAGGCACAGGCCTGGCAGGTAGAATTCAAGTTCTCCACTGGGGGACACAGACACATTGCTCTTTTCTTCCCTCACCGCCTTCCCCACCCCCAAAGGAGAAAATATGTTAAGGCAGGCAAACAGAGAGAGAAGCAGGATAAAGGGACAGATGTCCAAGAGTTATGGTAGTCCTAGGGCTACCAGCTAATGATCCACTCACTTTTTCCCAGCATTGGGCTGTTGCCTGTGGGAGAAACAGAAGAAATGAGTGAATTGTGCTGTTCTTAGATGTTTGAGAAGGGTTGGAGGTGGGGTGGGGGTTGGGCAGGGATATTTAGGACTTTCAGTATTTTCCTGTGCTAGCAGCCCACCTCATAATCCACTACCAGGCTGCAGAGTTAGCATAGGGCTGCCCCAGGACCAATGGGATAGACCATCTTACTCTTCTCAAATACCATCCAGGGAGTCTTGGACCAGGGTGGTACAGGCAGCCAATGGGCCCAGAGTAGGCACTATCTCCTTAGAGTATGTCAAGTTGCTCACACGTCAAGTACTCACCGAAATTTGGTCTGCTGAAGCTTTTGAACCCCAGGGATCTGTCTGTAAACTTCATTCAACTGGAAAAGAACAGAGGTGAGGTGAAGTGAGGTTGTATCCTTGGGACAGTAAAGACTACCTAAAGCCCTGTTCCCACAACTGCCTTTGCAATCACTGTCCCCCATGCCTGAAATGCCCTCCCTCTTCACCTGCGCCTCTTAGAGTCCCTGGCTTCCTTTGGTCCTTAGCCAAAGGAGGCCTTGCCCCTTCCTTTTCTTCCTTTCCTTTCTTTTTCCTTCCCTTCTTTTTTCTTTTGAGCCTAGGTCTCCCTCTCTCACCCAAGCTAGAAGGGCAACAGCCACTCATATAGGCTTCATCTTAATACTGAGCAGTATGGAAACTTTAACTGCTCCACTTTTCTGACCTGGCCCAGTACATCTTTCCCAGCAGCCCTTCACTCCCAAGGACTCATCCTATTGGTACCAAATTTATGCAGACACCTGATTGCTTTTGGACCTACTGTAGCTCAGAAATCCAGAACCCAAGCAATCCACAGCCTCAGCCTCCCCAGCAAAAGGAACTACAAGTGGGCATCATCATGCCTGACAGGAGGCCTTTCCTGGTTCCCCTCAACTGCTAGGATTCTCTTCTCTAAAGTTGCCTTTCATCTATTCTGGTTCTATTTAAATTTGTCTCTCCATGCTGTCTCTCCCTTTAGAATGCAAGCTTCTTGAAGGCAGAGACAGTTTTTGCTTTTGCTTTGTACAGTGCTTGGCACAGGGCCGATCAAAAAGTAAGCAATTAATAAATGTTGATTAATTGATTCAGAACCAAGAATGAACTCCCTAGTCAGAATCCTCCTGGGATAAGGAAATATACCCAGACCCTGGAGCAGAGTTTCCAAGAGCTTAGACCATTGCAGCTTTATTTTTTGGAAAAATGCAAATGGTAGATTGCCCCACAGGCTACCCCTTCCTCCTGAGCACAAACTCTCCAACAAAGTTCTATCCTTGAGTTAACTTCTTCTCACATACTCTTTTCTACCTTCTTCCTTGATCTGCCATATTCAGCCTTGCCCAGAGATTCTCCATTTCCCCTCCACCAGGCACTGCCTTCAGCCTTACATTGTCTTCCACTTCCTGGCGCAGCTGTTCACACTCCCGAGTATCAGGTTTCAGCAGGTTCTCGGTGCAGAGGCGGGCAAGGCGCAGGGATAACCTATATGGGACTGTGTGGAGAAAGGACAGGTCATGTTGGCACTCTTTCATGGAGGTCGCTACAGAGTTCCCACTGCTCAGAACTTTGTCATGGTAGGCAACCTGGTAGAATAGCAAGACTGGTATATTGTGGGCATGGAATTTTTAGTGTCCAAAAGTACTAGTGTGGTGAGAAGAAAATGGAAGTTGGCTCCATAGCTGGGGGCTCTTGGCTCTTTGAACCCTATCAGATGCCCTGGACTAAGACGAGTGTCCATTGGGCCACCAGATTCAAAGCAAGCGGTATCTACAGTACCACTGCTCAGGATGCCGTTCTAAGGAGGGCACCCCTGGCCATGCTTCTTACCCAGCTCTTTGGAATTGGCAGCATGGGTGTTGATGCCAGAAGACTGTACATTGTTGATCTTCCAGCGGACCATGTCGCGGCCTTTCAGGTTCCCACTGCGTACCAGTGGCGTATCCAGGTGGTCCGAGGCCATTAGGTTCTCCCTCAACACATAGTGATCTTCTTTGAAGCCCACCATGTGGCCTACAGGAGGAGCAGGGAGATTTCAATATCAATGCCACCCTTATGATGTTCACGGAGTGCAGTGCCAATACCCCCTCCTCCTTACACCAAGGATACCAGACCATGAAAGACAGCTGAAGCCGCTTACTCAGCTTCCATCATCCTGAGCTTAATTTTCCATCCTGTCTGGGGGTCACTGTTCCCACTTCCCCTCCTCTACTACTGCCCTTGAGGAAGTGGAAGGCTTCAGCCAGAGCTCCATTCTCCCTCACCCTCCCCATCCCAGTACTGGTCAATACCTTTGTTGCAGCAGGGGAGCAGGGCCAGGCAGGCCTGTGAGAGAGACAGAAGGAACAGAAAGGGAAGGACGCTTAGTCACCTGAGCTGCTCCTAGCTCTGGGTTACCTGCTTCTTTTAGGGCCCTGCTCATGCCTCAGGGGCAGGCAAGGTGGCTACTCCTCTCCTGAGAAGCCTAGTAGCATTAGATGGTCGCACAGCCTGAGGGCTGGGGTAGGGCAAAGGCAGTAGGTGTTAGAAATTATGATGGCAGAGGTGGACAGAAAAATGTCCATGAAGGTCTTGTTCCACTTCACTTAGCCCTTGCCTAGTCTCTATCTTATCATAGTGACCTCCAGTCCTTCCAGGTTATCACTCCTGTTCTGGCTTCCCTTTCTTTTCCTTCCCAGATTCCACCCTTTAATTAACCAGCTCAGCCCTATATTACTGAAACAATACTGAACAACTTCAGAACTCATTAATGCAGTCACTAGTCATGCTTTCAGGAGACTGAAGTTGTGAAGCATGCCTCTTACCTCTTGACAGAAAGATGGTGTATTACAGGCATGGAATGGGACATACACTTTCAGATGGGGCCAATGTGATTATTTTGTTAATTGTACTTCATTGTTACAAGAGAAGGTTCTACTGGGGGTAGGGAGCAGTCCTTGGGAAATGACAGCAATGTAAAAATATCAATAAAACATTTTGAAAAAGAACCTTTCCCCTTCCCCTTGAAATGACCTTGTATTTTCTTTGTATGTATTTTTAAAAAAAATATCCCTAAAGAAGAAGGAAGAAAACAAACACTTAAGTGCTTACCATGTACCAGGTACTGTGCTAAGTGCTCTATAAACATTATCTCATTTGATCTTTACAACAACCTTAAGAGGTAGGTATCATTATTATCCCCATTTTACAGATGAAGAAACTAAGGCAGAGGTTAAGTGACTTGCCCAAGGTCAGGTAGCTAGTGTCTGAGGCCAGATTTAAATTCACGTCTTCTGACTCCAGGCCTAGTATTCTATCCACAATATCTACCTATTGTCTTCATTGGCTAGGTTGCAAGATCATTATATTCTTAGCGCCTGGTACAATGACTGACCAGTGGATGGATCTGTGTAAATACAGACTTCAATGGTGCAGATTTCGACCCATCATGTCCTGAACATTTTATTCTCAAATCCTTTCACTCCTTTTCCTATCATTGTGCTTTCCTTGCCATCCCTGGATCATTCCTTCACTATCCTCCCTCCTCTGCTCTTACCTGAGCTGTTGAACAGTGCTGGAGGAAGTCATGTAACCCAGCTGACTGGGTCTGCAACAAACTAATTTTATCTAATCTCAACTGGGCCCTCACTATGGTAAGGAAATTTTTTTTTTATTAATTTATTTTGATTTATCAACAATCACTTCCATAAGCTTTTAAATTTTACATTTTCCTCTCCCCCTCCCTCCCCAAGACGGCGTGTAATCTGATATAGGCTAGGTAAGGAAATATTTTTTACTCCTCCCCAATTGATTCTCTAATTCCCCATGGCTGCCATTCTAAGCCTCTTTTCCTTCCTTCCTTCTAAGCCTCTTCTACTTCCCCTTTCTTTACCCTCTCAGCTGACTTTGCCTTATACTTTTATGAGAAAATTGAGGTCTTTCCTGTGAGCTCTCTCTTCTCACCTACATCTCATAACCTCTTGACATCATCCCTCCATTCTGTCCTCCTTGACTGCAGTCAGTCTGCTGGAGGTTGTCCTTCTCCTTACCAGGCCAACTTATATGTGCTCCGATTTAATCCCTTCTTATCTTCTGGAGCAGAATGCCCCCACAATCATCCCCACTCATTCTCTAATCTTCAATCTCTCCCTATCTGCTGGTTCCCTCCCTCCCGCTTGAAAACAGGCCGCCTCTTCTCATTCTTAACAACAAAAACAAATGGAAAAATTCTTGCCCATCATCCTCTCAAGTTATCATTCTATAGCCTCTCTCTTTCTCAACCAAACTCCTAGACAAAATGTTTATGCTCACTGCCTCCACTTTCTCTCAGTCCTTAACGATTTGGTTTCTAATTTCATAACTCAACTGAAATGGCTTTCTCCAAGGTTGTCAATCACCTCTTAATGACAAAACCTGAATCTGATGGCCTTTTCTCAATCCTCATCTTATTTGATTCTCTGCAGAATTTGATGCTTTTGGCCATCTCTTGTCTTGGATTCTCTCTCTGACTCTAACCTACTAGGGTTTTCCTGACAGTGCTTTCTCTTGGTTCTTCTACCTGTCTAATTACTACTTCTCAATCCCCTTTGCTGGATCATCACCCTAAATGTGGGCATCCCCTAAAGCTCTTTGAAGGCAAGGACCACTTTTGCTTTTTCTTTGGATCCCCAGCACTTAACCCAGAGCTTGGCACATAGTAAGTGCTTAATACATGCTTATGGATTGGTTGGTTGATTCATTGATCCCTTGAACCTATAAGCCCTTCACAGCCTGGCCCCAGTCTACTTTTTCAGATGTATTACATATTATGCCTTTTCATTCACTCTTCAGTCCACCCAAACTGGCCTACTCTCCTCTGTGTCCAGTTAGCATTCTCTCCTCACCTCTACTTCTCGGACTCCATTACTGTCTTCAGAACTCAGCTAAAGTACTATATTCTACATGAAGCCTTTCCTGATCCCCCAGCTGGTAGTGCCTCCATTCCTTCTAACCCTGCCCCTACTTCGGGTAACCTTGTATTATCTTTGCATATATTTTGTATATGCCTACATATGTACACATGGTTTCCCTCGACTAACTCCTTGTACTGCTAGCACCTAACATAGTGCCTGGCACACAATAGGTACTTAAGAAATGCTTCCCGATTGATGGATTTGTGATTTGATCAGTACGGATACAGTTTTCAAGGGTGCAAATTGCAACCCATCTGTACCATCACATCCAGAATGACTCTTGTTCGTGTCTTCCCACAAATCTTCCATAGGTGTCTAACCAATGTAGTGGAGGCTTTCCTTTAGCTCTCTTGACATTTCATGGGTACCAGTGGAACATGTGGCTTGTCCACTGGTTAGTCCCCTCCCACTACAGACACCATTCCACCTCCTTTCTTAGTGTTACATCAAAGATATATCTTTTATACCTCTTGGCAGCCATTTTTTTTAATGGTCTCATGCATGCCCATCCTCTGTAACCAGACTCTAATTTCTTAGAAGTCAGGGCCTATGTCTTCCATATCCTCATATAATCTGGAACAATGCTAGGCATCTACCCAATAAATGTTAGTTGGTAAACTGATCGACTGATTGATCTGGAACCACATGGAGAGACAGGATGAAGCTGGGCCTCGAGTGAGTATGGCTCAGCAAAGTGGGTCAGGAAGGCACGGGGAGCTAGGGATGGGGGCCTTACCTTGCAGCAGGCACAGTACTTCCAGCAGAGCAGAAGCAGCAGGGCCAAGAGCAGCAGGAGGAAGATGAGCAGTGGAATCAGCCACCAGAAATTTCCAGGAGGACACTCTAGGACAGGGGCAGACACAAAATTATGGAATAGGGAAGGATAGGAAGAAGAGAGCCATGAAACAAAGACTTGTAGAACTTCAGAATATTAGAGACCTTGGAAAGCATCTAGCCCAATTCTTTCATTTTACAGATAAGGAAACTGAGGAGTAAAGAAGGAAGGAAGTGACTTGCCAGGTAGATCAAGACTGTGTTCAGGGAACCCCTTGGGGAAGAGCAGAAGGAAATCAACTTCTTTCTGGGTACCTAGATAGACCTTGCCCCTTAGAGGAGGGTACTCTCTCCCATCCTGCTCCCCTTCCCACTGGGGACAGGAGCTCCCTCCCTTCCTTCCTCTCTTTTGTCCCAGATCTAAGTCATTTCTCTCCTTGGGCCTGAATGGCACTCACCTTTTTTCTTATGCACAAGGACGGTGCTGTTGGGACCAATGGCTTCATTCCCTTCTACAGTATAGCTGTATGTGCAGTCGTCATCCTCATCCCGGAAGGAACAGTATTCCATCACCTCTTCTGCTGTATTCACCACAACATGCTACTCCATTAGGTAGAGTCATTAACTATGGATCTGCTCCCACCCTCGTGACTCCTAATTCTTTCCCCAGGGATAGAGAAGGACAAGAAGGAAGTAAGTGATATCCCAGAGAGCAATGAAACAAAGGTTTAAGTTTAGGGGGGAATCTGACTTGGTTAAGCTTTCCTGAGTGGATGGGAAGGGCAAGAGTGGTCTGAGTCTCTAGAAACTGCCCAGTGGGGCTGTACAGGGCATGCTTTGAGAACGGCATTCCACTCTAATAAGGAGGACTTGGGGCACTTAGCTGGGCACCTTAAATGCCTAGGGCCATTCTGAGAATTTTTCTGGCCAATAGGGAAGAGTTTGTTTATCCCTGGGACGTTATGTGCCACTATCCCTAACTCTCCCAGCCTCCCTAGGGTATGCTCACAGCTTCCCTATTACCTTTCTTCAGCTCCTCCACCATCTTCACCTGGAAGTTACAGCTGGCACACTTCTGCCCCTTCCTCACACCTGTGCCCCAGGCTTGGCATTGAACACAGGAACGCAGGTCCTCACACACCCCTAGGAATGCCTGAATAGGGAAGCAGTCAGAAACGGTGCTGGATGGGTGAAGAAGCTCCTTGAACCCCAGAAACACCTTCCGGGGAGGCCCTTTGACCCTATCCTGCCTCACACCCTCCAGCCCTACTCCTGTGTTTCTCCATATTCCATACCCACTCCTTCCCTCTGCCCATTCCCATTCTGTGCTCACTGCGGAGTAGCTGATCTCACAGGTGGTATCAGTATAGAGGGAGACTTGGTCACAGTGGCAACGTCCACACTCACAGCGGCCTCGCCCATTACATATGCCCTGCAGAGAGAGGATCCATTACCCTGACCCTCACTCAGCAACCAGAAAGGTCCTCGTTTGGCCAGAACCCAGTCATATTTTGAGAAGAGGACTTTGCAAACCTCCACGCCTTGCCCTCTCAATTTCTTTCCAGAGGGTGGCAAAAAGTTGGTACAGTCCTCTGGTGTTTTGTCCCAACTTCCAGGAGACTCCCAATCCTCATCCCCAAGAAACATCTTCTGTTCATCCCCTCAATGTGGCCATAATGACTGTGACCATGCAGTTCCCAGTCCTACCCCATTGCTGTCGATGCAGGTGGCGTTGCTGAGGGGACACTCACAGCTCTTTCCTGTCCAGCCCCTTTCGCACACACATTGGCCCATGGAGCAACGGCCCCGGTCTGTAGGGAGTGGGAAGAAAGGAAAGCAGAACTCATACTTCTAGTCTAGGTCTCCTGCCCAATGGGGAAAGCAAGGGGAGTCCAACCTTGCTAGCTATGGGGCAGCTAAGGGTCAAGGAGAAGGGCTATAAATCCAGCCAGCAGTAGGGCCTGGGTAAGGGTCATCCAACCACTTAAAAGTATCTAGTGCCTACAATATACAGGAAGCTCATAGCTAAAATCTATGAGAAGATGCAGACTACGTCTATGCAATGTGATAGCTAGGACAGGGTGACTAAGGTACTGATCTGGAGGATGGGGAAACATGTTTCCTTCCAAGGCTTAGCTCTTCCTCATAGAGGTCTGGAAACAATCTTCCCCATACTTCATGTTCCTTTATGCCATTCCCAGAGTTCCAATGCCTCAACATCCCTCTGTCCCTTCAGGGGCAACTTTCTTTTCCAATCCCTGGGAAAGCATGGGAGGTTATACTATACTCTGTATTGCTAATATGCCCTATCCCACCTTCTCAATACCAGAATGTCTATCCTCTGTGCCACTACTCAACCTCTCTAATTATTTTTGCTCTCAATGAAATCTCTAGTGACTGTCAGAGTTGATGGCCCTAAGGAGCTTTCAATCTCGGAGGGAAAGCAAAACCTATCTGACAAAATTATTGTGTGTTAAAATGCGGAGGAGAGAAAGATTGTTATTGGTTCGAGTAATGAGAGAGGAGGTGTAAGAACCACAGTATATTGTAAGTGGAAGGGACCTTCAAAATCACTGATACCAGGGTTTCTTAACATTTTTTGGTCCTAGATCCCTTTGACAATCTGGTGAAAGCCTTCTTAGAATAATGTTTTAAATGCATAAAACAAAATAAACAGGATTACAAAGGAAACCAATTATATTGAAATATAGTTATAAAAATGTATTTTAAAAAACCCCCTAAGTTCACAGGCCTCAGATTAGCAACCCCTGGTCCAATCCCTTCATTTTCTAGAGGAAGAAACTGACTTGTCCAAGGTCATGCAGTAGTTAGTGGTACAGCCAGGAGTAAGCTCAGGCCTCCTAATTCCCAGTCTGGTACACTTGAGGGAGGCTTTCCTTAAAGAAAGTTTAGAATTTGGACCAATGGTCAAAGACCATTGTTGATACAAAATCCTAGTACTTAGCTGACTACCTTGAACACAGTGTTTGATAAATGTTTTTTGTTGAAACAAATGGAAAGGATATAAACAAACACTTCACAGAAGAGGAAGTTCAAAGGTAAATATACACTTGAGAAAATGTTCAGTATCAACGTTAGTTACAGAAATGCAAATGAAAGCAAAACTCATTAGCTGGCAAAAATTGAAAAAATATATACACACACATGTAGACATGAACACATACACATACATACAACCTAAGGTTAGCAGGACTGTGAGGAAACAGACACACTCAGATACTGCTGGTGATCACGCAAAATGACACACTCTTTCTCAAAAGCAATCTGACTCTTTGCAATAAAACCATCAAAATAATCGCACCATTTGACCACGTGGTTCTACAGCTGGGGGTGTTGGAAGCGGTGGTAGTAGAAATAGCGATTTATATTTATATTTTTGTAGCCTACAGTGGCCATATGGGCTGCAAGGAAGTGTAATTTCCCTAGCAACCTAAATGGCAGATATAGGACTACATTTCAACACTTTAAATGTCTCTAATTTTCATGTGTGTGTGTATGTGTGTGTGTGTGTGTGTGTGTGTGTGTGTGTGTGTGTGTGTGTGCTAAATTAACACAGATCCTAGTCTTCATGAAATTCTCTGAATGAAAAAAAAGCACCCCAAAAGGACAGCGTTCTGGTAATGCACATCTCTGGACTTAATTAGGTTGGTCCTTGGACAACAGGCACAAAATCTCTTGCCTATACTCAAAGCCTTTTCTGCTTGGTAGGACCTGTTAGTGTGCTGCTGGCATACACACCAAAGGAAAGATCAGTGAAGGAAATAAGGCAAAGGAGGGAAAGATCTATTTGTACAAAGATATTTATAGCTGTCATATTTATAATAACAAATGACTAGAAACAAAGTAGAGTCCAGTGGCAGGGGAATACTGTACTGGGATACATTGATATATATTGATATATTATATTGATATATGAAAAATATACAGCTGTGTAAAATATCCATAGTAAATAATGTAAAGTTCAAAAAAGGACCCAAAATCACTATAATTATGTACTGTAATATAAAAACTGTATATGTGCACGTGTGTGTATGTGTTATATGTATATGAATATAACCCTCTGCAATCAGCAAGGGCTACTGGGAAATGTAGTTTTCCTAGCACAGCTGGAAGGAGACTGAAAGTTTGAGAGATGTGGGAATCATACAGGAGAGAGGACTATGGGAAACTTTGGGTCTCTGTGGAGAGGTGGATGCAGGCCAGAGTGGGGAGTTGATTGGAAGTGAAAGGCAGATTGACTACAAAATTGACTATAATTCTGAGAAATTAGAACTTTGCCTGGCTCATTTATTGGCTGAAGGAATGATCTCTTTGGACAGAATTTGTTATTTGCCTTGGGCCAGGGGTGGGGAAGCTGTAGTCTTCTAGGTCCTTGGGAAAGGCTTTTCAACTGAGTCCAAGTTTTACAGAACAAATCCTTTTATTAAGGGGATTTGTTCTGTGAAGTTTGGATTCAGTCAAAGGGCCACACTTGAGGACCTAGAGGGCCACATGTGCCTCGAGGTCACAGGTTCCCCTGGGCGCTCTTCAGTGCTACTGGGGACCTATCCACTCTTCACCTCCCCCTCCTGCCCTGCCTTATTACTGCCTGTTATTACCAACATTACACTATTTACCCTTTGGGAGTTTTCAGCTCTTTTAAATATCTTTATTTGCAGTTTAAAGCTTTGTAATGGATTTATGTACATAAAGATAAGCTGACATTACATTCTGATTGTTAGCTGTAGAGGAATGAGTAATAAGAGGAAACATTGTAGCTAGAGGAGATTTTTCCCCCCTTTCCCCTCCAAATTGTACAATGAAGCCACTTTCTGCTCAGTGGATATGGAAGGTAAAGATTTCTTCTCTGGTCTGGGAGCTCTAAGATGACTGAGTTCCAAAACTTTTGGGCATCTCACTGAAATAGTAGGGGTGGGGACAAATAGGAGGGGAAGGGACAAAAATGAACCCATGACACCAATTGCCTTGGACTTTAAAAATAAATATTTTGAGCCAATATTAAGCTTTTTGGTGATACAAAGGAGAGTTTTATATTGGTATTGACACATGTGAATGTATCATCGTGATGACTGGAAGAGATTAATGTATTATCTATTAGTTAGTTGCTATTGATGTCTGTATGTGTGAATTTATTAAAGCAGAAAGGAAAAAAATCTGATGAAGAGGTAGATTTAATCCCCATGGCCAAGCCCTCTACAGGTACTCTTGGTCCTCAGTTTTCTCATTTGTAAAATGAGGGGGTTACCCGGAATGATCACGAAGATCTCTTTCAGCTCTACCTCTGTAATCCCTCCCACCTTCCTTAGCAAATTGCTCTTAATCCCCTCTTTCTCTCTGGTCTTCAGCCTCTCCCTACCAACCGGTTCCCTCTCCAAAGTCTGCAGACACCCCAAAGTTTCTTTCATCCTTAAAAAAAACCCACTCAAGCCATCATCGTATATCTTCTCCTTTTTTTAGCCAAATTCCTAGAAAAAGTTATCTACATTCATCATCTCCATTTCCTCTCTTCTCAATCCTTTGCAATTTAATTTCTAACCTCTTTACTCAACTGAATTTGCTTTCTCCAAATTGGCCACTGATCTCTCAATTGCAAAATCTCATCCTTCTTGAGCTCTCTGCAGAATTGGACACTTTTGACCATTTTCTTCTTGGACACTCACTCCTCTCCGGGTTTTCCTGACATTGTACTCTCTTGATTCTCCTTCTACCTGTCTGTTCCTTCCAAGTCTCCTTTGCTGAATTATCATCCAGAGCACCCCCCTAAAATGTGGGCATCCCCTAAGTCTCTGTCTTGGATCCTCTTCTCTCTATACTCTTTCTCAGTGACCTCTTTCAGCTCCTCATGAGTTTAATTATTATCACTGCTGTTGGCTCCCCAATTCTATATATCCCACCCCAATTTCTTGTCTTGAGCTCCAGTTCTGCATCATCACATTCCTATTGGATATTTTGAACTACATATCCCTTAGACATCTATAACTCAGCATGCCCAAAACAACTCATTATCTTTTCTCCCCAAACCCTCCATCTTCTGAGCTTCTCTATTTCTATTGAGTACAGTCAGTCAGTTGATAAGCATTTATTAAATGCCTACTATGTACCATACTTTGCTAAGTGCTGGGGATACAAAAAATCCCTACCCTCAAGGAACTCGCAATCGACCGGAGGAGACAACACGCACACAATTATTTACAAACAAAATTGTCATTGTTCAGTCATTTCAGTCATATCCAATTCTTCATGACCCTATTTGGGCTTAGGATAAATTGGAGATAATCAACAGAGGGAAGGCACTAGCTTTGAAGGGGAACAGAAAAGGCTGATTTGTAGAAGGTGGGATTTTTTTTATGTGGCACTTGAGGGACACCAGAAGAAGCAGCAAGGAGGCCACTGTCATTGGGCACAGAGTATATGGGGTGTCGTGTGAGAAGACTAGAAAGGGTTGAGTGGGGAGGCAGGATATAAAGGGCTTAAAATGCTAAAGAGAGAATTTTATATTTGATACTGGACATGATAGAAAGCCACTGGAGCTTACTGAGTAGAGGGCTGATGTGTTCAGACCTGTACTTTAGGAAGATTAAATTGATAGCTGAGTGGAAGATGGGCTGGAGTGGAGAGAGATTTGAGGCAGGGAGACCAACTAGTAGGTTAGGTGGGAGGTGATGAGGGCCTGTACCACAGTGGCAGCAGTGTCAAAGGAGAGAAGGGGCCATATATGAGAGAGGTTAAGGAAGGTAAAATTGACAGAACTTGGCCACAGATTACAAGCAGAGGCTGAGAGAGAGTGAGGAGTAGAGGATGATGCTTAGGTTTTGAGCCTGGGGACTGGGAGGATGGTGGTGTCCTCAACAGTAATAGGGAGGTTCTGAAGCAGGGAGGGTTTGAGGTGAAAGATCAAGAGTTCAGTTTTGCCCTTGGTGAGCTTAAGATGTTTACTGGACATTCAGTATCTATAGGAGCTGATGAGATCGCCAAGTGAAATAGTATAGAGGGAGTAGAAAATAGTGCCTAAGACAGAGCCCTAGGGGACACCCACCTTTACTGAGTGTATCCTGGATGAAGATCTAGCAAAGGAGACTAAGAAGATGCAGTCAGACAGGTAAGAGGAAAATCAGGATAGAGTAATGCCATGGAAACCCAGAGAGAAGAAAGCATCAAAGAGAAGACTGATTGATCATGTTAAAGGCTGCAGAGAGGTCAAGATGATAAGGATTGGAACAAAAGGTCATTACATTTGGCAATGAAGAGATCATTGGTAACTCTGGAGAGACCAGCTGGCTGAATGATGAGGCCAGGTGATAGAGAGTTAAGAAGTAAGCAGGAAGAAAGGAAGCAACAGTATATAGACAGCCATCCTAAGAAGTTTAATACCAAAAGGAGAATAATAAGGATGAGAGCTAGTGGGGACAGACAGATCAAATGAGGGTTTGGGGGCATGGGGGAGACATGTGTATCTTTGTAGGCAGTGGGGAATAAGCCAGAAGACAGGGAGAGACTGAAAATAAGTTAGAAGATGGGGATGAAGGGTTGCAATCTGCTGGAGAAGATGAGAAGGAATGAAATCACTTGTGCATCTGGAGGTGTTTGCCTTGGCAAGTAGAAGGGTTGGGTCTTCTTGTGAGACAGGGGTGAATGAGCACATAGTGGCAGAAGGCATCTGGGTGACATAAGATTAGGAAGGGAGAAGATGGGGCTCTCTGTAAATGGCCTTGGATTTATTCAATAAAATATAAGGTTCTCAGAGAGTGAAGGCAATTAAGTATTCTGGAAGGTAGAAGTAAGGAAGGGGGAAAGGGAGCCATAGGAGGTTTCAGGAGGAATGAAAAGGTTTGGAAGAACCACTATGGTGAGTGGGATAATAAATTAATTTTGTTGTTGTTCAATCTTTTTTTCAGTCGTGTCTGCTTTTTCATGACCCCATTTGGGGTTTTCTTGGCAAAGATCCTGGAATGGGTTGCCATTTCCTTTCTCCAGCTCATTTTACAGATGAGGAAACTGAGGCAAATAGGGTTAAGTGACTTGCCCAGGGTCACATAGCTAGTAAGAGTCTCAGGCCAGACTTGAATGCACAAAGACAAGTCTTCCTGACTCCAGGCCAGGTACTCTATCTACTTTGACACCTGGCTGCCCGAGTAAATTAATTAGGCAGGTATAAAAGGATTGACTTGCCATAGTGAAGACCCAGTTGAGTTTAGGTAAAATTAATTTGCAGTGGACCCACGATTTTGGATTTTCTCCAGTTTTGTTCTTTAGCACTTGAGTATCCATCCTACTCACCCAGGTTTGTAACCTCAGGATCAGCCTCAAGTCTTCATTTCTTTCCACTGTACATATCTGATCAGTTGCCAAATCTTGTTGCTATGTCCACATTATCTCTCACATCTGTCCTTTTTTCTCTATCTCCATTCCAACCATCACCCTAGTTCAGGTCCTCACCGCCTCTCACCTGAATTATTGAAATAGCCTCCTGATTGTTCTCCCTGCCTCAAGTCTGTTATTGTTTCCTTCTATGGCTGCCAAAGTGATTTCCCTAAAGCACAGTCAGGACCATGTCATTCCTCTACTCAATAAACTCCAGTGGCTCCCTATTACCACTAGGACCCAAACGGAGGCTTCTCTGTTTGACGTTTAAGGCCCTTCATAACCTGGCCTGAACCTAATTTTTCCAGCTTTCTTACATAGTACTACCCTTTCACACATGCTATGGTTCTGCCAAACTGGCCTTCTTATTATTCTTCACATATAACTTGCTTTCTGTCAAGTCAACAAGCATTTATTAAGCACCTACTATGTGCCAGGCACTGTGCTAAGCACTAGGGATACAAAGAAGGGCAAAAAAAAAGCCCTGCTCTCAAAGTAATGTAATGGAAACAACTGTAATATCCTGTATCTATTTACACACACACACACACACACACACACACACACACACACACACAAAAACCTATATTCATTCATGTCCCCCAAACTCCAAATTGAAAATTCCCCGAGGGCTGAGACTATTTTACTTTTGTCTTTGCACCCCAAATCCTAGCATAGTGCCTGGCACTTAGTAGGAATCTAATAATGCTTGTTGATGTATTGATTGAAGGAAGGAATGAAGGGAAGGAGAAAAGTGGAGGAAAGAATAGGAAAGGAAGAAGAAGCATGAATGAATCTGATTCCAGATGAGGGAGTTCAGGCTACAGAGATATCCTTTTTTCTCGTTCGGATCCCCAGCCTCACCCTCGATCCCCACTTACCATTGCACAGGAAGCCTGAGGTTCTAGGACACTGGAAATTGTCATACTCGCAGAACTGTCCATCATAGCGTCCGTCTCCATAGCACACGCAGCGCCCACACTGGCATTCTCCTCTCCCCGAGCAAACCTTGTCCTCCCCATCCCGTATGCAAGGCTTTGTGTCACTCTGGGAGCCCGTGGAGCAGTTACAAGCCTTGCCACTCCTGCAAGGGACCAGGGAAAAGTCGACTTTCGGAGGAGCAGTCCCCTTTCTGCTCTCTCCCAGCCCTTACTCCCTTCCTTCCCTTTCTTCCCTCCTTTGTCTGGTACACCTCAGTGCTTCCAGCATCGAGACCTCTTAGAGTTGCAGACTCTTTGCCCTCCCCATCTTCTTTTTATCAAGGGCAGGGTGACTCTGACAACCTGGGCCCCCAGTTGCCCCACCCCCTGCCACTCACCAGCCTTCCTTGCACATACAGTGCCCACATGTGAAGTTCCCATTGAAGCTGCATTTGGCTGACAGAGGCTCCTTTTGCTGTAAAAGATTGGGGTGTTACCCTTTCATGAGATGTGGCTGCTTGCTTCCCTTGAATGGCATTTCTCCTTCAGAAATCAAGCCCAGAGCCAGGATGGCAGCAGGCAGTGTCCCTATCCCCCATATAAAGAGTGGCCACCGACTCCCTCCCCACCCTCTCCGGCTCTCCGTTCCAAGGGTCATTTTTCCAAACACTATTCTGGTTTAACAATGCTTACTACGTACCAGCTCACAAGGGCACACATCACAGATGATGCCGGCATCAATTCTGAGCCCATCGGAGAAAGAGGGCTTGAGATGGATTTCGCCTGCCTGATCCTCAAGAGGCAGCTGGCACACATGCCGCCCATCCACCTGCTCTGCAGCCCGCAGCTGCACATTATAAGTTCCCTGTAATAACAGAGCCCTGTCATCCAAGGTCTCCTTCCCCTAGAAGTCAATGAGCACAGGTACGAGTGGACTGTTTGGGCTTTTTCTAGAGAAAAGGGAGCCCTCTGGATTCTCTTATTCTGACCTCTTAGAGATAATCCATTCTGCCTAAACCCTACAGCTCATGGTTCTCTGAAGTTGGGTTGGGGGAAAGGACTGCTTGATCCATCCTCAGTCCTGGAAAATAGCTCAATTCCATTCAGGAAAGAAACCCATGACTGCCTATTCCTTATCAGGGCCTTAATCTAGAAGAAATCCCTGCCCTAACCCTGTGTCCAATAGATCTCTCACACAGCAGCCCTAATGGAAACATACCACTTCCCCACGCTTGATTTGGAAAGATCCAGTCTTTGTCTTCACATAACTTTTGGAAGTGACTTCCGTCCGCAGGCCCTGGGGGCATTCAGAGCTCTGATATGCAAGTTGGACCTGATACGCTGATGAGCAGATACAGGAAGGAACAACCCTTATCTTACCTTCGGTACCTTTATTGATAAAGAGTGATTGATTCTTTACCCTACCTATCTTTTTTTCTTCAAGGGCAGGGGGACTGGCAGCCTGCCCCCCCCCCCCGGCCCCCCCCCCCCCCCCGTTGCCTCACTCCCTGGCACTCACCAGCTCTCCTTGCACACAGAGTGCTCATACATTTATCTTTATCAATAAGTATTCCTAATCACCCAAATGAAAACAATAGACTCCAATGTTGATCAGAGATGACATACCCACTGGAGCCTAAATGGTACTTTTGGTAGGTACTGAGGCTCCCTCCAGGTAAGAGAGATGGGGAGTAGGAGGTGAGGTGGGAGTGGCTTTCTTTGAAGTCTATCTCACCCCTGGGTCCCAGACTTCATATCATTAGACTGAAGGTGGTGTGAGCAAGGCTAGTCCTAGGGAGGGGTCTTAGCTGAGAGCCAGCCCTTCAAAGACAGAGGATCAGCTCAGCACGGGGACTTTTTCTAGGGAGAAGTAGTTAGGAATGAGAACAAAGGTGAAATGTGTGTCCCTGCCCTCAACCCCAATCTTTGCCTGAGTCCCTGGTACTCTCCAGCCATGGCCCTCCTCTCAGCCTCAGGTCTCCCTCTCAGATCCCAACATTCCAACTTCCTCTCCTAACCCCAAACCCCTTACATAAAAGGCCTCTTCAAGTAGTTCCACTATATTGGCAGAGTCCTCATGCAACAAGCCCAGAGAGGAGACTGGGAAATAGGTATGCAGCTTCTGTTTTAAAAAAAGGAGAAAAAGGAGAAAAAGATGTTGAGGAAGATGAAGAAGAAGACATAGAATAACAGTCTCTGCTGATTGAAAGGAACCTTAGTGGTTACTTAGTCTAACTCACTGAAAAAGATCTGGGAGTCTTAGTTGATCACAAGCTTAATATTAGTTTTGTTTTGTTTTTTAAATTGGGAACTCAGGGAGAAGAGATATATGGTATCTCAAATGAGTGAGGAGCCCAAAACAGTCCCTGAAGGTTTTGGGAATGATCCTGCTGTCAGGACTCCTACATGTGTGTGCACAAGCACACACACACAGACACACACACACACACACACACACATACCTCATAGTAGCTGAAGGAGTGGTTGGTGACAGCAAAGATGGGGATGATATTGTGCTGGGCAAGCAGGCGCACTAGGGTGGGAACCGATGGGTAGTCCTGCTGGTTGTACTGCGTGTAGGTGCCCGTGGAGTCCAGGAAGCAATCTTCGCTATTACGCTTCATGATGCCTGCCAGCACGTTGGCACCGTCCGCCTCGTAATGGAAGGCTGACTCTGTGGAGAACACCAGCAGGTGGGTGCTGTCTTTCCTCCAGCCAATGTCCTTCTGGGGAGGGTAAAGAGAAGCATACCTATTTAAAGGTGCCCTCTTCAGCCTTCCAGAACAGTCCTGAAGCAAGCCCTGCCTGCTCGCTGCCACGTGAATGAATGTCCCTGCGTCTCCCAGATAGTGGGAAACATCTATCTCTTATTTAGCTTGACCTCTTTATGACACCGATGTCAGGAGACAGGAAAGCCCATATAGCTAGCCATCTAGGTGGATGGTACAGGGCCTGGCGTCAGGAAGTCCTGAGTTCAAATTCAGCCTAGATACTAGCTGTATAATTCAGGGCAAGTTGCTTAACTGCTGACTCAGTTTCCTCAACTGTAAAGTGGGAATAATAATAACACCTACCTCTCAGGGTTGATGTGAGGATTAAATGAGCTAATATACTGCTTCGAGTTTTGCCCATCTTTAAAATCAGGATACTACTGCCTACCTTACAGAGCTGTTGTGGGAATTAAATAATTTAATGCGTTATTATCCCCATTCTACATCTGGGGAAACTGAGGCTGAGAGAGGTTAAGTATTTTAACACTCAGGGTCATACAGCTAATAAAAGTCTGAGTAGGTGGGTGGTGCAGAGCCTGGAGTCAGGAAGGCTTGAGTTCAAATTCAGCCTCAGATATTTACTAGCTGTGTGACCCAGGGCAAGTCACTTAATCTCTGTCTGATTCAGTTTCCTTGACTGTAAAGCAGGAGTAATAATAGCACCTATCTTTCAGAGATGATGTGAGGATTAAATGAGAAAATAATTGTAGAGACCTTAGCACAGTGCCTAGAACACACCAGACATTTAATAAGCACTTAATTCTTTTTTTCCTGAGGCAAGATTCAAACCCAAGATTCGGTGTTCTATCCACTGGGCTGTCTCGTCAGCTTAACTAACAGTTTTTCAAACTGTCCAGTTCAGTACAAAGGTGATGTAGTTTGATTATAGACCAAGTTGGGTACTGCCTGAGACCATCCCCTTGCCCATCACCCCCAGAGACCTTCCTATCAGATCAGAAATTCTTCACCTTTTTTTGTGTTATGGACTCCTCTGGCATTCTGGTGGTGCCTATGACCCCCTTCTTGGAATAATGCTTTCAAATGTTTTTAAATTTTTAAAATATAGGATTATAAAGGAAGCCAATTCTATTAAAATACAAGTTATCAAAAACCAAGTTATGAACATATTACAAGTTTCTGATGCAATGCTAGTGTGCTGTAAGAAATGACGAGCCGGTTGAGTTTAGAAAAACATGGAAAGACTTGCAAGAAATAACGCAGAGTGAAATGAGCAGAACCAAGAGAACACTGGATACAGTAACAGCAATACTGTTTGAAGAATAACTGTGAATTGCTAAGCTATGAACATTCAAATCAACCATGAAGTTCTGATAACAGAAAATGCTATATACCTCCAGAGAAAGAACTGATATATGGAAGTATGTATTGTATGGTTCTACATATATATTTGTATCAAATGTTGGCCTTCTCTAATGCGGGGTTGGGAGGGAAGGAGAGAGACAACTTGAAACTCAAAATGCAACAAAAAATAAGTAAAACATATATAAGATAAATTTAAAAAATATTACAAGTTCTAAGTTCACAGACCCTCTTGAAATCTATCTGTGCATCCCAGGCCTTAGAGACCTCCCCACCATCTATACAATGATGCTCTGTGTTTTCCTTCTTCCCAAAGAGGCCCAGAGACTAAGAAGGGACCTCTCAGTCACTCAGACTAATGTGTAGAAAAAGAAACCCCCTGACCCCCTAGCAGAGAGGGGGATGGGATAGGCATGGCCAGGCTGGCAGCTCCCACGCTGGGCTTACCGTGCACACAGCTGTCTGCAGAATGGCATCGAAGCCACCCTCAGGTGCATCGAGGTTGCCCGAGATTCGTTCCCGCTGCAGCTTGTTCCGGAACTCTTCCAAATCTTTTGTCAGGCTGATCACATTCTTGAAGGAGAAGGGTGGGTCACTGTTGGGCCAGGGCTCCTTCAGCCTTGGGGTGGGGAGGACAGAGACATCAGGTGGGAGAGGGTACCATACCTCTACATCTCCTCCCTGCTCAGTAAAGGAAGCCCTCCCTTGATTCCTAATACCATTCTTTATTTCTTGCTCCAGTGGGGCGCATGGAAATTGGGGAGCAGAATGTCATGCCTCCATGCCCCTTCCTTGTAGTCAGTGGGACCTCATTCAACCTGATCTCTATTATGAGGCAACTGAGACTTTCTCTCAAGATGCCAACATGCTAATGCCTTTTCCTCCAAGGGTACTGATATAGGGTGGGATATGTTTTATCCTTCTATGCTGGGCAGGGGGAGGACCTTCAGGACTGCCTGAGGGGAAGCACTGCCTTCCTCTACCCCCGTTGGCATCTTGAGGGAGGGAGCTCTCCTTTTACCCTCTCCTTTGACTAGCCCTGGGCTGCCACCCCACAAGCATCCTATGACTGGCCAATTCCTTTCTAGCCGAGCCCATGTTGATGTACCTCTGTGACTGATCTGACTGGGTGAGGTAGGGGTGGGGTGGGTCTGCCCATGCACCACCTGCCCAGGGACCTGGGCCGCCTTATATTCTGGGGATCAGTGGCGGGGTCAGCAATGACGGTGAATAGTTTCTCCCCCAATCTCAACTGCACTTGTACCAACTTAGGCTCACTTACTTGTCTGGCCTCATGTCTGTCTGTGGGACGCTGACTTTATCCACAAACTTGCCGAAGCCAATAGTGTAGTCACTCGTGAGCTGGCTTAAGACCCCGGCTGGGGAATACAGGACAATGAGGGGGGGACAGGGAAGTCCCTTGGATAGAACCCCGCCTCCCCCTCTCCTACAGGACAATGGGCCAAGGCTAAAGAACTAGGATCCTGCAAACCCCCATTCTGGGCACCAAGGGTACTTCAGGGACCCACTCGAGGAGGAGACTGGCTCTAATGGCAATTCCTTGACACCCTTGAGGGAGGAGAGTGGGGAGAGCTCAGTAACCCTGGGGAACACGTGCCTATGCATGGTCTGTATCTTCATAGCTGGGAAAGGAAACAGCTGAACACATTGCCAGTGGCCTGGCTTCCTGGGGATGTGCCTGGCCGTAGTGGTGATGCCTGTCCTACCCTTGCTTCAGATGCCCTGACATACCCAAGTTTTGGCCCATCTGCTTGAGGTTAGCAAGATCGTCGGACATGGAGTAGGAGAAGTCCATGAGAATATACAGGTCCACGGGGCTCTCGAGGGGCTCAAACACCTGAAACTCAAAACTTTGCTCCTCCCCGGGCCTCAGCCTCAACTGCATGGCTTGGGGTGACACCTGGCTCTTCTTCAGGGTGGTGTCGATCTCAGTAGACTGCCAAGCAGAACATGTAGAGACATGTACATTATACATTATACTAATGTATATGTGCATGCACATACATATACACACACACATAGACACACTGGGTGTGTGTGCCAAAGCTAGAGGGGGACACATGGCTTGAGCATCTTTCCCTGGTACCCTGGCCCTGCATTCCAGCAGGCATCACTCACTCTCACCTTGGCCCAGCTTCCTGCCCTGGACCCAGCTCAAAGTGACCCCCTCCTTTCCCAGGCAGGAGCAATCTTCTCTTCATCCCCTCCATGCCCCCTCCATGGAAAGCTGCCCAGGGGCCTCTATAAAACTATAGAATGTTACAGCTACAGATGAGGAAACTGAGGCCCAGCCAGATGAAGTGTCTTGCCCTTGACCAAGGTCACGTCGGCAGTGAGGAGTACAGCTGGGCTCAAAGCTAGGTCCCTTGACTCCAGTTCCAGGGTTCTTTTTTTTTTTTTTTAAAGGTAATTGGGGTCAAGTGACTTGCCCAGGGTCACACAGCTAGTAAGTATCAAGTGTTTGGTCTGAGGCCGGATTTGAACTCAGGCCCAGTGCTCAATCCACTGTGCCACCTAGCTGCCCCGCCAGGGTTCCTTTCTAATCCATTTTACAGATGAGAAACTTGGACTCAGAGAAGGGAAAGGACTTGCCCGTGGTCATCTGACCAATTAGTAACAGAGCATGGGACTAGGCCCAAAGTCTCCTTACTCCCTAGGCCAGTGCTTCTTCCACCAGACTAGGTTTCTTCATCATCTCAAATAGTCTTATGTAAAAAATAACCTTTCAGCATCCCCTGGGAAAAAAGGCAGGTGCTATTATTATTCCATTTTACATATGGGGAAACTGAAGCCAAGAGGTGAAATGGCTTGTCACAACAGGTAGGAAATCCTTTTTCTTTTTTTTTTTGGCAGTTGGGGTTAAGTGACTTGCCCAGAATCACACAGCTAGTAAGTGTCCAGTGTTTGGTCTGAGGCCGGATTTGAACTCAGGTCCTCCTGACTTCAGGACCAGTGCTCTATCCACTGTGCCACCTAGCTGCCCCTCAGGTAGGAAATATTGAAGGTAGAATTTGAACTCAGGTCCTTAGACTCTGTCTGGCACTCTCACTCACTGTGCCACTGTTGCCTGTGAGGATATGACTCTTTATTTCTAGCACGTGACCTCACTTTAACAACCATGCTGACCCCTCATCCCTGGCTCTCACCTCTGTGATCTGGAAGCTGCTTTCCTTGAACACCACACTTCCGGCCTCACAGCCCATGGCCAGTAGCTCTTCTCTGGTGTTACAGCGACGATCCTTGAACAGCTACTCAGTGGAAGAATGGAAAAGGGGATAGGATAGTTCTTGGTGGCTCTTGAACCCTCACCTGTTTCTCCATTCATACACTTGGCTTTCAGTTGATAACCTCCCCTAAGAGCTGTATCTAGGCCCAGACAACCAGGGCACCTGACACTGGTGTGAGAGGACATATATTCCATCTTCAGTCTTTTGTCAACCCTGAGCCCAGAGCTCTCACATATGAAGCATGATTATCTCTACTCTTCCAGCCCTAGGCTGCTATATCCTCTTCTGGAATGTACACTAGTGCATCTCTTTCTTTTCTAGGGCTTGAGGCCCAGGGCTGAGGGAAATGACTACTCCAGTACCTCCCTCCACTATCTTACCTCACCTGGTATTTCCCAACCTCAGCCATCTCCTAGCAGTTGGAGAGGGGGGGACCAGGTAGGGTGGACCAGCCTCTCTGGCCCTGGTGCAGCTCCACCTGACTGGAGAGGGTTGAACTCTGTACCTGAACCACAATGAAGGTGAATCCTGGCTTAATGAAAGCTCTTGAGGCCTTCTTGTACTGCAGGTGAGCACCCTCCCTGGCCTGGCCCACCCTACACCCTCTCCTGGGGGCAAGCTCCCCAGCAGTGGCATTGGAGGGTCTCCTATTCCCATCTGACCTTGTTTGCTTAGGAGATCTCTCTAGTCTTTACTACTTTTTTTTCTCTGCTTGCCTCAGGTGCCAGAAATGCTAATTATGGCTCTGCCCACTCATTCCTTTTATACAATATAACGCATGCATACAGTTTTTCCCTTTCCTGGACTCCATCCTGGGCACCAGAGTCTTGCAGAGGATGGGGTAAGTGTGGATCTGGCCACACGCTTGTAGGAAGGAATGTGGGAGAAAGCTGGGGTCCTGCCACAAGTCTGAGAGCGGGAAGGCACACCATGACTGGAAGGCCCTGAGGGGCAGGGACATTGTCGGGGGTCCTCACCTCATCAGTGCAGTAAGCACAGTCCTTATCTATACGGATGCACTCGGTACAGCTCTTCACCAGGGCCTTCTTGCAGCGATTAGCTAGACAGGGAGGGGGAGTCAAAGACAGGGGTGGGGTCAGAGCTGGAGAGGCCCCTGGGTCAAACAGCCACTCCCAGGGAAGAAGGGGCACCAGCTGGGTGGCTCAGGGTATCTTAAGCTTCACTGTGGGTGTTCGCCTGTATGTTAGTTTCCTGGTCATGAAATGGGGCCTCTAGCTGACCATGAGGTGCTTGGAGATATTTGGGAAGGGACTAATTATTGTGCAAATGATCTGTTCCTTCTCCCTCCTCAGAACTCCTATAGCACTTTGCTGATTCCTCTCTTTTGTCACTTATCACATTCCCCCCTCCCTTATCTTTATTTGTATACCTATCTCCTACTTTAGACTTTAAACTTCCTGAGGGGAGGGACTTTGTCTTATTCATCTTTGTACTTCCAGTGTGCCTAACAGTATATGGGAGATGCTCAATAAATGTCTGTTGGATGGATGGAAGAATGAATGAATGAATGAAAAGTGGTAGACAGAATGTGTTGGTGGGCTGTATGGTTAGGGCACCGAGTGACCCCAGAAATGCTTGAGAGGAAGGGATCCAACCTGGGTCCTCTGGGGTCTATTAGGGAAAAGTCCTCTGACTTACCCATGTTCCCTTGGAAGCTGATGCATAGCATTGCCCAGAACAGCAGACCAGCCCATGACCCTGGCCAGGGCATCCTCTTCCTCCTGAAACAAGCAGAACATTCATTTTGTATGCCTGTGTCATGAGCACCACATGGCTCAGGATGAAGAATGGCATCACTCCTTGAGATTTTCTGAAGATGCCCCTCTTCTCAGAGACTCCTTCCTGCCAGGTCATAGACTTGCAGAACTGTTGTCTCCCGTGCCCAGCTATGTTCTTTCTGTTGTGACACGTGGGCTTGATCTCCCCTTAGCTTTGACTGAATCACAGCTTGGCCTGGGACAGAGTGGGCAGGGGCTGGGATATCTCAGGTACGGGCATCAGTCTAGTTGGTGGCACAGGCTCCACCTTACCCAGCTGTCCCCTAGGCTTGGGCTATGTGGATGTCAGTGCTGGGAAGGTTTTGCTCAAGGGTTTCCCAATGGGATACAGGGGTCAGGGTGGGGAGGCAAAGAAGAGAGGGTCAGTCATTGGGCACTGTCATGCACTAGTCATGGTTGGCCCAGACCAATAGGATGAAATTTAGCATTTCCTTTATGCCTTTGTGCCAGCCCTTAAGTGGAGAGTGGAAGCCTGAGAAAACATGGAGAGAGAGAGGGAGAGAGACAGAGACAGACAGACAAAGACAGAGAGAGAGATAGATACAGAGCCAGAGAGACAGAGACAAAGACACATAGAGAGAGAGATGGAGAGAGACAGAGAAAGACAGAGACAGAAACAGAAAGACAGAGAGACAGAAACAGAGAGACAGAGGTAGAGACAGAGACAAAGACACATAGAGAGATGGAGAGAGACAGAGAAAGACAGAGACAGAAACAGAGAGACAGAGAAACAGATACAGAGACAGAGATAGAGATGGAGAGAGGCAGAGAGATAGACAGAGAAACAGAGAGAGAGAGAGAGAGAGAAGAGAGAGAGAGAGAGAGAGAGAAAAGAAATGGGGAGAGACAGAGAGACAGAGAAAGGCAGAGAGAGACAGAGAGGAGCATGTCCTTCCCTACTCCAGTGGGAATGTCAGCTCTTTGAACACTGGTCATCCTCATTTTAGGTTAGCCTCTTGTGGTAACTTTCACTTTTCCACCTTGAAAATTTACCTTAAGACATCCAGGGAACCACTATTTCCTATTTATTTGTTTAAAAAACCATAGCAGATTCTTTGTAGAAGTGAGGGATTATGAGTAAGGAACAACACTACATATGCATTTAGAGTCAACTGATGTTGATTTTACTAATCTGCTTCCCCTTCGTTTCCTTTTTATTCTTTGTTATGAGTAATGGCTTGATGGGGAGGGGTGGGTAGAGAGACATATTTGGAAATAAAGTCGGTGGAAAAACAAAAGACATCAATGAAAATTGAAAAAAACTTTTGAAAAAAGAAAAAAATAGGAGAAGCCAATCAGGGAAGCCTTAGGATGGTGGGGGTGGGTGGGGAAGAAGGGGTGTCTTTGAGATCATTTTACAATCTGAAGAGACCTGGGCATGAGTCACCTAGGCCAGTAGAGCTGAAAGAAATAGGGACAGCTAGGTGGCACAGTGAATAGAGAACAAGCTTGGGAGTCAGGAAGACCTGAGTTCAAATCTGACCTCAGACACTTGACACTTACTAGCTGTGTGACCCTAGGCAAATCACTTAACTCCAAAAAAGAAATACAAAAATCAGAGAACCCTACCACATTTTTCTAGAAGCCTTCTTTACATCTGGAATATATGATTTGTGAACCCAAATCACTCTTTCCATCTCTTTCTTGAGGACAGGTCTCCAATTAAAGTCAGGTTATAGTACCTACTGTTTCCAAGTATACCAAGCATGAAATGAATCGGGCTTGGTACCCAAGATGCCAAGACGGGCTGGGGCATTGCCCCTATTGATACACTGATTGTCCTTTCCACCACTGGCTGTTCTGTTGTAACCCTATCTCCCTCCAGTGTCTTTGCCCCGAGTGAAAGAATCCCTAGTTACAGCTCTAGTCTGTGGGGTGGAGCTCCTACAGTTATAGGATTTAGGACTGCAAGGGAACTGAGAGACTTTCTGACCCGACCTTTTCTTTTTCTTTTTTTCTTTTTTTTTCCCCGACCTTTTCATAATAATAACAGAAACAACTTATATTGCCCTTTCAAGTTAGGATAGTGCTTTAAATTGTTATTGAGTCATTTTTCAGTCATATCTGCCTTTCTGTGATCCCATTTGGGGTTTTCTTGGCAAAGATACTGAAGTGGTTTGTTTGCCATTTCCTTTTCTAGCTCATTTTACAGATGAGGAAACTGAGGCAAACAGGGTGAAAGTGACTTGCCCAGGGTCACACAGCTGATAAGTGTCTGAGACTAGATTTAATCTCATATAGATAAGTTTTCCTGACTCCAGGTCTGGCACTCTATCCATTGTGCCCAGTACTTTAAAAAGATTATCCCATTTCAGAAGGAAAGGGATTGACTCTTAGAGAAATGAAGGGACTGACTTGCCCAAAGCAGAAGAGTAACAATGCTTCTTAATTCAGTGGGAGAACTCCCTCGGGAGAGCTCAGTAACAGGGGGCCAGTGTGAGTGGTGTGTGGCTAAAGGTTCAGGAAAGAAGGTTCAGCCTCTTGTCAGAATAGTGCTTGGATCTAATGGGAGTGGTCCCTTCAACTCATGCCAGTCCTGGGGTTCCAAAGGTCATGGAGGCTGCAGTGATTATATTAATATTATATCCAGTCCAGAGGTAGAGGGAGCTCCTCAGGGCCAGAGACCAGGAAGGCGGAAAAAACCCTTGCCTAAGGGTAAGAAAGGAGCAAATAACTGTAGGATGGGTAATCCCTGAGCCAGTCAGGGTGTGGACTGTGGGGTGAAATGGCTTCCTAGAAGCCATGGGGTTTGTGAAATGCCGCACCCATACCCACCCTTACTTACAATGAAGCAAGGCAGACGCACACCTACACACCTACGGGCAGCATTATACAAAGATCCCAGGATGTCAGAGTTGGAAGGGTCCTTAGAGCACTTCCAAGATAATAATAACCAACATTGATAATGGTACTTTAAAGTGAACAAAGTGTTTTATATTTTGTATAACCTTTTTATTTTATAGATAGACTATTTTGCCCAAGGTCACCCAGCTAGTCAGTCCCAGGGACAGGATTTCTGATGCCAAGGCCAGAGTTTTTTCCAGTTTGCCACAAATTTTCACAATAACCCCTTACAAGTCTACTGCCCTTTACAATCTACAGAGCTCTTTCATGGGAATTATCTCATTTGACCCTCATAACAAACCCTGTGAGATAGAGCCAGGCTGGTCTTATTAAAGACCCATTTTCCAGATGAAACCCTTATATCAGAGTTTTTTTTCTTTTTTTCTTTTTTCTGATATGAAGGAGCCAGGTATATTTTGTTGTTCAGTTTTTTCCTAGTCATGTCTGACTCTTCATGACCCCATTTGGGGTTTTCTTGGCAAAGATACTGGATTTGCCATTTCCTCTTTCAGCTTATTTTACAGATGAGGAAACTGAGGCAAACAGGGTGAAGTGACTTGCCCAGGGTCACATGGCTAGTAAGTATCTAAAGCCACATTGGAACTCGGGTCTTCCTGACTCCAGGCCCACTGCTCTATCTACTGTGCCAGATATTTCAGGGGGCTTTAAATTTGCTCCTACCAGGCAGAACGTGGGCGATGAAATTTAGGTTAAATTACCTTCCTGAGTGGGACAGCCTAGAAGAGAACAGCAGTCCTCTGACTGCCGCTTCTCATGTGACATGACACACATTTGAACACACAAATATGTGACCTACAAACTTATGCCCATAGACAGACATACTTCCTTCAGAGAACACATGTGCTGGCTCCGTATGTATAGGTGCTGTGGGCTGAAGTCCCTGGGGTTGGGAAGCGTACTTGGAGGCAGGCCTCTTGAAGATGTCATCTGCCCCTCCTCTCATTCCCTCTAGCCCTCCCCACGAAGAGAGCTGTCCAGGCCCCCCACCCCCACCCCCCACCCCGTGCTCTGCCTGAGGGAGGCTGGCTCTTACTTGAGCCTGGAAAGATTGGCTGGGTCTCCTTCCTCAGACCCCGAGTATTGCTACCAAAGCTGCAGTCTAATTCTGCCTCTGAAACTCTGTGGCTGTGGTACTCTTACCCACATATGCTTGGGAAACGGAGTTTAACAACAAAAAAATGACTAAGAAGATGAACCCTCCATCATCATTTGTGGAGGCACTTCATGGACCCCCGGATTCCTCCATTCCCGCATCCTGCATTCATAGTTAGGAATTTCCTCATGTCAATCTAACTCCTTTCTCTGTACTAGCCCTAGATCCCTTAAGGATACCCAGTCATCACTTCCAGTCCTGCCTGGAGGAATAACAACAGTCAGACAGAATAGAAATGGAGCTGGAGGAGGAGAAACAGTCCTTTATGCTTCCTTCCCACCCCCCTCCCCCGGGGACTGTTGTGAGGCTCAAAGCCATGTGGATAAGGGACAGAGACTCAGATGCACCAGCATAACCCACCAGGGCATCCTCTTCACTCTGGAAGGGGCTTTGGGAAAAGGGGAAGCTTCCTGGAATAGTGGTGGTGGGAGATGGGATAGTGATGATCAACGGGACCAGAGGTAGAGCATGGGGAGGGTGGGAGCATTAATTTTCTTCATGTAGGTGAGTCTGTTTTGTTTTGTTAAGGCAATTGGGGTTAAGTGACTTGCCCAGGGTCACACAGCTAGTAAGTGTCAAGTGTTTGGTCTGAGGCCGGATTTGAACTCAGGTCCTCCTGACTTCAGGGCTGGTGCTCTATCCACTGCGCCACCTAGCTGCCCCCAAGTAGGTGAGTCTGGAGCAGATTTTGAAAGGGGAGATATGAGGTTTGGCAGAGGGAAGAAAAGGGTCAGGGGACATAAGCTGACTGTAGGTCAGAGCAGGAGCACCCCTCCAACACCAGCACCCCTTGGGCTTGTCCCATGTAGGGCCAGTTGAGCTGGGTAGCTGCTTCCCATTTCTTAGTAAACAGCCCCGTGGGCAGTCCACTCAGAGTCCCTAGTCCCTAGCTCCCTGGGACATCTCTGCACCTTCGTCAGTGAATAAGTTCCTCAGTGCTTTCCTTCCAGAATGAGCCAACTTCACCTCTCCCTTCCTTCTCACCCCTGCACAGAAAAGCAATGTGGTACAATGGATAGAGTGCTAGATCTGGAATCAGGAAGACCTGGGTTCAAATCCCACTTTTGACACTTATTAGCTGTGTGTCAGTAGTTAATCTCTCTGAGCCTCAGTTTCCTTATCTATAAAATGGGACTAATAATGCCCAGAGGACCTCCTACCTCACAGGGCTGTTGTAAGGCTCACAGCTCTGTGGGAGAAGCACTTGGCAAACTTTAACGCCTATAGAAGTTCAGTTGTTATTCTCTCTGGTAGAACCAAGGCTTAGGGGCTATGCCTCTTCCTCCTTGCTCCCTCCCCACCTCCCCTTTGAGCTCATAGCCCCTGAAATGCCCAGATCAGCTTAATTCCAGAAGATCTCCACCACTCTTCCATTACTTCCTGGGGAAAGCCATTATTTCACTGGCAGGACAGGCCATAAGGTGCCAGGGCCACTGAGTACAGGGCGTTGGCAAATGCCAACCTTTCAGGAAGGGGATGAGAGGGAACAGAAGACCCTGTCAGGAATCTCCCAACCCCCGCTAGAATGGAAAAGCATTTGGGGAGCAGCTTTACTCTCCTCTGGGGGGGTGATGGTGGTGGTAATTAACAGAGTGGGCGTCTAATTAAATCCACCCACCCACCTTGCATGCATGCCTGGACTCCTAGGCAAAGTTCTCGCAGGAACTTTTCTGGAGGCAACCGCTGCCAAGCCCTGTGGCCCCCAGCCTCCCTCTTCCCACCCCAGCCCCCTTTCCCCCTCCCCTGCCCCAGTGCCCAGCCCTTAGGAGAAGTGGGGCAGCGGTTGGCAGGCTTGACATACCTTTGCTGGGGTCTCCTCCTTTCTGCTTCTGATTGTCTTCCCCCCTCCTCCCTAGCTATAGGGAGCTGCTCTCCTGTGTGTGAGTATGTGTATGTGCGTGTGAGTATGTGTGTGTGAGTGTGTGTGTGTGTGTGTGTGTGTGTGTGTTAAAGAGAGAGAGCGCACGACACTGTCAGAGAGGGAAGGAGGGAGGGAGGAAAGAAAGGAGGAAAGAACAGAGAGACATTGGGGTGGGCAGAGAAGAGGCAGCTTTATCCGGCTCAGGTAGGAGGGCGCTGGTGAGTCACTCAGCACGCATTCCTATGCGATGCACACCTGTTCAGGCAAGAGCTGAGCTCCGCCGTCTCCTCTAGGCTGCACCCCCCCTCCCTCCAGGAAAAGGGCTGGTGTTCCAGCAGGGCATCACCCCGCCCTGTGGGCACTGGGAGGTAGTCAGCAGGGAGGGAGGTGGGAGCAGGACTGTTCAAAGGGGCGGAGGAGTGGAAACGGCTCCCAGTCCCTGCTCCTTACTGAGTGGGGAGGAGGAGGAGGATGGGGAGGAAGAGAGAATGTTTTGTTTTCAGAACAGAAGAGGAGGAGTCAGCCTTCCCTCTCCCACCCTTTCCACCAGCTTGGGGGACTCACTCAGCAGAGGCTTCCCCGTTGAACTCCTGGGCTCTCAGCTCAGGTACCTGGGCTGCTCTGCCTTGCTGCCAACTTTTGAAAAGCTCATTTGCTGCCCACTGTCCCTCTGGCACCTCCTCACTGTCCTCGGAGCTCTTCCTCCAGACTTCCAAGGCTGGTGCCTGAGGATAATTAAACGTCTCCTAAGACTAGTCTCCAACAGTCCCCACCTCTCAGCTCTGAATTATCATTAAAAGGTGACCCAAAAGTGCAGGTCCCACTTTCTGTTGGAGAGGGATGCTGACAACTGTGCCCCTTCCCTCATCTTGCCAGCCTGGTAAGGGAACTTGGATTTACCAAGTCTGGGACAAAGTTGGGGAGTGTGGGCTCTTCCATGGGGACCTGGTGCAGTGTGGAGAGAACACTGGAGGGGGCAGCTAGGTGGCGCAGTGGATAGAACACCGGCCCTGAATTCAGGAAGACCTGAGTTCACATCCGGCCTCAGACACATAACACTTACTAGCTTAGCTGTGTGACCCTGGGCAAGTCACTTAATCCCATTGCAGAGAGAGAGAGAGAGAGAGAGAGAGAGAGAGAACAAGGTGGACTGAATGCCACCCTTCCAAGGAGTTTTCCAGGTCCCTCTGCTTGTTGGTGTTGGCACTTTCTCCCTTGAACCGTACGTGGTATATTGCACCTGTCTTAGGTACTTCAATAATATTTTGTTTCATAGTTTTCTGTGTGTTTGTTCTTCTATATAACACAGGAGCTTAATAAATATTTACACTGAAAAGATGTTAAGTCACCATATAAATGTAAAGCAAGGTATATGCCCCATACCTGCAATGCACTCCTTCCTCACCTCTACCTCAAAGAATCCCTTACTTCCTTCATTTTTTTTTAATTTTTAGGCAATTGGGGTTAAGTGACTTGCCCAGAGTCACACAGCTAGTAAGTGTCAAGTGTTTGGTCTGAGGCTAGATTTGAACTCAGGTCCTCCTGATTTCAGGGCTGCTGCTCTATCCACTGCGCCACCTAGCTGCCCCCCTTACTTCCTTCAAAGCTTGGCTCAGCAGCCACCTCCTACAGGAGGCTTTGCCTTAATGCCCCCTCTTATTTGGTCTCTTCCCCCACCACCAAAATTACTTGGTGGAGCAGAGCACTGACTGACCTAGAAGACTCCCGAGTGCAAACCTAGCCTCTGATACTTGCTAGCTGTGTGGCCCTGGACATTTCATTTAACCTGTTTGCCTCAGTTTCCTCACCTGTAAAATGAAGATAATAATAGCACCTACCTCTCAGGGTAGTTGTGAGGATCCAACAAGGTGATTGTAAAGTGCAAGGGGTCTTTATATTTGATTTGAAAGGTAATAGTGAGTCACTGCAGTTCATAGAGTGGGGGTGACACAGTCAGACCTGCACTTTAACAAAATCCCTGTGGTGGTTGAGTGGAGGATGGATTGGAGGGGGTAGAGACTGGAGGCACAGGGAGACCGTAGGTACTGCAATATTCTAGGTGGAAGGAGGTAAGAGCTGGTACCAGGGCAATGGCTATATGAGTGGAGAAAAGGGGGTGTATATGAGAATTGTTGTGAATGTAAAAATGGCAAGATTAGGCAAATGACTGGATATGTAGGGTTGCTGAGAATGACGAATAAAGGATGGCCCTGAGGTTACTAGCCTGGAATAGAGGGCAGATTAGTGGTGCCTTCAACTGTAATAGGAAAGTTGGGGAGAATTTTTGATAATGTTGCATTTGAGATGAATGCCGGAAGTCAAGTTTGAAATGTTCAACAGGCAGTTTGAGATGTGGGACTGGAGCTCAGAAGAGAAAATAAGGTATATATAGATCTAGAAAACATTTCCAGATAATTAATGATTGAACCCAAAAGAGATGGTGTGTGCCACCAACTAGGTGGTACAGTGGATAAAGCTCTGTGCCTGGAGGCAGGAAGAGCAGAGTTCAAATCTAGCCTCAGATACATACTAAGCGGTGAGAGTAAGTTACTTAACTTCTCTCAGTCTCAGTTTCCTCAACTGTAAAATGGGGATAACAAAAACACCTAGCTCACAGGATCGGCGTGATGTTCAAAACGAGATATTTGTAAAGGTTATGTGAACCTCGAAAGTGAAGAAAATGCTGAGTGGTGGTGGTAGAGGGAGATTCTGGGAGTGGCAACTGGAAATGAGAATTCTGACTCCCCACCATGACCAGTGATTTGGGGGTAGGAGAGGAAGAGTAGTCAGTGCGGTAGAGCGTGGTGAAGAAGGTGATATTTTTGGGAGTCAGGTCTCATGAATGCCAGAAGATGAGAGGAAAAAGTTTCTGTTGAAATGAAGTTTTTAAATTATGGAGCAGGCATTCCAAAGGGAAAAGGAATAAGTATTTATATAGTGGCTACCATGTGTGCTATGCACTTTTACAAATATTATCTCATTTGACCTTCTCTATTTTTTTTTCCAGGTAATTGGGGGTTAAATGACTTGCCTAGGGTCACACAGCTAGTAAGTGTCAAGTGTTTGGTCTGAGGCTGGATTTGAACTCAGGTCTTCCTGACTTCAGGGCGGTGCTCTATCCACTGTGCCACCTAGCTGCCCCTCATTTGACCTCAACAACCCTAGGAGGTAGGTGCTATTATTATTGCCATTTTACAGTTGAGGAAACTGAGGCAGAGGTTAAGTGACTTGTCTAGGGTCATACAACTAGTGCCTGAAGTTGGATTTGCACACAGATCTCCTAATTCCAGGCCTAGCACTTTAATCACTGTGCCATGAGCTGTTACAGGGCATAGTCAAAGGTTCAGTTCAGAGTCTAGGATGGAACGCTGAGATTGGCCAATAGTGTTGAGGTAGTTGGGAGTAAGGGAGAGGACATCTGTGGTAGGGGAAAGGTATGTGTTCTTCAGTAGCCAGGTGTTGGGAAGGGATAGAATTAGGGACTATTCCTACCTTCCTTGCAAAAAGCATCAAACGCTAATAGAGCCCAGACATAGAAAAGGAAAGGAGAGTCAAAGAAGGAATAAACGGTGATTGGAGTATGTCAGTCACAGTCCAGGGAGGCAGATGATTCAAGGTACAAGACAGTCCCTCAAGGCCCGATTTCTTGGAATGTGGTGTTGTGGCGCCCTGGAAGAGGAGGTCCAGTACAGGCCACCAGTTCAGGGGCAGGTGGTGTTAGTGCACAGCCAGACCTGGAGATCCGCAGGGGATCCAAGTGGGAGCTGAAGGTGTGCCTTAGCTTTAGGGTTCACAGGTGAAAATAACACTCCTTAGAAGGACAAGAGGCAGCATGGATTAATGGATAGAATCAGGAAGACATGTACTCAAGGCCTATCTCTGATGTTTGTGACCATGGATAAAATCGCTAAACCTTTCAGTGACCTAGGAAAGTCTCTGAGCTTATAAACATAGGTGTGGGCAGCATATTTTATCAGGGTGTGCACCCAGAGAATTTTCATTTTTCTTGGAAAATTTTTTTTTCATTTTGAACTTAATGAATTCCCTTCGCTCCACCTTCCCCACCAAGAGAACATTTTCATATACAAGTGGAACAGAAAAATAGCCTTTAATATATGAAACTGTGACCCTCTCATCCATGTCATTTGTTTTGTTAAAGCATACGACTAATAAAGTATAATAAATTCAACACGTTATTTTTAAATTCAATTTTGTTTTATTTTCATTTTCAGATTTCCTCCCAACCCTCTCCCCTACTTTCTGAGAAGTCAAGAGAACAATAAAACCCATTACAAATATGTATAGACATGCAAAATAAATTTGTGCATTGGTCACGTTCCAAGAAAAAAAAACCCAGAAAATATGCTTCCATCTGCACTCTGGGTCCAGCTTTTTATGTGGAGGTGGATAGCATGTTTCATCACAAGTTCTTTGGAATTGTGCTTGGTTACTGTGTTGGTCAGAGTTCAGCACATTACTTTCAAAGCTGTTCTGCTTGCTTAATGTGGAATTTCCTCTGTTTTCTTCTGTTCATTTTAAAAATGCTTCAGTAACTCTTTTTTTTTTTTTTGCAACAATAACACTAACTTTCCTCCCAATCGCCCTTCTCCCCCAGCTCCCACAATTCTATCAAACACGATCAAGTGAAAAAATTTGTTTACCATGTCCAAATATGTGTGTGTGTATATATATATATAATTGTAATTGAATCAGTTCATATATACATATATGTACATTTAACTCAGTCTCATTCTGTACACTGAATCCATCTCCTTCTGCTGAAAGCTGAGTATATATCTCATCATCAGCCCTCCTGAGTTGCCGTTGGCCACTCCATCGATCAGAGTTAAAGCTTTCAAAATTATTTTTCTTTACAATGTCGTTGTCATATAAATTGTTCTCCCAGTTTTGCTCATTTCACTCAGTATCGGTTCATACAAGTTTTCCCAGATTTCTCTCCAACCTCCCCTTTCACTATTTCTTACACTGTTCCATTATCTATCCATAATCATGGTATATGGCTACAGACCATAATTTGTTCAGTCATTCCCCAGTTGCTGTGCACCCAGTTTTCAGTTGTTTTGTTGTTTTAGCAGTTATTTCTTTGTATACGTGGGTTTAGATCCTCTTTCTCTGATTTTTTTGGAGGACAGGCCTAACTAGTGGTATCATGGGTTCAAAGGCACAGTTTAATAGTTTTAGTGCATAGTTCCAAATTGATTTCGAGAGTAGTGGCAGGGGCAGCTGGGTGGAGCAGTGGATAGAGCACTGGCCCTGGAGTCAGGAGGACCTGAGTTCAAATGTGACCTCAGACACTTGACACTAACTGTGTGACCCCGGTCAAGTCACTTAATTCTGATTGCCTTTGCCAAAAATAAAAAATAAAAATAAAAAAAAGTGGTGGTACCAATTTACAACTTCAACAATGAATCAATATGCCTGTCTTCCTATAGCCCTTCCAACAACTGTCATTTTATATCTTCACCTTTGTTCGTCTGATAGGTGTGAGGTGCAATCTAAGAGTTTAATTTGCAATTTCTTTAATTAGTGATTTGGAGTATTTTTTATATAGCTGTTGATATTTTGTTTATATGTTTTCCTTTGAGAAATGTCCATTTATAGCTTTTGACTTTGTTTATTGGTAAATGCTTGTAATTGTAATTGAATCAGTTCATATATACATATGTGTACATCTACATGTTAAATCAGACCTTTATCAGGGATGTTTGTCACAAATACTTTTTTCCCCAATTAATTTTTTCCTTTCTAATTTTAACTGAATTGATTTGTTTGTACAAAAACTTAACAATTTCTATCTCACATAAAATAGGCAAGAAAAAGCTTTTACAGTGGAAAGTAGGAGAGGAAGGGGATAGGAGAAGGGGGCAGTGATAGAAGGTACAGCAGACTAGAGGAGGGAGTAGTCAGAAACAAAACACATTTGAAGAGGGACAGGGTGAAAGAAGAAAGAGAATAGAATAATTGAGGGAGGGGAGAATATGGAGGGGAACACAATTAGCAATAGTGACTGAAAAAAATTTTGAAGGCTTCATTTCTCAAACATATAGAGAACTGAGTCAAATTTATAAAAATAAGAGCCATTCCCCAACTGATGATCAAAAAATATGAAGCTTTCAGATGAAATAATCAATGCCATCTATAGCCATATGAAAAAATGCTCTAAACTACTACTGATTGGAGAAATGCAAATTAAAATAATTCCGAGGAACTACCTCATACCTATTAGATGGGCTAATAGGACAGAAAAGGAAAATGACAAATGTTGGAGGGCATGTGGGAAAAATGAGACATTAATGCAGTGTTGGTGGAGCCGTGAACTGATGCAACCATTCTGTAGAGCAATTTGGAACTATGCCCACAGGGCTATAAAACCATGCATAGCCTTTGACCTAGCAATACCACTACTGGGTCTATAGCCCAAGGGATAAAAAAAAAAAAAAAGAAAAAGGACCTATATGTATAAAAATATTTATGGCAGCTCTTTTCTGGTGGCTAAGAATTGGAAATTGAAGGGATGCCCATCAATTGGGGAATGGCTAAATAAATTGTGGTGTGATTATGATGGAATACTATTGTGCTCTAAGAAATTATGAGGAGGCTCTCAGAAAAACACAGAAAGACTTACATAAACTGATGTAAAGTGAATCGTACTGTGTACAAAGTAACAGCAATATTGTTCGATGATCAGCTGTGAATGACTTAGCTATTCTCAGCAATACAATGATCCAAGCCAGCTCTGAAGGACTTACCATGAAAAATGCTATGCCTCGCCAGAGAAAGAAATGATGATGCCTGAATGCAGATTGAAGCATACTTTTTCTTTTTTACTTTATTTTTCTTTAGGGTTTGGTTTTATTTTTGTTTTGGTCCATGTTTTCTTTCACAACATGACAGTATGGATATGTTTTGCGTGACTACACATGTATAAACTATATTGAATTACTTGCCTTCTCAATGAGGAGGGGTGGGGAGGGAGGAAGGGAGAGAACTTAGAACTCAAAAAGTTTTAAAGACAAATATTAAAGCCGTTTTTGACATGTAACTGGGGAAAAATAAGATACTAATTAAAAAATGCAGACAATAAAAAAAAACCTTTACAATTCCACAGAATCAAAACTTTCCACTGTCTTCTGTGATCCTCTCTGTCCCTTGTCTGGTTGTGAATTGGTCACAAACTCTGTAGTCATTAAAGGTATTTTCTTCCTTGCTCCTGGGGCTGAGAAGCGAAAGGCAATTTAAGCATCTACTGTCTGTGTGCCAGGCATTGCGCTAAGTGCTTTATAAATATCATCTCATTTGATCCTCACAAAAATCCTGTGAGGTAGGTGGTATTATCCCCATGTTACAGGAGATGGAACTGTGGCAGATGTTAAGGGACTTGCCCAGGGTCATACAGTGTGTACTTGTTTGAGGCTGGATTTGAATTCTGGTCCAGGCCCAGTACTCTATCCACTGTGACACCTAATTGCCTCTACTAATGATAAAAATAATAATATAATGCCTCCTCTAATTTATTTCTATGACCTTTTATATCTAAATCATGAATCCATTTTGAATTTATTAAGGCAGGTAGGTGGAACAGTGATAAGAGCATTAGGGCCTGAAGTGAGAAGACCCGAGTTTGAATCCTGCCCTCAGATACAGATGAACTGTATGACCCTGGGAATGTCACTTAACTTCTCTCAGCCTCGGTTTTCTCATTTATAAAGTGGGGAATAATAACGGCACTATTTTCTAGGGTTGTTGTGAGGATCAAATAAATAATACATGTAAAGCACTTCACTACATAAATGCTAGTTGTTATTACTGCGATATGGAGGAGGAAGGGAGAGAGTTTGGAACTTAAAGTTTTTAAAACACATGTTAAAAATTGTTTTTACAGTTAAGTGGGGAAAAAATAAAATAAAATACCAAATATTACTGTGGCATGTGGTGGGAGATCTTGGCCTACACCGCATTTCTGTGATTAGCTTCTGTATGCAGTATACCTAATCTGTTCTATTGATTGACTTTTCTATTTTTTTTTTAGCCAGGACTAAACTGTTTGGATGATTATTTCTTTGTAGTATTGCTTGAAATCTGGTACTGCTAAACCTCTTTTCTTCCCACTTTTTCCCATTATTTCTCCAGTATATTTTTAAGGCAAACATTTGATGAACATTATTTTTATTCACCAAACTAAAGAAATTAAAACTTAACTAAACTTAATTTTAAAAGATTAACAACTAAACTTTGCTTTAAAAACATAAACTTGAAAAGCGAGACAAAATATCAAAATTTTTTGAGCCATCAGTGTGTGCCTGGGCAAACCTGGCACACCTAGGACATATACCCTTTGAAGGCAGACATGAGTTGTTGCATCCACATCTGGTGAAGAGGATTTCCACACTGGGAGTTTGAACAACAACAAAAGGTTTCCAAAGCTGGAAAACAAATGAACTGGTTACAGGAATTCAGGTCCTTGCTCAAAGCCAGAAGCACTTACATCATTGTACTTACTTGGTCTGGTCATAAGTTCATATATTTGGAATTGGGAGGGACCATTGAAGTCCTTTCTTTCGAGGCAGTTTCAATGGTTAGATTTGTTTCTATTTTTTTTTTTCAATTCAATTCAACAATTATTGAACATCTCTACATGCAAAAGCAGTGTGCTAAGTCCTGGGAGGGACAAAAACAAAAATGAAAGATTCTGACCTCAAGGAGTTTCCATTCTATTCTGCAGACATATGCACACGGATAGGTAAATACAAAGCACAGAAAGAATTAAGTAATTTCAAGAGGAAGAAAGAGAGAACACAAGTGCTGAGATTGGGGGAGATGGGGCAAAGAGTGTCAGAAAAGGTCTTCTTTCACCGATGCCTTTTATTTTATGGGCAGGGCAGTGGCAAAGTAGAAAAGAGCACTGCACCTATAGTCAGGAAGATCCGAGTTCAAATCCTGCCTCAGAGACTTACAAACTGTGTGACCCTAGGCAAGTCACTTGACCTTTGTCTGCTTCAGTTTCTTCCCTGTAAAATGGAGATCTTAATAGCATCTACCTCCCAGGGCTGTTGTGAGGATAAAATATTTGTAAAACACTACATAAATGCTAGCTATTACTGTTATTTTTGCACCAGTTATTTCCACATTCTCCTTCACTGAACTTTTTCTTATAACAAAGAAAAACAAGAAAATCTACCAACAAACCTACTACACTGGCTGTAATCTCTTGCCTCACTGCCAAGAGGAAATACATTTTATCATCTGTGCTCTGAAGATCGAGTGTTTCAGTTACGGTATTCTAGTTATTTTATTTTCTCTTGCTTCTTTCTTCATCCTGCAGCACCTCCTCCATGTCTTCCAACGTTTCTCTGAATTTCTCCTATCAAAGCATGATAGTTTTCCATTACATTCCCAGACAGCAATTTGTTCAGCCATTTCCCCAGTCGACGGGTAACCATTTGGTGTCTAGATTTTTGCTATTGCTTCTATTTTCACTCCCGTATGTGGGTGACAGTCTAAGCTCTCGCCTAGAAAAGTACCCCCTTCCCCAGTCTATCTCTGTTGAAATCTTTCCTTTCCTTCAAGGCCCAATTCAAGTCCCACCCCCTCTATCAAGCCTTCCTGATTCGCTAGTTGGAAATGATCATATCCTCCTCAGGCTCCTCACAGCACTTTGTATGGACCACTTCTTTGTACCAACTTAACTTGCATTATACTGGCACGGTTACTACTGTGCTAGATTATAAGCCTCTTCAGGGCAGGGATGCTTATTTCTTCATTGCATCCTCAGCCCTTTGCACAGTGCCCCGTACACAGTGATTAATACTTGTTGAATTAAATACTCATGTTGATGATACATTGAGCTCACAATCTCTCAACCTTCAACTCCTAGCTTTGTTTCACAGCCACCCCCCAGCAGAATTCAATCCAATTTAGTAAGCATTTAGTAACTTCATTTTACTTGTAAGGCACTATGCTAGGCACTGAGGATACAAAGCCAAATAACAGGCCCTGCCCCCAAGGAGCTTACATTCTACTGAGGGGGGGAATAGATAATAAAATATACACAGAAAAGTAAATACAAAGGACATACAAAAGATACAAAGGAAAAAAAAACTTTGGTGGAGAACACTGAACCGGAGAGATTGAGAAAAACCTGGTGGAGGTAACATCCAAGGAGGGGAAATGTGCCTCCAGCATGGCGCCAGGAGGTGGAATGTCACGTGCCAGGGCAGGCTAGCAGGCCAGCCTGGCTGAAAAAGAGCTCGTGGGGTGAGGAGTAACAGGGAACAAATTTGAAAATACAGGCTGGAGCCAAATTGGGAAGGGATTTAAATGCCAAACAGAAGAATTCCTATTTTATTCTAGAGGCATGAGGAGCTGCTGCTGCAGCTTCAAGAACAAGGGAGCAACACAGTTGGACCTGTGCTTGAGGAATGTCAATTTGGCAGCTGTGCATCAGGTAGCTTGGAAAGGGGATGATGGACTAGAGGCAGGACAACCAGCTAAGAAGGAAACTATTACAATCATATGATGGAGCAGTGACGAGGGCTTGAACCAGGGTGGTGGCTACGGGAGAAGGGAGAAACAGACCAGATGCAAGAGACGTGGAGGCAGAATCAATAAGACTTGGCAACTGATTGGGAACAGGGAGTGAAGAGTCAAGAATGACTGCAAACCTGGGCGGTGGAAGGATGGTGGTGTCCTCAACAGAAACAGGGAAGGTATTTTTTTGATGATGAGTCTGAGTTGCCTATGGGACATCCAGTTGGAAATGTTCCAGTAGGCAGTTGAAGATTCAAAGCCGCACCTTAGAACTCTCCTGGGAAGTGCTCCATCTCCAAGATATTGAACTCTGAAATTCCCCTCCCGCTAATCTCTCACTGCTCCTGCTGTTCCCCAATTCTGCCTTCTCTTCCCTGTGCCCCTCCCTATTCTTTCAGTTCATCACCAGTGTTCTGGCTTCACTAGCCTCCCTACCCATTCTTGACCTCCTGGTCAATCATTTCAACAATGTACTTTTTATCCACCCTTGAAACTCTCATCCTCTTGACCTTCCTCTCTCTTCTCATACACCACAGAAAACCTTTGCCTGGCCTGCTCCAGGCAGAGCCGATAAGCCCTGCTAGAGAATAATGAAAGCATGTTGATTGAATCTATCCTACACCCATGCCACTGGAATTTCAGAAGGGGTCTCACTGCCATATCTCTATTCTTGGTCCTAAAAGCCTTCCCCATGCCAACAGCACCAAACTAATAAAAGCCTCCTTCTTTCCCCAACCCTTCTGCTCTTAACAGCAGATGACCTTGCCTATCAGGGCCATCTGATGTCAACTCCCTCAACTTTACTCCTTAGAGCTCTCAAATCTGTCCTTACTCTCTGCTTTCATTAGTCTCCATTTTTAGCAACTCTCTCATTCCATTTCACGCCTTTGATTCCTCCTTATTCTAAACATCATTCCCTGAATTCTGTTATACCCTTAAGCTATTGTCATCCCTTTCACTGGCAAACAGGTACAAAGAGATATCTATTCCTCACACCTCTGCTTCCCTAGAACTTGGCAAGGCATTCCCCCCAACACACTCCTCAGACTCCCCACTCAAGGTCTAAACCTGTAATACCTGACACCATCATTCACTCTCTTGCCTTACCCATCTCCCCTGTTTAGTCTATCTATCCCAATACACCCTTTTCCGTTCATCCTTTCCTTTTCCATCATCACCTCCCTAAATCAGGCTTGGATTCATTGCCTCTTGCTTTCTACACCTTATCAATAGGTTTTTAAGCGGTCTCTGCCTCCAGCTTCTCCTCTCCCCAAAGGACATCACTACCAGAAAATCTTAATGTACAGCTTTGATTATATAACCCCTCTGTTCAAATACCTCTCATACATTTAACCCATATCCTAATGTGGGTTATTCTTATTTGATTTTTTTATCTTTCCCATGAGATTATGAATCCTCTGAGGGCAGAGCCACAGCCTTATTTGTCTCTGTATCCCTGCCAGTGCCTGACACTGCTTATTAAATGTTGAGTTGCGTTTTTGCCGTTTCATCTGTAAAATGGGGGAAGTGGACTAGATGACCTGTATGGCCTTTTCCAGTTCTAAAATTCTGTGATCCTCCTGGGGCCTGGCAAGGTGGGCAGCAGCACAGTTGTCTCTCCAGGGCTAGACCCTTGCCAAGAAGTCAGATAGGAGAAAATCATGTATGTGGGGGAAGTCTGGTAAGGGACAGACACTCCCTCTCTATTTGTTGTCTCTGGTATGTGGGGATGGTGTCTGGATTTCAGATTTTGATCTGGGTCCTTCCTGGGCACATGGAACACATAACTGGAGCCAAATTGGCTTGCAGGGGCTTCTGAATTCCCCAGTGAGTGGAGCCTGAGTCAGATGCTTAATGAAGCCCATAATTCCCTAATGTTCTCAGTGGTGGACACAGGGGAAGACACTGACTCTGTTTTTAGACCTCAATTATAAATACCCATAAGTCATAGGCAACCACATCTACAAGATAGATAGCTACCCATATCTAATGAACTACCAAGAATGCAACTCAAGCTAAGACAGTTGGCAAGGTTTCATGCTCAGTACAAAGCCTGTGAATTGTCCTTGTGGGCAATGCGTTTTTGTATTGCCCCAAACACCAGATAACGGTGGTCTACATATACTTAGCTAGCTTGGAAGGGCAGTTACCATTTACAGTCGCTGGCCTTCATACAAGGTAGCAGCTGAATGATGAGATGAGTCAAGTCACAGCTGAATAGGGGAAGAATGACAGGGAGTCAGAAACCAGGGTCGAGGTGTCGAACAAGGCTCCAGCACTGAATACTGCATAAGACCTGCTTCAGCAAAGTACTCGGGCCTTAAGCAGGGCTCTCTGCATCATGGAAATGATGCTGTTCTTCACAGCGCAGCTTCCTTCGCTTGACACTCAGCCTTCCCCCAAAAGTGCAAAGTTTAGTTACCAGAGAGAAAAATAAAAATAAAAGATTTCCCTTTGGGATTAGGCTGGGAAACCTAGTTTAAAACAGGGAACGGCTCTAGAGGTGGCTGTAGGGCAGAGATAACAAGGGGAGAGGAAGGGTGGGGCGGCTAGGAATTCTCCTATGAGATACTTTTATGTAAACAATGAACAACTACCCCACCATAGCGGAGGTGATTCATCTCCCCGGCTACTTTAAAGCCTGAAAGGCCAGGAGCACACAAGGTACCAAAGGGCTGGGACAGCAATATCAGCAACAGAGAGAATGCCACACCCTTCAACCAGAGCTCTACCAAACCAAGCCCACCTCCCCCAAATTATACTTGACCTGTCAGTAACAACTCTGACTGACAATTAGGAAGCCTAACTTACTGTGAACTTGAGAAGTGCCCAGGGGAGTTTCTACACTTTCCCCACAGGTGGAGAGTGGAGAGAGAGAAAGAGAGGAAAAGAGGGTGGGAAATACTGGGAATAGCTACTTGACAAGGTTCAATGTTCAGGGTATTCAATGGCAAAAGGGTAGTTGGCTTGGTACACGCTCTCTGCTATACTTTCCTCTTTATCCTCAACCCTGCTACTGGAGGTGATACTAGGGTACTAGGTACTAGCTTCAGTTGTGTCTATAGAAAATTCCTTGGCCACTCTTCTCCTTACCAGTGCCTTGGACTCACGAATCCTCTGCACGGATCTCTCCTCCCCGCATATACTACAAGAGCACAAATGCTGCCCCACTCTGTCATCAAAGCCTCCAAGGCAAAACTTCACATTTGCTTAAAGACTGAGTCTGTAGAACAAGAAACTACCTGGGATGCTGGGCTATATTGATATAGCACTTTTAATAGAGCAACAGATGCCAAATTAACATGGCTGAATGCAGTCTGTACTGCCCCGGATCGGCAATAAGGGTCCTTTTGGATGACTAGGCCACAGATTCTCTCACTAGGACTAGAAAGAGAATGTTTTGTGAAAGTTGGCAAGACAGAAACCCATCCCTAGCTGATGGGAAGCTCTTTGGAAAGCCTTAGTCCAGTGACTGCATGGGTTGCCATGTCCAAGGGGGCACTCCACATCTTGGGGTCACAGTCCTGGCAAAGTCCTGGGGTAGCATTTCCTGTCCTTCAACAAGAAGTACGCCCAACCCTGTAGCAGGTCCGTCACTGCTTGGCTTTCTTCACAATGGTGCCCACGGCTGAGATGACGGTGGTCTTGGAGCCACTAGCACTAGTTGTCACAGTGACAACGGCTGGCAGGGTGGCTGTGGTGGTAAGGATGGTAGGCTGGGCTATCGTCGTCACCGGGATAGCAGAATCCCACTTACTCTTCCTCTTCTGAGCATCTAGATGAAAAGCCAAAGAGAAAACGTCTCAACACGTACTACACAAAAACCAATCGTCCCTTTGCTTGCAGGTGACCTGCCCTGTGTGATCCAGAAAGACCTCCCTGTCTTGCTCCAGCCACAGGCTGCGTGCTTCCTTGATGTCCCCCACACTGGTCAGGCTGGGTCACCCCCAGGTGACTCTGTGCCCTCAACAAGCCCCTCTAATTTTCTCTTGGGTGAATCAGGATAGGCAGGGGGCCTCAAGGGAAGACAATGTCTTGGAGAATCCGAGGAAAGCTCCCTGTTACCTGTCGCTGCGGTGCTGGCTGTGGTGGTTGTTGTGGCAGCGGCATTGGTCGTGGTGCCCTTCTTGGTGCCTGTCACAAACTCAATCTAGAAAGGGAAAGGGAGGAAGGATGAGAGATGTAGGATGCTCTCTGTTTATGTCCTTTTGTAATCCATTTGCTCCCAGGGGACAAGATTTTGGAATTATGGAATAAAGGAGACACTGATAATCAGCTCTGGTTTGACTGGCAATGTTTGACTGGGGGCAGGGAGTGATGTCTAAGGATATCAATAGTTTCAGCCCTAAGGGTTTTTTTTTAAACTAGGTTCAAAAAACTTCCTGGATAGAAGCCAGTTCCCCTCTCTCTATTGTCGTGTATTTGCACAAATCCCAGACTTCCCTCCCACACTGCCCCACCTCACATGCCCAGAACCATTTGGCCAGGCCCCTCCTCCTCACACCCAGGAGGAGGTGGTGCCTGCACAGGGGAAGGACAGCTCCGGTCACCTCCCCAGGCGCTGCAGACACGTCCCTGCAATAAGCCTGAGGTTTGAAGGGGGAGGAGGGAGAGAGAGAGAAGGGAAATTCAATCAAGTGTTAAGAAAGAGAAAATCAGATCATTCCCCAACACCAGTCCCCACATGCCTGGCCCAAAACAGTGCCTGAAGAAGTATACTAACAAGGCCTGGAGCCACAGCTCTTTAGCCCTAGGGATTGGAAGGAGGCCCACTGGGGCTGGAGTCATTACTACTGAGAGCACAGGAGGGGTCAGGCCCAATCAAAGGCAAGAGGGGGTTGATGACCCTCGTTGTCCCTCTCTCTTCCTTCAAGACAAAGTGGCCTCATAGGATATAGTAATCAGGGATAATAATCACTCACTCAGCCCTATATGCCCAACATATAGAGCTGCTGAGGGAGGCTGGTCTCTTAAAACAAGGGATCAACTAACCAGGCTGGGGAGTAGAAAGTAGTACTGAAGTGGGAGAGGTGAGGGCAAATTCTTTAGGCTTAACTAACTGGAGAAGGCTTAAGATTCAGAGGTGGTTGGGATCTAAAACTATGGGAGGGAAACGCTGTAAGGACAAAGCTCACTAGGGACCTGAAAGTAGTACATAAGAAAGAAAGCATAAAAGTATTAAGGTAACAGATGATAGAGAAGGGGAAAAAACAGAGGAAAGGCAGGGCCAAGTATGCAAAGGATGGAAGTTCAGCAAACACTGTTTGGCCTCAGAGAGGGACTAAATTGGCTAACTACATAGTTAGATGATAGAAATGTCTTCTTGGGGGGACAAACAGTATTCCCCAGGCCAAGATCTTGAAGTTGGGGGGAACCTCCTTCCTTAAGCACGAGTACCCGGTACTTCAATTATCCACCTTTTCTATCACCAAGTCTCCATGGTTTTTGTCACTTACTTTTGTTCTCTCCTTTTTGGCTTTTTCTAATTTGTCCATTTCAATCTTCTGTGCTTTGGCTAAAAAACAAAAAACAAAACTGTCAAAAAAGAAACTCTGCCCCTTCCCCATGAGTTGAGCCTACCCTCCTCTGTACCCCCTCCAGAGGTTCATAAAGCAATGGCTTCATCAAAAAGGAGGAAGTCAATCATGATGGCCCCTATATTTCTCATATTCCCTTCTCCATTAGCTAAACAGAAGATTTTCTTCTGTTTGGACACTTTACATTTCTCTTAGAGCAATTCCCCATTTGATAAGAATTACTAGGAAAATATGAAAGCAGTTTGGCAGATTGGTCTAGATGTAGACCAACATGTTATAAAACAGATCAGGTACCTTTCATAACTACTGCTAGGTATAAATTCTTAACCAAACAAGGGTCAGTGGCAATCACGAATAATAAAACAGGTATTAACAAAAATAACAATAAAAAAATAGCACTTGCAAAACACCTTACAAATATTATTTGGTTAATCTTTCCAACAACCCTAAGAGGTATGTACTATATTATCCCCATTTTATGGATAAGGAAACTGAGACAGAGAACAGTTCGTTTGCAATTACTTGAAACTGAAAAGCTTTTGCACCAATGTAATTAACACAAAAAGGGAAGCAATCAAATTGGGAAAAATGTGGCATCAAAAATCTGACAAGTTTGATATCCAAGACATATAGAGAATCTAAGTAGACTAAAAGTGATACCCCAGTGGATGAGAGGTCAAAGAATATGAATAGTTATCAAAAGAAGAATTACAAACTATTGGAACCATATGAAAGATTGCTCCGAATCACAAATAACAAGAAAAATGAAAACCAAAACAATTTTGAGGGGCAGCTAGGTCACCGAGTGGATAGAGCACCGGCCCCTGAAGTCAGGAGGACCTGAGTTCCAATCTGGCCTCAGACCAAACACTTGACACTTACTAGCTGTGTGACCCTGGGCAAGTCACTTAACCCCAATTGCCTTAAAAAAAGAAAAAGAAAAAAAAAACAATTTTGAGGTTTCACCTCATACCTAGCAAACTGGCAAAGATGAGAAAAGACTGGAATGGTCAATTGCTGGAGGACCATAGGAAGCCAGACACACTAACTTGTTCAGGATCACACTATTGTTGAAACTGTGAAATGCTCCAACTATTCTGGAGAACAACACGGAATCATGCTAAGAAAGGGGAGGGAGGAAGGCGCCTACTACGTACTGCGCTAAGCACTTCACAAATTATCTCATTTGATCCTTACAACAACCCTGTGGTAGGGGTGTAGGTGCTATTATAATCCCTATTTTATAGCTGAGCAAACTAAGGTACACAGAGGTTATATGACCTGCCCAAGGCCGCAGAGCTAGTTAAGGGTCTGAGGCCACATTTGAACTCAGGTCTTCCTGACTCCAAGTCCAGTGTTTTTTATCCACTGTGACACCTAGATAACACCCAGCTGCCTGTGACTAAAATATCTATAGCCTTCGAACTTAAAGATCTTACTGCCAGGATACCTCATATACTCCAATGGGGTCAAGGATAAAAAAGAAAGGTCCCCTAAGTTTTCCCCAGTCCCCCAAATACATCCCCGGAAAATACCTAGAGCCTCATAGTAGGAATCCTCAGACCATCCATGGGGGTCAAACATGTCCTGAAAAAGAGAGAGTCACACTTCTAATCAGTCAGATTTCATGCTAACATGCTTTTGACCAGGGGCGTGAAGCGCATCAGACTTAAAATCCTCTCTTGTACCCCTTATGAGCCTCTTGGCTTTTGGATGAGCATTGGAATTCAGCAGTCAACTCATGACTGTCAGTATAATTCCCTATGTGACATGATCTCTTATGGACAGGATCCTTTATGAACCTAAGCCTGGATTTTTATTGTTCTGTCGTTTTTTCAGCTATATCCAACTCTTTGTGATCTCATTTGGGGTTTTCTGGGTAAAGATACAGGAGGGGTTTACTATTTCTTTCTTCAGTTTATCTTACAGATAAGTAAACTGAGGCAAACAGGGTGAAGTGACTTGCCCAGGGTCACACAGTTACTGTCAGGGGCCATATCTGAACTCAGGAAGATGAGTCTTCCTTACGCCAGGCCTGGCACTCTATCCAGTGAGCCACTCAGCTGCCCCTAAGCCTAGTTAGTCTGCTGTCATGAAAAAGGATATTCTCAGCTCTGACATAACCGGTGCTATGGTGGCTATTCAGGTGGAATCTTTATCTTTTGAAAGTCAAATCTTTAGGTTTGGGTAGTTTACGTGGGCAGTGAGAAGTAAGGGCTTTGTCTGGCCTGGGATGGAATACATCTTTAAGGAGGAGCTCTCTATGCTGCAGCAACATTATATTCGCAGAGCTTTGCCTCTTACCTTGGGATAATTGGTGCCAAGCTCATCGATTGAACAGTACTGGATAAGCTTCTCATAGATGCTGAAACAAAGATTCCACAGAAAATTTATCTGAGTACCCAGCATGATAAGTAAAACCCCAACAGGTCACTCAGAACCAACCTCTTCTAATTCCTGAGCTGTTCTGATACCAGCTCAGCAAGACCCAACCAATATGATCTTAGAAAGCTTTCTAAAGAAAAATTTCAACCACAAAACCCACCAATCTGAAAAGTCACCTCTGGTCCTTTCTAGTCATCCCAATGTTATGATAGGGATGAGACTATTGACTGGAAGTGGGAGTAGGCAGTCTAAACAAGTCTAGTATCAAGTCGGTAGGTTATACTTTCATGTTTTAATCATATGTCTCTGGCCTCCAATCTGAGTGACTGGGTTACTGTCGCTGTACACTCAAAGGCAGATCTTGATGTTACCACATCGTGTTCCATCGTAGGTGTTATTTACACAACCGACTGGATAGAAGCAAGGCCCAGGCACATCTCTGATCCAAAAAAGCATTACCCATTCACCTGTTCACTTAATCACTGTACCTTAAGAGCCAGAAGAGACCTCAGAGAAGAGCTAGTTCAACCAACCTCATTTTATAGATGGGGAAACAGGCCTAAAGAGGGGCAATGAGGTTCAAGGCCACAATGCTAAGTTGTAATAGAACCAGGACCAGAAGCCAGGTTTCCTGACCCTGGTCCAATGTTTTTTGTTTTTCTTTTTTGCTGTCAACATACAAGCTTTTGATTAGTAGTACAGTAAGATTTTTGATTGTAAATCCTTAGAGGATACTAGTTGTATCAATGCACTCCGTAGGCTTCCTAATGAAGTATCACACGCATTTTGGTGCTTAACATTAAGACTGGTAACGGTGACTGATTTGGTGTTAAGCTGGGATTTCAGCTGGGCTGCTTACAGTTTCTCCACCATTAACTGGATCATATAAGCCATCTTGATGCACCCCCTTCCTAGGACAGAAGCAAAAATTTAAATTGATTCTCTGGGCACCAGGGAAGCTTACCTGGGATTCCGAAATTCCTTCTTCCTCTGGATAATGTAGTTCATATCCATCCCTTCCTTTATCTTCCTCTCATATAATTTCTGTATCTTGTCCTACAGAAAGGGTACAAAAACCTGTCATGACATATAATTCCACCATTTCAATTATGCTTATGATCAAGGAGGCAGAGGGAGGAAAAGCCAAATAAACAAAATTCCTAGAAGCATCTAAAAAAATTTTACTTAAGTCATAGTTTTAACTTATATCCCACTAAACCTTTTGTCAGAGGTTCTTGCAAGAAAGAAGACAGATTAGTTTGATTGTATCTTCTTTTAATTTTTCCAGATGGCCTTCTACTACAAGTGCTAAGAGCACTGAAATGGTCAAAGCCAGAAAAACTATTGGGAAGGAGGCCTGGAGGACCTGCAAATTGGTTAATCACTTCCTGAATTACTCATAAAACACCAAAGCTTTTCTGTAAAGATAAAATCCAGGTCTTAATCGAAATAACAGGACTAAGCCCTCACTGAACGGCTGAAGTATGACCTGCAGATGCCTGAAAGGGCCCAAACACTTCCCACTGGAGGAGCGTGCCTACAGCATTTAGTTTGGGCTCCAGACACTTCTAAAGTGGCTTGCTGGAGGGTTCTCAGGGGTGGCACATAACCTCTCAGAAAAGGGTCATGTACTCATCTCTCATCAAGACTTTCCTACACTACACTGGCTGGGGCCCTTGTGAGAGTAATGAAAGGACAACATGGCAGGGAGCCCAGCTGGCACGCTGCTATCATCTGCAATGTTTTCTCTGGGGGAAGCATACCCAGCACATACCCATGCACACTACATTATCAGCCAATGTATCAGTCTTGTCCAGTGCCAGGAGAGAGTTCCTAGGAAATCTGATTCTGGGGTGGGGGACAAGGGGTACAGAAACCTACTAAACTTCAAAATGTAAAGTCCGCATTGCCCCATGGAGAAACCAAACGCAGCTAAATCCTGATTAGTATGAATAAGGAATCCCCTGAAGTGGCTGCGTGCATTCAAATTCCTAATATTCCAAGTTATAATTGTGTAATGTATGGTGACTGGTTCCAGTCCAGTGGAAATAACTTTACACAGCTTCTAGAGGAAGAAACACTTGAGTCAGTTATCACCTCTCAGAAAGAAGAAGCAGTGAGTAAGGATAAAGATAACTGATCAAGTAAGAGTCCATTCGGGGACAGGACAGCAGTGTCTTCATGTTCCATTCTTTTTGGAGATTTCTGGAACTGAGGCAGCATTAGGGGGGGCAAAGAGAAGTCTATTATGGTATCAGCAGGGAGAGAAGCTAAGAGTGATGAACTGCTTTCTAAACCCACTTCCTTAAAAAAAAAAATCTACTTTTTGAGAGTCGATTTCTCCTCAAAGAGAAGCCTCTACTGTCTGATCAAAGGCAAACCTATTCCCCACAGAGGACATCTCTGTCTTGGGTCACTGGAATTATGCCAGTTCATCTGAAATAAAATGTTCTCAGGGCCACTGACTTTACTGTTAAGACAGTCTAGAAAGAAAAAATGAAATTACTGTCTAGAAGAGTCAAGCTCCTTGGCGCTCTCTCTGCCCGACAGATTGCTGGAGTTGCTAACTACATGCTGTAGCTTGCCTGGCTTGCGGGGATAGGGAGCCTCCATCCTGTGGGATGGTAGGTGGAAAGCCTACTCAGCATGGGGTGGGGACTTCAGGGAAAGGAAAAAAACCCCCCTGTTTTCTGAGTACCCAGCCCTGCCAGAGGCCCCTCACATCAGCCTGCTGCATTCCTCAGTCCCAGACCCCATAAGTCACCCTTTGTCAGGAAAACAGCATACGCTTTCAGTGCCTAGTGGAAACTATGAATTAAAGCCCACCTTTGGCTCTAGGGCTAGCCACTAATTTGCTCTGGTTTACTTATCATAAGATCATAGAGGAGAGCTGGAGGGGACCTTACAGGCCATCAAGTCCAGCCCCCTCATTTCTAAGATGAAGAAACTGTGCAAAGAGATCACTCAATGAGTGAGCATCTAAGGAGAAAATTTGAACCCAGGTTTTAACAATCCCTTTCCTTCTGTCAGAGCTACTCAAGAGGGGGAGGCAGGGAAAAGAGGAAGAGTCCTGATGACACAGCCTTTCTTTTGTTACATAAGGAGGGAGGGAGGGGAGGGAGGAGAGGGAGAGAGAGAGAGAGAGAGAGAGAGAGAGAGAGAGAGAGAGAGAGAGAGAGAGTGAGTGTGTGAGTGAGTGTGTGTGTGTGTGTGTGTGTAACCAAATCTCGCTCCTACCTGGAGGTGATTTGAGCATCTGCCAGGTGGCTCTGGGGGGATTTTAATCTCATCAGGAGACATGTTCCTAACTCTCTCAGAGAAGGAGGCTATGGAGAAAACAGAGAAGCAACATCACAGTCTGACTCCTTGCTCCTAAAGGTAGCATTCAAATGCCTAGAAGGATACTGGAAGGTGAAACTCCTCTATACCATATATCATCACCACAGCCCAGGCCAGTTTTCCAGGGCACTTGCATATGTCAAAGTGAGTTTCAACAAACAAACAAACAAACAAAAAATACTTGATGCCAGAGTTCCTACTTCATCTTCTAGAAAACAAAAAGTTTGACCATAGTAGGGAAGAACTATAGACCAAAAATGACTAATTCTCCCCAGGGGCTGTAAGCTCCCCCTCAGCCCTCCACAGCCATTAAACACTGCAGTGACTTCAGTCCTGCTCTGAATGCCTTGGACAATGGGGCACTTGTAGCAGGAATCTGTCCATGTTGTTCAAAAACAACCTCCCATGAAAAGGATCATACACTGTGCAAATAAGAGGCAGGGTGGAGTGGGATTAGAAGGAAGGGCAAACCAGGATCCTGTTATTTGTTTTTAGGGTATTTGAGGAGACCCCCACATTTAGAGCAAGAACACATCTGTGATGGTGGTGGTGGTGGTGGTGGTGGGGCAGCTGGACTACCTGCCTATTGCTAGCCTTGAACCAAACACCAGGGTTTAGGTTGCTCCTCTGGCCCCCAGGTTAGGTTAATATTTTCTTAGGAGATAAAATGCTTTGATCTCTCTACTTACTAAAGAACATATTGTTAATTAAGCTCATGAATCTGGAGTTTGGGCCTTCTATATTTTAGTTCCAACCTACCTTTCTAGATCACATTACTTCCTTTCATTTACTATAGCCAGGTTGAACTAGCTGTAACCAAACCCTACATTCCATATTGTGAGCCGCGCCATTTGCACAAGCCACCCCCCTGGTGACAATGAGCTTCTCTTCTCATCTCTGTGTCTCAAAATTCTTATTTTTTCTTCGAGGCTCAGAGCCACCTCCTCCCAGATGTTAGTGATATTTCCCACATGAGGGACCTTGTGTTTACTTATCTGTACACATACTGTAATCCCCCTAGGAGAAAGTAATCCCCCTAAAGGCAGAAACTTTTTTGATTCTGACTCTATTTCTAGCATGAAGCATCACACCTTATACATACTGATGGTTTTGCTGAACTGAAACAAATCTGAGACTTAAAAAAAAATCACTATGAATAGAACTCAGAGAAAGGGCACAGTCAAACTTACCTAAGCTGCTGGCTGTTAATAACGAATGATGTACTAAAATAAATTCAATGCAAGAGTCACATTCTGCCAAACAGTGAAACAGGGGCTATAAAACCACTCTATGTGACTCAATTTTCATGGTCATCAGTTACAGCCACTAAACACCCTTCAAGAACGGGATAACTCAATAGTCACAGTACAGTCTCTGACCAGAAGCTTATTCTCTATTCATCCAACATACAGATCAGGAAGATTCTGATGTTGTGGTGGTTTTTAGATATTAACGTGACTATACGCTAAGTGCACAGGGTTGGGACCTCCCTTTTTCCTCCTCCTCTGCACTGTTCTTTCTCTCTCTCTCTCTTAAGTAGGCAAAACGGGATGACAGTAATGGCACTTAGCAACATGGGAAGGATTCTGAAATTCTTCCCTCTTTTCTCTCCACTTAAGACCATGAGGGACTGTATACAACAGGTTTAGTGGACATTGCTCTGGGCTATTCCATTGGGTAAGGGGCTAGGAAGTTGGGAGAAAAGACTGGGAAGCCCAAATCTCTCTCTCTCTCTCTCTCTCTCCAGATTCTAAAGGCCACTAGTTTCTTAGCTGGCTCTCACTCTGCATTCCCCTGCCCACAATGTCAACCACTGTGTCTCTATAATGTTGTTTTCTATCAACAGAATCTAGGGTTTGGTGAACACTGGCCTTTATAGGGATCTGAATAAAGCAGAACTTTTGTAGCAGGGATGAACAAAAATTAGGGCTAGGCAGAAACACAGAACCCTTTCTGAAATGTCTTCTCTAACTTCGTGGGTCTAAGCTATTCAAAATTCCTAACTACATCTTTATTGAATCCCATCCCTAGACCTTTCTCTCTCTTCTCCCTCCCCCCCCTTTCCCATTTTTCTTCCTCTTCTTCTTAGTCTCTCTCTCTCCGTTCTTGTCAGGTCAGAATTTGTAGAGGGCTTTGTTTCAAGAGAAAAGAGATTTAGATCTCACATAGAGTCCAAATAGCAAAGTTGGTTTGATTAAATCCTTGATTTTGAAGTTAGGCTCAAAATGAATTAACTAGGAACCCATGATCAGAATACACACAATAACACAGCGATTCTGTTGGGAGTGAGAGTTTGCTTTTATATAGACTAATAAGACAGGTGACATATTCAGAAGCCAGTAATGGTTAATAAGTAGGTAGGAGCAGTATTTCCCTTCCATGTGGCTAGGCTAGGATTTTTTTCCCTCTCAGAAGGCCAATTATCTTGAAAAGTGATCAGTCTAGAAGCCTAAGGGAGTAAAAGCATCATACCCACAAGGAGTCAGTGCCCCTCAGATATGCTGGATGTCATGCATGTCCACCACACCCTGCTGACCAGATAGATGCACTTCTGCACGGGCATGCATACACCTGAACCAGTGTTATATCTTTTCTGAGTATCTTTTCCATGCTAGGCCTAAGTATACCTTCTTTTGTTAACTGTAATCCACAAGTGCTTCATTTAATTCCAAACTTGAACCTGAACACGCCAGCCTACGACATTTTGGTGAAGGCAGGAATGGAGCAAACTATCATCATGGCTACAGTGGGGAAAGGATTATGTACACGTAGAGAATGGGTTGACTAGATGGCCAGATACGGCCATGTGGAACCTGGTGGCAAGCATCCTTTTGGTGGCACATGGACAGTCCTCCAATGGGACAGAAAGAAGGCTCCCAATGACCTAAAGCAATCAGCTCAGTGGATGCTAAGGAGGCTGATATGGAGGATAAAGAAAATATCAGGCTGAACATTCCCTTGTTATTGTTAACAGTCTTAGAGAAGCTGGATTTCTGGCACAAGGAAAATTAAAGTAAATTGGCCCAATGCATTCAGCAACTAGAGACAGAGAACTTCTTTTTTTGTGCGTGTGTGAGGCAACTGGGGTTAAGTGGCTTGCCTAGGGTCACACAGCTAGTAACTGTCAAGTATCTGGTCTGAGACCAGATCTGAACTCAGGTCCTCTTGATTCCAGCGCCAGTGCTAGAGAACTTGTTTTTTAAGGCTGTGTTTTGAAGGCATAAGGGCAGCTGATGAAACTGATTAAGTGAAAGGAAGGTAGGGACCGCGAGAGACTGTGGACAGAAAGTAAGGTCTATGACACACAGGTTCCACTGGAAAATTTGTCCCAGTGAAATCAGGGCTATAAGAGAATGGGAAAAGAAATAAAGGTGAGAACTGGGAATCTGCCCCTGCAGTAAGACAGCCTTGGGATTTCTTTATTGTTACATCTATTGTTGTGTGTTACGGTTTGTCCTTCATTTTCAAAGTGGACCATGACATTAGGAATGATGCCATGACTTGCAAGTGAATTGGATTTAAGTGAGGGAGGGCTACGCAAAGTCACCAGCCTCACTCTCCTCCAGATGCTTCTGGGTCCAGTGGCAAGATATAGATGAGGATGACTGGAGATGGCTGAGGGCTACCTTTATAGGGGAGGCTGAAGAGTAGGTGTTCTTTTACCACCAAAGAACTGGGGACGCTGCAGAAGAATTTAAAACAATAACCTGAAGTGTTACTGGAATAAGGGTTGCTGAGGCTATGGTCCAGTGGAGCCAATTTGAAGACCCTCTCTGTGTCAAAGTTCCATGGCTTGGGGCTACAGCAATTATTTCTGTCCAACAGGGCTTTTCATGCCAACTATAGAGCACCTATCTATCCTGAATGGTCCTCAACCTATCCTCAACTGGCAAAATGGCCCTCATCCCCCATCTCAGAGGAAGAGGTTCAGCCCTCTTGAACAATAACTTTGTCATCATGTCCACCAATACCAAGTGTCTCACCTCCCAGAAGCTATGTCTTCTATGAAGCAATGCCACCTTAGGAAGGGGTAGGGCTCTTCGGTGCTGTAATTTATCAGATTCAGACTCCAGAAAGACCTACCTGATAAAGATGGACTACTTTTGAACATAGTTCTGAATGACCTTCTTCGACTCTTCCTTATTTCACTGCAAATGCAGTTATCAAATGCAAATGCAGTTTTTCTGGACTGAGAGTCCCATACACCATGGAGAAATAGCTCAGTTATCACTCAAGTGGCAGATCTTTTTCCCTCCAGGATGGTTAGGACCCACTCCTTCCCAGAATGGGTTCGGGAGACCAAGGAGTGATAATGTTGGGAGGAGACATGGGAAAGGCAAAACGATGCCAACTATGGCATATGTGTATTTCCATGGAAGAAAGGAGAACCCCTAGCTGACTTGGTGGCCATCCCAAGTTCCTGGATAAAGGCAAGAGGCTCTAATGCCCCTGTAAAAGAAGGAGGTAGCCACTTGGCAGAGGCTTCTTTATTTTTATTTTTGCAAGGCAATTGGGATTCAGTGACTTGCCCAGGGTCACACAGCTAGCAAGTGTCAAGTATCTGGTCTGAGACTGGATTTGAACTCAGGTCCTCCTGACTCCAGGGAGGTGCTCCATCCACTGTGCCACCTAGCTGCCCCTTTGGCAAAGGCTTCTAAAAAGGCACCACCATCCCTTCCTTCAACCAGTCCCAACCCCACACTAAGGGAGGAGGATTTCCTGGTTGGTGAGCTGGGGAATACTGACAGGGTGGTACAGGGAAAGTTTCCTTTATCAGCAATGGCACCAAGACAAGTGGAATGCAAAAGGGTTTTTGGTCACTCTGACCTATGATGAGAAATGTCATCATCGTATGTGCTATAACTCTGATGTTCCTGGTGCTGCTCTTGTTAACTGTCACAACTCGACACTGGGACCCACTGTGAACAACGATGGCCTAGCATCAAATTTACAACTTGGCCCTTCTCAAGGGCAGAGGGAAGGCCTGGAATTTCTGGCCTTCACTCCCCCCGCTTCGTTCATTCCTTCAGTGAACTGCTTTTTGTTGTTGTTCTTTTTAAAACTGGAACTAATTTCCTCTTCCAATGCTATTTACACTAGGTTTCTTGTGTTTCTGAGATTAGGGCTTTCAAGTGATAGCTCTCAAAAGCATTTAAGAGGCAGAAGGTCCTTGAAAGACTGTTAGCAGCTCACCACAGAGGGATGGGATGTGGTAGGAGCAAAACACACACCTACCCCCCCCCCCACATCTTAACCTTAAACCTCTCTCTCTCTCTCAATTAGTCTATTTTTTTCTTTTTTTTCCCTAAAAGGAAAGGAAGCTGTTCTCACGACTTGATCTAAAGGCCCAAGGTTCAAACCACTAGTGTGGCTTTCCAGTCATATAAGAATACAAAAGAAACTAGTTCACAAGGAGTCAGTGCATCCCTGTAACTTAGCAGATGACCCAATACTGTAAAAGTTACCATATCGCCACACTCTGCTGACCAGATGTGTTTTTGTATGGTGATGATGAGGTGGGCTTTCTCTACCTGAACCAGTGCTATACTTTTGCTGACTATCCTTTGCATAGTATGGCTGGGTAAATGTCCTTTTGTTAACTGGTAGATGGTCTACAAGTGCCTCATTTAGTTCTAACCTCCAACCTGACCTACCAGACTTGCCTGAGTAGAGCTGGCCTATGACACAGTAGTTCCAAGGTAGGTTTTGATGGAACACCAGCATCTTCCTCTGTAGAAAGATGTATTCATACCTGGGAAAACCTGTATTTAGTATAGCTCTTGGAAGGCTCACTGGTGTCTTAGGATTTTCAAAAGTCTAAGAATCCAAATGCTCAGGACATGGACTAGACTGTGTGGGCCCTAGTACACTCCTACATATTTGACTCTGGTCCTCTGGACACACAGTAGCATGTTTTCTTCACTCACAATGGGGTTCCTGACTCTAAGGCATTTTCCTCTTTTAGTGGTATAGCTGGTGCAAGAGGCCACATGCTTACCCTTTGAACAATTTCTATTACATAAGGCTAGAGAAGAGGGGAAAGGCAATGAGAAGGGTCTAAGACAAGGGTTTTGGCCCAAGACACAAGGGAAATTGAAGCAAAGAGGAAGAAAAATCTTTTAGTTAAATGGGGCTCTGATCCCCCTCCTGACAGAACTGGCAACTAACCAAAGGCTGACAAACTGTTCCATGAATACAACATGAGAATTGTTCCCTTCACGTCTCACACATGCTATAAAATTCCAAGTGGAAGGAGACCATTAAGAGGCTGAATACAAAACTTGTCTCAAAGTAGCTGCTTAAGACAGAGTAAGAAATACTTGTATCAAGCAGAGGTTTACCCTAAATGTCTAAAACCTAGCTTATTTCTTCTCTACACTGTTCTCTGCTCATCCCCCAATATAAAATTCCTTATACCCCAGAATGTATATAATAGAAACACATACCAACCAGCTCTTGGGGATCTCGCTTTTCCAGTTCTGAAAACTCCTGCAAGAGAGAAACAAAAACAAAGGAAGATAAGATTTGGGGCTGACATTTCCTCTTAATAGCTATATTAGTGTTCACTGCTATAGCACAATACTTTCCAAGGGAGGAAAGACAGTGAGAAATACTACATGGAACACTTACAGTGAAAAACCAAGCTGCCTGGTGTGTCAAGGCTCATGCCCTAACAACTATTCCAGTGCTCCTTCTCCTTCACCACCTACGTTTGGATGACAAACTACTGCTCTGGCCTGTTTAACATCATGCTTCCAGCAATGACAGATCAAAACTAGAGTCAAGAAGAAACAACTCATGACCAATGAAACCAATTTCACTCTCACCAGTTTTTTCTTCCCTCGGGCTCTTGGGGTGGCCTGCCTGGACTTTTACCACCCTGTACAAGGCACGTCACATCACGGAAGTTGGAACCTGGTAGGCCTGCTCAAGACCACCATTATAGTTACTATAGGCATTAGGACATTGGGAAGACAAAAATAAACAATTTTGTACCAAGAAAAAAGCCACACAACTAAAAATGAAAACGAAACAAAACTGCTCCCAAAAGGTTGCTGTTTTTATTTTTTAAACAAAATATTTTGTGACCTCACTTTTCCACTTTACTGTATCAAGGTAATTTCTTTACCCCTAAGACGTTTTGAAAGAGAAGAGCACAGTCCAAGCCCTAAGCTATATCATCAAGTCCTGGCATGTTTCTGATGGTGAACAGTCCATCCTGGAAGCAAGTACTTTTCTTTATTGGCACGTTTCCTCATCTGCAAGATGGAGAGCACAAACCCAATCTGCACATAACTGGGCTGTCGCACTGCACATCCACTTAAGAGACAATGACTGCAGGGATACAAAGTATGCCCCAAAATGCTAACTTGTTAGAATGGTGGAAACTGAGCCCAAAGAAAATTACCGACAATCTTCCCTTTTCTTCCCTTCCTCTTGTTGGGAGAGAGCTGTGATATGAAGGGAGTTATACAAGAGCTATGGAGATGAGGCCTTTAAGAGGAATCTGTAGTATATCCAAGGAGAGATCAATTAGATTCCAGCTTGGTGGAGTAGCAGTATGTCAACACGTGTTTTGAATTTCTGTCAGGCCACCAAAATCCTTCCCCAAACCATGGTACTATGTTATAGAGACAGCACCATCTGTATCTTACTGCCTTCCTCAAACCCCTCCTCAGAATTCTAAGACAGTCCAAAATGTCCTAGGTCCTCAGAACACTGCTGCTATTCATCCAACCTGAAAAGGACACAATCCTCATGCCCGGCTGCTTAGCAACAAGACCCTTGCAGCTATATTCCCACTGCTAGTCAGGTGGGCAAATAAAGAACTCTTACTGGGCTGAGATAGGGAAGGGCTGGAAAGCTGCTGTGCCAAGTTCAGACTGGCATCATAAACCAGCTGCTTCACCAAATGCACCAGTCTCTCTGGGGACCCAACAACAATCTCTTTGTACCAGAGAATGATGAAGTTAATGCTGAATGGCCAGTTGGGAGGGAATGATATGGCTAAGAGACTTTCTTATAAATTGTTCTGGAAGACAGTTTTCTTCGTGTTAAATGTGGGAAAACACCAGTTAAGTGTATTGCCCTGTATTCATATTCTCTCCTTAGTCAGCTATTTGGGAACAGGCCTTGTCCTGGTAAGACAACCACAGGACAGATCAGCCAACTGCAACTTCCTAAATAGCTCCTACCCTCATCTTTTCCAAGGCATCTCACAGGATGAACTTAAAAGGGCAACCACAAAAGTAAAATACCTTAGGCAAGGTATCAAAACTGGAATTTTAAAAAATGCTTATCTACCCTAGAATCACAGGTTACTCAGTATTACTGACATTTATTGAGCCTTTAAGATTTAAAAAGTACATTATATACATTATCTAATTTGCTCCTCAAAATATTCTTGGATTATTATTCCCATTTTACAAAGAAAATGAATCCATGAGAGATTACATAACTAGTCTTACAGCTAGTATCTGAGGCAAAGCTCACTCAGGTCTAACCTGACTCCTAAGTCCATTACACCACTGTCCCCCTCTGTACACAGAACATCTCCTCAGAGGACAGAAGCTTCTTTTCAGCAGGAACAGTGGCCAATTCAGCCAATCTGCAAATTTTGTCAGGGTTGCTACTTTAAGAGCTGTTTACTTCTGTGAATCTTTTGTCTGGAGACAGAAAGGGAGGTACTACCTTTTGATTTCTCAAAACTTCTGAACCTGACAGTTCCTCCTCTCAAGGAGCTCACATTCTAATTGTTTAAGCACTCTATTTCATGTCATGAACATGCTGGGGCCTGTTAGACTCCGGAGAAATAGTTTGTACATCTTATAACTTGGGGGCCATTTCTACAACCTGTAAGATTACTGAGCTGGGCTGCCTTTCCTACTTTGCTTCCAATTACTATACCTGAGTATAGGGAAGTCCAGAATAAACAGTACCACAAGCTGAACAATCTAATTATGTGGAATCCATTATATCAGCCTCTGTGGTTCCATTCTCCTGGGACTGGATTTATCCTCAAAATACTTATCACTAAGATACAGGCACAAGTTTTCCTGGTACCTAAGGAGCCAACTCTGTTAGGATCTTGTGCCAGATCCTGCCCCAAGGACACCAAATCATAACATGTCTTAGGAAAACTCCACATACATCAATGGATTGATTGTACACTGTAGTGAATGGCTCTGTGTGTGTGTGTGTGTGTGTGTGTGTGTGTGTACAAATAACCTGTTTCTAAAATAGAGGTGGTTCTGTGACTTCAAAATAGAGCTGCAAAATGAGGCGGAGGTGCTTTCACACCCACTTCCATTCAAACGTCCAAAAATGACAAAGAGCTGTTCTCACCAAGGCAAGGGAAGCCTCTTTCAATGAGAATGGCTTCTGTTTAGACTTTTTATTATGGTTCTCAAAAACCAGCCACAAGTATGACTTTGGGGGGAGGAGATACAGAAGAGCAGGAAGTGTAAGACAGAAACCATGCAATAAAGTACATTTGGAATCTCTAGGAATTTTTTTTTTAATTTATCTCTAGGAATTTAAAAGAAATTAAATGTCAGCCTAACTCTTGTACTCTCTAGTCTCTGGTACCAGAATTTAATCCCAAAATAAGTACCTATAAGAGTCCTCTTGGAAGTAAGAATGCCACCATTTTAACTTCCTGCATAAATTCAAATTCTTGACATATTTCATTAGCAAAAGTAGTTGGATTCACATAACTTATTATCAAGAAAGATTTTCACTCTTTTGTTAAAGAAACAGGTAAAGGAGAACAAAGATGCATAGAGAAGTTGGTATGTCATCACTCTGGCCTTTTCTTCTCCACCCTCACCCCTGAGCAATCTTTTGGAATGCACTGTATATGACTGTCTCAACTTGTACAAATCTCTCTGCTTCCAGGTGGATATAATCTGTTGGTCAAAGTAATGAACCAAGTCCTCTAGTCACCAGACAACTGTCTACACAAAGGTCTGTGTCAGCTGTGAGGAATGGAATCCAAAGCATAAAGACACTAAATTGTTATTTATAAGAAATGTCTGTGCCCTTCAGACATGAAAGTTCAAGAATACGTTGCACCATTTGTTAGGGAGACTTGAAACAAGGTTGTCAGGCTGCAAAAGGAAACAAACCTTGCAGAATGTTGGGGGGGGAAAAGGGCATGTTTTATTGGTGTTCTTTGTCTTTACATCAATCATTTCTTCCCTGCCTCACTCAAGGCTGAACTCTCCCCAGTGACAAAGAAAAATAAGCATAATTGCTGAATACAATGACCCCCCACCTCCCTGCCTTGAGGGAAAAGGTGTGCATCACCCTGTTCTCCAGGTCCCTCCTCGGTTTCTCAGTCATTCAGCATTAACTTCCACTGTGCTATTGTCCTTGGGCTCCACTGTTCTCTTGGTTCTGCTTATTTCACTTTCCACCAGGTCATACAAATCTTCCCAAGTCATGGGATTCCTTATATCTGTCATTTCTTGTGGCAGAATATTCCAATATACTGAGTTTCTTCAGTCCTTCCTCAATTAACAGGCAGCCATTTTGTTTCCATTCTTTAAGTGCTGTCATAAGAATTCTGGAGTATACTGGATCTTTGTTTCTATGGTGTGTCCTTGGCCCAGGAGTGGGTGCTAAGGTCAAAGGGCCTGGACAGGAGTCCCTTCTCTCTGGGTTCTACACTGACAGCCTCATATGGTTAGACTGCTTTATGGCTCCTCTGGGAGTCAGTGGATCAAGGCCCCTCTTCCCATAGGCCACCCAAAACTCATGTTTGAAACCTGAGTTAAATTCAGCCTTAGTCACTTACTAGCTCTGTGACCCTGGGCAAGTCATTTAACCTTTGTCTGCCTCAGTTGCCTCATCTGTAAAATTGGGATAACAATAGATACCTATCTCCCAAGGTGGTTGTGAGAATCAAATGAGATCACATATGCATGGTGCTTTACAAACAAGTACTATGTAAATGCTAATTATTATAACTCCTAGATGAGGAAACCTTTTTTTTTACCAATGCAAATCAGAACCTCCTCAGCAACATAATTACAGTCTCACAAAGAGGTTAAATGACTTTCCCAGGGACATACAGCCAATATGTGTCATAAGTAATTTGATTAGTACAGAACCAAATGTATTTATACATTTGGGTCATATTGTGTGGTTTTTGTTATGTTGACATGTCCCAACCAAGAATAGTGATTAGCTTTCCAATTCCTTAAGTCTCCTATTTATATAAGGAAATATTTTGTGGTTGTGTTATTCTTTTGTGTGTGTGTGTGTGTGTGTGTGTGTGTGTGTGTGTGTGTGTTTATTTTTTCTTTTTTAGGCAATTGGGGTTAAGTGACTTGCCCAGGGTCACACAGCTAGTAAGTGTCAAGTGTTTGGTCTGAGGCCAGATTTGAACTCAGGTCCTCCTGACTTCAGGGCCGGTGCTCTATCCTCTGCGCCACCTAGCTGCCCCTTGGTTGTGTTACTCTTGCATAAAATATCTAAATACTAAAATACATGTATTTTGCAGATATTTTGAATGGAATTTTTCTCTTTTTTTTGCCTTGTTTTTCCTAGTGCTACATAAAAATGATGATTTTTTTGGTGGATTATCAGCATCAGCACTTATTTTGTATACAGTTATTTATTTTGCTGAAACTTTTAATCACTTCAATTAATTTCTTCATTGAATCTCTGGGGTTTTCTAAGTAAACCATCAAGTCATTTGCCAAAGGGGATAATACTATCTCTCTTTTACTGATGTTTATGACTTTCATTTTATTCTCCTGTTGTCAGCATTTCTAGTCTTATATCACATAATAATGAAGAAAGTGGCAGTCTTTGCTTTTTTTTTTTAATTGTTAGGAGAACTCAGATAAAGCTCCAGAGCTCACAAGCTAAAATCCAATTAAGGCATGAAGGAAAAAAAATTACCTCCTTAGTACAGGGCCAGAGCTGGGGTAGATAGAAGAGAGTCAAACAATGCTAAACTATTATAAGAAACCAAACTCTGAGGCAATAACCACTCCCTTCTGAGAGTCAGCACACTCTCTCACCCGCCCTTGGCTTCAGTTAATACTAACTTAATCACAAAGCTGAACATGAAGCTGCTAAGGCAAGTCAGGCATTCTTCTTCAAGAAAGCGAGGCAATCAACAGACAAGCTAGCAGGGAACTAGTGTCCTGTTTGAGGCCCTTGATCAGCTATGGAAGAAGCTTCTGAGTGTACTGACCTGGCTACAAAAGCCCGAGGGGAGGAGGTCCCCAAAAGAAACACTGCAAAAGCTGGCATAGAGATTCCCCTAGCAAACAATCTGAAATCCCTTGATGAAGTTATGACTGGAAAAGAGGAAGGAAATGGAAATAATACAAATCTGCAAAACTGTATGTTAGATGGCTATGTTTGAGCTAAGGAACTCAGAAGTATGTGGGACTGGAAAGAACAGACTTTTATTTACAACAACAATACTTGCTAAATTCTTCCTGGAATAAAGCCCATAAAAATCTCTAACTGGAAAGTTAGGACACAGAAGCCTCTGGCTTCTGCATTCTGCCAAATTCAAATGTCAACTTTTCCTTTTAGCTTTGGGGATATCAGACACAAAAAAAGCATTTTAAACAAAGGGCATAAGAGCATGGTCCCTTTCTTGGGGAAGAATAGCCATGGCTGGTATTTCTGCCCAATAAGCCCAACTCACAGCTTAAAGACTCCTACTCTCTAAATCTCATCTTTTATCTGAACAGCCCAAACAGCTACATGTACATACATATATATATATATATATATATATATATATATATATATATATATATACACACATATATATACACACACACACACCTCACTTTGTAACATATTTAAAGCACTTAGTAAACATTAAAGGGCAAAAGAATGCTGATTATTATTATTATTATTATTATTATTATTATTATTATTAGTTCTGACTATTCCTATCACATTTTCCAGCCTCAAGTTTAGGGCAATTCATCTATCTGCAATGACTGCTATTATATACAAAAAATATTCATGTCTGTTCAACTCTACTTTTTTTTCTTTTTGGTGAGGCAATCAGGATTAAGTGACTTGCCCAGAGTCACACAGCTAGTGAGTGTGATGTGTCTGAGGCCGCATTTGAACTCAGGTCCTCCTGACTCCAAGGCCAAAGCACTATCCACTGTACCACCTAGCTGCCCCAAAACTTTTTTTTTTTAAAGTGAGGCAACTGGGGTGAAGTGACTTGCCCAGAGTCACACAGCTAGTGAGTGTTATGTGTCTGAGGTTGGATTTGAACTCAGGTCCTCCTGACTCCAGGGCTGGTACTAACTCTATCTACTTTTTAAAAGGCACAGATTCTAGCTTTCCAGGAGTTAAAGAGTTACCAAATGGAAGACCTAAGTCCATAAGCTTATAAATGGAGTACAACTGTGAATAAAATTGGAATAGCAGTCTATAACATTTATTGTCTACTATATGCCAGGCACTGTGCTAAGTGCTGGGGATACAACGAAAAGTAAAAAACAGTCCTTGACCTTGAGGAGCTCACAGAGTAATGGGGGTGACAACATGACAACAGCTACATAGAAATAAGCTACATAGAGAATACACTGGATTTATCAACAGAGGACAGAATAAAGGAAGAAAGCAGAGTAAGTTACCAACTACTCTACTAAGCTCAATGTTTTGTCCTTCCCACTGTACCTAGTGCCTACCCCCTCATTTACCACTAAATTATGACCTGGAGGACTCAGGTCATCCCCAGAAGCTTTTGGTATGCTGACCTTTGGGATAACTCTTGGAGGATACCCAAACTGATAAAAAAGATGCTTAGAGGTGGATGCAATATCACCTCAAGTCTCCTTGACTGCAAAAATGCCTCCGAAACCTATTATAATTATCATTCCCATTTACAGAAATATGACAAAGTATGTGTACAGTAGGGAATGAACCTGTCATAGGCAACAGTATTTAGCATGAGATCACAGAATCCAGTTCAGTCAGTCAACAACCAAATATTAAGCACCTACTATTTGCTAGACACGGGGATAGAAAGAAAGGCAAAAGACAGTCCCTGTTCTCAAGGAGCTAACTAGTTGGGGGAGACAATATATAAACAACCATATAAAACAATATATACAGAGGACAAATTGGAGATTAACAAGAGAGAGGGGGCACTAGGAATAAAGGGGATCAGGAAAGGCTTCCTGTAGAAGGTGGGATTTTATCTGGCACTTCAGGGAAGGCAGGAGGCAAAGATGAGGAGGGAAAGAATCCCAGCTTAGTTATAAAGGCTGAAAGTTTTTATTACACATGTACACAGAGCTAAGAGAAAGCCCATCACAAACATACTTCCTTCAGTTGTATCCTGTTGGTCAGTGTTGGAACACTGCCTTAGGCAAACTGCCCATTAGAGAATGGAAACACTCAATTTATCCAAAAAATGGACGGAAGCTGGTGGGGCCACTGTGAATATGATCGAATGTGCCAGTACTCTCAGATAGGTTAACCACGGGAAAGTTCCACTAAATCAAGGGCACAGCTCTCCAACCAGGGAACATTTTATGGGAAAGGGTTAATTAGAAAGGTCTGCCAAGACAAATCAAGCATGTCTTCAGAATTAGCCTGGTATGCAGAAAAAAGGCAAGTAGGGGAAAAAGGAAACAGTTGATTTCTATCTGAAAAAAATCTTAATAAAACAAAGCAGACATCATTAAACACTGTTGTTTTTGTTCTCAGCTACACCAACTATGTTAAAAGCAAGTTTAATTCAGTGTAAATTGAAAACAAGCAAAAAACCCAGTCTCTAAGGAGGTTCTTTGGAACTGAGTAGTCCAAGTAATCACAAACATGACTTAGGGAAGATTCAGGAACTGTAGTTCCCTGGAATCTACAAAAAGAAAAAGGCCATATCTCCTCTTTCTCTCTGTTTTACAATCTCCAACAGAAAGTAAAGATAAAGAAGGTTTCCTAACGACAGCCATGGGATTTACTGATCCCACACTAAGGATCTGGATGCTAGCCAGTCATTTAAAAAAAAAAAAGGCTTGCACAAAAATGGTACCTACATACTTGCAGCTGGTATTTCAGGAGGGGTGCCTGAAGCCAGGCAAGGATAAAGCCAACAGCTTTATGAGGCTAAGGAAAGGAAAGTTAAGTTTTTGAGAGACAAAACTACTTGCTGGGGTGCAGCTAGGCGGTGAAGCGGATAGAGCATCGGCCTTAGAGTCAGTAGGACCTGAGTTCAAATCCAGCCTCAGACACTTGACACTAGCTGTGTGATCCTAAGCAAGTCATTTAATTCCAACTGCCTTACCAAAAAAACAAAAACAAAACGACTTGCTGCACAATTATTGTGGGATTATCTTTGGGGAGAAGGGGATGGGAGAGTGGTATTGAGAGGGAAAAGGTAAAGGCAACTTACAATGTGTGCCCATCTAATTCCCTACCAAAAAAAAAAAGGTTTCTTCTTCTTGGGAGTTGCTACTTAATTTGATGCTTTTTATCTCGATTTGTGGTGTGATGGCAATCATTCTCTTCTGACAAGGCCATCCCCTGGTATAGGTCCACATCACCTCACACCCAGACAAGTGCAGCAGCCTGTGATGGGGCTGCTGTCCTCAAGTCTCTCCCCACTCCAATCCATCCTCTGCTCAGCTGCCAAATTGATCTTTCTAAAAAGGCAGCTCTGATTCAATAAAGTCCAGTGACTCCTCCAAGATCTCCAAAATCAAAGATAAAATTTCTGCTTGGCATGCAAAGCCTTTCATGAATAACCTGGCCCTAGTCTTCTAACACCTAACTCACACTCTGAGCCAGTGACACTGGCCTCTTGGCTATTCCCTGAACACAACAGTCCATCTTCCTATCTCCGGGTATTTTCACTGGTTGTCACCCATACTTGGAAATCTCTCCCTTCTCATCTCGGCCTCCTAGCATACCTTGCCTTCCTTCAAGGGTCAACTAAAGTCCTACCTTTTTTAAGAAGCTTTTTCCAGTCTTCTTTATCCTCAATTCCTCTATGATTATCTTTAACTTATTCTGTATATAACTTTTTTGTATATAGTTGTTTGCATATAGTTTTCCCCATTAAGACTGGGTGGTCCTTGAGCGCAGGGACTATGTTTTTCCTTTCTTTGTATACCCAGCACTTAGCACACTGCCAGGCACATAGCAGGCACTCAATAAATTCTGCTAACTGACTGGGCCCCATAGCTTCATTCTATAAGGGGGTTGTCCTAGATGACTTTAAGTTCCTTCTCTAAATCTACAATCCTTTAACTGAGAAATGTTTAACTGGGTTACCAGAAAGCTAGAGAAATGTAAGTAGAAGTGTCCATTGATCATCACTACCACATTAAGGGACCTCTTTAGACTTGCCAGAAGATGAATATCAGTATCCCTAAATCACTGATGAGGGGAAATCTACCCAAGTTCAAAGCTAGTAACAGAAGTAAGCACAACCAGTATGCTAAGTTCAGTAGTCAAACACTACTTTACTGGACCAGTTACCCTTAACACCCCCAAACCCAAAAGAAGATACCAAGAAAAGTAAGAACTTTGGAAGACCTAAAATTTTCTGCATCATGGCATTCTGGAAAGATGAAGCCCAATAAGGGAAAAGGAGGCCAGGCACACCCAGGTTAGCAATCTGTGGTATCTGACCCTGAAGGGAAGGAAGTGTGTTGGGGCTTGTCTGTGTGCTGGAGGAAGGATGACTGGGCATGCAGCAACTCCGGCTGCTGTGACAGACACAACCATTTGGGGGATGAGGGCCTTTCCTCAGACCTGTAAGCTTTAAGTTTACCTGGCAGAAATTCAAAGCCAGAATCATCAAAACTGCTTGGTACTGGCTAAGAAATAGGGAGGTGGATCAGTGGAATAGGTTAAATATGCAAGACACAGTAGTCAATGACTGTAGTAATCTATTATTTGATAAACCCAAAGACCCCAGCTTCTGGGATAAGAACCCACTCTTTGAAAAAACTGCTGGGAAAACTGGAAAAGAGTATGGCAGAAACTAGGCATAGACCCAAATCTCACACCATATACCAAAATAAAGTCAAAATGGGTTCAGGACTTAGATATAAAGGCTGATACCATAAGTAAACTGGGAGAACAAGGAACAGTTTACCTATCAGATCTATGAAGAACAGAAGAATTCATGACCAAACAGGAGATAGAGAACATTATGAAAAGCAAAATGGATAATTTTGATTACATTAAATTGAAAAGGTTTTGCACAAACAAAGCCAATACAACTAAGATTAGAAGGAAGGTAGAAAATTGGGAAAGAATTTTTACAACCAGTCTCTCTGATAAAGGCCTCATTTCTAAAATATATAGAGAATTAAGACAAATTTATAAGAACACAAGCCATTCCCCAACTGATAAATGGTCAAAGGATATGAACAGACAGTTCTCAGATGAAGAAATTAAAGCCATTTGTAGTCATATGAAAAAATGCTCTAAATCGTTATTGATTAGAGAAATGCAAATCAAAACAACTCTGAGGTACCACATCACATCTATCAGATTGGCCAACATGACAAAACAGGAGAGGATGTGGAAAAATTGGAACGCTAATACATTGTTGGTGGAGTTGCAAAATGATCCAACCATTTTGGAGAACAATTTGGAACTATGCCCAAAGGGCTACAAAAATGTGCATACCCTTTGATCCAGCAATAGCACTTCTAGGGCTATATCCCAAAGAGATCAAACAAATGGGAAAAGGACCCACATGTACAAAAATATTCATAGCAGCTCTTTTTGTGGTGGCAAAGAATTAGAAATTGAGAGGATGCCCATCAATTGGGGAATGGCTGAGCAAGTTGTGGTAAATGAATGTAATGGAATACTACTGTGCTATAAGAAATGATGAACAGGCTGACTTCAGAAAAACCTGGAAAGACTTGTATGGTCTGATGATGAGTGAAGTGAGCAGAACCAAGAAGACTTTGTACACAATAACAGCCACGTTATGCAATGACTAAGATTGTTAAACTGAACCTTTCTCAGCATTATGGGGATCTAAGACATTTCCAGAGGCCTCGGGATGGATAATGCTGTCCACATCCAAAGAAGGAACTCTGGAAGTCAAATCGCTATCACTTATTTTTACCTTCTGTTGAGTTTTGTTTCATCTTTCTGATGGTTCCTCCTATTGGTTTTGATTTTTACTTACAATTTCACTAATGTGAAAATATGTTTAATGGGTATGTAAATGTAAAGCCTATGTCAGATTGTGCGCCGTCTTGGGGAGGGTGGGGGGGAAGGAAAAGGGAGAAAAATTTTCAACTCAAAAGCATATGGAAAAAAAATTAAAAAAAATGATATACCACATTGCCTCTTTAGAGTAAAATTTTAAAATATAAAATAAAAAAATTTTGGATTAAATTAAAAAAAAAAGAAATTCAAAACCAGGAGCTGAGGTGAGGGTACCTGTGGGAGTGAAGTCAGAGGACAGAATGATTCAGGCAGATTCCCCATCTGTGTGAGATTATCATTTGCCAACATTTCAACCACCAAAAATGGGAATGGGGATCAAGAATACACAGTTAGGTATCAATTTATGACTCAATAAACCTTATTTTGAAAGGGGTTAGAACAAAGGGACACAGATTGGATTTAGTTACAAAACAGAGAATAGTGGACAGTCTACTTGCCTACCCACTGCCATCTGTGTCCCCTACTTTTTCATTCCCTACTCAGATAATGTGATGACTCAGACAGATCTTTGCACAGTACTCTGGGTTTCATTCTTAGGAGCTGTCATGCCACTAACGTAAGGAATTCTGGTGCCTTTCAACTCAGCAGGTCTGACCAAGTTCTACAATTGCTGACATTTACACAATGCTTTAAAAGGGCTTTATATACATTATTTCATTTGATTCTCACAACCACCTTGGGAGGTAGGTTCCACAAAAGATAAATCCTAAAGAATGTTATTCATCTTGTTAAGAGAAGAAAAATGCCAAACACTTACTAACAGTAGAAATGCCAACCATATACTGAATTTCTAGCCATGTATCAGAAGTTCATGGCTCACGAGCAAAACATTTTAGAGAGAAGCATGGGTGCTCTCTCTTTCCTCTGAACCTCAGAGTGCTCTACTTTCACAAGGTTCCTTGATTAAAAATAGAAAGATCTATTATCAGTCAGTAAGCATCTATAAAGCACTTATTATATACCAGGTACTGGGAAAACAAAGGCAAAAATGAAACAATATCTGCCCTCAAAAAGCTTACATTTTAGCAAGAAACAATACACATATGCAAAATAATGAACATAAAGTACTTCGTAAAACTTAAAGAATTATGTACACAGAATAAATGCAAAATAATTCCAAGGCAGTTTGGAGACGGAGGGCACTAACAGGTAAGGTGATCAGGACAATAATCATATAGACAAGAAGTATCAAACTCAAATAGTTGAACTACTAAACAGGATCCCTGTCAGCACATACCAACTTAGAAAACCACATGTTAACATTATCTATGTTCTATTATATCTTCATTTTGTTAAGTATTTCCCAATTAGATTTTAATTTGGCTCCCTGCATGTTTGACCCTTCTGATATAGCTGGTAGTGCTGGAGCTGAGTCTTGAAGGAAATCAGGGATTCTCCAAGGCACAGGTGAGAAGTGAGTACATTCTAGACACTGGGGGTGGTCAGTGCAAATGTGCAGAAATAGATGTGAGTAAGAGCAAGAAGGCTAATTTACCTAGACCATAGTGTGGAAAGGAAAATAATGTATAATGACACTGAAAGGGTAGGCTATATGTAATCATGCCTGGAAGGGCAGGAATTTCTATTTGATCCTACATGTAAAAAAGAGCCTAGAGTTTTAGAGGGGATTGACATAGTAAGATTTGTGCTTAAGGAAATCTTTGGCAGCTATACAGAGAACAGAATAAAGAAGGGATAGATACAGAGATCTGTTAGGAGACTACTGACAAAGCTCAGATGAGAGGTGATGAGATCTAAACTAAGATGGTGGTCGTGTAAAAGAGAGAGGGGAAACAGATTTAATATAATATGGGGGTAGAAATGGCAAGATGTGATAACTGACTAGATATGGGAGATAAGGGAGAGTGAGAATTTGAGCATTACCAGAATGTCGAGAACTTGGGAGACTGAAAGGTGGTCTCAAAGAAATAAGGAAACTCAAAAGATGAGTGGGTTGGGGGAAAAGATAAATGACCTCCATTTTTAATATACTGAGTTTGAAATGTTCATGGGACATTTAGTTTAAAGTGTCTGAAAAGCAATGGTGATTGAAGACTAGAGCTGAGGGGAGAAAATGGGGTGAGATATAGAGATTTGGGAATTATTTGCATAGAAATGACAATCAAACCTATGACAGCTGAGGAGGTCACCAAGTTCAAGAGGATAGAGAGAAAAGGGTCCAGGACACAGTGCCGGGGGAATGCCCACAGTTAGAGAGCAAGGTATCGGATGATGATTCAGGAAAAGAAATGAGAACAGACAGGTGGAAGGAAAGTTGGAATCAGTAATGACATGAAAACCCAAAGAGAAAGGGTGGCCAATAGTATCAAATGCTGTAGAAAGTTCAAATAGGATTCAGTTTAAGAAAAGGTCAACAGATTTGGCAAATGAAATGATTAGTAACTTTGGAAAGAGCCATTTCAGCTAAGTGATAAGGCTGGAAATCAGACTGCAAAGGTCTAAGAGTTAAGTGAGAGAAGTGGAGGCAATGAGTGTAGATAGTTCTTCTAAGAGTTTTGGCTGTGGAAAAGCTAGGGATGATAGCCTGAGGGGATGGCAGGCACTAATGAAGGTATTTGGGGTTTTTTTTAACGAAGAAGGAAATGTTTGTAGACAGCTGGGAATGAACCAATAGATAATAAAGTCTAGAGAAAGAAGAATGATTGCGAAGGTCATTTGCTAGAGAAGATGAGAAGGTATGGTGTTAAGAATGCTTCTCAAATCCAGCCTCAGACACATGACACTAGCTGTGTGACTCTGGGCAAGTCACTTAACCCCAACTGCCTCACTGAAAAGAAAAAAAGAAAAGAAGAACACGTTTCTGAGGGACAAGGAATAGGGAGATGAGATGACAGGGAATTATGATTAGAAATTAATCTTAGCTCAGTCACCAAAATGGAACATTTATGGGTGACAGTGAGATCTAGGGAGATGTGTGGCTGAGACGGAATGAAAAATTCTATCACGGGATTTGCAAAGTTCGAGGAACATCAACATATGCTGAGATCCCCTATTATAATGGCAGGAGGCGGCGGGCAGAAGAGAGGAAGTTAGAGAAACTAGGCACTCGAGGGCGACCTGGAAGCCAGTGGGTAACAAGAACCGCGATGCGGACTGGGCGACAAATTTTAACAGAGAGCTTCAAAGGGAGAGGCTGCTAAATGGCGGGAAAGTCCCAAGAGTGGCAGTATGTGCAACGAGTAGTCTAGGTAAAGGGATTCATCCTATACTCTTTTCCTATACTCCACTTCCCAAACAAAGTCAGTAACTCCTTCAAGTATATCTTAATTAACCAATTTGAGGACTCAAAATCCAAGAAAAAGAGATTTTCTAGGAAAGATTCTCCTTAGCTAGGACTGCAAGCAAGACAAGAAGTATCAAATAGGCAACATGAAAGGGAAAGGAGTAGATTTATTACTCATTGAACATCAGTCCTAACTAAGAAGGGAAACATTTCAAGAGTTAATGATTCCTCAGTGACTAATGGCTGAATTGATTTGGAAAGGCCGGTCCCAAGGCTTAATTATGCCTTCAGTCCCCCCTCCCAGCTTAAAAAGGCACCTGGAGAAAGGACCTGCGACTACCTTGGGGCTTCAAGGGATATTCTTTTCAGTCTCCTCGTCAATTGTGACTTTCAATAGATGGAAGATAAGGAATCATACTTCTTGACCCAGAATGTTCCATATGCCTCAAGACAGACCTAGAAAATACTGCATGTCCATACCAAAAACTTTAATGTTTTAAAGTTGTGAGCTCCTTGGAGAGATACCAGAATGCTGAATTCCCAACTATAAGTCCAGCAGTTGAGGGCAACTCTAGAAGCCCATAAGGGTAAAACAAGATAAACATTCCAAGTTCACAAAGGACAAGTGAATTGTTGTCTTATCTCCCTCACCTTAAAGACGCCTGAAACAAAAGGCTTAGAAGATACTTCTGAATGGAAATAATTGGTAATTTCTCTTCTGATTAAGGTTTTGGATCAAGGCATACCAAAGCACTCGATTCCACAGTGATGTTTTCATTTCATGGAGGCCTTGCCACAGTGCTTGATGAATGCTCTGGGGATTCCTTCCCCTACACATGGCAAAACTAAAATGGTCCTGAAGTGCTATGAAATTCCATAAACAACTGAAAGGCCTTCCAAAAATCAGTGCAAAGCAAAGGCACCAGCAGTCTCATCAGTCAGTCTTCACAACTTCTAATGACATTTTATAAAGCTGAACCCACTTAAACACAGTAACCTGGAAGATGGTTTTGCCGAGTAAATATGGAATTCAAAGCTTTGTAAGCTGAAAGCTGGGTGCCATGCGGAGTTAGGCCTCCTCCTTAATAAGTCTGCAGGAGGTGAGAGCCCACAGGTGTGGAGCACTGCACAAACCAACCCCATTCACACCATTCCATGTCCTTCCTCTGAGCTGTTGTCTAGGTAGTTCTCCCACTTCTATATTCCCTCCATGCCTCTGTTTGTAGAATTCCTAGCTTCTTCCCACCCCAGGGAAACCATTCTGTATAACTGGCCTGTACTCTGCGTGTAACTATGAGTGTATATGTTCGAACCCCAACATGCTTGCTCCCTTTCCCACAGAATTCAAGATCACTGAAAAAAAGAGACTGGATTGTTTTTTGGTCTTGACATGTGCAGCACGCCTAGCTCAATGTCTTGTACACAGTAGTAGCTTAATAAATGTTTCCTGAATTGCATTTAATATGTGTGACCTATTTTCTCCTTTATTTTCTCTCTTGAACAAATAAAAAGGAAAGCAACTAACTAGATTTACATGCTTCTCATTAGACCATTCAATTATGCTTTTACTCAATGCCACAAACTTTCCCAGAAATCCTATTTTGCCTTTATAGAAACCTGCTCCTAGAAAGAGCATTCATTTCTTAGGTCAGTGTCTCAAGTGTGAAATCTCTCCACTGAGGCCTGATCTTCCCACACTTTCAGTCAGTTGGTAAAAGTCCATTCCTTTTTGTTTTCTCCTGGCCATCAATCCATCTATTTGTTTTCAAAGGAAGGGAGTGTCAAGGACAATAAATTAATGGAAATATCTTTATCCACAGGAACTGTGGCAATAAAGAAAAAAATAAACACAGGAAAATATTACAGGGCAAGCAAGGTAAAACATGGACGTGCAACCCAGACAAAGGGAACTACACAGGCTCAGGAGGCAGAAACACAAAGGACATAAAACAAGGTATGAGGCCCTCATGGTATTTTTGAGCTGAGGAATAGGAGTGAGAATGTCCATCATTGATTCAGGAATTTTAGGAGAGGACTATTTGAAGACAGTAGTGCCCCTTGCTGTTGAGCAAGTCAAGAATATATATGAGAGGACACATCCTCAGGAGACACCAACAACAATAACTAAAGGCCACGACCTGGCTAGAAAGCATTTTAACTAAGTGAGTGAATGGAATGGCTTTGTTGAACTCTCAATTTTTTAGGAAGCATTCAGGCTTCTCTTGCTTGTATCTCATCTAACAAATGGAAACCCCAAGTTTTTTTTCTAGGGCCCAAGCTCATCCTCCACGAAGCTTCCTGGTGAAGAATACACTATTACCTACTCTCTAAGACAAAATTTCCAAATAAGAATGAGGATTCAGGGATGATCTTAATCAGAAGTGATACTATAACCATTCCAAATGAAAGATGAATCCAATGTCCATAGTATACATGTAGACATAAAACACTGGGCTCTTCTAGTTTTAGGACAGGTTGACTTTATGTACAACTTTGCTTACTTTACCTTCAATAATAATTTTTCAAAGAGCTTTACATACATAAACTCTTCATTAACATTTCCTCCTTCTAACAAAGCTATGAATGAGAGTACAGGTATTATCCTCATTTTATGGATGGAGAAAATGTAGGCTCAGAGAAGTTAAGTAATTGTCCATGACCACACAGCTTTTATTAGAAGATTTGAAACCAGGTCTTCCTAACTCCAAGTACAGCAAGAAAGCAAAAGGTAAACAGTTTAAGTGAAATTTGCAAGCCAATGAAAACAACAAATACCTTGGGAAAGACAGCTATTTATTAATGTTATTTTTATATATATATATATATTTTTTTTTTAAAGTTAAAGATTTAAGGATGATCATAACGAAGAATTTTTTTTAAAGCATATTCTGAAAAGTCAAAGTAGGAAAGCTATTGCCACCTTGTGGAAGGGAGGTGTAACAACTCTTAATTTACATTTCTCAGGAAGCTAAATTTTATCAGAAGTAAAAATAAATAAGATGCTTAGGGATGAGATCTAAACCAATAGGAAAAGGTGGCTGCAGTATAAAGGGAGAGAGACAGGGAGAAGGCCTACACTTGCTGGGTGAGTAAACTCTCTCTACCAATGCCAGTCAGCACCTCTGAGCTACCTAGAGCAGAGGTATCAAATACATGGCCTGTGCACGCAACCTGAATGGGGCCTGGATCAGATTAAAATATAATAAGGAAATATTTAACAAAATAAACAAAACCACAAAACAAGAGCTAATATTAATATGTAGTTTTCTAAGTCAACATGCAGGGATCCTTATACAATGTGCAGCGGCCCTCTTTCTATCAAGTTTGGCACCACTAACCTAGAATTCTGAGAGGTTCAGTAACTTCAGGGTCACATCACACAGCCAGTATGTGGCCAAGAAAGGACTTGAACCTTGTGCCTTTGAAGCTGGTTCTCTATCCACTATACCATGCTGCCTCTCCAGGGTAAAACTGACTCTAAACATTAGCCTAAAATAACTCTAAATGTGTTATAAACAAAACATTCATCTGGTAGTCTTGAGGTAAGAGTTAGGGTCACACATCTGTCTGGCTTGGGGTATACAGTTAGCAGAGGTCAAAATCAACAAGGAGGTTTTCAACAAGGGGATATGGAACAAGGCCATGCTGAAGATAACTCTGGAGTATAGGCTAGTGCTACCTTGAGTGACAGAAAAAAGCCAGGAGCAGCTGATTTGAGACAGGTGCACAGTGGTTACAACCACCACAATATTGCAGATTCTGTGATGCCAGAGCTCTGGCTTCCTTACTGCCAGTATAAAGCCTGCACTGGATACAAGAGTGCCATTACAGACAGTATTCTGCAGGGTCACCTATGCCTTTGACCCCAAGACCAAGCAAGAGAAGGAAACTTGGGTGACTCCTACCTTCACCCTGGATAGCACAGAACAGAAACTACTAATAGCCACCAATCATGGGCTCTACTCTGGGACTCAGTTCCAGCAATGCTTCACTGCTATCCAACATACTTCCAAATAAATCTTTTATCTCCAACTCTTCTTCCCCCAGTGAAAATATTCAAGATCTGAGCTGAAGTACAGCCCAGAGACTTTCTAAGGACACCCAGAGGCTGCATGCTGCAACCAAGTCAGAGAACCAAGGTTGGAATCTTGACTGCTACTTCCTAGTTGCAACTCTGGGTACGACACAATTTCTTTGGATCTCAGTTTCCTCCTTTATTAAAGGAGACTGGACTAGGTCCAGCTCTAAATACATGATCCCTCTGTTCTTCCCTGATCAGCATCCCCCTTCTTCAGAAACACTTGAAAAAAATCAAAAACCAAACCCCAACAGGAAAAAAATAAAATAAAAATACAAGGACTAAAGCAGGTTTATCTTCACAGAAGACTTACCATGTTGATTTTAAGGGTTGCCCTGCCCTAAAACTTTCTTCTTGGCTGATGTTTGAAAAGAGGATAAAAAACTGGATAAAACCTTGTATTCCACAATTCAGAGATTCAGTCTTAAAATGCAATGCCTTGTTGAAATAATTCACAAGGAAATTTATCACCAAATAAATAAATCAATGCTATCAGATCTTCTGCAACTTTCATATGGAAGAATGGGGGAAGACTCCATGAAAAAATGTCAGGGTTAGCAAAATTTTCCTCTCTGATATACTCAAAATGAAACTGTGCCTATAGCAATTAAGTATAAAAAAAGGCTCTTAGAATTTCCCATCTTCTTTTATCTAGGATATGTTCTATGGCTCCAGGTGCCCTGGACCAGCACTTATGGGCTTCATCAATATATTTCAATGCCAAGGGTGGCCCATGGCTGAATTAGTATTGGAAACTGTGGGTTAGCATAGGGTGATATTACCAAAAAGGAAGATGGCTTACCAAACAGAAAAGAAATCAGTGCAGAAAGGAGAAGCTGGATTGGTCCTGGTCACCTTCAGCAACACATAGAAAAATCAAGGCTATGTGGTAGTGGGAGGGAGTTCTCCGGGGAACACTGTGGTTGAGCCATACTGGATGGAAAACACTACCATGGGGTGGGGAGAAATTTCTGCCACCCAGGAAGGCGGCATGAAAAATTACTACATTAGCTAGACACCAAAACCGAAATAGCCCTTTTTACAGGGAAAGGTGAATTGATCTCTTTTGGCTAGCATATTTTCTCCTCCTATTCTCTGAATCAGATTCAGATTCAGAGTTGAAGCTTGCCCTTCCCCTGCTAATACTACATCAGACATCTACTTCAGGCATACCCCTCCCATTCTATGTCTCCCCCACCCCCACTTCTATTGCATTATCTGCAACAAGGTTCTATTGTTAACAAACTGCCCTTCATATTCAATTTCTTCCTGATACTTCAGTTGATCTTGTACTCAGGGAAACTTGGCTTCTCTTAAGACCCAACGTTCTGGACCACCCTCTCCAGTGCTGAATGTACCTTTTCTTGTGCTTCTCAAGCACCACGCAGGAAGAGTGGATGGCAATTCCCTGGTCCTCAGGCCATTTCCAGCACCCCCAACCCGAATGCCTCCCTGGTCTCACGTGGCAACTTATCTTTTGGCTCACTCTGTTCCTCTTATCACTCTAAGTAGACCCTAGCTGGTTTATCTGTCAGCATCCAGGCCATTTTCCCTCCCTTACTGAGGAATTCGCCACCTGGATCTCAGACTTCCTCCATACTTGGGACTTCACTGTAGAAGTGGATATCTCCTTAAACTAATGTGGCCTACCAGTTCATCAACCTCATTAACTCTCATGCTTCACATCTTGACTCCACTTCAGAACTTCACAGGTTCTGGCTACAAAAATGTGCATACCCTTTGATCCAGTAATAGCACTTCTAGGGCTATATCCCAAAGAGATCAAACAAATGGGAAAAGGACCCACATGTACAAAAATATTCATAGCAGCTCTTTTTGTGGTGGCAAAGAATTGGAAATTGAGAGGATGCCTATCAACTAGGGAATGGCTGAGCAAGTTGTGGTATGTGAATGTAATGGAATACTATTATGCTATAAGAAATGATGAACAGGCTGACTTCAGAAAAACCAGGAAAGACTTGTATGGTCTGATGCTGAGTGAAGTGAGCAGAACCAAGAGGACTTTGTACACAATAACAGCCACGTTATGTGATGACTAAGATTGTTAAACTGAACCCTTCTCAGCATTACGAGGATCTAAGATATCTCCAGAGGCCTCGGGATGGAAAATGCTGTCCACATCCAAAGAAAGAACTCTGGAAGTCGAATCGCTATCACTTATTTTTACCTTCTGTTGAGTTTTGTTTCATCTTTCTGATGGTTCCTCCTATTGGTTTTGATTTTTACTTACAACTTCACTAATGTGAAAATATGTTTAATGGGTATGTAAATGTAAAGCCCATATCAGATTGTGCACCGTCTTGGGGAGGGTGGGGGGGAAGGAAAAGGGAGAAAAAATTTCAACTCAAAAGCATATGGAAAAAAAAAATAAGAATGAGATTTTCTCAGCAAAAAAAAAAAAAACCACAATAGAACTTCACAGGTTCTATGGATAGGGGAAAGAGTTCATGACCAAACAAGGAACAGAAAGCACCACAAAAGATAAAATGGCCAATCGTGACTAGATAAAATCAAAAAGTTTTTTGTACAAACAAAACCAATGCAATTAAGAAAAAACCAACAAGGAAAAGAGGTAACTGGGAAAAAAAATTGCAGCAAGTTTGATTGATAAAATCTTTCCCCAAGAAATATAAGGAAATGATTCAAATCTTTAAGAAGCATTCTCCAATTAATAAATGGTTAAAGACTATTAAAAAGAGTTGTCCACGAAAGAAATCCAAGCTATCAATAAATATATGAAAAAATATTCCAAATGACCAAATGACCAGAGAAATACAAATTAAAACAATTCTAAAGTTCCACCTCACAAACTATCAGATGGGTAAAGTTAACAAGAAAATGGCAAATGTGGGAAGAGTTTCAGGAAAATAGGTACACTGATAACACTGTTGGGGGAGCTGTGAATGGAAAGCAATTTGGAGCCATGCCAAAAAATGACCAAATTGTACATATCCTTTGACCTAGTGATATAATTACTAGGCCCATACTTAAAAGAAGGTAGTCTTTGATGTTTAGATGGAAAAGGGCAAAAATATTTATAGCAGCTCTTTCTGTAACAGCAAAGAACTAGAAATTTAAGGGAGTATATATCAGTTGGGGAATGAATGAAAAAATTATGGTGTATGAATGCAATGGAATACCACTATCCCATAAGAAATGAAGGAAGGGATGGTTTCAGTGAAACTTGGTAAGACTTATGTGAAATGATACAGAGTGAAATGAGTGGAACCAGGAGAACAATTTACACAATTACAAGAACACTGTAAAAACAATTTTGAAAGCCTTAAGAATTCTGTTAAGGCAAGAACCACTCATGATCCCACAGGCCCCACACTGCCAAGCATGTGGCCCATCTCTTGACTTAGAAGTGACAGACTCTGAAGAAGCGCAGAAGGAGAAGTGTTTTGGACATAATCAATGCAGGGTTTTGCTTTGTCTTTGAATATCTGTAAAGAGTTTTGTTTGTTTTTCTTTTTCAATGGTGAGGGGGAGTAAGAGGAAGAAAATTTTGATTTGTTAAAAAAAAAAACAAAACACACTTGACAAATCCTATCTTATCAAATCATCCACTTACATAGCTCAGAACTGAAATTCCCCTGACCACAACCTTCTGTCCACATTTCTCCCTGGGCTTCATCTCCCGTAAACCTAATATTTATCCTCACACAACCCCCAGCCATTCCATTCCACCCATCCTTGCTCTGACCTCACATTCTTCCCTTCAATATCTTTGTTTCTCATAGACTTATGTACACATCTCTCTGATGAAATGTAAGCTCTTTCAGAATAGGCCTTGTCAGCTAGGTGGCACAGTGGATAGAGCACTGGCCCTGGAGTCAGGAGGACCTGAGTTCAAATGTGGCCTCAGACACTTGACACTTACTAGTTGAGTGACCCTGGGAAAGTCACTTCACCCCATTGCCTCATAAAAAAAAAAGCAAAAGAGAATAGGTCTGGTTTCATTTTTTGGTCTTCCTATACTTCTCACCTAACATAGTGCCTGACACAAAATAACCATTTAATAAGGACTTGTCAATGAAGCTCCATTCTGAAATCACCACCTTCTTAAAGTATGTTTCCAAATTGATGTCCCATAGGCATCTAAGCCCAAGCAGAAGACAAGTCTAATTCATTTTTGCATATTCTTATCACCTAGAACTATATTTCCCAAGTGTTAGGCAACTAAAAAATTGTGAAAGTGAATTATAATTGTCTTCCTTGGGTTTTAACTTGTTCTAAAGCCATAGCCCAGCCTCCTAGAGCCCTTTTCTTCACTACAAAGGCAGAAGAAATGTTGGCTCTTTTCTTCTTTATCCTCGCAGCAAACCCACAGGCTAGTCTGACTCGCTGGAGACTTGAGCATACAAATCTGCTCTGGTACCATCCTCTTTAGAAACATTTTAAGTATTTCTTGACCTGGGTTCCTCACAAAAGGTGGGATGTTTTAGGGAGACTCAGCCAGCACAGTTATCCTAGATCCTATCAGATCACTATAAAGCAGGGTTATTTTATTTAACCTTTTATGTGCCATAGGCACTTCTGGCAGTCTGGTAAAGCCTATGAACCCCAAGCCTACGGACCCTTTCTCAGAATAATGTTTTTAAATGCATAAAATACATAGGATTACAAAGGAAACACATTATATTGAAATATAATCATCAAAATATTTTTAAAAAACAAATTATCAGGCCCTAAGTTAAGAACCCCTGCTATAAAGGATTAAGCTAGTTTGGGCCTCTGTTCTCCCATGTTCTGGGAGTACTGGAAATAGTTGTCCCTTATACATTGAGACTTCCCCTTTTTGTGGTTTTGATATATTGCGGGTCGGCATAAGAAATTAAATAGGAATTTGGGGGGAGTTTTGTAGAAGCCATAGATGACACAGAAAAAGTTCAAAAACTCAGAAATGCATAAAATACATGTATAGTATTGTTTAATATCAACATATTTTATCTTTTAATACCATAATAATTCAAACTTCTCTGATATAAAAGGTGGGCCAAAAAATTTTACACAGATTTTCCTGATTGTGGAAACCCCTGAGATAAGGAAGGGATAACTGCAGTTTTTTTCCTTGAGAGAGAAAAAAAAAGTCTATCCTCTTGCTGTTCTCCTTAAGTTGCCCCTAGAGAACCCTTTCAGCCGAGGACTTTGCCTCATACTTTACTGAAAAAAATGATTTACTTGCCAAGACTTCTCCCTCCTTCTCTCCTTACCTCATAGCATTCAGACATTTTCCTCTACTACCTCCTCCTTCACTCCAATACTGGGTGAAGAAATGGTCCTTCTCTTTCCTAAGGCCAACCCTTCCATGTGAGTCCAATCCCATCCCTTCTAGTTTTCCTCAACAGATCACTGCCCCTACTTTCATCCTCACTCTCTACTCTTCAACTTCTATTTACTTTCTCCCTAGGACCTGCAAACACACTCATGCATTCCCCACCCTTACTTAATCTATGCTTGATTCTACCATCTCCAATAGCTATTGTCCTGTATCACTCTTCCCTTTAGTGGCAGTTTAGCCACTTTGAGAAAGCTATCCACACTAACAACCAGGGCTTCCAACCTCATCGTTCAACAAAATTGCCCTGTCCAAAATTATCAATGATCTCTAAACTGCTTGATCTAATGGCCTTTTCTTAATCCTTATTTCACACAGTTGATCACCTTATCCTCCTGGATACTCTCTCTCCCGAGGTTTTTGTGACACTGTTCTCCCCAGTTCTCCTTCTATCTGTCCTGTTGCTCCTTCTCAGTCTCCTTTGCTGCATCTTCACCTATGTTATGTCCAAGACTCTCTCCTGGTCCCTCTTCTCTTTTTACTCTATAACAGGTAAAGATTCTAAGACTGGGGTCCTTAACCTGGGTCCATGGATAGATTTGGGGGGAGGGAGAGGACTGTCAACTGGAATGGAAAAAAAATTACATCTTTATTTTCACTAACCTCTAACTATAATTGTACATTTTCTTTAATTGTGAATTTTTAAAAAAATCAACATTATTATAAAAAAGGGTCCATAGGCTTCAGATACCAGGGGAGTCCAACCCTTAGAAAAGTTAAAAAACCCACTGCTCTCTATCTCACTTAGTGATCTCATCAGCTCCTATGAATTCAGTTGTTTCTATGCAGATGATTCCCAGATCAATATATCCAACCTTCCCCTCCCACTTTTGCCCCAGTCCTGCATCACCAATTGCTTTTTTGATAACTCAAAATAAGCACCGTAAGCTCAATAAGTCTAAAATAGAACTCATTATCTTTCCCCCTAAATCCTTCCCTGTCCTAAATCTGTTACTGTAGGACACCACCACTGTCCCTGTAACCACAGCCCCAAAACCTCGGTGGTATCCTTAGATTCCTCACTTTCACTCACCCCACCTATCCAATGTTATAATTTCTACCTTCATAACATCTCTCATACATTTCCTCTCTGACCACACAGCCACTAACCAAGCTAAGGCCCTCGTCAACTCTCAGCTGGACTTTCTAAGTGGTCTTCCTACCTCAAATCTCTTCCTATTCAAATTAATTCTCTAGTTAGCTGCCAAACTGATTTCCCTAAAATACAGATCTTATCACATCACCTCTGTGATCCATGAAGGAGGAAGGAGAGAAAGAAACATTTATTAAGTACCTATTATGTGCCAGGCATCATGCTAAGTATTTTGAAAATATTATCTCATTTGATACTACAGAGCTCCAGTAACTATTACTTCCAGGATCAAATTCCTGTTTGACATTTAAAGCTCTTAACAACCTGGCATTCATTCACCTTCCCAGTCTTCTTATATTTCTATCCTCTATTCATTCTACATACAATATAGCAATCCTAGCCTTCTTGCTGTTCCTCATACTTGACACTCTAACTGCCTGCTGACTCCACACTTTTTCAATGGTTGTCCCATATGCCTAATATACACTCCTTCCTCATCTCTTCTTCACTGCTTTCAAGATAAATCTCATGTATCCAGTTATATGTCTCAATCTATGTACCCAGTTATCTACATATTGTCTTCCACATCTGAATGTGAACTCCTTCGGGGCAGGGATTGTTTTTGCCTTTCTCTCTATCCCAGATATGAGCCACAGTGCCTGGCATACAGTAAGCACTTAATAAATGCTTGTTTACTGATTGACAAAAGAATGTTTCTCCTCACAAGCTCCCTTTTGCTAATACTCAGAATACCCTTATCCAACAAAAAAATCAAATGAATCACAGCAAGAGAATCCAAAGAGTTCTATGGGGAGAAAAGTTTCTGGTATTATGAATGATTTCAGCAGGAAAAGATAAAGTGTGATGAAACAGTTATGCTTTCAAGAGAATATTCCACAAGGTGGAGGTTTAAAAGCATTTCTCAGAAGTAGTACTAGCAGGGTTTATTCTTTGCATCTGGCACAGAGGAGTGATAAAATCCCTTTGGTTTGCATATTCTCTTTCAGTGTTTGGCCAGACATCCTATATGAAGGTTGAGTTATGAACAAAACCAAGATCATTTTGTAACAAGCAGATATTTCTAAAGATTGTTTTTGGAACTTCTAAACCAGCCAGCTAACAAGTTAATTAATAAGCTGATAAAGTAGTGATAAAGGATACTTGGTCTACTCCATAGTTTAAGCTATTTTCTGTAGGCTTCTCTTTGATGTCTAATAATTTTGATAGGTGACACTTAGCCAACGCCAAGCCGCTAAACACACAGGATATACAACCTAGCGCTATCGTCTTTAGAAGGGATCCTGGAAATATGCTCCCTGGCAGATAACTACTGGATAACTTTTGCCCTACTCCACTGCCACAAACCCCAAGGAGAGCATATTTTGGGATGGTTTGCTGGACTAAGACTGGAACTCCCTAAGCTCTGTGCTATTCAACTCTGATACAAAAGCCAAGGCTAGAAGTCCAAATTGTTTCAAGGCTTATTCTTGGCCCCTAGGTTAAACTAGTGTTCTTACCAAACAAATTAAACCAATTTTGTCCCAAAGTATTTATAAGTCCTCCTACTGCGTATGTTAGTGGGGCAAAACACCGCTCAGACGCTGAGCCACAATGTTAGCTTTGTTTATATCCAGCCACCCCACCACAGCAAACACCAAATACCTTTAGGTCATCAGCCTCAGGTTTTTCAGTCTCTGAATCGTCATCTTCCTACAAGACAAGAATTTACAGGATTAAGCTTAAAAGAGCGGGCCTGGTGGTTCCCACATGCATAAGTAGGGGCTGGAGGTGAGCAGCCCAGTTACCCAGCCTGAGTCTCCCCACCAATAACAGCCCCTCCCCTACTACATGACCCAAAGCTAAATAAAGAAGAGAAGACAAAGAGATACTCAAAAATAAGAACATCAGCATCTGAAGGCCCACAGAGGTAGCTCAGAGATGTAAGTCCATGTTACCATAGAAACACCCAAGAGATGCAAAACTACATACATAAAATGAAGAAAAGCTGAAAGATGCTTTGGAAAGGCACAAGACCTGGCCCACTAAGTAAAACTAGCTTTGAATTATCTAGGAAACTTAAATTACTTCTAAAAGTTCAAGAAGCTACTTATAATTTTGTGTCCTAGTTCTTACAAAAATACATTCAACTTGGGCCTACCATAACATCTTTCATTGCAAAATTGTTGTGGGATCCACATACAGTTAAATTCCAACACCTCAATCAACTAAAAGAACGGCAACACAAGACGTAGGAAGTCTGAGGCATAGAATGGCTATGTTACATCAACAATCAACGGCAGAATCAAAAGTTCACACCCCAACCTCTTGCCTTTCTACATAGGTCCATCACTGATCCAACCTATTTAGCTTTGTTCCTCAAGAGAGGAACCATACAGAAACAGCCATGTAGGCAGGACACTGTCCCAAGCATGTACCAATAACACAAATACAAAGTGACCAGTTGCCAGACATACATCCAAGGGCTCAGCTAGTGATATGGTTTTCATAGATCAGTGGTAACAACACACAATACACCTCTTGAGTCAGCACAGCTGCTCTTCAATTCCCACCAACAAGAGGATGCTTCCAGCACACACAGCAAAGAATACCAGCTAAATGCCTGGATGAAATCCACAAGACCTAAACTTGCTTTCTTCAATCAGAGCCACACTTTGCAAAAAATCTCAGACAAAGACAACAATCCAGATGTTAAGACAAATACTACACAAGAGGACTTTAATGAACTAAACTCTCATTAATATTTGCCAACTGTTCTTTAAGATGACTATAAACAAAGGGATTTTGCTGTAATACAAATACTTAAAAATAGATGGCACAGCACCAAGCTCCAGGAACTTTTTTTTTTATTAAATAATAATAATAATAACAATAATAATAATAATAATAATAATAATAATGATAATGATGTTTATTGGAAATAAATATCCAAATACAATTATATCCGGTAATGTCCATGTTCAGACCAGAAAACTGATCGGCTTTTACCAGCAAAAACAAACAAAAAAAACTTAGTAGAAACAAAATGAAAACTATAAACAAATGAACATGGTACAATGATTAAAAAATAGCTGTTAGTTAAGCAAATACCTACTTGAGGAGAGCAGAAAACATGCAGCAGTTTACAACTACAGACAACTCTTGATTATCAGGACAAGTGGGAAGAAGCAAGGAATTTGAAGGGGAGAGCCAAATGCAGCAGATAATGCAAATTTCCTTTTTTTATCTGGCTTAGAAGTAATTTTTATACTAGCATCTTATTGACATATCTAACATTCTAGCAATTCGTATCTGTTGTTGTTCAGTCCTTTAATCATGTCCCACTCTTTGTTAAGTCCATGGGGTATTCTTGACAAAGATACTGGAGTGGTTTGCCATTTCCTTATCCAGTGCGCTCCCATTTTATAGACCAGGAACTGAGGCAAATAAGGGTCACAAATTTAATAAGTATCTGAGGCCGGACTTGACTCAGATCTTCCTGACTACAGAGCCAATGCTCTATCCATTATATCTCCTAGCTGGCCCAATTCATATTACTCTTCAAAATACAGTATTGTGAATACCCAATTCAGAAGCCAGTAAAGATGAACAGTCTTCCATCCTGTTTAAGACTCAACTGCTCTCCTCTTTATTTAGCTGTGGGGCACACAGTAGTGGAGAGGACTGTTATTGGTGGAGAGCCTCAGGCTAGGTGACTAGGTAGCTTTCCATTCAATGGCCAGAGGTTTAAGTGTTTGCTCATTCATCCTGTCAGTCTGGCTCATATTACTCTAGAATCGTTTTGTTATAGCTGAGTTGGAGAAGGAAGGTCAAACTTCTTTAATTTCCAGTTCTGATTGTGCTTCAGGTTCAAGTAAGGGTAAGGGTCAAAGAGGTGACGTCAACAAAGTTACTAAGCAAACTGTCAATAGCACAGTTAAACAGATAAGGTAGTAAATTCAAGTATTTGGAAATAAACTATTTCCCTTCCTACGCTTTTAAATTAGAAATCAGAGATTTGATTTGAATGCCAGGCACAGTGGAAAGAGCAGTGGACTTGGGGTGTCAGAGAGACCTAGGGTAAAATCCCAATTCCAAAACTTAATAGCTGTGTGATCTGAAGAAGTCACAACCTCCTCCAGCCTTAGTCTCCTCATCTGTAAAGTTGGGGGAACAAAAGCAGCTGTACTACAGATATGTGATAAGGATCAAATGAAATAATCTCTGCAAACTTGAAAATTATAAGTCCCTAGGAATAAAAAGATAATTAAGAGTTGACTTCAGAGACAGAGTTTCATGACAGAAACTGAAGCACTATTGGAAATGGAATGAATTGTATAAAAAGGGAAGACTAACCCAACACTAAGTGCCTCTAGATAGCTGGGTCGAATACAGTGGTCTTGTCTATTCCATTGGGATCTCCCCTTATCTTGCCTAACAAGTTTGACTAAAAGATAAGCCCCAATGGGATGGGGGTGGGGGTGGAACACAACCAACTCCACCACTGAAATTTAACCCAGTATCTTCATCTAATGGGGGGTGGGGGGTGGGAAGAACAAGCTTTAAGGAGCAGCTTGGCCACGAGAAAAACGGAAGTGCTATGGGTCCATCTTAGAAAAGGGGTTTCCGGTGAACAGAAGGTGATGGCTTTGGACAGCTCTGGATTACAGAACAGTGTACCTACCGATTGTCTGCTGTTTTCTTCATCCTCTTCCTCATAACCATCTTCATCTCCCTCAAGTCGAGAAAAATCATCATCTCCATAGGCTTCAGACACTAAGCCACCTTTTTCCTCTAACCCAGAGGAAGAAAGAAAAATGAGTGGGGATGGGGAGAGTATAAATACTACTACTAGTGATCTGAGTGGCTGGAACCATCTCTGCAAGTAAAGGGGAACCTGGTGCCAAAGTCTCATTCCTAGTCACACCATCCTAGTAGAAGTAGCTAAAAGCTCAGAATCGATCCTAAAGTTTATAATTTAGCTGAAGGAACAAGACTAATAGGCAGACTAAGCCAAAAACAACCTTCTTAACTGGGTCCTGAATGACTCTGGGGAGTTCTCTACTCACAAATGGGGTAAGTTTTAATGAATCATCAGAGGCCCATGTCACTTCTTTAAGATTCTCACTTTAATATAAAGAGATGGAGATGAGAATGAAATCATAGTGCCCATCATGCTTCCTCCTTAACCCCGAACGCCTGGCAAAACTAGAAGCATCCAACGTTAGAGCCCAGCCCCTTACGTGCCAGATGGGGAAACTGAGGCCCTGGGAGAATAAACCCGCTGCCTGGGCGCCTCACCCCCAGTCTCGCAGGGCTTGGGGTGGGGGTTCGGCCTTGTTTCTCAGGGGCCGGGGTCTGCGGGCGCAGGAGGCAAGACTCCGCCTCCTTCCCCAGCAGCCCCCTACTCTTTCTTTCCCTTCCTTTTCTACCTGGGTGGCGGGCTCGGGTCCGAGCTCCGCGCCCGCCCCAAGCCTTACCCGCTGCGGTCGCGCTCCCAGCCGTTTCCACTCCAGCCTCGCTGTCCGACTCGGGCTCCGAATCCTCTGCGTAAACCGCCAGCGACGACAGAACGTTCTTCTTGCCAGCCATCTTCCTCCTTCCCGGCGCCGGCGCTCCCGAATGACGCTACGCCGCCGCTTTCGCTATTTCGAGGCCGCGCGCTCTTCCTACCGGAAGCCCAACGACACCCTCACTTCCTCCCTCCCTGACCTTTTGTCTCGGAGAACAAGCCAATCAAAAAAGCGAACTCCTTCCTGTTCCCGCCCCCGCCTTACCCCGTCCACCGTCCCCTCTACCTACCCCCCCCACACGCAGCAGCCCCGTGACGCCATCATCGTGCGACGTGGGAATTGTGCGTGGGTCTGAGTCAAGGAGCGGTGCAAACCAGAAGATTGGCTCGTTCGGGACTTCTGGGGTCTCTAGGCCGCGGGACTCCCGGGGCTTAGATAAGAGCTCCCAGGTTGGGGGCTCGCAGTCTGCAGCGGGGCCCTGCCCGCACCCATATCCTGGGCTGGGGGCACAAAGAGTAGTGTGCTAGGGAGGAGATGCATTTAGAAAGGAGGGGAGCAGAGAAAAAATGTGGGCGTGTGTGTGTCTGCTGGGAAAAAAAGAGAGGGTGTGTGCGTGTGTGTGTGTGTGCGCGCGCGTGTGGTAGGGAGAAAATGTCTTTCCAAAGCAGAGGAGTTGAGGCCTGGGCACAGGAAAAGTATATGTATATGTCTGTGCCTGTGCCTTGATGTGCGTGTTTATGTAAGGGGGAGGACAAGGTTCGGAGGAGAAAAGTGAGATGAAGGAGAAGTTGGAGGAGAGTGGTCAGGGTGCTGGGGGAAAGAGGAATGGGGTCAAGGGTGGAGGGGATGGTGCGGAGTAAAGGGGCCAAGGTCTTCAAGGAAGGAGGGCTGGGGTCCTGGGTTGAGAGGAGTTAGGGGCAGGATGTGAGATGAGGAAAGTATAATGGTATAACTAGAAGTGTGGTTGAAGGGAAAAGGGGATGGGCCATGGGGGAGATAAGAAGGACGTGAAGATCTAGACAATTTCCTAATCTGTTACGTGGATGAGTAGCCTTCTGGGCTGTGCTTGTGACTGCTCTTAGCACCTCTCTTCCCGCAGTGGGAGTGGGGACTACCAGACCCTGCCAGAGAGAACCCTGAACAAATTATCCCCAGTCCTCAGAGCTAATCATTAGAGATTTGTGTGTCCGATTTTTTTTTTATTTGTGCTTAGAGAACATGACCTGAGGGAGAAAGGTGGGTTGAATTTTTACTTTTGTGATTGAGTTTTCCTAAAAGGTAAGAGTGGAAGAAATGCTGGTTATCCAGGAAAGTGTAGTTTGGGATTGTTATGACACATGAAAGTGCCATAATGAAGAGAAACATAGAGTATAGCTAGAGAGGCGTTCTCGTGCAATCATTCTATCTTCATTTTTGCCTTAACCTTTGGCCACCTGTCTCTCTAAGATGAGTACCTGCCTTTATTCTTCTCTCTCCTCTGGTCCTGAGCCACGTGTCAGGAGTGCACTTAAGAAGATCTTTGGGTTTGACTCATTTAAGACCACCTTGCAGGAGAGTGCCACCATGGCAGTGGTTAAAGGTAACATACTACCAACCTTGGTGAAACCTCAGGGATACCATCCGTTGAGGCTGTGCTAACAGTGCTTCTTCCCTGCAGTGAACTCTCCCTTCCCTCCCAATTTAATGCCTCTAAGTCTGGAAAGCAAACCTCTTGTAGACCTGTCCTCTTAGCATAGATCCTAGATAACATAGCCACAACAAGTGACCTGGTTCATACATCTTGTAGTAGGGTTGCATCCCGAGTGAATGCAAAAGTAGCTGTTCTTCCACTGTTTGTTTTTGGTTTGGTTTAGTTTTGTAAATTAGGGGCTAGAATGACTAGTTTCAGTTATTAACTTGCTGGGTTGTCTCTCAAGCGTCATAGATCAAGCCTCCTCGAAAAGGGAAAGGAGGAAGTATTGGTGCTAACTTCTGAAATGATGTAAGATGGATATTGTGAGTTAAGTCTTCAAATAAATGGACCTTGTTAAGTGCAAAGCAGAAGTATTAATATTGATGCATTTGGAAATGAAAGATGCTGCCCCAGAGGAGGCACCACAGTTCGGCATCACCATGCCAACACTGCCCAATCCTTTCTCACCTTCGTTTTTTACTTTAATGGGTGTTTTATCCAGCCATCCATAACCCAGCTTATTTGGACTTTTCTGTTTTAGTTTCTGTTAGTTTCAGAAAGGTTAAGGGTTTACAACCTCTCAGAGCCTAGATTTACTTATCTGTAAGAGGGAGATAGTAATTTTTGCTCAAGCTTCAAAGAATTGTTTTAAGAAAACTTAGTACTACTTCCGGATGAGATATGAGGTGGAAAGCGCTGTACAAACCTTTAAAGCAGCTTATATAATTGTCGGCTATTATTATTATTCCTTATGAAAATGTTTCAGTGGTACCAGACCATAGAGTCCCCTGATCTTGTCCTCAAGGAGTTCCCTTCCCCAAATGGTAAAAGACTGTTGTTTTTACAGGTGAGAAGGATGTGTTCGTGTGCATGCCCACAGGGGCAGGGAAATCCTTGTGCTATCAGCTTCCTGCACTGCTGGCAGCAGGTATCACCATTGTGATCTCTCCTCTTATTGCCCTCATTCAGGTGAGACTTGGGGTAATGGAGGAAAGAAACCAAAAAAGGGGAAGATTGTCCAGGTGGAAGTTTCATTTCCTTTTTTTGGTTTCCCCTTCTTGCCTTCTCTGGTTTGCCTGTCTTGCTATCTGTATTAGTGGGTATCAGTTTTTGCAGACCAAGGATTCGAGTATAGTTTGTGCAGCTGGTGTATCATCAGACTTAGATGTGTCATGAAGAACTGTATTTCAACAGTTACGCTTTCCGTAGTCAATTTTTGAACACGCAAATGAGGTAGTAATGATAAAGAGAAGAAAAAGGATGCTTGAGGTTGGTTAGGGATAGGGAGAATGGGTGGGAAAAGCCTTTGATGTTGTCAGGACCCTGGTAAGGTCACAGGTGTGTCACAGAAGAAAAAAAGTTGGGGGGCAGCTAGGTGGCACAGTGGATAGATCGCTGGCCCTAGAGTCAGGAGGACCTAAGTTCAAATCCGGTCTCAGACCAGACACTTGACATTTAACTAATTTGTGACCCTGGGCAAGTCACTTAATCCCAGTTGCTTCACCAAAAAAAAAAAAGTTAGAAAATGCTTCTTGGGGTCTTGTCTCCATCTGTTTGAGTGTTTTAACTGCTCAGAACTCAAATGGGCTAATTAGGGCAGTTTACCTTCAATTCCCCTTCTTGAGGAACTTTTCCTCTTTCAGAAGGCTGAAGATGAAACACACTTTTCTCCTCTTGGCAGAGAAGTGATAGAAATCTTTAGATAAGACGGAACAAAACATGCATCCCCGACATGGCCATGTGTTGGTTTATTTTGTTTGTATTTCTTCCAAGGGACGGCAAGGTGACTTAGTACACTGATAGTGATAGACATGAAGAAAAAGAGCATAAATAAAACATGTTTAAAAAATGAATAGATGGGAGTCGAGGGGAAGGGCAAAAGGGAATACAAATAAAATAATTTTTTGTTCAGTCGTTTTTCAGTTGTGTCTGACTCTTCGTGACCCCATTTGGGGTTTTCTTGGCAAAGATACTGGAGTGGTTTGCCATTTCCTTCTTCAGCTTATTTTACAGATGAGGAAACTGAGGCAAACAGGGTTAAGTGACTTGCCTAGAGTCACACAGTTAAGTATCTGAGACCAGATTTGAACTCCAGAAGATGAATCAGGTGACTGTGCAGCAGATAGAGTTGTAGCCTGGAGTCAAGAAGGCTTACCTTCATGAGTTCAATTCTTGTCTCAGACACTTACTAGCTTGGTGACTCTTAGCCTTCCCTTAGCTCACTTTCCAGCTTTCTTTGAATATGTGATACTGATACACTGAGCTAGGATCCTCTGTTGCTCATTGATTGGTCTAGGATGCTAGAAGGAGGCATTTCAGTTAGATCTTGAAAAGCCTGAGCTTTTCTGTCTTCTGTTTACTGATCATCTTGCTTATCTGCATGTGGGATGGGCCATTTCTGGGATAAAGAGGAGTCTCTGCCTAGCATGGAAGGTGAACCCATGTGACTTTTTGCTGTTCCTTCACCCTACTAAACCTTTGACCTTTCCTATAGCCATACTTCCTGAGTTTTTCTCCCATTCTGATCTTGGTCACCTTAGGAAGGGCATCAGGATATTAACACCATAAAAGTAATGGGTTTTTTTTCCTTTTACAAAATTTGAGTCATGAGCACAGCCAATTGGGTATGAGTGGTAGGAGGGGAAACTTGCATCCTTTAATAAAGTAGGAGTGCTGATTAGAGCTGGGAAATGCCCTTGGGGATTTATGTGAGGTATTGAGTCCTAAAAGCAGAATTTACCTTTCTCTTTATTCAGGACCAGGTAGATCACTTGTTGGCTCTGAAAGTTCGTGTATGCTCTCTGAACTCCAAATTATCTGCTCAGGAGAGAAAGAAAATTCTAATGGACCTGGAGAAGGAAAAGCCACAGACAAAGCTCTTATATATCACTCCTGAAATGGCAGCCTCTGCCTCCTTTCAGCCCATTCTGAGCTCACTGGTGTCCCGACACCTTCTCTCCTACCTGGTGGTAGATGAGGCTCATTGTGTCTCCCAGTGGGGGCATGACTTCCGACCCGATTACCTCCGGCTAGGTGCCCTGAGGAAACGAATACCCCATGCCCCTTGTGTGGCTTTGACAGCCACAGCTACCCAGCAAGTTCAGGAGGATGTGGTCACTGCCTTGAAGTTGCGACAGCCAGTTGCCATCTTTAAAACACCCTGTTTCCGGGACAACCTCTTCTATGATGTGCAGTTCAAGGACCTGCTTGGTGATCCCTATGGGAACCTCAGGGACTTCTGCCTAAAGGCACTTGGACAGAAAAACGATAAGGAAGTAAATGATTGTTGAGAACGGGATATGGGGAAACTATCAAATCTTTGGGATGCGACCTATAGTTCCTATGCTCTGGATTACACAGATGAAAGTTGGTTTCCTAAAGCTGTTTCTCCTGTCTAGCTTTCTTGGCTGGCAGTGGCAATAGTTTCTTAAAAACTTATAGAACTCATGAATTTTTGTTTTCTAGAGTTTTCCTTTGTCCTGATTCTCTTTATCCTAGATTCTCCCTTGAAGGGTAAACCAGTAGACCGTACTGCTGTGTTGGAACTTTGAAAATCTGAATGATTTTTTAAATCGTAGAGTGAGATGGTGGAATTAAAAGGCTTGGGTTCAACATTTTTTTTCTCCAGTTGCATCCCAAATCAGAATGGCCCCTGCTAGTGTGGATTCCTTGCCTGTGCATATAGCCCTGAAGAGATTGTAGGAACTGTCAAGAGGAAAAGCCCATGGTGGCCGTGGTCACTTTGTTCCTTTTATGCTGATTACAACTTGTTCTCTGTCTCATGCAGGCTTTTCCTGGCTGTGGCATCGTGTACTGCAGGACACGAGAGGCCTGTGAACAGGTGGCAACAGAGCTCAGCTCCAGGGGTGTAAAAGCCAAGGCTTATCATGCAGGTATGGGGGCCATGGAGACTGACCCCTTTGCCTTTTCAGAACCCCCTTGATGGAAGCCGCCTGGTCCTCCCTGCCTCCTGGTAGTCAAGTCATATGTCATCTCTTTTTGCCTTCAGAAAGAGCCAGAGAACTGGGCTTCAAGCCTCAGAAGGAAGGAACTGGGGCTGAAGTAAGGTGTACAATGAGATTTGTGGGTATGATTTCCATGCTGTCCTCTGCATCCCTTGTGATAAGCAGCTGGTTGATATTTCAGAATCTCTGGGACACCAGTAGGGAATGGGAATCACAAGTGGCACCCCAAGAACTTCTTGCTCTTTCTTTCAGAACTCTTCACTTTCCTTTGGTCCTTCCGCAGGGCTCAAGGCCGAGGACAGGATGTTAGTGCAAAATGAGTGGATGGAGGAGAAGGTTCCTGTCATTGTTGCAACCATCAGTTTCGGGATGGGAGTGGACAAAGCAAATGTCAGGTGGGCAGTTACTCTGTGAGTCCTATGGGGCTGTCCAAGGACTGGCTGTGTAGTATCTTACCCAAGGGAGCTGACTGGTGTTCTCCCTCCAGTATCAGAAAGAGGGGCAGCTCCTTAGGGGGTTCAGAGGAAATACTGTATTGTGATTGAATAAAGAAGGAAGGGGTAGAACACTCAGCCCAATGTAACTATGCACAGATACTATGTACCCTCTTACATAATTCTTCCCCCCACATGCCACTCACTCTTTGTTGATGCAGTTCTGCTAAATGGCTAGAAAGGCAGGCAATTAGATATTGTTGACATTAAGTAATTGAATAATGCTTCAGAGGAGTTGGGAGTAAGGAATTGATTATCTTCTCTTTACTATTTACTGATGACCCAGAGAGTTATAGGGCAAATATTAGCTTTCTTAAGTCCACATTTGAAAATAGTTCTTAGTAATAGTTGACTCCCAGCCATGGACCTAAATATTGGGAAGCATTTTGGTCTGAAGGCTCAAGGAAGTTAGTATCTTGACTCTTTGTTCCCATATGTGCACTGGAGTTCTTAAAGTTCCCTGATGAATAGCTCTTGTGTACTCTGGGTTAGGCTCCTGTATGGCACTGAAATCTGCTGATAGGCACGGGTACTTCTTCTTTCCCTGCCCCAAGACCCTTACTCTCTCTTATATTACATACACCCTTCTATCCTATCTGGTCTCTGCCCTCAAGGAGCTCCTATTTTAATGAGGGAGACAATATGCAAATAACTATATACAAGATTTATACTGATTTATACTATAACAGAAGGTAATCTTAGAGGGGAGCCCATAGCACTGGGGAGGACCACTGGGAAAGGGCTCCTGCAGAAGACTTGAGTCTTCTGAGTCCTGAAAGAAACCAGGAGGGAAAGCATTGCAGGCATGGGAGTCACAGCCAGTGCAAAGGCACAGAAAGGGGAGAGGGACTGTCATGTTCAGAGAACAGCTAGTAGGCAGGTGCAGCTGTATTTAAAAGTTCATGGAGAAGAACAAAGTGTAATATACTGGAAAGATAGGAAGGATCCAGGATGTGAAGGGTTTTAAATGCCTAGCAGCATTTTACATTTTATGCTAGGGGTAACAAGGAGGCACACCATCAGGCCCGTGCTTTAGCAAAGTCAGGGTAGCAGCTGAGTGGGGGTCCGATTGAAGCAAGGAGAGACTTGAAGCAGGGAGACCAGCCACAAGGTTGGATCATGCCTCTTCTCAACTCTTCATTTCTCCATTGGTTTTTACTCTGGGTCCCGCAGATTTGTTGCCCACTGGAATATCGCCAAGTCAATGGCTGGGTATTACCAAGAGTCTGGACGAGCTGGGAGGGATGGACAGCCCTCTTGGTGCCGCCTCTATTACTCCAGGAATGATCGGGATCAAGTCAGCTTTCTGATAAAGAAGGAGATCTCAAAACTGCAGGTAAGCCTTGGGTAGCAGTTACTCAAATTTTCTGTCCTCTTCTCAGTCTGAGCCTTTCTGTCTGTCTCTTTCTCTTGAAATTCATTTATTTACCTCAAGGGTCAGTCATTATTTCTATAAAAACTTAAAGTCATGGTAAAAAGTAATATTTAAACAAATGATTCCTTTATACTTATTAAAACAAAACAAAACAATTCCTTCATGAATTGGTTCATTAAAGTCTAAGTAGTTTTTCTTTGCAACAGACATTACCCCTAACATATATATGGGTAACAGTTGCTGCTAGTCCTCAATCCTGAGTAATTTCTAGGGTCTGTTTGGTTCTGTTAAATGTACCAAACCCTTAAAATTTACTTACCTCAAGCATTGCAAAGAGGATACTGCTTCCACTACAGAGGTCCTTCCTAAATCCTTGTTCTTCTGTTCTTTTACATCAAGTACAAAGAATACTCTTAAAAAAAAAGTACTGGGTCTGCCTATCTTGCCCAGACTGGAAATGCAGGGGCCATTCACAGATCCAGTTTGCACAGTTTTAGTTTACAAAGAAGCTCTGACCTACTCCATTTCTGATCTGGACTGGCTTACCCCTGCTTATGCACCTTGGTGTGTAAGCCACCCTTCCTTCTGGGGGCTAATCATGTTAATTAATGTTGAACTTAGTGCACATACCTAAGCAACCCTAGACCACTTAAATAGTCTAGAAAAGAAAATTAGCATTCATAGAGATTTGGCCAGTCTCACATGATATTTTGACATCTTCAACAGCCTAATAAATTTCTTAATAGAACAAAACATTGAGAGGGTACTGGGAAATTATTGGTCTGTCCTTAAAAAGACCCCCAAGGTGAGGGTTACTGCTGTCCAATAGCAAATTTGACATTCTGCATCTTCAATAAGGTGGTGCCTTGTCTATAGCTGTTCTTTGGCAGCTCCCCTGTTACAGCCTGCATCAGGGTATTGAGTCCATAATTAAGCAATAGGAATTTGTGATCACTTTTATTCCTTGAACTCTCTTAATTTGGAATGATGTTTACCTTTGGAATGATGCGTACCTACGTTTTCTGACTTACTCCTGGCATTGAAGATTACAACTCAGACAGGTTAAGGTATTGGCCCCTCAAGTTAATTTTTCCCCCCTTCCATCAGCCCAGACAGAAGGCAGTTCCTCAAAACTACATCCAATTTCAGTAGTATTGTTTGGTTGGTTATATAGTAAATCCTGGCTCAAATTTCCTATAAGGCAAGAATCTTGTGATCTTGTACAGCTTGATTCTTTGCTTTTTCAGCTGGTTGGTGGTTTTGAAGAATTCATTATGATGCAAGGGTATTCAAGGAGTTCCTTTAGAATCAGCCTCTGATGAGGATTATGTTTCAAAAGCTTTAAAAATAAATTCCTTAGCCCCTTCTATTACAAAGTCAAAGAATTAATATTCAACCCTTGAAATGCTTCTCAAAGTTTCTTGATATATTTCTGCTTAAAAAAGAGACTAACCAGAAATTCATAGCACAGAGCTCTAAGATTCAGTAGGTCCAACTTTTCATCATGCATCCTGCCTTCAGTCCTCTCAGGAGGTAGATAGTAAAGCGTACCCCAAAGAGTAGTCCTAGATGATTGAGGATACACTGACCTGCCCAAGTCGTCAGTCTTCACTCTACCATCTGGTTCACCAGTTTAATATCCAGGCGAGTCACCTCTTTTAAGTGACAGTGTAATAAGGCCTCTTCCAGTAATCTGAGACTTTCTCTTTCTGTCTTTCTGAGTCCTCAGTTTCGGGTTAAAGGGGTACTCTTAGATCTAGGCCTTAAGGTAGTATGGAAGGTCAGCAAGTATTGATTAAGTACTTAATATGTGTCAGGCACTATGCTAAGCCCTGAGAATATAAATACAAGCAAAATAAAGACATGGAGCTTATGGGAGAATATAACGCATAAAAGGAAGCCAAAAATCTGGGAGGGCAAAGGGTGAGCAGGTATGCTGGAGAAAGAAGAGAACCAAGAATGGAGCTCAGGGAGGAATAAAGGATTGAAAGTAATTGGCCTGGGCATTTGCCTTGAAGTGGAGGTGCTGGGAAGTACAGACCAGTCAGAGGAAGGGACTGCAGAGACAGTGTAATCTCCCATGGCAAGGTCACTTAATTGAAGGGGATCTCAGAAGCCATCTAGTCCAACCTACATCCCTCCAGCAACTGGACTTCCAGCTTTGCCACTACCTCCTGAACCATCCACATTTCTTAGGTCAAGCTAAATTTGTCTCTCTGTAACTTCCACCTCTCATGCTTTAGTTCTGCTACTTTTGGTGTAAAGGAGGACACATCTGATCCTTCTTCCATGTGGTGATCTTTTATAAAGCATATATTTAAAGACATCTGAGTCAGGAAGATTCACCTTCCGGAGTTCAAATCTGTCTTCAGCTACATCCTAGCTGTGTGACCCTGGACAAGTCATTTAACCCTGTTAGCCTCAGTTCCTCATCTGTAAAATGAGCTGGAGAAGGACATGCAAAACCGCTCTAGCAGTATCTCTGCCAAGAAAACCCCAAATGGGATCTCGGAGAGTCAGACACGAAAAAATGACTTCACAGTAAATCCTGTTATATCGTCTTTTGATCATACTGTGAATTTTGTCTTCTGGTCTCATGATTCCCATTTTCTTTTTATGGCATGGTCTCCAGACCCTTCACCATCCTAGTTTCTCCCCTCTGGACATTCTACTTTTCAAAAACAAAAAACTGAACACACTATTCCAGAAAGGGCCAGGTGGGGCTGTCACCGTCTGGATACTGGATATTAGGCCTATCTTAATATAGCTAAAATCTCATTTACTTACTCTTTCTCACTGTTAAATTTCATCTTATTCAATAAGGGTCCTTATTCCCTTCTGTTGAGATCTTTTTGGATCCTTGACTGCATCCAGCATGTTTTTATTCCTTCTAGTTTTCTGTCATCTTCAAACTATCAGTATACAATCTTTGCCTTCATCTAAGTTATTGATAAATGTTAAATAACAATGCCAGGGACAGATCTCTGGGGCACTTCACTAGAAGAGACCTCCCTCCAGGATTTGACATCAACTCATCAATGACTTTTCTTTGGGTTTGTTAATCAACAAGTTCCGAATTCATTTAACTGTGCTGTCTTCTGTCCAAGGTCTCTCTAGCTTGTTCACGGGTTAGCTTAAGAAGTATGTTGTCAGACATCTTTCTGAAATCTGCATTTCCAGCATTCCCATGGTCCTACCAGTCTGATGACTTGAAGTCAGTCTGGCATGATTGTTTTTGGTGTAGCCAATGTGGCTCTTGGTGATTGTAGCTTCCTTTTCTAAATCTGCACAGACTGTTCTTTTCATGAGACATTCTACAGCTTTGCTAAGAATCTAAGTTTATAGTTTGTAGAGTCTGTTCTCTTCTCTTTTGTGAAAAGAGTAGAGTGCAAAAGTTATAGCAAGATTGTGGGGTCATCTGATGTCATTGAAGTGGTTAATAATCATATTTTGTTTCATGAATAATTGAAAATATTAAAGTGGACCAAAACAAATGTGACCATTAAAAGCGGTCAGCTTTGTGAAGAATTTTGTGCAATTCCATGTCTTAATACTATGTGGAAAAAACATCAGACATGGAGTTTGAAAGCCTCAGGGCCCACTCCTGCCTTATGTACCTGCATAGGGCAGGTGGAAAGAAGGCAGAACTTGCAGTGGGCTAGGAAGAGTTTTTGTTTCAATGGCCTTTGATTACCTCTAGGAAAAGAGAGGGAACAAGGACTCTGATAAAGCCAGCATGACAGCCTTTGAGGCCCTGGTGGACTTCTGTGAGAAGCTGGGGTAAGTATCATTTCTTGTTTGGAATTGAATGAAATGTTGGCTTGAGTATTTCCCTCCCCTAAAGTACTGTTAATGTTAAAAGGTCACAAAAAACAACTCTGTTCCATCAAGGTGTGACTTCTGAAGGAAGACAGTTGGTTCTGCTTCTCCCCAGTCTGCCTTTGGGCAGCTTTTTCAGTGGAAAAGAGAACACAGCAGGGTGGCTTGAGCCCCACAGAACTCGACCTTATGGGATTTGGCCCAGCCTGCGTCAGGAAAACCATCTGTATCTTAATTCATTGGCCCGTGTCTTCCTGATTCAATCCTGCACGATGTGGTCATCTCTAAGCAAAGCCATTGTGTTTATTATATGGCGCTGGGCCACCTTCTCTGTTTTTATTCCAGGACAGCAGCTACTTTAAGACCCAAGTAAACCTCAGCACCTGACCCAGCTCAACTATTGGGCTGCTGGTGATTTAGTTTGGGGAAATTGGCTGTTACAACAGAGGAGCAAATTAACTTTTTCAATTCAAATTAATTTCATAGCCATCCTTTTTTGAACACCTTTTTTCAAAAAGCCACTATGCTAAGTGCTGAGGGTGATATGGAGATGAAAAAAACATTCTCTTCTACCCTCACAGACCTAACAATTTAGTCTGAAAGAAGAGACATATAAAACTGGCTTGGGGAGGGATCTCTTCTGTCTGATGGGAATTAAGAAGGGCTTCATGGAAAATGTTCCATTTGAAGTGGTGCAGGAAGAATGGGTAGGATTTAAACAGATGGGAATTGGGAAACAGGCCCTTTCTCCAGTCAGATAAACGGTGTGGGTTGTATTCTGAGAATAAGGAGTAGGGCTGGTAAAGGGAGTAGTGAAAGATAACAAACGTGGAAGCCAAATTGTGGAGGGCCTTGAATACACCAGGCAAAAATAGGAGAGTAATGTGGTAAAAGCTGCTTCCTGGGAAGCTTAATCAGGCAGCAGTGTTGGGAGGATTGGGCAGAGGAGCCATGGAGATCAGGGAGGCCAAGGTAGAGGGTGACTGCTGCAGGAGCTGACCAAGGGTGGTGGCAATGGGAATAGAAAGGAGGGGAAATGTATGTAACTGACATGGCTCACAGCTACTTACCAGCGTGAGGATATGGGATGGGGCAGGGCCCGAGAGAGGGAAGAGTCTGGGGGCTGAAGTTCAGGCTGGGTCTGCATAGGACATGGATTACTGCTCAAGAGAGGGCATTGAGGGAGTAGTAGAAGGCACCTCTTCTTCAATGCTCTGTTATGGAAGCTAGAGCTGATTTTGTGTAAAATGTGTATTTTGGGCAATTCCACTGGCAGGGGGGAAAGGAGATGCTGGAAGCAAGCAGGCCAGTTAGGGGGCTGATGCAGTGGTCTTGGAGAGATCACCAGAGCCTGTACTAGCCAGGTTTGTGGCAGTGGGGATGGAAAGGAGGGGATATTTGTAACTGGTCATTCCACGTCTTCCAGGGGGCTCTAGTCTTCCCCTCTCCCTCCTCTCTTCTTGTCCTTATTACTCTCTGATCTTCTGTAATGAGAAGGTGGCACCAGACTGAAGTAGTTTCCTTCTCCATAATTTGACCTGGCCAGATTATGAGGCACACACCCAACAGGCCGGACTAGTGGGCTGGAGTTCAGTAACTGCCCTTGCCCACAGCCAGTGTTGTCCTGTGCCCTCAGTTCCAGGGATTGTGGGGAGCTGCTAAATTGTGTCTTTTGAGGCTCTCTGGGGAAGGCTTTCATTTCTGCCGAGAGATGAAAGAGCCAAGTGTTCTTGCTAATTGTCAGACCCACTTTGGGCTTTGGTCCTGCTTCCTAGAAATAACTCTGGATGCTTCTCTGAGTGGGGGGTCGGGCCAAGTTCTCCACAGGGGTTCCATGTGATGTCACCTCCTTGCCACGAACACAGAGACCCTACAGAAGGGACTACCCAGGCAGTGTGCAGCTGCGCTTCCTTCATGGAACCGAGGACACACTGGTCCTATAATTGCCTTTGGCATATTCCTCTGCTTGCCTCAGTGGGCAGGTCTGTCTGTGGACTCTTTTGTCATCCCACTTCCCCCCCTACATCCCCCTCCCTGACTTCAATCTCTTTTAATTTCTTGCCCATCTTGTCCCTGGGAGGAAGCTCCTGGTCTGAAAAGCAGAGTCTGACCTAGGACTGCAAGGGTTAGAGTGGGGAACTCTCTTGGCCCCCTATGTCCTGAGTAGCTCTTTAGAGTTAAGAGAAGCCTTCCTTGATTAAACAGTGTACAGTGTGAAGGAAAAAAATGTTCTATAAACGCCTGTGTTTCCTAAAACAGCTCACCCTAGTTTTAAGCTGAAGTTGCCTTGGCTGTTTCCTTAAAAAAAAATCCTTTAATAGGGAACTTTTGGGATAGAGGTATGGTAGTCATATGAGAAAATGAATGGTGCGGGAAGCAATTAGGTAGAGTAGAGAGATACGTTGAGCACATCACAAGAGACAATACACAGAATGAGTGTAAATCGATGATAATTTCTCTTTTACTGTTTGAGCCGGGTATGATTTTTAAAATCTGTTCTTTTAACCAAGAAGCAACTGTTTTCCTTTTATAGATATATGCTCTTACTGTTTTTATAGCACTATTATTTTTAGAGAGATATTGCTATTACACTATTATTTTTAGACAGATATTGACTGTATATATATTCTAGATTTATGTTATTACTCACCTATTTATTCAGGAGAAAATTGCTTATTGGAATTATTGTAATGTGGCGATGGGTTGAGTATTTGCTTTTAAAAATATTAAATTCAGAATATCTGTTTTTCTGAAAAAAAGAGCATCCTTGGACTCTGGACACCTAGAATCAAGTATCAGTTGATGTATGTTAAAACATGATGAGGATCTTTCTCCTGTGGAAGCCTTCATGGTTAGATTAGAGTTGTACAGGGGAAATGAGAATCCGAAAGTGGCAGCTCAAGAGGGTGGAGACAGGAATGGAGACAATCTCTGACTGTAGGCTGGAGGCAGAGGATGGAAACATTGATTATCCATGATGGGGCTTTTTATTTGAGATCATTGTAAAGAACACTGTTTAGTTTATAGTTGGAAAACATTGGCACTTTGAGGGGGAGGGGACTGGACTTTTCAGCCAGGGTGGAGAAGTTTGTCAGATGTGATTTTTCCCACAGTTCTTTTCTTCTTCCCTGATCCTCTTCCCACATCTCTGGTGAAGGCACGGAAGAACTTATCCTGGAGCAGCAGGAGGACATAAGGCTATATAGGATGGACCCCATGGGACATGGATATTTGTCTCAGAACAGTCTCTCTCCATCTTGTCCAGCCCTCCAAAAATGACTCTGCAAATTCTGTTATTCTAGAATCTCCCAGGACCTTCTGTGGAGGTCATTGACAGAAAACTTGGCTTTGGGCAGAGGTGATGCCTTCCTGGCAGGGATTGGCAGACCAGTTTCCTTTCTCATCTCTTCTCATCCAAGTTAAATCTCTTGGCTTTTTTGAGAAGTAGGTTTGGAAGTTATCTCTGAGTAGAAGTAGTTGAAAAGAACAGCAAAGAGGAAGAGAACAATAATTGTGGTGTAGAACAGGCACATCACCACCAGGGGCCCAAAGGACCAGGGATCACTTTGGTCCTTTACTTCAGAGAATTCATTCTGTCTCTGGACAAATTCTGTCATATTTGTGACAGGTGTGTCCATTCATCTGGAAGAGAAAGCACAGGCGAGTGGGTAAACGATACTCTGTGGCAAAGAACATGGCTTCTGTACCTCTCTTACTGTGCTTCCTTTCTTTATCATTTAGGTATACTTTTGGCCTATTTGGGTTGTCGGACATGAGAGGAAATGACCCCTTCAGCAGGCAGCTGAGGGAACATTAATACTGAAAGCAGGGAATATCTTAAAACAAACTGTGTCCCTCTACCTCCTTTCTAGCCCCACCTCCTTGTATCGAACAGAAATGGAAGTAGATGCCCCAGTCCTAACCCCTTTCTTGAATTCTTCCCAGCTGAAGCCCAAGTGCCACTACGTGCCTTTCACCCTATATAATCCGTGTCCTAGTTGCCAGGTCATGTGGAGGATTTTTAGGGGATACGTCTGAGACTGGAGCAGTATCTTCAGAACCGTCTTGCTGGCACTGAGGTCTAAAAGGAGATTCCCAGGAGGTGGCTAGAGGAGTAAGCACCCCTGCCATGAGCCCATTGGGAAGGAAGCTGATAGCCACAGGGTTGGGACCTGGAAAACTGGCTGATTTTGTCAGTGAAAATGGAGTAATTATTACCTAATTCTGTTGTCACTGTTGTGCTCTGTCTCCCCCATCTATGGCAAATTGAAATGGTTAGCCTAGAGCTCAAGCCACTGCACAAGTAAGCTAGCTGGAGCTGTTCTGAGACATGAGGAGGCAGCAGGTGGAAAGCGCTAGTATCTCTAGTCAGTGCTAGAAAGAAGAACCAGATCCTTCTATAACTATAACTACTCCCTCACTGTCATTACCAAAGCAACAAGGCAGGACAGGGCATGGCTACCTGGCAACAACAACAATTTCCCTTCAGCCCTCCACATTCACCCTTCAGGTTGCATGCTGCCCCTTTATGACATCTCTTATTACCCCTAGAAGATTGTCCTTCTTGTTCATTTTTAAAAAATCACTCCTATATGACAACATTGGAGGTGAAGGGAGGATACCCTGTATGGTAGGATTTCCCCCAGTTAACATGCCCTAGGCTAGCCCAGGTTCTTACCTGATGATGGCTGTCTAGTTGATCTAGATGACCTGCTCTAGAGCACAGGAGAAGCTTGGAGCCAGTTCTGCCCAAGTCTTTGAAAATGTCCTTTCAGTGCTGGGGTGAATGATTAACTATAATCTTGGCCAGTCCCTCCTGGTACTAGTTTCTGAGAGAAGGATTCTTATCACAGCAGGAACCTCGTGCTTCATTTTTCTGGGCAAGACAACGTTTCCCCAGTTGCCTCTGCTTTCTTCTAGGATAAGTTCCCATATCTCTTTAATGATGTGATCAAGAAAATGAAAAGAACTAGATCAATGTTCCCTAGTGTGGATTAGGGACATCCACTCAGGTTAGCCCTCAAGAACATCCTGTGTGTTACCTTCTTCAACAAACATTATCCATCTTGAGTAAGATCAGCCCTTGATATGTTTGCAGCCTGTTGCTGTTTGCTTTTTGTAGAGATTAGGTCCTCAGGGTTACTGCCTTATCCTTGTTCTCCATGTTTACCTTTTCCTTTTAAAAAAAATCCATTTACCTGCTTTCCCAGAATTCAAAAGGAAGCTGCTAGTTTCAGTGGCTTGACAAGCTGCTACCATGTTGGCTCAAACCAAGCTCACTAATCGGGATGCAATTTAAATGAACCTGGAGCTCTTTCAGAGCCCTGTGAAATGTGACAGCCAGCCAGGGCATTGCCATTACAAGTAACTGAGTGAGCAGTCTTCCTTTGCCCTTAGGGTACAGTGGGAGACATCTGCCTGTCCTGTGGGGGCAGGACTCTTACTTCCAGTATTTGGGAAGAGGTGGTCAACAGCCCTACAAGTTAGACTAGTTTTAGCAGTAGAGCTTCATTTTACTATCCTGACAAGAAGGGACAGTCCCTAGTGCTGAGGAAGGACTTGTGTGTGGCAGTATTTAGGGCAGCAACAACATGAGAGAAGATCGAAGATGAGATTGATTCAGATCTCACCGCCACCACCTTGTATTGCTTCTGCCTACTCTTTTTGTAGAAGATAGGACTCCTTCCCTATCTGCCTACCTGTGCTGTTTTCTTTCTGAGAAGAAAGGCAACTTTACCCTTTTGAGTCCTATCCATTCACATGGAGGTTATTTTGACAAAGAGTTGGGAGTGTGTTTGTGTTTGGGATGGGAACTGGTTGACTTTGATGGAGATAATGAAACCAGATCCTGGGCCTGTGCTTTAAGTTGGAATCCCATAATTGGATTGAAGTGTAGGGCTTGAGATTAGGAGGCTGAGCCTGTATGTATATATATATATATATATATATATATATATATATATATTCAGGTGTGGTGAATTTAACAGTTGACTCAGAAAGTACTACTGTGCCCCTCCTTCCTCCGAGCACACAGTTGTCTGTAGCATTTATTGCCAAACCCTATTGGATTCTTGCACTGCTTTTAAAATTTTTTATGGAGCTGTCAGCAGGGGAAGGGGCAGGGAAATATTTGTGTAAGATGGAAATAGTTCCTCCCATTGTCTTCAGCCCCAACCTGTCCAACCAGTGCGTGAAAATCAGGAAGTGAAACCAGCAAACAGTGCCTGCCCTTCCTGGCCTGGTGAACTTGGCCAGGTTCCTGGACTGAACAGGCAATGGGGACAGGCGGCAGAGCGCTGTGGGGTCAAGCCTTCGTTCTCAGGGAGCCACAAGAGTGACAAGGAGGCACAGAAAAGGAACAGAACTAGAAATATTTTCCACTTGATGGCTCTGGGTAATTATTGACTTAGGAGAATGAGAAATCACAATGAGGATGTTGCTCTCGGCAACCCCTCCACTTATGGAAACCTTTTGCTCCTTCCACCTCCATTCCTGGGTTTATATCTCTTTCCACCTGAAAAGATCCCTTGGAACAGGAACCAAAAACTAGCTGGGGTCAGGGGCAAAGCAGTGTGCCACACCTTAGGCCAGTTCTGAAACTGGCTTCTTCTACAAGCTCAAGGCTAAAGCAGGGGGGCCAGGAGCAACAAGAAGCCATCAAAACTTTCCTGCATCTTAAAGTTTGGGAAAGATGTTTTTGTTGTCCCCTTCCTGCATTGCGGTTGAGCGAAAATAGGAGATGCAGGAGTTCCGTAGAAACCCTGGTTAGGGCTGAATGCCTCTGAGCCACCCTTTGTCTGGACTCCTCCAGCGATTGTTGTTCCACTGGGGCGTTTGGCTTTGGCACAGAGGACAGCCAATCCAGTCCCCCACAAAGTGCACTCCCTCGAAAACATTTAGATAAAACCACTCTGTGGAATGATTGTGACTCTCACTTTCCACTTTTGTATTTACCATTCAATAACAAAAAGGATATATATTTTAATAATTTGATGACAGTGTCTTCTGTTGTATTTGACCTGAGTTTTGCTGCCTTTTTACTGTTTAACAGATTTCTCCACGTTTATTCATTACATCCCTCAGCCTGTTTCTCCATCAGCTCTTCTCATTACTCTGCAAGTCACTTCTGTTTGGGTGACCTTCATGAGCACTTGCATGGGGGAGGGATAGAGAAGGCAGGTACCAATCACTCCCTTGACGCCTGTTAGTCTCCTCCCCTACTAATGAACCGGCCCCAAACTCCAGGGTAACTGGTACCTTAATGGCACTTTTACTTGGAAAGAAAAAAGCACATTCTGGAATAAAGGTTCATTGCATTTTCTCATTTACATGGGTTTTGGGGCATACTAATTATCATACAGTCTGGCTACTTCTTTGGCATAGATTAATTTAGTCCTCTCATGGCAGCTGGCTAAGAATGAGATGGCCCTTCTCAGGGGCCTGGGAACAGGCCTACTTCCCTTTTTTTATGGTAAGGCACAGACCAAGAAAGGAATAAAAACAGTTTGTCCATAGTCTCTGGCACGGTTGGTTTATCTTTGGCATCTCTTGTTCACCAAAAGGTTCATCTGAGCTTCCTGGCTTCTCACTTTTCATGTCAAGCCTCAGTTCCCAGTCTCAGAGCCAGAACTAGGGCCAGTTACCTATGTGGCCACAGTCCAGCCTGTTCCAGGTTCTCCCAGAAAAACAGATCTCTCTTTCTGCACCCTGTCTTGAATGCTGTGGGCTGCAGGGCCATGGCTGGAATCTCTTGGCAGGATTTGGCAGCCTCCTTTCTGGCTTTCCTTCTGTCCTCACCCTGTCTCTCATGATGGTGTCATGGGCCGGACCTGAACCTTCCGGCTTCTCTGGTCAGGGCAGCAGCATTGAGTACAGCAGCAGCTGCAGGCTATTGCCAATAGCAGCAGCACAGTAGCTAGGGTAAAGGGACGGGGGAAGGGGAGAAAAGAAGAGGAAATCTGTATTAATTAATTTTTCTGAAAAGATAAACCATGGGAAATTGGCCAAGTCTCGGATCATCCCAAGTCATCTGGAAGGAAAGTCTAAACTTGGGGAAGCCACTCTAGGGCAAGGCAGGGAATTTGACTCTGTCTGGTTCAAGGTCCTTGGAGCCAGGCCAGGCCAGAATTCTCTGGCTCCTAAGGAACATTTCTTTGACGCATTCATTCATTTCCGCACTAGAGCTGTGAGGCATAGCTCATGTTTCATAGGGCAAATAGATCTCTGTTTGAGTTTCCTGCTCCTAGAGAAGCTTCCGAGGGGGTACTGCCTCTCCTCAAGGGCCTGGGTGAGATGTCATAAGGATGACACATTGGATAGAGCATTGGGCTTGGAGTCAGGAAGATCTGAGTTCAAATTTGTCCTCAGATCCTTAGTAGCTGTGTGACCCTGGGCAAGTCACTCAGCCTGTTTGCCTCCATTTCCTCAACTGTAAACTATAAAATAGGGATGATAACGAGTTGTTGTGAGGATCAAATGAGATAATATCTGTAAAGCGCAACCCAGTGCCTGGCACACAGTGGGCTCTGTATAACTGCTTATTTTCTCCCCATCCTCCTGATTTCCTCCAGTCATAAGTTGGAGAATCTAATAAAGTTAGTTCCAGATCTGTCCTGTTAACATCCCTCCTACCTCCTTTCCTCCTCCCATATACCCCTGAACTCTTTCCTTAGAGCTGTCTCCCTGCTCCTGACTCTTGCCCCAAACTACCACTCCTCTACTGCTGGCAAACTGACCTCCTTCACCTCTCCTGCCGCTTGATTATCAAGTTCGTTTCCCCTGAGCTAACTTCATTCTAGAAGATCCAGCCCTGAAAGAAATCACTGTGCAACCTCCACCCTGAAATCTACCCTTGGTAGAGAATAGAGATTGTGCCACCCTGGGGCTAGGTCATGAGCTCTGCCCATTTGCGGGCTATCACCTTCCCGATCCCGATCTGGATACAGAAGAAACATGAAGTCCCCCAACTTACCAATGAAGAATAGGATGACAGAGAAGGCTACAATCTCAATAGGCTCGGCCTGAGGCAGCTGCCGTAACTTCAGGAGGAACTTCTGGCCCATCGAATGCATCTCCTGCAGGAAGGTCTGGGTTGCCATGCTGTACCACACTTCCTTCTATACTGTAACTGAGGAAGACAGAGGCTGGAGTGAGTTAGCGCAGTGCCTCCACACCACTTGGAAGCACCAGAGATCCTGCCTTCTACCCACTCTCCACATCGGACTGCCCCGTATCTCACTCACAAAACAAGTTTGTCTGGTCTCAGTGATCCTTTTCCTCCTGGGTCACATGGGGAGTTGATGGGGCACTTAGCTGCTTGGCTCAGCCCCTCCCTAGCTGGGAGATCTAGACCCTTTCCCTCCTCACATTTATCCCATGAGTGATGAAAGTCAGTGATCCATCCATGGATAGCATTCCCTTTTCTACTTCCAAAGGTTTACTTCTAGGGAAAGAATTCCACTGCTTCTCCACTAATGGGGGCCCCGAGTGATGGGATTGGTTGGTGAGGATAAATGTCAGGCCATGTTACTGAAGCAACCTGATAGTTGTCCAAGGATATGGGTATGATCGTAAACACAGGTTACAAACTGGACACTGCTGTCGCATTCCTTTGTCTGTGGACACCACTTGTAGGTTCTGCCTTGTAGCCTCTGACTGGCAAAACCACACTTAAGCATCCTAGCATTAGCTGCACTGGGTTCTCTCCCCTTGGTCCCATTAGTGGAGTAGGAGTAAAATTCTTTCCCCAGAAGTAGGATCATTGAATTCCATCATTCCTGGGAGCAGTGGGGAGAAAAAGGATCCAGATCTCCCGAGAACATGCTCTTTTAGGCATTCTGTTAATGTTGACCCTCTCGTGAAGAGTGATTAAGCCTTTGGGGAAAAAAAGGCTAAGGCAGGCTCATGACTCTTTGCGCACCTGAGCCAAGATGGCTCTGCCCAGCCTTCCAGCAGCTCTCAGCTCTTCTGTTCTCATTGCTGAGAACCCCACTGTCACCTTTCCTCACAGTCTGTGCTCTCACAAAAAGAAAGGGGTAGATGACCTCTTATCCTTCTGCCTGCCACAAAGAAGTCTTCTATCTTAGGATTGAGGTTTGAATTCCAGTCCTTCAAGCCTCAATTACAGGGGCTGGTTTGACCAGTGCCTGTCCTCCTTTCTTGTCTGACGTGGAGGAAAACAACCTCAGATAAATAGCTGCTTAGCCTCTCCCAACCCCTACCAGCTAAAGCTCGTTCTTGTTCATAGTGGCCTCTAGGAGCCTGGGGCGATCTTCAGAGCCCAGCCAGAAAGCTGAAGTAAGGTCTGTGGGAAGGAAGGGGCGTTTGGAGACCAGTGCTACCGTGTTGGGAGCCTGGGAACAGAGCTCCATCCCAATCCAATACCCTGACCAGACCCATTACACCAAAGAATGTGCTCTGATCCGAGAAGAAGAATAGACAAGGAGCAGTGGGTGACAGGAGCCAGCACCTTGCTGTTTCTTTGGCTTATCTCGTTTCTGCTTGGCACAGGGTTGAAGTGTCTGTCAATAGGATTGTGGCTTTGAGGTGCTTGTTATCTGATGCCACTCCCTCAGCCATACTTGCTCACGGTTGATCAAGCCTACTTGGTCTTCTTGTTTGTCCCCCAAAACCCTCATTCTAGGGTCCTTGGCTGTGAATTAGAGCTTAAAGACTATGCTGGCTATAATCTGGCTAGGGAGCAAATGCTGACTGCCCACCTTTCCCCTTCACCATACCCTATGGTGGACCCCCTCTAGCCTTGCTCATGCTTCTTCTCTCTTTATTGCCACTCCCTGGAGAGATGATCATTAGCCTAGCCTTTGAATATGTCCAAAAATGCCTTTAAATGCCTGGATTGCCGTGCCAAGAGATCTGCCAAGTGGGCTGTACTTTGGGCGCTAGGAGGAATTCTGTATGGACAGCAGCCTACTCCAGAGGGCTTCAAGCTCTGTGCGCAGCACGGCTCAAGTTCTTGAGGGCATAGGGCATGCAGATCCTTTACCTTACTGTGCTATAAGACAACCATTTTGCTTTCCTTAAAGCAGAGGTGAAGATTGGCCTCCCAGATCCTTCTGAGTATGAAACTTTCTCTCCCTGCCTCCTGCCTTGATGTAGAATCAGTCCTCCTTTCTAAAGGCACAAAGTAGGAAGCTCCAAGCAGCTCTTGGTGCCGATGTCTGCTCACGGGACTGACTGGCTCATGGCTAAGTAGAGTAAACTGCCATGGGAATGCTGAAACCAGGGGCAAATTGTGGTAGCCATTATCTGTAAGAAAGCTGAAGGAGTCCAACCAGTGACCCTCACTTTGTTCTTGCCCCCCCTGAAAGAAAGAGGGCCTCCAAGTAGATGTCAGAGAGAGAGAGAGTGTGAGCGTGCGTGTGTGTGTGTGTTCATGCATCCATCCATATCTGTCCTTGTGTCCCTAGTTTCTAGGAAGCTATTTAAAGAGCAGTTACTAATGCCCTTGGCCTCTGGTCGCAGCAGTGTAACAAGCAGCCATCAGGTGACTGTCATCTGCGGCATGTGCTCAGATCAGTGCTCCTCAGTGAGCCCCTAAGTATTCCCAGCTGCTGGAACAACTGCCAGAAATAGTTGTTTCAGGCTTCTCTGTGTGTGTGTGTGTGTGTGTGTATGTGTGTTTCTCTCTCTGTCTGTCTGTCTCTCTCCTTTGAACCACTCATATCCTGCAACTTTGGAAGAAAATACCTACAGGACCCCAAGGACCCTGCATTTCTCTTAATTCCTTTTGTCTCAGCATCTTCATAACTCTCTGTACTGGTCACAGATACATTTGAGCTGGAGAAAATGAAGGAGCGAAAAGGCCAAGTCAATTGAAATGTAAGTTTCTGTGAAGCTGGTGGTCCAGACTCCCAAGTGCCACCTTGAGAAAGTGGTGAGAGCAGCCTGTCTCACCCCAGGCCTTTCCTGTCCTTCAGGTGTCCCCATTCTGCTCAGCTTCCTACGGTCATTCCTGTTCTGTTACCCAGTGTTAGGCCAGTGTTACCCTGGCTGAAATGGAAAGTGAGGGACAGAGAGCCAGGAAGGCAGAGAGACAGCCCCCTGGGGCAGCATTTCTCCCTGGCACAGCATGCCTTGGGAGATAGCTTGGAGACCTCTGTCAGGGCCAGGCAGCTTGCCACTCTGTCCAGTGGCTTCCTTCTTTCTCAGTTTCCTACTCTGCAAACCTGAGAACTCAAAACCAAACCCTTCTCCCAAAGACTCCATGTATAATAGGTGAGTGAGAGAGATTGAGTGCTTGAAGAACTCTCAGCTTTTAGTGGTTTCATCATTAGGCTACCCATTATTATTGTTGTTGTTATTATGTAAAGCGTAGATTCCTGGCACATGCTGGAGTAGTCAGTCCCCATTACGTGCTGCCTGACTATGCCTTGGGAATAGGAAGTGGACACTAGAATTCTCATCTGTTCCTACTCATTTGCTCCAATAGTCTTTCAGGTTAGAGGAGAGACAAAATTTCCTTCCATTACTACTCCTGGAAAGTCAGGAGCAGCTCCTCACCCACAGCATTAGAAGCTAAGGAGTAAGGTCTCTGTCTCAGAGCTGTTCTGGAGATAGAGCTGGGCTATGCATCCCAGTGATTCCCCTGGAGCAGGCTTCAGCCACTAGGAACCACCCTTATGCAGGGAAGTCAGAAGCCCTCAAGAAAGATATTCAGTTCAGTTTCCCTGTGGCAGTATCTTGGTGGAAAGAGATACGGCTTTTTTGTCCTCTGCACCCCATGTCCCTTCCTGTCAGGCTTCCTGAAACCCTGGCTGAGCCTCTGTTTTCCTCAGTTGGCCACGTGGTCCCCATTGCTGCAGGAGTTTTCTTCTCAACTGCTGGTGGAAGAAACCTTGGCTAAATCCCACTCCCTCAGCAGTGCCAAGAACACTTGGCCTCTTCCTTGGTCTCCACTTTTCCCTAGTTGTTGTTGTTATTCTTTCCTTTTGGAAAACAGCTCTATTGCTTTGGAGGAAAAAGGAACCAGAAGAGAGAGACTTAGATTTAAGGTTAAGGGTGTGTGTGTGTGTGTGTGTGTGTGTGTGTGTGTGTGTGTGTGTGTGTGTGTTGTGTGTGTATGCATGCATGTATGTTCATTCCTAGGGCTTAGGGAGGATGCAGCCTTTACTCATTAAGGCTTATAGCCAAGAGATTTGCTCTCAGGCTAGGATTCCTCTGTGTTGCCTGAGAGTGCTACTTCAAGGCCTCTATATCACAAGCTGTCACTATCGTAAAGCCTGAATCTCCTGTGTCCAGGCTGTTCCTGAGGCCCCTTCCTTCTCTCCCTGAGCCTCATCCTAGATACCGGTCACTCCTTGCTACAGAGTGAAGTCCTCAAGTTCCAGTGCCAACAGAGATAACCAGGGCTTACAGTGATCTTCCAGAACTGAAGTGGGGGTGGGGGGTGGGGTGAAGGGAGTGGTGTCCAGGGTGGGGCACCGAAGATGAGAAAGTAGTCCTGGCAGTAAGCCAGAAAAGTTGGGTTTCTCTCACAAACACTGTACCTCTAAGGCACTGGAGTGCAGGTTGTGGGGAGAGGGAAGAGGCTATATGGTATTCTTGCTGCCAGAACAAGAGAGGAAGAATAGCTAAGCACCAAAAGCAGAGCTGGCTTCCTGGGGAGCTCGCCTGGTGAATGCCAGCCCTTCAGCCCAAGCTAGGCGTCTCGCTAGTTGGGGGAATGAAAGGAAGGGCTCTGGTTGATAGAGGCACTTTGGGTCCTTAGAAGGGGGTTGCTCCAGCAATCAAATGGGCTGTTGCATTCCAGATTTTCCAGTTGGGACTGCTTACCACGCCACTGATACTGAGCTCTCCTAAATATTAGAGAAACTTCAGCTAACTCACAGATGTTCTCTTTGGAGCCATCTGCCTGCCTCCGTGCATCCCAGCTGAGGCCTGCAGAGGCTGAGCTGATCCCAGGACTTGCTCCTGTCTGTACCTTAGCAAAGCAAAGTGGGGGTCGAAAAATGGAGGAATCATCCCTCCCAAGCAGTGCTTCAAGCTTTTTACCTTTTCCCAGGCCAGCACTCAAGATGTTAACTAAAAAAAGGAGACCTCTAATCCGCAGGAGTTGGAGCCATTAGTGGGACTAGATGAATAGTCTGAAGTGTCCCTGTAGCACTGATCCTCAACATTCTTTGGCAGCCTCCCGTACTCTCCCTCTCTGAAGGGCACCTTGTCATACCCCCAGCCTGCCGTCAGCACCGCCGAACTCCTGGCTCTGTGTTGTAACTGCCTCTCCCCAGGATGCCTTTGAGGACTGAGAAGCGTGCCCGCCTAGCCTTACCCCAGGAGAGTCCCCAGCTCCTTTCTGCCGCCTCGTCTTCACTTCATCTCTGGCTTCTCTCTCTCAGCTGCATTTCCCTCAGATCCGCTCTGAGGAGCTCTTTTCTGCTGCTGACAGCCAGCTGCTCTCTCTGCCTTGGCTTTTTTGTTGTTGGTTGTCCAGGAGATGTGAAGTTTCAGATTACAGGGGAAGGGGGAGGGAAGGAGGCAGAGCCAGCTGGTGGTGGCTACTCCCCCAGCACAGGCATCTCACACTTGCTGGGAATTTGTCTAACAGCTTGGGAGAAATAATTTGGATTTTACATTTCATTTACTTGGATCCACAGCCTTTCTGGGTTGGGGGAGGGGGGAATAAAAGAAAGGAGGGGTTGGGGGGGAGAGGGAGGGAGAAGAACTCCCTCTCTTCTCCTTCACTGTTTCCCTTGCCCATTTTTTGGTGAGCTGTTCTGGGGTCTGGCTGGGCCTGCCCATTTTGGGGATGTTGACTTGAATGGCTTTACTCTGATTAGATCAAGGCAGTTCCTAGAATTCTCTAGCTAAAGACAACCCAAGGGATTTCACCTAAGATTGGGGGTGGGAAAAGAAATAATCCACCTAAGACAACAGGCTCCGCCTGGGGACGGGTTTTAGTTCTCCATCTCTTGCCAGACCCCCTTCTTCCTACCTTCTTTCTCCAGCTTGCCCCCCTCCCTTTCAGGCCACTCTTGTAGGAAAGTAAGAAGGTTAGAGAGTAAGCAGATCACTGAGACCACCCAGACTGAATCTGTTTTCTTGTTTCTCCAAAGCAGTTTATCCTCACGGATCTGTGGGAAAGACCTCCTTTTAGCCCTTCTGATCACTCAGGATTAAAAGACATGAGTGAAAATCTGGACAATATAACCTCCACATTTTCATCTAACCCTAAGATTATTCAAATGGGTAAATAGAGCTGTGATTCAGAATGTCCCTGCAATGGGAGAGAAATGGGTAGTTTCCTTGGTAGCTTGACTGGAAACAGCAGCTTACCATAGTGTGTAACCATAATAATAGAGGGATTAGTGCCCAGCAGAGGCCTTTCTATTTGGTTTTATCAGATCAGGCCTAGAATCCTTAGTGGCTTCTCCAAGCTACTAGTGACTTCTTCTTATCCCTAACCCTGAATTCAAGAGCAAAAAACCAGTTTTTGTGGGGGGTTTTCTCTCAGGTCTAAGCAGGGCTAAGGAAATTTCCATTGTATCTAGTGGGGCCCACTGTCCTACATTCCTATCTCCTTGTCCTCATCACCCACCCCCACTCTCAAGGGTGAGGCCTTTTGAACTGAGTGGATGGAGCCTTTTGACATTTGGCTGTCATGCCACAGTGGCAGGCCAAGCAATCCCCGGGTTAAAGAGAGGAATTGAACGTGGCTCCACTCCGTCCAGCTGTCAAAGGGACCCTTTTTCTGAATACAAAACCCTAGTGAGTCAGAGCTCAGTGGTGATGGGAGTGGTGGAGACAGGCTTCTTTGTGGAAATACCGCTCAGCCACTAGGGCTCTAGAGAGAGCAGCATAGTCACCCCACTGTCCAGAAAACTCTCACCTGTGATGGGGCAGAGACCTGGAGTATATACAGCCATGCACATAGCAGCAGCCTAGCAGCTCTCTGTTCTCCCTTCTTTGTCTTCATCACTATATTGTCTGGAAGCAAAGTGATAGCCTAGAATTATATTCCTAAAGTCCAACAATGGCTTTTTTATTAAAAAAAAATTTCAGTGAACAAAAATTGGCTTTGTCTCCTTCTTGTCTTTCTCCTTTGGGGAAAAAAAAAAAGAAAGAAAGAAAAATTACTGCTTTGGCCACGTCCAAAAAGCAAATGTTTCGTTTTCTTCCCAGAGTCTGTCACCTCTCTGACAGGAGATGGGTAGTAGGTTTTATCATTAGTTCTGTGAAATTGTGATTGATCATTGCATCAATCAGAGTTCTGAAATTTTTTAAAGTTGTCTGTGTTTACAGTGTTGTCATTATTATATGAATTGTTCCCCTGGCGTTACTCATTTCAGTCTGCATCAGTTCATAACACCCAGGATTCTCTTAAACGGTGCCTTTTCTCATTTCTTATGGCACAATAGAATTCTATTACATTCATATGTCATAATTTGTTCAGCCATTCTTCAGTCAGTGAGCACCCCTTAATTTCCTGTTCTTTGCCACCACAAAAAGAACTGCAATGAATAGTATTGTCCATATGGATCCTTTTCCTCTTTCCTTAATCTCCTTGGGGATAGGCCTAAGAGTGGTATCCCTGGGTGAAAGGGTATGCACAGTTTCGTAACATTTTGGGCCATAGTTCACTTGCTTTCCAGAATGTCAGGACCAGTTCCCAGCTCCCCTAAGAGTGCATTAATGTTTTTCAACAGTGGCTCTTTTGAAAGACAGGGTATATGTCCCCTTTCCCAGGCCTCTGCGTGTGTCCCAAAGATTGGCTCCCCATTCCTAAGTCAGAATCTGAGGATCCGTTGGGGAAATAGGGCCTTATTCCAGAAGTTAAAGAAACCTTTATCTGTTTGCAGCAGGATAGCCAAGGGGTGTAGGGTCAAGGCCTTAGATGGTAAAAGGTTTTGGAGAGGGAGGCAGTCCAGGGGTGTTGCTGGTATTCAGAAGGCCCCCTTTTCCCTGCCCCTAAAGTTTACTTACGTGTTTGTAAAGCAGCTGTTCAAAACTACCTAAACAAACACACACACACACACACCCCAGAGTTGATTGTTTTTGAATTAACTTGTTTCTATTGCTTTGAGTGACACTTAATGGAGTGGCATATGCAGACCTTGCCCTAGTGGGATTGGACTGAAGCTCTTAGAACCCACATTCCTGAAAAATGCAAATGGTATAGGTTATCCCTGGGCATATATCCTTGCTGTGTGTTTCTAGAAAGCCCCAAGGCTGGGTTACTTTGAGTTCCTCAAGTCTCTATACATTGGCACTTTGCTCCCAGCCCTTCCTACCTGGGTACTTCATTGAAAAAATGTCCCTTGGCATTTCTTTTATACTGCTTTGTATTAGAGCCCTCTGTGTGCAAAATTACAAACCCTTGCAAGGCAGGAATGATGTCTCATTAATCTTTGCTCCCCTTCATAGTAGCTTGCGTACTCGATACATATTTTTCAAATGCATAAATGACCCTTCTCTAGGGGGTTTCCCATTAGATTCCACATATATCTTTCACGATATGACATTCGACTTGCTGAGGTACAGCTCAGATTCCCCCCCTCTCCTCAATCTTTACCTTTGATACCTGTTCCAGGTGCCGCCATGCTGCCATTGCCAGGTACTTTGGGGATGCACCCCCTCCTTGCTCCAAAGGCTGTGACCACTGCAAGAACCCTGGGGCTGTTAGGAAGCAGCTGGATGCCTTGGAGAGCAGCAGCAGCTGGAGTAAGACACAGATCAGAAGCTCTCGTGGGAATGGCTCTGACTCAGAGCTGTACGAGGGTGGCCGTAGGGGATACGACGGCTTTGGCAGGTAAGGGAGCTTGGTAGCCCTCAGGCAGTGGAGGGAGAAGGGGACTATCCTAGCCCACGTTGAGGGAGCTCCGTCCTTTTTTCTTGGTGTTGGTGGCCCAGGCCAGGGTTCTTCCAGTCCTCTTTGTAACTGACCATGCTGGGCAGTACTTGCAGTCTCGTGTTGCTGTGAGTAGCCTGGGCCTTGGACTGGCTTGTTGGGGGATACCCTTGCCAGGTGACCACAGGATTGGTGTGAGGAAGGTGGAGGAAGCAAGCTTGGGACTGGGGATTCTCACTCCCAGCTTGACGTTCAGATACGATGAGGACTCGGGAAGCAGTGGAACCCAGGGCAATGATGGAGCCGAGGGCAACGATGAAGCCCAGAAGCGAGAATGGAACCTTTTCTATCGGACTCAGATGAACCTTCGGAAGGTAAAGATTGGGGGTTTGGTGTGGAGAAAGGTCCCACTTAACTGGCTCTTGTCACCCTAACTTGGTAGTACAGGGTACTGCCCTGAAATGAAGGCAATAACATTTTTACTATGTGCTAAGCACTGGAGATATAAATACTAAAAAGAGAATACAGTTCTTGCCTTCAGGGAGTTTACATTCTAATAGAGGAACAGTGGCTAAAGGAAGACTGTCTTGTTTGAGAAAGTTACAGGGATAGTGAATGGAACCATTTGACTCCATTGAGCCAACTGACACACCCTTTCCAGTAACCAAGATAGTATTGACTTGATTCCAAACTAGATAGGAAGAAAGGGACAGTGGATGATATTTCTGTGGTAGCAAGATGGCTGCCAAGTAGATGTCAAGAGAAATTAAATGAAGTGTGGTGGGGGCCCCTGGGAGAAGGTGAGCCAGCCACAGAGGCACTCGGCCAATCAGGACTACCCTTCCCCTCTCCCTTCCAGAATTGAAAGGGTTAAGTCACCCAGGGCATGACCTTCAGCCCGAAGAGAAACCTATTGCCCTTCTGACCTCCCATCCCTTCTTCAGTCGCCAGGTTAGGAGCTGCCCCTTGTTAGGCTAAGGGTACAGGAGGGCTTGATCTGCTCACCGTGTCTTTCCATAGGGTAAAGAACCCAAGAAAGAGGAATTCATCCCCCCAGGTGGGTGTGTGAGTGGCCCCAGAGCTGGGTAAGTAGGGAACTCAGGGGAGAGGCTGTGAAGGACCAGGAACCACAGGGCTTGGGTCATGGGCAACGGTAAGAGAGCCTGTTTCCTCCAGACCCATCCATTCCTTCTCCAGATGATGACTGTCCTCTGAAGGAGGCCTCCAGCAGGAAGATTCCCCGGCTTACTGTGAAGGTAAGGAAATATGCCTGCCTTTCTGGGCTCCCCTACCTACCTGCCTGGAGTTGTCTGACTCTCCCTTTCCCCTGGTTCTTGGGTATCAGGCTCGGGAACACTGTTTGAAGCTGTTGGAGGAGGCCCTGAGCAGCAACCTACAAACAGTTTGTACGACAGAGAGGTAGGGTTCGTAATAATAAGAATAATAGCCACCTGTACTATTGCTGTAGTGCTTTATATTCAGCTTATAGGGAGGTTAAGGTAGGAAAGCCATATGTTCCTAAATGTTAAGTCTGTGGTATCCAGGGACTAACCATGTTCTCTCCCCAAAAAGCCATTCACATCAGGCTCAGATTCCTCAGCCACCAATCCGTGAAGCTGTCTCCACTTCCACCAAGTTGTGAAAAATATCCTAAGTAATGTTTATTTCCCAATTGCTCCACTAGGGGGAGGCCTTGACTAAAGTTGGGCTACTTGAAAGAGCCAGCCCTGTGAGCAGAGAAAAGAAGCCAAGGATGCCCTGACTCTGCGGGGGCCCTGCCTGGGATCTCCCATTCTCACCTGCCCCTTTGGCCTGTCCCAGATACCAGATTTACTCAGCCCGTGTTCAGGACATTTGCTTCATCCTCTGTCCCTCTCCTGTTTTGTTCTACATTTGCCTGGAGGCCTTTTAGAGACCTCACCTGTAGACAACCCAGCAGTGACCTTCTATAGAGGAAGTTCAAGGACTAGCCATGACCCTCTGCTGCACATATATGCAGGGCGTGGTTCAGGATGGAGGGGGCCAGTGTAGAGACCTCTCCTGGTCATAGTCCTAGGGGTAGTGTTCCAACAGGATTTATGCTATAAGGGGACTTGGGAGCTGGCCACAACGCTCCCTAACACGTCCACACTCACAGGACTGACCAGCAGGCCCGTGCAGTGGAGCTGGAGTATGAGGCGTTCCGAAGTACCAAGATGGCCAATCTGTACAAGGCCAGTGTGTTGAAAAAGGTAGGGAATTCAGTGAAGGAAGTGGGACCCTGGGGAAGAGGAAGAATATCTGGTTTAGCTCTGAGCCTCCCTTCGAGGTCCCTAACCCCCGGACAGATGGAACCCCCTCCTCACAAGGTCGTCTCTGTCCTTTGCTGACATCACCTCTGCCTTGTGAGCAGCAGGGCTTGAGCAGAGTGCCCATGTAGACCACTCTCTCCACCAGATGGCATCTTGAGAGATCAGCTGGGGTTTTGGGCCCCTTGATTCCAAGAAGAAGATTGGATTGGTTCGCGGTGTCCTCTGCTCAGCTCTGCTTTCTTGATCCCAAGGTGGCGGAGATCCACAAAGCCTCCAACGATGGGAAACTCTACCCTTTTGGGGATGGTGGGGACCAGAACTGTGGGGCCCAGGCTGTGCTGCCTGAAGAAGACATCCGACCAGCCTCTCAAGTGTATTCAGTGAGTTGGGGGGTGAGGGGGACGGACAGTGAGGTGCAGAGGGTGCCACGTCTGGTTTTGATAGGCTTCACAGTGCTGAGTCAGAAACAGATCTGTCTATGGGACTACTCAGCATATGCTTTGCTAACAAAGGAAAAAATTCATCCCCTTCTCCTGACATCACCCATTCTCAGCTGAGGCATCCCAGGGTACCTTATTTATCAGCTTCTGAGCTGCCTCTGTCTTTTTCTTGGGACATTCCAACCCTAATTCCTTGGGCCCTGGTAAGGAAAGGATTCCATTCCTGCAAGAGGTGCTGCCTCTGCTTCCGAAGTGGCACAGAGATGCCTTCTTTCCTTGCTTCTTCTACAGTGTTTCCTTCTCCCCCAGAAGGGAAAAACCTAATAGGGCCGTGGCGGGTGGGGCCAGCTAGCAGGTTGGGTGGGAATCTAGTCAAGACCCCTCCATCATCTTTTTTCCCTAGTTCAAACCAAAGCGGAAAGGAGCTGGCTTCCGGACAGGCTCGGAGCCCTTCCAGACAGCCGCTGAGCTCTGGCAGAGGTCCCTGGCTGAGGAGCACGTGCCACCTGTTCGGCCAGAAGGAGAGCAGGCTGGCCCAAGAGAGACCTCACAGCCTGAAAAGAAGGCAGACCCCTTCCCAGAGCAGAGAGTTCTTGGAGGAGGCCTTGAGAGAAGTGGACCATTGCCTGAAAAGAAGGCTGAAAGATTCCCTGGGGAACAGCCTGTCATGAAGTCTCAGGCCAGCAAGAAACAGCAGTTGCTGGCCGATGCAGCAAAGAATTCTCAGGAGATAACCTGCTTCTTCTCCCACCGAAGGGCAAAGAGCCTACCCCTACCTGGCCCATTGCCCTTGCAAATGGTGGACTTTGGTCCCTCTCCTGAAGAGACTCAAGAACCAGAGTTAGCCCTGGGAAAGAGTATAATGGAGGAGGACAGAGCCCTAAGGCATTTGTCTGCCCTGAGCCAGGCAGAGACCACTGAAGAGCTGGAATCGAGGTGAGCAGGCTCTGGACAGCAAAGGCTGGGGTTAGAGACCTCCAAAAAACACTAAGAGTAGACTCAGCTTCACTTCCTGAGCAGGAGTGAAGAGTGGATGAAGCTACTCACAGTGACTGGGTTTGAGCTACTTGGGAGTGGGTGGGAGGAGAGGGCAACTTTTACCCAGCCCTAAACAGAGGCTGCTAAGCTTTAGGGAGGAACTTCTGGAAAGGACCAGGACACCTACTTTCTTCTTCCCATCCTCCCCACTCAGTCTCAAGGTCAGATGTGAAGTCCGGCCCCTCCCCCCAGAGGACACCCAGCCACGGAAACGGTCCAGATCCCATCAGGTATCTTTCTAGAACTCGGTCTTTCCTGCCCAAGACAGGCTGGGGCAGGGAGCATGGGGGAAGGGGTCGGCTGCTTCCTGATTCCAAGCTAGAAGCTAGCTGGAGGGTCTTTGGTGGGTCTGCTAGAACTCTTTAGAAGTAATTTAAGGCCCCCAAGCTGGTTGTGCTTCTGTCCTGGAGGAGCAAGGGAGAGCTTAGCTCAGGTCTGATTCTTAGCTGGGGAGGAAATGGAACCTAGAGTTGACAAGTCCACTGTGGTTATGCCCAGGGGATTCCAGAGGACCAAACTCAGAAGAGGCCTCGACCCACATCCAAACCCTCCATCTTGATACCACCAGAGGCTAAGGTCAGCAGCTCTTCCAAAAAAGATGTGAGTTTTGACCAGAGTATAGAGAACCAAGGCCCTGATCGGCTTCTAGACCCAAGACCAAAGACCCCTGGTGTTTCTCTGAAGGAAGCTGCAGACATTGTAGTCAAGTACCTAACCCCTTTCTACAAGGATGGCAAGTTTGCTTCCAAGGTAGGGTATGTAAGCCCCTTCCTACCCCAGTACCCATTGTCGATTGCCTTTTAGCACTTGGGGGTTAGGACCAAGAGGCACAGGGAGATGGAAAACAGTCAGCCACTGAGGGTAGGGCAGCTTCCCCCTGCCGTTGGTAATTAGCATTATTAATATTATTGTCAGGGATGGCAAGGGATGCTACTCTTCCTTGAGGTCTGTCCCTCGTACCAGGCTAAATGCAGGGAGCTGTCCCCAGAGGAGAAGTTGCTAAGTGGTTTGGGTAGATAACACAGCTTAACTACCTTCTTCTCTGTCTTTGGACTTCCCAGGAATTATTTAAGGGGTTTGCCCGACACCTTTCGCACTTGTTGGCCCGGAAGACGCCTCCACGGGGGAGTGGTGAGTGCCCTGGACCTTGCTTTGGGGGACTAAGGGGAAGCGCCTTGAGGGAAGACAACAGGGCCTTATCCTTACTCCTATTTGCAGTGAAAGAAGAGGCCCAGAAGCTCATCAAGCAGTTTTTTCAAAGCCGGACCAGCTGTGAAAATGAAAGTGACTGGCTGGACCTGCCTGACCCAGGTCAGAGATAGCTGATGTTGGGGAGGAGGAGAGGACTGGTGTCGCACTGGAGAGGCCACAGTGTCTGCTGAGAGCACAGGCTCCTTCCTGGCTCCTGCCCCGAGAAGCCACCAGTGACTTTACTTCACCCCGTGCCAAGCCAGCTTACGGGACACTAGCTCTGCACCATGAGCTCATGGCTTTGGAGAATTGGGGTTGGGGGCAGAATCAGGATGGGAATCTTGCTGCAGCTACTGCTGCTAGGGAAGAGCTTCCCCCTCTTCCAGGTCTGCCTATGCAAGAACCTTACTTTAGGGGGCCTGTTGTGAATACCTCCATCCCTCAGGGCCGAGGCTAGAGCTCAGCCCCTACCCTCCTACATGTAAAGCTACAAGTCTCATCCATAATTGCTGCTTCCTCATTCTTGTGGCTGGGCTTTATTGGTTGGCTCCCTAGAAGAAGGGGCTATCTCTGAGGGCTTCCTGCAGGAGGAGGAGGAGGGAATTTGGAGGATGCCTCCACTCTGTACTTTTTAATATGTTGGTGGTATGTCTGGTGTTCCCACGTTTCTACGTTCATCTCCTCCACCTCCCTTGAAGCTGTATCTACCAACTTGGCCTCCAGGGTACATGTATGAAACCCTGGGACCCTCTCAGAAGCCATACTTGTCCCAGACCCATCTGCTAGGGCCAGGATGGCCAATGTTTACAAATTGGAATAAAACTCTTTATTCTGGTCGGGCTCAGTTCTGCTCCCCAGACTCCAGGCTGTTCTTGGTTCTAGTCCTCTCATTCATATTGATGAGACACTTTGATTGTTTGAGGTTTTATTTTCTCTGCCATCTGTCCACACCAGGCCTGGGGCTGGACCTGGGTAAGGATGAGCAGGAAGTAGGTCCTGCACCCTGATGGCACCAAGAGCATACAGGATTTAGCTGCTTGAGCTGAGCACGTGCTGCCTAATTCCTGCCTGCAGCTCAGCCCCAGCCACAAAGGGAGGTGTCATCCTCATACCCAGGACCCCCATGCTCTTCTGCCCCCGCTTGGAGCAGGGGCAGCAACACCAGGAAACGTTAGCTCACCAACAGGAGGAGATTGCTGAGGGTAGGAGTGTGGAGGAGAGGGAAGAGGAGAAAAACGGTCTTTGTCTCCCCACTCCTACCCCATTCAACTTGGAATGAACTGGGCCAGGCTAGGTAGAGGTACTGTACTCCATTAAGAAGACAAGGATGTGCCGTAACTCCTGGGCCTGTCAGAGCAAAGTGGACGTTAGTGGGGGCTCCCTTCTGGATGAGTCTGGGCTGAGGGTGGAGATGGATCATTGACTTGTTAGCTGTCCTCCTGACAGCAGGATGACAACCAGAGGGCTCTCACCTGGGGCAACTCGAACCAGATGGTCTTGGGGCTGGCAGAAGACCCATAGTAGAGCTCCAACCCTGCGGTGTCGTCCAGGGGACCGAGCTGACGTAGTTTCTGTATGGCCTTCAGAGGGATGGAATAGCATTGTTCCTGTGGTGGGGGAGGACGTGGAAGAGGGAGTGATTCGCTCTGGGAATGGCATGGCAGGCCAGGAAGAGGAGTTATTCTCTAGATCTTTGTGGAGATCAGAGTAGCAAGATGAAGAAGGATTTGACAGGCAAGAGCCCAGGAGTGGAGGGCAGTTTTATGGGTGAGGTGAGGGCAGACCTGAGAAAAGGTGGAGGTGAGAAGGGAAGGAGAATCACGCTCACCTGAGAAGTAGGATCCACCAAGATGAGGTGTTGATGGTTGAGGCCCAGTAAGCACGGGGTGATGATTATTGGCTCACTCACCCGCAGTACGCTGTACACGGTGTATCCAAAGAGAGGAAGGTGTTTCATAGCCTCTGGAGGCAAACAACAAGGATGGGGGATTAACAAACATGTCAGTGAATTGTCTCACTGTTCAAACACTGCTAATGCCTGCTCCACCTACTTGCAATGGAGCTTGAGTATAAAGAGCATAGAAGGAGTTTGTGAGCCAGGATATGACCCCTGGGCCCACGTGGTAGGATGGGTAGAGAATATCATTGGGTGGGGAAAGTGGGTGACTAGGAACCCATAGTCTATCCCGGCAGACTTGTAAGCAGGGCCAAGTATAGGGTGTGGGGAAGAACTGGTGAATCTGGTGGGTTCCTCAACAGCTCCCTCAGCCTGTTCATCGCTAGCACCATCCTGTTCCCATTCCTTCTTGAAACCCCTACTGTTTATTGTCCATCCCCCCTCAAAGAAGGTAGCTCACCAATGAAGCTGATATGTACTTCTCTGCGGCTATATCTCTTCAAGGCCATCAGCTGGCTCTTCACCAAATTCCCTAAGATCTGCAAATTTACCTGCAGCTGTAGTGGCTGTGGGACGTATCTCAGCAGGTCCTGCCTGAGAGACATGTGGGTGTTGAGACTGGCCCTGCCTGAATGCCAGGCCAACTATGTCTAGACCTACAAGTGTTGGAGGGCATGGGGCAGACAAGAGGGGAGGCTTAAAGGGAAGTGATGGGAAAGATGGATTCATGGAGTATGGAAGGAGAGGCTGGCATTGGGTATGGCACCCCTGATGGAAACAGGCCCACCCCTTGCCCTTTTGCGCTCATACTCAGAAGGCAGATAGCTGATCTCTCTGCTTAGGTGCTGCAGGGCCACCAGAGGAGCTAGTAGAGCTTCAACTTGGGGTTGGGTGCTAATCAACAGCTTTCCCTGCAAGTAATCCCGATGTACCTGAGGGAGTAGGGCAAATGAGGGCGAGCCAGAGTCAGGTCCCGGAGCACCTGCTCCTGATGACTTCCTGGCACCCAAATGCATCCCTCTACTTCTGCTTCGAGTTCTCATCCATCCCTCCTGTCTGACCCCTACTCATCCCTCACCATCCGTTTCCCCCTAGCTCAGGGAGAACTAGAGGTGAGGCTGCCTTGGGATCGGGCCAGGGGCTGACCTGGCCATAGTGTGTGCTGACGTAGACTTCATTTTCATAATGCAGTGGGGTGTCCCAGGTGAGCCGGCGGCTATGCAACTCCACATCAGTTTCCCGCATCACATTGTTGAGGTACTCGTTGCGGTGCAGAGGCCTCACTAGTACACCTGCCGAAAATGGTCCAGAGATGCTCACAGTCTGGCCTTCCTATCCCAGAGCCTAGGGCCTCGGAGAGCCCTTCATGTAAACAGTGCAGCACTCATCTAAAAGCTACCACTCCCCTTGCTTAAAGCATGGAATCGAGTCTTCCCAGCATCCACACAAAGGCAACCTTTTGCTGCTCCATCCATGTCACCTACAGATCTCCCTTGAGAAGGATTCAACTGGTCCCATGCAGTGGTCCCCACCTCACCTTTTCCCTTGATGAGGAAGATGGCAAACTCTTGCATCTCCAGGGGCTCTCTGATGCCCATCTGTCTGCATACCTCCTCCAGCACTTCTGCCACTACCTGGTGTGTGGGTGAGGTCGTAAGTGAAGAGGGAAAAGGGCTCCACTCCCCACAATTTCCATTGTTAACCTCCTGCGACTTACTGTAAAGGTCTGGATGATAGTCTTGTATGCCATCCCTCCAGGTAGGTGGAGCAACAGTGGTCGGATGGTCTGCCCCTTCTGCCAAGGAAAATTAGAGTGAGACTGTATAGTGGTGATTAGGCAAACCTACAGGGACAGTGACCCTAGGCCCCTTCCTCTCCCACAGAGGACACTCAGAATGATCTCCCTCCCAGACCGAGTACCAGGAAGGCTTTCATCTCGCCTATAGTGGGCAGGTGCTGGCGGCCTCCGTATTTGACTGTGTGTTGTAAATGTTCTTCGCATGTCTGGGCCAGCTCTGTGTAGAGATGGGGAGGTCAAGACTGAGATCATAAACTACCTCTTGTCTTCTCCCCACCAAAGAAGGTCTTCTCTGGCACTTTGGGTTTTTTTTTTTAACCATCTCCTTTACCGCATCCCTTCTCTCCCCCAACCCCAGCCCCAACAAGCTACCTTGATTGAGGGCAGCATCCTGCAGATACTTAATGACATAGGGCATGAGGGTGGATGAGGGGAGGAAGTAACCAGTGAGGAGGTTAAGGAGGTACCATCCCCGAATGCAGTGTTCCCTGAAAGGCAGAGATCAAAACAGCCTGGATCATCTCTAGCTTCCCCCAAACCCTGCCGTTTTCCTGTGTCCCAACTTCCGCCTTTTCACAACACTCACTGTTGGGGGTTCTCTGTGACCTGTTTGATGAGCTGGCAGTAAATTTCATCTTTCAGGTTGTTTTCCCGGCACAGCTATGGGAATAGGAATTTAGTTTCCAGAGAGTTGAGGACTTGTATCAGGACAGAAAGGTTGGGGAAGGGGGAGGGTGCAGATCCTGGGATTGGGGATAGGAAGGCAGAAATCAGAAAAGGGGACAGCGTAATGGTCATGGGGCATAGGATTCAATTCAGGTCCTTGGGCATGGCAGCATTAGGTGCTCAAGGGCTCTGCTGTGTCCCTGGACTTCTTGCTCCAGTACTCACCTGCAGCATCTCAAATGGTATATCCAAGTCATCTTTCTTCTTGGGCTGATCACCCATAAATTGCATCACAGCTGCAGAGCAAAAGTGAGAGAATAGATAGGTAGAGAGAGCTAGGTGGGTGTGCTGGGGAGAGACTAGGTAGGGGTACCTTGAGTTCCAGGTCCAGATAGGAGTAACTAAGAGCCATGGGAACCCATGCACATTGGTAATACTGTGGTAGGCAGGGAGTAGAGACCCAAGGAAGAAAGGAGTGGAGTCCTGGTCCTAGACACCCCGGAGCACAAATCCAGCATCACAGTATCTGTGATGCTGCCAGCTAATGAATACATTTGCCCAAGCTATGCCCACAACAGTCAGAGATGACTTACCCCTGAAGTTCTGCACAGCTAGCTTGTTCAGCTCCTCAGAGGTTAAGTTGGTAAGAGATTTCTGGATGGGAGTCTGAGGGTGAGAGTTGTTTGGGCAGTGAGCATGGGGCAGTAGTCCAGAAAGGCAACAGACTGTAGAGTCTGAATCTGTCCACCTTCCATGCCAGTTGTCTGAAAGGGATCACTCAGGAAGGGGATAAGTTCCCTCTCACCCCTGACCCTTTACCTTGGTATGTTGCACCAGGCTTCTGGCATGATGTTTTGACACCATCTGGCCCTCCCTAGATTAAAGACAAGGCCTAGTTAAGTCTTCACAGGGAGAAGACTGACTAAGGACTAGTCAGAGGCCTTGGGGGTTGGGGGAAATCAGGCACCCTCTCTTTGTTCGTGCTGTTTGGAGTTAGGTGGGCAGATGAATTTGGGTAGAGGATCATGACCAACCCACAGAGACAGCCACAGAGTCTTCACGTGGGTATGGATCCCACTTAGACTCTGGGCACTTACGAGGTCTTTATCGGCCGGAAGTACTTCTGGGCGTACTCCCACATGGCGTAAGTGCTGGTAGTAGTAGACAGAGTGGAGCTGACATCCAAGAAGACAGAGCTGGTCACCACAGAGGACTCACTGGGTGCCTGGGTGTGGGTGTGTTCACACTGAAGGTAGAGGAAACCCGGTGTCAACGCAGTCACTACAATTGACCTGTTCTGCTGGTTGGTCTCTAGAGGTGGTTCTCTGTTTCTGAGCACCAGAATCATGTTTGTCTATGTCCCCATCCTACCCCACAGGATAACTAGGCGGGTGCCTGAAGTGCAGCCACATAGGGTACACCATCAGAAATCAGTCAAGCCAAAGAAGCTTTTATTGAGCAACTCCCTGGCACCATGCCAGGCTCTGTGCAAGACACAAGAGAAGCAGGCCAACAGTTTCCCTGCTCTCAGGGAGCGTACAGTCTGGTTGGTGAGTTAAGACGCAGGGAACAGAACACTAGGAAGCGTTTGATAACCAAGGGTTCAGCTACATTTATCTTCTGATAAAATACTGTTGAATCAGATACAAAGGGCTTAGCTTTGTTCCAGCCCACCCTGTACAAGCAGTCACAAATCCCACTCCCCAACTGCAATGTGGTCATCCTGCTACTTGAGGGCAGGGATTATGTCTTCCAATTCCTTCCCTATGTCTTGGGGCACCAAGCCCTGGTCTCTACACAGAGTAGGTGTGGGCTTAGTCAATCTCAGCTTACTTGGAGCTGTATGATTTTTTTCCCCCAGGTGAGTCAAGAGAGAGAAGAAAAGATTGATTCCTTTTCCCAGGACTTGATTTTGTGAATTCAGGCCAAGATAGTCTCAAGAGAAGAGGGTGGTGTTCATAGTGCTGGCACAGTTCAGGAATTGCTAGTTATGCCTCAGCCTGGCAGTTCCTCCAAACTCCCTCACCTCCGTGGCCCAGTGCTGTGGAGACAATCTTGTTTCTCCTCTTGGAAGACTCCTTTGCCACCCATCCTTCTGTTCCTTGGGGAAGGTGAAGTAGTCAGGCACAGCAGCCACTTTCACCGTGTTGGAAGGAAAGAGCCCAGATCGACCCCCGATGGAGCCAAATTGCCACCCTGCAAGTGTCAAATGGAAGTAGTGCTGAGGCTAGAGCAGAGGCTCTGATGCCAAGCCTGCGTTCTGGCCCTGAATGCCACCCAATTCACTCGACCAGCCAAAGGACTGGTGCCACCTCCAGCTCCTGTCCTCAGCCCGCATGGTCTAAGTATCCTCCCCTCCGTTCCAGTGAACACAGATAATATCCTTCCCAGTGCTGTGCATTGGGCAGCTAGGTGGCACAGTGGATAGAATGCCAGGCTTGAAGACTCATCTTCCTGAGTTCAAATCTGGCCTCAGACACTAATTGTGTGACCCTGGGCAAGTCACTTAACCCTGTTTGCCTCAGTTTCTTCATCTGTAAAATGAGCTGGAGAAGAAAATAGCAAACCACCTCAGTATCTTTGCCAAGAAAACCCCAAACAGGGTCACAAAATGTCACACACAAGGAAAAAGCAACCAAACAAAAACATACTCTGCATCCAGGGAGGGCACATCAATGTATACCTGGCTCTAGGGAGGCCATGGGCAGCAACTTAATGATATCTCCACAGCGGAAGCTCAGGAGGCTTCGGTCATCAGTGACATAGCTCTGGAGGGCAATAACATAGCTTGAGTCCTGTGGAGGGAGAAGCAGATGGAGTAAAGGAATGCCTCCTCTGCCTGACTGCTCCCTCAGCCTTGTGCTTCAGTCTTCACCTCCAGTTCTTAGTCTCTCAGTCCCCTCAAAGCTCAACTCAAGCGTCCCACATGAGGCCTTCCGCTAGCTTTTGGTGCTACCCTCCTGAAATCACCTTGTACTTACTTTAAAAATATGCTTAAATTTTGCATATATTTGTAAGGGCACAGGTTGTTCCCTGGCCCCTTCTCCCTGCCAAAAAAGGTAAGCCCTTGAAGGGCAGAAGGACTGGTCTCAATTAGTTTTCTTTGTGTCCTCAGCCCCTAGCACAGGGCCTGGCCAATCAAGTCAGGTCAGTAAGCATTTAAGGGCTTACTGTGTGCCAGGCAATGTGCTGTGCACTAGGGATGCAAAGGCAAAAGACAGTCCCTGCTCTCAAGGAGTTCACAGTCTAATGGAGGAGATGACATGGAAGCAACTAAGTATAAACAAGCTATACGAGATAAATTAGAAATAGTCAACAGAGGCGAGACACAACAGAGCGACCAGGAAAGGATCCTGGTATGTAGGAGGTGCCTAATTAGTACCTGATTCTGCCCACCCCACCCCTGCCCTATTCTCCATGCCAAAGATCCACTTGCTTAGGTCTTTTTCTCCTTCCCTTGTTTGGAGTCGTACCATAGAATCACAGGAGCTATGAATTGGAAGGTCCCTCAAACGGCCATCTGATCTAGCCCATACCGGAGAAAGAGTCCCAGCTTCAGTATACCACACAGGTGATCATGCAGCCTTTGCTTAAAAACCTCCAGTGAGAGAGGACCCATCACCTCCTCGGGCAGCCCATTTCATTTTGAATAGCTCTGTTGGTTATGTGGGGCAGCTAGGTGGTGCAATGGATAGAACATCCCAGCTGGAGCCAGGAAGATCTGAGTCTGGCTTCAGACTGTTGTTAAGTGTGTGACCCTGGGCAGGTCACTTAAGCTGTTTGCCTCAGTTCCTCATCTGTAAAATGGGGACACACTGGGGAAGGAAATGGCAAACCAGTCCAGTATCTTTGCCAAGAAAACATAGTCGGACTGAATGACTGAACAACTTGTTAGGAAGTTTTTTCTTATACTGCTGCTCCTGTGACATTATGCTTTACCATTCTTAATTAGTATTAAATGTCTAGAGACTAGGCCCTGGAAGACCTTTGGAACTTTCACATTGGAGCTCAGCTGTCCTGAGTAATGAGATTTCACTGGACCTACCTAGACCCTGACCCAATCATGTTCTTCTTTTCACCTGCAGCCACAGCCACCCTCCCTACCACACCCCTTCCATCTCTTGCTCTGAAACAGTGATCAAGCCCACACTAGTTTAGATCTCCTGTCACCTTCCACTCACCATCCCTCTCTACCTTCTCAGATCAAAACACGCTTCCAGGGGGCAGCTAGGTGGCGCAGTGGACAGAGCTCTGGCCTTGGAGTCAGGAGGACCTGAGTTCAAGTTTGACCTCAGACAGTCGACACTAGCTGTGTGACCCTGGGTAAGTCACTTAACCCCAATTGTCTCACCAAAGAAAAAAAGGAAAAGCAAAACACCCTTCTACAAACATCACTGCCCTCATATGTGTTGTCTTCCCCTTTTAGAATGAAACTTCCTCAAGAGTAGAGATCATGTTCATGTTGTGTTTGTATCCCCATTGTTTAGCAATCAATCAAGCATTTTTAAAGCCCCTAAGTATGCCTCTTTTTTTGGGGGGGGGTTAGGCAATGGGGTTAAGTGACTTGCCCAGGGTCACACTGCTAGTAAGTGTTATGTGTCTGAGGCCGGATTTGAACTCAGGTCCTCCTGAATCCAGGGCTGGTGCTCTATCCGTTGTACCACCTAGCTGCCCCAGTATGCCTCTTTGCAACTTCCATCCAACATTCCTGGTTCTGCTCTCCAGGGTTAAAGAGAGCTAAATCTAATCCATCTTCCACATGTCAGCCTTTAAATATTTAAAGGCAACCAAATATGCCCCCTGAGTATCTTTGCTGCTGCAGGGTGAACTAAATCTAAACTGCTAGACTGTAGGGAAACTGTTGGACCCCGAGACCTAAATATTGAGAGGGTTGGACTAACTCGGGGCTTCTCAACCTGAGGAACCCTGGATAGATTTCAAGGGGTCCGTGACCTTAGATGGAAAAAAAAATGTGTCCTTATTTTCATTAACCTCTAACTGAAATTTGATATTTCCTTGAATTATATGTTTTTTTAATGTTTTCCTATGAAGTGGTCCACAAACTTCACCAGACTGTCAAAGGGGTCCATGACATAATAATTTTAAGAATTTCTGGATTTGGTGATGCCTAAGGTGACTCTAACATTCTTCAAATATTCTGTGATTCCATAGCCTATTTATTGGCCCAGTGGCCTCCACAAACACCTATCTTCTTCCTCCATACCTGTTGTCCGGCCTCTGGGTACCCCCCACCATCTATAGCTGTTACCCAATCTGCCCCCAATGATCCCTCCTCCCCTTCTTCAACTATCCTCTCCTCTCTACCCTTTGCCTACTCACTTTTTTGAGCTCATTCAGAAACAACTCCACCATGGACTTGATGGTCTGGGCTTGAGTTGTGCGCAGTATTAGTTTCTCATTCCTTAAGGAAAATTGGAGAATGCCATGTCCTTCGGCCTTTACCTCCAGGACTTCTGCAAAACTGTGGACAAATCAATCGGGAGTAGATACTATGTTAGAGACGCCTGACTTATCCTTAAGAAAAGGGAAAGCTCCCAGGATGCCAGTGTCTACTGCCACCTCCCACCCCTCCTGACCTGTAGCTGCAGAGGGTCTTGAGGTGGTCTGTGAAGAAGGTGGCATTGTTCACAACTTTGAGCAGGCGAAGGCCCCGATGAGACACAGCCAGAAGTTGTACATCACTGCCACTCTCCCCCTGTAGCAGAATTCAGGGTCACAGTGTTGACAGGGGAATGGGAGGGAAAATCCCCCAGCAGAGTGAGGAGGGGGCCAAGGAGACATGGGAGATACTACACTCTGCTAAGTTGGTAAATTTTGCTTCTTGAGTGCTATGGAAATGTTTGTGTCCTTCTGTTAATTCTGTCATTGCCGTCATTGCCATCAAGCTCGTGGACTCCTTCCTGATGGTAGGAGCTATGTCCTGTCTCCCTTATCTGACTAGGGGCTTCTTCCCAAGGGCAAGGATTGTGTCCACTCTGTTAGACTGGGAGTCTCCTGAGGGAAGGGACCAGGTCTCTTCCTATTCCACTGCCCTTCCGTAATGCCCAGCACACAGGACACTGCATTCACCATGGTGGTTGATTTGGTGGATGGAGGACATGGGATGACATTCCTAGGCACGGAAAAAATGTGCTTGGGCAGACTAGGACCTATGAGGAAATAACCCCCCCCCAAAGCCTTGCACAGTTCCAGATGGGGGCCCTGCCAGGGCTATGTAGGGTTCAAACTGACCGAGACACGGAAGATGCGAGAGAAGTAGTTGTCCCAGTTGTCTCGGGCAGCTACCACAATTCTCTTCTTGATACTGTCTTCAGTGATGGAACTGGCATTCATACCCACCTGCAAGTCCGCTGTGGACAAGAGACTCTCTTAACTTGGCCACTATCCCCCCACCCGTCTTCCTTGACAGTCCCCCTTCCTCTAAGTAACTGCCTTATCCCATCCTGACCACCCAAGGTCTCAGATCCAAAGATGACTGATGAATGGCCAGGATGGTCCCTTTGCAGAGATCCCCACAGATACCTCCATCACAATTGTCCTCACCCCCTCCAATATGACTTTGGCTCCAATGCTTAGAACACAAGATTCTCCCATCTTTTTGACCATCACTACCAACCCCGAGGTTTCCTAGACCCTATACCTAGCATAGCTTTCATCTTGTTCCGTTCATCTGGAGAGATTCGGATACAGGACTCAGTGAAAGTGTCACGCAGGATCTGAGGATGTACGAGGTGTCATTACCATGGAGGCTTCTAGGGTGAGAGTCAACCTCCCAAGGAATGACCACAGACAGAAATACCAATAGTCCCAGCCTCCTAAAGGGTAATACCTCTGTTCCCCCATCACTCTGTCTCTTTCTGTCTATGTCTAGATCCCTGTCTCCCTGTCCCTTAGTGCTTTTGTATATGCCTATGGAAATCTTTGTGTCTCTCAAAGCCTATCTCTCTGTCTCTTAGCACTCCCCCTCCACCAACTGAAAATCCATCTTATGTGAGGGCATGGTTGGGACCCTGACTTAAGAAATGATATGAGGGGTCCTTTATTGCCTGGGTTTCATTTAATGTCGCTGCCTGAAGTATTACCAATCATTGATTAACGTAGTTAGCGTGGCCTTCTTTAAAGTGAAAATGTCCTGGGAGAGAGAACTTGAATTAGTTTTTATCCGATTGCTTCATAATCTAACCTACCTCCAATACCTAAATTAAAGCATATGCCCATTGACTAGGGATTTTAAGTGACATTGGGCAAGAGATGGGAAAGGAAGGAGGAAAGGGACGGGGGGTTTTGGAGGATGGAACACAAGTGACGGGGGAGAGCAGACCCAGGGACCAGAGCTGAGATTCTGAGCAGCCTGGAGCAGTGTGAAACTACTTGGAGTGTCATGAAGTGCAGGGTTATTGAGACAAGCTTACAAATTATCCCTTTCAGGGAGTGGGGTATAAAGAAGCCAGCACTCACTTGTTCACAAAGAAGTCTCAGACAGTAGGGGTGATTGAAGTTCTCCCGGGGGTAGAACACCTGTGAGAGATACAGAGAGATATGAAAGGATCCCAAGCAATAGTGGAGCCCTTGTTTGCATGGAAATGGGAAGGCCCACTTCTAGCTAGCCCCCTCACCTCCTATCCTAGCCCATTACTTACTCCAGGAAGGCCAGACCAGGAGCACTGAGAAGAGAGGACAGAACCAGTCATGCAAGAGAACAAAGACCCACTGTCTCCCTACCTCTTTTTGAAGGAACAGCCTCCAGGTGGCACTGGCATAAGCAAAGCAAACACTGCTTGAGGGAGGAAGCAACTTAGTACTGATATGTTCATCCTTCATGGACAGAACTGGGTCTAGAGGTCAGAAAAAGTAACATTAGGGACTCCAAAACCCTGTGCTTTCCTTTGTCGCTGTCGTTTCAGTCATGTCCAACTCTTTGGGACCCCATTTGGGGTTTTCTTCACAAAGTTTGCCATTTCCTTCTCTAGTTCATTTTACAGATAAGGAAACTGAGGCAAAAAGGGTTAAGTGACTTGCCCAGGGTAACACAGCTAGTAAGTATCTGAGGCCAGATCTGAACTCAGGAAGATGAGCTTTCCTTACTTCTGGTGCAGTGCTCTATCCACTGCACTACCTAGCTAATGGCACCATCCCAAGTCCCACGAAGTAGCTAGGCAGCATAGTGGATAGAGCGCTGAACCAGGAGTCAAGAAGACCTGAATTCAAATCCAGTCTCAGACACAGCTTGCTTGTGTCACTTAACCTCTGTCTACCTCAGTTGCCTCATCTGCAAAATAGGAATTATAATAGTGCCTACCTCCCAGGGAGGTTGGAGGAGGGATTAAATGAGATGTGTAAAGTGCTTTCCAAACCCTAAAGCACTATATAAATGCTAGCTATCATTAGAATTGGCTATTATGTTCAACCAAGGGCCAGATCCTATCTATTCTACCTCCACAACTCACTCTTCCACTTTGTTCCTCTCTTGTGACCATTTCTTTAATTCTCTACTCTCATGCAGACTGTGGTAGCAGCCTCCTAGTTGGTCTCCCCTCTTCCAGTCTCTCTTCTCTCCAGTCCATTTTCAACAAAACTAGCAAAATAGTCTTCCCATGCCTCTGATCTGACTACATGACTCTCCAGATCAATAGCCTTCAGTAGCTCCCTACTGCCCTCCAAGATAAAAAACAAACTCCTCAGAATTCTGCAATCTGATCCAAACCAATGATTCCAGCTTCATTTCTCACTGTCCCTCATCCTTCACTTGACACTGATTTCAGACAAACTGGGCCACTCATAAAGCCTTGGGGCCTCTCTTCATCTGCACAGAGTTGTCTCTCTTCTTTTTTTTTGTTTTAATTTTTAGGCAGTTGGGGTTAAGTGACTTGCCCAGGGTCACACAGCTAGTCAGTGTCAAGTGTTTGAGGCCGCAGTTGAACTCAGGTCCCCCGACTTCAGGGCCGGTGCTCTATCCACCACACCACCCAGCTGCACCTGTCTCCTCTTGTTTATAGCCTCACTGGGTCCCAGCTGTTAAAAGTGTTTTTTGGGGGGCAGTTAGATGGTGCAGTGGATAGAGCACTGGCCCTGGATTCAGGAAGACCTGAGTTCAAATTTGGCCTCAGACACTTGACACTTACAGCTGTGTGATTCTGGACAAGTCACTTCACCCCATTGCCTCCCCCCCCTCAAAAAAAAGTGTTTTTCTCCCTTCTCAAATTTTCCTAGAACGTTTTGTCTGTATTTCTTCCTTCCCCCGTTGCTTCCTACCTTGTATGGTACCTAACTGTGTATATACACTGTATCCCACCATAGAAGTGAAGGACCTTGTCATTTGTTTATATGTTCAGTGATTAGCACTATGGGTTGAAATAAGTATGTGTCATGGAAATGTGTCTCGTATGACTACACACGTACAACCCATGTCGAATTGCTTGCCTTCTCAGGCTGGAAGTACAATCATTTATGACTGGATCCAGGCACTGACTACTGCTCAGTACAGAAGCTTTACTGGCTCCATTTTTCCAGCTTCCCAGTTCTCTCATCCTTGATCAACCTGGTGGCCCTTCACTCCCCAGGGCCTCACCTTATCGGTTGCAGATTTAGTTTGGACACCCAGTCATCTTTAGCCCAAACTCATACAATCCACCAGCCTTTCCGAGTAGCAGGAATTACAAGTATACGCCACTACCCTGGCACAGTTCTAAATCCACAGCCCTATGACCAACTGAGTTAGCAACCCATCCCTGAAGAAGATTTAGCTTATGACAATATAACACCCTTCACAAAGTCCAGTGCTTCAGCCCAGCTCTCCCATATTCAAAAATGAAAGTCTCTCTAGTCAGAACGAGACCTTTTCAGTTCCAAACCCCACCTGTTCAAGATGACTGTCACTTGGGGATGGAAATAAACTTGATTTAGGGACACCTTCCAGATTCAATTATAAAGCTGAAGAATCAGAAAATCTCCAAGTTAGAAGGGGCCTTAGAGTTTCTTTAATCCAAGCTCTTCTACCATGTCAGAGTAATACAACCTGGAAACTTATTCCTCCCCAAAAAGGTCATCAGAAACCTGCCTCCACAAAAATACAGGATGCAGATAACAATCCTGAAGGGTACGACTATGAGTGACTAGGATGGGTCTGTGAGGGTTTCTTCACCTGATGTGGGTGGAGCTGGGCTCTCCGGTGGAAGGGAAGGTGGAGGTGGAGGTGGAGGTGGAGGTGGAGATGATGGAGACTCAGGAATTGAGGTCATGTCTTGAACTGGGGCAAACAAATCCTTCAGTGGTCTCTGCTTCTCTTTGATGGAGCTAGACGATCCAAAGGAGATGGGGGACTTGGGCCGACTTGGAACAGGTGGTGGTGAGTCCCTCTTAGGGCCCAGAGCTGATGCCTAGGAGGAAATGGAGAAGAATTATTCGTGGACATGTGCCTGCTAGGCACCTTTCCCTTTCCTCAGAGGCCCACAAGATGACAAGTCAGTCTAAGGCTGTGAAGGGATGGGGAGGAGGACTATAAGGCTTTTGCTCCTCCCCACACACAGAATCCCCCAAGAAGGAGAAGGAACAGAAAGTCAGAATTGTAAAACCCGGGATTTCAGGAGCCCACTCCCTCAGGTTCACCGGAGGAGGCAGACAGTTGCCACTAAGACCCAGTTTGGCCAGCGCCTCATCCTTGGGGTCATTCTTCTTTATGAAAGATTTTTGAGGCTTCCTGGGGAAGGAACAGGGAGACAGAGGGTCAGTCCCAAGGAGGCCTCACCACCATCCCTTTGGAAAGCTTTCATCCAATTCCTGGTAACCCCTGTGTCCCCGACCTGGCAGGCTGGATGGGTTCAGGCGCTGGTGCAGGGCGGCTCTGGTACATCTTGATGATGTTTCGGATTTCTCTGCTGGGTTCTTCTAGTTTGTGGGCTGGTTTTGAGCTTCGTACCACGGCTCCTGGAGGCCTTTCCTTACTCTCCTTTTGGCTTTTGGCTTGTGGGCTAATGTTAGTTTTCACTTCATCTCGTGCTTTGGCTCCAGCACCATCTTCATTCTTAGTTTTGTCTCCTCCCTCTTTTTTGTTAAGTGGTTTCTTGACCACTGGGGGAGGAGAAGGTGCTATGAGAATGAAGGGAGAAAATAATTAGGTTAGTTAGTAATGCTGGGGGGTGAGGAAGGGGAGAATCTCATCTCAGTTATCTATTCTGTCGCTCTCTTCCTCCTCTTATCCCTACCCAGCGTAAGACCTAATTCATTTAGTTCTCCTACAATCCATATATACCATACTATATCTTTAAAAACCAAATGGAATGTTTTTGGAAAAGGCAGCTTATGTTAGTAATTGGAAGTCCATTGCATATAACATCTTTTTTTTTTTTTTGATGTGTTGATTGATCTTTTTTGAGGGAGAGGCGATCGGGGTTAAGTAACTTGCCCAGGCTCACACAGCTACCGTCTGAGGCTGGATTTGAACTCAGGTCCTTCTGACTCTAGGGCTGGTGCTCTATCCAATGTGACACCTACCTGCCCTGTGTTGATTGATTTTGATAATTTTCTCCCTCTTCTTTCTCTTAAAAAAAACCCCTTCATTATAAGGGAAAGAAGAGGAAACATACCTGTGGAAAATGTAGGCAATATAAAAGCAAAAGATATTAAAAATCTAATTTTTAAAAAAGAAATGTTCTGCTGTGAGGTACTTTTTCTCCCTGTGGAAACAAGGATAGTTAGATATGTATTATATTTACTCTATGAGTATCTATGAGGAATCTGTGAAGGTGAAGGGGAAAAACTTCTGCCTTGTCAGAGCTAAAAATTTGTTTATGTTAAGAAGAAACATTGTAAAGAGAATCTTAAGAAGAGTCTGTGAAGAGCAGCCAACATTCTAGAAAGATTTTCCTGTGATGACTGAAAAAGGGGAAAAAGAAAAAAGGACTAACCTAACATTTCCTGAAAAGAGTGAATTTAGCCTTTATCTTAAGGAGAAATATGAAGAAGATTCTTAAGAGCCTTCAATTAGTATTTGGAGTGAACTGAATAGTGAAACTGTTTCTGAAAGTGAAATCATTTATCATTATAGTGAGGGTTTAAGGTGACTTTGATTGTCATAGCTCGTATTTCGTTATCTCTGCTCTTTTTATTGCTAATTTCATTTGTTAATAAATTGAATATGAACAACTACTAGAAAAGAAGGCTTCTTCAGTGTATTTAATAAATAATATTTAATGGGGGCAGCTAGATGGCACAGTGGATAGAACACCAGCCCTGGAGTCAGGAGGACCTGAGTTCAAATGCGGCCTCAGACACTTGACACTTACTAGCTGTGTGACCCTGGGCAAGTCACTTAACCCCATTGCCTAGCAAAAAACAAAACAAACAAAAAATAATAATAATATTTCATGAACTGGGATGAGGGTTTAAGTCATTCGATTAATTAATGAAAAGAACACAGTGCTTGGCCCATAGTAAGTGCCTACCCCACCTACCTTGCTAGATTGGTATCACAGAACCATAGGATGTCCAAACTGAAGGGGGCCCTAGACATCCTCTAGTCCAATCCTTTCATTTTACAGAGGAGGAGAGCAATTCACAATGAGTTAGTCCAATAGCAAGGGCCAGTGCCCAAGATTCCCACTTCCCAAACTAAGGCTCTTTCTACAATGTCATCCTCACCTTTGATTTCCTCCTCCTCCTCTTCTTCTTCCTCCTCCTCTCCTTGCTCTATCTCCCTCTGAGGGATGGGCACCTTTGCAAGTGGCTTCACCTTCTTCAACCAAATAGATTCTTGCCCTGCAAGGAGGTACCAGAGTTGACACTGTCCCGATCTCCTTTGCTCTGTCCATTATATGGCTGCCTCCCTCCTTCAGCACCCCCATTACCACCACAGTTGCCTCCATTCCTGCTGATGCTGTCCCTAGCCTTTAGTCAAATAAAGGCCCTGTTGCTATATCCTAAAGAGATCATACAAATGGGAAAAGGACCCACATGTACAAAAATATTCATAGCAGCTCTTTTTGTGGTGGCAAAGAATTGGAAATTGAGAGGATGTCCATCAATTGGGGAATGGCTGACCAAGTTGTGGTATATGAATGTAATGGAATACTATTGTGCTATAAGAAATGATGAACACACTGACTTCACAAAAACCTGGAAAGACTTGTATAGTCTGATGCTGAGTGAAATAAGCAGAACCAAGAAAACATTGTACACAATAACAGCCACGTTGTGCTATGACCAATATTGATAAACTTAACCCTTCCCAGCAATACAAGGATCTAAGACATCTCCAGGGGCCTCGTGATGGAAAATGCTATCCACATCCAAAGAAAGAACTATGGAAGTTGAATTGCTATTTTTTTTTCTCTTCTGTTGAGTTTTGTTTCCTCTTTCTGATGGTTCCTCCTATTGGTTTTAATTTTTACTTATAACATCACTAATGTGAAAATATGTTTAATAGGAATACAAGTGTATAGCCTATATCAGATTGTGCGCTGTCTTGGGGAGGGTGGTGGGGAGGAAGGGGGAGAAAAATTTTAAACTCAAAAGCAAATGAAAGTGATTATTGATAAATCAAAATAAATTAATAAAATTTTTAAAAAAATAAGGGCCCTGTTGCCAATCCACAAAGCCCCACTGGACAAAGAAAGAGGACCTGAACTTCCTCTGCTTTGGCATGGTTGTGCCAGAATGACCATTTAGAGAAGTTGCGCCATAGTCCCAGCCTTTGATTCCACCCTTCCAAACATCCCCTATCTCTGCCTGCAGGGCCATTTCCCTTGCTTGGGATCTTTTACCTATCTTCTGGAAATAATCCCGTTTCTCCTGGAAGGTATTGGGTTGCCTCAGTTTCTCTTCCTCCACTTCTGGAATCTCTGCCTGTTGGGAACAAGATACTGACTGCCTCCTCCCCCTTTGTCCAGACCCTTGCTATACCTTGACAGAACTCTGCCATGCTCATTACCCATTCCACTCCAACTGTGAGCTGGGACATGTTGGCCTCTCCCTCCCTCTTCCTTCTTTTCTCTTTCTTGGCTGATTCATGTTTTCCCCCAAATGCTAAGATCCTAGAATCCTCTGTCCCCGTTTCTACCCTTGACACTGCCACCAGCCTGGTTTTGCTGTTTCCCTTGGGACAAGACTCAGCCTATCCCCCCTGAGAGCTCTCATTTATCCCTCTCAGGTCTGTACCGGTTCCAGGCTCCTTTGGGGCTCTGCCTTAAGAACAGGTGAGCTTTTGCTGACAACAGCTGGGGACTTCTTTGGTTTGGGAGTGCTGGGAGTGAGCTGGGGCGCATATATGGAGGCCTGGCTCAGGCGCTGAATTTGGGCCTGCTGCTCCAGGGAAAGAGTCATGGCCTGGGTGGTCATTTGCTGAGCCTAGGTAGTAGGAAAAGGGAAAGAGCAACCCTGGTGAGAGAAGAAGCCCTCCTGGATATCCGCACCTGAATAAGAAAACTAAGCAGAACCCTTTCTCCAACAAACCTGTCTCCTGATTCCCACCAGCACAGCATTCATAGAACAAGTGACTTAGAAGTCATCTACTCTAATACATTCATTACATGGAAGAAATAACTTGCCAATGTTATAGAGGTAGTTTCTGTCAGAGTCAGGATTTGAACCCAGGCCCTCTAACTCCAGAGGCAGTGATTTTGCTGCTATATCGTGCCCCCTTCCCATACATCCTGCCCCCTCCAGCCCTCACCAAGATCATGGCTTGCTGGTTGATAAAGCTCTGCTGCTGTGCAGCCAGCTCTTCGGCACTGAGTGTGGGCACCACTGGCTGGGACTGGGATGGCATCATCATGCCTTGGAAGCAAAAAGGACACAACAATGATAGGCAAAATGTATACAGTGCTTTAAGATTCACAAACAACTTTACATACATCATCTCATCTGATCCTTGCAACGATCCTGGAACATGGATATTATAGGGATCGTTATCCATACTCTACAGATGAGGAGAATGAGGTGTCAGAAACATTAAGTCCCTCACCCATGGTCACACAGTCAGTTACTGTCAGAAGTGAGTGTCAAACCCAGAGTTCAACTGGTCCTAGTCTCCACTCTCAAACCACCACTGTGGCTATCTCCCTGATAGGCAGGAGTGGTCTTCCAAGCCCATTATCCGCCCTACTTCCAACGGGAAGCTGTGACACTCTGACATCACCTTCCCTCCTCTAATAGGCACACCTATGTTCTGGTCACCATCCTAGAGAAGGAGACAATAATCCCACACCCACTCTATATGCGAGGTCTTCCTACTTCTTTCCACTATACCTGGCATGGCTGGGACTCCACCCATTGAAGGCACAGATGGCATTGATGGTATTGCTGGCATGAGTGGCACAGGTGCCGGCATCATTGCCCCCATGGCAGGCTGGTAGTTCGGCATCTGCATCATCCCTGGATACACTTGGGGATGAGGGAGGAAAGGAGAGAAGACATCTTGTTTCTATCCCATGGGTAGGCATTTAGGATGTGTGTCTACTTACAATCCCCTCCCTGTGTCTGGGAAGCAATTCCCTACATTCTTAGTGCTGGAATGACAGCCCATAAAACCAGGTCCAAGGAGAACCAGGGAAAAGAGGTGCCCAGCCACTCAGGTATTTACTCTCTACCGGCACTCAATTTCCCTAGTACCCAGTGACCTCATGCCATGTGTCTAAGACCATGAGCAGACCTCTTCTGCCAACCTGTGGTCATTTGCACGGCACCCGCTGGTCCCTGATACTCCAAGCCTCAGAGGAAGACCTCAGGGAAAGGGATTGGACAATGCTAGACCTACTGATTAACACTGAGGCAAACCCCAGCTCAGGGTTCAGTGAGGTGTTAGAATCTAAGAAAAAGCACCCACACAGGCAGCCCCCAGTGAATGAGAGCATGCATCTAGGTGCCAACGCCTATAAAAACTGCCATCACCTCTGCTTTTCCCAGGTCTGGTCTGGGTGTGCCCAAGGATGCCAGGAGCAAGTGCTATACTCACTCAAGGAGTAGCCTCCTTGCTGAGTCCCAATGCCTCCGCCACCTTTCATTCGGCTGTTCAGTGCCCTGGTTTGTTCTAGACCCTGCTGTGACAAAGAGCCAACAGCACATCAGAGACCAGGGCCCTTGGGGGTATGGAGTGAGACCAGTGCAAGGACTGGGGGAAGAGGCAGGAGAGGAAAGGATAGACAGAGACGATTGGAGGATGGATCAAGACGGAGAAGAGGAGCCCGGAGAGGACCAAGGGAGCTGGCAGATTCTAGACAAGCATGTAGAACTCACCCTGGACCCTGGGGAGAGCACAGGGTCAAAAAGGTTATCCAGGAACCCATCCAAGCTCTTAGAGCTCTGGGGTTGCCCTGTTGGGAAGAGAGTTAACAGGGATCGTTAAAATCCCTTCCAGGCCCAGCACCCTTCAGCCTCGCATGGCTTCCAAGCCCGATCCTGCAAATTCATTGCCCTCCATCTCCTGTCCTAAAATAACCCCGCTCTTGGTCTGCTTTAGGAAGCCAGTTATAGTCCTCACTTGGGTAGCTCCTTTGAGGCAGTGATGGGGCAGGACCTAGAGGTGGCGCTGGAGTCAAGAGAGGAGCCTGGATTCCTGGGGGTGAGGGGATGTCTTCAGAAGTCCTGTAGGAAACAGGGGTCACATCATAGGTAGAAACAGGAAGGGAAGTGGATTCACCATACCCATCCCAGGCACGATGCGTTGAATGGGGCAAGCAGAAGCACTCACCCATTATGAGGGGTGATGGGATAGCTGTCAGGGGCACTGGGGTCCCCTAAGTACTCGGTCTGTCCAATCAGATCCAGCACAAAGTCACAGCCTGCCAAGTCCTGCCAGGAATCTCCAGAGATCAGAGACACTGACCAGCCTCGTATAGGCTGCTCTATGCCCCTGGGACAAGGGTAGGTGTAGGAAAGAAAGGAGGAAAGTGGGGTCAATTAAAGGCTGTGGCAAAACTCTGGTTCAGCTCCTACACACACGCACACACACACACACACACACACACACACACACACACACACACACACAAAACATGCCTGAGAACCAGTGTCTATAAGAGCTCATTAAGATTAATAATAGCTAGAATTTATATAGCACTTTAAGGTTTACAAAGCCTTGTTTTAACCCTGGAATGTTATCCCCATTTTACAGATGAGGAAACTAAGGCTGGAAGAGATGACATGACTTGCCCAGGATCAAAGAACCAGTAAGAATCAGAGGCAGGATTTAAACTCAGATCTTCCTGACTTCAGGTCTATCACTCTATCTATTGTACCACCTGGCTACTTCTAATATTCCCCAAGAACAACTAGCACGTATTTGGTATACAAGCACCCTTCCACTACTACTACTGGATTTTTCTTAGTTAGTGATGAATATTATACCACAAGGAGAATAATTCCACCATTTGCATTTGCCTAAACTTTCTCCTCTGTCTAATCAATCCTCCAGACAGCCACCAAAGTGATATTTCTAAAGCACAGTTCTGACCATGTCATTCCTCTGCTCAACAGACTGAAGTGGATACTAGGCCTATGCCCCAACGAAATCACAGAAAGAGGGGAAGGATCCATACAGACACAAGTATTTATACTCTTTTGGTGGTGGCAAAGAACTGGTAGCCAAGAGGGTGCTCATCAAGTGGGGAAATGGATGAACAAATTATTTTATGTGACTGTAATGAAATCCTATTGTGCTATAAAAATTGATGAAGGGGACAGTTTCAGAGAATCTTAGGAAGACTTGTATGAACTGATGCAACACGAAGTAAGCAGAACCAGGAGAATAAACTGTACAATAACAACAATATCGTAAAGCCAAACAACTTCAGAAGACAAGAACTCTGATCAACGCTATGCCCAGCCAGGACCCATGATGCAGCATATCTTATGTATACATTCATATATATGTGTGTATATGGGTATATATACATACATACACATATATATCATACACACACAGAGATACAATACTACATATACCCATCTCCTGACAGAGAGCAAGGTGATGATGATAGACTCAGAGTGAGACATACATAATACATACATACCGAATGAGACATAGATTTTTGAAAATGGCTTGTGAGGGCATTTGATTTGCTTAACTATGCATATTTATTATAAGGATTTTGTTGGGGGCAGCTAGGTGGTGCAGTGGATAGAGCACCGGCCCTGAAGTCAGGAGTACCTGAGTTCAAATCCGGTCTCAGACCAAACACTTGACACTTACCAGCTATGTGACCCTGGGCAAGTCACTTAACCCCAACTGCCTTAAAAAAAAAAAAGAAAAAAAAAGGATTTTGTCTTTTCTTTTTCTATGGGAGGAGATGGGAAGGAGAAAAAATGAGTTTTTGTTAATTGAAAAAAATTAAATTAAATTTTAAACATTAACTCTAGTGAGTCCATGTTACCTCTAGAATCAAATACAAACTCTGTCATTTCAAGTCCTTCACAATCTGACTCTAGTCTATCTTCCCAGTCTTATTATTTCATCAACATTTCCCAACATGCACTTTGGGTCAACCAAATTTACCTTCTTGCTCTTCCTCATACATGATATTGTATCCCCTTTCTGTCTTTGCCTGAAATGCTCCCCTCTTCACCTCCATCTCTTAGAATCTTTAGTTTCCTTCAAAGATTAGCTGAACTTTTCCCCCCTTACAAGAAGCATTTCCTGAGGGCAGCTAGGTGGTGCAGTGGATAGAGCCCTGGCCTTTGAGTCAGGAGGACCTGAGTTCAAATCTGGCCTCAGACCAAACACTTGACACTTACTAGCTGTGTGACCCTGGGCAAGTCACTTAACTCCGATTGCCTCACCAAAAAAAAAAAAATAAGCAAGAAGCATTTCCTGATCTCTCCAACTGCTAGGGCCTTTCCTACTCCAAGATTACCTTCTATTTATTTTGAGGAGACATAGTATTTAGAGCCAGAAGGCACCTCAGAGACATTGAACCCAATTCCCTCATTTTGCCGATGAGGAAACAGGCTGAGTGTCTTGCCTCGGGTCACTGAGCTAAGTGTCTGAGGCAAGATTCAAACTCTCTATCAACTATGCCAAACTACCTCCTATAGAATATAAGTTATTTGAGGGTGAGTATTGTTTTGTTTTTGTCTTTGTATGTCCCTAGAGCCTAGCAGAGTGTCTGGCACATAAAAGGGCTTAATAAATACTTTTAAATTATTTAAATTTTTAAAAAATAGTTTTAAATTTAAATTTTTTAATTTAAAAGTTTTAAATTTAAAAGTATTTAAAAGTAATTTAAAAGTTTAAATTTTTAATTGTTTTAAATTATTTTAAATTGTTTAAATTTATTTTTTAAAATTTAATTTCATTTTATTATCAGTTTCAGATTATCTCCCCACCCCATTACTCTCCCTCCCATTGAGAAGGCAAGAAATACAAAACCCTTAATAAATACTTGTTAACTGATAGGATGATTGTTAACCATTTACACACACACACTAAGACTCACATAAGAAATAACTCACATTTGGGGATTTGTTTTCTTTGACTATGCATATCTGTTACAAGAGTTTTGTTTTGTCTTAATGTGGGAGGTGGGAGGGAGAGAAAATAAATGCTCATTAATTTTAAAATAATTTGCATGAATGTACATACACACGAGACACTTTCACACAAACTCTTACAACATACACATGCTCAGTCATACACACACAATAATAACTCATCTATCTTAAAGCTTACAAAGCACCTAAGGTATAATACTTCATACACATACAGATACACATTTTAGACACTTTCCTGTATACATATACACATGAAATCACTGGCAAAAATGCCCTGGGGAGTGAACATTGTCTCCTTTTATCCATAGCCTGGTCTAGTGAGAACAGTGTCACTCCCAAGACAGCAGGTGGCCTAGGAAGGAAAAAGCTTGAGAGAAGTGGAGGAGGAAGAGGAAGAGAGAAATTCTGAGTAGGTCCAATGCCCTTGCCTAACCCATCCCCACCTCCCCATGCCAGGTTCCCTAGGCTCTCTTACCTGGTCTGTAGGATCCACCCAGCAAACTCTTCCCCTGTGGTCCAGGATTTGACTTCTGCTGAGTAGCGCTCTTCTGCAGGAATGGAACAGCTCAGGGGTTAGAAGGTTGGGCGGAGATAGAGTGAAGGAGGGCGTTACCCATGTGAGGGAAGTCAATTGTCACCATGGTAATTGCTATGCAGACGATGAGTAAGGATCACCATGAGGAATCAGAGGTCATCAAGGGGAGACCCAGGATACTGGGTACCAATACTTTGTAGGATCAAAGGTCAGGAAAGATGGAAGGGAACCGTAGGGACTGAACACAACTAAGGGCTAGAAGAGGGGTTGGATAGGGAAGATATTGGGAAGTAGGTCTTGGCAAAGGAAGGTTTGACTCTAGTAGTGACTTTGGGGGAGAGGAGCTGAGGAAGGAGATGCTCAGTCCCATTTACCACTGAAAGTGAAGACATCGAGGACCATACGCCCACATCGCCACCCTGAAATCCACTCCAGCTGCGTAGGTGGGTAGGCACGGACACTGTTGACCACTGACTGGGACTGTTGCAATGCCCCCAAGAGCTTGTGCTGGCACACAGCTGCAATACCCTTTGGAGCATGGTCAGACACAAACCTACAGGGAAAAGAAAGAGCTCAGGATGGGAGACACTGACCGCTGGGTTGGCTTGTATAGAAATTACTCCAAATGTAGCAGGAAGAAGTCAGGCTCTCTGGAAGCCATGTCCTTCCTGGGCCTTGTTGCCTTACATAGCTGTTCACCTTCTTCCTGCTCTGTTCCCCATATCCTATAAGCCCCTAGCCTCTCTTCTCTCTATGTCTCCTCGTGCCCTGTGTCCCCTGTCCAGCCTCCCAGAGGCCCCCTCAACTCCAACCTACTTGAGCAGTGGCTTCTGAAGGGTTGTTGTTGGGGTGAAGGCACTGAGCAGAATGGCCATGAGTGCCCAGCCTCGATGACTCTGCTGTTCGTCTGGGTTGTGCCATAGCTGGGTCACAAGTTGGCAAAAGATCTCATTTCTCAGGGCAGGGTGGCACTGCCCCTGGTGGGCCAAATATGTGCCCAGGGTCTGTTCCTGCCAGGACTGAAGTGATAGGTCACCCAGGAGCCGTAACATCTATTGACACAAAGGGGTTGAGAGACAGGAGTGAAAGTTGACTTCGGGATAGGGATAAAGTGCTAGGCCTAGAATCAGGAAGACCTGAGTTCAAATCCCACCTCAGATACATTCTAGCTGTGTGATCCTGAGCAAGTCACTTAACCTCTGTTTCCCTCAGTTTCTTCAACTGTAAAATGGGGATAATAATAGCATCTACCTCCCAGGGTTGTTGTGAGGATTAAATGAGACATATTTGTAAAAGCCCTTAGCACAGTGCCTGGCACATGGGAAGTGCTATATAAATGCTGGCTGTTTCGTTGCTGCTGTTGTTAGAGGAAAGCATAGAGTCAGAGATGGAAATCAGAAGATTCAGTGAGGTGTACTGGAAAGAACAATGGATTTATAAGTCAAAGGACTTTGGTCCCAATCCTGGCTCAGTCATATGAATGACCTAGGGCAAGTTCTTGTCCTCATTAGACCTCCCTTTGCTTATCTGTAAAATGAAGATGTTGGACAAAGTGACTTGTAAAGTTATTTCCAGTTCTAGAGAGATGATCCTATGAAGAGGGACTGGAGAAGACCTTAGGTACTCAGAGGACAAGTAATCCTCTAGATGAGTAGTGGGCTCTTGGCAGTCCCTTCCACTCCACCCTGGCTTCTTGACCCAGTGCTACTTGGACCCTCTTCCCCGCTAGCCACCGTCTCTCACTTACCACTTTGTTGACATCCAGGGCAAGCTGAAGGCTAACCCTATCCAGATGAGTCAGAGGTGACGTCAGGGGCTGTCCCAGAGTGGGCAGGGTTGGCTTCTGAAAAGGAGGATGTGTTGGTGGCTAGGTGTGGTGGGTGCTAAAGTAAAAACAATCTGAGAAGGCTGCCCAGAGGGAGGATCATGCCAAAAGGGGAGAATCACACAAAAGAAAACTGAGGGTAATATAAATGTGAGAAAGGGGTTTATAATTCAATTCAGCTTGATAAGCATTTATACTATGTGCCAGGCGTGTGCCCATGGCACTGTGTTAGACACTGGAGATACACAGATAAAAACCAATGCAGTTCCTGCCCTCAAGGAGCTTATGGTCTGCTGGGGGAATATGTACACAGTTAAATTAATACAAAAGTAAATAAAAAGTAATTTTTGGAGGGTGGAGATTGGAAGGAAAGGACTAATAATTGAGGGGGATCAGAGTTAGCATTGGAACTGAGTTTTGAAGAGAGCTGGGGAATCTAGGAGGCACAAGTGAGGAAAGCACAGGAGACAACCAGGGCAGACGTGGAGAAAGGAGAGGCAAAAACGTCATGTTGGGAGAACAGCAAATGAGCCCATATTTGGAATGTACAGAATGTGATGAAACCAATAGAGGCAAGCAGGCAGGGAAGAAGCAAACAGTACCTGAAAGTTTTCAGAGATGAAGCTGGAAAAGGGGAATCTGTCAATGTCAGGAGGGAGAGCCAGTTCGTCCTGAGCTGTGACCTCTGGGGGAAGGGCTTCTGTGATGTTTTCTGCCATGACATGCCGACGACCTAGCAACATCCCAGAAGCATGAGGCCAGGCACAGGGGGCTCCTGCTATCTCCCCCTTCTCCATCCTGCTTTTGCCTATTCCTGGGATCCTTCTCCAGCCCCTCACCACCAATGCAAAATCATTAATTACAATGAAACATCATTGAAACGCCAGCTGGGGGAAGGAAGTAGGACCACTCAAGGTGGGTGAGGGACTTGAGGGCGGGGGACAGATAGGCATAGGGCAGTGAGAACAGCAGCCACGTGGACAAAGCAGATCCCAAATGCTGCATCCACACCCAGGGGAGAGAAGTGAGTACCTCAGATGGTGTAACAGGGGTGGGGATTCTTCCCCCCCTCCCCTTTTATAAAAGCATTCTTAAAGTTTTACTAATGCCTTGCTTTTTGTATCATAGCTATAGTTGCCCCCCCCACCTTGTCAGTGTGTCTACCCTTCTAACAAAGAAAAAAAATGAAAACAAAACCAACCAACAAAGTGACTTAGCCAACAATGTATGCAATAGTCAATACCTAAGCATCTCCCACCTCTCCAATAAAAGAAGGGAAGCTTATTCAGAACTCACCTTCAGAGGTCTTCAGCACAGCGGACAACTCAGCCGGGATTTCCAGTCTCCCCAGCTCCTGGGCAAAAAGGGAGGGAGCAATTTACCCAAGTCCTAGGAGAGGGAAGACTGGGGAGGGAGGCAAACCCTATCCCTTTGCTGCCTGGTGTCAACTGAGTCCCCTTCAAAGTGTAGGAGAGGGATTGTTGAGGCTTGGCTTAACAGGAATGCAAAAACTATAGTAACCCCTACAAAGCAGAGCCCTATCCGATGTGCCTGCTTAGAAACTTGCAGAGAGGAAGCAGATGGGATACCGAAAGGATCAAAAGAAGGCAGTATTCTAGGGTTTCATCCACTTGGGCCCTCAGCACAGCCCCTATCCCCAGCTGAGCACATCTCAAGAGGAAGAACCCATTAGATGGGCTTCTCACCATAATGCTGTCTGGAGAAGGTAATGCCTAACTGGATTACCTCCCCACCTCCATTGACTCTTAATACCTACCATTCTTGAAATGACTGCCCTTGTCTCTTCACCTGGTGATTGGTTTTTGTGCCAGCCTGGCCAGGACCTGAGCTGTGGGGAGAAGTTAAGGGTATGTGGGTGGGGTGGGAGCAGTGCTAGAGAATCCACCAAAGGCCTTGTTAGACACTTGAGGATGTTCCAGTGTCCCAGTGCCTGATAGTGCCAGCCTTGGTTCCTTTAAGCCCAGCTAGCTGTTTTCTGTTCCTGACCTCAGGGAGTCCCCGAAGCCAGGAGAGAAACAAATATGACTAAAACCATGGCTAGGGGTGACCCTACTCATCTGGTCACAGTGCCCCTCATCCCAAGAGTCCTTACCTGTCTCCAGCTCTGTATGTGTTGTGTCTCAGCACCAGAGAGGGAAGAAAAATCTATAGAGGACAAAGTCTAGCTAGGGAGGGGCAATGGGAGGAGGTGGGTAACAACCACGGGCCCTGGACTTTGAGATGTTTTATGGCACTTATGGTAGTGTCACCAGGTAAGAGAATAGGAGTGGGAACAGGAAGAGGCAAAGGCTAGATGTGTTGAGTGGGAGGAAGAGAAGGGGGAGCTTTGCATCAATATACCAGTGGGAGCTAGGAAAACCAAGCTTGTGGGGAAATCTCAGCATATGAGCGAGAATTAGCTGTGACCTGGGAGGAGTAATTCCCAAGGAACAGAGCAGAAAGATCTGGGGTTTTGAACATGTCCATCATCTCCCTCCATTCTTTCTAGATCTGGCTTACCTTGTGCCAAGGTACCCTGTTTTGCTTCTGTCTACCACCTCCCCCCGATCTGCCCTCCATTCTGTCAGCCCAACATCCCCTTTACTTAATCTTCTCCCCTCCTACTTAGCTCTTGAGTAAGATAGATTTCTATATTCAATTGATTGTGTATATTATTCCCTCTTTGAGCCAATACTAATGAGAGTAAGTTTCAAGCAATGCCCATTGCCTACCCTCCCATTTTCCCCTCTACTGTAATAGGTTTTTTGCACCTTTTCATGTGAGATGATTTACCCCATTTTACCTCTCCCTTTGTTCTGTACCCAGTGCACTCCTCTTTCTCATCCCTTAGTTATTTTTTTATGTCATTCTCTCAAATTCACCTTATACCCATACCTTCTGTCTGTGTATATTCTTTCTAGCTGTACTACTAGTGGTACAATTGTTAAGAATTACAAGTATTATCTTCCCATGTAGGGATGTAAACAGTTCAGCTCCATTGAATCCCTTATGTTTTCTTTTCCCTTTTTACCTTTTCAGGCTTCTCTTGGGTCTTGATTTTGTTCAATTTTTTTTTTTGTTCAGTTCTGGTCTTCTCCTTATGAAAGCTTGAAATCCTTCTATTTCATTGAATGGCCATTTTTTCCCCTTGAAGTATTGTGCTTAATTTTGCAGGATAGGAGATTCTTGGTTGTAATCCTAGCTCTTTTGCCTTCCAGAACATCATGTTCCATGATCTTCGATCCTTTAATGTTTCAGTTGCTAAATCCTGTGCAATCCTGATTGTGGCTCTCCAGGATTTGAATTGTTCCTTTCTGGCACTTGCAGTATTTTTTGCTTGACCTGATAGTTCTATAATTTGGCTATAAAGTTCCTTGGAGTTTTTATTTTGGGATCTCTTTCCTGAGGTGATTGGTGGATTCTTTTAATGACTATTCTGCCCTTTGATTCCAAAATATCAGGGCAGTTTTCCTTGATAAATTTCTTTCTTCTTAAAATTTAACTAAAAAAAAATTTTTTTGGTTGAGGCAATCAGGGTTAAATGACTTGCCCAAGGTCACACAGCTAGTGAGTATCATGTGTCTGAGGCCAGATTTGAACTCAGGTCGTCTTAACTCCAGAGCCAGTGCTCTATTCACTGTGCCACCTAGCTGCCCCTGATAATTTCTTGAAAGATGTTGTCTAGGTCTTCCTTTTGATTATGACTTTCAGGTAGTCCAATGATTTTGCTATTGTCTCTCCTGGACTTATTTTCTAGGTTAGTTGTTTTTCCAATGAAGTATTTTAAATTTTCTTCTATTTTTTCATTCTTTTGAATTTGTTTGATTGATCCTTGATGTCTCAAATAGTCATTAGCCTCCATTAGCCCAATTCTGAATTAAGGGGTTGTTTTTCTCAGTTAGCTTTCATACTTCATTTTCCATTTGGCCAATTGTACTTTTTAAGGTGTTGTTTTCTTTGGTGGATTTTTGTATCTCCTTTTCCATTTGGCCGATTCTACTTTTCAAGCTGTTGACTCTTTTTTCATAATTCTCTTGCATCACTCTCATTTCTTTTCCCAATTTTTCTTCTACTTTTCTTATATGATTTTGAAGCTCCTTTTTGAACTCTTCCATGAGTTCTTTCTGGGCTTGAGACCACTTCCCATTTTTCTTTGAGGTTTTGCTTATAGGTGTTTTGACATTGCTGTCCTCTTCTGAGTTTGTGTGTTCATGTTCCCTGTCACCATAATAACTTTCTATGATCAAATTATTTTGTTGTTGTTGTTACTGTTTTTTGCTCATCTTTTTTTTTTTTTTTTGCTTTTTGCTTTTCTTTTAAATTTGAGTTCTTCCCCCCAGCATGGAAGGGACACTGTCCCAGGCTTCTTGTGCCAAGGGCTGCAGGCCCTGGCTGTTTACCTGGTGTCACACTGATGTTGCCCTGATGCCTATGGGGGGTGCTCAGTGTCCAGTGCTGTGCTGAGGGGATGGGATGGGGAGTGGCTGGCACTGCTGGAGGCCATAGATTGTCTGACAGCTTACCTGGTGTTGAGCTGGGGTCCTAGTGCTTGTGTCTGGTGTGTGCTGAGGCTGGTGGGATGTTTCTCTGGGGCTACAATGAAGCAGATGGCTGTCTGGCCACTGGAGATTGCCTGTTTGCCAGGGGCTGAAACACATGGAGGTTCTTGGAGCTGTAGGCTTCCCATTCCCCTGGTTATTTTGAGACATGTAAGGGTCCTGGTGTTGGGGTTTTCCTGCTTCACTGCACTGGGACTCAGGCTCAGGGCTGATTTGCTGAGGGGAGGCTTGCTACTGAGTTACTGGGACACTTCCTGTCCTGGACTGCATTCCCCTTTTGTCTTAGAGAGGCAGATCTTTCTTGGAGATCTTCCAAGTTTCTTAGGCTAAAAATAGATTGCCTTCTTCCTGGTTCTGTTGTTCCAGGATTTGTTTCAGGTGCTATTTTATGATTGTTTGGAGGTGAATATGGGAGAATTATGGTGATTTACTGCTTACTCCACCATCTTGGCTCTGTAGAACTCCAAGGTACCCTGTTTTGGGAAAGATGTGAGGAGGGGGCAGATAGGATAAACTAGACAAGAAATCAGTCTCTCAATGGCTCACACATTCTGGGTCCTGGGAAGGGGTCATGGGTACTGACAAAAAAGTCTTTACCAACATGAATAACTAAGATCTCTTGACCCCTGATATGGATCTCCCTTATTGTAGAATCGTAGATTCAGAGCTAATTCAGATTCAGACATACAGAAGGATACAGATTCAGTAGATTCAGAGACCTCAGAGGCCATCTGTTATCTATATCAATACCACAAATTCCATGAAGCCATTGTTGAATCAGGAAGAAGCTTTAATAACAACCTGGGAAGGCCAGGATACCACATGTGTGAGAGCACACATGTGAGAGTACATGTATTGACAAATGCACCCCTTTCTATTTCCTATTCCCCATTCAAATTTCTTTCCCCTGTTTCCCCATTTGCTGGGTACTATAGAAGTTATAGCCTATCGGAAGCACCTAATTTCCCCACGTGAGTCTCCAACCCTAATTACTCCCACTCCCCACATTTTGATGACCCCCGGCCCTTACTTGGGAACACCTCTTTAGATATTAATCTATACCCAACCTCAGAACTGATTTCCTGCCTGTTAGTCTATTCACCACCAAGAGTGTTTTCTTATTCTAATATAACTCCCTTTGTTCAACTTCCACCTAGCTCCACTAGACTTTTTGTGGAAAAACTATCTCTGGCTCTAACCATATGCAGAAATAACATCCATATATTCCACACCATCTAGGCCAGAGCCCTTATTATAGAGATGAAGAAACTGAGGACCAATGAGGTTGAGTGACCTAAGCACTTACTTCAAACTCTCACCACAAGCCCGTCTCAAATCCTATTACGTGATAACTCTGCTGCTATCATAACAGAGGTATGGCACCTGGCAACATTGTGCCCAGCTGCCTCAGAGAAGCTTTTCACCAGAGATAATGCTTCCTAGAGAAGAGGAGAGAGTCAAGTTATCTTCTCTTTACAATCATTGTGCCCTATTCCTCACCTCTAGAGAACAGAGCACCAGCCCTGGAGTTAGGAGAATCTGAATTAAATTCTGGTCTCAGACACTTACTAGCTGTGTGACCCTGGGCAAATCACTTAACACCAATTGCCTCCAAAAAAAATGAACTTCAAAAATAAATAAGTAATGAATTAATTAAAAAAATATAACTTGTGATTGTGAACTGATTCAACCATTCTATAGAACAATTTGGAACTATGCCCAAAGGGCTATAAAACCATGCATACCCTTTGATCTTCCAAAAGAGATTAAAAAAAAAAAGGGACCTATGCGTACACAAATATTTACAGCAGCTCTTTTTTGGTTGCAAAGAATTGGAAATTAAAAGGATGCCTAACAATTGGGGAATGGGTGAACAAATTGTGCTATGTGATTATGCTGGTATACTATTGTGCTATTAGAAATGATGGGGGCAGCTAGGTGGTGCAGTGAATAGAGCTCTGGCCTTGGAGTCAGGAAAGACCTAAGTTCAAATCCAGCCTCAGACACTTACTATCTGTGTGATGCTGGGCAAGTCACTTAACCCCCAATCACCTCAGTAAAAAAGAAAAAGAAAAAGAAATGATGAGCTGGATGCTGCTCTTAGAAAAACCTGGGGGCAGCTAAGTGGCACGGTGGATAGAGCATCAGCTTTGGAGTCAGGAGGACCTGAGTTCAAATCCAGCCTCAGACCAAACACTTGACACTTACTAGCTGTGAGACCCTGGGCAAGTCACTTAACCCCAATTACCTAAGCAAACAAACAAACAAATCAACCCCTAGAAAGGAGTAGCTAGGTGGCAGTGGATAGAACTCTGGCTTTGAACTCAGGAGGACCTGAGTTCAAATCCTGCCTCAGACAGAACACTAGCTGTGTGACCCTGGGCAAGTCATTTAACCCTGATTTCCTCGCAGAAAGAAGAAAGAAAGAAAGAAAGAAAGAAAGAAAGGAAGGAAGGAAGGAAGGAAGGAAGGAAGGAAGGAAGGAAGGAAGGAAGAAAGAAAGAAAGAAAGAAAGAAAGAAAGAAAGAAAGAAAGAAAGAAAGAAAGAAAGAAAGAAAGAAAGAAAGAAAGAAAGAAAGACCTGGAAAGACTGACATGAACCGATGCAAAGTAAAATGTACTGTGGACAAAGCAACAGCAATATGATGATCCAAACAATAAGATGATCAGCTGTGAATGGCTTAGCTATTATCAGCAACACAGTGATCCAAGACAACTATGATGAAAAATCCTATACCTTCCCAGAGAAAGAACTGATGATGTCTGAATACAGATTGTAACATACTTTTTTTTTTACTTTATTTTTCTTGAGATTTGGGTTTTTGGTTTGGTTTGTGGTTTTGTTTTTTTTTTTGTCTATGTTTTCTCTCACAACACGATTAACATAGAAATGTTTTGCATGACTACACATGTATAACCTATATCGAATTGCTTGCCTTCTCAATGAGAGGGTGGGGGGAAGGAAGGGAGAGAAATTGGAACTCAAAGTTTTAAAAATCAGTGTTAAAATTGTTTTTACATGTAACTGGAGAAAAATAAAATATAAATTAAAAAAAATTACTCCTGAACTGGCAAGAGATATTACATTAAGGATACAGGGAGAGATAGTACATTGAAGATACAGTGAACAGCAGTTCTCTTGCCACCTCCTACATGAAACCTTTCCTGATTTGCCTAGGAGTTAAGACTTCTCTTCCTCTTGAAATGACACTGTACATTCTTTGTATTCATTTGTCTGTGGACATGTTGTTTCCACCTCCAGTAGAATTCAAGCTATTTGAAGGCAAAGACTGCTTCATTTTTGCCTTTGAATCACCATCGCCTATCACAGTGCTTGGTGCAGAGTCAATACTTAATATTATTGTTTCTTGAATTAAATTGAAAAATATGTGTTGAAAGGAGAGAGGCACATGGAAGCTGGACATAGGAAGATAAGACTGGGAGGCAGCTACAATGTTTGTTCTAAGAATAAGTGGACAGTCAGCTATTTTCAAATAGAACTCTTCCCCATTTCCCTGTATAATAAACACAGTATCTTCCTCCCAATCACAGTCTTTCTGTGTTGGTAACTGTATCCCTCCAGTTTCTATCTCCTATCAGGTTGGGGATTCTCTGAAGGTGGAGAATATTTTATTATTATTATTATTAATACTTGTCACTTATGTGGTGCTTTACATTCATTATCTAATTTGATCCTCATAACAACCCTATGAGATGGGTACCACAGGTATATTATGCTCGATAAAGAAACTGAGGCTCTTGTTCAGTAGAGTACAACTTTCTATGACCTTTTTGGGGGTTTTATTGGCAAAGATACTGGAATGCTTTACCATTTTCTTCTCCAGCTCATTTTTACAGATGAGGAAACTGAGGTCAATAGGTCTAAGTGACTTGCCCAGGGTCACACAGCTAGTAAGTGTCTGAGGCTGGGTTTGAATTCATGAAGTTGAGTCTTTCTGATTCTAAGCCCAGTGCTGTATCCATTATGCCTCCTAGCTGCCCATAAACAGAGGCTCAGGTAAGTTAAATGACTTGTTTATGGTCACCCAGCTAATAAATGTCAAAGGTGAGATTCAATGTCAACTGATTCCTAGTACAGTCACTATACACATTTGTCATTATATTGCACTGGTTCTCTGTCAGAAGGCTCCAAGGAAGATAATTTTCCATTACATGGGGGTAGGTCCTTGAGGATGAGGACTGTGTCTCCCACTTTGAACGTGGGCTTCCCAGAAGATGGATTGTGTTATTTCCTTTTCCACCCTCCCCCCATTAGAATCAGATATTCTCCAGGGCAAGGAACCTGCCTTCTTCCATATCCTACCCCTTGAACACAATGCAGGCCCCAACACACAGTGGTGGCTCAGTCTAGGGTGTGACTGTTTGATTCCTAGGTGGAGGAATCAGGGGAAGGGAAAGAGAATCCATTCTCACTCACCTCACCCTGCTCAGGTTAAACTGTTGAGTTCTGTCCCCACCCGTCATTAAGCATTGGATTTCTTGATTGACTTATTGGCCAACACCTGTTCAGTGGATCGGGACTACCTGGGCCTAAAAAGACCAGAACTGGTCTTTGTTATCTAGTAAGTGGCTGGTCCTGCATAATTATACACGGGGAAAAGAAAGGAGGAGCAGCTAGGAACTGGTATGTCAAGGATGATCTCCAAGCTGAAAGTGACACTCTTGGAGAAAGGGGCAGTCTGTTGCATAATAACAACAATAATGATAATGATAATAATAACTAACCTTTGTATGGCTCTTTAAGATTTCCCATTACAAGTATCTCATTTAATCCTCACAATAACCCTATAGGTATTACTATTCCCATTTAACAGATAAGGAAGCTGAGCAAGATAGGCTTTCTGGGAATAGCTAGCTATGTGCTTGCTACGTCCATGAAGTAACTAGGCTGCTTCGCCCATTTGGCCTGTGGAAACTGTGCTATAACATTTACAGCCATTATACAGCAGGCAGATCAAAGTGACCAGAATATTCCAAGAATTTGGCTTTCTTCTTCCTCTGTCCTTTGTCCTTGTGACATAGCCTGCTCTCCCTCCCTCTTCTGGGGTTATCAGGTCTGAGCACTCCAAATGTGCAGGGGGCTATAGAGCTGGGCTGAGAGGAGGTCCAGGCAGCACTCCCCCCAGAGATGAGCACCGAGATTGGTTGGTCCCACTGCAATTCTTCCTAGGAAGGAGCATTCACTAAGCTCCTACTATGTGCTAGACACTCTGTTAAGTGCAAATATTGTCTCATTTGAGCCTCACAACAACCCTGGAAGTACTATTATGTATTATTATGGTACTATTATGATCCCTATTTTACAGTTGAGGCCAACAGACTTGCCCAGGGTCACACAGCTAGTAAGTGTCTGAGACTGGATTTTAATTCAGGTTTTCCTGGTTTCAGGCCCAGTACTTTACCTATTGAACCACATAGCTGCCTGGAGCAGAGCTAATTATGGGCAGAGTCTAATGGCACTGTCCATCATCACCCCTGATCAATTACCTACTATGTACCAGACCCTGTGCCAAGTCCCAGGGATATAAATATAATGAATGAAATAATCCCTATTCACAAGGAGTTTACATTCTTTTCTTTTAAAAAAAATTTTTTTAATAATATATTTCATTTTATTTTTTCTCCAATTACACGTTAAAACAATTTTAAGTATTTTTTTTCTAAATTTTGAATTCCAAATTCTACCCCTCCCTCTCCTATCCCCTGCCTAAGAAGGCAACCAATCAGATATAAGTTATACACGTGCAACCATAGAAAACATTTCCATGTTAGTTGTTTTGTACAAGAAGACTCAAATGAAAGAAAGTGAAAAATAGTATGCTTTAGTCTGTATTCAGACAACATTAGTTCTTTCTCTGGAGGTGGATAGTATGCTTCATCATTAATCCTTTGGGATTATATTGGATCATTGCATTGCTGAGAATAGCTAAGTCATTCACAATTCTCCATTGTACAATATTGTTGTTACTGTACACAACATTCTCCTGGTTCTGCTCACTTCACTTTGCATCAGTTCATGTAAGTCTTTCCAGGTTTTTCTGAAATCATCCTGTTTGTCATTTCTTACAGCATAATAATATTCTATCACAATCACATACTGTAGCTCTAGTTGTCCTGATCTATATCTTATCACTGGACCCAGATGGCTCCAGAGGAGAAAATGAGACTGGTGTCTTTGCACAGCCCTCCCTTACTTAAATCCAATTCACCTGTATGTCATGGCATCACCTTCCTGATGTCATGGTCCTCTTCAAGAATGAAGGACATACAACAATAACAACCTACCTTCTACAAGAAGCCTTCCCCCTTAATGCTAGTGACTTCCCTCAGTAGATTATTTCCACATTATTCTGTGTGTATCTTGTTTGCACGTAGTTATTTGTATGCTCTCTCCCATTAAACTGGAAGCTCTTTGAAATCAAGGACTGTCTTTTTGCCTTTCTTTGTATCCTCATCATTTAGCACAGTGCCTGGGACATAGTAGGCACTTAATAAATGCTCGTTGACTTGACTTACCTTGACTTCTGGTTCTGTTCACTTCACTCTGCATTGGTTCATATAAGTCTTCCCGAGTTTTTCTGAAACCATCCTCTTCGACATCTCTTATAACACAAAAGTATTGCATTATGCTTACATACCATACTTGGTCCAACTATTCCCCAACTGGGAATCCAATTATATTGAAATAGAGTTATCAAAAGATTTCTTTTTATTAAAAACAAGTTCATGAGCCCCAGGTTAAAGACTCTTAGGTGAGTTCTCCCTTCTATTTTGGGGCCCAAGACCAGCCATACCTCATTGTCTAGAGACTACGCCATCATGCCTCAGCTAATTCCCGACACCTACTCCCTACAGGCCCTTCTCCCATTGGTGAATTCTTCTTGGAACCTCCATTTTGGGGAAGGGCCCCAGACCAGCTATCCCTCATCCTCTAGACTTAGCCACCATGCCTCCACTTACATATCTCCTTCCCCCTGTGCTCCTCTCTCTCCTACCCCTACTGCTTTTTACCTCCTCTTTTATGTGATCTCTTCTCCCATGAAGGTAGGGGTAAGCGTGGGAGCCATCTTTCTTTGTGTTTGTACTTGTTTCCCGCATGCTTAGCATAGTGCCTGGCCTATAGTAAGCATATATAAATGCTTGTTAACTGATTGACTGACTTCTATTCTATTGATGCTTTTTTTTGTTAGGCAATTGGGGTTAAGTGACTTGCCCAGGGTCACACAGCTAGTAAGTGTCAAGTGTTTGGTCTGAGGCCGTACTTGAACTCAGGTCCTCCTGACTTCAGGGCCGGTGCTCTATCCACTGTGCCACCTAGCTGCCCCCTGACTTCTATTCTAGAAGGACAGATACAAATAAAATTGAGCTGGACAGTATGACAAGGAATTCCAGGCCAAATGCTTTAGTGCCTACCACAGTGTCTACCACAAAGTGGGGAATATAATGAATGTTTGTTGAATGAATGATTGACCATGAATCTCTTCCCCCACCTCTTGTTCTCCCTGCCCATCCATTACCACCTTAGAGGAATCTGAGAGTTGTTAGGGACCTCAGAGGCCATCCAGGTCAAACCATACACCAAGGAATCCCCACTGTAGGATACCTGACAAGTGGTTGGTTATGCAGTCTTTCCTTGAAGACACCCAGAAGAATCCACCACCCTCAAGGTAACCCATTCCACTTTGGGATAGCTCTAATTAGGACATTTTTTCTTGCTATTAAACCTAAATTGGCCTCTTCCTATTGTTCCTGGTTGGGCTCTCTGAGGCCAAAAAGAGTAAGTCAATTAATAAGCTTTCATTACATGCTTACTCTGTGCCAGACACTGTATTAAGTACCAGGGATACACATACAAATAGCAGGAGTCCCTGCCCTCAGGAAAGTCACAATCTAATGGGAGAAGACAACAATACACAAAAGGCATCTGAAAACGATGGGGGAGAAGATGGTGTGGGTACATGCTAGGACCGTGATAGAGAAGTCCCAAAATGACAAAAAGCAGTGCAGCTGGTGAGAAATGAGGAGCTGACTGTGCTAAGCCTTCTCCTTAAATGGAGGTTTAGTAACTTGTGGCTCCATCCTCCAGTGAGAGGGTCCCTCAGATTCCTGATGGTGTGATAGAGAAGTCTGAAGAAATCCCAAAGCAGTGTAACTGGTGGGATTCGAGTCCCTGATCTTTCTTTCACGCGACAGACTTTCAAATACTTGAAGACAGTTATCATGTCCTAAGTTTTCTCTTCTCCAAGCTAAATGAATTTGGTTCTTTCAACCAATTTACATACGTCATAGACTCAAGGCCTTTCACCATCCTGGTGGCCCTCCTCTGAACCCTCTACAGTTTATCATTGTCCATCTTAAACCATGGAGCCCAGAACTTAACAAAACAGCTATAAGAAATGATGAAGGGGGAGGTTTTCGAGAAACCTGGCAAGACTTGTATGAATTGACACAGAGTGAAGAGAGCCAAAAGAACAATTTATACAATAATAACAATATTGCAAAGACGAGTAACTTTGAAAGACTTCAGAACTCTGATCAAAACACGACCTACCACAATTCCAGCAGCACTCTTCTAAGTACCAGGGATACAAATGGAACAAATATGCTCTGGCTCATCCAAGAACCATGCTAGTACATCACCCTTTCAGTGCTCTAGGGGTACCCCCAAGGGTTTTGGAGCATGCCTTCTCTAATGCCATCTACTTGAGCCCTCATCAGTTTTAAACCCTCACAGTTAGGTGACAATAAATACTACCCCATTTAACCACTTAACATTAGTTAGCTTTCACAAATAGATATTTATTTCAAAGTTATAGCAAGAACAAAAATATAAGCATTTCATCCAACCCCTCGGAAGCACACTCTTACCCATCCTACCTCAGTCTCTGAGGAGAACAAGCTTACTGTTAGGTAGTGTCTACACAACATTGGACCCACCAAGTTCATCTCCAAATGTAACATGATTGTAATAGATGAGTCCTCATTTCAGTTACTGCTGGACTGGGTCCCAAAAGTTACTCTAGAAAGTCAATCCTTCCCCAGGGCATTGTTGCTGAATTGGCTGCAAAAGTTGACACATTCTTGAGCTCCCAGACTGCTTGAGGCTCACTCTCCCAACCTTTTGAAACTCACAAGGTCAGAACCTCCAGATTAATCCCTGTCACACAAAAGCTGAGGCAGTCCCATTTTCTCAGGGCCACATGGCCTCAGAGGGAAGATGGTCCAAGACCTCTCCCTTTACCACATTATATCTCACCAGATATTGTTATCAAAGGAGTCAAAGAGATCGACCAAGATCTTGTAGCCAAACAATGTAGCCCGAGAGAAAATGGTGGAGGCCCACTAAGGCCCTTTGGAAAGCACCATGAGTTATAGCTATTCCTATTCCTAACCATGTAGTTAGCATGTTAGAATTACTTAGAGAATATGTGTTCAAGTCTCTCTAATGTGCTTCCACTACATATCAGCTACATATCTACATATCATCCTGATTCTGCAAGTATCAATCCCCTCTACAGAAATACAATTAAACAATATGGTCCCTACTCTAACAGGGAAAAACAAAACATAGAGGTTAAAATGAGTACAATAAGGGGAGCTAGAAAATTGGAGGGGTTGGGGTGGGTAGCAGAGGGCAAGATTACTGGTTGGGACGTGGAGCAGTCCAGAGAATGAGTTAAGCAAGCAGTGAAGTAAGCATATCTTCGGTCCCTCACAAAATGGCTATTGACCGTGACCCTATTCTCCTACCATGCTGACCCAACTAGAAACTTGGATTCCACTGTCTGAGTTTCTGACTCTGATAAGGGAGTTTTACTTGATTTTGCTGGGGCCCAGACCTCCACAACACTTCTGAGATGACTCTTTACCATATCCCCAATGAGCACTTCCCTTCCCTTCTCATCCCCACTTTCTAATACCCATTTAGGTGTTGTTTTCTGCTAATAGAAAGTAGATTCATTGAGGTCTTGCTGGCTTGTATTTATATTGCCAGTACTAAGCACAGTGCCTGGCAGATAATAAGTACTTAATAAATGCTCGCGCTCTCTCTCTCTCTCTCTTCTCTCTCTCTCTCTCTCTCTCTCTCTCATTCTCTCTCTTACTTTATCTTTCTCTTTGCTTCTCCTTCACAAGAACAGCATCAAAAACTTTGCTAAAATATGTTCACAGCAGCATTCCCCTCATCTACAAGTTTAGTAATCTTATAAAAAATGGAAATGAGGTTATTCTAGCATGACCCTGCTCTTGATGAGCTCACTTTGGATCTTTGTAATGATAGTCATTCTGATGAGGTCTAGAGGATTAGGGGTGCTGGAACCCCAAGATCACAATATGCAGGTCCTGCCCGAAAGAAATCGATCCAAGCCTTCTTTTAGCCAAAGACAGGGTTTATTAAAGATCTACCATATTAGCCAGACTCTTGAGGAATCTGAGAGTTTGTGAGGTATTGGCTAGATTCTAAGAATCAGAGCATTGGCTAGATTTTAGGAATCTGAGCATCTTAATGGAGAAAAGATGGACCTTATATACAGAAAAACTGTGGGAGGGATCTAGGAGTGGCCAAGTAGTTTGGGGTGACTGGAGGAGGGGTCTAAGGAAGATCTGAATGGGAATGGCCAGTAAAAGGGGGTGAACAGGACTTCTGGGACCTGGACAATGGAGCCTAGCTAGGATTAAGTGTGGGAAATGGCTGGGGCTATAGGGAGGGTTAGGCTAGGTTAAGGGTAACAGAATTGGGAGATTGGATGTGGCCACAAAGAAAGGCCTGTTGATGGGATTATAGCCTCAGGCAAACACCAGAGATTTGGCCTTGTGGGAAAGTCCAGGGAGTCTAGATCTCATCCTCATCAACTCCACTTTCTCAAGGTTGGTCAATGATCTCATATTAATGATCCTTTCTTGATTTTTTCCAGGAATCAAAGTCAAAACCACTGGCTTAGAGTTCACAGACTCTATACTCTTCCCTTTTTTGAAAACAAGAACCACATCTTCCATTCTCCAATTCTGTGTTACCTATTCCTCCCATCTTCCTTGAACTTTCAGATATCACTGACAATGTCTCAGCAATCACATCTGCCAGTTCTTTTAGGACCTGAGGTGACTTGGATTCATCAAGGGAAGTCAGGTACTCTCTTACTTATCTTGGGTTTGACTCTTTTTTAATTAAGAAGACAGAAACAAAGTAAGAGTTGAGGAGCTTTTGTTATTCAGTTGAATTCAACTTTTTGTGACCCTATATGGGGTTTTCTTGGCAGAGGTACTGGCAAACTTCGGTACAGATACTAGCTGGTATAGATACCAGTATAGATAACTGAGTGAACCAGATACCAGAGTGGTTTGCCATTTCTTTCTCCAGCTCATTTTATAAATGAGGAAACTGAGGCAACCAGGTTAAGTGACTTGCCCAGAGTCACAAGGCTAATAAGTGTCTGAGGCCAGATTTGAACTCAGAAAGCTGTTTTCCTGACTTTAGACTCAGCACTCCATCCACTGTACCACCTAGCTGCCCCAGAGTTTGTTTGGCAAAGGTCATATCCTAGATAGCTCTTTAAGAGTTGGGGAATCTTCACATTTCCTTTTTCATTTCCTTTATATTTCCTTGCCCAGTGCCTTGTACTAGAGAGGGTCAGGAAAAGTCTAGGTGACACAGCTCATAATCAAATCCAGTATTTGGTATTGAATTCCATATTTCCAAATACATAGTGCTACAATTTAACAAATAAGCATCCTTTTTACAAAGTCATAATAGGTTATTGCCTGTCCTACTGCTTGCAAAAAGGGCCTTTTCCAACCTAAAAACCATAAGGAAAGGGAAAAAGAAAGAAAACTCAATCCTATCTTTTTGGAGGAAAATCCTGGTCCTCAAGAAAATTCTCTGAGTGCAAGGGCTCTCTGTACAGGGACTAACAACCTCGGTTTGACTAGAAGTCTTCCTCTCAGCCTTGAGGTGAGAAAACAAATTTATTTGCCTCCTGTTCTTGAATTGCAACAGTGGCCAGGGGACTGAGGTCCTCACCCTTTCCTTCTCTCATGCAGGGCCTCTGTACTCTGGACTCAGTTGGATACTGAGTACCATATTAAAACAATCCCTGTATCCAAGGAGACTAGGGTTCTTTGCCCTCGCCCTTTCCCAAAGGAAGTAAAGGGGCCTCTCTACTTTGGACCCACACATACAGGCCAGATTTAATCATTGACCACTTTAAAAAGGAAAATAAGCTCAATCTTCTGGTCTTAAAAGAAAAGCTTAGTTCCTACAGAACTTCCCAGCCCATGTGTGATGGGGTATGGGCCTAAGCTGACACCTTTGCCCCTCACCCCAAAAGGAATTTGGGTCCCATTTGTCTATGGGCCTCAGGAAACCCTTAAACTTTCTCTGATCTCACTCTGATCTCAAATGGTTGCCTGAGGCTATACTCTACTCAACTGGCTTTTCCTTATTCTAATGGAAGAAGCCTAGTCTTTGATCTCGCCTTGGATCTTATCAACCTCTTCCTTCCAGTTCTTTGTTCCATTGTCTATTCCCATTGTCTATTCAACCTCCCAGACATTCCCATCAGAATTCTACCTAAACTCACCCCAGCTTCAGGATCTTTCTCCCAGTCCCTCCTCCTAACCCAAAGTTTTTTGAGAGTATATAAGATCCACCCTGGCCCCCATTTAAATGCTGAGATTTCCTCATTCCCAAACATCCTTACAGGCATCACTAATGTTCAGATTGCTTAAGAGTCTGGCCTGTATGGTTTATCTCTAATTAAAAAAAACCAAACAACTATGTCTCTAGCTGAAAGAAGATTTGGGTTGAATTCATTTGGGCAGGGCCCGCAATGCTGTGTCGGGGTCCCAGAAACCCAAGAATCTAGACCTCATTATGTGGAGGTCTCCCTACAAAGAATAAACTTCACCTTGAATCAACTTCATATCATGCCCTCACACTCTAGTAAGAAACTTAACTCTCCTGGATGAAAATTCTTCCATGATTCCCTCAGTGCCCAAGGCCATCCAGATGGGGTCTACACAAAGTTTCCTAGCTGTTCCTTTTGATTTGCCCACAGGGGGAAAAATATTTCTAGGGGTCCGTGTAGCATGAGTGATTAGTTTTGGCATTGATGTTGTTTAGGGGTTCATGGGTCCTGGACCCCAAAATCACAACACGCGGGTCCTGTCTGAAAGAATTCTACCCAAGCCTTCTTTTAGCCAAAGACAAGATTTATTAGAATATCCATCATATTGGGCAGACTCTTAAGGAGTCTGAACATGAGAAAGCAGTGGCTAGATTATAAGAATCTCAGCAATAGCTAGATTTTTTAAAAAAAATTTATTAATTTATTTTGATTTATTAATAATCACTTCCATATGCTTTTGAGTTTAAAATTTTTTCTCCCCCTTCCTCCCCACCACCCTCCCCAAGACTGTGCACAATCCGACATAGGCTTTACATTTACATACCCATTAAACATATTTTCACATTAGTGAAGTTGTAAGTAAAAATTAAAACCAATAGGAGGAACCATCAGAGAGATGAAACAAAACTCAACAGAAGGTAAAAATAAGTGATAGCGATTCGACTTCCAGAGTTCTTTCTTTGGATGTGGACAGCATTTTCCATCCCGAGGCCTCTGGAGATGTCTTAGATCCTTGTAATGCTGAGAAGGGTTCAGTTTAACATTCTTAGTCATTGCATAACGTGGCTGTTATTGTGTGCAAAGTCCTCTTGGTTCTGCTCACTTCACTCAGCATCAGACTATCCAAGTCTTTCTAGGTTTTTGTGAAGTCAGTGTGTTCATCATTTCTTACAGCACAATAGTATTCCATTACATTCATATACCACAACTTGTTCAGCCATTCCCCAATTGATGGGCATCCTCTCAATTTCCAATTCTTTGCCACCACAAAAAGAGCTGCTATGAATATTTTTGTACATGTGGGTCCTTTTCCCAGCAGTAGCTAGATTTTAAGAATGCCAGGAGTGGCTAGATTTTAAGAATCCAAGCAGTGGCTAGATTATAAGAATCTAAGCCGTGGCTAGATTTTAGGAATCTGAGTAGTGGCAATGATGGGGTTTGGATCTGGGCCCCAGAAAGGAAAAACCTTAGACTTTCCCACATGGCCAAGTCACTGGAGTTCTTCCTGAGGCTATAATCCCATCAACTGGTCTTTCACTGTGACTACACCCAATCTCTCCTACCTCCCTATGGCCCCAGGCCATTTCCCACACTTAATCCTAGGTAGGCTCCATTGTCCAGGTCCCAGGAGTTCTGTTCACCCAGCTTACTGGCCACTCCCATTCAGATCCACTCTTGGATCCCTCCCACAGTCCATCTTGTCTCCATTAAGATGTTTAGATTCTTAAAATCTAGCCTCTCATGCCCAAAAGGCTGAGACTTTCTCATGCCTGCTTGTCCCCACAGACATTACTAATGTTCAGATTCCCTAAAAGTCTGGCCTATATGATTTATCTCTAATAAACCTTTCCTCTGGCTGAAAGAAGATTTGGATTGAATTCATTTAGGCAGGGCTCGTGTCGCCATCTTGGGGTTCCAGCACCCCCAAACCTCTAGACCTCTTCCCTGACCGGGAAAAACTGCCAAATCTCAAACTCCTCTCCAGCCACAACTGGAAGATACGTAAGCCTCCCCCTCCCCAATTTCTTTGTTGTCTTGTGGCTGGGAGGGGGATTTCTAAGCACCTAGCTAGGCTTGGCTTGGAAGTGTTTTTAGGCCTGACCTCTCAGGTCCTGCTAGGGCAGAAAGCTACCAGGCTGTCTCGAACTCCGCCTGATGCTCTCAGGCTTTCCCGTCCAGAGCTTATGTTTGAGCACTTGGATCTGGGCATACACTTCCTTAGCATAGAGGATGGACTCCCTATCAGGAAGCATAGGTCCAATCCTCTCAGTTCTCTCGAGACTAGGGAATTGAGAAACTGTTGGATATTTTTTTCTTTTTTTTCTTTTTTTAACTTTCCCCTAAGCCCACAATGGGTCAATCCTCTTCAATTCCCAAGAATTCACCTTTGGTCTGTTTTTTACAAAATTGGAAAAATTTTAGCTTCTGTAAAGGATTTTAAAAGAAAAAGCTGATGTATTTTTGCAACACTGTTTGGGTTCAGTATCACCTGGAAAATTATGCGGCATGGCCCCTTTTTGGGACATTACGGCTAAAGACCCTCTCAGAGTTAGAAAAATATTGTCACAGAGTAAGAAAATGGGTGGAGGTTTCTTACTTAATGGCTTTTGTTGAGCTTTCTAGAGACCCCATTCTCAGAAAGGATTGTAAGATGCTTGTAGCTAGAGCAACCCCCCTAATGGGGAGTGGGGATCAAATAGACTTTTTGGATGATCCTCTTCTTATGCCTCCTAGGGTTATGACACCCCCCTCTTCCCAACCTCCATCAGCACCACCTCCCCAGAACCTATTTCCACCCCATTCTCCTCTGGCCTCTCCGGCTGTTCCCCATTCTCCCCAGACCCCTCCTTCTGCTCCCCATCCTTCCCCAACCCTTCCTTCTGCTTCCCATTCTCCCTTGACCCTTCCTACATTTCCCTATTCTCCCCTGCCCCCCCCTTGTTTCCCATGCCACCTCCTCCTTGCCCATCTCTTCTTTCCCTTGGTTTTCCTTCCCTTTTCCTCTGGCTCCTCCATTTCCTCCCCAGGCCCCTGCTCTAGAGGCTACTTCTACTCAGGCTTTGGCAAGGGCCTTGCCCTGGCCTCTACTTCCGAAGAGACCCCAGCTCAAGCTCCGGACAAGGTTCTCAACTTGGTACCTCCTCCCCAGAACTCTACTTCCAATGGGACCCCAACTCGGGCTCCAGACAAAGGTCTTGCCTTGGCGTCTTCTCCCCTGATCCCTCCCCATCTGTCAGGTAATCTTTCCCCTTGCCAGTCAGATTCCTCGGCCTTGCCAGTTCAGCCAGCACTTTCCAGTCCCTCACTCACGAGAAGTGTGACTTCCTATCTCCCTCCCCCTGGAAAGCTCCTGCTGCTGCAGGGCCTTCAGGACTCTTTCCTTTAAGGGAAGTACCTGCCTCTCCTGACAGGACACTTAGGGTGCATGTTCCATTCTCCATTTCAGACCTCAACCAGATTAAGGAAAGACTGGGTCGACACTCTGAGGATCCTGCTAAATTTACTGAGGGCTTCGGGGATGTGTCCCTACAATTTGAACTTTCTTGGGGTGATTTGCATGTCTTCTCCACCTGTTGTACCCCTGAGGAGAGGAAGAGAATCTGGGAACAAGCTCAAAAATTTGGGGATACTTTTACTAGCAATGATCCCACAAGATACCCCCCAGGAACAGCTGGGGTTCCCTCTAGTGACCCAGCATGGGATTATCAGAAGAGTGAGAATAGCGGAAAGTGAGACCACATGATAATTTGCCTGTTAGAAGGCCTGAAAATGGTCTTTCAAAAGCATGTAAATTTTTAGAAAATTGGAGAAATTACTCAGGGAGAAAAGGAAAACCCTGCCCTTTTCCAAGATAGGTTAGTAGAAGGCATTAAAAAGTATATGAATTTAGATCCTGATTCTACAGAAGGGGCAGCAATCCTTGGCATGCATTTCATTAACCAATCTGCCCCAGATATTAGGAGAAAACTACAGAAATTGGCAATGGGCCCCAAACAACTCAGGCCCAGTTATTGGAGATTGCCTTTGGAGTCTTTAACAACAGAGACCTAGTTGCAGCAGAGGAGAAAGAATGCAGGCAGAGGACTAGAGACAAAGAACATGCTTGACTCCTGGCTGCTACTATGGTGAGGAAAAGACCCAAGGGTGTTCCTGGCAACTTAGGCAATGGGAAAACCTGCTTTTGATGCCACCAGGAGGGTCACTGGTCCAAGTAGTGCCCCTCCAGGGCAACCCCCCTCGAGGAAGCCCCCAAGACGGACACCTCCAGGACCTTGCCCAAGATGTGACCAGGAGGGACATTGGAAGAAGGATTGTCTCCGAGGTAGGAGAAGTGGTAGAGCAGCCCCCCAGTACCCTGTCCTCCAGTCTTCTCAAGACTGGGGAAGACATGGAAGCCTGGGTCCTAGCAACATTCCCACTTTCTCCATCTCTTTCGCCAAGCCCTGGGCAGAAATCAAGGCTGAAGGTAAGGTTACCCACTTTAACATGGCTATATTCTTTGCTTCAACCAATTACTCTGGCCCTATTCACCCCTTGACTCATCCTGTCATGGACATTCAAGGGATAACTAAGGGATGTCTCCAGACATACTCCTTCCCTTGCCTATTTGAGAATCTGTTGTTTAAACACTCCTCCCATATGTTCTCCTCTTGCCCTGCCCCCTCATTGAGAAGGAATCTGATGGTGAAGTTGAGGAGCCAATTTTCTCTAGTTAAGCCTCCCATGTCCCTTTTCCCTCTGTGTTCCAGACCTCCCCATGTTCCCCTGGAAGTGTGGGAAACAATTTTGGGTGAGGTACTTTTGCCACCCCAGCCATTGTTCACCTCTGAGACCCTAAAGTATTTTCCCATGGCTGTATTTTTTAGCCCCACCCAGGAGGCTTCTTTGTCCACTACCTCAGGAGTACTTAATTTCTTGGGAACTCAAGGCTATAGGGTCTCTTTGAACAAAGTCCAGATAGCATGCCAGTCTCTAAAGTTTCTGGGCCATGAACTCCCAGTCCCAGCCACCAAGAAACAACTTCGAACTTTTCTAGGCATGGCTAGATTTTGTAGAGTCTGGTTACCTAATAATAGTTTTATTGTTAAGCCCTTTTATGATGCTTCTCTGGGACCTCACTCACTCCCTCTACAGTGGGGCCCCCACCATGCTAAAATTTTTGTTATTTTAAAATCTAAATTGACCTCCATGCCCCTAACCTAGTCCTTGGGACCTGATCCTAGCTAGGTTGCTCATTTTTCAAAACCATTAGACTTTGTAGCTGCTGGATGGCCTGCAAGCCTCCGGGTAGTAGCTGCTACAGTCATTCTAATTCAGGAAGGCTCTGAATTTACACTTGGCCTCTGAAAGTGGGAAGATAACTTCCTAGTTAAACTGGGAAACTCATTAGACCACTCATACCCACATAGCAGCTCTCATCTCCACAAAGCCCCCTTCCCCAATATGACTTTCTCAGAAGTTTATGCCACCCCATTTATGCTTGCCACTTCTCTATGAGCCACTCTCTCTATATCAACACCTTGCTTCTCCAAAGGGGATCATTCCCTTACTTGGGAGACAAGCTTCCAGGCCACTAGACAAGTTAACACTCCTGTAGAGGGAGGGATTGTAAGAGTTTCTACTGATCTTTTGACCTGTACTACCTGTGTTACCACTAGTAACAAGAATTTTGGGGAAGAGGTAAAACTAAGTGCCAACACATGGCAAGACCCCAGAACTACTGCCTTGGTCACCCAATGTTTGACACTCTTCAAGGACTTTGGGGTGTGCACCCTTGGATTTTTAGCTCACAGTCTCTAACTTAAGGGCAAAACCTCTAAAAATATATGTGTGTGTGTGTGTGTGTGTGTGTATATACATATGTATGTATATATGTATATGTATATATATATGTAAATAACCTTTCTCCCCAATCTCTTAAACTTAAATAAATATCATGGTTACTGGCAATATTATTTGTTAACAACGTAACAAACAATAAAACAAAGACATAAATATTTAAAATATATCATCCATGAGAAAGATCACAGTCAAAATCACCTTTAACCATTAGCCATCATTACAATGCTAACCTGAGCTCTGGAAACACAGTCCTATCCTTCAGTTAGTTATCTTAGGATATGAGTTAAAGACTTCTCAAGAACTTTCCATTTCTTTTTAAGATAGAGATTGTATCTTGTTCTCTTAGTCCTTTTCTTTGGTCCTCAATTCAACAATCACAGTAGTCTTTCCAGAATGTTTCCAGAATGTCAGTTAACTGTCTGCTCAGCCTCTTCATACAATGAGAATTGAACTGTTAATCCAAGATTCTATTTTCTGTGGGACAGGCTTTTGAAATGGATGTTACACATTTTTTAAATGCAGCTATTGTCTCCTTTAATTAAGTGAAGGGAAACTCCATGAAGGGAAACTCTGCCTCAATCAGAGAATGACCTAGTGGTGGTTTGGGATTAGGTTTGTAGCTCTCTGAAGATGACTGAGGGAAGAAATTGAAGGGTAGTGGTTTGGTGGTTCCCCAGTGGAAAATATACCCAGCTTCCTAGGGCTGTCTATCAGAAACCATATTAGGCGGAGCCAAGATGGCAGAGTGAAAGCAGTGACTTGCTTGAGCTCTCCTCCAAAACCCTCCAAACACTCATAAAAAATGGCTCTAAACAAATTCTGAAGCAGCAGAACCCACAAAAAGACAGAGTGAAACAAATTTCCAGCCCAAGACAACCTGGATGATTGATCAGAAAGGTGTATTGGCTGGGCTGGGAGCGTAGCGCAGCGTGGGTGCGCAGGCTGCAGCAAACCTGGAGCAGGTCTCAGAGGACTGAATCTCTGGCAGCTGTGGAGGTTTCCAGACTCCTCAATCCACCAATGCCAAAGACAACTTAGAAGGTCAGTGGGAAAAGTCTGTTTCTATCGGTGCTGAGACAGGAAGGTGGGGTTTCAGCTCCATTCCCCAAGAGCGTGGCCTGGGGGGGGGGCAGCTGCTTCCCGAGCTTCCGGCCCACAGACTGAGGGGGAATCCAGTGGCTGATCAGAGAGGGATTGCAGGGATCTCTTTGCCAGTGCTGAGGCAGGAATCTCTTGCTTTGCCCGTGTTTGGATCTGGGCCACAGTTCTGGGCGGCGGTGCTGGGGTGAGAGCGCTGTCTTGGTGGAGCTTGTAGTGCCTGTGGAGAGAAACCCCTCCTCACAGTTACAGGACAGAAAGGAGTACCTGTAGTCACAGGCCAGGAAAGCAGTAAACACCTTGCCCCTTATCATACCACCTTGGAAGAACTGAAAATTTACAGGTCCCTACAAGTATCTCTGAAAACAGCTATACAAACCCCTGAAGCTTGGGACAATACATTCTCCACATTGGAAGCAGACTCTTACCTTAACAAAGAGTTTAAAACTCAAGTAATTGGCTGGGATCATGAGCAAGCAGCGCAAAAAGAGTCAGACCATAGAATCTTACTTTGGTGAAAAAGAAGATCAAAATATACAACCAGAAGAAGACAACAAAGTCAAAGCTCCTACATCCAAAGCCTCCAAGAAAAATATGAATCAGTCCCAGGCCTTGGAAGAGATCAAAAGGGATTCTGAGAAGCAAGTAAGGGAAGTAGAGGAAAAACTGAGAGTGATGCAAGAAAATCACGAAAAACAAGTCAACAGCCTGCTAAAGGAGACCCAAAAAAATACTGAAGAAAATAACACCTTAAAAAATAGCCTAACCCAAATGGCAAAAGAGGTCCAAAAAGCCAATGAGGAGAAGAATGCCCTAAAAAGCAAAATTGGCCAAATGGAAAAGGAAGTCCAAAAGCTTACTGAAGAAAATACTTTCTTAAAAATTAGAGCAATTGGAAGATAGTGACTTTATGAGAAATCACGACACAGTAGAACAAATCCAAAAGAATGAAAAATTAGAAAACAATGTGAAATATCTCATTGGAAAAACAACTGACCTGGAAAATAGATCCAGGAGAGAGAATTTAAAAATTATTGGACTATCTGAAAGCCATGATCAAAAAAAGAGCCTAGACATCATCTTTCAAGAAATTATCAGGAAAACTGCCCTGATATATTAGAACCAGAGGGCAAAATAGAAATTGAAAGAATCCACAGATCTCCTCCTGAAAGAGATCCCCAAAGGAAAACTCCTAGGAATATTATAGCCAAATTCCAGAGTTCCCAGGTCAAGGAGAAAATATTACAAGCTGCCAGAAGGAAACAATTCAAGTACTGTGGAAACATAATCAGGATAACACAAGATTTAGCAGCTTCTACATTAAAGGACTGCAGGGCAAAGGAGACAGGATTACAATCAAGAATCACCTACCCAGCAAAACTGAGTATAATCCTTCAGGAGAAAAAATGGTCATTCAGTGAAATAGAGGACTTTCAAGTATACTTGATGAAAAGACCAGAGCTGAATAGAAAATTTGACTTTCAAATACAGGACTCAAGTGGAACATGAAGAGGTAAACAGGAAAGAGAAATCATAAGAGACTTATTAAGATTGAACTGTTTACATTCCTGCATGGAAAGATGATATTTATAACTCATGAGACTTTTATCAGTATTAGGGTAGTTGGAGGAAAAAAATTATATGTATGTATATGTAGATAGATAGATAGAGGGCACAGTGTGAGTTGAAGATTAAGGGGTCATATCTGGAGAATAAAATTAAGGGATGAGAGAGGATTATACTCAGAGAAGAAGAAAGGGAGAGGTAGAATGGGGTAAATTATCTTACAAAAAAACCAAAAGAAAAGTCTCTTAACAGTGGAGGGGAAATGGGGGAAGGTGAGAGGGAATGAGTAAATCTTATTCTCATAGGATTTGGCTTAAGGAGGGAATAACAAACACATTCAATTGGGTATGGAAATCTGTCTTACCCTACAGGAAAATAGGGGGAGAAGGGGACAAGAGAGCAGGGGGACGATAGAGAGGAGGGCAGACTGGGAAAGAGGGTAATCTGAGGAGGGACAGGGTCAAAAGAAATAATAGAATAAATGGGAGGGCAGGATAGGATTAAAGGAAGTAGAGTTAGTTTTTCACAACATGACTACTAAGGAAGTATTTTGCATAACTGCACATGTACAACCTATATTGAGTTGCTTGCCTTTTCAGTGAGGGTGGGTGGGGAGGGAGGAAGAGAGAAAATTTGAAACCTAAAGTTTTAAAAACATATGTTTAAAAAAAATGTTTTCACATGCTACTGGGAAATAAGAAATACAGGAAATGGGGTAGAAGTCTATCCTGCCTACAGGAAAATAGAAGGGAAGGGGATAAGAGAAGGGAGGAAAGAGAAGAAAGGACAGACTAGGGGAAGGGATATTCAGAATGCATGCCACCTTGGGGTGGGGGGAGGGGAGAGATGGGGTGAAAATTTGGAACTCAAAAACTTGTGGAAGTGAATGTTGAAAACTAAAAATAAATAAATTTATATATTTGAAAGCTATTTAATATGTCCTGATTGCTGTCATTAGGTGGCTGAGCAGTGAGAGCTCCATGTTCACCCTTATCCCCACCATTGCTTGAGTAAAAAGATGTAAGACTGGACTATATGTAGATTCTGTATTAATAGTGATGGAGTATGGGATCTGGATCCCCAAAAAGAAAAGACCCTCAGTCCTAGAACTTTCCCACAAATTTCGGGAACCCCGTCCCTGAACCCAGATCCCTGGCATTTACCTGAGGCATCTGCTCATCCCAGTATAATCCTTTCAACTATCCTTTCATTGTGGCCCTGACCCAGCCCAGCCCCTTTATTCTCTGTTACCTCTGGACCACCCCAGGCTACTTGCCACTCTTAGATCATATCCAGATCTTCCCACATTCTTTCTGTATAAAAGTATTGATCTTGCCCCCATTAAATCATGCAGATTCACTAGGAATCTCGCCACACCAACTGGTGTCATAATAAACTCTCTACTTGAACTGAAAGAAGGCTTGAGCGATTGAATTCACTCAAGGCAGACCCACACCCTATACCTTTGCATTTTGGGGTTCCCAGCACCTCTAGACCACAACAATAGCACATTTGAACCTCATATAGGGTGCATACAAATGTAAATGGCAGATGGGGGAAGACATCCAGCAGCCTTTCTATCCCTTATCCAAAGTATTCTCTGGTCAAATGATTTGAGATTGCTTAGTTATAATTGGATTTCCCCCAACCTCTCTATCCCCTCACCTTAAAAGCTGATCTCCATGGAAGCATTGTGGAAAGGGTATGGAACACAAATCCTACTGTTGTGATGTTGAACAAGCTGCTTCTCTCGGCCTCAGTTTCCTCATCTATAAAATGGGGGATTGGACTAAATGATGTCTTCCCACTCTTAAATCCTATAATTCCGCAATCAGTTGTTCTAGCTGTGAGAATGTATTCTTTTTTTCCCCCCTCATCCATGGATTCAGATTTGAAAAAAAATGAACCACTCTGTTATTGAAAGTTTTGCTGACTCAGTGACCTTTTGTTCCTAAACCTACTTGTCAATCAATATTGGAGGGAGGTATCACCCAGACCCCTGATATTTGTCTCATAGTCAAGTCACCCCACTACCTACCTGTACCTGGAAATTGTCAAGTACTTGCTACCTTGGTGAGGAATCTTTTTTGCTGACATGGACCTACCTGGATTGTCTTTATCTCATGCTGGAAGTTACCAATAAAAACAAGATTGACCTTGATTAATCTGATCTCCACTGATCAGCCTGTCCATATGTTGCTACCTTGACTTACTATAATAAATTCCTTTCAATTCTTTGTCCTGAGTTTTGCCTCATTGATCAGAGAGAAAAGCCCTAATGAAAAAATTTTCCTTTCAACAATATCCCTAGACAACCACAGTTGTGAAGCTTGCACCCAGACCGTTGAGGCCATCTAGCCCTCCACTAAAGAAAGCACTTATGGCATAGAGGTGACTTTAAGTCCTCAAAGGCTATGCTAATTGAGGGATTGAAAGTTCTACCAAACTGGAATGGCTTGTTGATAGATTGTGCCTGACATGCAAAGAATGGCTTGAGAATAATTACTTACCTACCTTTGTACAAGAATAGCAGGGTTAATGCCAACAAAAAAATAACCCCCCCCCCAACTACCACTCCCACCATCATCAGGCTAGGATGTGTCTGGTGGTAATGAGGAAAAGTCAGATTTCATGTCTAGTGAAAGAGGCCCCAGTCATCCCATTGCATTTAAATTCCATGCCACTGGCAGTGGAGAGACTAGATGACCCCATTAGCCTCCTTCAATGCAGCCTGATCAGAAGAGACTTCTGGGAAACTGGGATCTATGCAAATGATTTAGAGACTGACAGTCTCTCTTCTGTGCTAGTTTCTGTGAAAAATGACTTTACTAACCACCTTGATTTGCTTGGTCTTCCTTACTATCCAGAGGAGTCTGGACTGACCTGGGAATCAGAATCAGCCCATCAGGAGGCAGACTGAGTGTCCCTTAAGCTTGACATATCAGAAAGCTTTTGTAGTGTTTTGCATGCCAAACTCAGAAATCTCTCTGCTGTACTGGTGATCACAGAACTGACTTAAGCTGGTTTATATCAGCTCTAATGGACTGAATCGGCACAAGATCCTAATTTTGAGACGTTAAGGACTTTTCAGCCTGACCCTCTTCCTTGATCCTTGTAGGTGTCTCATGATCTTGGGGAAACAGAAACGGAACCCAAGGAACCGTGGCAGCACCCGATTAGGCCACGCATGGCCACCCCTGTCCAGCTTTGCAGTTTCTCTTTGTCTTTATAATCTGTGCAGCATAATCCCAGAGTGAGCTCAGTTCCAACTGCAACTCCACATGCATGCTTGCCTACCACTGCTTTGAGAAAGTAAACACACATACAACCTAATTCTGTTTGTCTTTCTTAGACTGAACTCTGGAGGTTGACACTCCCTATTGGGTGTTTCAAACTAAATGTCCTACACACATCTTAAACAAAGTATGTGTAAAACAGAACTCATTATCTTTTCCCCAAAACTCTCAGTTTCCTTTTCCTGAAATTCCCTAGTACTCTCAAGGGTGCCAGCAAGTATTTATTAAGTACTTACTATATAACAGGAACTGTGCCAAGCCAAGAAATCTAGGAGATGCAGGAGAGAGACAGCCAGCACAAAGGTATATACAGAGTTGAGGAATAGTGTCCTGTGTGAAAAAGAGCAATTACCTGGGTTTGAAACTCTGTCATACTTGATTTTTCATTCTTGATAACCCTGAAAACCCAATCAGTAGCCACATCTTATAATTTCTTTCTCTATACCATCTCTGAAATAGAAAATACCCCCAGTGCAGCTGGTGGCCCAGTGGATATGATTAGATCTAGAGGTTAGGGGTCCTGGAATCCCAAAATCATGACACTTGGATCCTGTCCTAAAGAATTCAACCCAAGCCTTCTTTCAGCCAAAAACAGGGTTTATTGAAGATTTGCCATATTAGCCAGACTCTTAAGGAATCCGAGCATCTGTGGGCTATTGTCTAGATTGTGAAAATCTGAGCAGTGGCTAGATTATAAGAACCCTAGCATCTTAATGGAGACAAGATGGACCTTATATACAGAAAGCCTGTGGGAGGGATCTAGGAGTGGCCAAGTAGTTTGGGGTGACAGGAGGAGGGGCTTAAGGAGATCTGGATGGGAGGGGAAATGACCTTGGACCTTAGGTATGTAAGACAATGGAGAAGAGATTGGGTGTAGCCACAATGAAAGGCCAGTTGATGGGTTTATAGCCTCAGGCAAATGCCAGAGATTTGGCCAAGTGGAAAAGTCCAGGGGTTTTCCATCTTGGGGTCTAGATCCCTACCCCATCAGACTGAGCATTGGGCCTAGAGTCAAGAAGTTCTGAGTTCAAGAGGACTTTGTACACAATAGCAGCAACGTTATGCCATGACTAAGAATGTTAAACTGAACCCTCCTCAGCATTACGAGGATCTAAGACATCTCCAGAGGCCTCAGGATGGAAAATGCTGTCCACATCCAAAGAAAGAACTATGGAAGTCGAATCGCTATCACTTATTTTTACCTTCTGTTGAGTTTTGTTTCACCTTTATGATGGTTCCTCCTATTGGTTTTAATTTTTACTTATAACTTCACTAACGTGAAAATATGTTTAATGGGTATGTAAATGTAAAGCCTATGTCAGATTGTGCGCTGTCTTGCGGAGGGGGGGAGAAAAAGGGAGAAAAATTTTCAACTCAAAAGCATATGAAAAAAAAATTTAAAAAGAAGTTCTGAGTTCAAATTGAGCCTTGGCCAAGTCATTTAACCACTCTTTGCCTCCATTTCCTCATTTGTAAAATGAGCTGGAGAAGGAAATGGCAAACCATTCCAGTATCTCTGCCAAGAAAACCTGAAGAGTCATACCTGACTGAATAACAAAAACCATATAAATGCTTATTTCTTTCACCTTCCTTCTTTCCATTTGAACAGCCACCCCCCCCCCCCACCCCCGCCAGGTCAGGCCCTCAAGACCATGTCACCTGAACTATTGCCATAGCCTCTTAAATGTTTTCCCTGCTTCAAGTCTCTCTCCACTCTGATACATTTTCCACACAACTGCCAAAATGATTTTCCAAGCATAGGTCTGACCATGTGACCCCTGGGGTGGGAATTCATGAGGTCAGGGTAGAGGGGACAAACAAATAGCTTAAGGTGTTGCCCAATTTAGGCTATGCAGTTTTTCTATGAAAGGTATTGATGGGGCATGGGCCCAAGCTGAGACCTTTGCCCCTTGCCCCAAAAAGAATTTGGGTCCCATTTGTTTATGGGCCCCAGAAAACCCTTAAAATTTTTTTGACCTCACTCTGGTTTCAAACAGGCTATATTCTACTCAATGGCTTTTTCTTATTCACTGTTCCTATCTCCCTTTGAAAACCTAATGCATCTTATCCAGACCCCATTCAAACCTCTTCCTTCCAATTCCCTTCATTATCTATTCCCATTGTCTATTCAGTCTCCCAGACGTTCCAATCAGAATTCTCCTTAAGCTCCTCCTCCAGTCACCCAGATCCTCTTCCGAGCCCCTCCTCTGGTCACCCAAAGTTACTTGAGTGTATAGAAGATCCACCCTGGCCCCCATTTAAACACTGAGATTTCCTCATGCCTGCACGACCTTACAGGCGCCATTAATGTTCAGATTCCTTAAGAGTCTGGCCTGTATGGTTTATTTCTAAAATATTGTCTCTGACTGGAAGAAGATTTGGGTTGAATTCTTTCAGACAGGACTCGCGTGTCATGATTTTGGGGTTCCAGCACCCCTAAACCTCTAGACCTCATCAGTACTAAAACTATCTTCCAGACAATTAAAGACCCCAGCCATTGATTTCATTTCTGGGTGCCCTTAATACAAAATATAGGGCATGAGTAGTCACCTAGCCCCTTCCCTCAGGCTACTGACCTCATATCTTCTTGGCAACACAGAGATAAGGAAGCTGTGCCCAAGTATCCTGTATCTTTGCTGAGTATCCTTTCCCTGATTTAAATAACCTTCTCCTGCTATGGCTAAGTAAGTCTCATTTTACAAACTGTCTTTTGCATGACAGTTCTATGACTGTCTTATTTTATCCCAAAACTACACCTGAACTACTTGACTTTCTACAGTACTGGATCCGAATGACCTGGAAAAGTCAGGGAAGGGTAATAGTGAAGGTGGGCCCCAGATGGTCTCCTTTTCTTCTGGGAAATATTTTTGTTACTTCAAGCTCTGTCATGGGAGTGTAGATGAGAGAACGAACTGCCTGTGGACATCCAGCAACCTATGTCTGGTACGAATGTGCTCAGTCTCTTGAAGACGTCTAGTGCTGTAAACATAGCTGGTTTGTATTTAGGAGTGATAGTGATCTCTGGGTCCACCAGGTGTTAGGCTGGGGCCTTCTAATCTGTTCATTTAAGTCTCCTCCAAATTTAGGGGCATTTTCAAAATTCAGTTTACCTTTGTACTAGATTAAATTTTTTTTTCCTCCAGCAGAAAACTATTCCAAAAAAGCACCACCTTTTGCAGGGCCCAGAAGCTTGCCTAAGCTTTAAGCAAGTTATTTGCAATGTAGACTGGACCCCTCATCCGGCAGTTTTAAAGGAATGGCTTTTTATCTCTCTAAAGCCTGAGGGCCATTGATTCACCACTATCTAATGCTGGTGAATTTTTAAACGAGTGGAGAGATTTACTGATTAATTTGTGTTTGAATGTGGAAAGAACCTTTTGCTTATGAATGACTTTTTGGAAACGTGAATGTAGGCAAACTGAGCTAGAATAAAGTAAGTGTGGGACAGAGTTCTCCCAGTCTTCCAATACTAAGATCTAGGAAAAGTACTGTGTAAACTTTTGTTCCTTCATCAATTATTATTGTTTTTCTTTTTTCTTTCTCCTTTCTTGTTTGAAGACCTACTTGCTGCAGTTAGGTCACCTACTAGACTATTGTCAACCAGTAGAATATTTGTGCAAGAATAGTTGGCTATAGTCCTCGTTTGAGCTGGGTCCCAAATACTGATTTTACTACACATGCCCACAGATTGCAGGGGAATAAGCAGAGGGGGAACTGTCTACAAGCTATTTTACAGAGGAATCAGGGATAGTGGCTCTGAGTAGCTTATTTGAATATTGATCTGGTTTCAGGTTTTAGATGCAGAAGGGGAGAGGTGGAAATTGTATGAACAATGCCATGTATAATAATGGCTGAAAGAGTCATTTCCCAAGGAAATGGCTGTTTTTTTAAAAAAGAAATCTAAGCGTCAACAGTCATGGCGGGGAGGAAATCTGTAAATTTTAGGTTCTACACCTATCCAAATGACAAAAGCGACAAAAACGGAAAATGACAGTCCTTGGAAGGGTGGTGTTAGTATACTAAAGCCCTCTGGTTAGTGGAGCTACTAATTGGTAAAGCCATTCTTAAAAGCAATTTGAAACTATGCCCACTATCGTGGGTATAGTATAGTCACTAAATTGTGCATATCTTTTGACCCAGTGATAAAATTACTAGACTTTACTAGAGATCAAAGAAAGAGGAACAGGACTTATATGTAATATGTCTATAGCTATACGCATATATATGTAAAAGTTAATATGATAACAAAAATCTTAATATAATTTGTAATATTGTAATATGCCACTCCTTCTTAATGAGCAGTAACTTCAGAATTCCAGTAATATCCTCACCTATGTCCCCTAAAGGACCTTTCCTTGCAAACAAATCCAGCTTGAATCAGACTAGCTTCTGAAGATTATTACCCACTTCTGTTCTGATTCTTGGTATTAAGAATGAAACAGCCAGAATGAAGTGGTTTTCCTTGCTTTGATGGCTGAGGGTGGCTGGCATCTCCTGACTAGGTCTTGCTACCTAAAGTGATCCCCTCCCCTTTATCTCCTAAAAGGGCCTCCTCATAGGACATCCCCCTCCCAGGGTGGCAGGTTTGCTATCCTGTTATCTTGATTAAAGATGCCTTGTTCCTCTACTTATGAGATTGATTTATTTCAGGACTTGACTATATCTTTATCTATCTATCTATATTTGTAAATATAGAAACAAAGGGGGTGCCTATCATTTGGGAAATGAACAAATTGTGCTGTATGAATGTAATGGAATATTACATTGTACTGTAAGAAAAAAATGAAAAGGATGGTTTCAGAGAAACCTTGGAATATTTGTCTGAACTGATGTAGAATGAAGTGAACAGAACCAGGAGAACAATTTATGTAATAACAACATTGTTACAAAAACAATTTTGAAAGACTTAAGAATTATTGCAATGACCAATCACAATCAATCACAGAGGACCAATGATGAAGCATGCTTCACATGGTCTAATAGAGAGGTGATGGACTTGAAGTACAGAAGGAAACATACGTTTTTGGAAATGGCCAATGTATGGATTTGTTTTGCTTATTATTTGCTACGAAAGTTTTGTTTTTCTTTTTTCAATGTAGGAGGAGAGATTTGGGTGGCAATATGCACAGAAGGAAATATTAGGAAGATTGGAATGAAATAGACAAATTTTGAAAGTAACATGAGGATTTTATTATATTCTTTTTTTTTTAGGCAATTGGGGTTAAGTGACTTGCCTAGGGTCACACAGCTAGTAAGTATCAAGTATTTGGTCCGAGGCTGGATTTGAACTCAGGTCCTCCTGACTTCAGGGCCGGTGCTCTATCCACTGAGCCACCTAGCTGCCCCATTTTATTATTTTCTTTTCAAAAAAGCAAGCTGTATGTTATTGAGGTTTGTGATTTTGTGTAAAATCATCTTTTTGGGTTCTATTTTGTATATGGAAATGCTCCTTTTTGGGGAGGTATTTGCTAAGTGCAGAATTAAAATAAAACAAAATTAAATATAAAAAGAATGGTGGTTGATCTGATGGTGCAATGGGATCTGGACCCCTAAAAGCCCTTGAACTTTCTCACACTGGCATTTCCTCTGAGGCCTCTGGCCCATCCCAGTCTACCTAGATACTCAGTAATCCTTTTAATTGCCCTTTCACTGGGGCTCTCTGACCACTTCACCTGGCCAATCCCAGGCTATTTACCACTCCTTAATCCCATCCATATCTTCTTACTGTCTTTTCTTGTATATAGGTATCAGTCTTATCCGTACCAAATCATAGATTTATTAGGAATCTAACTGCCATGCTGGTGTTAAAATAAAATCTTGCTACTCTGACTGAAAGAAGGCTTGAGTGATTGAATTCTTTCGAGGCAAGACCCCCTGTACCCTTGCATTTTGGGGTTCCCAGCATCCCAAACCATAACAGATTTTTTTTATTACATCCAATTTTCCCACTCCTTTGACCAGGTCATGCCGCTTGGATTTGGGTGAGGGCTTGTTGATTATTGATCTAGCTGTTTTGGACCCCACACATAATAGAATTACAGAATATTAGGCCCAATATAATTATGTCTATGTAACTGAACCTCTAGCAGCTCCAAAGGAAAAATAACAACCAGTCTTCAGTTAAGGAATGTAACAAGGTATCCCCAACAGTGAGAAAAAGCAAACCAAGGCAGATGTACTGTGGTGATGGAGTAGCCCCACCTGGGAATCAGCATTGACGTCAAATGCGATTTTTTTTTACTATCTCTCTTCTAGTGAGATAGCTCAAATGTTTATCCTCTACCCATTCCTTTCATAATCTTAAGGGAAGTTTGTTGTTCTATGTTCCATTGTTTCGGTTTTCTTGGCAAAGATACTGGAGTAGTTTGCCATTTCTTCTCTAGCCCATTTTATAGATGAGGAAACTGAGGCAAACAGGGTTAAGTGACTTGCCCAGGGTCCCACAGCTAGTAAGTGTCTGAGGCCAGATTTTAACTCAGAAAAATGAGTCTTTCTGATTTCAAGTCCAGCACTTTATCCACTGTGCCACCTAGTTGCCCCTTAAGGGAAGCACAGTATTCCTTTCTACATCTCAGGGATTAGGAAAGCCAAGTCCCTGCAATCTGGAAAATCTTCATAAAAATTTTGGCCCTCCCTTTGTACCAGAGAAGTCAATTATTATGGCATCCAAAGATAAAATGTGTTGATATTATACATATCTTTTATGCATTTCTTAGTTTCTAAACTTTTTCTGTGTCGTCTGCTGGCCTCTGCATATTGTCTGGAGCTCTCATAAAACTTCCCCCCAAAATTCCCATTTAGTTTTTTATGTCAACTCACAATATAGCTAAACCCCCGGGGAAAATTGTGATATGGAAGGGATAACTGCATATGCTTTTATAGCCCCAGAAGCAATACTTGAATGACAGGCTCTCTTACTTACTGGGATTTGCTCTGTGAGCTATGGTGTTTTTGATTTTAAACTTACCCTCAGAGCCAAGAGTGCTGCAACCAGTTTTATACAGTTGGCCCTACTCCTATAATTGTATATAATCATAATCAGCCTGTTGAGGGCTACTGGCCTTAAAGAATTTGGGATTGTTTAAAAACTGAACTGTTTAAAAATTGGACTTTTAAATGTGGCATTTGGGAAGGCATTGGTAACTGTCATATATAGTCTTTGTTTTGACTCTTTAGTGTAAGGCACTTGGGATGTCAAATGAAATGTCATGATTAGTCTCCCCCAGTACCCCAGATAACTTTCTGGTATGGACTTTATAAATATTGAGGATCCTTATACAAACTCCTACCTGCATTAATGATTTGGATCCCTGAGAAAACCTCAGTTTCCCCCTCTAAGGTACTCCTAAGGGCTCTAAGGGTATCCCTGAGGGCATATGGGTATCTTTGTCTAATGCCATCAGCTTAAGCCCCTATTCTGTCTTCTTCCAAACATTAGTGCCCCAGTATCATTTAAGCATCAAGTAGCTCTCACAAAGGGATATTTACTGAGAAGATATAGCAATAACAAAGGTATAATATTATATATATATACATACATACACACATACACACATATATACACACACACACACACACACACACACACACAAAACACATATATAATAACAGCAAAAAGTTTTCCCTAATACTGGTGGACATAGTCTCCCTTATACAACCTCAGCCCCTGGGAAGAGTGGGTCCAAACTTAAAGTAGTTTCTATATAACATTTGCCCCCTCCAAGTTCACTTCCAAATGCAACATAACCGTGGGGGAGTCACTGTTGTTCCCTATTGGCTGCCTTGAGCCACTTCTACTCTGGGTCCAGCAGGTCCCTTGGGACTTCACTTCTCACTGAGTTCTAGCATTGACTTCAGCTCCCAGACCTTAATTCTCTTGAACTTTTGAACTTACAGGGTTTAGGGTTGCAGGCTAGTCTGTTCTTCACCAAAGAGTAGGAAAGCGCAAAGTAAGCACAGGAAAGAATAAATGCTGAGACAAAGAACAAGGACTCACATTCATGGTCATGTGTGGGTCCAGGGGCTCTCTCCCCACCGAAGACTTATAACATATCTTTCCTCTATCATAGTCAGAGAAAAAGAGGAAATACTTTGGTGGGTTAGTGCCTTCTGTAAACATTCCAACTTCGGAGTCAGCAGCTAATTGAAAAGCTCCTCTTCTTTCTGTGGTAAGCAGAGAGAAAACAATTCCTGCACACAGTGGGGTGCTGAGCCAGCTTGAACCAGCGCATAAAAGCCCATTGTTAAATTTTCAGTGTGAGCATTTAAGCCTCAGAAATGGAAATTGGCAAATGTCATGAATCAGGGTTTGATTTGTTGTTTTTTTTTGACACTTTCTTAAGAAAGTGATAGAGAAAATGTTAATAATGCAGATTATAAATGTCTCCTGCATACATTTTGTCCCTGGAGAGCTGGTTGTTAAATATTTACCTGCTTTGAGGTCCACATAGGGATTACCTTAGTAGAGCTGTGCATGCTCATTGTGACTGGGTTCATAGGGCAAATTATACCGGAATTGTGGATATAGGCAAATGTGCCAGATGCACCCCAGTTATAGAGGAGTCTGCTTTAATTTAAAAGGAGAGAAAACTTCTGTTTTTCTCATGTGACTTATACCTCTTTCTTTTCCTCTCTGTCCACCTCCCTCCCTTCTTCTCTCTGTCTCTCCCTCTCTCTCTCCCTCCAGTGAGGGGTACAAGTGGCTCAGGCCCCAGGTTCCTGCCCCAACCTTGGCAGAAATGGGCATAGCTTGAGTAATGAGTAAACCTCATATAAAGAAAGGTGCTCATACATGGTGAAGTCTGTTGTCATGTGGCTTGAAGGGAGGCAGAATAGACATCTCTAGCCTCTTCTCCCTCCCACCTTTCTCCAAAAAAGACTGTCATTCCTGCCAGGAGGAGAAGCAGGAAGTTGAGGCTGGAGGTCACTCTGTTCTCCTCAGAGAGATGGGGTATGGGGCTAGTATTATATCTATCTGTGTTTAGGTGTGAGTTATCTTCTGATTACTTTGTCATTGGTGGGGAAGGGGAAGGGGGAAGGGGAAGGGGAAGGGGAAGGAGGACTCCAAGCTCTATATGCAAGGCTTTCCCCCTTTCCCACCAAATACCAGTTCCACAATGAACACACAGAAACCCATTTATCCAAATCATAGCAAAACAGAAAACAAAGAAGGTATACATAGGAGAACGTATACCAGACATTACAGAATGAAGGAGCTCTCCCACTGGGAGTAAGGTAACTCAGCTCAACCAAGAGAGAGTGTCCTGTATCTCACCAAAGGAGAAACTCCCTGATGTCTCTAGAGTAGCTAGCTGAAGACAGGGACGTGATGGAGGTTGCCAGTTCCTCTCATGTCTTCCCAGTTTTTTCTTTCAGCAACCTGAAGTGGGGCTTTGCCTAATCCATCTTCTTTCTTGAAGCTGGAGGCCAGAAGCACTGTCATAATTCAACTCAAAGCTTGATGGATCCCAAAGGGGACTGGCTTTGGAGTCCCTAAGAGGGACTGACTGAAAACTGAAGCTCTCCTGCCTTCCCCTAATTCTGACCTTGCCCTTCATGCAGGGCAGTACATTCATCTCCATCAATAAGGTACCAAAAAGAAAATTAATAGCTTGGCACCAAAACAGCTAAGGTACCAAAAAGAAAATTAACAGTAAAATAGGCACAAAAATACTGAAGAAAATAACATTCTTTAAAAAATAGAATTGGCCAAATGGTAACTGAAGAAAATAACATTCTTAAAAAATAGAATTGGCCAAATGGAAAATGAGGTACAAAACCTCACTGAAGAAAAGAACCCTTTAAAAATCAGAATTGGTCGAGTGGAAGATAATGATTCCATGAGACTTCAAGAATCAATAAAATAGTCAAAAGAATGGGGAAAAGAAGAAGAAAATATGAAATATCTCATTGGGAAAAAAACAACTGACCTGAAAAATAGATTGAGGAGAGATAGTTTAAAATTATTGGACAACCTGAAAACCATGATCAAAAAAGATCCTTGATATCACATTTCAAGAAATTATAAAAGAAAACTGCCCCAATAGCTTAGAACTAGAGGGTAAAATAGAAAAGAATCCACTAACCACCTCCTAAAAGAAATCCCAAAATGAAAACTTCCAGGAATATCATAGTCAAATTCCAGAGCAACCAGGTCAAGGAGAAAATATTGCAAGCAGCCATAAAGAAAGAATTTAAATACTGTGGAGCTACAGTCAGGATCACGTGAGATTTAGCAGCTACCACAATGAAGGAATGGAGGGCTTGGAATATAATGTTGCAGAAGGCAAAGGAGCTTGGATTACAGTCATTAATAACCTGTCCAGAAAAACTGAGTATAATCCTTCAAAGGGGAAAAAAGGATATTTAATAATAAATAACAATTAATAATTAATGCCATGTTAATAATTAATAAGATTGAATTTGAATGATTGATTATTAATAATAAACAATCATATTTGATGAATTAGAGCTCTTTCAAGCATTCTTTTTTTGGGGGGGGCAATTGGGGTTAAGCGACTTGCCCAGGGTCACACAGCTAGTAAGTGTCAAGTGTTTGATCTGAGGCCGCACTTGAGCTCAGGTCCTCCTGACTTCAGGGCTGCTGCTCTATCCATTGCGCCACCTAGCTGCCCCCTTCTTTCAAACATTCTTGAGGAAAAGACCATAGCTAAATAGAAAATCTGATATTTGAACATAAGACTCAAAGGAAGCATGAAAAGGTAAATGTGAAAGAGAAATCATAAGGGACTTAATAAGGTTCAACTGTTTACATTCCATGTGGGAAGATATTACATGCAGTGCCTAAGAACTTGATGATTATTAGGGTAGTTAGAAAGAGTCTATATAGCTTGAGGACATAGGCATGAGTCGATTATGTTAGGATCATTTAAAAAAAATGGAGGGAGGACCCATGTACAAAAATATTCATAGCAGCTCTTTTTGTGGTGGCAAAGAACTGGAAATCGAGGGGATGCCCATCAAGTGGGAATGGCTGAGCAAGTTGTGGTATGTGAATGTAATGGAATACTATTGTGCTATAAGAAATGATGAACAGGCTGACTTCAGACAAACCTGGAAAGACTTATGTGGTCTGATGCTGAGTGAAGTGAGCAGAACCAAGAGGACTTTGTACACAATAACAGCCACGTTATGCAATGACTAAGATTGTTAAACTGAACCCTTCTCAGCATTACGAGGATCTAAGACATCTCCAGAGGCCTCGGGATGGAAAATGCTGTCCACATCCAAAGAAAGAACTATGGAAGTCAAATCGCTATCACTTATTTTTACCTTCTGTTGAGTTTTGCTTCATCTTTCTGATGGTTCCTCCTATTGGTTTTAATTTTTACTTACAGGGGGCAGCTAGGTGGCGCAGTGGATAGAGCACCAGACCTGAAGTCAGGAGGACCTGAGTTCAAATCCAGCCTCAGACCAAACACTTGACATGTACTAGCTGTGTGACTCTGGGCAAGTCACTTCACCCCAATTGCCTAAAAATAAATAAATAAAATTTTACTTACAACTTCACTAATGTGAAAATATTTTTAATGGGTATGTAAATGTAAAGCCTATATCAGATTGTGCGCTGTCTTGGGGAGGGTGGCAGGGAGGAAGGGGGAGAAAAATTTTAAACTCAAAAGCACATGGAAGTGATTGTTGATAAATCAAAATAAATTAATAAAATTTTCTTTAATGGAGGGAAGAGAAAGAAGGATTTATTGGGAAACAGGGAAAAGGAAAGAAAGAATGGGTAAAATTATCTCACATAAAAGAGGCACACAAGGAAGAGTTTTTACAGTAGAGGGGGAGGGACAGGTGATACTTGAACCTCACTCTCATGTGAACTGGTTCAAAGAGGGAAGAATATATATATATATATATATAGATATATATAGATATATATATAGATATATATCTATATATACACTCAGGTGGGTATAGAAATCTATCTAACTCAACAGGGAAGTAGGAGGGGCTAAGAGAAGAGGGGTGAGAGGGGTGGCTAGGTGGCACAATGGATAGAGCACCAGCGATAGAGCACCAGCCCTGGATTCAGGAGGACCTGAGTTCAACTTTAGCCTCAGACACGTAACACTTACTAGCTGTGTGACCCTGGGCAAGTCACTTAACCCCATTGCCTAGCCAAAAAAAAAAAAGAGAAGGGGGGTGATAATAAGGAGAATGGATTAAGGGAGGCAGCAGTCAGAAGCAAAATAGACTTTTGAGGAGGGTCAAGGTAAAAGAGAGAGACAGACAGACAGAGAGACAGAGACAGAAAACACAAAGAAACACAGAGAGAGAGAGAGAGAGAGAGAGAGAGAGAGAGAGAGAGAGAGAGAGAGAGAGAGAGAGGAGAAACAAAAAAAAATAGGATGGAAGGAAATACATAGTAACCATAACTGTGAGTGTGAATGTGATGAACTCACCTATAAAATGGAAGCAGATAGGAGAATGGATTAAAAACCATAATTCAACAATATGCTTTTTTTTTTTTTGGTGAGGCAATTGGAGTTAAGTGACTTGCCAGAATCACACAGCTAGTAAGTGTTATGTGTCTGAGGCCAGATTTGAACTCAGGTCCTCCTGAATCCAGGGCCAGTGCTCTATCCACTGCACCACCTAGCTGCCCCCTACAATATGCTTTTTACGAGAAACAAATTTGAAATAGTAAGACACACAGAGAGTTAAAATAAGGGCCAGAGTAAAATCTGTTACGTTTCAGCTGAAGCAAAAAAGGCAGGGGTAGAAATCATGATCTCAAACAAAGCAAAAGCAAAAATAGACTTAATTAAAAGAGATAACCAGGGAAACTACATTTTGCAAATTAAAAAAAGTGCCATAGACAATGAAGTAATATCAATACTAAACATATATGCAACAAATGGCATAGCATTCAAATTCTTAAAGAAGTTAGATGAGTTACAGGAGGAAATAGATGGTAAAATGAGGCTAGTGAGTAATTTCAATTTACCCCTCTCAGAACTAGATAAATCTATCCATAAAATAAATAAGAAAGATGTTAAGGAGATGAATAGAATTTAGAAAAGTTTGACCTCTGGAGAAAGTTGAATGGGAATAAAAAGGAATATATCTTTTTCTCAGCTGTACATGGCATCTTGACAAAAACTGATCATTTATTAGGGCATAAAAACTTTACAAATACAGAAAAGCAGAAATACTAAATGTACTCTTTTTGAACCATAATGCAATAAAAATTAAATTCAACAATGGGCCTTGGAAGCACAGATTAAACATTAAGTGAAAATTAAATAATATAATCCTAAAGAATAAGTCATAAAACAACAACTTCATTAAAGACAATGACATACCTAAAATTGTGGAATGCAACCAAATCAGCACTTACAAGAAAATTTATATCTCTAAATGATTACATTAATGAAAGAGAGAAAGAGCAGATCAATTAACTGGATGTGCAATTAAAAAACTAGAAAAAAGAACAAATTAAAAATCTCTAATCAAACACTAAAATAGAAATCGTATCAGAGTCAAATTAATAAAATTGAAAGTTAAAAAACTCATTGAACTAATAAATAAAACTAGGTGCTGGTTTTATGAAAAAACTAACAAAATAGATAAACCATTGGTTAATTTGATTAAAATAAAAAAGAAAATCAAATTATCAGTATCAAAAATGAAAAGAGTGGATGAACCACCAAAAAAGATGTAATTAAAGCTATCATTGGGAGCTATTTTATCAAATTATATGCCAACAAAACTGACAATCTAAGTGAAATGGATAAATAATTTATAAATATATAAATTGTTCAGATTTACAGGAGAGTAAAAGAATACTTAAATAACCCTATCTTAAAAAAGAAATTAAATAAGATATAAATAAGATTCTCTAAGAAAAAATCCCCAGGACCAGGTAGATTTACAAGTGAATTCTACCAAACATTTAAAGAACAATTAATTCTAATACTATCCAAAGTATTTAAAAAATTAGGTAAAGAAGGAGTCCTACCAAATTCCTTTTATGACACAAATACACTTTGATACCTAAACCAGGGAGAGCAAAAGCAGAGAAAGAAAACTATAGACCAATTTCACTACAGAACATCAATGCAATAATATAAATAAAATTAAAAAAAATAATTTTAAATTATTTTTAAAAAATAAAAATATTAATAAAGTTAAAATTAGCAAGGAGACTATAGCAATATATTACAAAGATCATCCACTAGGATCAGCTGGGATTTATACAAGGAATGCAGGGCTGGTTCAATATTAGGAAAACTATCAGCATAATTGACCATATCAATAACAAAAACAACAAAAATCATATGATTATATCAATTGATGCAGAAAATGCTTTTGAGAAAATATGCCACACATTCCTATTAAAAAACACTAGAAAGCATAGTACTAAATGAAGCGTTTCTTAACATGATAAGTACTATCCAAAACCAAGAGCAAGCATTATCTGAAATGGGGATAAACTAGAAGCCTTCTCAATAAGCTCAGAGATGAAGCAAGAATGTCCATTATCACCACTATTATTCAACACTGTAGTAGAAATGCTAGCTATGGCAACAGGACAAGAAAAAGAAATTGAAGAAATAAGAATAGGCAATGAGGACACAAAACCATCAATCTTTGCAGATGATATGATGGTATATTTAGCGAACTCTAGAGAATCAACTAAAAAACTAGTTGAAACAATTAACAACTTTAGCAAAGGTGCAGGATATAAAATAAACCCACATAAATCACCAGCATTTCTATATATTACCAACAAAACCCAGCAAAAAGGGATATAAAGAGAAATTCCATTTAAAATAACTGCAAACAGTATAAAATACTTGGGAGTATACCTACCAAGACACACCCAGAAACGATTTGAACACAATTACAAAACACTTTTCGCGCAAAGACAGATCTAAACAACTGGAGAAATATTAATTGTTCATGGGTAGGCTGAGCAATATAATAAAAATGAAAATTCTACCTATATTTATTTATTCAGTGCCATACAAATCAATTTATTAGAGAATTATTTTATTGAGCTAGGAAAAATAACGAAACTTATTTGGAAGAACAAAAGGTCAAGAATATCAAGAGAATAAATGAAAAAAAAGTATTAAAGATGATGGCCTATTTCAAACAATTTTACAAAGCAGTAAATATCAAAGCAATCTGGTACTGGTTAAGAAAGTGTTGGATCAATGGAATAGATCAGCTACATAATATACAGTAGTAAATCACCATAGTAATCTAGTATTTGATAAACCCAAAGATCCAAGTTTTGGGGTCAAGAACTCACTATCTGACAGTAACTGTTGGGAAAACTGGAAAGCTGCAGAAAGTAGGGATGCCTATCAATTGGGGAATAGCTGAAGAAGTTGTGGTATATGATTGTGATGGAATACTACTGTGCTATAAAAAATGATGAAGCGGATGGTTTCGGCAAAACCTGGGTAGATCTGCATGAAACAACAGAAAGTGAAGTGAGCAGAACCAGGAGAAATATTATACACAGGAAAAGTAATATTGTAATGATGATCAACTGTGAGAGACTCTGATCTTTTGATCAATACAATGATCCAAGACAATTCCAAAAGACTCATGATGAAAAATGCTAACCACCTCTAGAAAGAGAACTGATGAATTCTGAGTGCAGATTGAAGCATATTGTTTTTTCACTTTATTTTTCTTCTCTCTCTCTCTCTCAGCAACATGACTAATATAGAAATATGTTTTGCATGACTTCATGTTAAAAAACAAAATAAAATAAAAACAGCCAAGCAAACACAGAGGCGGGGAAACTATGCCCGAATGACTCAATACTGCATCCTTGCTGAATATATTTTCCTTGTCCTGAATATCCTTCCTTTGCTATGACTAAGTAAATCTTTTGTTAGCTATTGGATTTTCTATGAATGTCTCATTTAATTCCAGTTTTGAATCTGAATTACCTAGCCTACTTCACCCTCTGCTTAATAAACCCCCAATGACTATATCTATAATATCTAGAAATAAATATAAATTCTGTTTGCCATCTAAAGCTCTTTACAACTTGGCCCTTCCTGTCTTTCCAACCTTCTTATATGTGATTCTTCTTCATATACTCTTATGACTCACTTGTACTGGCCCACTTGTTCCTCATCAAGACACTCCATATCAAACCTTCATGTCTTTGCACCAGCGGACTCCGAGCCTGGAACACTTTCTTTCCTAGCTTCTGCCTCTTAAAATCCATTGCTTTCTTTTAAGACTCACCTTAAGTGCCCATCTTCTATAGCAGTCCTTTCCTCCTCTTCCAGATTCTCGTGCCTTCCCCCTTAAAACTACTTTCCATCTATTTTTTATACATCTTTTGTGTTTTAATTTTTGTACACATTGTCTCCTGAATTAGAATATAAGCTCCTTGAGGGCAGGGGCCGTTTTTTGTTTCTTTGTATCTTCAGTGCTTAGCAGTGCCTAGAACACAGTGCCCACCTAGGATCGTTTGATTGATTGAGAGCCCTAGTTGTACAAGGAGGCCATGTGGCTATCGTTTACCCTGCACTACCGGTGATGCCATTGTAGCCCAAGTGAGGCAGAGGAAGAGGAAGAGTTGAGACTGATCCTGGAATGATGACAGCCACTGCTGCTGTTCAGTTGTTTCAGTCACATCCAACTCTTTGTGACCCCATCTGGAGTTTTCTTGGCCAAGATACTGGAATAGTTTGCCATTTCCTTCCCTAATTCATTTTACAGAGAGGAAACAGGCAAACAGGGTTAAGTGACTTGCCCAGGGTCACACAACTAGTAAGTGTCTGAGGCCAGATTCGAACTCATGAAGATAAGTCTTCCTGACTCCAGGCCTGACACTCTATGCACTATGGCACCACCTGTCCGTGCCAGGCATCAGGGAACCAAAGTCAAGGATAACAGAAGAGAAGCCAGGACTATATTGACAAGGGATAAGATTGGTAGCTATTGTGAAGCATCCCAGCCAGAGGAGATAGAACAGGAAGTGGTATGAATCTCCAGAACTTTTTTGTTTCTCTAAGTGCTTGGTGAACTAACGTTGTTGACTTCAAAATGCCAGTCCCTTTCCTATTTCTTCTATTGCTTTTGGACAGAGAGCAGAGGGAAGAAGGATCAGAAGACAGATAACATATAATTAACAATTTCCTTACTGTGCTTCAGTAAAACATGTGGCCACAGTGAATTGTCTGGAACCTATGAATGAATTTAGCCCATCAGGAATGCAAAGGAGAGACTCCAAATTTGGGGATGGGAGCACAGCAGGGTTGAGATTTTCCTTTTATGGAAACTTTTGAATATGTCCCAGTTTATCCTCATGAATCAGGAGTGAGCTCTGGGAAATAATCGACATTGGACATTGGTATTGGAGGGTGAATAACTCAATCATGTTTATAATTAGCCAAGGCCCAGGACTTCCTGAGATTTTACTGTTGCTTTGATAGGTGATCAGATAGGTGGCACAGTAGATAGAGTGCCAGGCTGCAGTCAGGAAGAATCAATCATCTTCCTGAGTTCAAATCTGATCTCAGATATTTTGTCTCCTCTCCTTGCCTCACCCCCAACCAAAGAAGGCTACAATTAAGCATGGATACATACATACATACATACATACATACATTATATACATATACACACATACACATACACACATACACATATACATACATTTATATACATTTATATAAACATACACACACACATATGCTTATTTCCTCCTAACATCTGTTTTTGGGTTTGTTTGTTTTTTTGGCTAGGCAATGAGGTTAAGTGACTTGCCCAGGGTCACACAGCAAGTAAGTGTTATGTGTCTGAAGCTGGATTTGAACTCAGGTCCTCCTGAATCCAGGGCTGGTGCTCTATCCACCGCGCCACCTAGCTGCCACCTAACATCTGTTTCTCTGAAGGTGGATTGCATCTTTCTTCCTGCGTCCAAGTATTTCCATATTTTTCAAAATCAACCATAAATCAATCATTTCCTACACCACAGCGATATTCCTTTCTGTATTCAAACAGCATCTTCCTTCATAGGATCTTTGACATTAATTTGGGTGTTTATAATAGTCAGAATGACTTCATTGCTCAAAGTTGTTCTTAAAACAGTACTGCTGTTATTGTATACAATATTCTCTTGGTTCTGCTCATTTTTTTCTTTGAGACCTCTTGCTCTAAGCTAAGGTATTCGGTTCCCAGCAGGAGAACTCTTTGTATTTTCTGTCATCTTCTAGTCTGTATAACTTCTAATTTGCTTGCTATTTGCTTTAATAAATGAGTTTACTCACTATTAACTATTTGTGATGGTCTTTTGTGTAACCAGTGTTTGGTGGGAAGTAGTTAAGCACACATAGGAGAAAAATACCACATTGCCCTCTGGGAAGAATCCCCTGATGATTAAGGAGGAAGAGCAGAGAAGAACTCTTGGCCAGAAGGAGCAGAAGAGGAATGACCTACAGTAATTCTATTTTAAACACCTTAAATCCTTACCTAGAAGTTAAAATCATAAGAGGGTCTGGCTTTGTGTATACAACGATTAGTATACTATCACAGTCAGACAGGTCCTTAATAAAAGTTCTTGTTGATTATCTGAGACCAAAATGAGAAACCTAACTCAATTTTCTTTGCCTCTTTTTGTATCCTCAGTACTTAGTATGGGGCCTTAGTATGGTGCTTAATAAATATTGACAGATGGATGGATGGATGGATGGATGGATGGATGGGTGGGTAGTACAAGGGAAAGAATACAAAAATGAAACCAGAAGACATTTCCAAGTTCTGTTACTTTGTTATCTTAAGGAAACTACTGAGCTTTCAGGGACCTTCATCTTCTAATTTGTAACATAAAATAGTTAATACCTGTCCTGGCTAACTCACTAGGCTGTGGTCAGGATCAAATAAGAAGATGAAAGTGACAGCTTCGGGGGCAGCTAGGTGGCACAGTGGATCAAGCACCGGCTCTGAAGTCAGGAGTACCTGAGTTCAAATCCGACCTCAGACCAAACACTTGTCACTTACTAGTTGTGTGACCTTGGGCAGGTCACTTAACCTCAGTTGTCTAAAAAAAAAAAGAAAGAAAGTGAACGCTTTGTAAACCCATACCACAACAAAGAAAAAATATGACTTCTATATTATTGATATTTGGTTGCTTCCCAGCAACCTTCCTCAGCTGCCAGTGGAAAACAAGGTCCAGTCAATAATAACGGGATTCGTAATTGCTGATATTTACACAGGGCTTGAAAATTTGCCTCTCGCCTCGATAAGCAGCTAGGATCCAGAACTCCACCTACTTCATCTGCCCTTCTGACTCCTCGGCCCATCCCTCTCTATCTTCTTACTTGAGGAATAATAAGCAAACCAATATTGCCATTGTTACTGCATGGGGTGTGCCCATCTACCATCCAATTTATTACCAGGAGTGTGCTGGAACCAGCTCCAGCTGACTCATGAAAGCTGTCCCAAAGCTCACTGGAATGGAACTCTCTTCTTATTGATAGAGATGAAGGTCCTGCCCTCAGTGAGGGGAGGGGTGGACTTGCTGAGGACAGAGAGCTTCAGTTCTCAGCCACTTTCCTCTGCGAGTTGACTCTGTTACATACACAAATGGTCTTCCGCGTAGCCTCTGTTTGAATACCTCCATCACCTTTTTTTTTTTTGTTGGGGTTAAGTGACTTGCCCAGGGTCACACAGCTAAGTGTCAAGTGTTTGGTCTGAGGCCGGATTGGAACTCAGGCCCTCCTGACTTCAGGGCCGGTGCTGTATTCACTGCACCACCTAGCTGCCCTACCTCCATCACTTTTTGAGGAAGCCCATACCACTCTTGATATTGTTGTTCAGTTGTTTCAGTAGTCTGACTCTTCATGACCCCATTTAGGGTTTTCTTGGCTAAGATACTAGAACAGTTTGCCATTTCCTTCCCTAGCTCATTTTAGAGATGAGGAAACTGAGGCAAACAGGGTTAAGTGACTTGCCCAGGGTCACATAGCTAATAAGTGTCTGAGACCAGATTTGAACTCAGGAACATGAACCTTCTTGAATACAGCTCCAGCACTCTCTCCACTGAGCCACGTTGCTGCCCATACCACTCTTGGACAGCTTTAATTGTTAAGAAGCTTTTTTGATATCTAGCCTAAATGTCAGTGCCATCAATCAGTCAGTCAGTAAGTATTTATTATGTGCCTGTCATGTTCCAGGCACTGTGCTAAATGCTGGAAATACAAAGAAAGGCAAAAGACAGCCCCTGCCCTCAAAAGCCTCATAATCTAATCCTTACTTTGTCTCTACCCTACTCTACCCTCCCTTTCTATCGTGCCCTTTGGAATCCTCATTTTGTAATTGGGAACCCCCATTCAACTGCCCTTCATATTAGATTTGTGACACTCTCCCCCCCCAAAAAAAATACTTTATACATATTTTTTATTTAATTTCCTATGTACATATTGTTTCCCCTCATTAAAATGTAAGCTCCTTGAGGGCAGGAAATAATTAATTTTTCCCTTTATCTATCTACATCTGCATATTCTAACCCCAGTCCCTAGCATAGTGCATGGCACATGTATGAGCTTAGTAGATGCTTGTGAAATTAAAATTAAATTAAATTAAATCAACATAGAACCTTTGGCTAATAGCACCATCCATGAGATCAGGAGAGTTCCAGCAGGTGGGAGGGCAACACAGTCTACTTAAGTGTGGACTGAGCGCCCTCTGGTGAGCACTGGGAGGTATTTAAGCCACTGGGAAAGCCTGTGCACTCACACAGAGTCCTCTGAAATAGCCACTGGTTGGCGACAACTACATTCCCTGCCTACATCCCTATAAGCAGTGGATAGAGGGCTGGGCCTACAGTCTGGAAGACTTGAACTCACATTCAGCCTCAGATACTGACTGTATGATCTTGGGCAAGTCATTTAAACTATTTGCCTCAATTTCCTCAACTATGAAATGAGGGAAATAATAGCACCATGAGGTTAGATGGCAGGTCTCCTAATGCCAATGGATAATTTCTATTTAGGTCCAGGGTTGTTGGGAGGAGAAAATGAGACTGTTTTGTAAAGCACTTAGAACAGAACAGTGCCTGGGACAGAGTAGGTGCTATATATATATATGCTAGCTATCATTATTATTATCTGGTTCTGTAGTTTACTGGAAATAGGGGAACTCGTTAGATGTAGATGAATATTGCTTTGGAACCAATATGAAGAGTATTCCTAAAACCCATACCACTGGGCACCTGGAGTTTCTTCAGCTTAAATGGGGATATAGGGACAGCTAGGTGGTGCAGCGGATAGAGCACCAGCCCTGAAATCAGGAAGACCTGAGTTCAAATCCAACCTCAGACCAATCACTTGACACTTCCTAGCTGTGTGACCCTGGGTAAGTCACTTAACCCCAATTGCCTAAAAAGACATATAAATAAATAAATACAATGGGGATAATAATCCTTCAGTGGCTGAGGGTTAGAAAGGTGCCATGATTTGCTCCCCAATTGTACAGTCAAGATTTGAACACATACCCTCCAACTTCTACTCTACCACACACACAGTTACTTTGGATCAGTTAGGGGAGATGGTTGTCAGAAGGCTGGACATAAGAGGAAATTATTTTGGTCATAGCACCAGGAAGTTTGCTCAATCAAAGGGTGGAAACGTTGGTTGTCAATCTAAATAGGCGTAGGGCATAACAACCCTGCTTTGAGTCCTTTGAAATATATAAAAACAGTGATTTTTGGTGATCTGTGATTTCACTGGTATATAGAACCTGGGGTAAAGAAACTCCCTCCATCAATGAAGATAGTCTTAGGGAGGTCACCTTAGGGAACTGAGAGTTTCAGCAAATTTACAGAGGCTCATGCAGCCAAGCCTCGAACCCAACAGAAGTCCAGTACTTTATTGTTAGGCCAGGCTGCCCAACAACAGACATTTACATTTATTTGGTGCTTTCAAGTCAATGAGCACTTTCTCCAGGAAAGCCCTATAACCCAGTCTCAGAGGGTTAAGTGACTTTCTAGTTAGTGTTGGAGCCGGAAGAATTCAAGCCCAGGTGTTTTCCCTGGCTCTTCACCATACACCAGGCTCCTTCTGCTCTGCCCTACCATGTCAACACACACGTTCACCTCATGTATAGACACTGTGCTGTTCTTACAATTTCTTTGCTTATGGGGTGTGTCTATAGTGGTTGAGGGGGGAGGGGGAGGAGTTGGTTTGGACACCCCTGATGAAATGATTTTTCCCTCAGTTCAGAATCACAGAAAGGAGACAGGTAATAGAGACAACAACATGTTAAGAATGCCTTAAAGGAAGGACAGCTGGGTGGTGCAGTGGATAGAGTACTGGCCTGGAGTCAGGAGGACCCGAGTTTAAATCTGATCTCAGATGCTCACTGTCTGGGCAAGTCACTTAACCCCAACTGCCTCCCCCTCCTCAAAAATGCCTTAAAGGCAGTGCAAAGAGTTTTCACTTTGTTATTTCCAAAATTCTCAAGAGACCAACTTGCCACTGGGGCTAGGGGAAAAGGGAATGGAATAAGTATTTATATAGTCATGCATTGTGCTTAAGTGCTTTTTACAAATGTCTCATGTCATCCTCACACAAACCTTGCAAGGTGGGTGTATTATCTTCATTTCACATTTAGGAAACCGAGGTGAACAGTGACTTGCCCAGGGTCACACAGCTCCTAAGTATTTAAGGCTGAATTTGAACTCAGGTCTTCTTGACTCTAGGATTAGCATTCTATGCACTGCCTGGATACATTGGATGGCCAAAGATGAACCATGTCCCTGATGGCCTTTAAAAAGCAAGCTTAATAGATCTAGAGATAGTCAACTCCAGGGAAGCTCTGGAGTGTGTCCATTGGCAGCTGAGAAGAGAACTAATTATGGAATAACTGAGGGGCAGCTAGGTGGCGCAGTGGATAGAGCACCGGCCCTGGATTCAGGAGGACCTGAGTTCAAATCTGGCCTTAGACACATAACACTTACTAGCTGTGTGACCCTGGGCAAATCACTTAACCCCACTGCCTAGCCAAAAAAAGCAAAAACAAACAAACAAGAAATCCAGTCCTGGCCACTGGGAGTTGACCTGAAGAAAGGAATAAGTCCAGAAAACTCAGCTGAGTACCACCAAGTCCAGCAACACAAGGATATCATGAAAAGAAAAGGGACCTAGGGCTCTGAGATGTCAGAGGTGGGAGTTGCATCAGCCACTTATGTTGCCTACGCCTCTCTTCTTGTGTACTCCATGCTCCCTCTGCACGCTGACCCCATGTATTGTCTGTGTAGAGTCGTGTGCACAGAGGGCACCCTGAGTTTATCTTAGCGGTGTTTCACTATTATTGTTTAAGCTATGCCATCTTAGTAAATGTCCTTGTTTAGAGATAATTCGATCTACTGGGTGATTATTAGGAAAATGCACTGGTAGGGGCTCGTGGACTATAGCTTTAGGAGTGCACATCTAGAGAATGCTTTGAAAGTTGAGGTAGTCACCCTTTTGGAAAACGAAAATGGGGGAGAATAGTTCTTAGAGGGGAGAACTACATGTAATGCTAATAATAGCTATAGGGCTTTAAGGTTAACAAAGCACTTCATATACATTAGCTCAAGTGAGTCTCACAATGGCCTTGTCAGGTAAGTGCTACGGGTAGTATTATAGTACCCATACTATAATATGGTATGTATGTGTGTATATATATGTGTATATCTATATCTATATCTATCTATCTATATACATATACACATACACCATATAATATAACATAGTACCCATAACAGTACCTGGCACATAGGTGATTAAAAAATGCTTGTGGACTGTCTGATGGTATCCTCATTTAAGAGATGAGAAAATAGGTTTAAAGTTAAGTGACTTGTTCAGCTTTCCACAGAATCAACTAGTTGGCATAGTGAATAAAGCGATGGGCTTAATAGCTGAATTATGCTGGTGAGTTGGCTTAGCCTTCATTTACTCATCTTTAAGATGGGGGATAATAATAATAATAATACTTACCTCCCAGGGTTAATGTAAGGATAAAGGGAGATGTAAATCGTTTTCCAAACCTTAAAGCTCTATATAAATGTTGTCTATTTTTATCATTACTATTATTGAAGCAAGATTCAAATCCAATCTTTCCTCACTCTGCTCTGCATTTTCTCTTTATGTACATATGCACATATAAAATTATTATTATAATTATATATATATATTTATATATGCTTTTTCTTTATAGCTAAACATAATCTAATCATTCCCATACCCATCTGACTCCCTTTAGATTACAAGTTCCTTGGAGAAAGAGTAATCCTCACAAAGGTTGGCACCAAGTGCCACCACGGAGGCTCCTTCACCATTGTTTGACACTGATGGCGAACCACAAAACTAGCCCAGGAGACGGCTATTGGTTCTCAACAAAGACATGGGCTGTACTAGGTAGGAACTGGGGGGCTTTGGTTAACAGGCTATGACATCAAATTTCTGTGTGTGTGTGTGTGTGTGTGTGTGTGTGTATACACATGTGGGCAGGTAAGTGGCAGTGGATAAAGTACCAGGCCTAGAATTAGGAAGACCCAAGTTCAAATCCAGCCTCAGACACTTAGTCATAAAATGAGTTTGAGAAAGAAATGGCAAACCACTCTAGTATCTTTGGCAAGAAACATTACCCTCACCCCCTAAAAAAGTGTAAAGAAGAGTCAGATATGACTGAAAACAACTAAACAACTTGTACATATGTGCATATAGATATGCATGGTATACACACATATACACACATGTGAAAGAGTACACACAATAAGAAGGCATTGATTTTTTTCCTTAGTGCGGCAATTGGGGTTAAGTGACTTGCCCAGAGTCACACAACTAGTAAGTGTTATGTGTCTGAGGCCACATTTGAACTCAGGTCCTCCTGACTCCAGGGCCGGTGCTCTATCCACTACGCCACCTAGCTGCCCCCAAGTCTCACCCTTTTGACAAAAGTGACTGTCCTTGAGGGTGATGATTTAGGGATTTACCCCAATCCCATTTCTCCAAATACTTTACATAATAGTTTTGTCCCAGATAGGCCAAAGCTACTCCTATTCACTTCCCCATTGTAATAATGCACGTCTTTATATAATGTTTTATAGCTCACAAAGGCTTCCCAAACAACTCTCAACCTAAGTAGAAAATTACTATCCATTAGCACTAGGAGCCTTGGTATCTACCTTTATCTTGCTGCTCTCCTAGTGTTCTGGGCTGGCTGCTCAGGTCTGACTCGGGCCAGTCCCCCAGTAATTTAGGTTTCCACACTGGAACCAAATGAGACAGTCGTAGGTCAGTCAACAGTTAAGAGAAAAGTCAGAATTTACCCTAGCCTTGGTTTCTATATCTAGAAATACACGGTGTAGTGGAAAGAGACCTGGAATTCAAGTATGACCTTGTGTAAATTATTTGACCATTCCAGGGCTCTGTTCCCTCATCTGTCAAATGAGAAGCTTGAACCTTGTGAGTGTAAGGACCCTTGAAGCCCTGAATCTACAAAGTCAAGAATGTTAGGAATTAGAAGTGGGGGGGAAAAGACTTAGGAGTATAGAAATTTAGAGCTGGAAGAAACCTTAGTAATCATCTAGGGAGGCAGCATGCTACAGAGTACTGACTTTGGAGTAAGAGGACCTGTGTTTAAATGGGCAAGTCACAACTTCCCTGGGCCTCAGTCTCCTCATCTATAAAATGAGTGGGTTAGACTCGATGGCTTGAATTCCATTCCAGATCTATGAACGCCCAATGTAGCCCAACACCATTATTTTACAAATGAGAATATTGAGGCCCAAAGGGCTGAACCAACTTGCCTAGGGTCTCCTGGTTTCTAAACCAACACTCGGATTCACATTCCTGGGGATTTTTCCCTCCCAAAGTCTTGGGAGCAGCCCTACATGATGACATACATTTTGACAGAATGGAACTGATTGGAAATTTTTTTCTTCCTGCCACCTTCTTCTTACTAAGGACAGTCTGATGCTTCATAAGCCCTACAGCTAAAGAAATATTTCATGGGTCATCTTGGTCAAGTGGGACATCTGAATAGAAACATAAAAAGCCCGAGAAAACCCATGGAGTCTCTCAAGAGACTTGTCTTCCATACTACCTTCTCCTTACCAGGCCAAAGTTTCAACAGTTCAAGGCTTGACTCTATGCTCTCTAGCACTTGCCCTAGTCATAGAATATCTGAAGTTTTTATGCCTCTTTTTTACACTAGCTCTTTCCAGATATCCCACCAACCCCCATAGATGGTATTCCCTTGTACAAAAAAGAAAAAAAAAAGTTAAGCAAAACTGACGACACATAGATATCATACCTACGTACCTATTCAACATTCCACACCTGTGGTTCCGCATCTCTCTACTGATAGGAGGGAACCTGTTATCACCTATCGCTCAAGGACCAAATTCAGGAGGTGTATTTCATCTGAGTTTAGCTGGTAGCGTTTTCACAAACATTAGTGTTCTCCTAGTACCGCCTTCAGTGTCATGGAACACAGGGTCAGAAGAGACCTTGAGAGCAACTCCTGGCCCTCCAGAGACAGCCAGAGACAATGGCAGAAAACTCCAAAAGTTTTCACCCAGGTCAGAATGGCACCTTATCGGGCAGGGGGCGTAGCTCACTTGGGAACTTCTACCCAGAGCTGAAAAATTGGGGAGAAGAAACCACAAAGAGCAGACAAAACAGAGAATGTTTCTAGCCACCTCCCAGCCAGGGCAAGGATGTATGAACAGACAGAAACACAGACATTAGGATAATAAACACTCCAGTCCTTTATTCCAAAAAGACCAGGCCACAGTGTTTAGACATGGTTTGCTCTGTTTTAAAACAGCTACAAGAATAGAGTCTTCCCCCAGGGGGTTTAGGGGATAAGACCCTATGCCCTCGGCCCTTAGGGGGTCCCAGCTCCCTCAGGGACTCAGCCGACAGTACATTTCTAAAAATCCATATTCATTTAAATGTAAAACCCTACAGGATTTTTAAAAAGTACCAAATAAATCATTGGGTCAGTCCAGCAAAGAGGTAATAAGGTATTTTTTTAAAAAAAACTTTTTCACCCAGAGGCAGTTAAAATTTATAATTTAAAACTCATCCCACTACAAAAGGAGGGGGGAGGGGGAAGAGAGTAAAAACTGTGCAAACATTGACAAAAGGGACTAAGACAGACAAGGAGTTGGGGAAGGGGTCATCCTGTCCATTCGGGATGTCTCTGGATTCCAACCTTCCCCCCCACCAAAGGGGGTAAGGGGGGGGGGATGGTGGTTGTTGGAGAAGCCGGAGAAGCAGCAGAGGTGCAGGCCAGGGGGGTACTCCTGTCTAACCCTGGACGGGCCCCACCCAGACCTCCACTAGGGTCAGCACCCTCCATGGTAGGCCCTTCAGTAGTGTTGTGGCACTGGAGTCTTCGAGGCAGCCTCTGCATCGGCAATCATCACTCTACTGGAGAAAGAAAAAGAACGGGTAGCTGGGTATCTTCACGGGGTAAGAGTCGTCCTCAGAGCATCCCAGCCAAAGAGGTGTCTAGAAGGACCCAGGCAGGTCAGGGAGGCAGGGGAAGGAGGGAAACGGGTAGAAAAACACCTAAGTGTTCAGGGGAGGCTGGACTCCCTCAGTGAGGGAGTTTTTGAGTGTAGTACAGAACAAATCCTGAGCTATAAGCATCTCTGAAAGCAGCCTTGGCATAAGAGACTGGGAGCCAGTGTGTGTGGGGTGTGTGTTTTCACCTGTCCCTCCTGGGGTTTTTACGGGTGGGGTTTTCCATGAGCAGAGCACTTAGGGAGATGGAACAGAGAAATTCCTGTTCTCTGGGGCCCTGGGCACTCCCCTGTACCTCCCAGGACGCCTGGATGCCTGTCTGAGGTGCGGTCCTTCTGATTAGACTCGGGGCTCCCAGAAAAAGCCTATATGTATGGATAGCCCATGGCGGCAGAGAGAGCAGAGGAGCCCCTGCCTAGGACCCTCCAAAGTCACCTACCTCCACCATTATTGTGTCTACGTCCCACTGCAACTTGCTGGGAATACCACTCCCCATAACTCCTGCAAAGAGAAAACTGTCACTGCCTAGCTGGGACCTAGAGAGGTTAAGTAGCATTCCATTCAATTTAATAAAATATCTGCACAGAAGAAGACTGTGTAGGTCCTCCAGTACTATTCTATGTGCTACGGGAGATACCGGGAACTAGACACATTATATAAAAATGGCACCCTGGGGGCAGCTAGGTGGCGCAGTGGATAGAGCACTGCCCCTGGAGTCTGGAGGACCCGAGTTCAAATCTGGCCTCAGATACATGATACTCACTAGCTGTGTGACCCTGGGCAAGTCACTTAACCCTGACTGCCTTGCCAAAAAAAAAAAGGCATCCTGTAAAATGCAGGAAAAAATACCCCAGGTTTACTGGGACAATGTCTTCTCTAGCTATAGGGGAGTCACACTGCTGAGTGAATCCTGGTTCTGTCTTTTTTTTTTTAAGAGGGTAGAGGGGAGAACATTTACCCTCTGTCACCTTCCAAAGTGCTCTGGATCTCCTTCAGGACTCCTGCAAAGAGAATTAATTCACAAGCATTTACGTATACCAGGCATCATGCCAGCTGCTGGGAATACAAAGGTAAAGAATGAAGCTCCCTACCAAGTACTACTATATAGTCTGCTTGAAAAGTCTCACTGCAGTTTCAAACTACTAAAGCTTAAATATAGTAATATATAAATACAAAGCCCTGCATCAGCATATAAAGAGTACATGCAAAGCAATGAGCTGCAAGGTAGTTGGGAGGGAGGGCAGGGCAGTTGTGTGGTGGTGGCAGGAGAAAGGAAATCAGGAACAGACAGTGGGATTTGAGCTGTGCTATCAAGGAAGAGAGGGATGCTTTGAGGCAGACACTGCCCCACCCCAGAGGTCTGGGAGGAGCTGGGATGCGTTGCCTTATACCCAAATATCTTACAAATGGTGACAGTCACACTTTACATGTACTGCGGGATGGGAGTGGGTAGGGGAAGGAGGGGGAAAGTGGGTCTGGTGATATTTCAGACATCATCACATGCCCCATCTTCCTTTTCCTTCCCATGAACTCAGGATACTGCCCGTAAGGTGAGGGTTCCTAGGACAAGCCTTTTTTGGACCTCAGGGAAATCATTCACTAAGTCTCTTCTCTGCTCTCAGGTTTCTCACTAGGATGAGGTGAAATACTCATCTCCATTTCTTCCCCAGTTCAGATCCTCTCAAACTTCCCACTTACTCTCATCATTGAGTAGGGCCCGTTCCATCAATGGTTCCTGACTCCTCCCTGCAAGGAAGAGGAGCCCACAGACCCACTGAATCCTAACCCTGGTTCCTCTGGAACTCTTCCCCACGTTATCCCAACCCTGGCACCAGGGGAGTGTTCTAAGGCTGTGGTTTGCAAAGTGCGGTCCGGGGATCCCTGTGGGGTCCTCAAGACCCTTTCACAGGATCCCCCAAGTCAAAACCATTTTTGTAATAATACTAAGACATTTAAATATCTAATATGGTAGATAGCTATAAATCCACATAAACAAAAGCTCTTTGGAGAGTCCTCAACAGCTTTGGGTCAGCCTGCATCACTCTCCAGTGAGGACAACTGGGAAATACTTAACAAAATAAATAAATGCAACAGAACACAGACAATACTAACATCAACATGCAGCCCACAGGGATCGGTTTGGTGCTCCCTCCACTCTCTTCTGATTGAGTTTGACACCAAGTTCTAAGGAATGCCACCTTTCCACTCCCAGCCCAGACAGGCATGAAGGGTACGGCTCATTTGAGATGACAAACGTTTGTAAAGGGAGCAACTTCTTTATCATCAAGACCCCATCCCCACGTGCTCTCAACATTTCCTATTTATCCCCATTCTCATGAAGCTTCTGCCCCACCCTAGAGGCTCCTTCAACATACCCACGGTCTACAGGTAGGTCTACTCACCGCCTCCATCTCCCGAGTTCTCCGAGCTCCTGCAGGGAGGACACAGTGAGGTTTTCTAACTTCTGCTCAAGGTGGTCCACCCAGCCCCCAGCATCCCAATTCCTGCTGCTTTCTGGCCGCTGGGGTGGATGGGGGGGTTCTTCCCTCTGCTTGCGGACCACAGCTCCCTTACTCACCTGGCTTTGCTTGAGCCCTTCTTGACGCCTGAGCCATTGAGGGTCGAGCAGTGGTTCTTGGTTTCTGCTGTGTCCACTAAACACCGAGGCTCAACCAGCCACTTTGTGGAGAGAGAGAACCTCTCAAACTCAGAGGGTGAGATCAGGTAGAAGCCTGAAGGATAAGTAAAGGGATAAAGAGAGGACAAGGTGTGAATCTAGCAGGAAATCCGGAGGGGAAAGTGAGCAGCAGCCCCTCAGATCACAAGCCTGTCTTCCTTGACAGCCCCTCCAGTACATCTCCTACCCTGCCTCCATCCAGCCTCTATCTGGGCACCCACTACTATCCTGAGCATTGCTGAGGGTTATAACCCGTGCATCAACAGGCAGAACAACGTCTTAGGAAGACTCACAAAGGTGCTCAGCCTTCTGCCCCCACCCCTACTCAAAGGACAAGACAGGTCCAGGGCACAAGGCACGGAAGTGACAGGGAAGGCCGGCCTGGTCTGGGTTCAGGGGCCCCAAGGCCATCGTACCTTGGCCGTATTTGGTGAAGACACAGGAAGCAATACCACTGACGTCTTCCTTGCGGATGCAGCCGTATCGTACCTGGGGCTTGAGGAAGGGCAGGGAGACTACCTGGACGTCACCCAGATTCGTGAGGACGGTTAGGTGGTGTTCCCCATAGTCCTCCGCCTTGCAGCTGCCAAAGTGGGCCACGCCGACCCGCCGTACCCGTGAGCCCTCCAACGCGGTGAGTTTGAGTTTCAGCTTTGCACTGACCTTGGGCAGAGTGAACACCTAGAGGGGGATGGGGTGGGAGGAAAGGGGGAACACAACATGATTTATTGCCCAAGCTCCCCTCTCTGGGAGGCCCCGTCCTTCCAAGGTTATCCCTCATGAATCTCCCAGCTGAGACTTCAGACAAACAGCAGTCTTCAGTCCACCCTCCCCCACCATTCTCCGTCTCTTATGTACTAGCTTGTACACATGCCAATCATATCTCCCAGAGGGGATTTCTTCCTCATTCCTCTCTACTGAAGCCTGTCACTTCCTTCATCTAGGTTCTGCAGAAAAATTAACTCCAGGAAGCCTTCGCTGGTGACTTGGTTGTGAACACTCTTCGTTCCATCCTAATACTTCTCCTCAATGTCATATATCCTATCTCTCCCTGGGATTGGGGCGCACACCTTCTCTTTCTTCTAAATACCCAAGATACCCCTACAGAGCCCTACACGTGGTGACCCACTGCTGATGGACTCCCACATGAAACGGGACTTGGGTCCATTCCCAAAGCCCCAGTGTGAGCCCACCCTACATAGTAGGCCTGGTCTGCTTCTAGGCTACGTTAATGGAAGGGAGATTTTTAAGCCCTGGTAGCAGCCCCTACGACCAGGAACACTCGGTCAGTGATCATTTACTAAGCATTTTCTATATGCCAGACCCAGTGCTAAATGCTAGAGATATAAAGAAAGGCAAAAGAGTTAGCAGAGAGGTTTCCACTAGTCTCAAGATCAGGAAGTGGCCCCTGCTTGCCAATCACCTTGAATTGCTCTTCAGATACAACAAGGAGCTGGTGGCTGCCCTGCATGTCCGGGCTCTTTGAGAGGTCGTGGGCTGCCTCCAGGGGTTCAGGGAGGGGCATGCCTCGCCCATCCAGGACCAGGATGCCTATCACGGGGGCACGGTGCATCAGTTGGATCTCCTTGGCTATAAGGAGAGAAGGTGGAGCAGTGGTGAGGTGGGAGCATACCCCTTGGTCAGCTTCAAGGATTCCCGGTTTTATGCCATGGGAGAGAGTCTGGTCTCCCCCACCCACAAGGCCAGGCCCTCCCATCCATCACTCACCCTGTTCAGCTCTGATTGGTTCTTCCATTCTCCTATCAGGAGGTGGGACACGCAAGGAAAAGGCATAGACTGTGCCACCATTGGTGCCCACCCACAGGGAAGGGCAGTGGTAAGAATCTGTGAAGGTAAAAAGGGTCCTGAGCCACTCATCTCCCTGGAATTGGGGTAGACTGTCCCAGTACATCCACTTTCTAGGTAGCCCAGAAGACCCAAGACTAACCTAGCCAGGAACAGCAAGCCATTGTGGACCCAAGAGACTACTTCTATTGGGTCCTCTCCCCTTCCCCCCATCCCAGATACACAGGGTTCACACGTGGGCTCACATGCTTCATCCTAGAATGTAGGATTGACGGAGGCAGAGTATTATCTTAATACCAGATGAGGAAACTGAGGCACAGAAAAGTCCACTGCCCAGCATTATACACATAACAAATAGAAGAATGAAGACTCAAAACCAGGTACTCTGACTCTAGGCATTCTGAACATGGTAGAAAGGAGGGCAAGGGACAGATCAAAGAATTCTCTAGGGCTCTCTATGTGTTGCTGTATCAGGGCAAAAATAATGCTGAGCCAGCCAGAGGTTATCCACCTCCACCCCACGTCCCCCACTCTTCCCTCCCCCCCCCAACTAGACTGAACAGAGGCTGCTCACTGTCCCGAAGGTAGGTGTCAGCGAAGTAGAGGGTCCGGACAAAGCCAGTGAATGAGTCCTCCGCTGACCTGGCCTCAATCTTCCTCTGCACCGGGGCCAGCTCCATGTTTTGTAAGCCTACTCGATCTGCCCTGGCATTGGGCTCCTGCAACTAAGCCAGAGAAGGGTTTGGGGATGGGGTGGATGGTAGAGGAATAAAGTAAGTAAGGTATGAGACACAGAAGGGAGAGGAGGAAAGGAGGGGTTTGTAAAGCAATACCACTATTGGTGGTACCACCATGCCCCAAAGAGATCAAAGAGGGGAAAAGGACCCATGTGTGCAAAAATACTGACAGCAACTAGAAACTAAGGGAGTGCCACCTGTTGGGGAATGGCTAAATGTTATATGCATGTAATGCAAGACAATGTGCCAGAAGAAATGACAAAATGGACATGTTCAGAGGAAACTGGAAAGACCTCTATGAGGCTAGCAAAAGGAAATGAGCAGAAAGTAGAAGCACGATGCCAGCAAGGAGCCTGAGAAGAGCAACTCTGAAAGACGTAAGCACTCTAATCAATGCAAATGAGAAATCATGAGTCCAGAGGACTGAAGATGACCCACTAGGCCAACAAGGGAATTTGTTTTGCTCAATTATGTAGATTTGTATTATTTAGAAGTGGGGGAAGTATAAGGGAGTGATGCCCCCTCTCACTAGTGTCAAGGTGCCTGTTCTTAGAAGGGAGATCCTAACCCAAAGCCAGCTACCCTTTTCTGGACCTACGACCATTTTTCAGAGTGTGAGGCACCCTTTTTGCCTCCTGGCCACAAGGCAGCCAAGGTACCCAGGGAAAGGGAAAGAAGAACCTATTATAATGATGGCAGTTTGCTTCCTGGGAGCCATCTCAGGCCAAGAAGAAAGAAGAAATTAACTTCTCCTCTCTCCGGGCTTACCTCCCCTGAGTTGCCAGCCATGCGCCGCTTGCGACCGGATGCCCTGCTCCGGCTCATTCTTCGGAATGACTGCCGTAAGGATTTCTTCAGAGACTTTACACGGGACAGGGGGCCCTCCATGGCTAGTTGGTCACTAGGGTGCAGTGTACATCTAGGGATGGCCAGACACAGGAGGTCAGAGGCCCTCAAGTAGAGGCCTGAATATCCAGGCAGCTATAACATGAGCTCCCAGCAGATTGAAAGGGAGTAAAGTACATATACTCATCTCTCCTTTCTTCCTTCCTTCTCTTAAAGGTGAGACGGAACTATTGAGGTGACAAGATATGGACAAGAGACCTCACCTCTACCTGCTGGCACCCCTAGTTTCCTTTAAGACTCAGCTCAAAGCCTACCTTCTTGGGGGGGGTCCTTTCTTATTCTCCCCACCTGTCAGTGCCTTCCTTCTGAGACTGTTATATATCTTGCATGTACATAGTTACTTACCTGTTGTCTTCTCCATTAGAATGTGTGCTTCTTGAAGGCAGGGACTAATTTTTTAAAACTATATTTTGTATTTATCACAGTGCCCAGGGCTTAATGAGCCCTTAATAAATATCTGATATCTGATTAAGGAATGACTGTCTTCTGCCTGAGCTGTCTCCCAGATCCTTCCACATCTCAACCCTTCTCCCCAAGGGAGGTACCACTCACTTGACAAAAACCTGTCTCTTCTGCTGGTGATCGAAAAGCCCAAAGCCATGACTTGTTCCAAAGGCCACAAGCTTCCACTCCGAGTGCAGGGCCAGCGAGGTGACCACCGCCGGGGGCTGGCACTGTACTAGGATGAAAGGCTGGAAGCCCGACTCAAAGCAGATGGGCCCCTGCCGAGCCCGAAGCCTCTCATGCCCCTTCCATCGATAGCCTTCTTGGTCCTGCAACAGGTTAGCTTCTATGTGGTCTACCACCTGTTCTGCCTCCTCGTCATTCAACTCCAGCACGAGCACCTGCGGGGCAGAGGGAAGGTACAGAGGGGCTGAGCCGGTAACTACCTGAGGCAGAAGGGCCCAGGGTCCAGCACCTACCACGTGAGCTGTGGCCCACGGACGAGACGCTGCAGCGTACAGCCAGGGCCGCTGATTGATGGGAGGTAGGAGGGGCAGGGGTGCAAGTTTAGCTGGAGCAGAACTCACCCTGCCCTCCCTCTGCTCGGGCCCTAGGTCTCTTACCTGCCCTGCAGTCCCCGCCACTGCCAAGTAACCACTATATTTGCAAAGGAAGATCTTCTGAATCCCCAGTCGTGGGTCATCACTGTAGGGATCGAAAGAGCCAACCTGACCAGGTTGGAAGGAAAAAGTGAGACCTTCCAAATCACCTGTGAAAACACAAGTCTTCCCCAATGCTCGCAGTCCTGCCCATTCCTAAAGGAGCACTTACCTTCCTCAGCGGGGGCCACTCATCCTCTCCCACAGCATTGAGGTTGTCGTTGGGGTCAGTGTCAGTGAGGAACACACGGACTGTGCTTAGCTTATAGAGCAGGCGTAGGCAGACGCCCGAGGCATCCCAGAACCTCACTGTGCCATCCTCATGTCTGTGGCCAGAGTAAGCAGTGATGAAAGGGGGAAAGCATGTGAGCTTAGGTACACATAGGGATATGATGGAGTAGCGTGGGGACACACTATGGGGAAATGAGTGGAGTGACTCAGCACACCTGCCCTGCGTGAGATGGATTTATCACAATCACTTACCCAGTGAGCAGCAGGTCCCTCTGAGGCGGATCTGGGGCCAAACTGGTACCCCCATCAATGGGCCACACCTGAAAAATACATGACCAGACCTCAAAAACTTAGCCCATAAAGTCTGGAAATGCTAAAGAGGGGAAGGCCAGTTTTGATATGGGTTTAATCTTACTGATATAACTATCCCCCAGTTTTGACTTTTAGATGAATGTGTGTCATTGAATGCAGGCACTTTCAGGCGGTAAACATACCATGGTAGAGTAGTGAGAATTCTGTTTGTTTCCAGCTGCAATGATCCTCTCCCACAGCTTCAGGGAGATGCTAGAGACGTGGTGGGAGCAGGTAATGGCAGAACAGTGGAGGGATGCTAGGTATGGGGCTTGGATGGCTGGCCAGCCTGCTGTCTTCAAGTCAATCACCACCAACTCCTCTTCTGCCAACACCACCATAGCATAAGGCTCATCAAAGTCTGGGGAGAAAGGATAGGACCAGACTCAGCAGTTTCAAGGTCCCTGCTCTGGGCTCTGCCAGAGCAGGGAAAACTACTATTTGTCCTAGCCCACTAGGAGGCAGTCTCATCTCTCCAAATCTAGGTTACCATTCCATAATCCAGACATGACCCTAGCAATATTCCCCAGAAAGTTGTACACATACATGGTTACCCATGACCAAAATTTCTCTGCCCACAGATTCTGACGACCACGCACAGCTAACTTGGGGCCTTGCTATTGCAAAGTAAGGACCCTTATGTTGGGTAAGCCCTAACTGAAAATCAGATCACAGAGATGCCCTCTACCCAGTCTCACGTCAGGCTTTCCAGGGATGGAACCACAGAATTCCCATCCCTCAGGTCCATGTATCCTAATGGAAGGAACTAATTTTCATCTAGTTTTATAAAAATAACGTCTATATTTTTTTTAACACAACCCGAATCTTTCCTTCAGAGACTTCCTCAGAAGGGACTAGTAAATTCCCAAAAGAGCCCAGTCTCAGTTTTTCTGAACGTACACTCAATGATCCCTACTATACATATTTAGATTTGGGACTCCTTCCCAGAAGACACACCCCTACTCCCACATATCAGGTCACTTGGCTGTGTGTGTGTGTGTGTGTGTGTGTGTATGTAGGAAGTGGGGATAAGCAACCAGGACAGGTGACAGGAAAGGAGCAGGCCCACCTTCAAAAACCCCACTGGTTATAAATAACTTGTTGGGTTCAATCAGTGCCTTAATCACCCTTTAGGACAAGGTTGTTACAAGGATGAACTTATTTCAGAGATGGAACTTTGTGATCCTTGCCCAGAGGAACCCCAGTGGCCAAGCAAAACCCTTATCCCCTTACCCCTACAGCACTGGAAGACCAGCCCCCCAACCCCCCCACCAGCATCACCCAAGTGAGTCTCTCTCGATTTTGGCAAACCTATTCTTGGCTCCCCACATGGTCCCTGGGGGTCCCAGTCCTTTAAAGAACTTTTGTATTTAGGAAGGGTCTGTGATTTTGTTAATTTACAGAATTTCTAGGAGGGTTAGTTCTACTCTAAGCTACATTGGTTAAGTCCTACTGAGTTGCCAGAGTTACAAATCAGTTAAGAAATCTGCCCAGGGTGAAAAAGCTAACAGCTAATAACATTTATATAGTGCTTTTCAAAGCTCTTTCCAGTTATTTGATCCTCAGAACAATCTTATGAGGGTAGGTGCTATTATTATTCCTATTTTACAGATGAGGAAGCTAAGTCTAGGAGAATGACTTGCCCAGGCTCATACAGCTACTAAAAGTTTAAGACAGAATTTGAACTCAAATCTTCATGACATCTAGCCTTCACTTACTGTACCACCTAGGTTGCCCATAGGACAAGATTCTTGGCAAAGAAATCGCAGAATGAAAATAATAGTAATCAGACTGCTTGCTGTCTTGGGGAGGGGGGTAGGGAAGGCAGGGAAAAAAATTTGGAACTCAAAATCTTACAAAAATGAATGCTGAAAAATATCTTTACATGTAATTGGAAAAAAATAAAATATTATTAGGTGAAAATAACAGTAATACACGAGAACAAGCCAACAAGAAAATGATAGAGCTGATACTTTTACCTAATTGGTAAAAACAATGGCAATCTAATTAAATCAGACAAAGTAGCCAAAAAAAATAGCAAGATTATTTGAAATAAGGAGTTGATATCCTCTATCATTAATTATAAACCTTGCCCTAAGTATACATTGTGCCTTGAGATACTAATAATTGCATGAAATCATCATGATTAGCAAAAGAGTTAAAAACTTAGGCTTCTGCTGTATGAAAATGATATATGTCACCTACACAAGTATTCATATCTGCATACAAACTGGGAAAGGAAAGTTTTTTAATCTGTTTAGAAATTTACCAAGTAAAAAGTTTCAGGAGTTTATATTTATAGGCTAATTTTTTTTTTTACAATGCAACATCTTCTAATTAGTTTGCAAGAAAACTATTGACATCAGGGAAGATGGACATGTGCTAACCATATTTCAAATAAAAACCTTCATATTATTAGTGGATGAGACTGAAAAACGAGTATCATGATTTAGTAAGCCCAGCCAATAATCCTCTTCTTCGACTGTGCTCCACATTTTTGTGCAGCTCTGCCTCACCTAAATACAATTCACTAGAAAGTCAAGACATCACCCTTGTGATGTCATTGGTCCCTCTCGAGAACAAAGGGTGACAAACAACGACAATATTTTTGTGAGTTATTTTGTTCAGCTGTGACAGCCACTAAAACCAGGAGTCAAACTAGACTAAACACAGAACCAACCCACTGAACTATTGCATTACAAGATTAAAAAAAAAATAATGAAGCAATATGAAATCACCTCTGCTAAAATATGAATAAGAAATTACCAAAATGAAGGTCAACTAATAATTTTAGTTAAAGATAAGGCTTTTCATCCTGTTAAAATAAAAACTATTTAAAAATATTGTTTATTTCATCTTCACCTCATCCTTTTTAGTTCCTACTTTTTGTGTAGATTTTATGATGCACATACTCATTTAGAATGCATATACATTTTTTTTATTATTTTAAAAAATATTTTAGAAACTGAATGCATGATCAGAAAGGCTTGGAGATCACTGTTCTAAGTACCAAAAAACAAAACAAAACACAATATGAACATACAAGTCATGTACTAATGGGGCAAGTGTTTTGCATAGGGCCACAAGATCTGTCTGGAGGCAGAAAGTAGAACCCCAGAGGAACTGACCAGAATTCCCTCTTATTCATTTCTTCTTCCCAAATGGGCCCTCTGTTGAGAACAGGGGTTCCCTACCTGCGGGATAAGAAGCTCATAAGGAGGGTATAGGGAATATTTAGTAAATAATTATGTCATCCTATTGAAATATTGCAAAAGTGGCAGGGTTAATAATAGCTAACAACTAAGGGTGGAGAAAGTCAGGTACTAAAATTTAATCCAGCATTGTGTAATGGATAGAGGCCTGGGTTTTAGAGTCAGATCATTTGGGTTCACATCTCATCTTGGATGCAAAGTATCTACTTGTGTAACCTTGGGCATATCAGAAGTTCCCAGGCCATGGGTTTCTTCTTCAGGAAAAAGACCGGATGACCTCTAATGTTTCTTCCACCTTTGGACCTAAGATCTCCTGAATCAGGCAGGATTATCAGTTCTGCTGCCTGTTCTCAATCAAATCCAAACCAAGAAACAAAGTGGAGGCTTAACATAATCTGGAGGGTAGGGTATCTCTTTTTAAAACTACCAAGAGTTAAACTGTTGCTTGACAAGAAATAGAAACAATAAAGGTCTCAATAAATAATTTGATTGTGTTCTGATAAACATTCAACAACTTTATGAGACTAAGTATTGAACAAAAGATTCCTTATGAAAAAAATAATCTGTTTTATTTATGGGTACATGCATGGTAAACTCTCAAGTTTATTTCCTTTGAAATTGAATAGAAGACACGGAGGTTTACTGAAAGCTAATGTCAAAAGAAACCAAAAAAGGCTGGGAACCCTAGTGCCTAGTGACAGTGGGCAGGCAAGGACTTTGGGCAGTGGGTTCAGGAATGGCTAGGATGGAGTGGATATACAGAAGCATGTGCCTACCTATCAGCAAATGGCTAAACAAACTGTGGTATATGAATGTAATAGAATATTATCATGCACATAAATGGGGGCAGCTAGGTGGTTCAGTGGATAGAGCACCGGCCCTGGAGTCAGGAGGACCTGAGTTCAAATCCAGCCTCAGACACATAATACTCACTAGCTGGGCAAGTCACTTAACCCCACTGCCTACATCCCCCACCCCCCCTCCAAAAAAAATCATTAAAGAATTGATGAAATGGACAATTTTGGAGGAAACTGGGAAGACTTTTATGAACTGATGCTGAGGGAAATGAACAGAACCGGGAGAAAAATTTATGCCATAACAATATGACAGAGAAAAATAACTCTGAAAGACTTTAAAACTCCAATCAACGTAATGACAAACAAGTCCAGAGAGCTGGTAGGGACTTAAAATACATGATAAGACATACAACTTTGGACATGGCCCACACAGGAATTTGTTTTGCTGGACTGGGTATATTAATTATGAGGATTTTCTTTTTCTTTTCAAAAAAACTGTTCACCAGGGGAGAGCCAATGGGAGAGATAATACATGCTTAAGAAATTTTTTAAAAAATGATAGGTTACAGAAGTACAAATGATGGTTTACCCATTATAAAAACGTCCCATTTATAGAATTAAAAAATTTTTTCAAATACCTTTGTGTCTTATGAAATTGTATCTTCCCAACATCTTTGTGAGGCCATAATCCTTTCTATCCTTGCAGAGAAGAGAAGCTCAAGGCCAACAGCACCTTCTTTATCCCTCAGTATTGTTTTGTATTTTAGCAATTCGTGCCTGTCTTATCTCCCTGACTCCATCATCATCTTGTCAGTCACCTGAAGGCAGGAACCTTGTCTTACTTGTTTTTTCACCTCTAAAGCTTAGCACAGGTGACACAGTGTCCTTAGCTGAAGTCTGTGGTCGAATTCAGTGACTTACTAGCATCACACAGAAAGTGAGTGACAGATGCACGCCTCGAACCACTGGACTGTGGCCCCAATAGGACAACATGGGGAACAGTAACCTAGGTGTGTCATGCTCTCCAGATGAGGAAGTGGAAGGAAAACTTAAGGGCCGAGTCTTAATGAAAGACATAGGAAAGGGCTTGGTAGGCTCAGTGAGGATAGGAGAATTCATAGACCAGCAGGACCAGAGTAGTCCTGGGACAGCCCGACCCTTTCTTCTCCAGCTCAACAGTCCTCATTAAACTGGAGTAATTAGGAGGAGGAACTCCTACTCTCTCTTTCTCCCTCCAGGTTTCAATATCAGCCCCCTTTGATCTCACCCAAGTTGGAAGACTGATTCACCCCTGTGCTATTCAATTCAGGCTGTGCCCAGCTTTTGCAAGGGAAGACTGAGGTGGGGGTGGGAAGAAGACAGGTCTCTTAAAGCCAAGCAGACTTCTCTCCCCTGCCCCACCCCCCACCTCATTTCCCTTAACACAGGAGTTGGTAGAGTAGATTTTTAAGCAGGAAAAGCCATGACCAAGGGCAAAAATTACTACAAGAATCAGCACTGACTCCCAGAGGATGTGTGTACAAATTTTACCTCTATGTAACCTCAGGCAAATCACTTTCCCTAGGTCCAAGTTTCCTCAAGTAAAACTTTAAGGGTTATTTAAGTTTTTTATTACATTTTAATTTTAATTAAAAGTTTTTAAATTTAAGTTTAAGACAAATGTCCTCCAAGGTCCCCACCTGGTACGATTTTCAGAGTCAATGGGAGGGTATGACCAATATGGGTTCTGCCTCAGTAGGCTTAAGCTGAATTATACTATAAGGCTTTGAGGACCTACCACAGAGTACTCTCCTCCCAACAGCCCCACGAGGTGAGGCAGGTATGTAATTATTTTATAGATGTGGAAGCCAGGGCTCAGAAAGGTTATGAAATGTGCCCAAAATAAGCCCCCCCTCTCAATCAGTCTTCTGACCTCAATTCTAGCTCACTATTCTATTAGGGTGAGAGCCGAGGAATCCAGGACTGTCACAGGTTCAGGAATGCCCAGTGCTCAGTTTTTTCCTGTTTCCTCTATCCCTTCTTTCAATTCAAATCCAAACACTAAGGAACTATTACAGGGAGAGGGAGGCTTGAAGTCACTGAGACCTGGGTTCAAGTCTAGCTTCTAATATACATTGTCTTTGTGAATTGGAGCAAGTCACTTAGCTTCTCAAATGCTCTAGGTCAGTGGTATCAAATAGAAATGAAAGCCACTAAACCATACATAAGGATCCCTGTAGGCATACATTGACTTAGAAAACCACTTAATTGATATAGAGAAGGTATCGACTTGGCAGAAGGAAGTTTCCTCAACCAGTAATTCCTTGTATTAATGAAATCACAGGTCTGGTCCCCATCTCTGTCAGAGGCAGGCAGGTAGACAGACTGCTGGGCCTAGAGTCAGGAAAACCCAAGTTCAAATCAGGCCTCAGATTCTTTCTAGCTGTGTGACCCAGGGCAAGTCACTTAACCTCTGCGTCTGACCCAGTTTCCTCAACCATAAAGCGGAGATAATAATAGCACCTATCACCAAAGGCTGTTTTAAGGACAAAATGAGATAATATTTGTAAAGCACTTACCATAGTACCTGGCGAAATATTAATGTTAGCAATTATTATTATAGTTATAACTATATATAGTAATATAGATAACTATATGCTATTATTAAATTATCATTATATATTACTACATTGGCAAAGAGAGTTTCCTCACGTAGCAATTCCCTATATTAATGAAATCACAGGTACAATCCCCATCTATATTAGTGGCAGGTAGGTGGCAAGTGGATTAAAGGCTGGGCCTGGAGTCAGGAAGACTTGACTTCAAATCAGTCCTCAGACTCATTCTAGCTGAACAAGTCACTTAACCTCTTTCTGCCTCAGTTTCTTCAAGTGTGAAAAGGGGATAATTATAGCACCTACTTCCAAGGGCTGTTTTGAGGACAAAATGAGATGTTTGTGCTTAAAAAAATGCTTTTCCTTCCCTCCTATCCCCTCTATCCTTATGTGGAGGCCTCCTTTCTCTTTATCTACTGACCCACGCATGAGATGAGACACCCAAAATAAGTGCAGCCTACCAGAGGCAGCCTCTGTGAGGACAGTAAAGTCAATGACTCGAGAGGTAAAGTCAAATGCTGTCTCCTGGTTCCCATGAGTCACTGAGATGCTGTGCCGGTCTCCATAGCTGGCTCGGGGCATGCCACCCTGGAAGATGATGTAGGGCAGCCTGGGAGTGGGGAGTCAAACCGGAAGACAGAATGAGCAACCTCAATCCTCTCAGCTTTGGGCTCTGCCAGGGGGAAGTGGGGGCATGCATTCAAGGCAAGGATAGATGGAGGCACCCTTCCTACTTTTCTGGAGAGAGTCACTAGGCAAAGCGGACAATCCAAGATATCCCATGGCCTGCCTCATCCTGTGGAGTCTGATACATCTTGTCTTCTGCACTGGGAGAGTTTCCTGGGTGTTGATGGTGACAAGGACATAGTACTATATGTTCCCAACTAAGCAGGAAGGGAGATGTGGGCTTTGTCTCATTCATTCCCTTAATTAATCCTTTCCCTTTTTCTCTCTGAAAACGTTATTTTTCAGAATGAAAAATCCCATGATGTTGGATGTGTATGTGTGTGTAACGGGAATTTAGGTTTATAAATGACTTGAAATCTTTTCCCTCCCTTCCCAGAAGGACCTGAATGCTCTTACATTGGCCCCCTTTCTTATTCCCATTCCCCTGCTGGGTTAAGGGCCAACTGCTTCCCCTCAAGGTGGATGGCAGATTGGAAATCATCGCTGATATGTCTCCACCAAACAGAAAAGTGCATACTTGTTTAGAGAATACAGGCCATTCTCCATGAGTTGGGGGGCAGGGATGGGAACAGGTGCTAGATGGAAGAAGAGAAGAGAAAAAACCCCAGAGATGTACCCTTTCCTGGTCGTCAGCCAGAAGATTTTAGAAATAGCTTTGCAAGGATAAGGACCTGGGGCAAAAAAAAGGAGAAATGGAATTGGTTAGAGAACATACAGGTTCATAGATTCATATGTCTACAGATGCAAAGAGATCTCTTGAGGAGACCGATGCTTGGGTCCCTGGCTCTGAGACCAGGTACACCCAGGCCCACTGACCATAAGGCACTCTGCTTTGCAAGGGCTCAGGATGCTGGGCTTCACTGGACACTTTCCACTGGCAGTAGCTCCCATCATAATGGCAACTGACAATGCAACCCCCATCTCGCTGCCAGCAGACATTCTCCAGTTGCTAGAGAAGGGGAGAGGTGGGAAGGATATCAAAATTGAGTAGGCAGTTTTTCCCATCACCTAAAACCCCCTTCCCCAGTTTAAATACAGAGGATTAGTACCATAGCATGGTGCAATGGAAAGAGTCAGAGGACCTGGGTTTGAATCCCAGCTCTGCGACCTTAGACAAGTCATTTCCCTTTTCTGGGCCTCAGTTTCCTCATCTGTAAAATTAGGGGATTGAACTAGATGATGCAAAGTCCCTCCAGTTCCACACCCTATGATCCTATTATAAGATCTCTAGAGTGCCCAGAACAGAGTTTACAGGGCATGAAGGGATAGGGGCCATGTTTATTTGCTCTGCCCATGCCTATCATCAGTACCAGACACTAGCATCAAAGGAAAGTTACTGGATGCCCATCCTACTGCCCCACAGCCCCCGGGCATTCTACCTACCTGGCCACTCAGGAAGTGGTGTAGCACCCGGCTATTTTGAAGGTCCCAGATAATGATAAGGCCCCTGCTATAGCCAATCAGGACCCGGGTAGGGTCCTGTGGATGTTCTTGTAGTGCCTCTACCATCTCAAATGCCCGCCAGTGCTGTGCATCCTTAGGCAACCTGGACACAGGGAATTGACAAACACAGAGCTTCCTACCATAGTCAATACTTTTCGGTGAGAGAGGAGGGAGAGGACAGTATGATGCTGATTGACAGCCCAGTGAGGCCACGACCAAGGGGGTTGTATTCTCTCCTCCCTCTACCTGAAGCTGATGCAATACAAGAAAGTCCCCAGCAGCCTGAGAGGGGAAAGGATTCCCAACTACCAGAGAAATGGCAAAGAAACAGTGGATCCTAGCAAATCTATAGATGATTGTTTAGCATAAATTGTAATATGTATCCTCTAATACCCCAGAACTGGAGGCCTGGCTAACTTCAAAGGAGGCAATGTTTTCAAATGCTTCAGTATGAAAGCAAGCCCTGCCCCAGAAGCTGGCTATGATGAAGCTGTGCTTTGGGGCCAGTCTAAAAGCCAGACAAAGCAATGACAAGTGGTGTCCGATGGCTATCCAGAGATGAAGTTCAAATCTGAACATACCTCAAATTACCCAAGTTTTTTCAACCCCTCTGTCTCCCTCCCCCCTACCCCCTGCTGAGGGCACGCGCTATTCTAAAATCTATATTCCATTTGCCCAATCTTGAGATGGATAATTGAATGAGCTCTGCATCTTATGTATACTGTCACTATTGTCCTAAAAGCTGACCACCACCCCAGGTACACCCCTCCTTTCCCCCAACTCACTCTGGCTTCCTGGCCCTGTCAATTTATACCATGCACACAATTACTTGCTTCTCTCAGTGGATAAGGCTGGCCTTAGCCTCACTCTGTGAAGGCCTGCTGGGACTCTCAGTCCAGCTCACCATTGCAAGACAGCCTCCGTACTGATCATCTGGTCCTCTAGCATCTGGAAGGAGGGCAGCTTCTCCACAAACACGTTGCCACTTTCAGTGCCCAGATATAGCAGCTCTTGGGAGGAATGAGGCAGAATCACTGTAATTTGGGTGGCACTGGGGGCAGCCCTGCAAACAAGAAAATTCACTGCTGTATTTCGAACTGCTGAAATCCCCAATTAAGGCAGAAAACATGGGTGAGTTGAGGGTCTAGGGAGGGGAGGAGAGGCATGCTGTCTGTCTCTGTGAAGCCCCACTCATAAGAAGTCAGGCCTCTACCCTTTTGAACTCCCTCCACCCCTAGAGAATGCTGTGCTTTGGAAATCTCACTGAGATGATTAAACAGGCTTCTGGAATGGAACACAAACATATCAGTTACTCTCTGCATCAAACCCAGACAAATGCTTATGAATTCTGAAACCTCAGTGCTTCTTATGCCAGATACTTTCTGATGCCTTCTGTGTATCCTAGCCACCCATTTGGGCAGCTCCCACAAGCTGGCCCCAGGTACCAACTGAAGCCATACCGTGAGCTCATCCAAAGGTGAACCGAGCTCTCTACTGGTACAAGGGGCAGGAGGGGGGGGGGGGTTAGAATTTGGCCTCTTCATTAATCTAGAGAGGAGTAAGGACCTAGGCTCTGGGACTTACCCCGGGGGCCCCCGAAGAGTGGAGAACTTTTCTTCATGCAGCTCAGATACCCCATTTCTCTGATTTAGGCTCCAGAGGTGCAGGCTGTTGTCATCCAGTAAGGTGACCAATTGGCACTGAGTGGAGGAGGGGATGAAGATAGATGTTGGAGGTAAGGTGGGGGCCGAGCAGCATATGGTTGTGGGGGTAGGGGTAGGGAGGAGAGGACTAGTCATCTTGGACAAAAACCCAGGGATCCTCTTACTACAATTGGTCTGGGGGATTCTCTGTATATCAGTTAACAATAGGGCTTTCATTCTTCAGCTTGTAAACGGAGGCGGCACCCCTTATGTCCAAGGGTAGCACCACTCCCAACACTTTATGGTTATCATACTGCTTCCCTCCTTCCTCTCAGGTGCAACAAAGTGGGGTGAGGGAGAATAAAGGGAAAAGACTCCTACCCCCCTGCATTCCTTCTAGACAATGACCAGGCAAGACTATGAATATCAGTTGGGAGAAAAAGAGGGAGGGGGGCTTGCAATCTTAGCAAGTCTTTGCCAGGCTTTCAAATCCTGCCCGATCTATCCCACCTACAGTGATACCACCTGACCCGCCCCACCTCTCCCCTTTACCCTAGTTTGCATCTGTCATCACATTCTTATTTAATCAGTGCATGAGATCCTTACCTGGCCAGGGAGGAAATGGATTTGTACCACAGCATTGTTCTCCCGGTGAAGACCCATGAACTCCACGCCAGGGGCGCCATAGCTGGAAGCTGGCTTAGGAACAAGTTTGAAAGGAGAAGCCCCAATCCATTCCACCCAACTCCTAGGAAAGCTGGTGAGTGGAGCTCTCTCCCTTTCTGCCGCCCCCCCCATCCCATATCTAGTGTATACAGCTAGATAAGTAAAGACTGTGTGAAGTTCTCCAGCTCAGAAACCAGGGGCTGGACAGCCCTGAGAGAATGATGAGTCATTTTCCCAGTGGCTTTGGGGCAGGGGTGAAAAACCTGTACTTTTATGAGGCAAGGGGAGAGCAAGGGGTTAATTCCTTGGACACAATGTCACAGTCAAAAGCTTGTCCCACTTTGAGGGCTGGAGGGGATAGTTTTACTTCTCTTCACTGTACCCAGACAAGGGCTTAAAGCTGCTGCTGGTGATCAAAGGTCCTCAGACCCCAAAGCTTCGACTAGCCTAGCATTCACATGGAACATACGTAAGGGACTATAAGAAATCCATGCCACCCCCACCTCCTCACCTTAAGCAGCTGTTTCCAGGCCAAATCTGATGTATTACTGGTTGGTAACCAGGATATGCCCAGCCTTCTCAGGACTGAGCTGGTAATGATTAACTTGGCAGAGATGCAGGGCTGATTCACTTTGCAGCAGGCAAGGCCCCATGTCCTCCCAACTGTACCCACCCCTTCCACTCAAACTCGGCAAGACTTGTCCTGTCCTGTCCCTGTCCCCATCTCCCTTCCCCCAACTTAGGGCCCAGTTCAGATCAAATCTCTCCTCCAAGGTGGAAAAAATGAGGCACCCAGCCAAACAGCCAAAGTGACTACATGCCTTTGATGTTTGATAGTTATGCCCTGGTTCAGTTCTGGAGATGGTATATCCAACTCCGGAGCCCTTTGGGGAAGTTTAAGGATTAGCTCTGAGTACATTTCATCTCCTGAAATGACCCAGAAAGCACTGGGGATGGGGGGGAGGGGGAAGAAAAGAGAGAAAGATTAACAACATAACTCAATCTGGCCATTAAATCAATCTGTGTTCTTGGTGGTTCTCGGAATGGCCCCTTGGCCACTCTAGGTCCACCCTGGCCTCCCAAGAGCCTCTGGGTAAACCAGGGGTCAGAATGGACTCTGAGGTAGACAGAGGCCCCCTGTATTTACCTATTTGTGCTCAATTCACAGGAAAACCAACCTGCAGCCATCCCAGGCCCAAATAATCAATCAACAAACATTCATTAAACATGTGTCCTTCACTGTGTTAAATACTGGGGATACAAAAGACAAAAGTGAAACACAAACCCTGACCTCAAAGAGCTTATATTCTAACAGGGAAATTCTAATGGCTTAGCTGGAAGTATCCTACTTAATAGGTCTGGAAGTAAAGAAATGGGTACCTTGCCTCAAGGACAACCCTCTGACCAAGACCTTCTCAAAGATACGGGTTGAAGTCAATGCATAGTACAGTAGACAGGATACTGGACTTGGGAGACAGAAGACCTGAGTTCAAATCCATCCTCAGAAACTTAACAGCCACGTGTGACCCTTGGCAAGTCACTTAACCTCTGCTTGCCTTAGTTTCCTCCTCTAGAATGATCCCTATGATCTCTTCCAAGCTCTAAATTTATGATCCTACTCCACATCTTTGGAAACCACCTCCTTACAATCAGGGCCTGGGGGAGTTAAACCCCTCAGTTCTGAAGTCCCTGTGATCATTCAGCCTCATCTTGAGCCTGGCCATTTTCTAATGTGCTACAGTTCCAACTTCTAATACAAACACAATTTAAGGTTATATTTTTTCTTTCTTTCTTTCGGCAAGGCAATTGGGGTTAAGTGACTTGCCCAGGGTCACACAGCTAGTAAGTGTCAAGTGTCTGGTCTGAGACCAGATTTGTACTCAGGTCCCCCTGACTCCAGGGCCAGTGCTCTATCTACTGTGCTACCTAGCTGCCCTACAGTTCCAACTTCTACTTGTATGTCCAGGTACCATGGCTGGAAGCTGGAGCTCAAGCTCTCCATTACAGCCTTCCCTGCCACACCCACCCCCTCCATTCTCCAAAAAGTGTGATTTCCCCTAATAGATTTGTGCCACCAGCACAGTGCTTAGCACTTAGCAAGGACATGCTTTTTCATTCATCTGGATCACTCTCAGGAGAGGTCTCAGCTTCAGAAAACAGGGGACCCATTCTCTACTCCCCCACCCCATTCCAGGGTATTCCACATCTGTAACCTTTGTTATCCCTCAGCTTTTGCTGGTATAAAAGCCTTCTAGGAACTAAATAAAGTTAACTAAAGTTTAAAGTTCTAAGTATAAGTTCTTATTAATATGGTCAGTTGATCTGAATTGAATCTGTAGAATTCAACTTCCCCACTGTGGTCTCCCTACCCTCCATCAAAGGACAGCTCCCAAAGGGCAAGGCAGGCTTTGCTTTTGAATTTGTATCCCCAGGGCTCAACCAAGAGACAAACAAGGGCTTTTTCATTCATTCATTCAAAGGATCAGGTAGGGGATAGGGGTGGTGGGCTACACAAGGAGGGTAAAACTGGATACTTGGAGCTCTAAGGGAGGAAGACAGACATAGAGCAGAACATGAAAGCCACAGCTTCCAGAGAAAGATCACCTTTCATTTCTCTAGGTGGTCAGTACCCGCTCACAGATAACCTCCCCTACCCAAGACCATATGTAAAAGTTTAGCTTTGGGAGGAGAGGAGAAGTATCCAAAAACTCTGTCCTTCCTCAGTAGGCCTTCTGGGGATCCTTTTTAAGGAAAAGGGGCCAGGGCAATGAAAAGGATACAGCTTGATGGCTCCAGACCTGGTCCCAATAGCCATGATTCGGAGGTAGGGGCTGTAGCCCAGTGCACTGGGCTGGTGGGGGAAGCCATGTTCCACAGTCTGAAAAAGAGAGTGAATCCCACAGCCCCAAGTTAAGAAATATGGCAACAGATAAAGAGAACTGCTACATCTTCCTGCTTGGGACCTAGGGCTCACCAGGGCACAGCAGGAGCGGTAGGGTTAGGCAGTCAGCACTGGGCATAAGTGAAGTCCAGAAGACCTGAGTTCCAATTTGCTTCAGGCTAGCTGTACGACATCCTGGGCAAGTCACTGAACCTGCCTAAGCCTCCCTTTTGTGGAAAACATAATAGCACCCACCCCACTGGGTTGTGGTGAGAAATGAATGATTTAACTGGTAAAATGCTAGATAAATGATAGCTATCATGATCACTATAATTTGATTCACTTCAATACAACAAGTTGCTATGGAGACAAAGAGATGAATAATAGTATTAATGATAATTAGCAATAATATAGTAATAATATAATGCTTTAAGGTTTGGTAAACATTTTATAAATGTTATTTCATTTAATCTTACCAACAATCCTGGGAGGTAGATGCCAGTACTACCTTCACTTTATAGATGAGGAAACTGACACATAGAGAGGATAGGTGACTTGTCCAGGGTCACAGTGCTGAGGCTGGATTTGAACTCAGGACTTCCTGACCACTCAGGATCATAATATAAAACCAGCGCAAAAGGGGGAAAAAACAAAACAAAAAACCTCACGAATGTTTCATCCAATACAGTATCAAAAGGTAAAGAACGCACAAAAATCTATGAACTTATGTTTCATAAAGTCTATAGCTTATTTACGATCCTTCTAGCATCAGTTCAGTCTTCTCATTTGTTAGCACAGTGTCTTATACTTATTTTAGGAACTTGAGGAATAGTCTTCAGGAAGGTCAGCTTCAATCTTTGGCCTCAGGGTCTGGACCATCTCATTTATGAATGTAAGCTACTGGGGGAGGGAGGTAGGAAACAACTTACAGAAGAACAAAATAAATATAAACATCAACTAATGAGTGGGGTATGTGTCCTGAATAGATAATTGGAAGGATAAAGAAAGGCCTAATTTAGGAGGTTGCACAGGAGAACGAGGAATTCCTAGAGGGAGAGGTGAGGAAGGAGAACGTTCTGGGCAGGGAGACAGAGAGCACGAAGGTACAGAGAGGCCAGAGTGGAAATAGCACACACAGGAGGAGAAGTAAGTGGCCAGTCTGGCTGGACCGTTGGGGGAGGTTGGAGCCAAGGTGTGGAAGGGCTTTAAATGCCAAACAGACATTTTATTTTATTTTAGTACAAGGATTCTTTTATGTCAGGGACCCTTTTAGCTATCAGGTGCGTGGAATGTAGCCCTTCTCAGAAGAATGCTTTTAAATGCATAAAAAAAATAGGACCACAAAGTATAATATTGAAATAGTTATCTATCTATCCATTCATCCATCCCTCTATCTATCTTCAAAAAAAAAAATTCCTGGACTCCAACAGCAAATCATTCCTGTTCTAGAACCAATAGGAACTACTGACACTTCTTGTGCGTGGAATCGACATGATCAGACCTGGTGGCAACTTTCTAGCTATGGAGAGAGAGGAAGATGCAGGCAGTGAGTTTGTCCAATTTGTCTGTCTCTACCTGGGCTCTCTGCTTCCCCACACAGCCAGCATACCTTTTAAAAGTCCCACATTGAGCTCCATGAAGAAGTAGGGCTAGAGCTGGAATTTTTTTTTAAGTAATTAGGTTTCTGGGAAATGAAAAATCAGATAAGTGAGAAACAGGCACCCTCTACTCCACCCTCCAAGTCCCATACCCTTTCTTTCCTGGCACAGACATCACCGAGTTACCTGCTCTAGTATGGTACAAAAGTGGATATGGCTAGAAAGGAGTATAGCTGAGGAGTCTTTGATTAGGTGTCCTGAGAACAGGAGACTACATTTATTGTCTGTCTCTCCAGTGCTTATAGCTTTTTGATAATGATGAATTTAAAAGATAAGACTCAGGTGGTGAGGGTTTATGGGTCATGAAAGAATATTTGTACTAGATTTGGAAACAAAGGACTTGGATTCAAGTTCTGAATGGACTGCTTCTTACCTGTGAGACTTTGGAAAACACACTTCCTTTTTTCTGGGACCTCAGTATCCTAATTTATAAAAATGAGGTTGGGCTTTTTTGATCTCTCTAAGGTCCCTTCCAGATCTAAATTCTATCAGGGGTGGGGGAACCTGCAGGCTTGAGGCCACATGTGGCCTTCTAGGTCCTCTGGTGAGGCCTTTTGACTGAGTCAAAATTTGTTTTACAGAACAAATCCTTTTACTAAGGATTTGTTCTGTGAAGTTTGGATTCAGTCAAAGGGCTGTACTTGAGGACCTAGAGGGCCACAAAATCCCCACCCCTATACCCTACCACTCCCTACACTGGCTAGGAGAAAGGTCAATATAGGGCAAGTCAACAAGCATTTATTAAGCTCCTACTATGTGGCAGCAACAAACATTTAATGAGTTCGTACTATGTACCAGGCAAGAAACATTTATTAAGCTCCCTATGTGCACTGAGGATATAAAGAAAAGCAAAAGACAGATCTCAGTTCTCAAGGAGCTCAGAGTCCAAGAAGTCATTTTTCCTCCCCTCAAGGCTTTATCAGAAAAATGAAGGGATCAATCCACAAGCATTCCAAAGATTACTTTTGTCATTCATGCAATAAACACTTATTAAGCGATAGTCCCTACCCTCAAGGGAATTACATTCTGCAGTCTGTATTTCCACTCATTCTCTAATATTTCCATTTATACTCTAGGAGTAATGAATTATACAAATCTACAGCTCACAATGTTTAACAAAAAAAAAAAAGCTCTGTATTTGTCTTAAAACCATCCCTTTGAAGTAGATTCAAAGAGCAGTCCCAGCCAGGCCTGTAATCCCTGCTACCTGGGAAGCTGAAGGCAGTAAATCTCTGGCACTGTGGAAATTCTCAGTTGCAGTGGCCTAAGCCAACTGGGTATCTGCACTGTTGGGCTTTTATATGGTGAGCCTCCAAAGGGGGTGGGCTAATCCCTCTTCTCCCCTGCCCCTCCTCAATGATCTCCAAAGTCCCTTCCAGCTCTAAATCCTAGGAATGAATACACAAGAATACTGGGGTCCGGTGAATAACACAAGATTTTAAAACAACTGTATTAAAGCAGTTTGGCTTTCCAGATGATGAGAGGTACTGGGGATATATGCATTCAAGACTGGGCTGCCTGTAAGGCGGTAGCAACACCTCTGAGGGAGGCTGTGGCGAGATGTCCCTTGTATGCTGCTGTCTCTATTGCTGACCTCAGGAAGAAAGTCTTGAGCTGGGCTGAGAGGCACCTCACACACTCCTCTCTCTTATTATAAATGGTGTTTGTATCACTCTGCAGCTGTGCATGGTATCATGTCTTATAATACTGCATCACTCTATTCTACCCAGTCATATCTAACGTAGAAAATTAGTTTCCAGTGAAAGTAATATGTAGCACTTTTACAACATTCATGTGCAATATTCCCTCTTCTATTTGATGTAAAGGAAACAAACTCAGTTACAACAAAATACAAAAGTGGTTAAAAAAAGAGATTTTAAAACAAAACACCAACGTTTAGTTTTTCCTGTTGCATTTAGGTAGATACGTTTTACATTTCTGCACCTTAGCGCCTGGCACGGTGGACACTTCACCGAATGCCAAAAGTTTACCCACACCCAAACGCTCCTCAACACTTGTCTAACCTCAGTAGAGGGAAAAGGTGCCAGGTTGTCAACTCAGGAAACTTTCTGTTCAGTCTTTCTCCCTTAGAAAGTGGCAAGCTCTGAGGTGATTTCATCGAAGAAGTCCCAGTGCCAGCAGTGGAGAAAGAATTCTCCATAAAGGTCCACTCAGAAGTGACAGCTAAGAGAATCAAGAGTAGGGGCCCAACTGTAGGTGACCATTTGGACAAGACAAATGTGGAAGAAAGAAAAGGTGAAGGAGGAATGGGAGGCCCTCTACCATTTCCCCAACTCCAGTTATTTAAAAAATGCCAAGCCTGGAAAAGCCCTGATTAGATAGTCAGTTTGAGGAATGTAAACATCCTCCCAGTTCCCACCCCATGCTCAATGGGAGGGCGCCACAGTCAGGGTGAAGAAGAAGGAAGAAGGGGGAGGGAGACCAACTTCAGTCAGTGTAGAATTATCAGATCTCATATTCCACACACTGAATGGGGGAGGGCATTCAGGGCAACTACAGCTGACAAACACCAGAGAGGTCTCTTGGGACCCTCACCTTTCTCATCATTACCAGAAGCACAAGACAACCTCTCCACAGATCAGAATGGCTGCAAGATAAAGTCTAAGTTGGGGAAATGAGAAAGATCATTAGGACCACAGTTTGAATCCTGATTCTTTGTAACTTTGGGCCAAGTCATTCTGAGCATTTCTTCTTTTGTAAAAACAGGTGACCTTTAAGGAAGAGAAGTCTACACTAACAGGTGGCACTGGTTTTTTTTTCTTTTTAATATTTTAAAAACTCAAAGTCCCTAACCAACAGTCCCAACCTTGGTACTTACTTGCTATGTGACTTACAAGCAAGTCACTTAACCTTGCCAAGCCAATTAAATTTCCTCATCTGTAAAATGGGAGTAATAATGATTTTGCTCTTTGCCGCACAAATTCCTTCTATGACACAAGGTTACTGTGGGTAATCCATGAGTGACTTATTGAACTTCTTATTCCAATAGCAATTTAAGTCTGTTCCCCAGCCATTAGAGCACTAGGTTGAGAAAAAGAACTGGACTCCGGGCCCAAATTTGCTATTCTTTTATCATCTGATCTCAGAAATCTTACAAGTAAAATGGAAAAAGACTTTGGGTAGGTAAAATGGAAGTGGACCGCCTAAGGGCCTTCCCAGATCTGAGGCATCTAGGTGGCACAGACAGAGTTCCTGACCTGGAGTCAGCAAGACCTGAGTTCAGATATGGCCTTGGACACTTATTAGCTGTGTGACCCTGAGCTTAACAAATGCTTATTTATCACTAATTTTTTACTTCTTAAATTTTTAAAATATTTTATTTCCCTCCAATTACACGTAAAAAACATCTTCCTGCAAGGGCGGCAGTGAAGACAACGGCAGTCTGAGAGAAGGACCAAAGCGTTTAGGGACCACAATATTCAACGGAGAATGGGACTGGCTGTGGCAAAAGCAGGCAGTAGCTGCAAGACAGAGAGAAGGAGCTGGGACAGCTGTGAAAACCAAGGAAGCAGCAATGTTGGGGGCAGTGTAGCATATACACAGCTCAGGAAGATAACTGCTGGACAGGACTGAGGAAGGGCAATAATCAGCAAGCATCTATTAATCACCTTTTATATACCAGGATTGCGTTAGGTCCTGGGGATACAACAGAAGTGAGACAAATCACTGCCTTCAAAGGAGCTGACATTTTGCTGAGGAGACAAACATATAGGGTGGTAAAGGTATGTACAAAATTAGGAAGGGCTTCACATATAAAGCAGTGTTTGGCAGAGCCTAAAAAAAGACAAGGGATTGTAGGAGGTGAAGGTGAGAAGAGAGTGCATTCTATGCAGGGTAGGCAGCCAAAGCAGAGGCCTGGAGGTAGGAAATGGAGGGCTGTGTATGAGAAACAGTAGAGAAGGCCAGTTTGCTTGGACTGAGGAGTGAGTAAATGGGAGAAATATGTAACAAGGCTAAACGGATAGGGTGGGATCAGGTTGTGGATGGCTTTAAATGACAACCGGAGGAGGCAGAAACCTATGAAGAAGAGCTGAACAGATGGAGTAATTACTCCAAAAGAATGGTTGTCCCTAAAACGAAGGTAGAAAATCAGCAAGGGGAACAGATTTCAGTGTTCTGGTTAGCTCTATGAGTGATCTCTCACAGTTTCAGGTTTGGAGAGGAAAAAAAGAGTGGACTATGATGGAAGCTTCCTGTTCTAAAGAGATTTCAATCCATTATATAGAACTGTGAGTCACTTGGTCTGAGCCCTTCAAGAACTGTCTCTATCATTCTGGCAAAATGTAGCTGCTAAGCTCTAGTCCAGGCTATAACCCCTCCAGATGTCTCCCAGATGAAGCCAAAGAAAATGAACAGCATACAGTAGGCATTTAATAAATACGGGTCGACTGACTTTTGACTAACAAAAGCAAAGTTATGATTGGTGCCTGTATGCATTTGGGAAATATAAATTGTGAATGCAGGCAGAAATACATACATACATACATACATACATATTTAAATTCAATATATGGATTGACAGTGATAAGCCCACTCAGTCTACACATCAGATTCCAGATACATACACACACACACACACACACACGCACATTTTTTGGCTAGGCAGTGGGGTTAAGTGACTTGCCCAGGGTCACACAGCTAGTAAGTGTTATATGTCTGAGGCCGGATTTGATCTCAGGTCCTCCTGAATCCAGGGCCGATGCTCTATCTACTGCGACACCTAGCTGCCCCAAAGAGATGCTGAATCTTTTTTTTTTTTCGAGGCAACTGGAGTTAAGTGACTTGGCCAACTAGTAAGTGTCAAGTGTTTTCGTCTGAGGTCAGATTTGAACTCAGGTCCTCCTGACTTCAGGGCTGGTGCTCTATCCACTGCTCCACTTAGCTGCTTAGATTCCAGATATACTGATAGAAGATGAGGAGGTCCCACAAGTGGAAGGACTGACGCCAGTCTTTCTCGGGTGCTCTTGTTCTCAACACATTTCAGTCTATGGCTGTCATGTTAAGTGTTAAACCAAGCAAAAATCACAGAGCATATTCAATCATATTACTTTCACCCCAAAATACAAAATTATCTGAAAAACATTTCATTGAAAATCTTTCTACTTTTGTATATGCTTTATAGAGTCACATTAGAATAGCAAATGCATATTTTGGGGTATGGTAGTATATGTTAAAAAAATCTCTCATGGTGGCAATCAGGTGGTATAGTGAATAGGGTGCTGGGCCTAGAGTCAGGAAGACCTGAATTTGAATTCAGCACCAGGAGTGTACCCTCGTACACTATGTATACACAAACGAGCTATATGACCCTGGGCAGGACACTTCACCGCTGTTTCCTCAAATGAATAATGGGAATAATAATAATAGCATACACCTTGCAAGGTTGTTGTGAGGATCAAATGGGATATTTGTAAATCACTTATTAGCATAGTGCCTGGCACATAGTAGAAGTATTACTATACAAATGCTAGCAATGATAATGATGATGCAATGGATAGAGTGCTGGCCTTGGAATAAAGAAGACCTGAATTCAAATCCTGCCCTATTCACTAAAGCCAAACTAGACAACTGCTCCCTGTCATCCTGCCCTCTCTTACCTTGAAGCATTTGCGCAGGCCATTTTCCAAGCCACAAATTCACTCCTTCCATATTCCTTCTGAAATCCTTCTTTCCTCCAAGGCTCAGCTTATGTGTTACCTTTTCTAAGAAGCCTTCTCTGATCCTTCCCCAAGCTGAAAGTGAGCCTTGATGTCTCAAATTTTCTGGGAGCATTCCATTTCGGGATCTTTACCTCCCTGGTAGAATATACATTTGTGTACTGGTCATAGCCACTCCCTCTCCCCTTTAATTCTAAAGTCCTTCAGAGCCAGAACAGGGTTATTTTTCTTCTGTGTACTAATGTCAGCACAGCTTTGTACTTATTTTTTTTTAGGTCTGGATGTGTAATTTCATGGGTGTAGGGAACTCCTAGCAGACAAATTCTTTCCACTGGTGAAGAACAGCAACTTAGCTGTAAAAGAGTTACAAGTCGGGGGATAACTGACTTTCCTGGATCATACAGCTAGTAGGCATCAGAGGCAGAGCCCAGACTCAGGTCTGCCTGTCTCCAAGGTCAGCCCTCTTCCACTACACCAAAATGCACTGCCAGCTCCTTGTATATGGTAAGTACTAAAGGCAGCTTGGTGGCCCAGCAGACAAAAGGCTTACCTTGGAGACAAGAAGACCCAAGTTTGTCCCTTGTTGCTTCTTCCACCCTCATTTTCTATATCATTAATTTGATGAATCTTGCACCATCTTTTTTAAAAATAGGAGCCAGTGAACTTAGACACTCACTGCATGACCTAGGGGAAGTCACTTAAAATTTCTGTGCCTCAGTTTCCTCATCTTTAAAATGAGGGGGTTGGCGGGGCAACTAGGTGGTGCAGTAGGTAGAGCACCGACACTGGAGTCAGGAGGACCTGAGTTCAAATCCGACCTCAGACACTTGACATTTACTAGCTGTGTGACCCTGGGCAAGTCACTTAACCCCATTGCCTAGCCAAAAAAAAAAGGGAAGGGGGTTAGACTCAATGGTTCTAGGGCCCTTCTGGATCTGAATTTATGATCCTATTTAACATTTGTTGTACTGAGGGCCAGGGAAAGAACCCCAGAAAAGAGAAGACAAGTAAGGCTGCTCATAAGAGAATGGACTCTTAGAAACCATCAAATGCAATCTCTTCACTTTATGAATAAGACGAGAAAGGGCTGAATACAAGATCCAAGATGGCAGCCCTCAAGTACAAGAGTGAATAACTATCTCTAGAGAGGGCTAGGCCAAAAGAGAAGATACAGGTGCAGGAAAAAAATGAGAAACTAGGATTTCTAAGGTAGGAAAAAAAAACACAAAGGAATACTAGATGAGCTGGAAATGGGTCCAATGAGAAAAGTAGAACTACTTCAGGAACTATAATGGGGGCTAACATTAGTAATAAATAGCCCATTGCTATAGAATGGGACAGCGGAAAGGAAGCAGAATCCCAAAAGTCAAGCTATTAATCAGAGGTTCTAGGGTTTAAAGGGGATTAGCTGGAAGTGACACCAAGACAGAAGGCTCTTTCCTGTCCTATCCTACCCATACCCCACCTCCAACCTACTTGCCAGTGTCTTGTCAATGTCCCTTTAACCCTCCTAGCTAGATTCTGACCTCCCCTTCACCATAATCCTCACCTCTATTGGAAGGAACACAGAATCCCTACACTCTGACCCTCAGGCCTACTCCCCAAAGGGTCAGGTGGGTCAGTCTCCTCCAGGTTCCTGGTTATGTGAGGATAGATATATTGACATATCCTAAGAACTCCTTTCCATCCACCCTATACCTGAAACTTCCAATGTATTATCATCAGTATGAGCTCCCTAAGCACCATGATGATCTTCCCTTTCTATTTCTATTTGCAGCACTTGGCACATAGTAAACATTTTAAAATTTCTTATTCATTCACTGATTCATTCATTGGGAGATAAAATCTTGGCAAGACTTGAAAGGAAACACCAGAAAGGGCTTAATGCATCTTGAAATGGACATTCCTAGGTCCCTTCAATGCTCAGCTCAGATGCCATCTCCTATACCTATATGAGCTGTTTACTGAGCCCAACAAGGTGATGGTGTCTTCCCCACCACCACCAAAAAAAATGATTTGCTTATCTGCAGGTGTGTAGATAAGTTCCTTATCTTAAGTTCCCTTAAGGGTAGCCCTAGCATGCAGCACAGTACCTAGTGCTCAGAAAAAGGTTTGTTGAGCTCACAGGTTGTGAACAAAGCATTCACAACCACATGAAAGAAGGCTCCAAATCACTAACAAGAGAAATGCTAATCAAAACAAACCTGAGACTTCATTTCACAATCTGAAAATTGGCAAGAACGACAGATGGTCAATGTGGAAAGGGCTGTGGGATGATAGGCACATTAATACATTATTGGTGGAGCTGTGAACTGGTAGAACCATTTTGGAAAGAAAATTTTCAATTATGCAAATAGTGACTACAATATCCATACTTTTTGACCCAGAGACCTCATGACTGAGCTTATACCTCGAGGAAGCCACTGATAAGAAAAAAGCCTCCATATGCCCCAAAGTATTTATAGCAGTACCTTCTGTGATAGCAAAGAATTGGAAACAAAGTAGATCCCCATTGATCGGGGAATGGCTAAGCTAAGTGTGGTATGTGAATATAATGGGAAATGCTACTGTATTGTAACAAAGAATGTGTGTATGAATACAAAGAAGCATGGAAAAATCTAGGAGAACTGATCCAGAATGAAATAAGCAGAGCCAAGACAGCATACACTGCAATGACGTTATGGAAATAGAACAACCACATGTCGAATGTAGCAATATCATAAAGATAATAATTATAACTATTACAGATTATAAGTTATAATTATCAATATATCATATTACAGCAATAAGTTAACATGAAGTAAATATTAATATATGATTAAATTACATATTATAAAATATAATTATACATTATAAATTATTATGTATTATAAATGCCATAAAGATCCAGCAGGACTTGAATGAAGAAATATGACAGGATACCCTTAATGAAAGTGGGAGATCCATAAGTTCTTTTCTTACATACTGCACAGGTTTTTGGACTTTTTCAATGAACTGATCAATTGTGCTGATTTTTTCTTTTTTCCTTTTTTTGAAATACCATTTGTTATACAGGATAGGAGAGGAAGGGTTATTGGGGAAACTATGATGATATAAAAAGCAAAAGATATCAATGAAAATTTATTTTAAAAAGTTTGCTGAACTGAACTACATGCACACAAACATGAACCATTATTTGTAATTTAATCCAATTGTATGTGGTTCATATTCCTCACACTCCCTCACACTTTGGGGAAAGGTAAGGTTTGGTTGGACACCTGAGCTATGTCTACTAGAGTCAGAAGGGATGGAGAAGCATCTGACAAAGGCGTCACCAGAGGAGCCTAGGGGAATGGGAAAGGCTGAGATCCAGGGACATTGCCCAGGAATGATGGAAAGAACACTGGCTTTAGAGGAAGTACAATCAGACTGGAATCTAGCTCCCTTCTAGCTTTAAATTCTGTGATCTTGTCAGTTACAGATGTGGGTAGCCTGTGTAGGACTACTATGCTACAGTCAGTCAATTAGCATTTATTAGGCCCCTGTCATGTGTCAGGAACTTGTATACCACAACCCATTGCTAAACAAAATCACCATTTGGGGTACAAAACCTTGGAAGGGGTACCTGAGGCAGGAGAAGAGCAAAGGGCTAAAATTTAGGGAGAGCAAGTCCAGAGTTCAACAGCCAATCCTTTCCATGTCATTCCCTCTATGGCTCAAGGTCCCTGATGATAATGTCCCCAAGGCTAACCTACAAATTTAACAAAAGCTGGTCAATGAGCCGGCCAGATATCTGGGCTACTTCATTCAGCTTGGCTCTCCTGCCAGCGCAGAACAATCCCAGATCTCAGGTATCCAGCCTGAGATGGCACATTGTCTGGCTACGACTATGACAGATATGGCTGCCTGAGGGTATTATCCAGCCTGAGATGACATTGCTGTCTGCAGCGATGGTTCAGTTCTCTGGTTTCCTAACTTCCTATTAAAGAGTTCATTGTTCTCTCTTCCCTCTGCCTTCTCTAAAGGTTACCTGTGCCAAGTAGCAGGATGGGGGTTGTTCTCAGCTGCTGGGAGATGTCAATGCTGCCACTCTTGGGGGAAGCAGCTATTCCATGAAAAATGAACAGCTGACCAGGAAGGAGGCGAAGGCATGTTGAAGATAGGATAAAATAGAGTACAGCACTCTCATCTCATAGCTAGAGACAGATCCCGTCCTGCTACTTGGCACAGGTAACCTTTAGGAAAGGCAGAGGGAAGGCAGAACAATGGACTCTTTAATAGGGGGTTGGGAAACCAGAGACTTGATCCATCGAAGGAGCCAGACTACAATGTCACCCCCTTTCTAGAGAAAGTACTGTTTCGTTCTCCTCCTCAGGAGGCTACCATGGCCCCCAAAATCCATTTCAGCTTCCCAGGTACCACAGATGTCTCCACCCTGTTAAAATGGCTGTACCTCCAAACCTGCCCCCATGCCTCCGAGGGGAAGGAGAGTATAAGGACCACAGCACAATGGAAGCAATGAGATTTGGACCCAGACAAGAGTCCCTGTCCTGACTTCACCACCTGTTTGCTAACTGAGTGACCACAGGCAAGTTACTTTCTGTGCCTTAGATTTCTTATTTATAAAATAGGGATAATAACAACAATCACTAAATTTTATATAGAGACTCATACATGTTACTGCATTCGGTCCTCATAAAAACCTTGTGAGGTGGGTGCTACCATTACCTCCACTTTATAGATGAGGAAACTGAGGCACACAGGGGTCACATAGCTAGGAAGTATATGAGGCAGGATCCGAAGTGCTCCTGTGTCCAAGTCCCAAACTCTATCCAATATGTCACCCAGATGCCTCTGCAGGGTTACGAAGAGTTTTTAAAGGGCAGAGGAGTTTTGTATGTTATTTTAGAGGCACATTGGGGAATTAATGAAGTTTCTAAGCAGAGGAATGATGTGGCTGGACCTGTGAATCTAGGAATATTGATCTACTAGTCTTGGAGGAGACTGAGGAGGGGAAAGGCTAGAGGCAGGGAAACCAATTAGTCTGCACTGTGCCAATACTTACAATACCTCCCAGGGTGTATGCTCTGTAACTGTGATGTACTGTGCAAAATATGAGTAGCTATAACTATTATGACTTGAGAGCTTCTTTTCAAAGATTGGAAGGGAACAGCAAGCAGGAGCCTGAAACCCGGCCCAGGGGCCTGGCCTCCTGGGGATGAGCCTGGTTTGGAGAGCTGAGGTTTTCTTTCTCTGGTCCTGGGTGTGGTTCAGATCAGGTTCCAAGCTGGCTGCAACCTGGCTCCTAGTTTCTCCCATTGTCACCTCCCACTTGCCTATGCGAGGGTAGACAAGCCCCTCCACCAAGAAACTGAAACCCTGTAAGCAGGGCCAGGCCCATCTCCTTCAGGGCTTTTGCCCCAAAGCCAGAAAAAAAAAGCCCAAAAGCCCACCCACCAATTGCACAGGGAACCCAGAGCTGCATGACAAGCAGGTTCACCTGTCATCTTATCAGTACCAGCCAGGCCATACATGCTTTCAGTTTCATCAAGGGCAGACACAGGAGGGAGAGCTCCAGGAGGCAGTTCTGGGTGACCCCAGAATAATTCCTCTCTGCATTCACTGGCTCCCAGGGGGCTCGCCCTGCCCATTTTATTTTTAAAGTAAGAAGATGATGCAAATAAATCAAGCTAACAACAAAGAAAATAAGGATGGAAGAAACAACAAGGGAAAAACATCAACAGGTGCTTAATAAATGCTTTTTACCTGAGTGACTATGGCTCTTTTTTAGACTAGAGAGATAGATAAAAACTTGAATCCTAAGTACTAAATTCCATTTATAACTGGTAGTTAAGATGAGATATTTGACTGGAGGGAAGGAAGCTGGGTCTGGCCCTATGACTTCAATAGCAGTGACACCTTACATTTAGTGTTTTAGTATATCAAGTGTTTTCCACATATTCTCTTATTTGATTTTTTCTACAACCTTGGAATGCAGGTAGGACAGTTATCATACCCATTTTAGAGCTGGGAACACTGAGGCTTTTCAAGATTAAGTGATTTGTTCACAATCACAGTTACTGAACAAAAGAAAGCCTGACTGACCAGATACACCTGTGATTTGATTCCATCAACAGGACAGTCAATAGAGGGGCTTCTTTCTTGGTAATAGAACTACTTCTCTAAAACAGACTGGGTACATTGTCGGGAGGAATACCACTGTTACTACTGTTCTCTCCCTGGGCAGTGCAGCAAATAGTGGACACAGTGATCAGGAGTCCTAGGCTCAAATTCCAATTCTATACTAACTATCTGTATAAAGGTATTTAACTCTCAGTTTCCTAGTTTGAAAATTAGGGATACTTGAACAATTGCACCCTATAGGGTTATTGTAAGGAAAACATTTTGTTTAGCCTTACGGTGCTACAGAAATGTTCAGTGGACCCCTTAATAGATACTTATGAAGATAAGAACCAGTTAGGTACAGATATAACCAGAAAGAGCATCTATATCAATGAGATCACAGGTTGATTAGAATATTATTATGAGCAATAAGGAGTTATTCAGCATGCCTTGGGGGGAGGGGGTGGGGAAAAAGGGAAACACTACATTTTCCTGTGGGAATGGGGAGAGAAGAGCAATTTGACCCATTACAGTTAAGACGGTAAATAACTTTATATTCCTAGAAGGCAAGGACTGGGGGAATATGGCTTGGCCTATAAAATGACCAACATATGACTACATGCAGAAGTATTTAATAAAGGCTTTTTGACGATATGAGGAAACTAGAAGTCTGGTCCCAGTTCTCTCACTAATTTGTATTACCTTGGGGAAATCACTCATTTCTTTGAGCTTCCGTTTTCTCATCTGTAAAATGGGGTAATAATACCCATCCTGCTAACCTCACGGGGCTTTGGTGAGGACCAAATGATATAATGGATGTGAAAATGTTGTACTACGAGGAAATAAAAGCTATTATTAAGGGATAGGGGTAGAAGCTGAACCCATGATTTTTTTCAGTGGCAGAGGGAACTCTTAAGGGCAAGTAAATTCCCTCAATAAAAGAAGGTCAGTACCTTCTCTGGAATTTCTAGCCCTAGAGAGTCACCTAGAGCCCTAAAGGTTAAGTGATTTGCTAAGAGTCACACAGCTAGTTAAGTTCTTCCTGGCTCTAATCCATTTCATCACTTGCCACTCAAATTACTGTTATTATTATTATAATACAGATAACATATCTATACTATATATCTACATCATTATATGTATATAATATCTACATTATCAATGCATTAACATCTACATTATTATGTCTACAACAAAATCCCTCAGCTACCACAACGTCATAGGAAACAGAGCTTAGTTACCAATAATAACTAAAATTTATTATAGGACTTTAAGGTTTGCAAAAGTTTTGCTTCACCCCCTACAGCCAGCCAGGCCCTAAGACTCCACTCATCCCTGCACTGATCTGGATTGGGCAAAAGCAGCTGTGCCCCTTTGCCCCTTGACTACCCCATCCCCATTTTCCATCACTTGCCCAGGGTCTGATACCCAAATCAACATGGTCATGCATGCCCTTCATAGCAGAGATCTGCCTTAAAACTCTCTTCTGTGACCACCACTGTCTGGATGCCTTTATACCCTCCCATGTCAGTCTCATCTTCCTATACTGCTCTGTTCTACCCTCACATCACACATATCTTCTGCAATCCTCATTCTACTGTTAACTGTCCTTATTAGACTTTTATCCTTCTTCCTAGAAATTACCTCACATATTTTGTATTTAAATGTACATGGTAAATTTTGTGTGGTGTCACCTTCCCCCATGAGAATGTAAGGTCCTTCAAGGCAGGAACTATTTCATCTGACTCTCTTCCCTCCAGTCCACCCCTCCACTCAGCTGCCAAATTGATCTTCCTAATTCTTCTATTCAATAAATTCCAATGCTCCCTCTATCACCCCCAGAATCAAATACACAATCCTCTGTTGGCTTTTAAAAGCTTTCATAATTGGAAATTGAGGAGATGCTCATCAATTGAGGAATGGCTGAACAAGCTGTGATATGCAAATGTAATGTAATTCTATTGTGCTATAAGAAATGATGAGCAGGCAGACTTCAGAAAAACCTGGAAAGACGTGTATGGACTGATGCTGAGTGAAGTGAGCAGAACAGGAGAATGTTGTATACAGTAACAGCCACGTTGTTCGGTGACTAACATTGATAGACTTAACCCTTCTCAGCAATACAAGGATCTAAGACATCTCCAAAGGTCTCATGATGGAAAATGCTATTCACATCAAAAGAAAGAACTATGGAGTTTGAATGCAGATCGAAGCATGCTATTTGCTATTTTTTCCTTCTATTTTGTTTTGTTTTCTCTTTCTTGTGGTTCCTCCTATTGGTTCTAATTCTTCCTTACAACATCACTAATGTGAAAATATGTTTGATAGGAATGTATATGTATAGCCTATATCATATTACATGCCGTCTTGGGGAGGAGGAGAATAATTTAAAACTCAAAAGCTTATGGAAGTGATTGTTGATAAATTAAAACAAATTTTTTTTAAAGTGGGAAAAAAAAGGAAAGGGGATTTCCAAAGCTTAAAAAAAAAAGCCTTCACAACCTGGCCCTTCCTATCTTTCTAGTCTTCTTACCCCCTTATTCTCTTCGATAGTCTATGATCCAGGGACACTGGCCTCCTGCCCACTCATCACACAAGAGACCCCATTATTCAGACCGCACACTTTCCCTGGTTGTTCCCCGTGCCTGGAAAACTCTCCCTGCCTCATCCCTGCCTCTTGACTTCACGTGGCTTTTTCCAAGTCCCAAGTCACATCCCACCTTTTGCAAGAAGCTTTTCCCAACCTCCCATAATGCTAAGCATCTAATATATATGCTCAATAAGTCCTTGTTGAATTGGAGAGGTCAAGAAAATTGCCCATGGTAACACAGTACCAGAAGCAGAATTTGAATTCAAATCTTCATAAGTCTAATACTCACTGTACTACTATACCATGCTTTTATTCATTGAGCCTAATACTGGGGTAGCCAGGTGATACACTGGATAGAGAGCAGGGCCTGGAGTCAGGAAGACCCAAGTTCAAATCCTGCCTCAGACACTTCCTAGCTGGGCAAGTAATTTAACTTCTGCTTGCCCCAGTTTCCTCATCTGTAAAATGGGAATGATAATACCACCTACCTCCTAGGGTTGTTGTGAGGATCAAATGAGATAATAATTATAAAGCACTCAGCACAGTGCCTGGTACATAATTTGCTGTTCAGTTGTTTTTGGTCATGTCTGACATGAGGGGATAGAAACAGTGCTATGGGAATTTCAGAGCTGTGGGTTTTGTTTTTTCAGTAAAGGTTTAAAGTCAGTCAATAAACATTTATTAAGCACCTGCTATGTGCCAGGCATTATGCTAAGTGCTAGGGACAGGAAGAATGACAAATTATCATGCCTGCCCTTGAAGAAGCTTACATTCTAATAATGGGGGACCAGAGATAGAATAGGGGACAGCTAGGTGGCAAAATGTATAGCATGCCAGGCTTGGAGTTGGGAAGACCCAAGTTCAAATCCTGCCTCAGACACTTCCTAGCTGGGCAAGTCACTTAACCCTGTTTGCCTCAGTTTCCTCTTCTGTAAAGTGAACTGGAGAAGGAAATGGCAAACCACTCCAGTATCTCTGCCAAGAAAATCCCAAATGGGGTTAAGAAGAGTCAGACATGTGGAGGCAGTTTGAGCACCAGCCCTGGATTCAGGACACTTCCTAGCTGTGTGACCCGGGGCAAGTCACTTAACTCCACTGCCTAGCCAAAAAAAAAAAAAGACTCAGACATGACTGAAAAATGACTGAATGACAAAGGAGATGAGAATGGTGCAGTCCACATTTGGGTCATCTCTCTGCCAAGAAAAATAACCACCACTCAACAAGAAGAGCCAGTGTTGAAGAAAAAGAAATCATCGAGGCTCTTTACCACACCTGGCTGCTTTCAAGACCATCCAGCCCTGATCCCTAGGGAGGTTGGGGGATGGGGAACTTCCCTATGCTATAGAAACTGCTTGGCTCAGAGAGCTTTGCCAGCAGCTCTGTTCTGGGTGCTTGGGGTTTGAATGTCTTATTCTTTACCAAGCCCGTTTGGGTGGTTTCTGTGTTTGTTTCTCTTGTATTTTCTGAGCGACAGGTTATATAGCTTCTTACCAGGGCAATTCAGGAGCCTACTCACCAACTATACAATTAACCAGACAGCATTAGTTAAAGACAAAAAAGCCCTTGCCTTCAAGGAGTTTTCCATCTCATCAATGCAGGCCCTCCCACCCACCTGGGGTTTAGCTCTTTTCAAATTTCAGTAGTTCTCCTTAGGGCAGAACAGGCCCCACCTTCCTGGAGTCTAGCCTCACAGAAGGACCCAGGGGCTGGGCCAGTCCACAGTGTATTAGGTACAGAATAACATTTTTTTAAATGAAAATATCTTTATTTTACTTATTTATTATGGGCATATGCATGATAAACTGTGGAATTTATTTCTTTTCACATTGAATAAGTGGGGCATGGGGGACCAAAAAAACAAATTGGGAATTCCAGATGCAGTCCAACTCCTTCACTTTAGTTAGGTCCCTGAGGTAAAATTACCCACCTTAAGTCTCAGGTAGGAAAAATAAAAAGAGGCAATACTAGAATCTAGATCTCCAAATTTAATTCTTTTCTCCCTACATTATACAGCCTCTCCAGGATAAAGATACAGGAAGGCTTTGCCTAAGAATTGCCTAGCCTAGGGTAGAATTGTACTGCCCCTTCACTAGTACTTACTGCCTGCAACTATTTTAAATTGCTTTCACTTAAACAATGAATCCAACAAACCTGAAAAGTTCCCAAGGATCATTACTCTCTGTCCTTACATATATTAAGTGTATATATGTATATATAAATAAGCTATGTATATGTTGTGTGTGTGTGTGTGTGTGTGTGTGTGTGTGTATGAGTTATGTGGCACCTGGATAGTGTGGGAGTTGGGAAGTATTGGATTCTAATCTAGCCTCTGCCACCTACCAACTACAAGCAGAGAAAGAAAAAATAAAACCAAATAACAACAAAATAAGAGTTGCTGCCCTCAAGGAGTTTTCCCTGAAAATTTCAAGGAAATGAGGGAGGCAGTCACAGCAAATCTGAGGGCCAGCCTCTTTATTACTTCACTAAAGTCATTGTGAGGATCAAATGAAAAGTAAACCTTGACAAGGACTGGCTACCCCAACAAAAGCTAGCAGTTAAAGAGGTTTTACAACAGTCCAGCACTGGGACTTAAAAGAGGGGTGGGTCCATGGACAGGAACTATTTTCTCCACACTCATCCTAAATCCGGGTTCTCAAACGATTCGAGGACAAGGAGTCTGTGGATAGATTTCAGAGGGTTGAACTTTCATGATGGAAAAAAAAGTACCTCTTTATTGTCACAATCTTCTAATTGAAATCTAGCATTTCCTTCACTAATATATGAACATAGGCAACACTATTCTAAGAAGGGGTCAGTCCACAGGCTTCACCAGACCAGATTGCCAGAGTGGTCTCTGCTACAAAAAAATGGTTAACAACTGGCCTAAACTAACCAGACAGCCAAATATTAGAGGGATGTGTCCCTCAGAGGAATCCCCCCTCTCCTCAAAGGGAGTTTAAACCATAAGTTATAAACAAAAGTCAGCTACCATAATATCACCTCAAAAGGTTGGGGGTATCCAGATCCAGGGATTTGGACCAAAAACACCAGAGTCACCCTGGTGATTGGGCAAGTACCAGGATTCCTCAATAGCTGCATTTCCTGCATTTGAGTTACTTGGAACAACAGAGTAGTTCACAGAACAAAGGTCCCTGAAAATCCCAGGGCTTAGATCAAAGTATGAGAGACCCGGCTAATTACATCACAACACCTCCCAAACTGTGGGGTGCCCACTCCTGCTTACAAACTGCCTCCCCCTCTTATTTATGGGGAAAGGACTCTCTCCACACACCAAGCCTGGGTGAAGAGACCTCGTGAGATCCTGGTTTCGGTCTAGACTAGGTCTTAAGTTATAAACAGGCTTTGGCTCCTGGGGAAATTAGAAGGTAGGAAGATAGGAGAGCACATTATAGCCAAGTCCTGCCTATTCTTCCTTTATAAGAAAATAGAATGACTTAACGTGGCATTCCCCCAATGGACAGTTAGAAGTCTACTCAGTAACCTTCCACATAAACCTTTTGAATTTCTGTAGGCTCCTTTTTTGGGGGAGCTGGGGTAGGGGGAGGGTAGGTAGGAAGAGAAAGCAATTGGATGAAAGCAGCAGTATCCTGAACTGGCATCATGGGAATATGCCTGGCTTTTTTTCCCCCATTAATGATCTCACCCTTTTCCCCAGGCAGGAAAATGCCCAAAATACAACACCCATGGGGCACATTTCAGGCAATGCCGACAGCTGCCACACTCGAGGAATGAAAAAGGAAAACCCAACTGAAAGGCAAATATTCTATTTCTATACAATAGCATTCTCCAGAACCCATTTTCACACTGCTCCCCATCCACTCACCTCCTTTCCTCTCTCAATTCCACTCACTTACCTTGCTAAATTTAAAGAGATCCTGTTTCAGTCGCTCCCGGGCTTGATCATGTCCAGATCTCAAGAACCTTCTCATCCTTCTTGGCTCCTGGCTGCCCCACCAATGACCTAGAGAAAGACCCCAAAATTCCGTCTTTGAAGTGGGGCAAAATATTCCTGGTCATGGATAAAAAGCCAAGACAACAACCCCCTGGGGCACAGCCCAGAACAGTGACACCCTTATGATCATTTCAGAGTTTAATGGCCACAGGGGGCCATTGTCAGGTTTTTACTTTACAGAGTAAATAACTCAGAATTCCAGCCTCACTCTCTGCTAACCCACATCTTACTCCTCTCCTCAAGTCCTATCTGAGGTTTTTGGTGCTTCAGATAACAAGCCTGGGAAAACAACTAAGAAATATACCACAGATACCACCTGCTTCAGATCTGGAGTTCAGCTCTCAATGCTCTGTATTACTTTCAATAACTAACATATCCTACATGTAACCAAGACAGCAGCAGGAAAGGCTTGGAGGAGGGAGCCATTTAACCTGACTTTATAGGTACAGTTCTGCCTAACAAGATGGCCCAGCACTGCCTGCAGGTTAATTGTTAACTTGTTTTCTGAAAAACCACAAGGCTTTTAGTTTCATAGAAAGGAGACTTCCTAGGTTTCCCACAGGAGGAGTGACAACTCAATAGTTTCCTCTAATTTTTTTTCTTTAACTAGAAACTTAATTATCAACAAATGCAAATATTTCAAGATACAAAGAACAGAAAAAATTATATAAGAAATGAAATTTATTATGTACAGTGGATTTCTTTTAAATAAATACATGTACTAAGTTCAACAAGGTAGTAAGAACAATGTTTTATGTCCCCCTTCAGTACTTTTTTTTCCCTTTGGCACATTAAAAATTTGTATTGAATCTTTTTTCTATGTCTATTATAATCCACAGTAGTTACCTTCTCTCCATTCACTACCTTAAACCCCCCCACCTTATTCTCAGCAGAAGCCCTTCCTTGAGATTTTTACATATATATAAAGAGAGAGAGAGAGAGAGAGAGAGACAGAGAGAGAGAGAGAGAGAGAGACAGAGACAGAGACAGAGACACTCCAGATTAAAGCATTAAGATGAAAGGTTCTTGAAAAGCCCACCTCTTACATATATACTCCAAAGATCTGAAAAGGGTATGAGATAGAATCAAGATCAAGAAATCCAAAAAGAAACCAGCTTAAGACTGCATAAAAGTGACCGAAACGGTGGGATGTCCACTGTAGGACGCAACTGAAAGATTGGAAGACCCTAGCACCCTGACTGGAACACGAGCCAGTACAGAGTTTTCTTAGTACAGATACTACAAGGGAAGGAAAAGCCAGCAGCAGAAACACAGAAAAATCAGGGACTAGAGGACAGTCTAAGCGACCCTTTCAAGAATACAGAAGGGATTAATCCATGTGCCAAGCACAAAGTCCCAAACCAAGAACCGAGGTAGGAGTTATCAGGAAAATAATACACAAAAACACTTGGGGTCAAGAGATGCCCAAGAGGGAAACAGAAGAGAGCAACTCAACAGCAACTATAAACAGTCTCGGAAAAACAAAAATATCTTTAAATGAAGGAATAGGAAAAAATGAAATTATAAGTAAGGGCTTTGAAAGAATTAGGAGAATAAAAAGCTCAGAAGAGGACATTTTTCAAAAATCTTACTCAAGTATCTGACTCTCTGAAGCTTAGAATAGACCAAACATAACCATGACACTATTAGACAAGAAATACCATAACAAAATGAAAAGACTGAAAAAAAAATAGAAAATTTAGGATATCTACTATCAAAAGTTACTACCTGGAAAACAGGCCAAGGAGAAAAAAACTTAAGAATAAAACTTCTTAAAAACCATGACCACACAAATAATAATAACAATAAAAAAATACTGGATACTATATTTCAAGAAAATAGCTTGGATCTATTAGAGCCAAAGGCAAAGGGAATACAGAAAGAATCCTTTCTAAATAAACTCCACATTGAGAATGTCTAGGAATGTCGTAATCAACATTCAGTACTTTCAAGTCAAAGAAAATATACTGCAGGCAACTAGAGAGAAAGAATTCAAGTAGCAAGGAAAAACTGTTAGTATCATACAAGACAACATCAATGACTACAAAGGAGAGAAAAATTTGAAGCATTATATTCCAAAAGGAGAGAGAACGGAGTAAGCTATTCCAAAAGGCAAAGGATAAAGGTTTGGTTTGCAACTATAGGATGAAAAAAAATAGATATTTAATAGAAAAGAACAACACATAAAGGAATTCCTGGGATGGGAGTGGGGATAGGGCACCTTGAGCTGGTGGATTTACAAATGAACTCTGACAATTAGTTCCAATATTATATAAATAAGTTGTAGAACTAGGAAAAGGAGGGGGCGAAGCCAAGATGGCAGAGTGAAAGCAGTGACTTGCTTGACCTCTCCTCCAAACCCCTCCAGATACTCATAAAAAATGGCTCTAAACAAATTCTGAAGCAGCAGAACCCACAAAAAGACAGAGTGAAACAAATTTCCAGCCCAAGACAACCTGGATGATTGATCAGAAAGGTGTATCACACCGGGCTGGAAGCGCAGGCAGCAGCGAATATGGAGCAGGCCTCAGGGGACTGAATCTCGGGCAGCTATGGAGGTTTCCAGACTCCTCAATCCACCAATGCCAAAGACAACTTAGAAGGTCAGTGGGAAAAGTCTGTTTCTATCGGTGCTGAGACAGGAAGGTGGGGTTTCAGCTCCATTCCCCAAGAGCGTGGCCTGGGGCGGGGGGGCAGCTGCTTCCCGAGCTTCCGGCCCACAGACTGAGGGGGAATCCAGTGGCTGATCAGAGAGGGATTGCAGGGATCTCTTTGCCAGTGCTGAGGCAGGAATCTCTTGCTTTGCCCGTGTTTGGATCTGGGCCACAGTTCTGGCGGGGGTGCTGGGGTGAAGAAGAGCGCTGGCTTGGTGGAGCTTGTAGTGGCTGTGGAGAAGAAACCCCTCCTCACAGTTACAGGACAGAAAGGAGTACCTGTAGTCACAGGCCAGGAAAGCAGTAAACACCTTGCCACTTATCATACCACCTTGGAAGAACTGAAAATTTACAGGTCCCTACAAGTATCTCTGAAAACAGCTATACAAACCCCTGAAGCTTGGGACAGTACATTCTCCACATTGGAAGCAGACTCTTACCTTAACAAAGAGTTTAAAACTCAAGTAATTGGCTGGGATCATGAGCAAGCAGCGCAAAAAGAGTCAGACTATATTATCTTACTTTGGTGAAAAAGAAGATCAAAATATACAACCAGAAGAAGACAACAAAGTCAAAGCTCCTACATCCAAAGCCTCCAAGAAAAATATGAATCAGTCCCAGGCCTTGGAAGAGCTCAAAAGGGATTTTGAGAAGCAAGTAAGGGAAGTAGAGGAAAAACTGAGAGTGATGCAAGAAAATCATGAAAAACAAGTCAACAGCTTGCTAAAGGAGACCCAAAAAAATACTGAAGAAAATAACACCTTAAAAAATAGCCTAACCCAAATGGCAAAAGAGGTCCAAAAAGCCAATGAGAAGAAGAATGCCCTAAAAAGAAAAATTGGCCAAATGGAAAAGGAAGTCCAAAAGCTTACTGAAGAAAATACTTCCTTAAAAATTAGGAGCAATTGGAAGATAGTGACTTTATGAGAAATCAAGACACAGTAAACAAATCCAAAAGAATGAAAAATTAGAAAACAATGTGAAATATCTCATTGGAAAAACAACTGACCTGGAAAATAGATCCAGGAGAGAGAATTTAAAAATTATTGGACTATCTGAAAGCCATGATCAAAAAAAGAGCCTAGACATCATCTTTCAAGAAATTATCAAGGAAAACTGCCCTGATATATTAGAACCAGAGGGCAAAATGAAATTGAAAGAATCCACAGATCTCCTCCTGAAAGAGATCCCCAAAGGAAAACTTCTACCAATATTATAGCCAAATTCCAGAGTTCCCAGGTCAAGGAGAAAATATTACAAGCTGCCAGAAGGAAACAATTCAAGTACTGTGGAAACATAATCAGGATAACACAAGATTTAGCAGCTTCTACATTTAAAGGACTGCAGGGCAAAGGGAAGGATTACAACCAAGAATCACCTACCCAGCAAAACTGAGTATAATCCTTCAGGGGAAAAAATGGTCATTCAGTGAAATAGAGGACTTTCAATTCTTGATGAAAAGACAGACTGAACTGAATAGAAAATTTGACTTTCAAATACAGGACTCAAGTGGAACATGAAGAGGTAAACAGGAAAGAGAAATCATAAGAGACTTATTAAGATTGAACTGTTTACATTCCTGCATGGAAAGATGATATTTATAACTCATGAGACCTTTGTCAGTATTAGGGTAGTTGGAGGAAAAAAATTATATGTATGTATATGTAGATAGATAGAGGGCACAGGGTGAGTTGAAGATTAAGGGGTCATATCTGGAGAATAAAATTAAGGGATGAGAGAGGATTATACTCAGAGAAGAAGAAAGGGAGAGGTAGAATGGGGTAAATTATCTCACAAAAAAAAAAAGAGAAAAGTCTCTTACAGTGGAGGGGAAAGGGGAAGGTGAGAGGGAATGAGTGAATCTTATTCTCATAGGATTTGGCTTAAGGAGGGAATAACATACACATTCAATTGGGTATGGAAATCTGTCTTACCCTACAGGAAAATAGGGGGAGAAGGGGACAAGAGAGCAGGGGGATGATAGAGAGGAGGGCAGATTGGGAAAGAGGGTAATCAGAAGTAAATACTTCTGAGGAGGGACAGGGTCAAAAGAAAGAATAGAATAAATGGGAGGGCAGGATAGGATTAAGGGAAATAGAGTTAGTTTTTCACAACATGTCTACTATGGATGTTTTGCATAACTGCACATGTACAACCTATATTGAGTTGCTTGCCTTTTCAATGAGGGTGGGTGGGGAGGGAGGAAGAGAAAATTTGAAACCTAAAGTTTTAAAAACATATGTTTAAAAAAAATGTTTTCACATGCATGGGAAATAAGAAATACAGGAAATGGGGTACAGAAGTCTATCCTGCCTACAGGAAAATAGAAGGGGAAGGGGATAAGAGAGGGGGAGAGAGAGAAGAAAGGACAGACTAGGGGAAGGGATATTCAGAATGCATATCTTGGGGTAGGAGAGGGGGGGAGATGGGGCATAAATTTGGAATTCAAAAACTTGTGGGAGTGAATGTTGAAAGCTAAAAATAAATAAATTTATATTAACAAAAAAAAAAGAAAAAAAAAGAAATAGGAAAAGGAGGGATCTCACCTAACTCTTCTACGAGACAAATATGGTCCCATTACCCAAACCAGAAGAAACAAAATAGAAAAAGGAAACTAGAAACCAGTACTTCTAGTGACAAAGTCATTTGTTGTAGCAAAAAGTAAAAAAATCAAACAACAAAAACTGTCAAAAAATCGAGAAATCAATTGGGAAATGGCTGAACAAATTAGGGTATATGAATATAATGCAGTATTATCATGATGTAAGAAATCCTAAAATGTATGGCTTCAGAACAAGCTAGAAAACAAGTTTAGCCATTGCATTGATCAGAGTTCTTAAATCTTTCCATCGGAGCTCCACAAGGCTGATGATAAGAATCATGTTTTCCATCTCCTGGTAAAGAGCTGATGGACTAGAGCTACAGAATAAGAAAAACATTTTTAGATATAGACTATACTTAATCATCTCTCTCAGTTTCATCTGTAAATGTGGTGATAATACTAACATCGCGTACTTCCCAGGGTCATTGCGAGGATAGATGATATAGATGATATTTTAACTGTTGTTGTTCAGTTGGGCCTGTCTTTTAATGAGCCCATTTGGGATTTGCTTGGAAAAGATACAGAGTGGTTTGCCATTTCCTTCTCCAGCTCATTTTACCGATGAGGAAACTGAGGCAGACAGGAATTAAGTGACTTGCCCAGGGTCACACAGCTAGTAAGTGTTTAAGGCCAGACTTGAACTCAGGGAGGTAACATCTGTAAAGCACTTTGTAAACCTTAAAGCACTATGTAAAGTGGAATATATTATTATTATATATATGACACATAATCATCATACTCTTTGCAATAGTAAAAGGTTAGTTTGTTGATGTTTATTAAATTCGTAAGAAAAACATGAGTAGTCAAGCAAATCAAAACAATGGAATCAACTGAGAATGCACGTCTGACTCTGCATCTCTAGCTCTGTGCCAAGTAGTGGGAGGTGTATCATCAGTCTTTTGAAGTCATGACCAACTACTCTGCTACTTTGGTCAGAGTTCTGAGTTATTTCAGAGCTGTCCTTTCCTTATGACATTATTATTTTCCCCTGCTTTGCCTCACCAGACCCAGAGAGCAGAAAAAAGCCTAACTGCTAAGAAGTGAGGATGGGCAAAGGGAGGGAAATATTGGCAATACTTGAACAGCCAAGCCCCTCACCCCTTCTTCATAATCATTTCTAACTTCAGGGAAGAATGTCCTTGAAAGTCTCACTTAAAACAATAAAGGAAAGGGCCAGACCTCTCCAGCCAACCTTTACCCTCTACCTCAAGTTGTGACATTACAGTAGACACTGTAGACATCATATAAGTGGACTTTGGGGGAGGTGACCTGAGACCTTAATTCCAGTGCTGAACATGTCAGGAACTTCTACAATTGCCGGCTACTGAGGGGAGGAGAAAGCATGAGGTTACCTACCACAGAGTTATGGTATAGTAGGAAGATCACCAGATTTGGAACCAGGAGACGTAGGGGTCCCTCTGCTAGCTATGCACTCTTGGGAAAAAAAATCACTTTAATTCTCTGAACTAGCTGATCTCTCTGGCCCCTTTCCACTCTAACATTTTGGGATTCAAAGGAAAACGAAAACATTCCAGTTCAGTGCTTGTGACCCATGACTGGAGCCCTGGGTTCTTCTCCAACTGTGTCTGCTCCCCCTACCTTCCACTGGCCCCAAAGCAATTTTCTAAAATTAGCTCTTTAAGATTAGACTTGGCAGAGCACAAATCCTGGGCGGGCTTCTTCCATCATTAGCTAGCACTTCTGGGCTGGAGCAGCCCAACGCTTAGTTGACATGTGTTTCGGAAATGGGAACTCATTTTCCTATTAACCCAAACGAAATAGCAGAAAATTGGAGGCCACTGGGTACAGTGAAAAAGTGGGCCTGGGTTCAGACCCCAGTCTGCTTCTTAGTCCCCGTGTGACCCTGGACAAGTCATGACCTTTGTGGGCTCCAGTTTCCTTACTTATAAAATGAAGGGACTGGACTAACTCTCGAGTTTTGTGTGTGTGTGTGTGTGTGTGTGTGTGTGTGTGACAAAGTCTTCTGGCAGTCTGGTGAAGCCTATGAACTTCTTTCTCCAAATTTTTTTAAATTCATAAAAAACATAGGCTTAGAAAAGAAATCAATTATATTAAAATACAGGTTTTGGGGCAGCTAGGTGGTGCAGTGGATAGAGCTCTGGCCTTGGAGTCAGGAGGACCTGAGTTCAAATCCAGCTTCAGACACTTGACACTTACTTAGCTGTGTGACACTGGGCAAGTCACTTAACCTTGACTACCTCACCAAAAAAGCAAAATAAAATAAATAAAATACAAATAAAAAATACAGGTGTCAAAATCCTTACAAAAGATAAGAAACCCTGGGTTATATGATTTTGGAGGTTCCCTCTTCCAGTTAAACCTATGAAATAAGAAATCTACCACTCAGGACAAGCAATATTCTTATCTTATAAAGCATTCCAATGCCAAATATAATTGGGGGTAGAAGGAGGTATTGGCCATTATTTTTGGATTATCTGTGCCACTAATTCCCCCTACCCCATCATAAGCATGGGGCATCTCAACATTAGCCAAAATACAGCCTTTTCAAAATGTTCAAATTAGCACTGACAGCAAGCCTTTAAAACTCAAATGCAAAAAGAAATAGTTCATAGAAAATTGTAAAGCAAACTGAATGAATAGCAGCTTATATTTGCATAGAGTGTTTCATGGGGAGCCATCAGTAAGTAAAGCACTTCCCCTCCTTTCTAGGCTGCAAATACTGTCATATTTAATATAACTAGTTTGGGGCCTGCTGGGGAGTAGGCTGGCTTAGAGTCCTAAGGTCAGCTCCCAACTTACAGATGGGCTGGAATCCAAAAGCCCATTTGTTAGTTGATTATTTGGAACCATAGAAGCCATTTTATACACCATGGCTAAGGCCTCAAGCTACCTCGCCAAGGTCTACTTACCATGATATCTTCTAACACCACAGCTTGGGGGTAGACGGTAACCTATTTTCTAAGGATGGGCCAGGTGACATATAAACTCTAGCAGGTCCTGCACTAAACTTAAAGCTTCAACCATGGGCCCAGTGACAGACTGTGTATATTGTCCAATGACCACAAACCTAGCTAAGTTTTTTCAGAAAATGGAAAAAAAACCACACCAAAAAACACCACTTTTTTGGCATTTAACACCTCAAAGACTATCCCCTAAGGTACAATGAACTGACTTTGTGAAAGAGATCACTATTACTAATGAAATCATTAATCTTTTGAGCTGTGTAAGTAACCAGAGGGGAAGAAAAGTAGTTGAAATATTATTAATACTACTCCCAAATTCCAGTAGGACCTCTGAACCTCTTTGGGTCCTAATGGAGGAGAGGAATGGGATGCTAATGGATAAGATGGAGCAGCAGGGCAGGTAGAAATAATATAGTAACATAGGGGAGGCATGGAAGGGGCTGGGGAGAGAAGGTTTTAGTGGTTTCCCGAAATGGAGTCAAGGTTTAATTGAGGAAGGCTTCAGGAAGAACAGGAGTAGGGCAGCCCAAGCAATCCATGCTACTACTGTCCAAGACAGATGCCTGAAGGGGAGACAGACTATCCAGGCCCCATACCTACTCCAGCAAAAATCTGAAATTCACACCAGATCAAATAATGATCAAGAAATCCAATGAGAAATTATAGCAAGTGCCCCCTTCCACCTCAGAATTGCACAAACACCTGCCAGAAGCACCCAGGAAATAGGAAAGGGGGCCACCAGCAAAGCCAGATCCAGTCCAGGCAAGCACTCATACAACCTTGAGCAGAGACAGATCAAAGACACTTATAGCTTGTAGGGTTTTATGTCCAGAGGCAGCAAGAGTAGGTTTTCCTCAGAAAACATGGAGGTTAAAAAAAAATCCCAGAGTGGGGACACTGGAAGCCCAAGAGAGTGCAGTGACCAATGTGGGGTGCGGAGTACGAGACCAGGGTACTCCAGGTTGTTAGAAGTCTTTACTGAGATGCCATGGCAGGTCCTGAAAGCCATGTGAATCCCAAAGATCCAGGGTGGCTTAACCCTGGGAGACTGAGGTCAAGCAGGGACAACCAGTGGGGTGGAGCCTGGCCTTGGTCCAAAGCCAATTCTTTAACTAATACTAGAGAGATGAGTAAATCAAAGAAAACACCCAGTGGAAGACCAATATAAAAAATTATCGTAGCTCTAGAGATGCCCCCCCCCCCAAAGTAACTCAGTAACAACTATGAGTAGATTCAAGGGCTATGGGAATACTTAATGTTTATGCTTTGATCTGGGACAGAAAAGTTCACCTGCTTCCCTCAATACACTACAAGTCAGCCCAGGTGTCTATCAGCCCCCCTAATCCAGCCAGCAATGAACGGGAGTCCTTCAAACATACTTATCAACTTCATCTTGACTGGGTGAGTTGTAAAGATTGCCTTTCCCGATTCTGTTTCATTTTAAGGAATCTGAAAGTTAGTTTCCATCTAGCAAGCATGCACACAATGAAGCAGTGGGTACTGGTGCTGGGTGATATTGGGTAAAATTAACCCCAACACACCAACTCTGTCATGGGTCATTTACAGAGCAACTTTACAGTCAAAGGCATTGGCAGCGGTAGGAGCTAAAGTTCTGGTGGATTAATAAACTGCTTACCATCCTGGCAGGAGATCAGACCCAGTCTGAATATATCCCAATGTGGGTGGTGGTCAGTGTTTCTCCATGAATGAATAGAATCAGCCACGTCAGGGGTTTTCAAAACAAATAGCATGCCAACCAGAAGAGACTGGTCCCTGCCATGCTGCTATCTGCAGCCATTCAGGGAACAGAAAATGGTTCTCTGTCACTCAAAGCCTCTCTCCTTTCTGGAGCCTGGGAAAGAATGTGTGTCTGTGTATTTGTTGACCTGCAGCTGTAAATCAAGATTGCACACTTAAAGGGACCTTGGAGAGCAAGGCTCAGGACAGGATCTTCCCCAAACCCCTGAGACTTGGACGAAGCAAGCCTGGCCCCATTTCAGGGTGACTTGAAAGCTCAGCAGTGAGGGATGCCCTCCTACATTTTGGGTCAAGATGTCAATTGTAGGTTTCAATATTAAGTGGTCAAGTTTCAATGTAGAATCAAAGAATTGCTGATTTTAGAGCTGGGGAGTAGGGGGAGGCAGTCACTTAACCTCAGAATGCTCCAGGCACCCTTTTAAGACTATAAAATAAAATTGTTGGGGGTGGGGGAGGTTTCCTCACTTAGGAATTCCCTGTAGTAATGAAATCCAGTCCCTTATCCCATCCTAAAGGTAGGGGAAACTACTTCCACCATCTTGTTTTCTATATAAGGACACTGAGGCCGACCTTGACTTCCTCAAGGTCACACAGCTCGTGCTACCTACTGAGCTGGCATTTAAATTCAGGTCTTCCAACTCCATATCCAATACTTTTTCTCTTCCAACATGGGGCCTTCCATTTAAAAGACTCAGGATTCCCAGGTAGGTCACTTGAGTGGAAATTCCCAGGATAAGTTTAGAAAACAAACACGGGGGGGGGGGGGGGGGGGGGAAGAAACCCTAAGGCTCTAGAGATAGGAAAGAGCTCTTCTGAAATTACTGTCTTTCTAGATAAGCAAAGAGCATTTTTTTCCCCTACATTCCGGATAAGGGGGAAGAAATAATTTTTTTTTTGAGGGGGAGAATCTTATTGTCCTTAGCACTTTTAAAATCCTTGCCATTTCCCCAAAAATTCTTCAAATGGCTAATAAGAGAAATATAAAGTAAAACAGTTCAGAGGTTCTACCTCACAGTCATCAGATTTATAAAGATGACAAAAGAGAGAGAGAGAATGAATGACAATTATTGGCTGGGCTGTGGGAAGACAGACTTTGGAGGAACTGTGAAGTGGTCCAACAATTTTCAAAATTAGGAACTTTATTACAAAAGGCACTAAACTGTGCACACATTTGAAATACCACTGGGTCAAAGACATAGGATAAAAACTCACACGCACAAAAATAATCATAACAGCATTTTTGCTGTAGTGAAGAACTGGAAACAGTGGATACCCACCAATTAGGGAATGGGTAAGAAAATTACAGTGTATGAATGTAATGGATTATCATCACTGCATAAGAAATTACGAAATTCACAGATTTAGAGAAATCTAGGAGACTCATCAGCATTCTGAAATCTAAAATAAATGTAATAACCTGTCATAAACTATCTCTTGGCTGATAGATGACAGAGGTGCAGAATTCGACATGGTTTTTTCAGACCCAGACAATGTGTGGATTTGTTTCCTCAACTATACATGAGATTTATTTATATTTGGAGGGGTGGGAAGGGGCTGATACTGACTCCAAAAGAGAGGGAGGAGGTAAGAGCATCAATGAAATATTTTTAAAATCTAGAGAGCAGAAGGCCCTTGATGAGGGGATCCAGACAAGCAAGGCAGTTAGTTAGTATTGTGTTGAATTTAATATAAGATTCACAGTTCCATGTGTAATCATTATTTTCTCTTCTTTGTATATGGAAATGTTTGGTTATGTTGGTGTTTGTCAAGTTCACAATTTTAAAAAGAAAAAAAATATACTTTTTTTTTTTAAAACAAAACTTGCAAGGGTGGCACAATGGCTAAAACTCAGGCCTTGGAGTCAGGAGGATCTGAGTTCAACCTCAGACACTTGACACTAGCTGCATGACCTTGGGCAAGTCACTTAACCCCAATTGCCCCACCCCCCAAAAAAAACCAACAAAAAACAAAACCAAAAAAACTTGCTTGCTAATTGACTACATCTGCCACAGTGCCCCAGGAATATTGGTGGAAGAAGGGCAAGGAATCAATCAACAGGCTTTTAATAAGCTCTAGGTAGGTGCTAGATACTGCTCTAAGTGCAGGGAAGACAAAACAAACAAACAAACAAACAAAAAACCCACTGTCCCAGCCCTTAAGGAATTCACTTCTAAAGGGAAGGGGTGATTAGATTAAAGAACTCAACCAGCAACCCAGAAGTCCACAGAAAGTATACAGAAGTTCAAAAGAAGTGCCATTTTGTTCTCTAGGGCCCAACCTGTCCTTAAGGAGACCTCCTGAAGAGTAGGGAAAAAAACCAAGAATCCCATTTTGAGAGCCTTCGGTGGCCTTACACTTAATACCTCACCTTTGTGTTGTGCTTTACAAAGCCATCTACAATTTGAAATAGACCAGGCACGGATCGAGGAATAAATAAGTTCCAAGAGTAAAGTCAGGGTTCACAGAGAATAGTAAATGGCTGATTAATCTGAGACTTGAACCCACAGCTGGTTCTTAGCTACAAAAGGTCAGTGCTATTTCCCATATGTCAAGATGCTGCTGCTGCCTCTCCATGGTGCTGGTCTAGAGCTGGGTCTTGGGGGACCTCTACAAGCTGTGGTAATACTGGATAACCATTACATATTTTAAATGAGATAACCCAAAAGTCAGCTTTCTTTGGTGTGGAAAACATCTATACACTCCTCCATACAATGCCTCCCAAGTTTGTCCTCCACCTCCAAGCCGGGAACCTGAAGAACAGGGCGGGAAGGCATTGCATAACCATTTAGGGAGCTCCTAAAAAGTCACCTTCATAAATGTATTCTGGAGAATCACGCTATCCAGAGGGCTGGCTGTTTATTCTATATTCTATATAGAGTGATTGATTTCCCCAGCAAATGGGAATTATTTTAGCAGTTGATACACTTCAGCATCCCTACCAGAGGGACTCCTATGGTTAGGTCTTTGTAGATAGGGGCTTTTCTGAATCCCACCATATAAATAATTTGCATTCTTCCAAGGGAGTGAGAGACAAGGCCCAGAAGCTACTTCCAAGACATATAGATGACTGCTGCTTGTACCTCCAACACTCATAATCACCAGACCAAATTTGCCCTTTGCTTCCTAAACATATCTCAGGAGTCCAAACTGAAGCTTCCTTCCTGGTATCAATCACATTAAATCTAAATTCTCAGCCAGGCCCCCAAAGCCCTCATCAACTGGCTTTCTAATATCCCTTTCAGCCTCATCAATCACTTGCATTATATCTGACCCCTTTGCCCCAGCAAATCTGATTTTCTGCTATATCTCTGTCTCTCCCTTTTGTATTTTCTGCTCACCCCTCTCCTCAACCTCTTATGTTCCCTCTAGCCTCCTTTTGAGAGTAGAGTACCTACTATGTGTCAGGCATTGGGAGTGAGGGGAAATGAACTAGACCGTCCCCTGAGCTTAGCGTGTAGTAGGGGGATAAGATGAACACACAACTACAGCACAATGAAGAATAGGGTTCTTGCCATGAAAGAAATGCTGTAAGTGGGGTGTATGTAATTACATCTGTAATGGGGGTGAGGAGGGGGAAGGAGTGAAGAGAGGATGGGTAGAATATCAGGAAAGCTCCAAAGAAGTAGCAGGTAAGGAAGACCCCAGGGAAGCCTGGACAGAGTTGACAGATGGAGATTGGGAGGGAAGGCATTCTAAGTGGAAAGAGCAGCATAAGGAAATGTTTGGAATGCAGAAAAGCGACAGGGTATATTCAGGAAAGTTAGTGTTCCACTTTTTCTGGAACTTAAGCAGCACAGAATATTTTTTTAAAAATGCATGAAATCAGTAATAACTGGAAACATATAAATTAAAACATTGAGATTCTCTACCTGACATCCATCAGAAGGGCAAAGTTGACAAAAAAGGAAAATTGCAAATGTTGGAGGAGCTATGAATGGTAAAGCCACTCTGGAAAGCAATTTGGTACCATACCCAGAAAGTTACCAAACTGTATATATGAGGCAGCTAAGTGGCTCTCAAAGGACAGAGCATTGGCCCTAGAGTCAGGAGGACCTGAATTCATATCCAGCCTCAGACACTTAGCTGTGTGACCCTGGGCAAGTCACTTAACCCTGTTTGCCTCAGTTTTCTCATCTGTAAAGTGAGCTGAAGAAAACGGCAAACCACTCCAGAATCTTTGCCAAGAAAACCCCAAATCGGTTTATGGAGAGTTGTACACTTACCATAAAGACACAACAACAAAAAAAGGAATATACCCTTTGGTATATGGTACATACCTTCTACACCACTCCCAGGCCTTTACCCCCAAAGAGATCAAAAGAAATCAAAGAAAGAAGAAAAAGATCCATATATCCAAAAATATTTATAGTAGCTCTTTTTGTTGTGGCAAGATTGGGGTGTTCATCAGTTGGGGGATGCCTGAACTCTGGTATGTGAACATAATGAAGTATTATTATATTGTAAGAAATGATGAAGGGAATGGTTCCAAAGAAACAGAGGAAGGCTGGTGTAAAGTGAACAGAACCAGGAGAACCATCTATACAATAGTAACATCGTAAAGACAACTTTGAAAAACTTTTACTCTGATCAGTGAAATCACCAACCATGATTCCAGAGGACCCAAGATGAAACATGACCTCCTCCTGGCAGAGAGGTAGGCGATGAACTTAATGCAGATTATTTGGACATGGCCAATCAATGTGAGAACTGGTGCTGCTTGACAATGATGCATAACTGTTACAAGTGTCATTATGATTTTCTTTTGTGAGCGAGGCAAGTAGGTTTTTGCTAATTGGGGAAAAGAAAAAAAGAATGAAAGAGCCCCAATTAGTTTCCTTTTGTAATCCTATGTATATTATTTTAGGAATTTAAAAACGTGACTATGAGACAAGGATCCCATAGGCTTCACCAGTCCAAGGGGCCCATGACACAAAACAGGTCAAGAATCTCCAAGAAGGCTGTCATTTTTTAAAAAATTAATTTATTTTGAATTATCAACAATCACTTCCATAAGCTTTTGAGTTTTAAATTTTTCTCCCCCTCCCTCCCTAAGATGGTGCCACAATCTGATATAGGCTATACATATACATTCCTATTAAACATATTTTCACATTAGTGATGTTGTAAGTAAGAATTAGAACCAATAGGAGGAACCACCAGAAAGAGGAAACAAAACACAACAGAAGAAAAAAAAATAGCAAATAGTATGCTTCGATCTGCATTCAAACTCCATAGTTCTTTCTCTGGATGTGGATTTTGCTGTCATTTTTTAAAAGAGAGACCTGTAATTTTATAGATGTAGGGAGCTCCAGTTGGGGAACTCTCTCTACCAACACAGATGCCCCCCTTCTGGGCATTTTAAAGTCAGAGAACTGCCTTGGGGCACTGAGAAGATTAAGTAAGCATTCTAGGGTTCCACAGTCCCTAGATGTCAGAAGCTGGAGTAGTTCAGGTAAAAGGTCCTAAAGGAAGATAGTGGAAAGGAAAGAAGGAATCTGAGAAGAGGATGACTTGTTTTGGACATTGTGGGGTGAGGTAGAAGGTGAAATCAAAGGTGACTTAGAGGTTTCACACTTGGGTAAATGGGTCAATAGAAAGGGAAAAATGTTTTAGGACTGTTCTATAATGAAATAAGCTTCCACAATAAGTAGTCCACTCTCTCTCACCAGAGGTATCCAAGCAGAGGTTAGATGTTTATCTGGCAGAGATGTTGTCAGAAGAGAATCCTACTTCTGAGGTCGTACAGTTCATGAATTTATGTTCTCCTGTAGGAGCTCTCATTTCTTTTTTTTTTTTTTTGATGAGGCAATTGGGGTTAAGTGACTTGCCCAGGGTCACACAGCTATCTTGTTTCTTTTTACAAAATAGATTTTGTTAAACGCTTTGTTTTTGTTTCCTGTACCCCATCTCCTCCCCAAGAAATGTCTTATAACTAGTCCTCCTTAATCCCTCTCAATTCCAGTACTTTCACATTCTAATTATTTTCTATTTATTTTGTATAGAGCTTGCTTTTTATATGTTTGTTTGCATATTGTCTCCTCCATTAGACTGTAAGCTCCTTGAGGGCAATCTTTTGCCTCTTTTTGTATCCTCAGAGTTTAACACAATGCCTGGCATATCACAGGTACTTATTAAGCATTTATTGAAGTGAATTAAACTAAGAAATTTTAAGAAAAGATGAGAGAAAAAATTCACAAAACTAATTTACACATTAAAAAAAACTCCCTAGACATTATATGTGATATTACACACAGAGGTCTCCAACCTCTGCAAAGGGTGATGGAGGGAGGTGTCCTCCAATTGCTCTTCCTTGGGGCCAACCTTGGTCTTTGTTATCTTGCAACATTCAGATTCAGGTTTGTTAGGGGGGTTTTTTGGGGTTTTTTTTCCATTTATATTGTAATCACTATGTATATTGTTTTCCTGGCTCTGCTTCCTTCACTTTGCATCAGTTTATATAAGTCTTTTCATGCTTCTCTGTAGTCATCATGTTCTTCAATTCTTACTACAGAGCAACATTCCATTACTTTTAGTACCACAGTTTGTTTGGCCATTTCCGCAATGGAAAAGAATATACTTTGTTTCCGGTTCTTTGCTACCACAAAAAGTACTACTGTCAATAATTTGGAGTATATGGAGCCTTTCTTTGCCAGTGACCTCCTTATGCATGTGCCTGAACCTAGTGGAATCCCTGAGCGCCAAAAAGTATGAGCATTTTAATCCCTTTCTTTGCCTAATTACAAACTGCTTTCTGGAACTGGTTTTTCCCAACCCAGAGTTCCACCCCCAATTCTTTCACTTATCTTTTAACTCCTCAAGGAGTTGACAGAAATGACAAGTCTACCTTCTACCAGAGGACCCACTGTGCTGTACTGGAAAGAACATGACTAGAAGTCAGTAAACAGGGTTTCTAGACCTGGGCTTGACACAACTGTGTGACCTTGGGCAGATCATTTCACCTCTATGAGATAGGTCATCTATGAAACAGGGATAAAACCACCTTCCAAGGTTGTTGTGAGTATTCAAAGAAATAATCAATTGAGAAAGCCATTTTTGAAAAAAAAAATGAAGCGCTGTTACATAAATGTTAAGTTTTAGTAATATAATGATAGGCAAATGGCAGATGACTAATCAATATTTGTTGAATCCTCCTTCTCTCTAATTCCATATAAAGACAAGGTAGAGCTAGGGTACCAGATGTCTGCCACAAAAACCCAACCAGCAAGTACAATAGAAAAATCATACAGGCTGAGAGATGGAGAGGCCATGTCCAGGCTAGCTATCACTAATCCTTAAAATGACCTCTAGAATAATGGACAAGGTCTGGAGAGTCCTCTAAGGACCCCTCTCTGCTTCTTAGAGCCTAACATCTAGGAATGCTTTAAGGAAGAATTGCATAGCTCTCCAAAGGAAGCCAAGCTAACCTGATCTTGGGAAGTCCACTGATCCAGAAGGTAGACAGATCCCAAGACAACTGGAGCAAACGCCTGAGACTACTAAGGAAGGAACAAATGTCTCCTTATCTCGCATTTCTAAATGTTCCATTTTCATTAAACTCATTCCCTATTACTCTTAACCACATACTCTCTTTTCAGCTGAGCTAACTTTTTTTTCGTCCATTCTTCATGCATCATTTGCTCACTCATCACCTTTAACACAAAGTGATGGGGGGGCAGAGGGGCAGTATGGTATAATGGGAAAGGGTATTGGATTTTTAGTCAGAAGACATAGGTTCAAATCCTAGGTCTGTCACCTTAGCCAAGTCATTTCAGGTCTCAATTTCCTCAAGCATAAAATATTAGGGTTGGAATACATGATTTCTAAGATCTTTTTTAGCTCTAAATCCTACGGTCCCATATCTGATATTCCCCAACCTGGAGCAAGAAAGTCAAAGAAAATAGAACTAAAGGAATATGGAATGTGATCTAATGGGACCACCGCCCCTTAAGCAAAACAAAAACTTCATAAGTAGACAGATGGCAAAAGGATCATAAGGGGCGCAGAGCAAGTAACTTGTTAGGGGTATTATTTTGTTAAGGTTATATATAACCTCAAGGAGGTTACAGACAGCAAAAAAAAGACCCACGTGTACAAAACTGTTTATAGCAACATGATTTGTGCTGACAAAAAGTTGGAAACAAAAGATATGCTCAACAATTGTGGGAAGGCTGAACTATGGTATATGTACAATAGAAGCTTCCTGAGGCCAGGGATTGTTTCACTTTTTTACTTGTATCCCTACTATCAATTATAGTAAGCATATGCTTAATAAAAAGGCTTGATTAAGGGATATGAAATATAACTGTGCCATGAAGAATGATAAAAATGAAGAATTTAGCTGCTGAAGGGAACCCAAGGTGAACTAGAGAAACATGAAAAGACTTGCATAAAGTGATGCACATCAAAGAAAGTAGAACCGAGCAGTACATGAAATGGTTTCAACAATGTAGATAAAATCAACAACGAGAAACAGCAAAACTCTGGTCAAACACAAGGTCAATAGTGATACTATGCTGTCATTGTCAGGGTAAGCAAGTCAGCCTTGATGAAGTAGTATGGCAACCTGAGGGAGAGGCAGCTGCCTCTACCAAACTACTGTAATATCAACCACCATCTTGTTTCAGACCCAGGCAGCTAAGGGGCACAATGGATAGAGTGCCAGTCCTTAAGTCAGGGAGACTCACCTTTATGAGTTCAAATCTGCCCTCAGTTACTAGCTGTGTGATCCTGGGCAAGTCACTTAATCCTGTTTACCTCAGTTTCCTCATCTATAAAATGAGCTCCAAAAGGAAATGGCAAACCACTCCAGTATCTTTGCCAAGAAAAACCCAAATTGGATGAGTCGGAACACAACTGAAATGACTAAACAATTGTTTCTGATTACCCACTGTCTAAGCTATTCCATTGTCTTCTCTTTTAACCAGTACCAGATTGTTTTTATTTATCTTTATTCCTTTAATTTCTTTCTCTTGTCTTTTTCCCTTGTTGGCAATTTCCAGAACTGCAGTGAGGAGAATGAGTATCCTTCCTTGACTCCTATATTTACTGAAAAAGTTCTAATGTATCTCCACTGCATAAGATGCTTACTTTTATTTTTACAGTTTTTTTTCTTTTTTTGGCAATTGTGGTTAAGTGACTTGCCCAGGGTCACACAGCTAGTAAGTGTCTAGTGTTTGGTCTGAGGCCATATTTGAACTCAGGTCCTCCTGACTTCAGGGCCAGTGCTCTATCCACTGCACCACCTAGCTGACTCTTACTTTTATTTTTAGATAGATGCTTTTTGTGATATTAAAAAAAGGTCCTTCTTTGCCTATATTTTATAGGGTTTTTAGCATAAAAAGCATTGTATTTTAGCAAAGGTTTTTCTCTCTTATGATGATCATGTAGTTTGGGACATTTTGGTTTTTAATATTATTAGTTATACTGACTATTTTCCTAATTTTGAACCATTCTTGCATCCCTAATATAAATTCCACTTCATCATAATGAATTATTTCTTGGATAAATTGCTTTAGTCTGCCAGAATTTTATTTGAAATTTTTGAGTTAACATTCATTAATGATATAATGGCTTATACTTTTTGTTTGTTTGTTTTTTTCCTGTGTTTTATATTTCCCCGGCTCAGGTATTAGCATTATATTTCATCTCATTTCTGGTAGGGTGCTTTCATTCTCAATATTTGAGAATAATTTGTAAAGTATGGGTACTAACTGTTCTTGACAGAATTCTCATTGTGAATCCAAGACCAGGAGTTTTTTCTTTGATAGCTTCTTTACAACTAAGTCTATTTCCTTTTCTGAGATTAGGTTATTTAAGATCTCTACTTGCTGGTTTGGGTATTTTATATTTCTGAAGGTATCTATACTGTTTGTGTTCTCGGTTTTTTTTGGCATATAATTGCGTATATGTTCTTATTACTCTTTTTGTTCTTCTGGTTTTACTGGGATTTCACCTTGCTTGTTTACTTTTACTATTTTACAGAGTTGATTTTCAGCTCTCTTCTTTTTGTCAAGACCCCTTTCCACACATATCACAGTAGATCAATTCCTAACTCAAGAAGTCAGAAGGAAAGGTACCAGCAAAAGGAACAGGAGTCATAAGGTTTTACCAGGAAGTCGGGGGGGGGGAACACCAACGACACAGACAGCTAGGTGGCACAGTGGATAAAGCTCTGGCCTTGGACTCAGGAGGACCTCAGTTCAAAACCAGCCTCAGACACTTGACACTTACTAGCTGTGTGACTCCGGGCAAGTCACTTAACCCGGATTGCCTCACCAAAAAGAAAAAAAGAATAGTCATCTCAGGGAAGGAAAGGAATATACATTTACATATCAACACAATGTGACAGGTTGGGGAAAGGGAAGAATCAGGAGCATCTCTATACAGGTGATTCTCAAATCTATTTATCTAGCATCCCTGACCTGTCTCTCAAATCCAACTACCTATTGGACATGTCCCAGTAATTCAGGTTTGAAGCCTCAGTGTCACCCTTAATTCCTTATTCTTTTCACCCTGACCCCCCCTTCCCCGATATCCAATCTGTTACCAAATCTTGTCAATTCTTTTCTTCTTTTTTGGTGAGGCAATTGGGGTTAAGTGACTTGCCCAGGGTCACACTAGTAAGTGTCAAATCTCTGAGGTCAAATTTGAACTCAGGTCCTCCTGACTCCAAGGCTGGAGATCTATCCATGCGCCACCTAGCTGCCCCAAATCTTGTCAATTCTATCTTCACAACATTTCTCCTATACCTTATTGCAACAGCTTTCTGTTTGGTCTCCCTGATTCAGGTTTTCCCCCTATAAAGTGATCTTCCTAAATATAAGACAGGTGTGGCCATGTCACTCCTCTATCTACTCAAACTCCAATGGCTCCCTATTACCTCTGGGATCAAGTATAAAATGCTGTTTGACTTGTAAAGCCGTTCACAAGCTGGCCCCTTTCTACTTTCTAGTATTCTCTTTTGTCACTTACCCTGTACTCTACAATCCAGGATTGGAGCTCACTAGAGGACCAGATATATAGATTTGGGAATTATCTGTAAAGAGATGATAAGTAAACCCATGGGAGCTAATGACATCATAAAGAGAAACTATATATAAAGAAAAGAAGGTTTGGGATAAAATCGTGGTGGTAAACCTCCATATAAGGGGCAGGATATGGCTGATAATTCCACAAAGGAGACTGAGAAGGAATGGTCAGACAGGGAGACAGAGAATAGGGAGAGTCACCAAAACTCAGGAAAGAGGGAGTTGTCCACAGTGTTACATGCTGCAGAGAAATCAAAAAGGATGAGAAGTGAGAAAAAGCCAATGGGTTTAGGAGTAAAGATATCATTGGTGACCTTGGAGAATGCAATTTGAATTGAGTAGTAGGCTGGGAAACCAGATAACAAGGGGGTGAGAAGTCAGTAGGTTATAAAGTAGAGGCATCCTTACCCCACAGAGGATAATTTGAGAAAACTGAGGCCCCCTTTTGTGAGCCTTGTCTTCCAATTCTATACCTCATATTCAATCAGAGGACCATTCCCATTCTCTCCTTTTGCTTCAGCTTCAGAGGAAAAGAAGGTCTTTTTCATAAACCTCTTTGCAAGCACCCTCCTATCCTCTACAGGCTCCTACATTTTGCCATTTCCATCATCTCCTCTCTCATTATTATAACTTTCTACCTCTCTTCATCCTCTGGCTCTTTCCCTATTGCCTACACACATGCCCCAACACTGTTTGTCCTTAAAAAACCTTCGTTTACCCTGCCATCACCTCAAGCTAAGGACTCGTATTTTTCTCCTCTTTCACAAGTCTTACCATCATCTTTTTTTCACTAAACTGTTATGGAAATGCTTGTTTCATTCCATCCTACCACCAAAATCTAAGAGCCATCCTGTATTTCTCACTCTCCCTCACTCCCCATGTCCAATCAGTCACCAAGTTTTGTTGATTCTACCCTCTCAACATTTTTTTCACTCACACTCAAACCTCTCTAGTCCAGGCTATCATCCTTTGCCTGGACTAGTACAATAGCCTCCTAAATGGCCTCCCTGTATCCAGTCTCTCTCCTCTTCAATTATCTTCACGTGGTTGCCAAATTGGTGTTCCTGAACAAAGCCTTGAACACATCACTCAAGATGCTTTGGTGAAAAGGTTCCCTTTACTTTTAGGATAAAAAGCATTCTCTTCCGTTAGGCATTTCAAAAGTCCATTATACCCTAGCTTCAGTCCATCTTTCCAGATGCTAGACCATCACTAGTCTTGACTTATGTCTTGCCACTGGACTCCAATGACTCTGGAGGACAGAGTGAGGCTGATTACTCTGCACAGCTCTGCCTCACTTATAAATCCAATTCTCTTGCAAGTCAAGACATCACCCTCCTGATGTCCTTGTACTCTTCGAGAACTGAAGGATGAACAGTAACACTCTTTCCAGCCTTATTACATATTTTTCCTTCTACTCTACAAGTCAGACAAAGTGGGCTACTTACTACTCCCCATATACAACATTGCTCCTGTGCCTTTGCATACTGTCCCCATGTGCCTGGAATGCTCTTGGAGCTCCTCTTTTCAAGGTTCACCCTTTTAAATGTGACTGCTTTGAAGAACTCTTTCCTGCTTTCTCTCCAAAAGAGGTCCCTCCAAATAACTCTGTATGTATGCATGTATACATATACACACGCGCGCACACACACACACACACACACACACACACACACACACACACACATATATATATACATACACACACACACATATATATGTATATATGCATATATACTCCATTTCTCTCTCTCCATTTCCTTTAAATATTTATTTGTCCCTCAGTAGAATGTAGCAAGCTCCTTGAGGGGCAGGGACTGTCTCTCTTTTGTACTTCTATCCCTATGACCTCAAAATTTTCTTGGAACACAGTAGGTACTTACAAAATCTTTGTTGATTGATAGAGATGAAAGGACAGGAGCTAATTCTTCCAAGATGGTACTATTTGGGGATGCCTGATCCAAGTGGTCAACTAGTCCTGGCCATTGTTTCAGCAGTCCCGAAGAAAAGACATATGTCAAACCCTAGCATGAGACTGGGATGAGCAACTCTGGCAGAGTCTGGGGAAGAGGGCTCTAGGCAGCGTGGCGCAGTAGGGAAGTGCTAAATTTGGAGTCAGAAGACCTGGGTTTGAAGCCCGACTCAACCACTCTGTGTGACCTTGGTTGAATCACTCCACATCTGTAAGCTTTAGTTTACCTGCCCTTTAAAATGAGGGGCTTCGATTGGATGATCTCTGAGGTATTACTAGCACCACATCCATGATTCCATGCTCCTAGGGGATTAGGGAACAGCTCAGATAATGAGCCAAAACTCCCTGGGAGAAGAGGAGGTGGAGGGAGGGACAAAGAAAGCAGGCCAGGGAGAATGACAGGAGGTCCCTACTTGTTTTCAGAAGGAAAGGGGCCAAACTGAGATGAATCTTTTCTATACCAGACTAGACTAACATGTCATTTTCAGCAAGCAGCAAGAGGATACACGACAATTCCCTAGTCCCAGGGCTTGTTGAATGAGCTTTCTAAAACACACTTCCCTGATGATCAAACCCTACAGTCTAAAGTCAATAATTTAAGAAGTTGTCCTCTCCTCTCTAACATCCTTGAAGCTGTGGCATCTTGTCAATCATGCATCATTACACAATGTCCTCTTCCACTTAGAGCAGAGGTGGAACCTAGTACCAAGGGACAGGTAGAGGCAACTGAAAGGCCATCTGGCTCATGTCATTATTTCCATCACTAATAATCACTTTCAGGATCAAATACAAAATCTTCTGGCTTTCAAAGCCCTGCACAACCTGCCCCTCTTCCCACCGTCTATTGCTAGTCTTCTAACCTTTCCCTTCCTCCTATTCAATACTCTTGTTGAATGAATGGGCTTTCTAAAACACACTTGGCAGATGCCACTCCCTAACCAGCCATGTGAACCTCCACGTCACAGGAAGGACACTCCATTGTGAGTCTGGGTGTTTTCACTGGCTCTCCCATGCCCAGAACATTCACCCTCCTTATTTCTGCCTTCTGGCTTCCCTTGTTTCTTTCGAGTACCAACTAAAATCCTATCTTTTACAGGAAGTCTTTCCCAATCTCCCTTAATTCTAGTGTCTTTCTCCTCCTTTTTTTTTTTAGAGGCAATTGGGGTTAAGTGACTTGCTCAGGGCACACAGCTAGTAAGTATACGGATTTGAGGCTGGATTTGAACCCAGATTGTCCTCACTTCAAGGCTGGTGTTCTATCCACTACACCACCTAGCTGCCCCTAGTGCCTTCCTTCTGTTAATTACTTCATATTTATTCTATATACAGCTTATTTGCACAGAGTTTACATGGTTTCTTTCCCATTAGACTGTGAACTCCTTCAGAGTAGTTTTTTGCCTTTCTTTGATTTCCCAATGCCTGGCACATAGTTGTTTAATAAATGCTGATTGATTGACTGGCAACCTGTACCAGCTCTGACAACTAAAACAGTTTTTGTGGTGCCTAAGATGCCCAAGAAGGCTTAACTTCTTAGAAGAAGTCCCACCAAGATTCATACTTATGGAAGTGACTGTTGAAAAAAAAATAATTGAAAAAAAGAAAGAAAAGAAAAGGGAGGTAGAAGCAAGAAAAAGAACTGACTCCAAGCATTTGTTTTGGCCAATAAAGCATAGGTCCAGTTGGGCAATACAGGGTGAGCCACTTGGGAACATCACTCAGATGACCCAATTCCACTTCCAAGTTTCTTTCCCTTCCTTGAGTTTTGACACATGGCTACAAGAATATACAGGGCATTTTCGTTTTTTTTTGTTTTGTTTTGTTTTTTGGCTAGGCAATGGGGTTAAGTGACTTGCCCAGGGTCACACAGCTAGTGTTACGTGTCTGAGGCAGGATTTGAACTCAGGTCCTCCTGAATCCAGGGCCAGTGCTCTATCCACTGCGCCACCTAGCTGCCCCAATATACAGGGCATTTTCAAGAAAATGGATAGTTAGGGGCACAAAGAAGCTAGGTGGTATGGTGGATAGAGCACTGGGCTTGAAATCTCATGATCTTGAACTCTTCGTGAGTTCAAATCCGGCCTCAGACACTACCTGTGTGACCCTCAGCAAGTCACTTAACTCTGTTTGCCTCAGTTCCTCATCCATAAAATGAGCTGGAGAATGAAATGGTAAACCATTTACTCCAGTATTTTTGCTAAGAAAACTCCCAATGGGGTCAGAAAGAGTCGGGCTATGAATGAAAATGACTCAAAGAACAGTGGCAGAAAAACAGCGGCCAGACAGGGTCTCCCACTTTTTCTGACCCAGAAAAAGATTGAGATAACTGCATCCCAGGCTCAGTTTCTCCAGACAATAAAAGAGCATGTGCTCAGGGTCTTTGGCTGAGGTGGGAGCCCTGTCCAGGGGCCTGGCATCCTGAGGATTTTCCTAACGTGCTTTAAGGAAATTATCTGGCCCCGCTGCATGCCTGGGCCCCACAACACCCAAGCACTCAGTTACATTCCCAGGATGTCCACCTACCCTAAACCCTGGGATCATTAGGCCAGTTGCCTCAGGAGTAAACGCTGGTCTTTAAATTCCTGAGGATCACAAAAACAGAGCAGTTGCCCTACACACTCCTGAAAAGCCTCTCCTAAACCAAGAATTCAATGTAGGTCCCTTGAAAAGGGAAGAACTACTGGAGTGATTCCCCAGAACTCCAGCATAATCTTTCACTAACAGAGGGCTGGGCACATGGTGAGTGCTAAGCAAATGTCTTACTTGTCTATATGCCAGCCATCCTTGTCCTTGGAACCACATGCTCCAGATCCCTGGGCTCTGAAAGGTGAGTTTTCACTTTATTTTGCCAGGAGCCAGGCCTTCACATTCCTTCCTGGCCATCTCCAAACCAAGCTGCCACTACAGTATACCTCCCTTCCCCCCCTTAACTTTCCAACTGCCCTTTACTTATGCATTATTTTCTCTATTAGAATGTAAGCTCATTGAGAAAAGTGGTGGTCTAGCTTGCTTGTTAGCACCCAGCAGAGAGTTAAATGCTTAATAAATGGTCATTCATTCATTAATTTATTCCACTGCTAGGCCCTGGGGAAGATCTCCCTCAAAGCAGACGGGCCAAATCCCCAAAGAAGGCCTCTACTGGTCAAGTGCAAACAGGGAGGATAGACCCTAAATATATGCCCCATTCAATGCCTTACAGACAAGGTTGTAGTCACTCCCCTCTCCCTCTCATTCTTTTTTTTCCCTAGAGCTGGGCACTTAACCTCTTCTGGCCCCCAGCTCAGCACAGTGCCCTGGGCATATAGTAGGTGTTTAATAAATGCTTCTTGTTGTTGGCCCCCAAATGAGAGGGTTGGATCAAATGACCTCAAAGGTCTCTAGAGGCTCTAGGTATTTGAGCCTCTGATCTCTGCTCACTCAGGATCAAGATTCACTATGTATTTCTTTTCTCCATAGCAGGTTCAAATCCTAACTATAGAGATTTGGGCAGCAATTGAAAAAAGTCACCAAGAAGGTTAAGAAATTCCCTGGCTCATGCCAGAGAGGGGATCTAAGAGGTGAGAACTTTTTTTGCTCAAGCAAAATTCCCTAAGCAACTAAGGAAGAGCCTTCCCTCATGGTCCTTGAAAAGTCACCAGGTCTAGGCTGGAAGGCCTAGTTGGCTAGCCAAGTCCCAGAACACTGGGCCTCTGGGAAGAATTTTCCAACTCCAGAAGCTCTGGGTGTTTGTGCTCACTCCCCTAACTTAACGGTTCTTAACCCGGGCTCTGTAAATTTTTTTGGTTTTTGTTACAAATAGTTGCTAACTGTATTTCAATATAATTGGTTGCCTTTGTAATGATGTATTTTATTTTTTGTATTTATAAACATCATCCAGAGAAGAAGTCCACAGGCTTCAGACAGCCAAAGGAATCCATAACACAAATAAAGGTTAACAAACCCCTGCCTTGGCCCAGGCCCTAGCAGCTCCATGAATAAGCACATAAGTGTTACAGGGACACAGCATCAATGAGGCAACCAGAGCAACCTGGAGCTAGAGCAGGGAATCTCTACTACATATAACAAGTCCAGTGACCACATACCTCAAATAGTTAAGGAGCCAAAGCCAGAATGCCGAGACCCAAAACATGATAGGTCCCAGATAGCACTTTTCCAATGTGGAGAGGTCCCTGGAACTAAGATCTCCACAAATTCTACTGACTATAGAACAGGGGGTCCCCCAGAAGACAATAGGAGGAAGAAGTTCTGCCTGAGCCCCTGGAAAACTCAGCCTAATGACCATGCACCCTGGGAATTTGTACACCCTGTTTGATGGAGTACCTGAACAATGAGCCTAAAAGAACTCTCTCTCTCTCTCTCTCTCTCTCTCTCTCTCTCTCTCTCTCTCTCTCTCTCTCTCTCTCTCTCTCTCTCTCTCTCTCTCTTTCTCTCTCTCTCTCTGTTTGCTAATACTTGTCAGAGTTAGCAATCTGGCTACTTTCAGCAGTGGTCACTCCCTCTAATTCAAGCCAGCCCCTCTTCTCCCAAGTTAGACTCAGGAAAAGCCTGTGACTAGGCCATAGGGAACCCTGGTCTTCCAACCCCTAATTCTTCTATGAAATGGAAAAAAAGCACCCATAAATAGGTCATTTAACTGGGCACTGCTCAACCACATTCTGTCCTTGATTCAAAAAATACAATGCCAACTGAACTTCCACCATTATGACCTCCTCCCCACACACGGTCCCTCAAAAAGCCTAGGTCAAGATGCAAAGAATGCTAAAAACAAAAGATTAAAAAGTTTTCTTGAGTCACTACTTAGGGCACGTAATGGAAAGAGTACTGGACTTAAAAGTCATGGAGACCTGAAACCTCTGATGCTCACTAGCTGTGCGCAGCCTGGGCAATTTACTTTGCTTCTCTGCCTCAGTGTCCTCATTTTTAAAATGGCGATAATATTAACACTTAGTTCACTAGGATTCCATGAGGACGAAATGAGATAATACTTTAAAGCACTCTGCAAATCTTAAAGCATTATATAAATACTTATTATATTCATCTCAGGTTCTATGCCATACTGGTACCTCAAAAAGATGTAGGTATTTGACCCAATGGGGGGGGAGGAAGAGATATTTTTTCACTCGTCCCCCTGCCCCTCCCCAACGGTGATCTTGGTCTTTTGAAATTCTGCCTAGTAGCATCAAAATTACTTGACCAATCTATTCCAGACATGCTACAGATAATGGCAGCTAGGTGATGCGGTGAATACAGTGCTGTACTTGGGAGTCCAGAAGGCTGAAGTTCAAATACTGCCTAAGATAGCTGTAGGACCCTGGAGAATTAATTTGGCCTCAGTTTCCACATCTATAAAATGGGGATAATAACATGTAAAGGGTTTTGCAAGCCTTAAAGGACTATATAAATGCTAACTTTTATTAATATTATTATAGATGTGTTAATTTGGTGCAAAGGAAACAGGTAGAGGACTGGGAGGAGACAGTGACCTGTGATCTAGTCCTGGCTCTCCCACTACTGATTTTGTGACCCCGGATAAGTTAGTTCATTTCTCAGGCCAGGCCTCAGTGGAATTATGAGTAAATGGAGAGTGTTGGATTATTCATCAGCTGCAGTAAAATGGAAAGTCCATGGGCTTTGAAGGGAAAAAACCTGACTTTGAATTTTGACATGTAATTATTACCTGTAAGATCCTGGATAAAAATCCCTTCCCTTTCTACAGTATCCTTATCTGTAAAATGAAAAGGTTGGACTAGATTATTGCTGAGGCTCCTTCCAAACCAGTGATCCTATGATGACATGACCTTTACCTTTCTATCCTTATCCAAACCCTTCCTTGAAATCTCCTTCTGGATCATTTGTTGACTCTGTGATGTAATGAGGTAATATGGGTAAAGCATTTAGCTAGGTGACTGGCACATAGTAGGTGCTATTTATACAAACTTATTCTTATTCCTTTCCTCCTGTTACCTTAGACTGTGAGCTCCTTGAGAGCTTAGTCTGTCTCTTGCATGTCTTTGAATTCTCTGCTTTTTGCTGAATGCCTCTAACATAAAAAGGCACTTAAGAAAGCTGACTGAGCTCCCCATCTTCCCTCTTCTAATTCTTTCCTCTGTGCCTCAAATTATTCTCATGTGCTTCTCCTCTCTCTCTCTCTCTCTCTCTCTCTGCCCCACACCCTAGCCCAGGCCTAGGACCCTTTCAGCCTTTGTATGCTTTGTAGACAAGCTGCAGCCCCTCCCCAGCAACAGACATTTTCATTAACTCCAATTTTCCAACAAGGACCAGGTCCATAAAACCACACAATTTCATTCCAACCCACTACACCAGAAGAAGCACGTGCGCTAAGGCCTCAAGACAGTTTCTTGATTTTTAAAAGTCCAATCCAAGCTCAGAATAGGGAGGTCAGCTCAGCAACTACCTTGGCAGAGGAGTTGCCCTCTCAGACCCATTCCAGAAGCATATAGGAAAAGAGTCGGAGGAAGGAGAACTGCATGTGAAGACCCTCTCCTACTATAGCTCTCATTACGACAGTGGTCAAATATTCCAGCCACATCAAGAATTAAGAACGACTCCAAGATCTTTTTTTTTTTTTTTGCCATGGGGAACACTGGGATTTTCCATTTCTCCTTAAATCTCAGTTTCCTACTCTCTCCCTAACTGGTGTGGGCAACTCTCCAACTTAAGGTGCCTGCTTTTCTACCCAACCAGTGTCCAAAACAGCCTGGGAGGGGAAGGATGTGTGAAAACACTGGTACCGCAAAAGAGCCAGAGAGAGAGAGAGAGAAAGAAAGAAAGAGTTAAATAGCCGTCGGACTTCCTGCGTCTGCTCTGCCGAGGATTAAGAGGCTCACAGAGTCCAGAGCCCCAGCGCGCAGAGAGCAGGAGGTGAGTCGCAAGGGTTAAATGACTCCAACAGGTCCCTTCTGGAGGAAAAGAGAGCTAGAAAGTAACTCTCCCGATCAGGAAACAGGAAAAAGCCTCCAAAGCCAGCAGCTGGGGTTGGAGGGGGTAGAGTACTCTCTGGCCAAGCAAACTCTGGCGTGCCCCTGGGCGCGGCACCCCTTCCCCCACCTGGGGCCGGGCACCTGTTCCACCACAGCCAAGCCCCAAAAACGATTGTGCAAACTAGAAACCCAAGTTCCACAACCAATCACGGATGGATTACGCGGAGGGAAGTTCCGGGCGGGCGCCGCTTTCTACAGGTGCTGCGCTCTCCCGGGAAGCCTCCAGGAGACCGCACGGTGAGACCCCCAGCTCCGGACCTTCCACCCGGCGTCTCTGGAGGGAACCCCTCGGAGGTCTTAGCTCCGGCCCCGGTCCACGCGCATCCTTGCCCAGCCCAGCTTAGCCTGTCGTCCCCCCCCCGCCCCAGTCTCCGGGCGCCCTCAAGGGGCAGGTCCCCAGGTAGTGGACTCAGCCCCGCGCCCTCTCTCACCCGCAACTCTGGACCGGCCGCTGCCCCAAGGCCTCGGCGTCTCCTGGAGCCTGCAGCCGGCTCGGTTTAGCTCCCCTTCGCCTGGCCCACAGGCTGTTAAGGAGCCGTCTCCTTCCTGGTCACCTCCACCGCCCCGAGCCGGGGAGGAGGTGGAGCACGCCCAGCCATTTACATAAAGAACGGGGAGGGGCACCGATCCTCTGGACTAACCGCGAGGCCCCACCCCATCCTCCCTAGAAGCTCAGGGAACTGTGTCCCCTCGGTCCCGCCCGATGGCCACCACGAGACTCCCAGGAAGAAAGTTCGTGGAATTGGGAAAGAACAGCTGGAAAATAAGCAAAGGCAGCAGAGGCGAGAGGGGTGAGGAAAGAGGAAACGTCCAATCCCAGTATCGAGAGAAGGCAAAGGGCGGGCCAAAAGCTAAATCTGAATATTCATGAGATGGGATTTCACGCCCACCTCCTAGCCTACCTGGGAGTACCTGGGAGCCGCACTACTGTCCCCGCCCCACCCTGTGTTCCACCGCCCGTGGGAAAGCGTGAAGTAGTTCTTTAAATGTTGCTCTCTAGTCCTCTAGACCATCCCCCACTGTGGGTTGGGACTGTCCTCCTTCCTATAAACTCACAAAGTTCCTTTCTGCTCCGAAGAGAGTCAACCCTATTACCTCACTAATAAAGGATTACTTAGCTGACAAAACGTCCAGTTTCTAGAATGAATGAAAAAAAAAAGGTCTTACTATATGCCAGTCACTACCTCAAAGGGCTAGGTTTACAAAGATTTTTTTTTAAAGGGAGCTTAAAAAAGCACACAGGTTGCTTACACCCTAATAGAGGACCACATATTTAAACCAGAAGCGACCAGAGAAGAGAATTTTGTTTTGGGGAAGTGGAAAGGGGGTCCCTGGGCAGGCAGATAGTGAGATGGCCTGGGTGGATGGCTAGACTTGATGTAAAGGTGAAACGCTTGTCTGGCATCTGATTAAGTTGGAGGTGGACAGCAAGAAGCATTCTTCCCAACTTTGGATGTCCTCCCCACCCCAAACCCCCAAGGCACAAGAAAGGTTTTGGGGCTTGGGTCTGGCCATTCTGTTGACAGCAGGAGAATCAAAGTGAGTGATCTGGTGAATGTGGGAGCCTGGAAGGCAGGGGACACATGGGGACTCCATGATATGTTCCACAGAACAGCTGTTCCCACATGGAATAAGTTAGAGCCACGACCTTGTTGCAGCTCAGAGGATGGCTCTCTGTATACCCAGCCTCTTTACCTTGGTACCTTGAAATTTGGCAGAAGATGCTACCATTCTGCTACAGAAACTAACCTACCAACTCTGACATGTAAAGGGCAAGACCAAGGAGAAGCAGTCCTGAGGGAGGAGAGAGGGAGAAGGCTAAGTTTTACCCTATTCTCCTTACTCAAAACCTAAAAATAGAGGAAAATGTTTCATAATCAAGAATGCCAGGCTGCCTACTCATCTGGTGTGAGGCAGATAACATTCTTGTCCCCCCACCCCCATACCCCAGAAGTGACTTTAGATGGGGGAATGAAAGTGGATGACACAGGTCTTTGCCTTCTAGGGAGGGTCACAAAAGCAGAAATGAGGACAGAGTTGATCATTGCTTCCAGGTCTAGGAATTTTGTAGGTTGGAGGATGAGTGGGTAAGATTTGACAAACTACCCTAAAATACACAGTCACAGCAGACAGAAGAAAGGAGTTTAATGATTTTAGCCTCACCCAGGTTTCCCTGGATGTATTCAACCTTTCTTACATTAAAACAGGACCAAGATTCCTCTTATTTGGCCTGTGGGAAGAAAGGCACCAGGTCCCAAGGGCACCACTGAAGAATCAGAGCAAACATGAGGAATGTTCCCCAACGAGGGCAATATAACTTGCCCGGCATTTTTCAAGCCTGCTCTCCTGTGGAGGTGGCTTGGGCTGGGATGAACACTGGTAAAGTATCAGACACATAAGGAAGAAGGTTCCAATACAGGTGACAGCTGAGAATTAGGGGTCTGAGTGATAAGACATTCCTGAGAGCAAAGCCTGCCAAAACTGAAGAGACACTTTGCCCCGTCATATCCAGTGGGTGGCTACCTCTGTCCCAGGCCAGAGGCTATCCCAATGAGATCTGGAGGCCAGTTGGTCAATGTGCCAGGTCCACGGGAAGTGTAAAATCCCTGAAGCTATAGAAAGCAATGTCACCATGATCCACCAGGGCAAAGATCAGGGGAACATCCCCACTCTGGAAGGACAGCCGCTTGAGGGTGCACAGGTCTGGGACAGGTTCATCAAATCTGTAGAGAGTTGAATGAGATATTGAAGAAGCCCAAACACTAATCAAACCTCCCAAGTTTTCTCAGACTCCTCAGTCCAGGGCCCTGAGCCAGGACATCAATGGTTAAGGTGAAACAGTGCTGGCCTCAAAGTCTCCCCAAGGCTCAGGAGTACTGGCTTTGTTTGTGGGTCCCTTCCCAACTTGACTGCTGTGAAGGATGACAAAAAAATGTGGCAGGGGCACCTCTCCCCTATCCTCAAAATACACACACACACACACACAGTCTCAGAATACATAGATGGTAGGACAGGTAGGTAGTGCAGTGGATACAGCAGCAGCCCTGAGTCAAGAGGACCTGAATTCAATTCTAGCCTGGGACATTTACTACCAGTATGACCCTGGGCAAGTCACTTAAACTCAACTGCCTCCAAAACCATGACAAAAACCCCAAAACAAACAAACAAAAAAGAATACACAGGTGGTGAGACACTCTTATTTACAAAGCCTTCCTCAGGGTAGGTATTGGAAGAAAATAGTCTCACAAGTTGAGGGCTAGGACTGGGAAGGAATCACAAAATTGCAGGATTGGACAAGACCTCAAAGACCAGTTCCCAGGGAGTCTTAATCTTTTCAATATGACAGGTTTCCCCCACTATGCTAGGCATTTTATTTTATGCATTTTAAGAAACTTGATTCTGAGAAAGGCCCCTGAGCCTGCACCAGAATGCCAGAGGGGTCCATGCCACAAACAAGGTCAAGAACCCCTGATCCATCCCTGTATATTAACAATCCCCCTTCTGAATTTCTACAGATAATCTTCACTTCAAAATCTCTAATGAGGAGAAACCCAAACACCTCTGGGGGGCAGCCTATTTCACTTTTGGACAGCTCTCGCTCCTTTAGGGAATTTCCTTGATTAAAGCCTACATTAACCCCCTTTGCAAATTCCTCCTCCCTATTCCCCCTAATTTTTCCTAGCTCTGCCTTCTGGGGTCAGGCTGAGCATGCCTAATCATTCTTCCAAGTGATGGTCCTTAAAATATTTGAACACAGGTACAAGTCCCCTAGTAGTCTTCTGTTCACCAAATTAAACATCCCCAGTTGCTTCATCCAATCCTCTATGGCATGATCTCGAGAGAAAACGGGGTGTAGAGTAGGGATGAAAAGAGAGCTGGTTTGCTTCTAGGCCTCAGCTCTCATTCTGGATCATACCCACTGATGCACATCCGAGCATATGGCCTTCCTGGGTCATTTTTCCGGAAACTGGATACGCTATCTGCCTGATAGATGTCAAAACTGATCTCCATGTCCCCAGACTTCTCCAACAGCCTACTGACAGACAGAAAAGAGATCAAGGGGCCATAAGACTAAAATGGCATAAGGGAAGAAGTGGGGGAGGTAAGGGAACAGAGCATTTAGAAAGCACCTACTATGTGCCAGGCACCGTGGTTTATAAATATTATCTCATTTACTAGGACAGGAACTAATATTCCCAGACACTTCCTCCATCCTAATCCCTGAGGCTGAGAGAGCCCACATATGTCCACTCGCTCTAGCACCCCCACCCCCATTTAACTCCTGAAGAGGAGAGAAGTTGCTAAGTTTTCCTAGCCTGAAGAACTGGGGGGGGGGGTTCCTCCCTTCCAGCCCAATCACTTTATGGCTGAGATCAAAATTGGACGTCTGAGGTGCAGAGGACTCAAAGCCCCTAAGAACACTGAGAGGGCTCCAGACTCCCCAACAACTGGGGAAATACTGCTCTAGAGACCTACCCATCAACTTCATCAGTGAGATGAGTGGTCTGCAGTAAGGAGATCTGTTGTAGGACAGTGGCTGCATTGGGAAGGAAAAAAATTAGAATCCACTATGGAGCTGGTCTCTGTGAATTAATCTGAGGGTTAAAAAACAAGACAAAACAAAAAAACCACACATTTCTAGCCTGTGTCATTTCTTGAAATAATGAGTTCCATAATTTAAATATTTGTTGAGTGACAGGGTCCTCTCATCTGTCCTAAACTTACCTCCCTCGAGCACCAAGGTTGATCCACCCCCTGTCCTAGTTAGTAAACAAGTCTATTTTCACCATTTCTGTATAGTTCATGTCTTTATACACTTTGCTTCTCTATTCAACCTTATTCTTTATAGATGGACAAGTCCTATTTCCCTCATTCTCCCATTAATCATTGATCATTTGAATTGTCTCTCTCTGGTCCTTTGCCATATGGCATGTTGTCCTAGCCTAGAGTCCTGAATGGCTCTTACTAAGGTCCCCAGGACACCAGACAGTATCACCTGTAAAGTTTCTTCCATGCAATACCTCTCCTGTTAAGTATGCAATGCATTCTGTGGTTTTCAAGCCCAAAGCTCCCCACATTGTCAAACAGCCCTGCTAAAACCATATCCCATTCCAAAGCAGTGAGGCCTTCCCCTTGAAATAGCACACCAAACTGACCCTCTTCTCTCAGGATTTAGTGAGAGACCTGGATGTGGATGGGGGCTAAAAAGATCAGAAGACAGTTATACCTGGGCTTGCTGCTTGGCCAGGGGTCAGGAGGGGAGTGACTGGCTGGTCCCACAAGTTAGGGGGTTGATTCCAGGCCTTCTGCTGCCACCGCCGCTTTAGCAGCTCCTTATATGCCCGCCAGCTGGTGCAGCGCTGCACCTCAGGGTCTGCATTCACATCACTTCGGAAGGGAGTAGTCCCCCTTTGCTGCTCCCTCTCTCTCCTGGAAAGCTTCTCTTTCCGCTGATTCAGCTGCTGGCACCAAGGGGCTGCATCAATCTCCCGTGCAGTGACATTCTGTGGGAGCAACTCTGGAGCTGGGGCAAGTAGTAGGGTATGGCGGCGATCGCAGGCCATGTTAGGGAACGCAATTTTCTCAAAGTCCCATCGTGGCTTACTATTGTTCCCGTTATCATCCGTTGCTGTATCCTGGCTTCCTCCTCTTCCCTTCAAGGTCCTACCATGAGGATCTGTCTGGCCAGGGACCTGCCCTGGGGATTCAGGAGGCCAACTAGAGCCCCCTGGATCCTCTACATGGCTTGATTCCTGGGGTTTCTCCTCCAGGGATCTGCTGTTCTGGCTGGGGGCATATTGGCTTGAAGTTGCCTGACTCTCAGCAGTCCCGACTACCTCTGGCAGAGGATTCTCCAACACCTTGGGTTTCTTATCAGTGGACCTGAAGGATGTGGGAAAGAAGCATATCTGATCTCAGAGGTGTCACCAGTGGGGCACACCATCAAAGCTGGCCCTAGAGAAGAAGAATTTGTGGTGCCATAAAACAGCTAGCTGAATGTTCAGTCCAAGTAGCTGAATGTCTAGTATTGGTGTTTCCAGCAATTTAGTGTTGGTAGGGTTGCACACACTACCGTCATTATCACCTCCTCCCATGAATTCACATACCTGTCATCACACTGCCCTCTTCCATTCTACCCCCAAGAGCAGAGATAAGGCTGTTATAACTTGGAACCATTACCAAGGGCTAGAATGCCTCCTCTTCCTCTTTCCATGACACTTTTCAGAGCTCCAAATACTGCCACTCTCCAAGTTAAGCTGCCTCTCATAGGGAGACTGGACCAAGCTGTGGAAAAGCAAAGAGGTCACTATACCCACTTTCCTTATCTGCATCATCTGAGCTGCACCCCCCAAGGCCAGTTTGGACAAAAGAAGAAGAGAGGGCAAGGATTGTTGTTTGTCCTCCCAGTTTTTTTTTGGGGGGGAGGGGGCTAGACAATGGGTCACACAGCTAATAAGTGTCAAGTGTCCGAGGCCAAATTTGAATTCAGGTCCTCTTGACTCCAGGGCCAGGGCTCTACCCACTGCGCCACCTAGCTGCCCCCTTGTCCTTTGTTCTTGAAGAGGACCCTGACATAAGGGAGATGCCATTACTTGCAAGTGAATTGGATTTAAGTGAGGAAGGGCTGTGCAAAGTCACCAGCCTCCCTCTCTCCTCTGGAGCCATCCGGGTCCGGTGGTGAGATATAGATCAGGACAACTGGAGATGGCACTCGATGCAGTGGGAGGCTTTTTGAGTTAAGGTCTTTCCTAGGTCTCAGTCTGACTAAGGCAATGCCCATTCAATGACTAAGGCTAGGTAAGAAATGAGGCAAAGAATGGCGTCTTTTATCCAATCAAAAAAAAATTTAATCTGGGAGGGGAAGACCCTCAGGGTTCCTGGCCAAAACAGAAACAACTGCTATTTACACCCACTATGAGCCTGACCAAGTGAGGCTTGGGCTGGGCAACTCTTGGCCAATCAATGAAAGCCAGAGTGATCTGGTCCTTAAGAAAGAAATCTAGGCCATAAACCCCAAGACTGGAAAGAAGAAGGACAAAAATACACACCCTACAGCTAGGATTTTATGTGCATTAGGTGATTACATGGGGATGGGGGGAGTTTCTGTGATGGGAGAAACTTCCATTTATTCTTGCCTAGCCCTCATTAATACAAAGTTATAAGAAGGGAAGTTGGGATTTGGGGTACAGGGTGTGACCACAGGTTAAACTAACTTGCTTTGACCCTGGTGAATTTAAATATATACTTATTATTATTATTAGATTATATATGAAATAATTAATAAAACTCATCAATGATAAGAACAAGAAAAGAAAGAGTTTTAAGCCTAAGAATACAGCACATCAACTAAAAGATTAAAAGAAACAAGAATGCTGATTCCTTGAAGGAAAGGATACTTATTTATTGAATAATCAAGTTAAACTGAAAATGGTTCTAAACTGGATACTTTATAATGAAATAACATTTATGTAACGCTTTAAGGTTTGTAAAATGTGTTATATATATATGTGTGTGTGTATACACATATGTACATTGTAGACATGTATACATATATACATATAGTTATCTATATGCACTGTGTATGTGTGCATATGTATGTGTATACACAGACACTCATATATGTGTGTGTGTGTGTATGTATGTATATGATAGCTCCCTTATAGAAGGAGGAGCTATCATAAAGGAGTGCAATATGCCATGGAACCCCATCCTACCCCAAAAGGTAGAGTTATAAATCACCCCCAAATTTCCCAACCCTATTCTCAGCTGGCAATTTGTTCTCCCAGCAGGTGGCACAAGATTCTCATCACCCCCAGTTTTTTGCTTCTCTTTTCACTGATTGACTTTACACTCTGATCTCTTTAACCACCCCCAACAGTCTGCTAGCTTTTCTCCAATATCCTACTTGATTTAATATAGTCAAGAAAGTGCTAGAGACCAGAAGAAATTTAGGCAATGCACCTACCCTAATCACAGGGCAAAGAATACCAGCTGAAAGGAGCTGGACAGAGAGCAACCAAGTTGCCCAGGATGCCCAGTCTACAATAATTCAAAAGGCCTTACCTAGGCTGGAACCTCCGAACCACGTAGCCTAGTCTCTTCAGGTGGCTGAAAACCTTAGAAAGAAAGGGAGAAGTCAGATAGTCACCCAAATCTGAGTAAGAGGAGAATCTTCTGGACAGTCTTCTTGCCTGGCACGGAGTTCCCAGCATTGGCTACTCAACACTCCCTACTATATCTTATAAGCTAGATTGCTAGATTCGTATTTTCTCTTTCCTGCCCTGCTCCCTTATACTTCCCTTCTCTCCCATTCCCTCCTTCCACCAAATGCTTACAGGGTTCTACACACAAAACAAGTGAATTCAACAACCAGATGGCTCTGGCCATTAGTTTTAAGCTCTAGAGGGATTCTGTGTTTTAAAAGCTGAGGTATCCTCCTCCTTCCAAAACCCAAGGAGCTGATAGGGAAGAACATTCTTGGAGTATCTCAATACTAGCACTGGCTACTGAGTAAAATTCCTAGGTATGAGTCTAGACAGGATCTCTCCTCCCATTTCTCTACTGGTATAAACTTACAACATGTCACATTTATAGTTTTGTTGTTATTTGGCCATTCCAGTCATGTCTGACTCTTTGTGACCCCTTTTTGGGAATGGTTTGCCATTTCTTTCTCCAGCTTATCTTACAGATGAAGAAACTGAGGCAAACAAGGTTAAGTGACCTGCCCAGAATCACAAGGCTGGTGTCTGAGGCCAGATTTAACTTGGTTTGTTTTTTTTTTTCTCTTGGTGAGGCAATTGGGGTTAAGTGACTTGCCCAGAGTCACACAGCTAGTGAGTGTTATGTGTCTGAGGTTGCATCTGAACTCAGGTCCTCCTAATTCCAGGGCCACTGCTTTATCCATTGCGCCACCTACCTGCCCCTCAGATTTGAACCTGGGAAGATGAACTACCTAACCTACCACCTAAGCCCCCAACCACATTTATATAGCGCTTTACAAAGAAAACACCCTTCAGAACACCTTGAAAACATCCTGGTGAGATAGGTACTACCAGTAACTATTATCCTCATTTTACATATGAGGAAACTGAGGCTCAAAAGTAAGGTTAGGGCAGGTAGATGGTGCAGTGGATAGAGCACCCGCCCTCAAGTCAGGAGGACCTGAGTTCAAATCCGACCTCAGACCAAACACTTGACACTTACTAGCTGTGTGACCCTGGGCAAGTCACTTAACCCCAACTACCTAAAAAAAAAACCGAACAAAAAGTAAGGTTAGAAGACTTGCCCATGGTCACTTAGCTAAATTAATTTAACAAGCCCTTATAAAATACCTGTTATACACATGGCACTGTACATACAATGACAAGAATGACTAGTCCCAGCCCTCAAGGGACTTACATTTTAAATGAGATAATAAATACTGGTTCTAGGATTCTAACCTGTGAGTTCATAGATTTAGTTCCCACTTGGGTTTTTTGCTCAACAGACACATGCTGTTCTTGACTTGTGTCTGTGAATTTCACCCAGTGATGTCCCTTTCCCTTGCTTAAGGGTCGGAGGTGGGGGAATACCTGGTACTTCAGAAAGCCTTTGGTACCCTGGGCTAGTAGCATCTCATAGGCCTCCTGGATGGACAGGGGCAGGTCTTGGTAGAAAAGTTGGATGGATCCCTGGAAAAGAGAAACCAAAAACTCTGATTATAAGCACTCCCTCTTCCCTCTATTATCAACAAACATTAATTAAGCACTTATTGTTTCTCTAGGCCCTGTGCTGAAGGCTGGAGATACAAAGAAAGGCAAAAACAGTCCCTGCCTTCAAGATTATGCTCTAATGAAGGAGACAAGATACAAACAACAGTGTGTGTGTGTGTGTGTGTGTGTGTGTGTGTGTGTGTGTAAATGGGAGGAAATTTATTCCTTACCCTCATTCTCCCCTTCCCCCCATCTTCCAAGGTAGAAAAGCAGACCTAAATCTCCCACTGGGAGTACATAGGGAAGAAAAGTCAGCCAGCCCTGATGCCTTTCAAGATATGGAGAAGACCATGACTTTTGAAGGCTGTGCCATCAGAGCACAAAGCTCTGGCAGGTCCTACACCAACCTGGAAAAACTTTTGAGCACGGGCCTCATGATGGACTACAGCTCACCTGGTTGAAAAACTAGACTAGCTTAAATTCAGAGTGGCTCACTACCAGGTTAGCTTCAGGGTGATACATTTTTCAGCCATAGCAGCTCTTGAAAAACATCTAAGTTATGGGAAGGTTCTGGTTTGTGCCAGTAAAGGAGAGGATTGGGTAGGGATATGGTGGGAAGTGTCTATATTAAGCAAAAGACATTTTGAAAGATACTAACAGAGGAAGCAAATAGGGGTGAAGGGCTGCTAATGTTAGAACCTTACTCTCATCTGGGTTGAAGAGGAAACAACATATATATCTAGAAGGGTATAGAAGCTTTCTGAACGTGTTGAGAGATGAGAAAACTGGGAGACAGGATAGAGGAGAGGTTTTGGGGGGGGTGTAGGTTGGAAGGTAGGAGGAAGGTGAGGGGAGAAGAAGATAGGGTATAGGGTAAGAGAAGAACAGGGATAGGGTAAAAAGAGTGGCTGAACAGTGAATAAAAATAAGATGGAGGGAAATTCACAAATAGTAATTATAACTCTGAATGTGAATGAGAACCGGAAATTGCAGGGACACCCATTAATTGGGGAATGGCTGAACAAGTTGTAGTGTATGCTTGTGATCGAATACTTCAGTGCTTATAACAAATGATGAGCTCAATGATTTTAGAAAGGCATGGAAAAACTTAGCTGAAATGGCAAAGCATGAAGTGAGCAGAACCAAAAGAACAACATACACAGTAACAGCAATATTGTTTTAAGAATGACTTTGAGTGACTAAGTCATTTTGACTATTATAAATACACAAATTAAAAATAAAGGACATATGAAGAAAGACACTGTCTGCATCCAGAGAAAGAACTGATAAAGAGAAATACGTATACAGTAATTTTACATATGTTAACATGTAATATATTAAATTTACATACATATACTTATTTGTGTCTATTGGTATCCATCTCTAGGATGGGATGAGGAGGGGGAAATTTACATAATAACATATATATTTAAAGGGAATGGCGAGTTTCATGTATAATTTACAGTTTCATATATAATTATCTTTTTTATTATACTATGTTATGGATACTCGTGTTTTAGTCCATACATTAAAAATAAAATCAAATACATTTTAAAATATTACTTAAAATTTAAAAAGAAACCATGGACCCACATGACTCATTCCTCATCTCCATAAAATCTTTACATGGAAGGTTATCCTTGATGAAGAATAGATGCAAAGAAGCAGGATCCTGTAAATTATATTCTGTATTAAACCACATATTTATACACACAATTGATAGGAAGTCATATTGAATATAAGATCTTTCTGTGCTTATTATCTGACTCAGATACTTCCCAGCTATGTGACCCTGGGCAAGTCACTTAACCCTATTTGCCTCAGTTTTCTCATTTGTAAAACAAGCTGGAGAAGGAAATGGCAAACCACTTACTCCAGTCTTTGGGAAAAAAAAACTCAAATGGGGTCACACTGAGTCAGACATGACTCAAAAATAACAACAACATGCCAGGCACATAGTGTATATATAAATGTAATTGAAGTATGTGTCTTAGTTTTCTAATCCTAACTAGTCTGAAAATTCCTTTCTGCCTGGACATCTCATACATAAATACTTGCTCCAATAAATTACATTTCCACAGACTCAAAAGAAGACATTTTATAGTTTGCAAAGCATTTGACACACAAGTTATTATCTCCATTTTACAAATAAGGCAACTGAGACTCAGACCAGCAAAGTGTTCTGATGCATCAGGTACTCATCCCCTTCTATGGAAACTTACACATTCCAGCAAGTACAGGGCCTCTTCTGGGTATAACCGCTGCTGACCCCCTTCAGAGAAGCCCATGGTTTGCCAGAATTTACCCTATATGAAAGAGAATGGAAATTATAAAGGTGGGGCAGGGTGCCTAGTGGTCACCAGGGATCCCCTTCTCTACCTGCTACTGGCATAGCATATTAGCACTCACCGCAAAGGACTTCAGAGTTACCACTCCATCCTGAGGACTCCACTCAGCAGTCACCAAGCTGCCCCTGGAGGGGAATGGAAAAGGGACAGAAAATCAGTTCGAAAATTATCAGGCTGAGGTGCAGCTTGGTGGCGCAGTAGATAGAGCACCTGACCTGGAGTCAGGAGGACCTGTTGTGTGACCCTGGGCAAGTCACTTAACCCGACTGTCTCACCAAAAAAGCAAAAAAAAAAATTCTTAGACTGTTAAAAACAAACAATCTGGGTCTTTCTCCCCAGGATATAGGGTAGCACCCCCTAACTGTGGCCTTCTTTGAGGTTTTCAGGACATTACATCCCCTTCCTTCTCTTCCTCTCCCCAAAACTTCGTAAATATCCAGACAGTGGCCACCCCCCCGCCCCAAAACACACACACACACACACACACACACACACACACACGCACAGGCCTTAGTTTCTCTCTGTGTGTGCGCCTCTCTCTCCCCTTCCTCCCAACCCCGCTCGCCCCAAAGTTTCTCCCACCGTCGCTCCACTCGCTCCTCCGCAAGGAGGGTCCAGAGCTCTTGTCTACACAGCCGCAGCTGCTCCTCCTGGGCCTCCGAGCCGTCGGGGAGGAAGACCTTCTGGCCATGGGAGCGCAGAGGCAGCTTCTGGTCCCGGGATCGGGCTGCGAATAACTCCTCGGGGCTGCAAGAGGAAGAGAAGGTTGCAGTTGAGGGAGGCGGGGGCACAGAGACCTAAGTTCACAAAGTTTGGGGAAACAAGGGACCCCTGCCCTGCTTGTCCTGCCTCCTAGTCTTTGCCTCTCTTTGGTCCTAGCTGGTCACCTTACACTCCGCTTCATCTCCGCTTCTCCTCCCTTCCCCTTCCCGGAAGCACCTGGACCCTCACTCCTAACTCTGCTCCCACCTTCCCAGAACCTGCTCCTTTTTCTCTCTCCAAACCACACCTCCCTCCTGTCTAAAACTACCCCCCCCCGTGGTCTGCCAGCTGAATCTTGGAGGATTTCCCGGGGCGCCACCCCTCCAAGTCAGCACCCTCCACTGCCCCTGCTTTCCCCCCAAGCTCACCTGAGCATGCGGCCAGCGGGAATCAGCACTGCCCCGGGCTCGGGCTCCAGTGGCTGCTCAGGCGCCGGATCCATCAGGCAGACCTAGGCAACTCGGAGTCAGGCAGGCCCGTTCTAGCTCCGCCTCCTGGACGCCGCGCGGCCCTAGCGCCCTTCGGATTCTAAGCTCTTGCAACCTTCCCCGCCTCCCCCCCCTCCGGGTCCTAGTGCCCAACCAATATCCCCTCCCGCCGGATTGGAGACTTCCCGGGCTCTTCCTTATGCCTCAGCTACCCTCTGTCCCTCTGGGTGGAAGAAGACCGCGGGATCAGAGGTACAGCAAACAGTCTGACTTTCGGAAGACCCTGATCTCCACCCCACCCCACCCTGATCAACATACACGTGTCGGCTTCCCAGCACGCTCTCTAGGGATGCTTCTAAAGTAGGACTAAAGGAGGAGGCTGTCTGGGGGTGGATAGGGTGGATAAAGGAATGCAGGACCTTGGGGCAAGATGTATATTTGTCTTGAGTCGCTAACATCTTTTAGGAGCTAAAACCAAGCCAGAAGGGGACGCTGGGCGGAGAAAAGAGCTTGATTCGAGGTAAGAGATGTGGGTTCCTGGATTGGAATTTGAAAAATATTTGAATATTTTCTAAACTGAACGCGGGAAATTCTAGAACTGTATCTTGGAGGGACCTCGACCTATGTCCTTCTTTAGTCCTAACCTAGGAATATGGGGATAAGGGTTTTGGGGTGCTGTGGGGGGGGCGGAGAGCTGTCCGACCCAGGATAGTGCTGAAAATGAAGATTTCACCGGTCCCCTCCCTACCAAGTCCAGGCAAGTGTCCTCACACTTCCATCATTCACAACCCCAAATCCCAAATTATTTCCGAAGGCAAAATTGTCTTTTCCCAAAGATTTTGTCTCCAGGGCGGGAACAGGAATAACTAGCAGAATGCCTTAATCTGTCTTCTGGCTAGAACTAGTCTTGTACCTGGCTAGGACAGGTCAGCCAACTCACCAAATCATAGATTTGGGATTGGAAGGAACTTGAAAGGTCATTTAATTCAATCCAGAAAGGAGAAGCGACTTGTCTAAGATTGCACAGGTAGCGAGTAGCAAAACTGGGATTCGAATGCAGGGATCCCTGGCTCTAAATTTAGCGTTTCCTAACCCCCCAACACACACGTACATTCTCCCTAGTAAAAAACAAAAGAACCCATATCCCCAGCCGTAGAATTTCTCCTCCGCCCCAGCCTCTCCAGAGATGTTCTTAAGCACATCTTAGGGGTTTGGGGGCGGTCCCCTGGGGCTCCCTAGTTCATGAGTCGGAAAAATTAAGAGGCAGGACGGTCTCAGGATCTTCCGCGAGATGGAGCCATTGCTCCAACTAGGGCAAGAATAATTGGGGAGCCACAACTTTCTGGGGGTGCTTCTGGAACCCGGGAGTGAAAGAGGAGAAAGTAGGTCCCCAGATATTATTTCTCTCCCATCCCACGTTTTCTTTTCCCTTTTGGGTCACTTTTCTTCTAATTCTTTTGTGTCTTGGTTTGGTGCCTTTTGCTTAGGAAGCTAACACCAGCCACCTCGGTTTCTAAAGACTCTTTCTCTCCAGGGGTGGTACTGGGATCGGGTGTGCGTGGGGAGGGGGCGGGGTGGCTTGGGGAGAGGAGGCAGGAAGGGTGAGAGACGCGCCTCACCTGGGCGCATGCGTCATGTCAGTTTCGGACTCCCTGGGTCGGGCAGGGACAGAAGCAAGTAGGCGGGGCGGAGCGGGCTGAGTGACAGTCCGACGGCTTGGCCGGGAGGGCCCCAGAGCTCCCGAACTCCAAATCCGGCTGGAGGGAGAGGAGGGTGTGGGGAGGGGGATGGGCGGGATTTCCTGCTGGAGGCGCCGAGCCGGCCGCGGAGGAAGAGGAGAAGGAGGAGAAAGGAGAAGGGCCGGCGGGAGCTGTGCTCTGGAATTGCAAGGGGCTGAGGTGGGATCCTGAGAACTTAGGCGAGGCGGCTGGACCTGGAAGCGGTGAGACAAACTGCCCGGAACTGAAGGGGGAGGAGAAGCGATACTAGAGGAGGATACAAAGTAACTTTCCCTGCGGGATAGGCTGTTGCCCCCACCTTCCGACTCTGTGCTTCCCTTCCTATCCTCTCATCCCAACTTCCCACCCTACCTCCCCTCCCAATCCCCAGTCTAATCCAAGCGTCCGCTGTTTCCCTTTTCCCGTCCCCCTTGCATTGTTTCTCCTCCCAGGGTAGGGGGCTCTGAAGGGGGCGGGAGTGAAGGGGGATAATGAGTCCCGTATCCAGTCGCGGGCGCCCTCTTGCTAGATAGCTGAGATTTGGGTCCTGGAAGTGGAGTGGGGGCGGGAGTATCCAACCTGCGAGAGTGGTGTAGGAAGAGCCACAGGGCTGTTTGTTTTTGGGGAGGGAGCCCCCTGCAACCTAGGTCCCAGGTCTCCGCCCCCAGCTTCGGGGTGGGTGAAAGCATACGATTAGCTGAGAAAACTGATGTTGGTTGGCTTGTTACCAGTTTGAGAGTTTAGTACTTGGATCCGGGGTGAAAGGTAAGGGGGAGGGGGCAGTGATTGGGAGGAACATCTCGCCTCTTTTCTGTCCCCCCAAAAAAGTCACACACACACACACACACACACACACACACACACACACACACACTCAACCAAGAATGGGTGAGCAACAGGTGTCCAGCTTCTCTGTCCAAGAATTCAGCGCTGCCTCCTTCCACTCACACAGATTCTTTTGGGGGTTACTGTCCTGTCCAGTGTTCTTCCTCTCCCATCCCAACCTACCATAAGGAACCCTAGAACAGCTAGCTAGTGAACTGAGGCCAACTAGGAAATGGGGAATCAGATATATATTTAGAGAACAGCCCAGGATGTGTATGGAGGATGGGAGCTCTTAATTTAAGGCAAAGAATGTCAACTCCTACCCCTTGGGATTCGTGCCCAGTGCCCTAGGCCCCCTGCTTTCCACACCAAGTCAGTTGTCTGTGGGTGTTAGGAACCTGGGGCTATGGGGAGGAGGCCTGCTTTACCCCAGTCCCCATGTCATGCTATTAGGGCCTCTCCTGCCCCAAGTCTGAGGTGCTGCTAGATGCCCCATGGATATAAGTGACTCAGCCTCCCCTTCCCAGAACTCAGTGCTTCCCTCCCGTCAACCCAGCACCCCCACCCCTTCCCACTTTTTTACATCATGGTTACCTCTTAACCATCTTGACAGGCTCAGCCCTGCTTCTTCATCATAAAGCAAAAGTCATTCTCCTGAGATTTCCTTGGAGTTGTCCTGGGATGGCAGTAATACCCAGGGGGTGCTGGATCTCTGGCTCTTGGCCTCCCTTACGTCTGATACCTTCTTTCTTAAATTTCTTTAGGCCACAGCTGAAGATTTGAGCCTTCCTCTCCAGCAAAGAGACTACTGTTGTGTGGGGAATGCCTTATCTTTCCAGGACAGAAACAGACCCCATGACCTGCCAGAGGGGATGCTGGCATTTTTCAGAATAGGCGCTGGAGTTCCAGAGCCAAACAGGGAAGGGTGGCGTGGCCAGTTCTGGCCCATCCCAGAGTTGTCAGAAGCCGCAAGTTGGTCTCAGTCCAGATCTTCACCCGTCGCAGGCGCCCTCCAAGATTGGTTTTCCTGCTTGTGGTAGCAATTCTCTGAGCACCTGGAACCAGGACCAGTCAACTGCTGACAGCCAGCCAGCCAGCCATCGGCCCAAGGGCACTGCTCCTCCTCAGCTCTGGACTTCCATCCCCAGGACTTTTAACTGGATTTTTTGGCAGGCCTTCTGAGGAGCTGGGGCATGGCATCTTGAAGCCCAGGATATCCGGGGTCATCTCCTGCTCTCTGTGCCCTGCCCTTCAGAGCCCCAGCCTTCCAGTTCAGGATGGGGAGGGAGCAGGACCTGATTCTTGCTGTGAAGAATGGGGATGTAGCTGGGGTACAGAAGCTGGTGGCCAAATTCAAGGCAGCTAAAAGCAGTGAGTTCCCCCTGGTGTGACTGGAAGGCTGCCCTTTCCACAGGGTTTGGGGAGGGCAACCTTGGGTGGGAAGCCTTGCATTTGGCAGCAGGGAGGGAGGGTTGGCTGAGGTACATCATTGGTTGGGGAAATTGGGGGTCATGTCTCGTTCTAAGTAGTGCCACTGAGAGGGAGGGGGAGCTCTAATTGGGAGGAAAAAAGATCCCATAGTCCGTGTAGACACTAAGCTTCCTTGTTATGTGGCCAGGGCTGATCTTAAAGAAGTCATTCCATTAGTAGTGTTATCCTTACAGTCCTGTGGGTGGGATGAGTTGGAAACAGGCCCAGGAGGATTCATGGCTTTGGGAGCTTTAGCCCTCATTGGCCACATCTTCTGGTGGCATAGTAGCTCCAGAGTACCTAGTGTTCAGAGCTAATACTTTGTAGAAACTCCAAAGTTGTTGTTGTTCAGTTGTTTTTCAGTTGTGTCCTATTCTTCATGACCCCATTTGGGATTTTCTTGGCTAGCATACTGGAGTGGTTTGCCATTTCCTTCTCCAGCTCATTTTACAGATGAGGAAACTGAGGCAGAGTGAAGTGACTTGCCCAGGGTCACATAGCTAATAAGCGTCTGAGGCCAGATTTGAACTCAGGAAGATGGGTCTTCCTGACTCCAGGCCTGATGCTCTATCCACTTCACACCCCCCTAGTTGTCCCCACCTCGTTTGATCCTGAACTTAGAGAGCAATGAGGTTACTGTTGGCATCGACATATTTCTTTCCTTTCATGGGATGTGAGCTTCCAGATTGGTGCAGAAAGAAGATTTCTAGGAGGACAAGGCCTTGGGGAACTTACTGGTCTCTTCTTTGGGGGCTGGGCCAACACCAGGCTGCAGCCCCAAGGAGCAGCATCTATCCATGAGTTTTGAGTATTCTGTACATGTCGCCTTTGGCTAATGTTTCTCTGAATTAATCAATCAGCAAGAGTTTATTGAGACCATGCCATTTGACCAGCAGAGTGCTAGGTGCAGGCCTGGAGTTAAGAAGACCTGAGTTCAGTCCTGTCTCAGACACTTACTAGCTAGCTGTATGACCTTAGGCAAGTCTCTTAACCTTTGCCTCAGTTTCCCCAACTACAAAATGGAATTGTTATAAGGATAAAAAGAAAATATTGTAAAATGCTTAGCGCAGTGCTGGCTCTTATTATTATTTTGCTATTATTATTAAGTATAAAAGTGACCCTGCCCTATGTAGCCTACATTCTACTTGGGAAGTTACAATATAAGGACCAGGGAAAGGAGAGTTGGTCCAGAGCTGAAGGTTGTCATGTCCTTCCCAGTTACAACAGTATGTTGACTTGATAATTTTTCCTGAGCCAGAGTGAAAAGCTTGAGGGGAGGGGTCAGTGCTTGTAGACCTGGATTGTTTGTTGTTGGGTGGGGAAGAAGGAAGTCCAGAGATCACCACCTAATTTTAAACATTTAAAAGTAGATTTGAGCCTTGCTGTGCTCCTAGGGGTCTGCTCTGCAGACTGTGAGAGGGTGCAGCTCTGCCCCACACCCTAACCCTGTTTCCCCATGCGCTCATTTTTCCCTCCTTCTCTGTGTTGTTTTTGGCCTCCTGCCCAGCATGGCCTTGATGGAGCTGCCTCTGTCCTCATGGTTCATAAGAATACAAAGTCAGAGCCAACCCCCCCTGGGACAGTGGAATATCGTCAATGAATACACAAACATTTATTTTAAATGCCTACTATGTGCTAAGTGCTGGGTTAGGCTAGGACTGGGGTTGGTGTTATAGGGTCATCAGTGAATCTGGGAACTTTGTTGTCACCTTACTTAGGCCAGGCAGTGTTTGTGATATGGCAGTAACTTGGTGTAGTGGTAGGTAGGAGAAGAGAGGGCACAGACTGGCCGGGCCACCTTCCCTGTTTTTCCACTGCTGGCCTGGATTCCAAATGAAGCGGAGTGAGAGAGGTCTATCTCAGTCTTTTTTTTTTTTTTTGGTTAGGCAATGGGGGTTAAGTGACTTGCCCAGGGTCATGCAGCTAGTAAGTGTTATGTGTCTGAGGCTAGATTTGAACTCAGGTCCTCCTGAATCCAGGGCCAGTGCTCTATCCACTGTGCCACCTAGCTGCCCCTCTCTCAGTCTTGATATGGGCACATCTCAGCCTCCTCCAGGGCAATGTGCCAGACCCTGTGCTAAAAACTAGTGATACGTAGAAAGGCAAAAACAGTCCCTGCCCTCTAGGAGATTACATTCTATGGCCACATAACAAGGAAGCTTAGTGTCTACAAGGACTATGGGATCTTTTTTCCTCCCATTAGAGCTCCCCCCTCCCTCTCAGTGGCACTACTTAGAACGAGACATGGCCCCCAATTTCCCCAACCAATGATGTACCTCAGCCAACCCTCCCTCCCTGCTGCCAATTGTGTCCTTGAATGAGATATACGTGTGTGTGCTTATGTAAAGGGGAGGTCAGTCAGTCAGTCAACAAGCATTTGTTAATATCTTACTATGTGCCAGGCACTATGCTAAGAACTGAGTGTACAAAGAAAAGCACAAAACAATCCCTGTTCACAAGGAGCTTACAATCTAATGGGGGAAAGGACATGTAAATAACTAGGTACATACAAGCTGGAGATATACAGAATCGTTAGAAAGTAACTTCAGAGGGAAGGCTTTAGCAGCTAGGCAGGGCTGACCTGAGCAGAAATGCGGGGAGCAGGGTGTTCGTTAGTATTCTGTTCCTCCCACCCTGTCCTAAAGCTTGAGAATGAGAGTGAGCTATGAGGGTGAGGGGAGAGGACCCAGTCTCTTCCTCCTGAGCCCAGAATTTCCCAGCTACCTGAGGTGGCAGAAGGGAAGGTGCTACCTTCAGGGACCATGCCAGATGCCAGGATGCTGCATGAGGTCTTGGCCTCATTCTGAAGGAGGAGCAGGGTGAATGGGGCCTCTGCTCCCTCCCCTGCTAGGGATTTGGTCCATGAAGGTCCTGTCCTCACAACCCCATCTCCTCCTCCACAGCTGCTGTAGTTCCCCTAACCCAGATGGAGTCACTGCCTGCCCTTCCCTTGGGTCAACTGCACAAGAAAGAATCCCCTCCATCCTGACTGAGAAGCAGGGAGAGGAGCAGGTGGCCAGGAGGAGAGGGCTGGGGTTGCCCGGCCTTGCCCCTGCCTCTCTCTTTATTCCTCCCCACCTCCGTCCTTTTTCTGAACTCTTTCCTTTTTTAATCAGAGGAAGGGGAAAAGCATTTCCTGGTTCCTGGAGCTGGGAGGGGGTTTGGGGAAGAGACACTGAGCTCATATCCTGTGTTCCCACCCTGTGTCACCAAGGGTACTGAGACCCCTAAGGGGAAGAGGGATTTGGGCAGGGCTACCCGGGGAACATCACTCCCTCTCTCGTACTCTCTCGTGGTACTCCGCCCCCACAGGGTAACAGTCTCCCCCCAACCGCCTTTCCGGTCATTGTTCTGGCCTGGCTGGAGCAATCCAGCATGACCTGGCCCTCGTTCCTGTTCCTGACTGTAAGACTGAGTTTTTCTGCCGCTCCCCTGAGAGTGAGTTTTTGGCTGCTCTCTGCAGCAGAGCCACCTACGTGCCAATGAGGAGCTGAGGAAGGTCCCTTGTCACTCCTGGCAGCTGCTGCTGACCTTTGAGCCCTAACCCTCACCTCTGCCACCCCAGTAACTGGTGCTGAGCTGGAAATACTCTCTTATCTGTTCCCTGTGGAGTTGTCAGAAGAGGAAACTGAGGTCTAGAGGAGTAATTCCATGCAGTTATGCATTTAGATTTTTTCTTCTTGACCATCAGACGTATCAACTCCACTCCCCCTTAAATTCTCCCAGGTCTGACTCTCTTGTGTCTACACATAACCCCTTTGGGGAGAGTCTAACTTACTTCCAGAGATAGGGAGCCCAGGAAAGAAGCCATGCCACTTCTTCCCCCACATGCCCCTTGTGCCACTCCCCAGTTGACTTGGCTCATCACTAGTGGAATGACATCTTGTCCTGCCTAGGCTGCAGGGGCATTTAGGGGGCCCAGCTGGGACCTAGGGGCAGGCCTGGACCAGTGTGCTTGGCTCCCTGCCTAGGCTGGGGTGGGCCAAGCTTCCTCCCTGGCAGAGATGGGAACCCCCAGGAGAAAGGGAATTCTAGGTGCTCAGATCTCTGACAGATCCCTCTTTGGTGGTCTGCATAGAGCCCCTTTTCACCCTTCCCTCCCATGTCTACTCATACATGGATAACAATTACACTTCTCATCTCTCTATCCAACTCCCCCTAAGAACTGGGATGTGTCGATAGATTGTAATCTACTTGAAGGAAGGGTGTATGTTGTATTTCATCTTTGTATTCCCAGAACCTAACCCAGTGTCCTACACATGGTAGTTAACTAATAAAATATGTTTGTTTGAATTGAATTTCTAGCCCAGCCCCAACATGTGGCTAGGCAGGGGGCCATCTCCGTAATTATGGCAGCCAGGGAGGGTCCCCAAGATTGAAGGTTGGGTAACCCTATGGCAAGAGATTGTTGCTGGGGCAACAATGAAGAAATGGTCCCCCAAGGCATGGATGGCATTTGTCCTTCCATTCCTAAGCCTTAGAACCCCATACCCAAGGTTTCTCCCCCTCTCCTTTGCCTAATTCAGCAAGAATGTCAACCATGTGTTCCATGGGCTTGTTCGGCATAGGGCACAGCATGCTGGCAATGCCACCTCCCCCCACACACCCCCACATACTCCATTGTCCCTATAAGCAGAAGCTAGTCTGGGGGACTGTGGAAAGAGGAAGGCTTGGGCTGCTGCAGTGGTTCCTTGATTTTGAAGAGCAGGGCATCAGTGGGGAGTGGGTCAGGGGCCATGGGACTTGTGTTTTCCTGTACACCAAGAGGTCAGTGCCAGCTTTTGCAGGACTTGGGGTAGGGTAAAGAGAAATCAGGCTGCAGTGCATGCGGGCATGTGTGTGTATGTGTGTGTGTGTGTGTGTGTGTATGTGTGTGTGTGGTGTGTGTGTGTGTGTGTGTGTGTGTGTGTGTTGGGGGCAGGGAGGGCAGGGTATAGGGTGGGCTGTAGATGGGCTCTGGCTCTGACCTAACTTTGCCCCCTTCCCTCAGAACTCCTCGGCTCCACTAAGAAGCTCAACGTAAACTACCAGGATACAGATGGGTGAGTGAGCACAATTGCTTTCCCCAGGGAGTACACAGTTGGGAAACTGAGGCAGTGGGTAATAGGAGTTAGGAAGCCCCAAGGGGCCATATACTTGGGGTATCATTAATTAGATTTCTGGGATCTGAGGAAGCCTGGGGCAGGAAGAGGGGTATCTGAGTGGGTGGGATAGGGTCATACAGACCCACAGAGCTTAAAGGCATGTGGCTGGGTGGTCAGGGGGGAGGAGATTTCCATTCTTTAGGAGGGTATTCCTTCAGGTCAGATTCCTGCTGGGCCCCCTTTTCTCCCCTCTAGGGTAGAAATCCTCAGGCTCCCGCTCCCACGACCCCCTCCTCTGGGCCCACTGAGTAGGGGGGAGGGAGATGGCCAGACAAACAGGCCTCTCAGCCCAGACACTGAGCCCTTTCATTCAGCTGGCCTCTCGCTGCGCTCCCACGGTGGTGGTGGCGGGGGGGAGGTGGAGAAGGGCGAGGAGGGGAACATCGGGCAGAGATAGCCCAGCCCTTTCCTGCCACCCCATTCCCTGGGTGGTTCTGGGGCCCAGTGGATGGCTTGGTAGAGGCCTAGGTTATAGATGTCAAGGTGGCGGGATATGCGCTAAATTGGGACCCTCTTCTTCTGCTGTGTCCCCCAGGTTCTCAGCTCTGCACCATGCAGCCTTGGGAGGCAGCCTGGAACTGATGGCATTATTACTAGAGGCACAAGCCACAGTGGATATCAAAGACAGCAATGGTGAAAACCTGAAACTTCCCATCCTTCCTGGGTACCCCAGCTGGGCAGCTGTGGTGAGACTTACTGGAGAGAGCACTGGACTTGGAGTCAGGAAGACCTGAGTTCAAATCCAGCCTCAGTTTCCTCAGTCTGTAAAGTGGGGACAATTATAGGAATGTTGTGAGGATGGCAATTAAATCACATAGATTAAGTGCTTTGCAAACAAAAAGTCTTATGTAAATACCAAGCAGTGTCATGGACCCTTTTTTGATATTCTGGTGAAACCTATGGATCTCTTCTCAGAATAATTTTTTTTTAATTCATGAAATAAAATACATAAGATTGCAAAGCAAACCTGTTATTGAAATACGGTTATCATAGGATTGAAAAAACCCATAAACTTCATGGACCCCAAGGTGAGGGCTCCCGTTCTAGATTTACATCCACTGAGCCACTGTTTTTCAGTATCAGTCAGACACTTGGCTCTGAGAGGGCTGAACCCAGATAATTTCAGCAAATTCCTCCTGCTTACGCCCCCGCCAGCCTGAGAGGTCATGCTTGGTCCGTCCCTCTGCTTGCAGGCATGCGTCCCTTGCACTACGCAGCCTGGCAGGGCCGGCTGGAACCCGTGCGCCTGCTCCTGAGAGCAGCCGCTGCCGTCAATGCTGCTTCCCTGGACGGGCAGATCCCGCTGCACCTGGCGGCCCAGTACGGGCATTATGAAGTGGTGAGTGAGTTCTTCGGGTGGCAATTTTCGGAAGTAGATCTACCATCCTGGGGAGTTTGCTTTGTCTCCCTCCCCTTCCCAGCATAGAGGGGAAAAGGCCAGGGCTAAATACTTACTCTCTGTCCCCTTCTCAGTCAGAAATGCTTCTGCAGCATCAGTCTAACCCCTGCCTCGTCAACAAGGCTAAGAAGACCCCTCTGGATTTGGCCTGTGAGTTTGGACGACTCAAGGTGAGGCATCCCCACTCCCCTGCCCCCACTGTACCCCAGGGGAGGCCTCTCACCCCATGTTCACTCTGTACCTCAGATTATACTCTGGGTATATTGTGGGGGGGGTAGGATTCGAGTGATCTTGGGGTAGCTATTTCTGGAACCTAAAAGGAAAGGTTCCTGACATGGGCACGGTACCCACAGGTAGCCCAGCTACTCCTAAATAGCCACCTATGTGTGGCTTTGTTGGAGGGCGAGGCCAAGGATCCAAATGACCCCAACTACACCACCCCCCTGCACCTGGCGGCCAAGAATGGGCACAAGGAGGTTATCAGGTAACTGTCCCTCAGCCCCGCTGCTTCCAGCTGCCCCCTCCCTTGCTGTCCTTTCACCTCCCGGTCACTGCCGCTTCTCCTCCATCTCCCGAGCACCTCGTAGCCTTTACAGCGAACTCCTCCCTCTCCCTCCTCCCCCCACAATCCTCCATCTCCATTCTTCAGGCAGCTGCTGAGAGCTGGGATTGAGATCAACCGCCAGACAAAGACAGGCACCGCCCTGCATGAGGCAGCGCTCTACGGCAAGACCGAGGTGGTGCGGTTGCTGCTGGAGGTAGGCATGTGTGCCAAGAGGAGGACGCCACAGGGCACTCGGGCAGGCAAGGGCATTCCTTCATTCAGCAAGTGATGATTGAGCAACTTCTGTGTTTCAAGGACTAGGGAGGCAGAGTCAGGGCACAGTGGGTCAGGGAGCAGTGAACTTGGGTGCAGAGCCTGCTCCCAGATGTTTACTTATCTCTGTGACCTTGGCTAAATCAGTTAACTTCCCCACGGCCTCCATTTCCTCATGTTTGAAATAGAGCTGGCCCAGATGGACTCCAAAGTCCCTTCCAGCTTTAGACCTGTGGACGCTTTAGGCTGTGAACGGTCTAATGAGGATGGAGGAGTTTCCATGGGAGTCATAACGGATGACATTGGAGTTGAGGGGAGAATTGTGATCTTAAAGGGGATTGATACATGGTGGTCATCACAGGGTGGTGTGGACGTGAACATCAGGAATACGTATAATCAGACAGCCCTGGATATCGTGAACCAGTTCACTACTTCCCAGGCCAGCCGGGAAATCAAGCAGTTACTGCGGGGTGAGTGGCAATAATGTGATGGGAAAGGAGGTGCTTAAGGAGAGCCCAGACCACGAGAAAAGAGAGTGTAGTTGGCATGGTTAGGGATTGTGGGATGTCACATACTTGGGGCGAGCTGAGAGAGAAGCAGAGTTCACTGGGGAGTATTTTATATTAAAAAAAATTAAAAATAAAAGGAAAGAAGAAAAAGAGAATTTCACATTCAGCTTTAGTTTGGAACTTGGGAAGGAAGATTGAGGCCAGCAACAGAGTGGGGAGGGAAAAGAGGGGCTGAGTTGGGGAGATGACCCCAGCAATGTTCACATCATCTCTTCTCTCTCTCTCTCTCTCTCTCTCTCTCTCTCTCTCTCTCTCTCTCTCTCTCTCTCTCTCTCTCTCTCTCTCCCTCTCTCTCCCCTCTCTCTCTCTCTCTCTCTCCTCTCTCTCTCTCTCTCTCTCTCTCTCTCTCTCTCTCTCTCTCTCTCTCTCTCTCTCTCTCTCTCTCTTTCTTTCTCTCTTTCTCTTTCTCTGTCTTACAGAAGCATCAGGGATCCTGAAGGTCCGGGCTCTCAAGGATTTCTGGAACCTCCATGACCCTACTGCCCTCAATATCCGGGCTGGAGACATCATCACGGTGAGGGATAGTGAAGGAATCCCAAGGTCTGTTGCATTGATGAGGTTTTATGATTCTTTAAGGGGAAGGGAAGGGTCCGAAAGACTATAGGACATCAGAGATGTAGGGGAAGTTAGAGATCCAAACAAGAAGGTCTCTGGACCTGGACACCTTCTGCTGCCCCACTGAACCAGTTCTCCATGCATGTCTGCAGGTTCTTGAACAGCACCCTGATGGACGATGGAAGGGACATATACATGAGAGCCAACTGGGCACTGATCGGGTGGGATACTTCCCACCGGGCATTGTGGAAGTGGTCAGCAAGCGGGCTGGGGTCACCATACCCCGCCCCGCAGCTGGGACCATACCGCTGCGCCCAAATTTTGCCAGGACCCCTCAGCTGCCAACTGATGACTCCCTGCACCCTCTCACTTATAGCCAACTTCCTCGGGTTGGCATTAGCCCAGATAGCCCAGGTAAGTCTTCTGTCTGAGGGCTTGAAAACTGGCATAAGCCATTGCTCCTAGCATCCTCCTGAAGGCAGCATGGTATACTGGATAGAGCACTGGTCTTGAGAATAGGGAGATCTGGGTTCATATCCTAATATTCTGTGTGACATTGAAAAAGCCAGCTAATCCCTCTGACCTTCAGTCCCTTCATCTGCCAAGTGAGGATAATAACAGCATATAACTCACAGGGTTGCTGTGAGGATCAAATGAGATAATTTATATAGTTTTTGCAAACCCTAAAGTTCTCTATAAATAATGTCACCTCTCATAAGTTGCCAATAGTGCCTACAGGGATTCTCGTTCTTTTCCTCCTCTTCCCAGCAGCCAGTGACAGAAACAGTGTGGGCAGTGAAGGGAGTGTGGGCAGCATCCGCAGTGCAGGTAGCGGTCAAAGTTCAGAGGGCCCAAATGGACACAACACTGGCCTCCTCATTGAGAATACCCAGGTATGGGGCTGCGTCTTTGGGCAAGGGGACACTATTCTCAGCATTGTATATTACAGAAATGGTGCTGAATTGGGATTCTTGGCCCAGTTGCAGTTCTTGGACTAGATCTAAGGTCCCTTCCAGCTATGAATCTGATCCTATACCTATCCCCATGGCTTCTGACTCTGCTCTCCCTTTACAGCCACTGACCCCTACTGGAGAGGACCTGTCTCTGCCTGGCCTACACCCCACATCCCTACCAGGTGAGGAAGGCTGGGGTCAGGGAACATCAGGACTGGTAGTGGTCTATGGTCACCCTTGTACCCCTTGGCTAGGAAATGTGGGCAGAATTCAGGAGGCCGAGATGGCCAGGATACTGTATTCATCCTACCCCATCTCCTCTGCCTCCCCCAGAAGGCTTGAGCCACTGGTCTCTGACGAACCATCGCCCTAGGGAACAAATCTTCAACCAGGATGTGAGACCGGAACAGCTGCTGGAGGGGAAGGTATGACCCCTATTTGGGAAGGTATCCCTACCTCTTAGACCTTGGGCTTAGAGGAGGGTGGAGGGTCTTTCCTTAAACTGTAATCAGATGGGGCAGCTAGGTGGCACAATGGATAGAGCACCAGCCCTGGAGTCAGGAGGACCTGAGTTCAAATCTGGCCTCAGACAAATAATATTTCCTAGCTGTGTGACTCTGGGCAAGTCACTTAACTCCAATAGCCTCACTAAAAAAACCCAAAAAACAAAAAAAAAACCCAAATAAACTGTAATCAGACCTGGGCTGTTGGATAAGGGCATGCTGAGGATATTGCTAGGGTATGCTTCATCAGCTGGTTTCTCTGGGTAGCTAGGAGTCCTTGACTTGAACAGAGGCAAGAACTAAGGGGCAGGAGTCCAAGGAATCCAGTCCATGGGCTCAGTTTGGACACTTCATGGTTCTAACAATGATGATCATACTCTACTCCCTCCTGGTTTTCCTCCTACCTCTCTGACTACTCCCTTCTCAGTCTTCTGAGTCTCCTCGTCTATGCCATGCCCACTGTGAGTGTACTCCAAGACTCTGTGCTGGGCCATCTTTTCTCTCTCTATTCTTGGGGACTTCATCCACTTCTATGGGTTCCATTACTATCTTTCTGAAGATGACTTCTTGACCTACAGTGATGTGCAAATGAACTAGAACTAAGTGAAATAATTAAAAATTATTGACATGCAATAAACCTTCTAACTTTTCACGTCTTTCAAAAGCTTTGAATGTACTCTATATCCTCTTTTTGCTGTAGTCACTTTCCCCCCCATGATTTGGCATTGAATTCTTAGGAGGACTTTAACCCATACTCTGCAATTCTTCATCATGAATCCATACTTTTATTACATTGGACATTAAGTGTACTTTGACAAACACTTAATTTTCCAAATCTAGCCTTGATTATCACCAGTAAGTTTTCATTGGTTCTTAAATCTAGCAATCTCCCAGACTACTTGAAGCATATTTCTCTCCATCTCTTGGATACATGTTTTAACCTTTCATGACACGGGCTAGTGTAAGGTCATGTTGCAGTATCCCATCTCCATCTGGAAATTTCTATAATTCTGGAACAGTTCTGTTTCTGAGTATATCAATATGTTCATCATTTCCTCAATGGAAATGGGACTTCTAGGCCCACTGGAAATTTAAAAAAAATCTCCAAAACATTTTTTTGAGTAGATGTTTTTGCAGTCTAATGAATATGCTCAGATATCATAGGGTCACTTTTACTTCTTCTGAGAACAGTTTTGGTATTACCTTTATTGAAAGTAAGTTTTATTAGTAAGTCACCTTCAGCACTCCAGTTTTTGTATTGTCTTGTTTATGACAAGCGTTTTTTCTTCATAGCAAGTTAGTATTTTTTCACTGCTCTTTTCCTGTTTCTCCAACATAAAGAAGCCTACACTGCCCTAAAGGAATCACCAGTAACCCCTCCAGCTGCCAGGCTCCTCTGAAGGTTTTCACTTAATTTTCTTAGGTGTTTAGCAACACTAGTTGGCATCATTTTTCACTTTCTGCCACACTTTCCTTTCCACTTTGATGTAACAGTCCTGTTTTGAAGGATTCTTAAAATACATGACATCAGTAGCCATGGCAATATCTCTAATTGTCAGTGAAGTGTGCTCTTTAAGCTCTACAATTTTAGCACATTTCCTTGGAGAACCATAGAATTAAAAACACAGCAAATAAGAGTAACAAAACATGGATACAGCATGTAATCCATCACGCACCTGACAAGAGAAAGAACTAAAAGTAGGGGGAACCAGCTCAAACGGTTTCATATGGTCAAGATTAGACATTTTTCAGCCAGCCTAGTGTTGGTAGGAGGATACACACCTGACTATGGCTGTCACAAAATGAAACCATATAAAAATTGATCAAATTGTTTCAAATAATTTTCACACTCTCCATCAAATATATCTGGCCCGAATCTCTCTCCTGAGCTCTTCATCACCAATTTGCCTATTGGACAACTCCAGCCAGATGTCCAGTAGGCCTCTCATGTCCCAAATACAGGCCCTACCTTCCATTCTAAAAACCCCATCCTTTTCCAGATTTCCTTATTAATATTAAGTGCACCACATTCCTCCCAGTCACCCAATTTTGTTACTTCGTTGTCATCCTCAACTCCTTCCTCTCATCCCACAAATCTAATAATTGCCAAATCTTGAAATTTCTTCCTCCCTAATATCTCTTGAATACTTCGCTTCTTCTCCATTCATATGACCAATACCCTTATTCAGACCTTCACTGCATTTGGCCTCGAATACTGCAACATCTCTTATTTGTCTCCCTGCCTCAAGCCTTTCCCTACTCCAATCCATCCTTCCTATAGCTCCTAAGGTAAATTTTTTTTTTTTTGCTTTTTGGTGAGGCAGTTGGGGTTAAATGACTTGCCCAGAGTCACACAGTAAGTGTCAAGTGTCTAAGGTCAAATTTGAACTCAGGTCCTCCTGACTTCAGGGCCGGTGCTTTATCCACTGTGCCACCTAGCTGCCCCCTAAAGTAATTTTCTTAAAGCACAGGTCATTTATCCCTTTGCTCAAAATATTCCAATGGCTCCCTCTGACCTCTAAAATAAACTTTGACATTTAAATCTCTTTAGGACCTAGCCCATTCCTACCTTCTCAGTCTTTATGTCCCTCCTCAAACTCTTTCATCCAGCTATATTGGCATATGTGTTCTGCACATAACAACACTCCACCTCCTAATCTTTGCACTGGCTGTCTAGAGTACAAATCCATCCTCACCTCCATCTCTTATCATGTCTGGTTTTCCTTTAAGACTCAGCTGAAGTGCCACCTTCTACTTGAAGCCTTTCTTAGTCCCCCCAGCTGCTAATGTATCCTATCCCAAACCTATCTAGTATTCATTTTATATAGATATAGATATAGATATAGTATCTGTTTATATGCGTACATGTTATCTTTCCCATTAAAGTAAATTCACTGAGGGTGAAAACAGTTTTAATTTTCTCTTTGTAACCCCAGCACTTAGCAGTGTGCTTAGCATACAGTAAGTGCTTAATAAATGCTTGCAGATGAGTTGATTGGGTAAAGGGCGAAGCTAGCCTTGGGCTGCTTGGGGAGGGAATCGAGAAGCACAGCCCTCTGAGTTATCTGCCTTCCCTTCTCCCTCTCTTGCTCCCCAGGATGCTCAGGCTATTCACAACTGGCTGAGCGAGTTCCAGCTGGAAAGCTATACCACTCACTTCCTGCAGGCTGGTTACGACGTGCCAACCATCAGCCGAATGACGCCAGAGGTTAGTGCTGGTGGGGGAGGGCAAGGGCAAGGGATAGGGAAGAGCCGAGCTAGGGAGGTGCCAAGCAATAGACACTGATGGGCATTACCCCATGTGCCAGGACCTGACAGCCATTGGGGTGACGAAGCCTGGGCACAGAAAGAAAATTGCTACTGAGATCACCCAGCTTAACATTGCAGAATGGCTACCCAGCTACATCCCGGTGAGTGGCTAGTCACAACATCCTGGATATTGAGCCCAATCACCCCCAAATGCCTTGTGGAGGAGCACTGTCCCCATCCCCACCCTCCATCATGGGCATAGTCCTCACACCAGGACCGATCAAAACAAGTGGTCACATGCCCAGGGCTGGATAGCACCCCCTGTACTGGGCTCTGGATTAGGTGCTTATCCTGAGGCTTGGAGCTGATGGCCACTGTTGCAGGCGGACCTACTGGAGTGGCTGGGGGCCCTGGGGCTGCCTCAGTATCACAAACAACTAGTGAGCAGTGGCTATGATTCCATGGGGCTGGTAGCCGACCTCACCTGGGAAGAGCTGCAGGAAATTGGAGTCAATAAACTCGGTAAGCATGGTGAACCACCGCCTCCAACTCCTAGCCACCCCAGGGACCTCCATCCAGCCTGCCACCTTCTCTGATGAGTCTGTTGTGTTGCCCCGTCCCCCACTGTGTCCATCGGGAAGCAGCTGGGGGAGGGGAGCAATCAGAGTGCCCCCTCTTCCCTGGAGAAGTCCAGGACTTGGAGTCAAAAGACCTGGGTTCAGGTAACAACTCTTGTCACCTTACTAAACTGTATGATCTTGGGCTAGAGACTCATCTGTGAAACTGGGATTAAAAACACCTACCTTGGCTCTGACCCGCACAACAATTGTGAGTGTAAATGAGATGATATACATGAAAGTACATCTGAAGTCATTAGGCACTAAACACACATAGAAGGGATTTTTTTTTTGAGTGACTAGACTAGGTGGCAGGGTCCTGGGACCCACCCAGCCTGACTCTCTCTGCTTTCTTCTTCAGGCCATCAGAAGAAGCTGATGCTGGGAGTGAAACGTCTGGCAGAGCTTCGAAGGAGCTTGCTGCAGGGGGAGGGTCTGAGTGGGAGTGGGGGTGGTGGTGGGAGGCAAGTGGCAGGGGGTCCAGAAGTGATGGCTATTGAGGGATTGGAGAATGGTGATGGCCCTGCCGGACCCCGGTTGGTCACCTTCCAAGCCAGTGAACTCAGCCCTGAACTGCAAGCAGCCATGGCGAGGGGTACCCCAGAGCCACTGACCTTACCCCCAACCCGTTCTCCTAGCCAGGAGAGTATTGGGGCACGTTCTAGGGGTTCTGGGCACTCTCAGGAACAACCTACCCCTAGATCCAATACTGGGCACCCCAGTCCTCCTCCAGAGAGGAATCTCCCAGAGGGTAACGAACACCCTTCCAGCAAGGACACACCCCCCTATATGCTCATGCATCCCCAAAGTTCACCCCCTAGTCCAGCTCCTGTGCCATCTTCTAGTGTCCCCCGGGCCTTCTCCTACCTGTCTGCTTCCTCTTCAACTCCTCCTGACCCTCCCCGACCCAAACGCCGCTCCCACAGCTTGAGCCGCCCAGGACTGACAGAAGGGGAGGCTGAAGGACCAGTAGGTAGTGCCTTGGACAGCTATGCTACTCTGACCCGGCGCCCTGGTCGAAGTACCCTGACCCAGGTCAGCCCTGGCTCTGCTCTAACTAGGGGAGCTCCCCGTAGCCAGTCCTTTGCCCTACGGGCTCGCCGAAAAGGGCCCCCACCTCCACCTCCCAAGCGCCTCAGCTCTGTCTCTGGTACTACGCCTGACTCTCTTCTGTCTGGTGGGAGCCCAGGGCCCGAAGAAGAAGCTGTAGCATCCAGGAGACGCACACTGAGTGAACCAACTGGTCCTTCGGATCCCCCGGGCTCTCCTGCACCTGGGAGTCCTGCTTCAGATACAGAAGAGGAGCGGGGTTCTGAAGGGACATCCCATTCCCGGGGCAGCTCTGGTGAGGGACTGCCCTTTGCTGAAGAAGGCAACCTGACTATCAAGCAGCGGCCCAAGCCTGCCGGCCCCTTGAACCGTGAGGTCTCTATTCCCCCTGGACTTGACTTCAACCTCACAGAGTCAGATACTGTCAAGCGGAGGCCCAAATGTCGGGAGAGAGAGCCACTGCAGACAGCACTTCTGGCTTTTGGAGCTGCCACTCCCACCCCAATCCTCTCGGCCCCATTGCCTTCACAGCCCACCACCGATTCCCCGGCACCTCCCCCATCCAACACTTTGACTCCCACCCCTCCAGTTCCTGGCCCTAACAACTCACTGACTCTTAACACCACTGCCTCCTCCCTCTCCACCAATATCCTGACTCAGATTCCTGGTCCCCAGTTGCCTGGGTCTGGCCTGGAGGACTCAGTGGCCACCCAGCAAAAGGGGGAAATGTCCTCAGCTCCCCTGGCCCTCATCAAGGTGCCAGTAGGAGGTATGAGGGGATGGCCTGCCTTGGGGTGAGAGGGAGGAGTGTTAGGAGTTTTGAGAGGTCCTTTGCCCTATTGCAGATAACAGACTGGCTTTTCTTTCTCCTTAGGTGTATCTCCCAAACCTGTGTCAGTGGCTTGTACACAACTTGCATTCTCAGGGCCTAAGCTGGCTCCCAAACTTGGTCCTCGCCCTGCCCCCCCACCAAAACCTGAGAACGGGGGAGCACCCATTGCTGCTCATGCCCAGCAGAGACTAGAGCAGACCAGCTCCTCCCTGGCAGCTGCCCTGAGGGCTGCTGAAAAGAGCATCGGTGTTGAGGATCGAGAAGGGTGAGAGACATCGGGGAGAGGAAAGGGTAGGGAGTAGGTGCAGTTGCTGGAATGACTGAAGATTAGAAGCAGCTACCAACTCCCTCCCCCGGCTCCTCGTATTATCTGCAGGATAAATTCTACAGTACATAGATGAGGGCCCCTTGGGTTTGTCATGACACTGATCCTGTCCTCTCCCTTCCACCAGCCTTTCCCAACCTGGCAATTCCAAGCACATCCTGGATGATATCAGCACCATGTTTGATGCCTTAGCTGACCAACTGGATGCTATGCTAGATTGAGCGGAAACCTAGCTCTTCACGCAAATGACAGCTTTGCTCCAGCAAGGAAGAAGTTAACAGTACGTAGGCAAGGGCTGGGACCTGCAAGAAGCAGGAGCAGAACTGGAGTGCCCTTCCGTGCCTGCTCCTCCTGTAAGCCAATACCTGTCAGTACCACAGCTCCACCCCTGAACAGCCCCTAGCCTGAGGGGCGAAGCAAACTTGTTGGAGCCTGACAGGCTCAGGGGCCCCAGCTCTAGCACCTGGCCTTGTGTAATCTGACCTGATAGCTCTGCCCCCTTGGACATGGCCTCTGGGAAAAGCTTCCTCTCCAGGCTGTAGGGGACAAAGGCCTTGTGGTATTTTGTTCCTGCCCACTCCTGTCTTCATCCCCAGCCAGTGTATCCTGGGAGGGACAGACCTGACAGGCAAAAGAACTTTCCCCAGAAAAGAATGACTTCTTATGGATGACTGGAAGGGGTTCGAGATGAAGGGATGGTTAGAAGCAAAGTTCAAGCCCTTGACCTATCCAGGATGGTCTTCTTTGCTGTCCCAGTGCCTGCTCCCAGCTGGACCTGTGTGTGTATATAGGACATGTAAATAGGCCGTGCTGGGTCTGTCAGCAGGGCATGGCACCTAGAAGCTATGAAGCCACAACCAGGTGCCCATCAGTCTCCTTACCCTCGTTCCCCTTTCCCCCACTGCTCTGACAAAGCTGCTGTGATGTTGGGTGTGGTGCCCAGGCTGTGTTATGGGCCTGGTGTTATTGGCCAACTTGTGTGTAATTCCAGATTTTTTTAAGCAGAGAGAAAGGTGTATATTTTAAATGGAATTTTCTCTATTAACAGGCAGGGAGGGGCTGTAGCTACCTTGGACCAGAGAAGTGCTCTGGTTAAGTCAGCAGCCCCCTCTCTCTGACCATTAACCCCTTCCCAACACTAACTTCAATGAAAGACTCATTCCACTTGATGTAGTTGTGTTTTGAATCTTTCTTTGCCTCCTCAGCTAAGGCTTCTCCCTCTACATGCACTCCGAATCCTGGGGTTATCCCCTACCTGGCCACTCTCTACTCCCCATTAGATACCAGTCAATGACAGAAGCAATTTACAAGTTTTAATACAAATGGAGTTTTTACATTCATCTCCAAAAGGCTCATTTCTGATAGAAAATGTACACCAGTAAAAACACTCTCACATAGGAAAGACATTAGGAGGAAGGACCGGGAACCCTGCCTGCAGTGGCATCCAGCTATTAGGGGTGTGGCCAGGGCTGCTCTCCATCTTCAGTCTCAGAGAAAAGGCAGGAACAGTAGGCTCCTCTGTGAAAGCTTGGGAGGGCTAGAGGGAGGCTCAGAAGCCATGCCCCAGGCCTGGGAAGACGAGGTTAAGGGAGGGGCCTGTGGCTACTGTCTTCTGTGGAGTCAGGGATGGGAAGATGAGGCAAAAGCCCCTCCCCCCCCACATTCAATATCACCACCTAAGGGGGAGCTCGGGTAATTGCTTAGGTGGGGCTTCTGCCCCTAAAGTCTGGGTCTGTGCCACATCACTCAGGTGAGGGGCCCTTTCTGCAAAGGTGCCTTTCATTCAAACGTACCCCAGGCTGGGCTCAGAAAAAAGTCCAGGACTGGCTGAGCCCCTGCTGGGCTCTTGGACTCCTCCAAAAGCATGTGGTAGAGGGAGAAATGGAAGACTCCAGAATCTAGTAGGAACAGAGCAGGAAGGCTTGGCCCACAGGCCTTGATGGCTCCTCCTACCTTGTATTAGTTTAAAGGGCCCAAGAACCATCGCTCCAGTAGTTACAACCTCAATCCCCAAACACACAAATGGTAGGGGTGGAGGGGACAGGTGGAACGTCCCCGGGAAGGAGAGGATGGCTAGGCCAAAAGAACATGATTGCATCCAGCAGCTCAGAAAGGGGAGTTCATGCCAAGCTTAGTTTCAAACTGTAGTTTCTGCCTCTTCTGGTAGCGGACTCGGACCCTGATGACACAAGATGAACAGAGGATTAGGACACAGAAGGAAAACAAGGAAAGCAGGTGAACCAAGTGGCAAATAGAGAAAGGCTTGGGTGTTCTTCCATGATGGATCGTAAAGAACAGATTTGGCAAACTGGTCTCAGAGGGGGCTGGACCTGTCTTGCTCCTCACCGGATTTCATGCAACTTGACAATTTCATTCGTGACTACCACAAGGATGAGGGAGAGGCAGCCCAGGAGCCAGGTTATCAAGGGCACATCTGCCAGGCCAAAGTTAATATCGCTGTCCCTGTTTGTCCAGAGCTGCAAGTCCACAGCTATCTGCACGAGTTGCCCCAGAAGCCTGACAAAGGTAGGAGCAAAGACGTAGAGCCTGTGAGGTACAATCCTCACCAGCTCCCCAATCTTTCAGTGGGAAAGAGTTGGTTATCTGTACCTGTGTGACCCCTGAAATCACCAATGTCCACCTCCAACCCTGACAGCTGATCCAGAACCCACTTCACAAACTTCGAACAACCACCCTCGAGGAACCCCTGGACCAGATCACCGCGCCAAAGCTGGCCGTACTCACACCACAGGCACGGTTAGAGTCCACCAGAGATTGGAGAAGGGGCTCTTTCTCCACAAGGGCTTGGTGCGGTGCACGTGGGTGACGGAAATGAACACTGTTGGGGGAGGGGTGACAAAAGAGCCTCAGAATCCCCCGCTGGCCTGGGCTGCCTACTCCCCGTGTGACTCAGCCAAGGCAGCTACTGTCAGTCCTCATCGGGCAACACTGGAGGGACCAGGCCAGAAGCTCCCAGAGGTCAGGGATGCTCACCAGTGTGAAGGACGATCAGGGCAGCTGTGAGTTTCTGGGCCAGCAGGAGCCCATTGGCAAAGTCATCAAACCAATTCGGAGCCATCTCGTCAAATCTGTCAAATCAGAAGGAAGCACAGCTACAAACCAGCACAAAGAAGTTAGGCAGTTAAGGAGTAAAAAAGGCAAAAAGGGAGACAAGAGTCCTCTCAGAAGGTAAAGGAGCAGGGAGTCCCCTCACAGGAAGAGTTACCAGCTATGTAGGGGGGTGAAGGGTGGGGCCTACCTGCTCAGCATGATAGAGGAACAGTTAGTAAGGTTTCGAGCCTGGGCACTCTCACAAAAACTCTGCAGGATGAAGCCAAAGCAGATGAGGCCCGAGCCAATGGTCAGGCTAAACTTGAGTAAGAAGCAGAGAAGAAAGTAGTGCTGGGTCTGCGGGAGAAGAGGGGCCGTCATTCACAGGAGACAGGACCACTCCAGTCAGCTGACCCCACCCTTTCCTGCTCAGCCCTGAGCCAACTCAAGCCAAGAAACAGTCTGTTGGCAATGCTGAGGATGAACAGTGTAAGAGCCCCTGACATCCACTCCCCCCACGTCAGACATTTGTTGATCTAGGGGGACTAGATGGACCCCCCCCAATAAAGATCTCATCTTCAGATGCCTCCAGTTTTGTCCAATCTGCTCTACACCATCCACACCACCACTGAGGGCTCAGAAAACCCAGGAATCAATTGAAATCAAGTGCAAAGGGGGTCTTGCCTCACCTACCTTTTTGGGAATGGAGAGAAGATTCTTCCCTGTAGCTACAGACATGACAGAGCTATGTGGAGGCTTCCCTAGCAGGGAGACGCTGCAAAGCAGATGGCAGCGTAAGGGGATAGTTGGCTCCTTGGAGCTCCACTTCCCCAGTTATCTTGAGGCATGACAAAGACCAGGCCAAAACCTCCGGGAGGGCAGGGACACTCACCATCCCCACCTGGATTGGCTCCAGGGCATCCCATCGGGGAAAGGGGAGTAGGACGTGAACCACTAGGGTGAAGATGGGGTGAAGAAATGGGAAAGAAATTCCCAAAGGACCATGCACACCTGTCCCAGAGGGGCCACACCCTGCATGGTATTCTTCCTGGAGCCCATGCTTCTTGGGGAGCACTCAGCCCCACTTTGGGATGCCACATGGCTTCTCACCTTAGAAGGGGATAGCAGAAACAGGACAGCCACAGGATGTCAGTGGTGCCTAGGAGTGGTGGCAATTGTACCAGGCAAGAAAGGAACTAGATGGAGGAAAAAAAAATAAAGAAGCAAGGATTAAAGAAATGAAAAAGGGGCTAAACCTTCAGGATCTGTGGCACTGCCCCTAGCCCAGCTGCTCTCATTTGCTGTAAAGAGAGGCTCAGAGGGATTTGGGGGAATAGGGGTCAGAGGACATGAAAGTACTTCACCAAACTCCCAGACTTATCTAAGCTACTCACAACCACAACTGTCCCTGCTCAGCCTTCTGTTTTCCCAGGGGAGCAGAAAGACAATACCTACTGCCTTGCTCCAACCTCACCTGGATAACCACTAGAGTCAGTTGGCATTGCAACAGGAAAAGGAAGCACTTGCGGATGCCATAGGTAGCATGACGAGCCTGCGGAGACAATCAGACCAGATCAGTGGGAAGGAGAACTGATAGGTATGGGAATCAATCATCACTTCAACTGGAATGACCCTTACCTACCCTCTGTCCCTTGGTTCCTAGGCTTGTCCTATGTTCCTCTGGGCACACGGTGGAAAGCCTGAACCGAGAGCCAACAGGACAATTGTCCCTCTCACTCTAATTCAACAAAAACTTACCCACCTGCTATGGCACTATGCTAGGCCCTAAAGAAAGAAAGATGAAAATGCTGGGTTCTGAATCCTCACCTGTTCAATGAGCCGGATGATACTGATGCTCTCTTCCTGCCGAAAGGCCATCGAGCAGGCCAGACTGTTGAGCTGCCCTGAGAGCTGCAGGGGAGAGAGGCCATCTGAGGCCTGGGCCATGCTGGTGCTGGTGGCATAGCCAAAGGTCTCCCAGGAGCAGCGGGACGGATACAGGGGATCCAGTGCAATGCTGCTTAGTTGGGGGGAGAAAGAAGACATCAGGTCCTATCCTACAAAGATTTGCTGTTTCCTAGCAAGATTCTGGGCTTAGACCCTGTGCTCTCATTCCCTGACTGGCCACTCAAAATACTAGCAAACACAATCTAATAACAGCCACAAGCCATGAAGTAGGTGAGCCCAGGCGAGAGCAGGCACCTTCCCATCACTTCCGTCACTGCCCCTGCTGCCATCACCACCAGCCCGATCCACTTGTGGTCTCCCTCGGAGATGGGGGCCAACCCCTGGGGTCACGTGCTACAGTTCTGGCTCATCCAGACCTGATGTCACTCTGCAAGAAGAGACAGCTATTGCGCAGATTGGCAGAGCTGCCCAAGCAGCACGTCACCTCTCCATACTCTTGCATGATCTTAATCATCTCACACATGGCTGAAGAAAAAGAGAGTAGGAAGAGACGATCAACAATAGACCTAGGATACTCACTCACAAAACCCAGCACTAGATACTGACATTCATGCAAGACATACTCTTCTAACCCCTAGGTCAGAAGGTCTAGGAGTGAGGGAGCAGGTGAACCATGGCCCTCTGGGAGCCAGGCAGACTCACTGCAGCTCACACTGTATATGCCCCTACTGACCATATTTACTTTCCAACTCACAGGATTCCAAGTTCTAACGACCCGTATCCACCAGAACACCCTCCCACACCCCCCAATAAAAAAGCGCCACTAAGCCAGACCCCCTGCTGGCTGATCACAGTTCACATATTCCTCACAGACAAAAACCTAGATAGAAGAGGGATCAACAAGGGGGCTTTGAACTAGGGGCCATCTTCAAAATACAGGAGCCAAATAAATGTATTAAATAAGCCACATTTGGGGCAGCTAGGTGGAGCAGTGGATAGAGCACCGGCCCTGGAGTCAGGAGGACCTGAGTTCAAATGTGGCTTCAGACACATGACACTTGCTAGTTGACCCTGGGCAAGTCACTTCACCCCAATTGCCTCAAAAAAAAAAAGCCAAAAAAAAGCCACGTTTTAAAAATTTCTTTCAAATGTCAATATATTATAAAGAAGAGGGAGGAAAACCAAATTAAAATTAAAAAATGAACAAGATGAAAGCACAACAAATTTAAAAATTAGATATTACAAACAAAAACGTAAAATACCAAATTAACAGAGCATCAAATAGAAATCTTGAACAGTTTAACTTCAAAAAGAAAAAAAAGAAGTTGAAATAGTTGTAAGGAAACTACCGAAAAGGGGGGGCAGGAGAGACCCTGGTCCAGATTAATACCCTAAACTATGGAAAATATTCTCACAATGTGAAAAAGAAAACACTTTATGCCAACTCTTTTAATGAGACAAATTTAGTACTAATATGAAATGGTCAGATATGCTTTGATTCTTTTTTTTTTTTCATGCACACATCCAAGAAGGTGGGCAGAAAAAGAGGCTTCAGGCTATCACTGCAACTGGAGACTTAACCTCACTGGGAGTTCTACTTTAATGGGGAAAATGCCTTCCTTGATCCAACCTGCATGAGGAAGACGAGAAGGCATCCAAGCAAAAAGAAGAAAGCCTGGCAGGGCTGGTGGGGAGGCTGGCCTACTGAGGAAGTGGAAGGAGGGTCTTTCCATCCTACATCAGAAACAATGCTGAGGAAGCAACAGCTGTCTGGGGGAATGGAGTGCTACTCTCTTTGGTGAAAGGGGACCCTCCACAGCTTATAACAGACTTCAGTGGAGGCCATTCCTTGGGAAGAAATCTAAGACAAGAAAGAGACTGCCCCATCACTCCAGCTGTTACAGCAGGTGTGTGTACTCAATGGGTATGAGGCCAGGAAGCCCATAGGATGTGAAAATGGTACAATGGCCAGAGGCACCTGCACGAGCTCAGTGCGTCTGCTGGTGAGCTGAGACAATGAGACGCAGGGCAGACACAGCAGGGAACTTGACTCCCCACTTCCCTGTGCCTGGTAGCTTTGTCTCCGCCCTGAGCCGGAAGCCCCAGGCCAAAGTACTGGCTCAGCCAAGGGATGCAGAATGAGGTACAGTCAAACGGCTTCCTCAGGCCCCCTAACTGACACATCCATACTTTCCTCAAATCTCGAGCCTGACACCTGACATGTCCAATAAGAATTCCAATGCACCAACTTTCACCTGCATACTCATCTTTTATTATTTGATCATTAGTCAAAATTAGGAGGTGTCATAATGAAATCTGTAGGAACTATAGTCACCTAGCCCACTAGAATTTACTGAGCCCTGCACTAGCTTTCTCCAAACCCTAGTAAGAACTACAACCCCAGAAAGACTTAAGATGAAGGGTCTGACTCCTTCTCCCCTGAGGGAGGCGGCCTAAGTTGCCTGAGCAACAGACTTACTTTCAGGGGTACAGTCAGTGAAGAGGGGCACCAGCAGAGGAACATTGTCGATGTTCTGTAAGTGTGGCCGTACTTGATGGATCCCCCGAGGCAGCTTGGCCTGCAAGGCAGAGAAATATAAACAGGCCCAGGTTGGGCCATGAATGAATGAATGAGATTGCTCCAGTCCATCTGTCTCCAACAAGATCCAGGACTCTCCCCACTTCTCAGACCCCTCCATACTCGTGGTGCAACTTACACGGGTCTGGAAGCATACACACATCCACCATTTGGGGAGACTGCGGGATATGGGAAGCAAGGTACCCTCCTCCAGGACAGTCCACAGGGATCCGGGCTAGCTACATACCCGGTTGCAGTCTTCTAAGAAGCTAGGGATGTCACTGTCGGTAGGCTGGAAGCTGATAAGGTCGGAGTGACCCTCCTCCTCCATGAGCAGGAGCCCTTCAGCATCATCCCGGGACACTGCAAGAACAGAACCGAATCACCATAAGCTGAAAGCCACAGTTTTCTTGTGCCCTTTCTTTCCCACATCTTTAATGACTAGAGCTTCCTTCAAGAGGTTCAGAACCATCCAGGTTCAGAATTTTGTACCCGGAGGTCTCCTCTTCCCTTCCTCTGAGGATGGCTTTTGTCAGATGATAAAAATCATAGCCACTTTAACAGGGGGAAACCCGTGCAGCTACGTCCAGCAGCGGTTACCCAAGGAGAAAAGACCTCTGAATCCCTGCCCCTCCTCTAACTCTTCCCTTCTAACTACTCTCCTCTTGCAAACCCAAGAAGCTGTGTTCTCACCCTGATTCAGGTCATCATGCAAGGAACCAGCATGACTGGGGCTGGAAGGTGGAATCTCAGAGCCTGGAACATCACCATTTGGCGTGAGGGAGATGTGGCAATTCCAACCTGTTTCGAGGCCCATCTTTTCTGCAAACACCTGAGGAAGAGGCAATAGAAATGAATAGAGAAGCAAAGGAAAGGAAGAAGCCAGCTCCCCTCAGGTTGTTGAAGGAGGGGAAAGGCTAGTCCCACCTTGCTCTTCAGCTCATCCTCCAGGGAGAAGTAAACAAAGCGGATGCAGGCATTGACCAGCCCATCAATGAGGCGCACGATGTCCAGACGGGCCTGGTACTGGGATGACACCATGCCCATGAAGATCTGGCCGCTCAGAGCTTGCATGCAATCCTCCTTCTCCATCGCTTCACCAATCCCTTCTTCAGGCAGTGCAACCGATGCATAGAGCCCAGCCAAGATACAGCCACAATAGCCAAATATCACAAAACCCAGACAGGAAATCACGCACATTGGATTGCCACACAAATACAGGCATTCAGTGCATCAAGTACGTAGCAAAGTACACAGACATAAATCAACGTCAGCATACACAAGACGCAGTCAGACAGACACACACAAGTAAGATAGAGAAAAAAGACAATAAAAGACACTCATCAGTCAGCTGTAGGCTATGGAAGAAAGTTGTGTGGACACAGGTGTCCTTTTCCCCTAGTCAACCCTATACATCCAAACTAATTAATTCCCAAGCTCCTGGGTGCAAGGAAAGGAGCATTAGTCCTTTGAGAGGCTCTGGTCAGGCAGGGGATCATCGAGAGCTAAAAGGGAACTGAGAAATCAGTCCAACACCTTAATCTTACAAATTGGGATAATGAGTGTCAGGCAGGTGAAAAGTCTTGCCACTCACACACGGCAGACAGGATTTGACCCCAGGTCTATCAGACGCCAAATCCATTATGCTACACTAACAGAATGAAGGCAGGCAAGTGCCAGGATCCTTTCTGAGACTCCCCCAGCCATGAAGGCTCCCCTCTGGACCAACAGGGCCAAGCCAGTGACAACGACTGGCTCAGCTTCCCCTGGGAGAGAAATTAAAGAGAAGTGTCTGAGGCTGCCCCGGTACCGTCAGAGCTCCAGCTGTTGCGGCGGGTGTTTTGCTTGATGGGTATGGTACCAGGAAGCTCGCAGGAGGTGCAGATGGCATTGTGGCCAGGCACCTGCATAAGCTCGATGCACTTGCCATTCAGCTGAGAGGACAAGGCGCAGTGCATGGGCTTGTAGGCAAAGGCAGAGCAGTAGCCTGAGAGGCAGGCTCGCTGGTAGAAATCTAGCACTTTCTTTCTGTCAGGGAAAGATAAATAAAGGGAATGACCCCAGCTGGCAGGGCACTGGGGCTGGCTGCTCCTAATCCCACAGGAGCCCTCAGACACCCACCTGTCTGAGCCAGAGAGTGGATAGATGTCTGCTCCATCCCAGAAGTCTGTGCAGGCCTCCAGGACCACATCTGCTGTGCCGTGGGACAGCATCTGCTCAGTGCCTGTGACAGACAGGGCCAAGACTTAAAAACAAGCTCCAAATTCCAAAACCGAAATCCTCTACAACCACCTCTGATGTCTTGGGCCCAACGTTCTGAGACTGCTGCAACAAAGCTGTCTTTACAAAGACGGGCTGCAATTCCGGCATCAAAGAGCCAGAGGGAAAAGCAGGGGCCATGCAGCTCCATCATCCAAAAGCAATTCTGAAGCTCCTGGCTGCAGGTAACTTACCTATACTCAAGATAATTCTCCATCAGCAGTGACCACTAGTTACTTACCCCAGACCTCACATTCTCCATGAGTTGAAGGAAAACAGGAAGACCAGTGTCCGAAAGCCTCTAGCCAGGCAAGGGTTAGAAACCTCATCCCCACCACATCTTCAGCTCTGAGCACTAAGGCACATAGTTCCCCCAATTCTCTCTCATCCCTCAATGGTCCTTACAGCTCCTCCAGGAATGCTCCCTTGAAACAACAGCACTTGCCATAGTGAAAACTATTGGCTAGGACTATTTCTTTGGGGGAAACTACACAGGCTTCTCATCTAGATTTCCAATGAGATCCTCAGAACTTGGACTGTTGGAGTACATGTCCACCTTGATAGGTATACCTCCATGAAGCTCCAGGGAGCCAAAGCCTACCCAATTCTTGACATAGATGGACAACTGTGGAATCCAGGTGCTCATTTCCCCTTCCCTCCCTAGAAACAGCCAACAATGGCACAGCTTCTCCACAGGTTGTTCAGGTGACCAGGAGCAGTAAGCCAGGCAGCAGGTTACCAGGGAGAGCCATTATCTCCCTTCTGGTAACAGGCCTGGAGTATGTGGGCCCCACTTCCCACTTCAAGGGTGACTTGGCTTAGGAATATAATGGGATAGAAGGCTTACTGGTGATGGTGTCCTTGATAAAGAGGCTGATCATATGGCTCAGTGGTGGGCGCCTCTTGGTAACACGGGATAGTTTTCCCAAGGCTGTCTCCTTCACCATCTCAGCACTGGGAAGGCGATAGAGTGCTAAGTGGTTTTCCTGTTTGAAGAGCTCTTTGGCACCAGGAGTGAACCCTGCAGTAGATTGAGAATGGAAGGAAAAGAGGCTTATGGCCTCCAGAAGGGGACCTCAGGCATACTTTTCTCCCCAAAGCCTATCTGGGCTGAACACATCTACCTTCCTGTTGTATCTCTAGACTTGGGCCAAATCAACCTAATCACACAGCAGGGGCAACTTCAGTGGAAAGGAGCAGAAGGGAGTTCTATTTCTGTTCATTTTGTCATGCAAATGAGACTCAAATGGTATACAAATATTACAACTGTTTGGGAATCAGCAGCTCTGGGCTCTTTAAACAGAAAAGCAGCAGGGCCATCCCTATTTTTTGCTAGCTCCCCCGTCAGGATTCAGGCATGCCCAGACTATGGCTATCCCACCCCAGCTCCCGCCAGTTGAGTGGGCAAGCTCTATACCAATGAGCCGGGCGAGCTCGCAGAGCCCCCAGGGCACGTGGACAGGCAGCACAGCACTGTGGCTCTCCTGGAGTGCAATGTTGCACAGGTGGTCAGAGAAGCGGCAGAGGCGATCGGTGACGCTGGCATTGCACAGGTTCAGCAGTACGTTGAGGCCAAGAGGCTTGAGGGAGGTGAGGTGCAGCTGCCAATTGGAGTCATCAAACTGGATGCAAGAGGGGTTCTGCTGGTCCTGAGACAGGCTCAGCATCTCCAGGTGGTAGTCACATACAAAGTCCTCTGCCTCACAGGCATCCCCTTCACTCACGGCCTGGCTTGAGCAGATGAGGCAGGAGAGGAGGGAGGGAAGGAGAGATGGGAAACATATCCATCAGTCCGGCACAGACAAAGGTGAGACTGCTCCAGGCTGCACCCTCCTCCCAAGCTTGAGAGAAGTGGATTCTCAGGACTCTACCAGTGAGAGTCAGTCAAAGCTCAAGACCTCCCTGTTCAAGAGGCAGCCTGAAGAATCAGAGGGATTAAATGGATCTTCCTCCCTCAATCATCCCCCTCCATGTTTCCCTCTCTGCTTCTTCTAATCCTGCCCTCTGACTCTCAAGGAGGACATAAAGAACCATTAGAAAGAAAACCAAAGGAGAAAGGTGTGAAATGATCTAAGGAGGGAGGAGGAGAGATAAGGAAAGGTTAAAAAAAGGTTAAAAAAGGCTTTAAGGGGACCCATTGGCTTCTTCTCTCTGGAAAATGGGCAAGGGAAAGGACAGAATTACCCTATTCTTTTTTCTCCCCTCACCTTAAATGGCTCCTCTTCCCCACCCTCAATGTCCTTGCTGAAGCTCACATTGGAGCCAGAGGGATGTTTATTGCGCCCATGCAGCTTTCGGTGAGAGTGAGGTTCAGGTGGTTTGGGACCATCCCCAGGCCAGTCACCCCTCTCCTGCTCATTGGAGAGGTGCAAGGTGTCACCCAAGGGACCAGACAGCAAAGCATCACGCTCATGGGGCTAAGGAAAATGTGAAGAGGGAGGGCTGAGAGAGAGGCCCCAGAGACTCCCTTCTTCCCTCCCATTAACTGAAGAAGAGGGTTGTGACCTCTAGTGATTTTACCCTCCTTGCTCCTCCCCGGGGGCCACGCTCACTACCTCCAGTCAATTGCCACCCTCCCTGAGGCCACTGGCCAGGCTCCAGGGGCTAAACAGCCTCAGCCCAAATCTGGGCCTAGGAGCCGGCCATACCTCCTCCTCTACCTCAGGGTGGCAGAAGGAGCGGGCGGACAGGTCATCAGTCAGGTCTTCGTGACTGCTGTGAGGTGGTTCCATCTTCCCACTGAAGAACAGGACAGTTTCAGGGCTCGGATTAGGCCAGGACAGGATTCCTTGCTTGTCCACACAGCACAGCACCTGTAGTAGGAAGGGGGTCTGATAAGGTAAGTGCCTGATGCTACCCTTGCCTGTGTATGGATATTGTAAACCACAGAAGAAAGGGGAAAGTATCTTCCTGCATCTGGGCATAAGCTGGCCTGGAGACCACAGAGGAGGGAAAGCATCCTGCAAGTCTTGAGAACTCTAGAGTTCAAAGGAGAATTCTGGGGGCAAGGAATAGAGAATTATCAGGCTAAAGCAAAGCTTCTCTGGTCTAGGGGCACAAAACATAGGCAGTGCAATGGCTAGAGCACTGGACCTCGAGTCAGGAAGAGCCAAGTTCAAATCCTGCCTCAGATACTTTCTAGCTATGTGAACCTGGGCATATCACTTAACTTCTACCTGCCTAGTTTCCTCATCTATAAAATGGGGATAATAATAGCACCCATTGCCCAGGGCTGTTATGAGGATCAAATGAGAAAGTATTTGTAAAGTGCTTTACAATCCTAGCTATTATTATTATTATTATAAGACAGAGCATCTCCCTCAAAGTGTGGGGTCCCTATAGTACCCCACCCTCACCCCAGCTCCTCAGGGCCTCTCTGTTCAGACAGGGATGATCCTCACCGTTACGGAGCCCAGGCTGTGCAGCAAGCTCGAGCTGTAGCTCAGTGTACATGACTTGCCTTGGATCACCCTAAGGAAGTGGCCCCAGATGCAGCGGAGCATTTCCTAGTGGGAAAAGAAGACATTGTGAGGACCATGAGGATTTGGGGCCTCAGATTTTTGGAGATCGATTCTAGAGCTCAAAGAGAGAATTCCAGGGGAGGAGAGGGATGGAGAATTATCAGTTTAAAGCAAAGCTTCTCTGGCTGAGGGGCAGAAAACAAGAGGAAAGGGCTCACATTCAGTCTACACAAGAAAGGGACTGTTAGGCTATAGAAACCCAAGGAAAGGAAGATCAGGTCAAGGTCAAGAAGAGGAGAATAAGTTCCCAAGGTTCAGGGGAGGGAACAACACAAGATAATAAGAATTTGAAGGTAAGGAGATCACCATTCTAGCTCGCAGACCTGAGAGGAGACCACTTCTGTGTAGCTGCTGAGAGTATCTTCTGAAAACTTGGCCAACTATATCAAGACACAAAAGATATCATCAGTGAAACAGAAAGGATATGTTCAAGCAGTAGCTAGTGCTGGCAGCAACAAGAGCCCTGCCCTAAGCTAGGGTCTTAAGTTCCCTTGGAAGAGAATATATCAGTAGACACTGTAGTCCCCATATGGAGGAGAACTTGGGAGGCAGGAGGAGGATCACAACGGTACTGAACCTCATGTTAATGTCCTCCTGGGCTATTTAACCGACCACACCCAACACAGTGGTCTCACCCTAGTGTATAAGCCAGATTCCAGAGCCTAAGATATACCCCTAGGGCAGACAACCAAACCCCTTCTTCTCTTCCTCCCTCTCCACCTCAGATGCTGCAGGGCTCAAAACTCAGAAGACTTACCAGGGAACTAGGTGAGGCTTTGCTCATCTGGGCCAGGACTCGGGCCTCCCCACAGGCTGTGGCCAGTACCCAGAGGACTGGAAACAACAGTGGGAGGATTGGCAGGACACCATTCACCTGGGGAAAGAAAAACTCACCTCTGGCGTAACCTAAAGATCTGTTGCACTGGCCCATGAGGGGAAAGGAACAGAGGGATTTTTCTGGTTATGTGGCCAATTCATAGGCATAAAGCATTCCAGTAGTCCAGAGTAGGAGGTGAGTACCACCATGAGGGTTTTTCTCACCATGCAAGGAGTACAACTAAGGTATGAGCTTAGGTATCAGACTCTGGCTTCATGTCACATTTGAAAGATGGCCTTCTCTTGGCCATCCCATCTAAAAGATGAACCCATCTTGCCTCTCCCCATTCTGCAAGAAAAAATTCTAGCATCAGAGTAGCTCAGTGGGGAAGGTCCTCACACACCTGGGATAAATCTGAGCAAAGACTGCTCTTTGGTGAGGGGCTGTTCTTTGTATTAGAGAACCCCAGAAGTAGAATCAAAGAAAGAAGCAGCTTCAAAGGAAAGAATCCCTTACCTGCAGCTGGAGTAAGGTATATTGCCAAGAAGTGACCCCTGGAGCACCGAATACAAAGCGCAGGGCATTAGTGATAAGGAAGCTGGCCTGTTGGGAAAAGGACAGTCTCAGTACCGTCCAGCCTCCTCAGGCACGAGGGGCAAAGCCTACACTTTCAATTACCATTCCTGCCCTTCATTTCTTCCAAAATTTTCCTGCTCATCTCTCAGGACCCCTGGCAACATTGCCTCCCATCCCCTTCTAGCCCTTGAAACTCATGCACAGGCAGTCTCTGCCCAAACTGTCATGCCCTTGGCTCCCTCAGCTGACCCACCTTCCCCTCCTCTCACTCACCAGGACCACAGGCACTGCATATCGCAGCATCACTGACTGCACTGTGAACCTCTCATTGTCTAGAGCAGTCACTGGGCGAGCCAGGGCCATGTCCAAGCACCACCTGAGGGAAAGAGCAGCCTCAGTCCCAGGCTTCATCCAGATAGCCAAGAAGTGTCACACGGACATGTCACTAGTCCCCAGACAGACCCATTAGCTGGCAAAACAGCCAGTCTCTAATCCTACCCCTGCCCAGCACAGTCCCCCAAACCCCTCTCTTAGCACAGTGGTCAGTCCAATGACCAATGTCTCCAAAAAGTCCACAGTGAGAAGAGAGCAAGTGCTTAAGCTGACAAATTCCCCTCAGGACAAGAGTAGGAGAGACAGCAAGTGGCTGGGTGAAGGGCAACCTCCCTCTCACCTGATGTTGTCCAACACGGGGGTCTTAAGAACTCGGAAGAGCCGGTGCTGTTGGGGGTTCTGTGGCCCCTTCTTCACTTCTCCCCGTGGAGAGGGAGGAGGAGAAAAGGGAGGAAACAGGTCACCTGGCTCCAAGACGATGTGTTCATCGTCCTATCAGCAACGTGGGGAAGATTGAGGGAATAGACAAAAATGTCAGTGCCCAGCCAGTGCTAGAGCACCCCGATATAGCCACAGATCCTCTATGATCCCTGACAACTGGAGAGATGGCCTGGGGGAACGGGGATATCAGCAAGCAAACAGGCAGTTGGGACAGGGCCCTTTAAGGTTTCTGACAGTTTAAAGACAGCAGAAAGGAGAGGGTTGGAATAAGAAGACAGGTAATAAATAGTGGTCCATGGCCTATCCTGCCCAAAGACCCTGCTGAGAAACTGAGGAACTAGCTATGGCCTTGAAGCTTCAGGAATAAACTCTGATACCCTCCCACTACTCCCACAACATTCCCCAGAGAAGGGGAAAAACAACCCTGAGTTACCTTGATCCCCCTCAGGGAAGCAAAGGATTCCTGACCTGGCCTCAGGGCAATGACATCTCCCTCCACCAGCAGGCTGACTGGCAGATTTACCAGGTGTCCATCTCGGTAGGCCCAGTGCAGGGACCAGGATGGGGCAAAGGGCATATGAAGATCAGGGTACACGGCATTTGGCCACCTGACCTCCTTACCATCCCTGAGGGCATCTGGAAAGAAGAGGAGGAAGGGAGCAATGCGATCTTTGACAACTCCCCAAAATAAACTCTCCAGTTTAATCAGACCAATCTCTTCACTTTCCCCTAACCCAATGAGCTCATTCTTGTTTCTCTTCCTTTATTCACGCTTGCTTCCCAGCTCTGGGGATGTTCTCCCCACATCTCAACACGTCCTTCAATCTGAACCAATCAAGTGGCACTTTATCATATACAATTTTTACAAAGGATCCTTGGCTCTACAGCTGGATCTCATATTATTATTTAACTTTCACTGGTAACTCTCTAGCTCTCTGAGAATTAGGCCAGGGCAAGGACGAGCACCAAGGCAAACCTGCTGCCAGCCTAGGTGGTCAGAGGTCTGGATGTTAGTGAGAAAGGAGAAGGCCAAGATTCTGCCATCCCAGGGCATCTTCCCCAGTCCCCAGGAAGAATCAGTCCTTGTCCTTACCACCTATTTGATGGATGATCCCCCGAAGCCTTCTCTCCACCTCCTGCCGCTTCAGCCGTTCCTGCCTCCCGATGAGGATGAGGTCCAGAAGCAGCAGCAGGAGAAGTGCTGTGGAATTCACCAACTCTACCCCATGGCTGGGTGGAGAGAGCCAGGTGGCCGAGGTGCCATGAGCAGAGGCTCCATCCCAGCCCATCCCCTGGGCTTGAAGTACTTTCCTTCTCCCTGCTCTGACTTCACTCCCCACCCCCTGTCTTTCTAGAGGAGACTGTCACATTCAGGTTGCCCAACATGAACCTGGCCTTCTGGCCTCAGTCACAGAATAGAAGAGATTTCCATACAGCTCAGCACCCTAGTCCAAGCAGTAGTTCACGGCCACCAGCCTCTGTTCTCACTTGCCCTAGCTCACTGGGCAATTCTTGATCTCCCCCATTAGTTTTAGGGATAGGAGAGTAGAAACTTTCTTCTGGGAGTGGGAAGGGGAACAGGAGGGAGAAGAAACAGGTGGAGAACCACCTCTTTCTGGTGGCCACCAGGGCCCTCTGTTTACCTCCCGGCTGGCTGATTCCCGTAGCAGCCTAGCAGCAGCAGCACAGCCAACAGCATCAGGGAGGCACCCGGCCAGTGAAAACAGGAACAGCGGTTACCATGGTGCAGGAAGCTCCTTTTCCATATCTCCTGAGGAATGGGTAGAGATGTTGCAAATCAGCAGCTGGCTTCAGGTGCCAGAATGGCGCACCAAAGAGTCAGTTATGGCAAGAAAAGAGCCTTTCCTACCTAAGGATCTGGCCTCCTTCTCACACACACCTGCCCCTGACCTACTTCTCATCTCTCAAGCAAAGCTATGATCTAAGCTGGAGACTAGCCTATTATTACTGGAGTAGGGGTCCAAAACTTAAGATTAGGATCCAGAGAAACACTAAAAGGGAACCGTTACCCAGTGAAAAGGTCCAGACTTATAAACTTCACTAGAGCCTTAGAAGAAAGCTAAAAGTGGCCACCCCTTTAGCTTCTACTGAGTCATCCTTGCACCCTATATGCCCCAGGCAAATAAGTTTCCTAGGCATCTTCACACTCATTTGGCTGGGCCAGGATCAAAGGATTTGGAGCTAGGGAGGACCTTCGAAATCATTTAGCAGAGCCCAACTCCCTCGTGTTACAGAGCAGGAAACTAAGAAGCAGAGAAGTTAAGGAATTTGCCCAAGGCACGCAGATAGCAAATATCAGAGCTGGGGTCTAAAGGAAGATGTTCCGTTCCAAATCTGGGGTTCTTTCCACTACACATTACTATTGTCTAAGTCTGGAAGGGGTAATGGCAGCATTGGGCTAGCATCTTGACACAGAAAGAAGGGGAGAATCTCACCTTCCATGTGAGGCTTTTCTTCTGCTCCTTTAGGTGCCCCTCCAGCACTGCCTCCAGCTGTTCTTTCAGGATACTAAGGGCCTTACCTGTGGACAGGCCCAGGGCCAAAGGAGGATCGCCCTACAGAAGAGAGCAGAAAGCACTGTAACCACCTTATGGAAACCCTTCAGGTCACTGCCAGAGCCCGTTTATGCTTAGATTCCCCTAGGTCCAATATTGTAAGAACAGACTACGGGAGACTGAAGGCCCCCAGAAAACTCTAGCTCCACCCCACATCCCTGGTTGCTACAGCGGCTGGAAGAAAAATCCCACCCTATTTCCAGATCAGACGGAAATGAGGTCTCAACAGCTCTGAGAGGGCCCTCAGGAGATGAGAACATAAGTGCGTGAGGAAGAGGACTGCCAAGGACCAGTTAAAGAACATCAATGTACAACACACACAATGACTATAGCAACTGAAGTATAGCCAACTTGCAGAGGCTCCCTTCAAAAACACTAGTCAATGCTAGCACCACACTAGTACTGTCAAAGTTAAAGGACACATCAAACTTAACTCTCTTTGGGGGAAGATACTCTATAAGGGAGCTTGTTTGGGCATTTGTTGGGAAATGTCTACTGCGCCCAAACAAAATGTGTCAAGAGAATTAAGTTTAAAAAAATAAATGGAGGTCTGAAAGAAATACTGCTGATAAGGGAATTGATAAGCCAGGGAAAGTGGCTTATGTAGAGAGAGGGACCCTTGATTCACAAATGAGACCCAAGATTTTGTGCTGAGCGTTAGGGACAGAAGATCACTGGGGTGCCCTGCCATCTCAATCAGCCGCCTCAGATTCCTTTATACCGCAGAGCCTGTGACTTATGCTACCGTTTGCCTACAGACCCATATGGACCAAGGTGCCTACATTATTAAGCCCATTTTACCCCTCCCATTTCCTTCCTTCCAGCTCCTATTCTTCCCTCCCCACAACAAATAAATTGACAAGTGTCCATTAGTAATAGGTGGAAAAACTCATACTACTTTCATTCTGGGCACAAGAGGTCAAGCAGGAATACCCTCTCTTAGACATGGAAAGGAAGAGGGGAGGGCTTTCAGCAGCCTGCATTGGCTCCCTGCCAACAAATATGTCCAAACTACATCCCAGCTCACCAGAGCAGCTTTAGGGGACTTTGAGGAAAGGGTCTGCACCTTCCCACAGGGGATATACAAATTACTTTAGCTTATGGAGAAATAGCCACCTTACTTAATTGATTTCAGAAACTATATATGTGTGTGTGTGTGTGTGTGTGTGTGTGTGTGTGTGTGTGTGTGTGTGTGTGTATGTATATGTACATGCATATATGTATATATGTATATGTATATGCATATATGTATATATGTATGTATGTGTATATGTATATGCATATGCATATATGTATATATGTATGTGTATATTATATGCATATATGTATATATATGTATATGTATATGTATATGCATATATGTATATATATGTATATGTATATGTATATGCATATATATATATATATAATTATATATATATATATATATATATATATATATATATATATATATATATATATATATTAGGGAATTCAAATGAGAGTATGTATGAGGACTGAAACAAAATTATCAATTCAAAAATTTTTTAAAAGAAGAAATGGCCATTGGTGCAGGGAGTCCACATTCAAGGCATTCCCCTACCAGGGGATCCTGGAGTTTACTCCAGCAATGGGCTTAGACTTCATGGCAAGTGCCGGCCGAGACCAAGGCCTATCTTATCTAATCCTTTACTGCCTAGCTTAAAAGTAGAGAAAAATCAGCAAAGGGTAGGTGTGAATAAAGCAGGGCACCAAGGGAAAAGTCAAGATGACCACAAAACTTCTGATGATTTGAAGGGTGGGACAAGAGAAATGTATCCCACCTCTGAGAGGGGAGATAGTGGAATTATAATCAGCCTTGCACAAATGATTCAGGTTTAGAAACCAAGAACCTCTTGTGGCTTCTGCCTTTGTATCTCCACGTCCCATGTACACATATATTGAGGCTTTAAACACAGTTTATAAGGGATGCTAGAGCTCAGAAGGATAACTCTCAGCAAGAATAGCCAACCAACCAAATAATAAACAATTGGGAATATCAGGCACTGTGCTGAGTACTAGGGCCACCAAGCAAAAACAACAAAACAAAACACAACAAACCCCAAACAGTCCTTTCCCTGAAGGAGCTTCCATTTTATAGGGGGAGACAATACGCACAACAAATAAGCACATATAAAATAAATACAAGGTAAGTTCTTTTGTCAGAGGGGTGGAGGTGGGGCATATTAGCAGTTTTGGAATCAGGCAGGGCTTTATATAGAAGGTGGCTCTTGAGCAGAGCTTTGAAGGAAATGAGAGATTCAAACAGCTGGAGGAGAGAAGGGAGCACATTCCAGGCATGGGGGACATTGCAAAGGCTTGGAGATGGAAGATTGACTATCATATGTGAATAATAGCCAGAAAGCCAGTTTGAACTATAGAACATGAGAAAGGAAATCAATAAACATTTATGTAGTGCCTACTATGAGCCAGGCACTGTGCTATGTGCCTTTACAAATATTATCTCATTTGATCCTCACAACAACTCTTTGAGGTGGGTGCTGTTATTATACCCATTTTACAGTTGAAGAAACTGAGGCAAAGGGGTTAAGTAACTTGCCTAGGGTCAGACAGCTCATAAGCATCTGAAGCCACATTTGAAATCAGGTATTCCTGACTCCAGGCCCAGCACTCTAGTAGCTAGCACTACCAGATGCCTCTAGAAAAGTATATAATACTATAACATTGGAAAGGTAGGCTGGGTGCCAGTTGTAAGAGGCTTTAAAAGTCAAACAGAAGAACTTATATTTGCTCCTTGAGGAAACAGAAGCCAATGGTGAGACCAGAACTTTTAGAAAATTACATTCACAAAAAAATCTTACAGCAAGTTTCTCTGACAAAGGCCTTATTTCTCAAATACATAGAGAACTGGGTCAAATTTATAAAAATAAGAGCCATTCCCCGACTGATAAATGGTCAAAGGATATGAACAGGTAGTTTTCAGAAGAAGTAATCAAAACTATCTATAGCCATACGAAAAAAATGCTCTATATCCACTACTGATTATAGAAATGCAAATTAAAACAATTCTGAGGCACCATCTCACACCTATCAGATTGGCTCAAGGCCACATATGGCCCTCTAGGTTCTCAAGTACAGCCCTTTGAATCCAAACTTCACTGAACAAATTCCCTTAATAAAAAGATTTGTTCTGTAAAACTTGGACTCGTTCAAAAGATCACACCCATGGGGCAGCTAGGTGGTGAAGTGGATAGAGCACTGGCCCTGGAGTCAGGAGGACCCAAGTTCAAATCTGGACTCAGACACATAACACTCACTAGATGTGTGACTCTGGGCAAGTCATTTAACCCCAACTGCCTCACAAAAAAAAAAAGCCACACCCAAGGACTCAGAAGGGCGCACGTGGCCTCGAGGCCACAGGTTCCCCAACCCTGGGCCAATATGACAAAAAAAGAAAATTAAAATATTGGAGGAGATGTGGAAAAACTGAGACACTAACGCACACTGTTGGTGGAGTTGTACACTGATTCAACCATTCTATAGAGCAATTTGGAACTTTGCCTAAAGGTCTATAAAACCAGGCCCAGCAATACCAGTACTAAGGCAGTAACCTCAAAGAGATAAAAAAAACAAAAAGGACAAGGACCTATATGTAAAAATATTTATAACACCTCTTCTAGTAGTAGCAAAGAATTGGAAATTGAGGGGATGTCCATCAATTGAAGAATGGCTGAACAAGTAGTGGTATGTGATTGTGATGGAATGCTATTGTGGTATAAAGAAATGATGAGCAGGATACTCTCAGAAAAACCTGGAAAGACCTACGGAAACTGATGCAAAGTGAAATGAGCAGAACCAGGAAAATACTGTATACAGTTAACAGCAATATTACACGATGACCAATTGTGAATGACTTAGCTATTATCAGCAATACAAAGATCCAAGGCAATTCTGAAGGACTTACGATGAAAAATGCTATCTATCCCCAGAGAAAGAACTAATGAAGTCTGAATGAAGACCAAAGCATACTTTTTTTAAAACTTTTTTTAGTGGTTTATTTGTTTTGGTCTGTATTTTCTTTTACAACATGACTAATATGGAAATACGTTTTGCATAACTGCATACATACAACCTATATCAAATTGCTTGCCTTCTCAATGAGGGGGGGAAAGTAGGGCAGGAGAGAATTTGGAACTCAATTTTAAAAAAACAAGGGTCAAAAATTGTTTTTACTTGTAATTGGGGAAAAATAAAAAACTAAATTAAAAAAAAAAGATAATTACTTTCTCAGCTATGTGGAGGATGGAGAGATGAGAGATTTAAGCCAGAGAAATTAATCAGGAGGCTATAGTAATAGCACGAGAGAGCAGTGATGAGAGAGGAATTAGGGTGAACAGAGACAACAGAAAATAAGCAAGAGATGTGGAGACATAAATAGCAAGATTTTCCAACTGATTGGGTATATGGAGTGAGGAAGAGTAGGGTACTAAAGATAACACCAAAGTTAAGAACTTGGATGACTGGGAAGGAGGGTGGGGCCCTCATCAGGAATAGAAAAATACAGAAGAAAGTGGGCTTCAGAAGAAACATAACGTATCCTGATTTGGATGTGCTGAGTCTGAAAGGCCTATGGGACATTCAGTTTGAAATAGTCAGCTGTAGACGAGAGAATGGAAATCAGGAAAGAGGCTAGAGTTAGATACCCAGATCTAGGAGTCATATGCACAGATGATCATGAAACCCATGGAAACCGATGAAGTTACTGAGAGAGTGTAGACAAAGAAAAGAAGAGGACCCACAACAGAACTTTAGAAAATATACACAATTAAGAGGTTATGTATGTATGGTGAACCACCAAAGGAGACTGAGAAGGGATGGCCAGACAGTTAGGAAGAGCGCCATGAAAACCTAGAGAAAAGAAAGTAACCATGGGGAGAGGAGAATGAGCAGTGTCAACTACTACAGAAAGGTTGAGAAACATGAGGTTTGAGAAAAGGCCATTGGATTTGGCAACTGAGATCACTGTGGACTTAGATGAAAGGCATTTCAAGGATGAGATTGGAAACCAGATTATAAAGGGCTAAGAAATAAGTAAAAGGAGAGCAAGCAGAATAGACAATTTATTCTAGGAGTTTAGCCATGAAAAAGAAGAGAGATATTGGACAACAGCTCTAGGGGATGGTCATTAAATGAAGATTTTTTTTTTTATCAGTCTAGGGAAGACCTGGGCATGTTTGAAGGCGGCAGGGAAAGAGCCAATAGATTGGGAGAGTTCAAAGATCAGAAAGAGGATGGGATCAAGGGCACTCATATGGGGGTTGGCCTTGGCTAGGAGAAAGGTCACATCTTCAACAGACTGGAATAAAGGAGAGAATAAGAGATAATGTCAAGGTCTTTTGAAATGGAGAGAAGAGAAGAAGAGGGGACTTATGGTAAATAACCTATTTTCTATGTAAGATAGGAAACAAGGCACTCTGCTGAGAGGGAGGTAGAGGAGATGTTGTGGGAGGCTTGAGGAGAGAAGTGAAGATCTAAACCACCTCTAAAGGAAGAGGGTATAGGGAATGAATTAGGGAGAAGTAACAGGGCCATCTTGCTGCTGTGAGGACCCAGCTGAGCTTAAATACTATAAATTTGTCACGGTCCCAGTCAGCAAGGTTGCCTGACTTCACCTAGCTCCATTCGGCAGCATGTGGGTAGGAGTAGAGGAGATAGATGGTGTGAATAATCTAGAATCAGACCTTGGTAGAGCATGGACTTGACAGGATAGAGGAACAAAGCACTCAAAGCAGAAGACAGTGCAGAGCTGAACTGGATAAATACAGTGTTGAGAATGGAAAGAGAAGAAAGTAAGGTTAGAGTAGGGTGATGGCCTGGGACCACACTGAGGGATGGAGGAACTGGAGAGTCAAATGAGGAACAAGAATAGGAGGCAGAATGATAGGAAGTTATAACCTAATAAAGGAATTAGGGGGGTTTTGACGGTTGAAGTGGAAGTCCTGTGAGATGATCAAGGTGTGGCTATCTATGTGTGTGGCTGAGGAAAAACGGAGAATTCAGGGGAGTTGAGGAAAGAAGTGTTGATATCCCTTAGCATAAAGTCAAGAGTTGAGAAGAGACTGTGAGTCAGGTAATGAACTCCTTTAAAAGGAGGAAGACAGGGGCAGCTAGGTGGCACAGTGGATAGAGCACCGGCCCCTGAAGTCAGGAGGACCTGAGTTCAAATCTGGTCTCAGACCAAACACTTGACACTTACTAGCTGTGTGACCCTGGGCAAGTCACTTAACCCCAATTGCCTAAAAAAAAAAATTAAAACTTAAAAAATAAAAGGAAGAAGACTTTGGGACTGAGAGATAAGTAGTAGGTTCTGAATTGGGGAGAAAATTTGAATGGAGTGAACCTTAAAGAAGCAAAGACTGCAGAGTGATGATAGCAAAGAAAGTCTTATGTGGGAAGCAAAGACTATTCTGATTTCCTCTCCAGATTCAGTATGTCAAAGGGTAGGAGAAAGTGCAACCAGTGATAGAGAGAGTGGCCAGGATGACAGTGTCTTATGATGGAAGCTACCAACAACCAGTAATAGGAAAACTGGACAAAGAAAGGAGAGATAAAGATAGACTAGAAGAAAAAGAAGGAAGGGACATCCATGTCCAACAGAGATAACACTTCACCAGGGAACCTCTAGGTCTGAAGTGAGGACCAAAGTTAAAGGATTTCAGGTAGAGTAGGAAAAAAGAGCTACAAATAGCACACAAAAAGCTAAGTCCATACAAACAGGGTTGCTGGCATGCAGCCCCTTCTCTAACTAGGTATTTGTATCTCTCTCTTTAGGGACCACAGATATATGACCCTCCCTTTAACTCCTTCCCAACATCAAAACATCTTCAGAATTAGTTTACGTTCTGTTTCCAAAAAACCAACCAACCAAACAAACAAACAAAAAAAGCCAAAACAAACCCCACCCCCCAAAAAAAACCCGAAGAAAGAAAAGCCAAAAACAAGGACTAATGTCCCATCTCTGGTACCAGAAACTCTGGCCCCTCAGCAACCTCTCTTTGACCTCTCTGTAGTGCCTGGACATCCCATTTCCTTTCCTAGGGTGGTAGGTGTGGTAGGCTGGTACAGCCCCAATCCCTAGATTGGCCAGTCAGGCTCCAGCAGAGAGCAGAGAAAGTATCTGTGAGAGTTTGCTCCATGCCCCTACCTGCTCATGTTGTGTCTAGCCTGGGGCACCAATCTCCAGACTGGCTATTAAGGAAAACACAGCAAAGGAAAAACAAGGCATTCTATAATTACATGCCTTCCCAAGAAAAGTGCCCATATGCACAGGCTGGTGGTAAGGAGAAAACACACAGCTTTCTGTGCCCAGTTGCTCCCTAAGTTCTCACTTTACTCTCCTATCAGCAAAGTCAAGCTCATCTAACTGGAGGCCTTTCACAAATAGTAAATGGCAATATCGTACCTCATCTCCAGCAGGCATTTCCATGTTACAAGTCAACCCATGCTTCCCTGCTATTTTTGCCCAAGTTTCTCCTTCTAATATACCACACGCATGGTACTACTTTCAGGACTGAGGGACCGAGATATACTGTCCAAGGGCTAATCTTGTCACTTGTGATCAAATAGCCACAGAAAGGTCCAGGGCAGAGCTGGACCTGGGACAGCAGAGGATGCCAATCTGCTGGCAGGCAGGCAAATTCTACTGGCATTTCTAAGAGCGGAGTATGAGTCTGGACTCCTGAGAGTTCCAAGTTGCCTCTGGAGAGGCCACAGCAAGAGAAAGAATACGGTTTGTTTTGGAAATAAGAATCTGGGTCTGCAAACTCAACCTGAGGTTCAACACATTCCCAGGGCTACCATTCTTATTTATAGAGGCCATTGGCCAAGTGACTGGGGAGACAGAAAAATCTGCCCTAGCTTTAAGTACTCAATTTGGCAAGATCTTCTCCATGCTCCCCACCCAGGTCTCCATATCCAAAGAAACCTCAAATCTCTCAGTTCAGTCCCTCCAAGAAGTTACTGGAGAAAATGGATGATTGGTAAGGAGGCTCTATGGACTAAACAGAAGGACCACATTTGCTCTAGTCACATTGGCACTTTTCAGTTTAAACCAACTCCCCCATGCCCCGCCCTATGTTGTATGATTTGTACTCAAATGAGAAAAAATGGAGAGGTTTATATGAGGCTCTACCACTGAGAATCCAGCTGCAGTGAAGAGAGATAATGAAATGAGAGAGGCCATCAAGAGACGCCCTGGTTCAGAATCCTCTCCATTTCAGCCTTGTCTCCCCTGTTAGAGAGGCTGGACCCTGGTGGGCCTTGGGGACCAAGAGGAGCAGGATGGGCAGTTACAGCTAGTATAAGAGCAACAAGTTTCTGAAACAGTAGCCCATGTTTCGGGGCTGAACCAACCAGGGGGAAACATCATTGCTCCCAGCATAAATCTGACTTCCAGTCCTGTGGAATCTCTCAGGGAATACAGTTTCCTCTTCCAGGACCCCTCAATACATCCATGGCACCCATGGTCAACCTCATGATTGCTCCTTTCCCTGCTATCTGTGGAAGAAGTAGAGGATGACTGCTTAACTCAACGAAATAACAGAAACAACCAAGGTCCCAAGCTCCCTAGCCTCACAACTACTACTTGAGATGGGAATGATTAAACTTGTCATCTCGGTTTGGCCTTAGCTAATACCCTACCCACCAGACAGACCACCTCCTAAATGGAACTGAATTGGCCTGAATGCCCAAAGTCTCCAAGCCCAGAATCCTCTTTGTTCAGAAGAGACCTAGAAGTTGGCTTCCCAGACACAGCCCTCCCTAAAGCACAGATCACTGAATAGGCAAGCAGGGCCCACCTGTGCACTGGGAGTCAAGGAAGGAGACAGGCTCAGCTCAGCTTCTGAGAGCCAGCACTGGGGGAAGGGTGGGGGCAGGGAGGAGTACCACACAGAAGGTCTAAGACTAGCATGATCTCCAGTATCTCACTGGGGCCTATCGGGGCTATCCCAGAGGATGGAACCAATTCCTAGCTGAGAATCATGAAAAGAGAAGAAAGATATTAAGTTCACTGTGGAAAGATAATAAGTTTGGGACATACTGAGCTTAAGAAGCCTCCATCTTGGAGACATCTAATTCAAAATGTCCAATAGGCAGTTGGAGAGAAAAGAACAGAACAAAGTGAAGAGAGTTGAAAAAAAAAGAAGTAAATATAAGGTTCCCACTATCAAAAATAACTTGAAAACAGGTCAAAGAAATATAAGAATTATCAGGCTCCCTGAAAACCACAATAGAACAAAAAAATCTAAATTCAAGAAATCATGAAAAGAAATTTACCTAAATTTATTAGAACTAGAAGGTAAAGTGAAAATAGGAAAATCTACCTGCTAAAAGAAAATCCAAATGTCAGTAAAACGTGCAAACCCTTTGGCCCAACAATTCCATTATTAGGTCCATACCCCAAACACAGCAAAAAAGAGGAAAAAGTACAAAGTATTTTGAATGAAAATATCGTACATGGGTACAAAAAGATTTATAGTCGTTCTAAACAAAAGAGATAACAATATTTGAGGGAATCAATAAACAAATCATGCTATATAAATGTAATGGAATATTACTGTGCTATAAAAAATGATAAATGGGCCAGTTTGGGATAAACCTGGGATGACTTGTATGAGCTGATTTAGAGTGAAGTGAGAAGAACCAAGAAAATAATTTATACAGAAACAACAGCATCGTAGAAAAACACAACTTTGAAAGACTTAAGAACTCTGATCTATGCAGTGATGAAATAAGACTCAAGCACAGGTAGGCAAACTGAAGCCAAAGCACTGAAACAATAAAACTAAAATGTAAAAACCAGTCTCAGTTCAAGGCTGTACAATATGGCAGAGTCACAGTTTGTCTTCTGAACCTTGCTGTAGAATACCGACCAAAGAATGCTACCTATCCCCTGACGGAAGGGTGAGGGACTTAAGGTGCAAATTAAAGCCACATGGAAAAACTGACAAAAAAGTAAAATGTTAATTATTGAGCGGCTAACGAGCACATGAATGAACTCTTGGGGGAACTGATCCACAATTCTGCAAAGCAATTTGGAATTATACCCTAACAGCCACTAAACTGTGCATGTCCTTTGTCCCACTAATACCACTATTAGGGTTAAACCACCCAAATACATGTCAAAAATATAAGGAAAGGACCCATTTGTATCAAAATTATCATAGCAGTATTTTTTATTGTAGGAAAGACCTGGAAAAGTGGGTGTCCATTAATTGGGGAATAACTGAACAAATTACACTATATGAATATATAACATTATTATACAGCAAGAAATGGCAAATAGGGATGGGTTCTGAAAAACCTGGGAAAAACTGTATGAACTGAAACAGAATGAAGTGAACCCGGAGAACTATTTATGAAACGGTCAAAACTTTATAAAGTAAAGCAACTCTGAAAGTCAAGAACCCTGTGAAATGACCAATTGTAACTCCAGAAGTCTTAATACACGCCTTCCACTGCTTGGTGGAGAGGGGATGGGCTACAGGTGCAGAATGAGATCTATGTTTTCAGATATGACTAATTCAACTCCAATTTGTTTTGTCTGTCTACACTTATTTGTTATGAAGGAAGAGGGAGAGGAGCAAAAGGAAAAGAAAAAAATCATCAATGAAATAGTTTAAAAACAGAAGAAAAGAGGAGGGAGTTCATAAGAGGACACAGACAAGTAGGACAATATTGGTACTATCACATTAACTTTACATATGTGTATATTTTAAAGCTGTACATAAGAACATATACAATCTTGTTCTGGCCTTCTTTGCATATGGAAATATCCACATTTGCTGATTATTTCCTAGTTCATAATACTTTTTTTAAAAAGAATGATGACAAACAAAAAAATCTCACAAGCTCTGTCTGAAGCAAAAAGATAGCAGGGTAACTACTGATACTACAGGTCTTCTCTCCCTTAATGCTCCCTATTCTTAACTCTAGCATTTTCTTTCATCTCTTTCCTTCCTTCTTCCAGAGCCATCAAAGAACAGGATGACATTAAGATATCCCTACCATGGGCACAAGAAGGCCTGGACGTCATGCCTCATGCCTTTCCCCGGTGCTATCTTCCTTCAAGGAGATAGCAAGAGTGCCGACACTCCTTAACATAACATCTCTTAGGCAGGCCAGAGCGGATGCTGTCCATGTTTTACTCTGCTTGGGGTTGGGTCATTTAGACTTTCCTCCGTCTTCTCCAACCAACTCATGAGCCCCTTTGCCAGCTCAGTGGGCACACCAGCTTTCTGGCTGGGAAACACTGGCACATTCCTAAAGGCCTCACTGCCTCTGGCCCACCTGAAGCTATTCTAGCTGTTAACTCTCAGGACCTTTGAAATGTTCACAGATCTCAAGATGAGCACAAAGCAGGGGATAAGCCATTTCAACAGAAATATAAAAACCAACGTGGCATACTCACTTTGCTGCCCTTTCCCTGATGGGGCATCCATAGTTCTGCCTGCTTAAAGAGCATCGAGGATAAGGCCTGAGCAACCAAGACTTAAATAAAACAATTTCTAATACTGTCCTTAAAGAGAGACAGAAAAAGAGTTAGAGGACAAACAGAAAAGCAGAGAGGGAAGAGGGGAAAGGGGAGAGAGACAAGAGGAGTAGAGAGACAAGAGGGTGAGAGTGGTGAGAGAGAGAGGGGAGGAGAGAGAGAGATGAGAAAGGGAGGGAGAGAGAGAGATGAAGGAGGGAAGGGAGAGAGAAGAGGGAAGAGAAAGGAAGACGGGAGGAAAGAGGGAGAAGGTAAGAGGGGAGAGACAGACAGACTGACAGACAGACCGACTGAACACAGAAAGCCAGAGAGAATGTGAACAAGAGGCCCAGTGCTGCAGAGAATCAGGAGCTGCTCCAATCTGCTGATTAATTCAGTCTATTTCCAGTCACGCTGAAGATTCAAGGAGGGAGGAGGCAGCAGCAACAGCAGCAGCAGCAGCGGCGGTAAGAGGGAGGGTGGGAGGCAGAATAGAGAGAGAAAGGAGGGAGGAGACTGGGAACAGTGAGGACAAAGTTTGTACACTGTTCTGCCAGATAATCAGGAGCTTGGCCCAACTGTCGTATGAAACCCTGGAATTGAGCTACCCGTGTCAGGAGAGGGGAAGGTATATGGTCAAAGATGATGCGGAGAGAGAAATGAGTTAACTAACAAGCACCACAGAAACTGGGGTAAGAAAAGCATCCCTGATGGATGCTACAGGAGCCAGACACTGTCTCCAGCTCCCCAAGGGCTGCTTTATGGACCATTTATCCCATTACCTCTGAGGCATTGGGAAAGGTAAGAAAAAGGGTGGGGGGCAAGGCAGCTATATCCCAGTGAGAACTCCCCACAGGAGAGTGCTCGGAGTGACTTCCCTATTGCCAAGGAGCAGTTCTTCCTAGTCCTGGGACTGAAGGAAGGAAGAGAAAAAGGCAATGCAGAATTTTAATAGCAACACATCCTGTAGTGAGAAAAAGAAGACTGGAGTTGGGGGAGAGAGGATAGCTACAGGCTATACTCAACTAGAAAAGACTTGGGCAGTGGAAGCTGGAAAACAGAACTTTAGGCCTAGATGAGTCAAGAAACCAACTGAAGTAAACATACCACAGAAAGGGAAAATCAAAAGTCTAGCTTAGATGAAAGTCCTTTTAGCACTCCACATTTGAATACTTCCCTTCCCCCCCCACCTTCCCTCCAGGGGTGATCATCACAACTCACATTTATAGTGTTTTGAACATATAAAGCACTTCCTCCCAACAACCTATGAGAGAGGTAGTACAAGCATTATTATTCTCATTTGATAGATGAGGAAACTGAACCTTCCAGTGACTAGCCTAAGGACATACGGCTATGTAGACGCAGAGACTGTCATTATGCTGTGCCGAGTGAAGAGCTGTAAAAGCAGCTGATGATAAATCCAAAACCCAGAGTGAGGCAGGCTTAGAGGGTTACTGCTAGGTACAGGGGGCCACCAGGCCACTTCACCTCCAGAACAGAGAGAAGAGGTCTTACATAAGGACTCACACTGATCAGCTAATTGAATTAACAAGCCATTTCACAGGGCCTAGAAACTTTCTGAGTCCTGGTCTTATGTGAATAAACATTCTCACAGCACCTAGATATAGGTCAAAGAAGCAAGAGGGTGGCCCCAGAAGAACTGAGAAAATGCATTTCCACAGATTCATTGCAAAGGTGTGGACTATGGGTGCAGGATATTGTATGTACCAACAGACACAGTTGACATATCAGTTGGTTTTACAAAACCAACTTGCTTTTTTTCCCTCTTTTTAAAATCTTTGTATTAAGAAATGACTTGGGGGGCAGCTAGGTGATGCAGTGGATAGAGCACCAGACCTGAAGTCAGGAGGACCCGAGTTCAAATCCAGCCTCAGACCAAACACTTGACACTTACTAGCTGTGTGACCCTGGGCAAGTCACTTAACCCCAATTGCCTAAAAAAAAAAAGACTTGTTAAGTAGGAGAGAAGGATATATTCAGGAATAAATATGATATCCTTTAAAAAAGACTTAATTGGGGGGAGGAAGAGGAAACGGGGGGGGGGGGAAGAAGAGATGAAAGGGATATGCCATATGACCAGATGCTGCCCTTTTAGACACTACCTCAGAAATCAGAGAGATCTGATAGGAAATAGAACCTAAGGCTTTCCTCATGGTTGCAACTGCAAAGGGGAGAGAAGCAGAGGAGCAAGAGAAAATGAGCCTGAGCATCTTTCTCTAGGGCACTCCGTTTCCTAGACGACACCGTTTCATACCACAGGAGGGAAGAAAGAACCTTGGTACAACACAGGCTGGCCTCTCCCCTCCCCCTTCCAAACACAGCTTCAGGTAGGGCCCCAGGCAAACCCACTGGCATATAGGGGCAGAAAGGAGGACTATTCCACCTAAAAGTGAAGGCTAGTGAGGTTCCGACACTCCTCGGCCACTCACAGGACAGAGGGAAGGACAGGAACAGCTCCCTATTCAGATAACTTCTGTTTATACAATCTGGCAGCAGTTTCAGAAGTCAGCCCACAATAGGCCTGTCTGATACTCCCAAACCACGAAGCCCAACTTCGTCTGCTGCTGAGGCTGACCACATAGTGGTATTACTCATTTAAAAAGACACAGCTGTAGAGATGACTAGCTAAAAACCTGAGTGCTGGGTGACATTACCTAGGAAGAAAAGCTCACTGGTTCTAGGCTCGAGCAGTGACGCTGCATCATGTCATGTAGAGCAAGCCATGGCACCCATTTCTCAGCAGTAGAAAATAGAGGCACTAATGCTAAGAGGTAGGAGTTTGGGACAACCACTGTTTATATATACTGCAGGCTGCAGAAAAGGGAATCAGATACAGGGAGACACAGCAAGACACTGGGTATAAGCCAGAGCAGTAAGGAGGAAGTCAGGGGTCAAGAAATCAGCCCGTATCAGCCAAGCTGATCTTTAGCTCTGTGGCCAGCAGAAAAGCTACCCAACGACTAATCGCAGTCAGGCCTGCTTCATGCCTTTCCAACACCGCAGAGGCTGGAGAAGACTGATTTCCCGCTCTGTACTCAGGAAGTCCAGATCTGGCCCCAGCAAACATAAATTATAATTTTCCAGCCAGAATAGGAAGGGAGCAGAAAAATTCCATCATCAGCCATTTAAAGTCCAAGCTCCTTAGTTTGGTTCTCCACAGCTCTCTAAATGTATTTCCCATTACTTCCCCACACAAATCTTCTGCCTGAGTCAAACTGGTTTACTGACTTTTCTCCAAACATGGGACAAACAATCCTACCTCAATAATTTTGCTCATTCTCCTGTCTGAAATATCTTCTCTTCCACACTCCACACCCCATACCCATGCCCAATCTTTACGAGTTAGTCTGGTCTTTTCTTCAAGGCCAGGCTCAAATCCCACTCCTTCCATGCAAAATCCCTTTTCCGAATCTTCTCTCTGATTTTTTTCACTCATGCTACTAGCACATGCTACTTTGAACCAGTATTGCTATTCATCCGTTTTTGTATTTGTCCTCACTCCAACTAGACTTTAAGCCCCTGGGTCTGCCCAGTGGCAGCACAGCGCCTCACATAAAGCATTTACTCAATAAGTAGCTGACGATGTATTTATCCTGATGACACCCACTCAGGCCTTATCAGCTCAGGAAAGGGAGGAAGAGGATGCAGAGGAAACATGAGCAAATGACTTCCCAGAGATGAGCCTTCAGACTTTACTTGGGCTTGGCCAGTGGCTCTCAGAACTTCGATCTCCACAACAACAGGAAATGGTGTTTCACCATCAGGGTCAAGCCAGAAGACAGTATTCTCTTTTCACATCAGAGCCACAGATGGGCTAAAGATCTACGTCTATAAGGAATTCTTCTCTAAGACTTCTATAGATGAGATGAGATCCCAGTCAGCTGGGATACTACTGGCACAGCAAATGGGCAGACATATATCTCCTTCCCCTCTGACCACCCTTCGCTATTCAATAGCATCAGCCCTGGAACTCAGATAATGAAGTCCTTTTGTAACTCTCCTAGCCCATGATGTCCTAGTTTCCACCTGCCCTTCTGTGGCTTAAGCATGCACCAGATCAACAAAAAGAGCTAGTTCTGCTTTACTCTCTTTGAGGGAAATTAGCCAGTACATTTTATCAAGGTATAGGTTAATTGACCAAGCAATACCACTACTAGGTCTATACTCCAAAGAGATTTTAAAAAAAGGGAAAAGGCCCTCTATGAACAAAAATATTTAGAGCAGCTCTTTTAGTGGTAGCAATGAATTGGAAATTGAGGAAATGCCCATCAACTGGGGAATGGCTAAACAAGTTGTGGTATATGATTGTGGTGGAATACTATTGTGCTATAAGAAATGATGAGCAGGATGCTTTCAGAAAAACCTAGAAAGACTTACACGAACTGATGTAAAGTGAAGTGAACAGAAACAAGAGAACATTGTACACAGTAACAGCAATATCATACAATGATCAATTGTGAATGACTTAACTACTCTCAACAATACAATGATCCAAGACAATTCTGACTTACGATGAGAAATGCTATCTACCTACAGAGAAAAAATGATGGAATCTGAATGCAGATCAAAGTATACCATTTTTTACTTTCTTTACTTTTTTTGTCTGTGTTTTCTTTCATAACATGACTAATGTGGAAATATGTTTTGCATGACTAGACATATATAACCTATATCAAATTGCTTGCCTTCTCAATAAGGGTGGAGGAGAGGGACGGAGAGAATTTGGAACTCAAAATTTTAAAAAGCAAATGTTAAAAATTGTTTTTACATGTAATTGGAAAAAATAAAATATTAAGAAAACAAAGATAAAAGAACAATGAGATTAAATTAATAAAGTTTGGCAACTGATTGGATTAAAAAAAGAGAGAGAGAGGTTCAGAGCAACATCCCTGGGGAGGAAATTCCTGGTTCTGTTTATAACAGAACCTCTTTCCTGGCAAAGAGAACTATGTGAAGGTTCTAATGAGAGACAAAGACATTCTGGTAGTTGCATACAAAGACTACTCAACTCTCAAAGCACCATTAGTGTCAGTGGCATAAACAAGATTATTCTACAGTGAGGATAAGGGGCAGCTAGGTGGTGCAGTGGATAGAGCACCAGCCGTGGATTCCAGAGGACCTGAGTTCAAATCCGGCCTCAGACACATAACACTTACTAGCTGTGTGACCCTGGGCAAGTCACTTAACCCCACTGCCTAGCAAAAAAAAAAAAAAGAAGAAGAATTAAAGTGAGGATAAGGTGGAACACTATATTAAAAGATCCATGCCGCCAGGCTGATTTGTACCAGTTAACAAAGCCACTACCTGAGTCTGAATGGTGCCCTGGATTCTCCCTATCTTGATATGATCATTCTCTCTAGTTACTGAGAGGCTATGTGGGGTGGTCAACTAAACTCATATGAATCAACTGGCAAGGCCCTAGTAAAGATCAAAACAATCCAAATTAAAACCCCTAGGCAACAGCTATAAATAGCTGTTCTGGGCTCCAATCAGAATTAGAAATCCCAGTATAGCTTTATGAATTCTGTTAATTAATTCTACCTTATTTATCTATGTTATATTCTACCTTATTATCTCCACCTGTCTGCCTTCCAACCAAGTAATATTGTATGACCCCACCACTGCTCCCCAGTACAGTCAACAGACAATAATGACATTACAAGTATAAGGACCCTCTCTATTTCTTACTAATTTAGAATTCAAGTACCCAAAACATAAGTGCCCTCCAGATAAACAGAAGTCAACTTGAAGGACTGAGGGGAAGGGGGGATCCAACGAAGACAAAGAAAGAACCTCCAGGCAATGAAGGCCTACCTGGTGTTTCTTCAGGTCCATGGCTCCAAAGTGCAGCAGGCATTCCCAGAAGAATGTGGTAAGGACCCAGTGAGAGGGTCCTCTTTTACACGTAGAAGCCCTAGTGACTGTCACAGCCACATCACCTGTGAAAATACAAGGGGGGTGGTGAGGAGGGGAGAGGGGAAAGAGAGGGAAATCATATATCACAGATTTAGAGCCAGAATTGAACTTTGAGATTATTTAGAACAAACCCTTCCATTGTACAGCTGAGGAAACTGAGGCACAGTAAAGTTAAATAGCCCAACATCACAAAGGATAGTAAATGGCAGAACTTGGTGTGTCTTGACTACAAATCCAATATGCTTTCCACTAACCCAGTCTGCTTCCATGCTACATCCAGCTTCCTGTACTTGGTAGCCAAAGAGCAACACAAGATTAACTTGTGTATGTTCCCACACATCGACATAGGAACAGAGAGGGCAGTGCGATCGACTGTTCCTGCGCAGTAGAGTACACACATTCCAGGCTCTTTCCTAGCAACCTGCCTAGAACCAGTCAGTCCTATACTAGTACAGTTCCTTGAGAAGGAATGGGATCTACATCTTGTGGCATAGGGCTGGTACCCGGACGGGATATGAAAGATCAGGGAGAAGAAGAGGGCCTAAGAGCTCAGGGAGTGGCAATGCAGCAACATCTTCATTCTACTGCTGTCATCAGAAGCTGAACAGATTCCAGCCAGCTAATCTCACCTGAAGCCCCAGTGACAATGCCTTCCATTCACTGGGAAACATGTACCATCACAGCAACCTCTTCCCACAGTTTAGTGCAATTTATGTGCAGGGCAGCATTCAATAAGGACTTATCAGAAGCAGGTTAGGAAGCTACAGGATGGCCAAGGACCCAGAAGCTTTTGATGACAGATTTGATCTGACAATACAACCACCTGATCTTTCATAGCCCATCCAGATATGATGCATCTTCCTCCACTCAGCTGAGCTTTAACAGCAAGAAGTCACACCAGGATGTGCTTGGCCTAAGTGGTATGGGGAAATCTGGCCTGATACCAAGTCATCCTTAGTCTGAAGAACTTCTAAGAGGCCTGGACACATCTTAGGAGTTCATCTCTACTCTGGAAGAGTCCCAGAGGGGCCTGGTACAAGACTCAAAATAGATTCATATGCTTTGTACTACGTGAGGACTTTCCCACTACCATTTAATTGTGCTCTGGAGTCTGCAATGTCCAGGATAGACAGTTCCTATGGCAGCTGTTGAGTTGTTTTTCAGTCATATTTGACTGCTGCGCCCCGATTTGGGATTTTCTTGGCCAAGATACTGAAGTGGTTTGCCATTTCCTTCTCCAGCTCATTTTACAGATGAGGAAACTGAGGAAGAGTGAAATGACTTGCCCAGGGTCACATAGCTAGTAAGTGTTGGAGGCCAGACTTGAACTGAAGAAGATGAGCTTTCCTGACCCCAGGTCCAGCCCTACCTACATGATTCCCATGCAGCACACACATCCCAGGAAACCCATACACTGCAGGGATTTGGAAATTACCCACTCCTTTCCACAAACCAGCTCTGTTTTTTCGGCCAATATACTGATGCAATTGTATCCAACAGTTTTAATCTGGCTTTTCTTGTGAAGCCCCCCCTGGGTGGTACTGTTTCTCCCACCTGACCAGACCTCAGCATTTACTTGCTGCTAAGGAGATTAGGCAGCAGCAGAACAATGGACTCCACAATGCCTGTCACCAGCTAGATGTCACTGATCAGAGAGAGCTGGAGGGGAGGATGATGTATTATTGTCTTCCGGGGTCCATGGGGGTTGAGGATAGAAGGGAGCAAAAAGCCCTCATTTCAATTGTTCCTAGTATTCGATTGAGATGCCATAGTTTACAAAGACAAATATGCCAGGGAAGTTCTCCAGCAAAGCAGAATATTCTTTGGCACCAAGTGAGGCGAGGTTAATTTCAAGAGACAAAGAGGTTGGTTGGGTATACAATGATACCTCTCCTTAAAGAGTTTTTCAACAGAAATAGAGTGTGTACAAGATATTCCTTACCCATTTAATTCCCAATCAACCTGCTCAGAACCAGATGCAGACACCGAGGCACAGAAAGGAATATTTGTTATTTACAAAGAGGGAGACCCAGATGAACATGCCCTAAGACACTGAATGTTGATGGCAAATTCAGAAGGTGACCCCGGAATTCAGACTCAGTGCTGGGTCTCTGACCCTGGACTCCCCTGGGGAAGGCTGCCAATTGGAACTGCTACCTCCGGGGCTAGCAGAGTCAGGGCCTCTTTAAAGAGGGGACAGCCAAAAACCTCAGAGGAACTGGCTCACAAAGGAGCTGTCAAGAAACACAAAAGCCCTCTCCCAAGGACCCTAGCAGGGAGGCCCAAGGCTCTGAAGCAGCCAGCTCTTCAGAAACTCTCATTCAGATTCCTGGTAGGCCAGCATCAGTGCTGTTGAGGGAACAGTCCAGATCCAAGGACTTGCCAGCTCTTTTCCATTCCCACCCCCATTCTCTCCCCATCTCCAAACAATGCTTGTAAAACAGAGCTAACCCAAGAGGGTCAGGGAGAGTGAAGAGAGACAGTGAAATGGCTCTGGGTGCAGTGATATTTTTTCTTAGGCAGCCCAATGAAATGGGCTCCTGAAAGGGCAGCCTCACTCCTCCACATAGCTATTTTCCACACTCAGCTGGCCTTGGGACATGTTTTATGTGTGTAACACCAAGGTCCCCGTATAGCAACCCAGAGTTTTTCAAAGGAGTCACCACAAAGATGCTAGAAAGAAACTGTTGCTATAAACTTCTTTCACTGTCATCCAATGAGGAATCCCGAAGGTTATGAAGCACTTATGCGGCCAACTAGGACCACTGTAGTACAATAAAGACAGATATGAGAGGATCTTTCTAAGAGATGAAGTTTTTCCATCATTTCATACATTAGTCTACTGGAACTCAGGGCTATTTTCTTAGGTCTGATCTGTAATCAGATCACAAGTTAAGGCTTTAAAGATTAGTTCCACTCCTTTTTTTTTTTTTGGCTAGGCAATGGGGTTAAGTGACTTGCCCAGGGTCACATAGCTAGTAAGTGTTATGTGTCTGGGGTCACATTTGAACTCAGGTCCTCCTGAATCCAGTGCCGGTGCCCTATCCACTGTGCCACCTAGCTGCCCCAGATTAGTTCTACTCTTGAAAGACAGTCCTCGGCTAAAGTGCTTTGGGAAGGTTTCATGAAGAAGATGGAACTTGGTGCCTGGAAGGGTATATAGGATTTAGACCATGGGAGAGAAAAATTCAAGGAAAAGGAAAGGAATGCAAAGAGGTAAAGGCACATGAATGCCCATGGCATATCTGAAGACTATTCTAGAGTGAAAGGTTTCCTTAGGGAGCAGACAGGAAGGCTGAAGAGCCCAGATTATGAAAGGCCTTGTAAACCAAGGAGTAGGAACTTTACTCTGGAGGCAGAGGGGAACCACTAACCAGTGTTAGTAAGCAGGGTTTCTAATGCATGGTATGCTCTGATTTTAGGAAGATTAATGTGACAGTGGTAGAATCCACGGCAGGGAGATCAGTTAGGAGATTGTTACAGTAGCCCTAGCTTGAGATGATGAGAGTTTTAGACTGGCCTGATAGAATTTGAAGTAGAAAGGAAGAGAGAAAGACTTCAGGAGGCAGGCAGCCCAACTCCCACATACCTACTCCAGCAAGAAACCTAAAAATAGCATAAGACCAAACAATGACCAACAAATTTAATGAAAATCTACAGTAAGTGACTTCATCTACCCCAGAATTGCTTAAAAAAAAAAGTCAGTCAGAAGCCTATAAGCAATAGAAAATGGAGCCTACCACAAAAGCCAGGCTCAAAAACAAGAGAGACATCTCCCAACACAACCAGAGATTTACATAGCCTGTAAAGTTCCATATCCAGAGAGCCAAAGTTCAGGGCTCCTACAAGAAAGCCCCAAGACTGGCTGGAAATTCAAAATTCAAAACCAAGTAGGGCTGACTAGCCCCCCCAAAGGCAAAACAGGAGGCAGAGCCTAGCCCTGGTACAAAGCCCCAGTTCCAGAACTGTGGCTGAAAATATGAGTAAAAAGAAGATACCAAATACTATAAAGAATTATTAGAGATCTAGATATCCAAAAAGACAGCCCAGAACATGTCTACCTAGAAGGAATGAAGTAAAAAATAAAAAATGAAACAGAAGCAAAAGAGAAAAGAAATGGAAAGTGAATTAAGTAACTTAGAAGAGAAAGTGGTAAGCCTTAACCCAAGAAGTGGAATCCCTAAAAACTAGAACAGATAAAACAAAAATCAATAATTTCATGAAAACTAAGAAATATTAGAACAAAATCAAAAGATTGAAAAAAAAAGGAAATGAAAGATGTCTAATATTAAAAACGATGACCTAGAAAATAGGTTAAGAATCATTAGAATGCCTGAAAACATTTTTTAAAGCCAATACTATTTTTCAATAAATCATAAATGAAGAATGCCCAGTTCTATTCAAACATAGGACCAGAAGGCAAAAGAAAGATATAGAAAGACTCCTCCTCCAATCACCTCCTAAAAAGAACCCTCAAAGAAAAAGTCCCAAAAATGTCATAACCAAAATCCAAAGCTCCCACATCAAAGAAAAAAATACTATGTGCATTCAGAAAGTACCAAGGGACCAGTCAGGATCACACAAGACCTGGAAGCTTCTACCAAAAACCTGAGATATTGGAATACAAATAACAAAAGACAAAAGATATAGGCCCATAACTAAGAATAATCTGCCCTGAAAAACTGAGTATAATCCTACTGGGGGAAAAATAGACCTTTAATGAAGCACAAGTCTTTCAAGCACTTCTAACGAAAAGACCAGACCTGAGTAGGAACTCTGAAGTACAAACACAGGAGTCAGAGGGACCTAGAAAGGTAAATTTAGATGAGCAATTTGAAGAGATTATATAACGATGAAAGGCTTAACATTCCAAGAGGAGAAGAAACAGGTATCCATTCAGAATGTCTTCAAAGGGTGCTGAGGAAATTGGGTAAAACAAAGGACCTGGGGGTGGACTGACTGTTTTAGGGGAGTTTTAAAGTGAGGATGAAGGGGAAAACATTAGCATTTAAAAAGGAGGAAGTGGATGGAATTTACTGTTTCTCATAATGTAAGCTTAGAGGAAGTGGGGGAGAAATCAGACTAACTTCACTCTTACATGACACTGTCAAAAGAAGGGTAAACACACTTGCATTTTTTTTTGTTTGTTTTTTGGGTTTATTTTTTGGCTAGGCACTGGGGTTAAGTGACTTGCCCAGAGTCACACAGCTAGTGTTAGGTATCTGAGGCCAGATTTGAACTCAGGTACTCCTGAATCCAGGGCCGGTGCTCTATCCACTATACCACCTAGCTGCCCCAACACATTTGCATTTGCGCGCGCGTGCACACACACACACACACACACACACACACACACACACACACACACACAAAATTAGGTGTAGAAATACATTAAACTCAACAGGGAAAAAAGTATGGAGGGAGGGAGAGAATGTAGAGAGATTAAGAGAGGATAATATCAGGGAAAGAAAAGTCACAAGCAAAATAAACTTCAGCTTTGAATACCAAAAAGTGGGGTGGGGTGGGGGTGGACAAGGAAAACTGGGGAGTTGCAGAGCAAATTACAGTATCAGAATGTAATGGAATTATTATTGAGCAATAAGAAATGAAAACATGATTTTTGAGAATCATGGGAAGACTTGTACAAACAGATGCATGGAGAAATAAGTAGAACAAGTGAAGAGTGTATGCAATAAAAACATTGTAAAGAAAAACAATTTTTTGAAAAGCATGAGAACTCAGATCAAAGGAATGACTAATCACAACCCCAGAGAGCCTACAATAAAGCAGGTTAGCCACCTGTGGACAGAGATAGTAGAATCAAGGGGCAGAAGGAGACACATTTTAGAACACGGTGAAGGTACGGATTTGTTTTTCTTGACTAAGTTTATTCATTTCAAAAGCTGTTTCTCTTTTCTCCATGTTCTTCATGGAGAGGCAATTTGAGGAGAAGAGCAATGGTGATGCCAAAAAAAAAAGGCAAGAAAAGGGAAAAATATGCATTTTTAAATGCATATACAACAGAAGGAAATTCAGAAGGAAGCATAGACAAGCAGGAGAGCTGTAAGAGTAATTTGTTGAATTTATTATATACTTTTTAAAAAATAAGCAGCACTGAACAGATTCATTATTTCATATACAATCCTCTCATATTCTACGTTGTGGCTGGTATTTGTTAAATTCAGAATTTCTTAAAGGTCATAAAGACACAAAAGTAAGGGGGAGATGTTTCCCTGTGGCTACATATAGGAACAAGACCATATGTTAGTCCTCTAGAAAGCAATCTGAAGGAACAGACAGCTAAAGAGCCCCTCGAGAGGAGTTCAGGGTAAAAAGGGGTTGAATAATACAGTTTTTTTTAATTCTTTTAAACAAAACCTCAGTGAGGGCACCAGCAATAGCCACAAGACCTTGCATCAGAACATGGGCAGCTTCCAATTCTGATTCAGTCAGAGCCTTCTCACCTTGTTACTTGGCAACAAACCCCCTTAACCTTAGGGTCAGGGCCTCAACTGCAAAATCTATTTAAAGCAGTATGGTTGGTGAAGAGAACACAAAACTTGGAGCCAGAAGACCTGGGTTCAAGACAGCTTTAATATTTACCAGCTGTGACCAAGGACAAGTCATTCCATCTCTCTTAGACTCAGTTTCCTCCTCTGCAAAATAGAAAATGATTTTGGGGTTTTTGTGCGAAAATAGCTTCCTAAGTATGAGATACTGTAATAACTGTCTGACCTTTCACTATCCCTCTAGTACTTATTCCTCCCAACGGCTCTTTTCAACATCATTCTTCCTACTCAGGAAGGCTGATGTCGTCAACTCCACTTATAGAAGACAGTGAGGTTAAGTGGCCTGGACTACACCATTTGGCACCCACAGCAGCTGCTCCAAGGGCATTTTAGCCACAGTTTTCCACCTTGAGTAGACACTTCCACCTTGGGTGGAACCCCAAATGTGACCCTTACCCTTGTCAAGCCAGGTAATTGGAGCTGTTTATTACTGTCCTCAGCAGCCCCTAAGAGCCAGCTAACCTGCAGTCTTTAGAGGGCTCTGAAGGCAAAAACCATTCACTGTGGCTTCATTTTGAGAAAAAAAGAACAAAACCAACACATTTCTGCTTCAGTCACAGCCTATCCTACCTAATGGAAAGATGACTGGTTGCTTTTGCCTGCTTATTATCCACCCCCAACAAGAGTTGTAAAGTTGGAAGCAAAAATGTTTCACTGACAACAGCCTCCTTCTTCCAGGGTACACTGCTGGACTCAAAACACTGAGTTAAATAAAGCCTCCAATTTGCAGACCTTTACTTTAGTGTTCCCTTCTCTCCCCACACAAATTCTTTCCTACATCGGCCTCCAGGGAGGGGGCAGTGAGGGGAAATTCGGGTTGCCACTTTCACTCACTGTTAGCTAGGCAGGAGTTAAGCTTTCCAGAAGAGTGATTCTCAGCACCCAGGGCTGGCACTCCCCAGCAACTGCTCAAAATAGAAATGTAAAGTGCTTTCTCCTTTTTCTCCTTCTATTGCCTGACCCTTGTTCTCTGGATCTGTATTCTCCTCTTACCCAAGAACCCACAAGGAAAGATGGACTCAAGCTCGATCAGCTCTTATTTATATAGGGGTTGTAAGAGTTTAGGGGGTGGGGACCACTTTACCTCTTATTAACACCTCACAATTTTCCTGCTTCTACTTCTGGTAGAAGATTTAATGGGAAAAATAAAAGCTGCTATATAAGCCTAAATTTTAAAAAAAGCCTAAACAAAAGACCTCTGGATTCTGGGTTCAAATTCTGCATCTGACACATCCTGGCTGTGTGGGTAGCCATGGATAAATCTTAAATGTCCCCAGACAACTAAGACTATAAATTTCGAGTAGAGAGGGTTTCTTTGCTGAGTATTCCCCACACCACGGAAATCTCAAGTCAGGACCAAAAAAAAAAAGTGCCCTCTCCACAGACTAATATAATTCATGGCTAGAAGGGATCACCTAGAGCTGACCTAGTACAATGGTATCAACTCAAATAGAAATGGGGGCCATTCAGGGCAGGTAGGTGGCAGAGCGGAGAGAGCACCGGCCCTGAAATCAGGAGGACCTGAGTTCAAATCTGCCCTCGGACCAAACACTTGACACTTTCTAGCTGTGTGACCCTGGGCAAGTCACTTAATCCCAATTGCCTAAAAAAAAAAATAGGGGCCACTAAACAGTACATAAGGATCCTTGCAGGCCACATTTGATTTAGTTTTTAAATGCAATATCTATATTTTATTATTTTTTATTTATTTTGTTAAATATTTCCCAATTATATTTTTAACCTGATTTGGGCCTCACTTGAGAGTGTTGCCCCACATATGACTTGTGGACCATCTTTCATCTAATCTCATCCCTTCACGTCACCAATGAGAAAACAGGCCCATCAGATAAATGAAATAATTTGTTGGATTTGTTCAAGGTCCATAGGTAGTAAAGGACAGAAACAGGATCCACTCTCTCATTCCAGAGGATATCCTCTCCGTAATCAGGCCTTAACTATAGAGTGTAGGTGATGGTGTGCTGGACCAGGAGTCAGGAAAACCTGAGTTCAAATCTCCCTTCAGATACTTATTGGCTGTATGACCTTGAGCAAGTTAATTTCTCCACAAAGGGGAATAATAAAACTTGATAGCACTTCAGAGTTATTGTAAGAATCAGATGAACAAAAATTGTTTCATAAACCTTAGTGTGATCTATGAAATATCAGGCATCATTATTTCAATACACAGAATAGCATAGCGGATTAGAGGATCAGCATGTTTCAACCTCCAAAACATCTCTTGAATCTGTCAGTCAATAAACAAACATCTATTAAAAACCTACTATGTACCAGGCGCTAAGCCAAACATCAGGGATACAAAAAAAAAATGAAACACTTCCTGCTCTCCAGGATATTCTGTCATATGTACATATCTAAGTAGTTATGGAATAAATACAAAATAAATATACACAATAGTTAAATACAAGGTAGATAGGGAGGGAAGTCACCAAGAGTTGGGGGAATCAGGAAGGCATTCTATCCCTTTCTCTCTCCTTACTTTTGGCTACTACCCCCATTCAGGTCCTCATGACCTCTCATTGGGACAAATGCCAAGCTTAATTGATCTCTCTACCACTAGTATCTCCGAATTCCAATCAGTCCTACACTCTGCTGCCAAAGTGACTGTCCTAAAGCATAGATCTGTGTCATCACACTATTCAATAAACTCTAATGGCTCCCTACTACCTTTAGAATCAAATACAAATTTCTCTATTTGACATTTAAAGCACTCCACAGTCTGGCCCCCACCTACCTTTTCCATCTTATTATACATTACTCTCCTTCAAGTGCTGTACAGTTAGCCAAACCGGCCTCCTTAGTGTTCCCCACATATGACACTCCATCTCCAGACAGGGGACTGTCTGTCCCCTCCATAACTAGTATATGCCACCTCCTTCCCTCTGTACTCCCCAAACCCTCGCAGTTGCTAGTGTCTCTCTTTCAAAAAAATAACCTGGTGGTTATTTTGTTATATACAAAGAATCCTCTGAAGTGGCCACATATATTTGAATTTACACTATTCAAAATTACAATTACGCAAACTATGATAACTGGCTCCAGCCCAATGGAAATGCAGTGCCAATTTGAATAATGTGACAACTTCAGGGGATTCATCATTTGTACTGATCAGGACCTAGCTATGCATATACATACATATATATTTACACACACACACACACACACACACACACACATATGTGCATTCCTATTAACTTCTATTATCATCTACTATCATCAATCTAATGGTCATGAAATAGCCATGATGTCGACTAGAACAAGAGTCAACAGAATGTAAATATGGTCTCTCCTAAAAGAACATAAGCCCCATAAGGATAAGGTCTATTTCAAAAGTGAAACAGATATTTTCGTATTACTACAGATATATAAAGAGACTTTACAGGGGTCATATGTGAACTCTGGAAGAAAATTCAAAAATATCTTTGTATTACCAGCACCTAGCATAATGCTGTGGCATATAGAAGGTTCTTAATAAATGCTGGTTGACTGACTGGGTTCATGTCCTGATTCGGACACATACTACAGACAATTTTTGTTTTATGTAAATTCACATTACACAAATTCCACTTTATGTAACGTATTCTGAAAAAAAATCTTCATTCCATAAAAAAAAATATGAAAACTCCTTACACAAAGCAGATGCTATACTGCAACATGATAAGATGCTGTACAATTTGGGCTGCATAAATGGTGGTGAGAAGCTGAGATGCATCTCTAAGTCAGTTCCTGCATGTCTGCAGACAGTGAGTGACACTGTGCCTCTCCCTGTGTTCAGTAGTAATCTTTATATTTTCACCATGGCTGATGGCAAATGTGCTCTTGAAGGGAAAAGTGAGCCATCTCGTAAGCATAAGCCAACGGACTTGGAAAAGAAAACAACTAGAAAATATAAAAGAAGACAAAAATTGTCATCAATAAGATAGCACCTGGTATTGACTATGAGCACCACAGTGAAAGATGCTGTCCAGATAAAGGAGCAGGCAAAAGGCAGTGCTTGAATGAAATCTAATTATCTGTCAAAACAAAGAGGTGCTAACCTAGAGATGGACAAACTATTGACTAACTGGATAGAAGACCAGACTCAAAAGAGTATTCCTTTCAGCTTAATGACAATTCAAGCCAAGGCTCGAAGCCTCTTTGAAAATGTAAAGGAAAAGTACCCTGAAGGAACACAGGTATTTACAGCAAGCAGTACGATATAAAAACTGCACAATTTAAAAATCATGCAGGATTTCATAATGTGCGAGTGTCAGGAGAGGCTGTGGGTAAAGATACTGAAGCAGCAAAGAAGTTCCCAGAGTTCCTGCAAAAAATAACAGATGAAGTTCCTTACTTGTTGTAGCAAATCTTCAATGTAGACAAAACGGGCCTATTTTATCAAAGAATGCTATCTTGAACCTGCATTTTGGTAGAGGAAAAAACTATGCTAAGGTATAAAGCTCCAAAAAATAGTGACTCTTCTGCTTGGAGGGGATGTATCCGAGACTTGCAAATTAAAACCTGTTCTTGTGCACCACTCAAAAAATCCCAGAGTAGAGGGCAGCTAGGTGGCCCAGTGGATAGAGCACCAGCCCTGAAGTCTGAAGGACCTGAGTTGAAATCCAGCCTCAAAGCAAACACTTGACACTCACTAGCTGTGTGACCCTGGGCAAATCGCTTAACCCCAACTGCCTTAAAAAAAAAATCCCGGAGTATTGAAAGGAAACAGCAAGTCCACACTACCTGTGCATTATTTTGCTAACTCTAAGACATAGATAATGCATCATCTTTAAACAATAATAAGGGCATTACTTTGAAGATTTTACTTATTTTGAATAATTCCCCAGGTCACCCTCCCCATCTGGATGGTATTAATGAAAATAATGCTACCTATGGATCAGGGAGTGATTGCTACACACTACATTTGTCCTGGCAATTGCAGCTTTGGATGAAGATAAGGAATTGACATTGAGAGATTTCTGGAAGTCCTAATATTTATCATGCAATCAAGAATACTGATAAGGCATGGGAATGTGTAACAGAAACATGTATGAAGAGAGTCTGGGGAAAAAGTATGCCCACAGTTTATTTCTGATTTTTGTGGATTTGACAAAGATGAAAAGTTTCAAGAAGTAACAAGATTGTAAAATTAGCACAAGAACTGGAGCTAGAAGTAGATGAGAATGATGTGGAAGAGTTGGTTGAGTCTTACGAAGAAAAACTACTGAAGTATTTGATTGAGCCTCTAGCTACAAAGACGGCAAAAGAAAAAAGGGAAGCTTAGGAACTAAAGGTTGAACCAAAAAGGTCAACAACAAAACAGCTGGTGTAAGCATTTCATCATTTGAGTAAATTTTTTTCTTGTATTAAAAAGCTGGATCTGAATACTTCAAGATTTTTAAAAGTTCAAATACTAGTTGAAGATAATATTGCTCAATATTGTCAGATACACAAGGGGAAAAAAGAGCCACTGTCCAAACATCTTTCAACAGCTTCAAAAAAAAGTCGCACAACCAACCCCCAGTGGTAAAGGCTAGGTACAGAGGCGGGGGGAAGGGGCAACATACTGCATATCTATGTTTACTGTACAATACTGTGTACACTTTATCATTAACTTTACCTTTCACTTCATTATTCTGTTTATTATCAAAGTATTTAATATGTCTGTATTTTAGTATGTTTTATGACTCGCATAAAGGTATTATTTTGTGTATGCCTTTGTTATAAAGGCTAAATGAAGTGGATCAGTAGGAATAATTTACATTATGTAAAAACTTCTTTACTTAGAGGTCTGCCCATGGTCCACTTATGTTAAGGAGAATTGTCTATAATTGTGTGACCATAGGCTAGTCACTGAACAGCTGTGTGCCTTAGAAAACTCACTTAAAAGTTAGACAAGTTGCTGATCTGTTTACAAGGTACCCAATCCAGTGAAATCACAGGTCCAGGCCAAATATGGAGGGATGTAAGCTTTTTCAGACCATGAATCATTTCATTAGGGTAAGAGATCACTAGCCCTACTTGCTTTCCATTAAAAATAAACAAACAAAAAAACACACTTCACCAGAATTGATGACAATTAATCATTTTTTTAAAATTAATGATTCTACCTTAAGGGCTCTGAAAACTATTCATTCTTGCCAAAAACTGAAGTACAGACCTATCATGTTATAGATATTACTAGAGAAAACAATGGACCACCTGAATGATCCTTAAAGACCACCAGATTATTCTTTGAGAACCACTGTTCTAGTAGAAAAATCCAAACGTTTGGATTCTCTTCTAGATGGATTCTCTTATAGACTGTTAACACATGAGCCCAGAGAAGGCCCTTTATATACCTATAGTTCAATCTCATGTGCAAAATGCTAGAATGTGTTTTTCCTAGGAGTATCCAAGGGATAAATTCAATTGAAGTCTTTAAAACTGAATTGCTCAAATAAAGGTATAAAAGAACTGCCAGAGTGATCATTTTCTCACCTGGGCAAAGAAACACCTACAGAGAAGGAAAATAGACTCAGTGTGGTGGTTCTTTCTCTTCTGGACAAGTCATACTGTAACTAGATTGGGAGGAAAGGCAACAGAAGAATTATGACCTGATGAATAAAAGGTATGGAGTAGTAAAAGGCTGAATGAAATATACAAAGCAGTGGAAAGAGTGCTTGATTGAGAGTAAAATTCCTACTCCGCTAGGTAGTGTATATAAAGTGCTTTGCCAACTTTAGAGAGCTATATAAATATCAGCCGTTACTGTTAACTACTTGTGTGATAATTGTGTGACTTTTGGCAGGTCACTTAACCTGGCTGGGCCTCAGTTTCTTCACCTATCAAAAAGACAGCTTCTAAAAAGTCTTCCAGCTCTATAGCTAAAATGCTAAGAGCAGAATTTTCTTCTATTCTCTGCCCAGGGAGTAGCCCTGGAAGTGGTATGAATTATAGATGTCTGGGAAGTAGAGTAACAAGTGGTTCCTTAGGGTGTTATGGGGCAAGAATGGGTGAACCATACCCACATATGAACTGCAGAGAACAATAAAAACTTTGGGTTTTACTAGATGGGAACAATTGTGTTCGAAATTGGTGACTGAGGAGGTAGGAGAGTTACCAAGCCAGAGTATGAGTCTGTCCCACCCATGTCTGGAACTCTCTTCCTCCTCATCCCTGCTTCCAGGCTTCCCTAATATATCTCAGCAAAGGTCACCTTCTGCAAGAAGTTTAATGCCTTCCCTCTGAGATTATCATCTCCAACATAATATGGTATATAGCTTGTACAGAATTGGCAGCATGTTTTTGTCCCCATTAGAGCGTGAGCTCCTTGAGAGTAGGGATTTTTTTTTGGCTTTTTTTTGTATCTGCAAAACTCAGTACCGGGCCTACCACGCAGGTAGTTGGCTCTTAATAAATAAATGCATATTGAACTTCCAACCTGGGACGACAGCAAACTAAGTTTATCAAAGAGGTCCAGGGAACAAAGCTGAGCAGCTCAGTAGCTTCCAGGAAAACAAAGCAGGTGCAGGACCTTTTGGGGGGGGTGAGGGGTGGGGGGGGGTTGGGCACAAGAGCTGAAGTCCTGCTTCCAGGCAACAGCTGAGCTGGGGCGGGGAGGTGGGGAGTGGACAAAGTTTTGGCTTGGCCTTGGGACTCCCCCAGGGACTATAAATATACATTACAACATCAGAGCTAAAAAGCTCAGGGTCAAAGACCATGCATGGCAGACCTGAGGCCCTGGACCAGGAATCCACCAGGACCCACCCTTTGTGTATATGTGTGGGGGCTGGGGGGTGAGGGGGTTTCCTGGCCAGCTGGACCACCAGGAGGGAAGCCTAGGGCAAGGGCCCTTAGGGAAGGGGATAATCAAGAAGAGGGAAAGGAGAAGGGAGGCAGTGGCCAGCCCCCTCCATTCATTCCACTTCTCCCCCGGGGCGAACTCCAGGCGAGGCCCATTCTCCCAAGTGCAGACCCCAGACTCCCCTGGTCTTGGGCCAGGAGGCCAGAGGAGGAAGGGGGTACAGAGGGGTCAGCCCTGAACCAGACTGCTCCTCCCCACGGGCCGGTCCGTGGCCTTCTTGTACTTACCAGGCCCTCGGGGGTCCTGTCCTCCTCTCGCCAGAGTCTTCGCCCCCCCTCCCCTTCCCCCCACTCCTCACTTCACCTCCCCTCCACCAAGGGCCGCCGCCATCAACGTTCCTGGCAATACTAAAAGGGAAACCCCTCTTTCTTCCCTTTTCAATTACGGAGATGCCGGCTGACTGAGAAGCGTTCCGTGATTCTATTGGTCAAGGGCTAGTGTGGCGGCAGTTTTTCAAGATTTCATTGGTTTTGGGATAAGACGGGCTGAAGTTACTTCCGCCCTTTGAGGCCCTGGTAGGGGCAGACCTCTGCGTGTGAAGTGACACCTGAGGGAGGGACGGAGGGAGAGAAAAGAGCCTTCCTGGCTCCGCACTGGATGACCGCCCACGCCTTGAGGCGAGGTGCTGGGCGCTGGAGCTCTTCAGCCTCAGGGGCAAAGAGGACAACCTTCTCTCTTCTTCCTGTCCCTGCCCTAGAGGAAAAAAGAGTAGCTTCCTGGCGTTAAAAAACCCAACGCGGCAATCAATATCTTAGCATCTCCCTCCCCTCCCCCGTACCCTATTTGTTCAGTTCACCCAACGTCTATTGTGCAACTCTCAGCTCTGGAGAATGTTCTGGGCCTTGCTCTGGAGATACGACTGTGCTAAGCTCTGCTCTTGGGATACAAAAAACCAAAACAAAACGAATTAGTACCTTCCTTCGGAGAGCTTATGTCTTCCTAGGAGATACAAAATGTGTGTTCATACTTTAAATACAAGATAATTTGAGGAGGGCGAAAGATAGCACCAACAATTGGCTGGGGGTGGGAAAGAATCAAGAAAGGCTTTATCATTGGAAATGGCAAATGAGCATCCAGGCACAGGCTGGACAGGGAATGCTGATTTGGCGCCACAGAATATATAGGCAGACAGCTTTCCCTAACTTTCCCTCCCACCCACTTGTCCCTCTTAAGCTTCCTCCTTCCTGTCTGTGATAACAAGGGGGATGCTTAGATCACAGAACCAGGAGCATCCTTCCCTCTTCTCCCATATACAGAAACGTTGCTGCCAATGAATGAATAAGCGTTTATTGCCTGTTATGTGTCAGGCGCTGGGCTAGTTGCTGTGGACACAACTCAAGGTGTTTACATTCTAATAGGAGGATACACCATATATAGGGAGTGGGGGTGTGTCGGCGGGAAAGGCTTTTGGGTTGGAGAATCACAGGATTATGAACGGAATTATAGGGCAGATGATTATTATGTTATTTCAAGCTGTAATGGTAGCACTGACCCAACTACTATTCCCTAAGGCAAGAGCAAGAGAAGCAGGAAAATGGGCAGGTTGTGGGTTTGGGGAGAAAGTGAGGAGGTAGGGAGCACAAGACAAGATGGGCTTTGAGTTCCAGATGGATTGTTGAATGGGATGTGAAGCATCGACTGGGGCTTCACAGATCTAGCGGCAAATTTTCATCCAATCACTCTAGGTACAATGCCCACGCTGAGTGGATTAATTAATTCACCAAGGGGTGAAGGCCCAGTCCTTTGAGTTGCTATTCCTGATGGGGCAAAGGAAGTACATGCATTGGGTAAACCCATAACAGTAACAATCATAATACCCAATTTATGTAGCAGTTAAAGGTTTATACAGTGTTTTACCTGACCATCCATTAGACCAACTGTCTTTCGACTTTATTCCATATTCCCTAGGCTTAGCACAGTGCCTGGTTGTTGTTCAGTCCTTTTGTTCTTCTCTGATTCTTCATGACCCCATTTGGAATTTCCTTTGCAAAGATGCTGGAGTGGGTGCTTAATAAATATGTATTGACTGGCTTATTGACCACCTCATTGGTCCCAAGTAGCATGATCTCATGCTTGAACTGAATCTCTTCCTAGACTAGTAAAATAATACCGTGCCGATCTTTGAGAACCTAGCAGGCCCTCATATCTCTGTGTTCCAAGGGATGCCAGTCTGGAGTCTTGTGAAAAACCTCCTGCCACTTATATTAGAATAGAAGATGGGAAAAGTTAGATTCCTTTTGTAATAAATTTCAACCTTCTTTGAAATACTAGCTTCTAGGCAGCTAGGTGGTACAGTGGTTAGAGCACTGAGTCTAGCATTAAGAAGATCTCTGTTCAGATCTGGCCTCAGACACTTACTAGCTGTGTGACTATAAGCAAATCACTAACCTCTGTTTACCCCCAGTATCCTTAACTATAAAATGGGGATAATAGCATCTATCTCGCAGGACTGTTGTGAAGATCAAATGAGATATTAAATCTCATTTGATATTTATAATATAATTCAAATATCATTTACATATAATATAATTCAAATATCATTTATAAGAAATATGTACATATTATATCAAAGGAGATAATATTGTAAGATAATATGTGCCTGGCACATAGTAGGTGTTTAATTAATCATTGTTCCTTTCTTGCCTCCTTCCCTTCCCTGTGTGACATTGGGGAGATAAAAGAGTATTGGATTTGGAGTCAAAGAAACTGATTTTTTAAATTCTAACTCTACTGTTTACTATCTGTGACTTTGAGCAAGTCACTTTACCCACCTTATCCTCAGTTTCTTCATCTGCAAAATAAGGATTGGACTAGAATTATATCATCTTTAAGGTCCCTTCCAGCAATAAAATATTATTTCTTCCTTCATCCCTTAGTTACCTAACGAAATGGAATTTCAGCACCTAACTTCATAAGTGATTGAATCACTGTTGAGCTGCTATCTATACAAACATAAAAATTTGGCGAACATTTATTAAGTATCTGTTTTATGCCAAGGGCAGTAAGATTAAGTGACTTGCCCAGGTTTCAAGCATGGATGGATAGGTGAATGTTGATGTCATTCACAAAAATAAGGAAGTCATGAAGAGGAACATCTTTTGGGGGAAATAAAAGTTTCTGGAAAGCAGTCTGGCAGAAATCCAGTTGAGACTATATACCAAAATAAGCTCCACATGAATGCATAACAGATATGAAAGTCCACATAATAAGCAAATTAGAGGATGTAGGAAGGAAATACTTTTCACAGCTATGAATTTGGGAAGAATTCATGATCAAACAAGTAATAGAGATAATCACAGGAGATAAAATGAACAATGTTGATTACATAAAATTAAAAAGTTTTTGCACAAATAGAATTAATGCAGTTATAATTAGAAAGGGAAAAGGTAACTAGTAATAAATATCTGCAGTAAGTTTCTACCATTAAGTTCTCATATGCAATACATATAAAGAACTGATTCAAATATATAAAAACCAGAGCCATTGACCAATAGATAAATGGGCAAAGGATATGAATTGAAAGTTCTTGAAGGAAGACATTCAAGCTATCTATAGTCATATGAGGAAAAAATGCTCCAAACCACTAATAATTAAAGAAAATCAAATTAAAACAACCCTGAGGTTTCACTATATGCCTTTCAGATTATCAAAGATGACAAAAAAGGAAAATGACAATTGTTAGATGGGCTGCAGGAAGACAAGCACACTAACCAACACGTTGGTGGAGCTGTCTCAGTAATGCTGAAAAGAAACTGAACATAAGTGCACCAATAATAAGTCTGTTTAATAAAAACATTTTCAAATGCCCCCAAGTACAAGCAGTCCCCAAAGTGATGAAGAAGTAGTTAATCGGAAGATAAATGCAATTAAAAGTCACCTGAAAGGTTAAAAGCAAGAAAGTTGTCTGGTGGCCAGCTGGGTCCCAGATCAATCCACCTATGGACAAGGTTAATTCAAACTTCCCTAGGTTTGCTCCATAACTTCTTAGTTCACAACAGTTTTGGTTGGCATTGTGGGAGTGTGTGTATGTGACGGGTGAGGGGTATGAACTTTAACTCAAACTTCCATGAGTAATCTGGCACACAACAGATTATTCATTGGTCCAGACTTTCTGGAAAGTATTTTGGAAATATATTCCCCTTAAATCACTAAACTATGTATCTTTTGACCCCAAAATTTCACTACTAGGCTGATACTCCTAAGAGATCAAAGAATAAAGAAGAAAAGGGCTCATATGTACAAAAATATTTATAGCCACTCTTTTTGTAGTACTAAAGAATTGGAAACTAAGGGGTTGACCATTAACTAGGGAATGGTTGAACAAGTTATGAACTATGAATGTAATGAAATATTGTTTTTCCAGAAAAAATAATCAAAGGGTTGGTTTCAAGGGAAATCCAGAAAGATTTATGAATTGATGCAGAATGAAACAAACAGAATCTGAAGAGCTATTTATATAATAATAACATCATTATAAATTTTAAAAAACACTATGAAAGATTTAGGAACTCTGATAGATGAAATAACCAACTACTACTCCAGAGGATCTATGATGAAGCATAATGCCCACCTCCTGCCAGAAAGGTTATGGTCTCAAGACACAAATGAAACATAAATTTTCAGAAATATTCAATGTATGGATTTATTTTGCCTGAGTTGCATATTTGTTACAAGAGTTTTCTTTTTCCCTTTTGTTCTTGTCAGTTTTAGGGAGGAAATTAGCAATAGTATTGTCCAAAAAAGAAAGGATAAAAGAAGGAAAGGGGGGGTCATTGTAGCATTTTTTTTCAGTGTTTGGAAGGAAACGCATAAGCAGGACAACTTTGAAAGTAACATTGAATTTATTATATACTTAAATGGAAAAACAAGATATATGTAATACAGATTTGTGGTTTCATGTACAATCTTCCTTATTGACTCTACTTTATAAAATATTAATTTTATCTGGTATCTAAGTTCCAAATGTTTTTTTAAAAATTTTTTTAAAAGAAAGATAATCCATTTCTTTGTGAATATAATGGGTTTGAGGTGCTTGTAGGACATCTAGGTGGAGGTATCCAATAGGCACCTGGAGATATGGGTCTGGAATACATGAGAGAGGTCAGAGCTAGGGATATATAGTGCTGGGAATAGTTTGCATAAAAGTCATAACCCGGTTCAGGACTGCCTCATTTAGAATTACTGCTGTATTCACCAACACCCTAGATTATTTTGCCCTTAGCCAGCTTGCCTGGCCAATCCTCAACCTTGATCAATCTCAGTGTATATTTTTACTACTTCTCTTGAGCCATAGAATACTGCTGGAAAAAGTCCTAAAACTACACAGACTGGATCTTTTACAGAGGATCCTTACTGCTCTTTGACATCCATTTATTTTTCTCTTGTTGACTTTCTAATGTACTCTCCATAACAGCAGTTCTCAACCTTCTTTCTCCCAAAGCCTCTAATCCTCCTTCCCCTTCTGCACATGAGCTTGCTTACTAATTTACTGAGAAGATCAAGGCTAACTACCTTTCTCTTCATTTCAAAATGTCTTTGGGTCTATGCCAATAGTCTAAACTCTGAGGAAAAGATGGCTTTCTTCCTTTCCAAAGTTAACTTAATTCCATTCTCTTGAACCTCCTCTGGGAGACCTAGCTTCCTTCATTATCACCTTTCTCCTTATCCTCTTCAATCTTTCCCTTTCCATTGGATCTTTTCTTCTTGCCTGTAAAAAGTCAAAGGTCTCTGCTATCTTGAAAATGACTGTATGTGACTCAGCTTTCCTTGTTTCTCGCCTTCATTTCACAGCCAAACCAGTGGTCTCCATTTCATCATCACCCACTCCTTAACTTCCTGTAATCTGGTTTCTATCTGAAATATTGTATTGAAATTTCACTCAGAGATCACCAGTGATCTAAACCCCAAATCCAGTGGCCTTATCTGAGGCCTCATTCTCCTTGATGTCTACGTAGCATTTGACATTCTCTGTGTTCTCTCCTGCTCAACACCGTCTCCCTATAACACTAGGGTGACAGTGGCTTCCCCTATGTGTGCCCTTGGCAGGTGTCCTAGTTGATATTCAAAGTGTTATAGTAGCAGTAGCAGCAAGTTCATTTGCTATTTGACATTCAAAGTGTTATAGTAGCAGTAGCAGCAAGTTCATTTGCTATTTGACACTATCTCATGGTTTGCCTTCTGAAAACCTACAGTAACACATAAGGTGTCATTTACCATTAACCAGCAAGGGCACGTAGTGTCTATGTCCTAGAAGTTAACAAAGCCACTAGCTACAAAAGGCCTGATAGGAAAGAAACCCCTCCCGAAACTGGGTTCTGAAAGAGTCCAGAATTATTAAAATAAGGAAACCTCTAGTTCTAGTCTTTACCTCTGAGAAATTTCCTAGTTCAATTTTGATGCTAGGATTTACAAAGGCAATCAACTTTTCTTTGGCCAAATGGTTGATTTAGAATAGCAAAATTTCAAAGAAATTATCATGTATTCCTCTCTGGTAGAGGATCATTCTACCCAATTATCCTCCTAAACATCCTGCTTCACCCAAAGATCATGGAAAAGAAATGGTAAGTGGGGGAGGAGCAATGCTGCTACAGAGTGCCCAGATCCAGGTCCTGGACCAGAATAGTGAAAGCAGAAACAACAGGGAATGTTTGGGGGTTGGAATGATCTCCCTGCCTTCCCACCAACTGACTGAGATTTCATAGTAGCTTCCAGTTCAGTCCCACTCTACTTTCACCTCTATGATGCCTTGTTTTAGCTCCAAGTTCTATGCCTCTGAAGCACCCATCTTTGGGGTGTGTTCCAGCTTTCTCTCCTGCTCCTTGTCTGAAGGGGAAAAGGGTAAGAACCAGCACTATTTCTCTTCATTCACTATGTTGCATGAGCAACAACCAATTATGGAGAAGGAAAAGAAAAAAAAGTTTGGATCTCAAGGATACTCATATGGAAGTAAGGAAAAAAGAATCCAATACTGTTGGCTTACTGGCTTTGTCAGGCTTCTGACCTCTCATGTGGCTTACCCCAGAGCAATTATCTACTCCCCTGGCATTGCACAAGTGTGGGTGGCATCCAGAATCTTTCCCTGGTGGAGAGATGGAGAGGAGATAGGAAAGAGAGATCTTAGAAATGTTGCATGCCATCCCTCCCTCTTTTCCCAGCTGCCTTATCTCCCCTTGGGATACATGACAATCCAGAAGAGATAAGGAAGTCTCCTGTGGGCCCCAGTTATATTATATTGATTTCTGTGGACATCAGTTACACTATGTTGACTATATCAACAAAAACTCTCAGACTACTCTTTCTTCTGTTCTAATTCCTCTTCTTCCTCATGCTCCATTAATAAAAGCACACACTAAAGTTCAGCTCTCTAATCTTTTCTCTATATGCCCTCTATTTTAGAGCTCTCATCTTCTCTCAGCTTGAACTACTATACTAACTCAATGAAACTGACTGCTAAATCACGGGAGATAGCCTTGACCATTTCCAAACTGATCTTTAAATATTGTTTTCATCAATTTTCATCACTTTGCTCCAAAACCTTATGTAGCAAGGCTATGAAGAATGACTTGTTTCCCCACTTCTAAGGTAATCCAAGGGTGTGTTTGTTAATTAATACAATTTCAACATATTTCTCAATTAATCAGCTACTCTCAGAGCCCCTGCCAGTTCATTAAATATTAATTTAATAAATTGGAAAAACTTCCAAAATAGTTACTTATGTGTATCTATATCTTAAATTCCTTAATCTTCTAGGATAGATAAATATGTGTAAGTATTCTGGCTTCACTCTCTCAGTGTAAGGTTAGCATATCTCTTCCTCATGTTTCTAGGGGTACTCCTGAAGAGTTGGAGTGTGTCTCCTCTAATGCTACCAGATCAAGCCCTCATTCTGGTGTGGTCACCCCACTACTAGCCCCAGTTCCATTTAACCACTTAACTTCAATTAGCTTTTACCAAGTGATATTTATTTTGAAGAGAGAACAAGAACAAAAGTAGAACATTTCCCCGCCCCCCCCAATATTTTGGCAATATATACTCCCTTATGCTACCTCAGTCCCTAGGGAGAGTGGGCTCAGATCTAATACAGTTTCTACATGGCATTAGTCCCACCAAGTTTATGTCCAAATGTAGTTTTACTGTTGGATGAGCCCTATCTCAGTTACAACTGGGTTAGGTCCCATAGATCATCCTTTGCTGTTCTTCAAAGCCTCAAAGCTGGACCATCTAGCTGAAAATTTAGCATAGATTCTACTCTTGAAACTCTTAATAGCTTTCAAAACTCACAAGGTCATAGCCTTCAGTCTCCTTCATACACTCCTAAATACACACACACACACACACACATAGAGGCAAAGGACCAAGTCTGTATTCATTGTCCACATGTTGGCCTCAGATGGAGAGGGCTTAAGTCTTCTCTCCTAACAGCACTGTCTCTCTCACTAAAGTGGTACCAGATAGTAAGAAGATAGACTGAAAGGGAGTAGTAAATTCTGGTAGACTAGTGCTTTTCAGTAAACCCCAGTTTTAGCTACACATCCTCAGCCAATCAAAGAGACTCCTTTTCACTTGATAGAAGACCAGAACTAGTTACAGAATGTCTGCCTGCACCTGTTCCAAAGTCCACAAGAGGATTGTTATCAGATGAGCACACTGCAGATTCCTAAGGTCTGTAACTTATTGGACAGTTCCCCATTACAGGTAGGGAGAGAAGAGAGAGAGAGAGAGAGAGAGAGAGAGAGAGAGAGAGAGAGAGAGAGAGAGAGAGAGAGAGAGAGAGAGAGAGAGAGAGAGAGAAAACACAATTACTATGTGCCAGGTACTTTGTTAAGTTCTAGGGATACAAATACAAGCATTTAAGACAGTCTCTGTTCTCAAGGAGTTTGTACTCTAGTGGGGGAAGAAAATACATAAAAGGGAACTGGAAAGTAGAGGGGTTGTTGCTGTAGAAGGAGAGTTGTGGTGGCATAGTGTGAAAATGGCTGGGAAGTAGCATGGAAGCCTGAGTCTCAACAAGATGAGGGAAAATCTCACCTAACAGAGCTGAGGGCCTCAAGAACAGATTTTAGGTTACTAATAGGGAAGACATGGAGGTGATGGTCTGAGTAGAGAAGGCACAGAATGAAATAAACACGGAAGTTACTGAACACATGGTTTCTTAAAAATGAAATAATAAAATAGATAACTATTTGCTGTTAGCTGTGATAATGATCACAACCAGGGTCACCTCAAATCTTACTGTAAATGCAGATGACTTCTTTTTCCGTCTGAAAATATAGTCCTGCACTATTTAGTTCATTAAGGATAGCAAAGTATCTTCATAAGAATTCTCTTCATTCTCTTTACCAGATTAAGGTTAAAAGCAGTTCCATCAAGAAAGATTTCTCCATCCTCTTTCTCTCTTTCTTCTTTGGCTTCTCTCTAGCCATGACAGGAAAACATTATCTTCAGCCTCTCTCAAGCTCAAGCTAATTAAATATGATGAGTTTGTCCAGATTCCATCACAAAATTCTCTTTATGATATTTCTTTACAAATATAACAGAATAGTTCTAACGCTTAGAGGGATAATTTCCCCTTACTTTATTTCTGTTTCCTCCATAGTTTCCCCTACAGATCCTTTTAGACCCAAATTAAACTCTCATACATTCTCCTTGACTCTACAGAGAAAAGCATCTCATAGAATGATAGTTACAATTGTAACACCAAACTGTCCTTTCCCTAACATTCCATTGGACTCTTAAAAATACAGTAACAGAGTCTGTAGCCTCCATGAAAATCTACTGAAACAGGTATTACACTTAAATGGTACCCTAGAGGAAGTGTTCTAACATCCACATCTAATAGATTTCTCATCACTTCCAATTACCACTAGCCCACAGCAATAATACACCACAGTCTTGGAGGAAGTGAGGCAAATGAGCAAGCACCAAAGCTTGACCCTACCCTTTGCATTCTCTCTCTCCTGGAACAAGCAAGCAAGATGAAGAATATCAAATGGGTGAACTCTGGTATAAAGTTTATTCTATGTTTCCAGAGTCTATCATCTCTATGGAAATGCTCTCTGGGCAGCAGCCTGGAAAGAATTATATATGCAGCAGCCTGGGGAAAAAAAAATTACACACACACATATTCCTTGCTGGGGCCAGAATCTTTGTAATCCCTTGCAAAAATCAGCCTGGGTGTACTTAAAATTTGTCATTATGTAATACAAAAACAGATGTGGTGATGAATGTTTGTAGATCCTGCTGCTGGGGAAGCTGATACTTATTGATCACTGGAGTTCAGGTGTGAGAATGAGAATTAGAACCTACCTTGGTGGTAAGAAAACCATAGGCTTATCCTATTGTTATCCTGGGGATGGTTTGTTATGGTGGCATGTCATAGGATGGGTGGGCTTTTACCACAAAGGAAACTGAGACATTGCAGAAAAGTTTACTTAAGAAAGTTTACATACATCACTGGAACAATGGTTTTCACAGAAGAAAGCTAATTAAATGAGTTGGAAACTTAGATGGAGATTGTCCTTTCTCCCTATTTAGTTGTTTAAGCTAGGTTTGGCAGATCCTCCCAAGGGCTGCTATAACTAGATTAAAATATAATTAGGAAATATTTAACTGAATAAAAATACAATAAAACATAAACAATGGTAATTTGTGGTTTTCTAAATCACAGATCCTTCTGTATGGTTTAGTTGTCCATTTCTGTTTGAGTCTAACGCCACTGCCCTATATTCTCTGATTAGCCAACATGGGAAACAATTTGATTCTGCCTTTGGAATGAAGTCCCACCTAAGTGACATCAGACTTTAGCTGGGTATCTCCTCTGGCATACCACTGCAAAGGTCTAGAGAAGCCAGCTGGTGGAGCTTGTGTAAAATTGTGTAAATATGCCTCTCTATACAAATAGCAGGATGGGGAATGGTACCCACTGCCTAGCTTAATGGGTGGAGATTGAGCTCTTGTAGAAGAAACTTTGAGTATGGCTCTTGAAACATGGGGTTGATAGGGAGAAAATCATCTCTCAACTTATGAGAGTACTAGTAAAGCCGCATCTTGACACTATCTCGGCAGAAAGAACCTTTCTGTTTCACTCAAACTTATGGCATCCCCTGAAACCCTAACCACATTTGGTGGTCTTGAGTTACACACATTCTTGTATTTAGATTTGAAGGAAATCTGGGATGTCATCAAAGGATAAAGAGTGAAGTTCCACCAAGGCATGAATCATTTTAACTGTAAGATGGTGAGGGCACCAGAGGCTACATGCCTGGAAAGAGAAATGCTGACAAATATGAGGGGCTGTTTGAAACTAGCAACCAGGCTACTATCACACTGGGTCTATTTTGTTATCATTGCTGTTCAGTAGTTTTTCAGTTGTGTCTGACTCTTCATGACTCCACTTGTGATTCTCTTGGCAAAGATACAGGAATGGTTTGCCATTTCCTTCTCCAGCTCATTTTACAGATGAGGAAACTGAGGCAAACAGGGTTGAGCGACTTGCCCAGGGTCATACCACTAATGAGTATCTGAGGCTAGAATTGAACTAAGGAAGATGAGTCTTCCTGACTCTAGGCCCAGGGCTCTTATCCACTGTGTCACCTAGCTGCCTACTAGGATCATTAGGGGACCCTAATTTCCATTGGTGGTTTGTGAGCAGGCCAAGGGCATCATTACTCAAGTGGAGAAGGGTAGAAGACCTCTTCTGGGTTGAGTTGTGGTGTTCACTCTGGATGAGTTTATTTGGTGAACAGACATGAACTCTGAGGAATTGGCACTTTTATGGACACTTTTGGCAACCTCTGTATTGAAGCTGATAAGACCCCTCCACACTTCACCCAGTTAATTGGTAGATAGGTGTTACTTTGCTGAATTGCTGGAGAAAGATTGGGATAGCTGCAGGAAGCTCATTGAAAGGTAGCTAAATTCCCGTGTGAAGTTATCCAGGCTTATTGCTCTCTAGTGCCATCTATAGTTAAAAAGAGGGAATAGCAGGGAATTAAATAGAATTATGCTTTGTCTCCTCTTCTCCAAGCCAATAGTAAAGCATAGCTAGCTAATAGCAAAACAGATGAAAAGCCTTTATTTTCCTCTTTTTTTCTCTCCTAAACTAGAGAGAGCAGTACAGGTCAACACAGACAAGCTGAGAAACTTCTTGTGACTATCTTTTCTCAGCTAGTTTTCCTAGTTCTGTCTATATGTACCTATCATTTAAATCCAATTTACTTGCATGTCATAGCATCACTTCCCTGACATCACGCTCCTCTTCAAGAACAAAAGACAAACAACAACAACCTATTTATAGCTCCTTCTCAAAAATCCTTATATCTTTTCTTTCTAGCTCTATATGTCCAAAATCAGGTTCCTGGTGGTTGGCAAGTTATTTGTGTTTACCTTATGAAGTAAAACCCAAGAAATCCACTTTTTAGTGAGGTATGAATGCAATAGTCCTTATATGATCTCCCTGAAGACCCTAAGCAGTCATTTAAAAAATTCTGAAAAGCCACATGCAAATGAACTGAACAGAATGCCCTGAAGCCATCCTTACTTTAGTCATTGCATTGCCTTCTCTACATTTATCTTCTAGCCAATTCCCTATTTGCTCCCCAGAACAGTCTGTGCCTCTCAAGCAGTTTATTTGAGAAGCTGTGTCTCTTTTCTAGCTGTTTTTTTTTATTAGTTTTTCCTATATAAATTTTGTTAATGTCTCTTCAGTAACCAAACTATTCACATACAAAAGAAGCAGTATCTTAAACTAGTACAGCATTTCTTTGCATAGCTCTATCTCCTGCCATTGTCTCCATTCTATGGTGCCTACAACCAGTCATTTCCTTGCTTCTTGGCTTATATCACTTCTCCTAGTCTTTAATAACTACTCTTGCTGGCAGTCATCTATGGACAACTGAGAGAGAGAAAATGAAAATGAAAAAAGTTCAAATACACAGCTGTCATGATGTCTGGGGTGGAAGTCCCTCCCAAGTTCTAAGCAATATTTCCAATGTGATTGTAGCTCAACTCTTTAGGGATAGATAGATAAATAGATTTGGTTTTCAGTTGTTCAGTCACATCCTACTCTTCATGACCCTGTGGACCACAGCACATCAATGCTGTCTGTGGGATTTTCTTGGCAAAGATAATGGAGTGGTTTGCCATTTCTTTCTCCAGTAGATTAAGGCAAACAGAAGTTAAGTGACTTTCCAAGGGTCACACAGCTAGTAAGTGTCTGAGGCTGCATCTTAACTCTGATCTTCCTGACTGTAAGCCCAGCACTCTAGTCACTGAGCCACCTAACTGCTGCACACACATACATACATGCACACACGTGTGTGTATGTGTATATATGTAGATTTGTATACACATATCATCTTTTAATATCATCGAAGTTTTGTTGTTATGTAGCCTTCAGGACAGAGAATCCATATCTGTATTAGTCATTCCTAGACTGTGTGTATGCTGAATTCATAGCTGGCTAGTGCTTCTACCTACCTCTGACATGCAACATCCAGCTTGGCATTGTCAAAATATAACAGTGGATTGTTTTCACCCCACACATAGAATTTTGTTCCATTCACATAGACTTTGAACTTTTCAATGACCACCCACTTCAAAGCCAAGAACTCTAGTTTATGAATGGAGTACTGAATCTCATTGTTAGTCAGTCTTCTGCTAGGGAATGTAATTAGTTTCTGGTAATCACCACTGTCTTGGTACCAGACAACTTCCCAGTCTTCCAAGTTGTAATCTGTGTGGGGGACAAAAGCTTAGATCTGCATAGATCAACATTGATACATATATGAGACAGTTATCCACATCATTGAAAACTTTGTGTGTTTTGGAGAAATTTGGCTTTTTTTTTTTGCCCTTCTGCTTTTGGATCTTTCAATCATGTATGCACAAGTGAGATCATTCAGTGGTTTAGCAGCAATAGCATGGTTCTTAACAATTTTTCAATAATAACTGCTGAATCCTAGAAGTCTTGGCTCTTGAAGATTCTGTGGATGTGACCAATTCAGAAGCACTTCTATCTTCTTGGGGTTAGTGCTCACACTTTTTGAGACTCACAATATGTGAGAGACTCACATATCTAAGAGAAACTCGGCAAAACTGGCACATATCAAATGATAGCTTCAGACCAAAATTCTCTAGACCAGAGGTGTCAAACATAGAGCCTGCCTGTGGCTGCATGCAACCCCACAATGCTCCAAACCAAATTAAAATGTAACCGGGAAATATTTAACAAAATTAAAATATATTACAATGTTTCAAAATTAAGACAACATGTAACCTGGAGAGATCCTTATGTATGGCCCCTTTCCTTTTTGAGTTTGACATCACTGCTCTAGAGGACCCATCTAAGTTCCAGATAATAAATGTCTCTGAATATTTTTTTTAAGCGAGGCAATGGGGTAAAATGACTTGCTCAGGATCACTCAGCTAGTAAGTGTCAAGTGTCTGAGGTCACATTTGAACTCAGGTCTTCCTGAATCCAGGGCCCGTGCTCTATCCACTGTGCCGTCTGGCTGCCCCCTTTTTTTTATACTATTTTTTCCCCCAATTATATGTCAAGAGAATTTTTAGCATTCGTTTTTACAAGATTTTGAGTTCCAAATTTTTCTCCTTTCCTTCCTCCCCTCCCCTCTTCCTAAAATGGTAGGCAATTTGATCTAAGTTATACATGTACTAGCATGTAAAACATATTTCCGTATTAGTCACAGTTGTGAAAGAAAAAACAGATCAAAAGGAAAGAAAAAACAAAAAAATAAAGCAAGTAGAAAGAAGTTTGTTTCGATCTACATTCAGAATCCATCAGTTCTTTATCTGGATGTGGATAGCATCTTCCTTCGTGTGTCCTTTGTATTTGTCTTAGATCATCGTGTTGCTGAGAAGAGCTGAGTCATTCATAACTGATCATCACACAATCTTGCTGATATTGTGCACAGTGTTTTCCTGGTTCTTCTCATTTTGCTTTGTACCAGTTCATACAATTTGTTCCAGGTGTTTCTGAAATCTGCCTGTTCATCATTTCTTACTGCACACTAATATTCCACTACATCCATATACCACAGCTTGTTCAGCCATTCCCCAATTGATGGGTATCCCTTCAATTTCCAAATTTTTTTACCACCATGAAAAGAGCTGCTATAAATATTTTTGCACGTGCACATTTTCCTTTGTTATGATCTCTTTGGGATACAGACCTAATAGTGCTATTGCTGGATCAAAGTGTATGCACAGTTTGGTTGCCCTTTAGGCATAGTTCCAAATTGCTCTCCAGAATGGTTGAATCAGTTTACAACTCCACCAACAGTGCATTAGTGTGCCAGTTTTCCCACATTCCCTCCAATATCCAATATTTTCCTTTTTTTCCCATCTCAGCCAATCTGATAGGTATGAACTGGTACCTCAGAGTTCTTTTAATTTGCATTTCTCTAATCAAAAGTGATTTAGAGGATTTTTTCATATGACTGTAGATGGCTTTGATTTCTTCACCTAAAAACTGCCTATTCATATCCTTTGACCATTTATCAATTGGGGGATGGCTTGTATTCTTAGAAATTTGACTCAATTCTCCATAAATTTAAGAAATTAGGCCTTTATTAGAGATACTTGCTGTAAAGATTGTTTCCCAGCTTTAAGCTTTCCTTCTAATCTTGGTTGCACTGGTTTTGTTTGTGCAAAAGTTTTTTTTTAATTTAACATAATCAAAATTATCATTTTTACATTTTGTAATGCTCTCTATTTCTTGTTTAATCATGAATTTTTCCCTTCTCCATAGATCTCACAGGTAGACTATTCCTAGTTCTTCTAGTTTGCTTATGTTATCATCCTTTATATCTAAATCATGTATCCATTTTGACTTGTCTTATACCTTATCTTGGTATATGATGTGAATATTGATCCATACCTACTTTATGCCCTATTGTTTTCCAGCTTTCCCAGCAGTTTTTGTCAAATATTGAGTTCTTATCCCAAAGGCTGAAGTCTTTGGGTTTATCAAACACTTGGTTACTATGGTGATTTAATACTGTGTTTTGTGTACCTAATCTATTCCACTGATCCACCACTCTATTTCTTAGTCAGTACCAGATAGTTCTGATGATTACTTTATAATTTAGTTTGAGATTTGGTATGGCTAGATCACCTTCCTTTGTATTTTTTTCAATAATTCTCTTGATATTCATGACCTTTTGTTCTTTCAGATGAATGTTATTGTTATTTTTTTCTAGCTCTATAAAATAATTTTTGGTAGTTTGATTGGTATGGCACTGAATAAGTAAATTAACTTAGGTAGAATTGTCATTTTTGTTATATTGGCTCAGCCTATCCATGAACAATTGATATTTTCCCAATTGTTTAGATCTGACTTTATTTGTGTGAAAAGTGTTTTGTAATTGTGTTCCTATAGTTACTGAGTTTGTCTTAGCAGGTAGACTCCCAAATATTCTATATTGCTTACAGTTATTTTAAATGGAATTTCTCTTTCTATCTCTTGCTGCTGGGCTTTGTTGGTCATGTAAAGAAATGCTGATGATTTATGTGGGTTTATTATATCCTGCAACTTTGCTAAAGTTGTTAATTATTTCAAGTAGTTTTTTAGTTGATTCTCTAGGGTTCTCCAAGTATACCATCATATCATCTGCAAAGAGTGATAGTTTGTCCTCATTGCCTATTCTAATTCCTTTGATTTATTTTTCTTCTCCTATTGCTACAGCTAACATTTCTAGTACTCTGTTGAATAATAGTGGTGATAATGGGTAGCCTTGCTTCACCTTTGATCTTATTGGGAAAGCTTTTAGCTTATCCCCATTACTGATAAGCTTGCTGATGGTTTTAGATAGATACTAAGGAATGCTCCCTTTATTTCCATACTGTCTAGTATTTTTTTATGACTTTTTTTTGGGGGGGGCTAGGCAATGAGGTTAAGTGACTTGCCCCGGGTCATACAGCTAGTAAGTGTTACGTGTCTGAGGCCAGATTTGAACTCAGGTCCTCCTGAATCCGGGGCTGGTGCTCTATCCACTGCACCACCTAATTGCCCCTCTCTAGTATTTTTTCAATGGGAATGGGTGCTATATTTTGTCAAAAACTTTTTTCAGCATCTATTGAGATAATCGTATGATTTCTGTCGGTTTTGTTATTGATATGGTCAATTATGTTGCTAGTTTTCCTAATATTAAACCAACCCTGCATTCCTGGTATAAATCCCACTTGGTCATAGTGTATAATCCTTGTGATATATTGCTGTAATTGCCTTGCTCGTAGCCTTCCCGATAAGATGTGAAATAATTTACCACATTTTATTTCTCCCTTCCTTCTGCACCCAGTGTATTCTTCTTTCTCATCCCTTAATTATTTTTTTATGTCATTTTCTCAAATTCACCTTATATCTGTACCCTCTGTCTATATCAGGGTGGGGAACCTGTGGCTTCAAGGCCCCATGTGGCCCTCTAGGTCCTCAAGTGCAGCCCTTTGACTGTATTCAAACTTCACAGACCAAATACCCTTAATAAAAGGATTTGTTCTGTGAAACTTGGACTCAGTCAAAGGGCTGTACTTGAGGACCTAGAGGGCCACATGGGGTCACAGGTTCTCTGTCCCTGGTCTATGTATGTTACTTCTAGCTGTACTATTAGTGGTACAATTTTTAAGAATTACAAGTATCATCTTCCCATGTAAGGATATAAACAGTTCAGCTCCATCGAATCCCTTATGTTTTCTTTTCCCTTTTTCCCTTTTTAGGCTTCTCTTGGGTCTTGATATTGGAGATCCAATTTTTTGTTCAATTCTGATCTTCCTCTTATGAAAGCTTGAAATCCTTCTATTTCATTGAATGACCATTTTTTCCCTTGAAGTAATTTTGCAGGGTAGGTGATTCCTGGTTGTAATCTTAGCTCCTTTGCCTTCTAGAACATCATGTTTCATGACCTCTGATGCTTTGATGTTGTAGCTGCTAAGTCCTATGTAATCCTAATTGTGGCACCCTGATGTTTGAATTGTTTCTTTCTGGCCACTTGCAGTATTTTTTCTTTGACCTGATAGTTCTGTAATTTGGCTATAATGTTCCTTGGAGTTTTTATTTTGGGATCTCTTTCCTGAGGTGATTGGTGGATTCTTTCGATACCCATTTTGCCCTCTGGTTCTAGGAAATCAAGGCAATTTTCTTTGAAGACTTCTTGAAAGATGCTGTCCAGGTCCTCCTTTTGATTATGGCTTTCAGGTAGTCCAATGATTCTGATATTGTCTCTCGTGGATCTATTTTCTAGGTCAGCTGTTTTTCCAATGAGGTATTTTACATTTTCTTCTATTTTTTTTATTCTTTTGAATTTGTTTGATTGATTCTTATCTCATAGAGTCATTAACTTCTATATGTCCAATTCTAGCTTTTAAGAAGTTGTTTTCTTCAGTTAGCTTTTGTACTTCTTTTTTCCATTTGGCCAAATGTACTCTTTAAGCAGTTGGTTTCTTCAGTAGATTTTTATATCTCCTTTTCCATTTGGCCAGTTCTACTTTTTAAGCAGTTATTTCCTTTTTCTAAGCTGTTGACTCTTTTTTTCATAATTCTCTTTCATCACTCTCATTTCTTTTCCCAATTTTTCTTTTATATCTCTTTTATGCTTTTTGAGATCTTCCATGAGTTCTTTCTGGGCTTGAGACCACTACTTGTTTTTGTCTGGGGCTTTGCTCATAGATGTTTTGACATTGTTGTCCTCTTCTGAATTTGTGTCTTGATCTTCCCTGTCACCATAATAACTTTTTATGGTCAGATTCTTTTGTTGTTGTTGTTGTTTTGCTCATCTTTTTTGGCCTTTTTCCTTTTACATTGGAACTTGGCTTCCAGGGTGGAAGGGGCATTGTCTCAGGCTTCTTGTGCCAGGGGCTACAGGCCCTGGCTGTTTACCTGGTGCTGCACTGAAGTTGCCCTGGGGCCCACAGGGGACCCTTGTGTCTGGTATTACATGGAGGGGGTTGAATGGGGGATGACTGGCGCTGCTGGAGGTCATAGGGGTCTGGCAGCTTACCTGTGCTGAGCCAAGGTCCTAGTGCTGGTGTCTGGCTTGTGCTGAGGCAAGTGGGGTGTTTCTGCATTTCCCTGGGGCCACACTGAAGCACCTGGAGGTTGCCTATTTGCCCGGGGGTATGCTGCGTCTGTAGGGGTTCTCAGAGCTAGGGTCTGCCCATTCCTCTGGCTATGCTGAAGCACTCGGGGGCTCTTGGCATTGCCATTTGCCTGGTCCACCACACTGGGGCTTAGGATTTCAAACTGGTTTGCTGAGGTGGAGTTTGCTGCTGGCTTGCTGGGACGCTTCCCATCCTGGACTGTACTCCTGTTTAGCCTGAGTGAGATGGGCCTTTCTTGCTGATCCTCCAAGTTTCTTGGGCTAAAAGATTGTTTCACCCTGTCTTTTTGCTAGTTCTGCTTTTCCAGGATATGTTTTGGGGTACCATTTTATGGTTGTTCAGAGATGAATATGAGAGAGTTATGGTGATTTACTGCTTACTCCACCATTTTGTCTGCCCAAAAGTACCCTCCAACTATTTTCTCCATCAGGTACAGTCTCTGCTGGAAAATGACTGAATTCCTCAGGAAAATGAAAAGATTGAACTAGGTGATCTCAAAGATCCCTTCAGGCTCTAAGATTCTATGATCAAATAAATTCAATTTAATTTCGTCTTCATGTCATGAGGGTTACGCTCAGAGTAGTTTGTCCTTCCTTGTTTTGGTGTCCTACATGGGGAACTTTGAGTTTTGATTCCAGCCATGTGGTTACTCAGTACTGGAAGGACTTAGTGGTTTGGTCTGACATGGAGCACTCTGAAAGGGCCTTTTAGCCTTCCCTTGCCCTGTGATGTGGCAGGTGAGAATAGGGGACAGTGCTGTGTCACTTAAAAAAAGAGATGGCTTCTGGCTTAGCCTCTATGCTTTCTTGAGGGGACAGCATGTAAATTTGGGACTTGCAGTGAGAGTTGAGGCTGCCTTTTCTCCATTCCTGCATCTTAGTGACCATGGTCATGTGGCAACTAGGAAGGTAAGAATCAAATAGGTGAGCTTGCAACTGGAACCTGGATGCCTTTTCTGCTTTGTTTCTTCTCTTGGGTAGGTGACTGAACATCACCTTTGAAGTGGAAATGTCCATGCTCAAAGGTGTGAATCTATGAGGTTAGAAGGTCCTAGGTCTTGTGAGAGGAGCAGTTCGTTTGGGCAACTGTAGGAACCATTGGTCATGGCAGAGGCAGTGAAAGAAGCTTAATATGAATTTCAGAGGAGATTCAGACTTTAGAGGTTCAAGTTATTTAGGGAACAGCTTGCTTTGTCTGCACATGCTTTTTGATCACTGCTAGTTAGAACATTATGTTCCACAATAGTACAGCACTGAGGTGAAATGTAAAATGTCTCTAATTAGCAGTCTTGTGAACTGCTTTATGTTCTGATGAAGTTTAAGTATCATCTTCCAGCAGATTGTAATGGCAATTATAAGTTAAGTCACTGAATCCTGTTTTTAAAGGCTTTTTTAAAAAATCAAATGCCTGCTTGTCAATGTCCTGTGTTTGGTTTCACTTCTGTTTGTAGGAATAAATTACCTGTTCCATGCCTAGTTTATATTATATATTAAATACCTTTTCTTACTCTACCAGAGGCATCTGGTGGCACAGTAGATAGAGTTCTAGGCTTAGAATCAAGAAGACCTGAATTCAGATTTGATCTCAGACACTTAGTAGCTGTGTGACCCTGAGCAAGTCACTTAACTTCTATTTTTCTCATTTTCCTCAACTATAAAATGCTGATAATAATTGTACCTCCCTCCCAGGGTTGCTGTGAGCATCAAATGAGATAATATTTGTAAATAGCACTTGGAACCTAGTAGGCACTACACAAACACTTATTTCCACTCCCCTTTTGTAAGGAAGTCTTAGTTATGAGAAAATAAGTAAAAATATCCCCAAGGAGTTAATGAAGGGGACTTAATGTACCAATGAGTGTAAGAACAGAGAGCTTAATCCTCTCTCATTAGAGGGAGAAAATAAATGTTGAGAGTAGAGAGAGTAGGTAATGTTGAATAAAGAAGAGAGGAAAGAAAAAATGCTCCTCTACATTTTACAAAAGGCATTTGGGACAATGCTGGCTTGAAAATAATACGCTGAGAAATGTGTAGGGTTAGACCCTTGCTGAATTGTTACTGCAGCAGCCAAATATCTCAATTATGGTCTAAGGCAGCAGTTCTTAACCTTTTTTGTGTCATGGATCTCTTTAGCATTCTGGTGAAGTCTGGGCCTCTTCTCACAGTTATGTTTTTAAATGCTTAAAATAAAATATATGGGATAACAAAGGAAATCAATTATGTTGAAATAAAGTTATCAAGATATTAAAAGAAAAAAAAAGCTCACAGACCCCAAGTTAAGAACTCTTGTATTAGAGGTAGGCTCTCCCAGGGCTCAATCTGGTCAGATTACATACCTAGGTCTAGAACACAGTGGGGCAAAGTGCTCCAGCCCCTTGGGCTCTTGTGAGGGTCCCTCAGGGTTAAATTGGTATTATGCATCTTTTCCCTACTGTGCTCAATATATCTATCAAGTACCTTATGTGTGTATGATGTTACTGAAATCAATAAATATCCTTCAAAAATGAATATTGGTGGAGGCAAGTGGATGGATACCAAAAGTAAATTTATAATTCACAAGGTTATCATATAGTAAAAAGCAGGGGGGAAGATTTCTTTAGCTCCATGCCTTTTGGAGTAGCTGGAAGGCACTTCCTATGATTTTCCCTCTAGTTTTGTTTTGCTTTTTAAGATGTTGTATTCCTATCTTGTTTACTCCCAGATGCTAAAGCATTTGATTCTAGAAAAAAAAAATTAGGTGCCTATCACTTAGTAGGTGCTTAATCAATGCTTGTTAATTGATACATTGGCTAATTTCAAACGGTCTCCACCAGGTGGTGATATGATTCACAAGATATATGGGGCAGGATAGGCTGTAATATCATTATCCCACCTACTTCCTTCAAGGCTCAGCTCCAGGGATTTCTCCTACATGAAGCTTTCCTGATTTCTCCAGCTACTAGTTCTCCCCCCCCCGCCCAATATGTTATATTTCCCTTTTATGTTCTTGGCACTTACAAATCCTATAAAATATTACCACACAGATAGAAACAGGATAGACAAGAGAAACGAAAGGGGGAAATCTTGGAACTCCTTTTTAAAAAATGAATTCTTATAGAAGTATAATGAATTCCATAACACCAAACAGAACCTAAAGATATGTGCTATTGATATATTTTCCCCAAACCACTGATTAATGGAAAACTAATTTCTCAAAAGTATGCACTTCAGGGAATGCATGTCAAAGTAGGACCATGGATGCAGGAACTGATTTGGAGCTGGGATCATAAGGGTTTGAATTTAGCATTGGAGGCTTATTAACTGTATGACCCTGGGAAAGTCACTGAAATCTCTCTGAGCCTCAGTTTCTTCGGCTGCAAAAAAGGGATAATAATAGCACCTACCCTTATAGGGTTATTATGAGAGTCAAATGGAATTGTTCATGTAAAGTATTTTATAAACTTTTTGTTTTTGTTGGGTTGTTTTTTAGTTGTGTCTGACTCTTCATGACTCCATTTGTGATTTTCTTGGTAAAGATACTGGAGTGGTTTGCCATTTCCTTCTCTAGCTCACTTTCCAGATGAGGAAACTGAGGCAAACAGAGTTAAATGATTTGTCCAGGGTCACACAGCTAGTAAGTAAGTCGGTCTGAAGCTAGATTTGAACTCAGGAAGATGAGTTTACTTGACTCCTGGCTCAGGGCTCCATCCACTGCATCACTCAGCTGCAAACCTTAACGCACTATATAAATGCCAACCATTATTACCAAAACCTTATTGCACTAAGAAAATGTTTATGATTATACTTAGCCTATATGTTAAAATTATAACTCATTCTGTCCAAATCCACTTAAATTGAAAGGAGTAACCAATGTATAAAATTGAGAAGGTTAGTTATTTATATTAAATTAGAATATGCTTACAAAAGTTGTCATGAGTGATGATTAATGCCCTTTGGAGAATTACCTTTGATCTGTTTATGGAAAGAATGATTTTTTTTTAAGGTTCATATGGCATCTATCTCAACTCCTTAGCTTGAGCTGTTGAATGAAATAAAATGTTTCATTGAAATAAAAAAATCAATAATCCTATAATATGGACTATATGTAAATATTATATAATTATACCTCTGTGTGTGTGTGTGTGTGTGTGTGTGTGTGTGTGTGTATGTGTGTGTGTTAAGCATATAAAGTGCTGTCCCAGGAAGGCACTGGAGAGAAAACTCAAGCCCTTACACTGAGGAACTTGTCCTGATATGGTTTGGAGATGGAGTGTGGTTAGCTGGTTGCTGAATTCCAGACAGATTTTGTAACTCCCTTCCCATAACTTTGGAACTGAAGCTTAGATCTGTTTGTAGTTTCAGTGATCTGGGGCTGCTTTTACAAATTTCCCACCCTTTCTCCTAAAATATCCCAGGGAGGTTGGTAGCAATAAGGTATTATTAGCCTCATACTTCATGGAAATAAACCAATTATGAGATGCAAAAAGGTTATTTTGCTCAGGATCACCCGGTGAATCAGTTGCGGGCTGAGGATTAGGATACATTCCAAATCTCTTTCCTCACACTCTTTCAAGAAGCATAAAATATGCCACTTCCCCCTGCTCTCTCAGAGTTTGCAGTGGGAGACATTATTTAGAGAACAGCTTGCTCTTTCTACACATGCTTTTCCATCATTGTTGGTTGGAATGTGCTGCTGCAAAACTCCCAGAACAGAAGTGAGATTTTGAGCTTAATTTAAAGGCATGGTATGCCAAGTCTTGCTTTCCTTTATCCTTGGCAAGCTACTGAGTTACTGAGCATTAGAGTGAAAGATTTTATTTATGAACTACAGATTTCAAATATGTTATTTATTATTTATATTAATATCATATAATTAATACTAATATATGGGCATTAATATTAATATAGGCAGCTAGGTAGTACAGTGGATAAAGTGTCAGGCCTGGAGTCAGGAAGACTCCATCTTCCTCAGTTCAAATCTAGCCTCAGACACTTACTAGCTGTGTGACCCTGGGCAAGTCACTCAACCCTGTTTGCCTTAGTTTCCTCAGCTGTCATATGAACTGGAAAACCACTCCAGTATCTTTGCCAAGAAAACCCAAATAGAGTCACTAAGACTAGGACACAACTAAAAACTACTGAACAATAACAAAAGTCTGAAATGTCTACAGGCATGATTATTCCTGCTATGTTCCTCCCTACTTAGGGGCAGCTAGGTGGTACAGTGGATAGAGTGCTGGACCTTGTGTCAGGAAGAACTGAGCCTTAGATGCGTACTAGCTGTGTGATTTTGGCAAGTCACTTAATCTGTTTGCCTCAGTTTCCTCACCTATAAAATACAGATGTATAACACCTACCTGTCAGGGTTGTTGTGAAGATCAAATGAAGTAATTGTAAGGCACTTAGCATGGTACATTGTAAGTGCCATATAAATGTTAGCTATTATTATTATTACTTCTCTTCCTGGGGAATTATCCCTTGTAACAAAAAAGAAAAGAAAAAAAAATTCAGCAAAGTTAAATCCAACATTACACATAGTTAAAGCATAGATTTTAAAATCTATGACAAAATAATTGAAAATAAATTTAAATTGGTCAAAATTTAGAGTTGGGAGAAATCATTGCAGAGAAAGATCCACCTTCTTCATTATCACCAGCAACAACTACTGACAAACTACAACCAATAGGAACACAAACATAGGAATGCTGGAGTATCAGCACCCCCAGGCTACCAGTACTGCTTCTAACCCATTGTCCTCAGCTATCATCCTGGGAAGGAACTCCTGTCAAGATGAAGCCTGTACTGGGAAATAAGAAATACAGGAAATGGGGTACAGAAGTCTATCCTGTCCTACAGGAAAATAGAAGGGGAAGGGGATAAGAGAAGAGGGGAGAGATAGAAGAGAGGACAGACTAGGGGAATGGATATTCACAATGCAGGCCATCTTGGGGTGGGGGGGAGGGGTGAGATGGGGTGAAAATTTGGAACTCAAAAACTTGTGGAAGTGAATGTTGAAAATTAAAAATAAATAAATTTATATTAAAAAAAAATGAAGCCTGGCAATTGCTCCTGCAGATGCTACAGCTACATTTATTGAAGACCCAGAAAAGAAAGTTCTTGTTGCCAAAGTCCTAGGCATTGTCAAATGGTACAACATCAGAAACTGATATGATTTTATCAGTAGAAAGGGCCCACCAACTGAGTTTTAGAACACCTCGGGAGCTCCTTGTGGCTGTTTTGTACTCAGGCAAAGAGGAAGTAATGTCAACAGTCTGAGCCTTTAGTACTCTGAGACAACCAAGCCTAGATGAGATTTTCAGTGCCTTTTAAGGAAAGACTAACCTAACTTTCATGGGAGGAGGGGTTAGGATATTGCTTCTACCACAATATAGGCTGATGAATATGGAAAGAACAGTGGGGTGGCTTGGGAAGAGAGTAGGAGCAATATCTTCTAGAGTCCCTACCATGTAGGCTTGGCTAGTTTTCCCCAGAAGACGGGGAAGTTATCCAGAGAACTAGGACTCAAGCCACTGACTTCCCAGTTGCCATAACACAAAAAGCCCTGCCCTCAAGGAGTCAATGTCCCTCACACTCAACTGATGTGAGTCAACCCTGACATATGAGTCAACTTATACTTCTGACTCAATACACCTTTCTGACAAGAAGTATTTCCATATGGAGACCAGGCAAGCTGCATCTACCTGAAGCACTGCTGTGGCCTTACTGAGTATCCTTTCCATGCTCCTGTTAAATTGGTTTCTTTTTTGTTAAGTGTTGGTTGGAAGTGTTTCATTTTGTTCCAATCCCTTTCCTTCAAGCTCAGGTTTTCATGGTACTGCAGTTTGATGCCTTCCCTGACCCCTTCTTCTATGTATGTTACTGAACCTCCTTGCAAGTTGGTGAGGGAGGATGTAGGGATGTACTTAGAGAGGCATTTTCCCCAAGCTGAGGACTTTATTTGCCATGGGACAGATAAGATCATGGCTTTTTAAAAATGTTTTTGTACAAAATTTTAAAGATATGTGAACACCAAAAGCAAAAAGAAAAAAACCAGACCATCCAGAATTAGGCGTCATCCAGAACAAGGGTCTAAGATAGATTTCATGGAGCAAATAAAATTTTTACAGGCTTTTAGAAAATTATGCCAATATGATGAGTGTTTATTAAACACCATGTGTCAGTAGATTTAATACAGTGCCATGGAATAGATAAAGTGCTAGGTCTGGGATTAGGAAGATCTAATACTTCCTACCTATGTGACCCTAGGCAAGTCACTTATACTCTATGTGCTTTGGACACTTCTTTACAATCTAGTTTGTAGTCTTCTATCTTTGTTAATGGAAACTATTCCTACATTTGAGGTGATACAGAGCTTTTCTTTTTTTTTTTTGTTACTGTACGTGGAAGGTGCTGCACTAGGTATTGAACATACAAAGATTTTTTTAAAAATGACAGTCAAAGAGCTTACATTCTACTGATAAGGCTCTTTCTATGCCACCAAGGAAAATAAATTTGAAAAGGTAAGTACTGAACTGGGAGTGCTTATTTCAGATAGTCTGAAAGATATAAGGAACCTATTTTGTAATAAGAACAGTTGCCTGTACATTCCTGTCTTGTATCCACACACATACACACACACACACACACACACACACACACACACACATACACACACCACTTTTTGGTGATCTATTCTCTGCATCATGAGATGGATTTAATGTGGCATATCTAAGCTATAATAAGACACATGTGTTCACTTGAAGAAAAAAAAAAGCAATGGGATTCAGAGGCAGCGATCAAATAGTCCCGAAGCAGAGGAACTTTTAAATGGGGAGCTCCCTTCTTAATCTAAATAGATTTTATTTTCATCCTTAAACTGGCTAGGGCAAATGTCAAGGCAGGGTGAGGCAGAGCTGTGATATGCTATTAGAGCCCTAGTGTTGTAGCCTCATTCCCATCATTCCCTATTCGCCAAGCCCACATTTCCTACATTCCCATGGGGCCTATGCCCATTTTCTCTTGTTTCCCCAGGGATGGAGAGGTGCTGAGGGTCACATAGTTTTATCCGCAGCTGCTGGAGTGTCCCTCAGAGAATAGGAATCAGTGGCTACATGGTGGGAGACATCCTGTTCAGCATTCCCGCTATGTCCTGCTGCAGTCCAGTTTTGGTTCTGTTAAATGTAAGGCTCTTGCAGTTTCCTGGGATTTACTTTGTAAATTTAAACATGCTAAAATCTAAAAATGTACCTGTTCAGTGGATATATCTTGCTATTTGTCTCTACACAATTAAAGCATGTGTATGTATTTGTGTATATAGCCATGTAGCTAGAAGAAATCTGCTAGTCTACTCCGTCTCCTGCTTCTAACCTATTTAAAATGGATGACCATTCATCTTTTTTATTTTTAAGTGGGATATAGTTGATGAAACATCAGTATTCACTGAGCAGGTATTACAGGTAATGCTACATCATGCTTTTTCAGATGGCTGGGCAAGGAGATTATCACTAACCCAGGTTTAATATTGATCTAAGGATATTATGGAATATGACTCAAGATTATTAAAATATGGAAAATACAGAAATCTCTATGGTTCACCACACCCATACCTTAAGGTCTATAGGATAAGGTTTGTCTGGTGGCCTAGAAAGCCCAAGTTATCATTCCTAAGTGTTTAATCCTTTTTTGAGAGCCTTGCACTTGCTCAGGGCTTATCTGATCCTATTTTCTTTTCTCTCAAACTGAACCTGGGTCCTATGTTGGGTGAGGATAAAGTTCTGTTAGAATTGCCCTTGCAGTGGCAGGGAACCATTGGAAAATTTTGGTGTGTCATATGCAGAAATACCTAGAGTTTTTTTTCCAGGTCTTTGGTTGGATTCAAGAATCTCTGGAGAATATTTGAGTACCCTATGCTGTTGCAGGGACCCAGAGGAAGTAGGTTGAGAAAGGGCATTTTGAGTACCAAGACAGGTCCTTATTAGGGACTAAGAAAGCAATAATCTCTGATAAACTTTGTAAAAGAACCTTTGTTGAATTTACATAACTCTGTTTTGAAGAGGGAGGGGGAAGCGAATATGATTTTCACCTATCCATGTGGAACTCTATGAGATTGTGCCACACTGACCATTTTGAGACTCTTTTCTGAAAGGCATTAGAGAGATAGTACTTTCCATGGAAACTCCAAGGACTATTCTGGATGGGAGATACGGACAATATGTTAAAAATTCATGCTGATTCAGTAAGAAGAGCAACTTCTTAAATTGGGAAGGAGGGGGCAGAGTATATTGGAGAGAATGGCTAATGATGTTTCAGTTCTTCTTTTGAGATTCTCAAGGTTAAGTGATTTTCCCCAGGTCACGCAACTAGTAAGTGTCTGGGGTCAGATTTGAACTCAGTTCCTCCTGATTTTAGGGACAATGCTTTATCTACTTCACCACCCAGCTGCCCTGGTAATAGGAATAGGTAAACGATATCCAGTCAGTCAGTACCTCATGCAAATAAGCAGCAACTTATCAATAATACATCATTTAAAAACAATCACAATGATACTGTAATCCTATAGCGGGTCCATCCAAGAAGAAGAAATTCCCAAGGATGGGAAAGTAAAAAAAAAAAAAGCCAAAAATTGAATTAGAGAAAAGATTCTAGCAAAAGAACCAAAAAATATTTAAAAATTGGAATCTGGAATAAGAAAAAAAAATTCCTGGAAAAAAATTCAGCAAAACTGAAATTAAAATTCAGCTCAATATTCAGGATAATGATTTTTTTTAAATCTTCCAGGATTCTGAATATCTTCAATTGTGACACCTGAGTCACTGAAGAAGTTCTGATTAAAAGGAAAAATAAAACAATAAGAAAAAGGGGGAAAAGGAAAAAAAATTCAAAATATCCTAGATGTGCTCCCCATCCCAACCCCTCTCCCCCTGCCCCCAATCCCCACCATATGACATACTTGGTACAGAATAAATGTGTACTGGGTAGGTAACACTTGAAGTACTATGCCAGCAGTTCAGATCACACTCAGCTTGTGGCCTACACTCTGTGATTCTACAAAAAAATCAAGCTATCACATGATTAATTAATTAACAATTGAACAAGACACCCTGCCTCCTAGCCACTAGGCCCTCTCTAGCTCACCAAGGGTCACCCAACTGCTGCATCAAACTGTGTCCCTTCAGATAGCTTGATAAGAATCATAATGTTGTTGTTCAGTTGTTTTTCACTTGTGTCCAACTCTTTGTGACCCCATTTGGGATTTTCTTGGCAAAGATAGTGGAGTGGTTTGCCATTTCCTTCTCCAGCTCATTTTACAGATGAGGAAACTGAGGCAAACAGGGTTAAATGACTTTCCCAGGGTCACATAGCTAGTAAGGACTGAGGCCAGATTTAAACTCAGGAAGATGAATCTTCCTGACTCCAGCCCTGGCACTTTATCTACTTTGCCAGGTATATTCCCTATGGCAAGGGGCACGGCCAGGAAAAGGTAGAATTGGGAGATGGAATGTCTTGTTACAGGACAAGTAGTACTTTGCCAATCATCATACATTTAGTAAATGTCTGAGGCAGGATTAAAACTCAGATCTTCCTGCTATCATGTACAAAGTTCTAACCATTAAGCCACCTCATTGCCCGAGGTTCAACAGTGGTCTAAGGGCAATGAGAAATATGACTCAGTATTATTAACATATGGAAATCTCTATGACTCACCACACCCACACCTCATATCTGGGAAATTTCCTGCTCATTGTCAAGCCACCATCATATCCATAAGATACAAGCAAATGACATTCTATATAACCATACAGTTTATTAAACATTGTAAGAATTGTATAGAAACTGTTGTTTCTATGTGTTATGGTGGTTTTATGCTGGGCTGGGAAACAGAGTTGTCAGAGCTATTAATCATTCCTTCCAACTTGCCCTGCCAAGCTTGTATAGATAATGCTACTTCTCCCTGGCTCAATCTTTGTCTTTTCCTCTCCAGAGGAGTGGTTTTCCTTTTAAAACTAGGCCACAGAAAAACTATGAAGGAAAGTAGTGAAGGCCCCACCTCTAATACCAGCCCAGCTAGTCAGAGCCCCACCAGCCAAACTGCTGACTCATTCATTGTCTAAAGAGAGGTCCCAGAACAAGTGTTCCTTCTGCCTTTGGAAATTGTAAAAAATAAATTAATAATTCTCTTTCTTACAGTTCCAATTCCCTCAACCAAAGAATTGCTCTGGCAAAACACTGTGGCCCTAAATCTGTCTCTTTCTCCTTCCTGGGAGGTGTCTCCCTTATCATTCTCTGTTACATTGAAGCAAAAAGCCACATAGGTTGGGAATACAACAGTTAATCATGTTTATCATGTTTATCATACTACAAAGATAATGTAAAAAGCGAGGTAAATGATCTTGTAGCATTGATTTGGCATTGGCATAGAGATTATGGCTCTGAAAGGAATATCTATCTGATGGTTAAGTACAATCCCTAATGAGAATTTCCTCCTTCCTTAATGCCCTAAAGAGTTGCCTTGACCATCTTACTAATTAACTGGCTTCTCCTATACTAAGTATTAGGGACTGGGGTAATGATTTCTTAGGGGAGAGAGATAAGCACACCTATATGGACAACAAGTTTGCTGGCACCAGGTCCCATTTTCTCCCTATTATCCCTTCGTGGTGGAGATGCCAAATGGGGCACTCTATGAAGCATTTTTTTTCATAATCAACAGACAAAAATCAAAATGGAGTTTTGCTTTCTTTTCTTTCATTAAATTGTATGAAAGCTTTGGTCTATTGTGGAGAATCATTAAGTAAAGCATACCTTTTTCCCCACTAAACTCTCTTCAAAGATCCTCTCTATGTATGAGTAGCTGGTTTTCATAAGGTTTCATATAGATGATTTAGGAAGAACAAAAGGTTGGTAATCAACTTTCTTTTTGGAGGGGTGGTTGCCTTTTTCTGCTTATTAATAAAGTCAAAGTTTTTTTTAATGTCTTTGATATCTTCTCCTCCTTCATGAATTGATCTCTCAAGATCTTTATAATCACAGTCAGTCCTCAACGGAGCAAATGTTGATGAATTAAACCTATGAGAAATAGGGGGTTAGGTTCCAAGGACCACCAAAGACTGTAATCTTTTGCTAGAGACTGCTGAAAGTATACTTTTCTGTAAACAATTCTTTATAACAAAACATTAATCCTGATAATATGTACTTTTCCAAATACAGTAACCATGACATAACCCATAAAATGCAAAATAAAATTGCTAACATGCACACCATTTTTTCTTGCTAATAATCCCTAGAATTCTATGACCTTTTGGGTTAACATCTAAAAAAAACATTTGAGAGGTTACTTTTGCAATTTCTGGAGTGGATTCACTAACGTTTTTACAAATACTTTCCTCTTCAATTTGTTAACACCAAACTTGCAGCCACAGATGACATTGGCTGCAGACATTCAGGCATGAAGCTTATCTAACAGCTTTATTTTCTCACTAAGCCACATCACTGACTTTGCCCACTTGGGCTTTAAAGCCCAAAGGACTTGTACTAACTTTTGGGGCATAATTGAAACCCAAAACTTGAGTTTTAATGGCAAACAATGAAAATATGCATTGAATGCATGGTGAACTCTTAAACTTAATGGTAGGATGAACAAGACCAGTCAATTGCCTACTAGAATAAGAGCTGTTCCACAGACTTGCATGTATTGTGCCTCTCATTTTTTTCTCTGTTGTGCACAACCAGGACTATGCATGGCTGCTGAAAGGAAAGTGAAAATGAGGTTACTAATAAAATCAGTGAATGCTTGAAGTCAAGAAATTTAAATGTGGCAATGCTGAGGATTGACTGTGTCACTTCTAACACAGATCTCCCCTATATACACTTGGTCTAATCCAAATGCTTTTTCCTTCTTTGTTCTCTTTAGAGCCATTTCTATGACATCCAAAAACATATCTTGGACAGTGATGATATATTCCAAGAGTGGTGGCTTTATTCTCTTTGATGGCACAAAAAATTTGTTAAAAAATCTATTTTCAATGGGAAGACTTCTGTGAATTGATGAAGAGTGAAATAAGCAGATCCAGGAAAACACATATACACAATGACTACAACAATGTAAATATGGAACAAAAAATCCCAAATTGAACAATCCATATCTTTAATGGCCATGAAGCTTAGTCCTAGAGAAGAATTGTGGAAATTCCCTTCCTTTTCTTTTCTTTTCTTGCAGAGGTGATTCACTCCTCATACCTTTGAAATCTGTCTTTCAAGCTCATCAGTTAACTAAAACTGCTTTTTCCAAAATTACTAATGATCTCTTAATTGCCAGGTCTGATGGTCTTTGCTCAGTCCTCATGCTTCCTGACCTATTGGCTGCATCTGACACTGCTAGCCACCCTCTTCTTCTAGATATGCTCTCCTCTCTCGGTTTTTGTGATATTACTCCTTTCTGGTTCTCTTCCTAGCTAACTGACTGCTCCTTCTAGGTCTCCTTGGCTGGCTTATCATCCATATCATGCTCCCTAACTGTGGGTTCTACCTAAGTCTCTGTCCTAGGCTCTCCTTTCTTTTCCCTGTACATTTTCTGTCTTGATAACTTCATTAGTTCTCATAGGTTCAACTTTTTCTTTTCTTTTCTTTCTTTCTTTTTTTTTTTTTTTGCACAGGACTCCCAGATCTATATATTCAGTCTCCCTTGAGCTTTGGTCCCACATCACCATTTACCTATTGGACATTTTACCTTGAATGTCTTAGAGATATCTCATATTCAACATGTCCAAAACTGACCTCATCTTTCCCCCCAACTCCTCTGCTTTTCTAAACTTCCCAGTTTCTGTCAAAAGCAATGGCATCCTTGCAGTTTCCCAGGTTTATAATCTCAGCATTGTCCTGGATTCTTCACTCTTCCCCTTCACACTTCCATTGTCAAGTCTTGAATAAATCTCAACATGAGTTGAGAAATAAAATCTCTTTAACTGAGATAACAGGGTAGCAAAACTGCCACCCTGGAGGATGTCCCATAAGGGAAGAGCAAAATGGATTTCCCAACTCCAAGACCCACTCAAAAGGTTCTTCTACCTTTAGAAGGAGAGGGGGAAGAGGCAGTATGAGGTAGCAAGCTCTGGTCATGAGACCCCACTGGCCCTTGGTAATCTGGGCAAGGAAAGCCACTTCATTCTGGCTGTTTTGCCCTTCATGCCATGAATCCTAATGGAAAGGGTCAAGGACATTAGAAGCTGAGATCCAGTGTAAGCTAGGTTCCTTTACAAGGTAGAATCTCTGGGTGGGGAGACTTAGGGTGTGGTTCACCTCAACCTAACCAAGAGTAAATATCTTATGAGTAGGAATATAAAAACAATATTGAAATTCTGACATTATTAGGATCATTAAGGGAGTGTCAGGTAATATTTGGTATTAACAATTTTCCTTCCTTATGTTAACAGTTTTGTCACCATATATACATCAGTTGACACATCTTGTTTCTATCTGCACAGCATCTCTCAAGTACTATCCCTTCTTACCATTTAATCAGGCACTATATTGGTTCAGGCCCTCAACTACTCTCACCCAAATTATTGCAACAGCTTCCTAATTAGTTTCTTTGTTTCAAGTCTCTCACCACTCAAGTCCATGCTATGCACCGCTGCCAAAATAATTTTCTTCAGTGCAGATCTGACCACGTGATTCCCCTATTCAACCGACTCAAGTGACTTCCTTTTTCCTCTGCTTAGCTTTCAAAGCCTGACACAACCTAGCCCCAACCTATCTTTCCAGCCCCATTAGAAACTACCTCCTGTACTTTCAGATCTAGTCAAGCTGCCCTTCTTTACGCTTCATGTAGGATGTTCCATCTCCTGTCTGTTCCTTTTCATGGGCCATCTCACATGCCTGGAATTCACTCCCTCCTTACATCCACCTCATAGAATTCCTCTCTTCCTTCAGGATGCAGCTGAAATGCCATCTTCTCTACTAAGCTTTTACTGGAGCCCTCCTATTGCCACACTTGATTGGTGTCGGTTTTGCTGAACTGCCTCTCTCTCTTTTTCTTTCTTTTTCTTTTATTTCTTATTGTAGTTATGTCACTCCTGGGTACAGGATATATTTGGAAATAAAGATGATATAAAAACAAAAGATATTAATAAAAATTTTTTTAAATCTTTGAAGAAAAAGATCCCCCCCCTCATTTTTTGTCTTCCATTTTTGTCCTTAAATTCTGTAGGAATAACTTTACTTACCTGGATCTCTTGCCAAGTTTTGTTTTCCCTCATGTAATGAGGGACAACAACTGAGAATGGCCAAAAAGGCCCAATCCTTGCAGTATGAGCAATATGGTCTTCTTTGTATCAACCCAAAAGGAGGCTACATGAGCCTTCTTCCAGAAATATGTGATGACATGTAATAGAAGGACTCATTTCCTGCTTCAGAGTATATTTAGGTATTTTCTGCTTCCTGTCAGCTTACTGGATGGTGAAGGAAGAAACACTTTTTAATTGGCTAATAATCCAGAATTGAATGTGTGTATAAAAAATGTGAATAGATTAAATCTTCCTCTTCAGACAAGAGGTGTTTGCTGCAAATTTCCAGGAAAGAAGTAGCAGGTGCTGCTACCAAGTGATTTATCCTCCCACCCTGGTGGCCTTATGACTCCTGGAGCCCATGACCCCCTCTGTCTCAACTGTCATTCGTGTTTCTTCTTTCCTGATCTTAGGTGAATAAAGTATTGGAGACGGAATGAACCAGGTTATGACCTTGTGAGCTTTAAAAGATCGAAGGAGTCATGGGAGGTTCAGTAACTAGTGTCCACAGAAAAGCTGGCTTGTAACCACAGGAGCTGAGCTTGGTGAGGAGCCAGGTGGAGCCACCTGCTTGACCCAACCCAGCAGTGAATCAACTTGGCATCTGAGACACTGTGCCCAGCACATTAAGAAGCTACTCTCCCATTAGCTACACCACTTCCAGAAACAAACTTGGTGAAAAGAATGCTTTGTAGCAACATTTTAAGTTCCTGCCCATTCTTCCATGGACCAAGTGGAAAAAATAGAGGAAATAATAATAATAATAAAGGAAAGAATATGCCCTAGTTTGTTTGTTTTTTTGAGAGGGGGCTGATTTTGTACTCAGTATTTTACCATAACTTCTCCATAAATAACCCTTTGTAAAAGCTAATTGATGTTAATTGGTTAAATTGATATTGAAAGGAAGGCAGTTGGGGAAATATTAACTGGCAATTGATACTGGAGGGAATATACTGAAATACTAAATAGGAAATCAAAATTACAAGGACTAAAAAAAAAAGATACCCCAACCCTTGCGGGTTATCTCTAAAATCTTAAGGGGAACCACAGCCTGGGGACTCAGCTTGCAAATGTGAATGCAGAATGGGGAAAGTGAAACCAGTGACTGTAAGTGCCAAGTGGGTTTTACTCTTCACTGTTTCTCTCTGTTTTGTAAAGTTCAGAATTTTCCATTGTTCTTCCCAGTAAGATTTTACAAACAAGTTGGTATTCTAAATTGCCTTTGACTACTATATCTCTCTGGTTGGCAAGTAAGTCTAGTATTTGTTATTTAAGGTGGGGTTTTTTTTGGCTGTTTTTACTCTTATGACAATTGATTTACATTGGTTAATCTTATTGTGAAATTACTTTATTCAGTGTCTATGTCCTTTCTTCTAACCATTATCCATTTTTCATTACCAATAGATTGCTTCAGTAATTCAGGATTGAGTTCTTTCAGGTAAATTCCTTTAAAAAGTTTTTATTAGTATATTTTACATCATTTAGTTTCCTCTGTATTGGTTCCCCCCCCCCATAACAAAGGAATTTTTTTGGAAAAAGAAAATAAGGGATTTTTTTGGTCTATGTTTTCTTTTACAACATGACTGCTATGGATAAGTTTTACATGACTACACATGTATAACCTATATTGGACTGCTTGCCTTCTCAATGAGGAAGGGTGGGGAGAGAGGAAGTGAGAGAATTTGGAACTCAAAAGTTTTAAAATCAAATGTTTAAAATTGTTTTTACATGTAACTGGAGAAAAATAAAATACTAAATAAATAGTTTTTAAAAAATTTTAAACTATTATAAAAAAGAAAAAGAAGAGAAAAAAAGCCAGCAAAGTTAACCAATATGTTGAAAAAAATCTGGCATTGATTGCTTGCATTCCATTTCTCATCTTTATTCTTCCTTATATCTTTGTACTAATTTTGATCTTTGTGCTAATGTTACTGGTCTGACTGTACTAAGACAGATGATTTAGGAATATCTCCCACATCAAGAACAAGTCACTTCCTATCTCTGAAGATATAATCAATTTCTTTTCTTTTCTTTCTTTCTCTTTCTTTCTTTCTTTCTTTCTTTTTTTTTTTTTGGTGAGGCAGTTGGGGTTACGTGACTTGCCCAGAGTCACACAGCTAGTGAGTGTTATGTGTCTGAGGCTGGATTTGAACTCAGGTCCTCCTGACTACTCCAAGGCTGGGGCTCTATCCATTGCCCCACTAGCTGCCCCCATCAATTTCAGATGTTATTTGGTACTTACCATATCCAATGCCTACTGATTCTCAAAGGCCAAAGAAATTATTCACAATACACAGGTGAAGGCTTCTATGTCAACTACAAGTCTTTGGCCTCTCTTTCCTTCTTTCTTTCTTTCTTTTTTTTTTTTAAGGCAATTGGGGTTAAGTGACTTGCCCAGGGTCACACAGCTAGTAAGTGTCAAGTGTTTTGTCTGAGGCCAGATTTGACTGGTCCTCCTGACTCCAGGCTGGTGTTCTATCCACTGCGCCACCTAGCTGCCCCTTCATTCCTTATTTCTGACTCCTGTTTTCCAATTTGCACACTATCTTCGTCTGTTTCCACTTTTTCATTAAAGTCACTGAGTATCAAAGAATATGGTGATTTAACTTGGAGGATCTTATCAAATTCTCCATAGAATCTCTCCTCCTCTTCATCCTTTGCAACAGATGGCCATGCATAACCTATATATATACATTTTTTCACGACAGACTTTTTACAAAGGCTTATTGTGGGCACTGCGATGGGAGATGACCAAATGACCTGTGAAATGATGTCTCTTTTTGCCTTTGAGTGCACAATGAAACCAATTCTACCAGTTCTGTTGTTAGTCTCTCCAAGAAGAAACTGGGAGACATTCTTCCTTTAGGTGCAACTTCTCTTTTTTTAAAATTTCATTTCTTTTTTTTATTTATTTCATTTCTAATGAAATGTCAAAACTGATAGAACTCGGTTCTCTCAGTCATGACCCCCTCATTGGTCACTGGCCCAAGGTCTCACATTTAGAGTCAAGGTAAAGTGTACAGGCACTCTTAAAGTTCTGTGATTCTTAGCATCCTCTGCTTTCTTTTCTGCCACTCTGCCACTATCACTGCAGAAGGGAAAGAGGCTACACAGACTAAGGGACATTTCGTAGTTGTCTTTGTTCCATGGGTTGCCGTGGCCAAAGAATTCATTGCCGGGTGGCCACCCCAATGGTGATCAGCCTCTGTGAACTTAGCTAGGCTGGTCCTCCAAAAGCAGACTTGGCCTATGGCCTGTACTGTGCTTGAAGCCTTTCCAGCTTAAGAGAAAGTGCCAGAGCATGACCTCTACTGGCACAGCCTTTGAGAACCCACGGGCATTGCCATACCCTGATGAGGCATTGGAGTAGGACTCTGGGAGGGTTTAACATCTTCTGCTATTTATACAACCCTTGTATCCAGCATACATTCTCAGTAGCAGAACTACTGTCCTGATTCATTTCCAGCATGTGGGTTTCTTAGCATTTTATAGCACAGCTATATAAAGTAAAAATTATTCACTCTCTTCTCACATATTTAAATATTCAGCATGTGCAATACAGGCTGTACTCCAGTGGTGTCCTGCAGCTAGGTGGCGCCACAGTGCATAGAGTGCTGGGCCTGGAGTCGGGAAGACTTAGCTTCCTAACTTCAAATGTGGCCTCAATCACTTACTATCTGTGTGGCCCTGGGCAAGTCACTCAACCCTGTTTACCTCAGTTTCCTCACCTGTAAAATGAGCTGGAGAAGGAAATGGCAAACTCACTGCAGTATCTCTGCCAAGAACATCTCAAATGGGATCACAGAGTCCTACAGGACTGAAAGATGGAACAACAACCAGTGATGTCAACCTCAAATAGAAATGGGGCACTGAACCATATATAAGGATCCCAAACACTGTGTATGGACTTAGAAATCTACATATTAACATTATTTGTGGCCTATTATATTTTTATTTATTTTTTAAAATTTATGTATTTATTTATTGCTTTTTTGGTAAGGCAATCAGGGTTAAGTGACTCACCCAGGGTCACACAGCTAGTAAGTGTCAAGTGTCTGAGGTCGGATCTGAACTCAGGTTCTCCTGACTCCAAGGCTGGAGCTTTATCTACTGTACCACCTAGCTGCCCCCTATTTTTATTTATTTTGTTAAATACTTCCCAATTATATTACATAGTCTGGTTTGGGCTGCCCTCTGGAGTACTGTCTGTGGGTGTTTGACACCTCTGTTCCGCTCATTGGTTTCTGGGCAGTTCTGGCAGAATGGTCAGTTTAGGCTCAGCTTGTTTGTAGAGGCTCAGTTGTTGTAAAGAAAGCTCCCTGGTATTAGTTAGGAGGGGGATGTAGTTTCCTGATTTGAGCCAGAGCTCCAAGAATGTGGTCTATTCCTAGCTCAATTCAGGTCTCCCTGGGAGACTTGGAACAAGTTCCTTTATTTCTCCATAGCTTGGGTTTCCATTTAAAGATTAGAGGAGAAGAAAATGACTTTGTGATATAGGATACTTAACAACAAGGACTGCTGCTGGGCTCAAGGGGCTAGGCACATTGCTTTTGCTCCTTCTCCATCTAGGACAAGGTTCTTAACCTTTTTTTGTGTCATAGACTCCTTTGACAGCCTGATGAGGCCTAGGGACTCCTTAGAAGAATGTTTGTCAATGTATAAAATAGAACAGATAGAATAACAAAGGGAGCCAATTATATTGAAATGTATTTATCAAAATATATTTTTTTAAAAACAAAATCCACAGATCCCAGGTTAAGAACCACTGATCAAAGGGATCTCTCTGCTCCGGAGCCAGGCATGCTATCCAGAGCACTCTCAGTCCTGGTGAAACCTGACCTTTAATGAAAAGGTGAGATTTCTTCTCTCTCACTTTCATTAAGTCTCTCCTCCTCTACTCTGTAAGAATTTACTTAAAATATATCTATGGCCTCCCCAAAGCAAGCAGAAAGAAGAAAGGTACTCTATATATAATAAGAATCAGGTACGGGATAGATATTTACTTTCAAAACAGAAAAGAAATGCTAAACATACTGACAGAAAGACAAATAGAATTCAATAACTTAATTCATAACTTCTGTTATAATTCCTGGGAAGCTGAGATTTAAATCTCATCAAAACAGAAAGTAGTCTGTGAAAGTGATGAACAGGCATGATTCCATTTATTCTGGCTCTGCAAAATCTCCCTAAAATCTATATTTTCTGGCCAGCTAGACCAAGACTTGGGCTTCTCTTCTTGTCAGTCTTTGTCTTTTCTCATACAAAAAATGAGACAATATTTGTAAAGTGCTTACCATGGTGCCTAGCACATAGCAGACACTTAATACGTGCTCGTTTCCTTCCCCTTCCCCCTCCTTTGCTGCCTTGTCAGCTCTGACCAAGAACTTGTGGTTCTCTTGAAATCACAAGATCATCCCCAAGCTGGGACATAGCCATCTCCAAGTTGATGCTCAGTCATCTAAACTTAAGAATAAAATGTAGAAAAGGAAATTAGAGCTCTGACAGCCAATCCCAGGACTGCCAGCTGAGATGGGATAAAAAGGAAATCTGTATGTCCTCCCAGCCCTCATGGAAAGAGGCTCAAAGATTCTTCCTATGATACATAGATGGCATGAGAAGAGTGGAAGATTGATGATCATTCCTTTTTAAAGGATCTAACTTTTCTCTTGATAACCAATAAGAAGAGTGCTTCATTATCCTGAAAGCCATCTAGGTAACAGCTAGGTGGCATGGCTGGATGTGGCGTCAGGACCTGGGTTCAAATCTAGCCTCAGACACTTATAGCTGGGCAAATCACTTCTCCTCTCAGTATCCATTTCCTCATCTGTAAAATGAGAGAGCTGATCTACATGTTTTCTAAGGTTCTTTTAAACTCTAAACCTATGATTTTTTGAATTATGTTAAATGAGATGAAAACTACCTCTATTCTTTCATGTTCAAAGTCTTTAGGCATTAGATTGTAACCTAAGACTTAGAACTGGAAAGGATTTAAGAAAGCATCTAGCGTAATATTCCCTCATTTTACAGATGAGGAATCTGTAGTGTCACCCTTTATGTCTAAATCATGTACCCATTTTGTCCTTATCTTGGCTTTCATTTCTACATCTGAGAACTGCCTGTTCATATCCTTTGACCATTTATCAATTGGAGAATGACTTGTATTCTTATAAATCTAACTTAGTTCTCTATTTATTTTAGAAATGAAGCCCTTATCAGAGACACTGGCTATAAAAATTCTTTCCCAGTTTTCTGTTTCTCTCCTAATCTTGGTTGCATTGGCTTTGTTTGTGCAAAAAATTTTCAATTTAATGTAATCAAAATTATCCATTTTGCACTTCATAATGTTCTCTATCTCCTGTTTGGTCATGAACTCTTCTGTTCTCCATAAATATGACAGGTAAACTGTTCCTTGCTCTCCCAGTTTGCTTATAGTATCAGCCTTTATATCTAAATCATGAACTCATTTTGACTTTATTTCGGTATATGGTGTGAGATTTTGGTTTATGCCTAGTTTCTGCCATACTCTTTTCCAGTTTTCCCAGCAGTTTTTGTGACCTTATCTTGGTATACAGTGTAAGATGTTGATCTGTACCTAGTTTCTGACATATTGTTTTCCAGTTTTACCAGCAGGCTTTGTTAAATAGTGAGTTCTTATCTCAGAAGTTGGGGCAGGTGAAGAATCTAAGACCTAGAGTTACGTGACTTCTCTAAGATACTAAGTTGTAGAGCTAGGATGTCCACTCCAAACCTAGAACTCTACCAGTTTAAATTCATGTGACCCAGCAGTCTTAACTGGATCCCAGTTCCTGCTTAAGCCTTAGGAAGCCACAGTTTTCATCCTAACCAATGAATTCTATTCAATTCAACAGACATTTATTAAACCCCTACTAAAGACACCCACTAAAGTCTTCTTCTGATGCCTCATTGTGGTATAAAAATGATGCTGGATTTCTCGAAGTCAATACCAGTGGAATGGTAGCTCCGGCAAGCCAAAAAGATATTGAATGAATGCTAGCCTGGAGATGGCTCATGTATCTGCAGTCCAAGGACCCACCTAGCTGTATTCAAAGAGTCTCATTGCCAGGTTGGTTTTAGGGAGATGAGCTTTTTTTAAATCATATCAATCATCAAAGACCATCTACTAAGTTATAGAATGGTTATGTACTGCCTGGGTGGAGAAAGTACCCACACCAATAAAATGATTGATTTTTCAAGTCTTGATAACATTTATGTAATGGACTATTCTAGGCCTTGAAATACAAAGATGGAATAAGACACAACCCCTACTCAGAAAGCCTTTACAATCTAGTGAGGAGGATAAGACATAGACACAAATAACATGCAGCAAGGCTGAATGTGATCTCTGTAATTCACAATTATCTCACTTTCATGTTTATAAAGCTGAATGAAAAGCAGTATAGAATTGCTGGGCTTGCAGTCAGGAGGGATTGACCCCAATCCTGCCTCTGGCACTTACTGTCTCTGTTATAATGGGAAAGTCCCTTTCTGAGTTTCAGTTTCCACATCTATAAAATAGGGTTAATAATACCCCTGATTACTTAGGTAATCAGGTTGCAAGGTTGTTGTAACAATCTAATTGGATAAGCTATGGAAAACACTTTGTAAAGAGCAAAGCCCCATAACATGAGTCCTGTACTTTCCACTATGTTACATTGCATCTCCGTGCAAAGGAGAAGTACACACCAACTGCTGGGAGAAATGTGAGGCTAGGGAGATCTCTTGCAACTGCAAGGGGAAGAGGAAAGACTTCCTGGAGGAAGGGAGTACTTCAGCTGAACTTTGAAGGGAGGATTCCTTTTAGTTCTGAACTTAACAAACATAAAATAAAAAGTACATTTTTATATACATTGTAGAACAGAAGGGGATTGTATGTGAATGTATGAATCTCTTAGGTAGAGCTTCCTTTTCTTTTAAAATACATACTCCTTGTATAACTTTCAAAGCTGTCCTGATTATCTGTGATTTGTTCTGCTGTTCCTTCTGTTCTCTTCTCATTAAAAAACAAAGAAACCAATAACAACAACAAACCCAACCCTATCCCTAGACCTCCTCTCTTTTCCACCCCATCCTTCCCTGAAAAGAAAAGAACTCTTTTAACAAGTATGTATAGATGAGCAAAACTAATTCCCATATTGACCTTGTCCAGGGATGGGGAAGAAAATAAGCATTTATATTAAGCACCTGCTTTGTGCCAGGCACTGTATTCAGCACTTCACAAATATTATTTCATTTGCGTCTCACAACAACCCTGGGAGGAAGGTGCTGTGATTATCCCCAGTTTACAGTTGAGGAAACTGAGGCAAACAGGGGTTAAGTTACTTGCCCAAGGTCATACAGCCAGCTAATAAGTGTCTAAGAATGGATTTGAAGTCAAACCTTCTTGACTCCAGGCTCAGCATTATATCTGCAGAATCACTTAGCTGTTTAGTATGCACTGTAAGTCCATCACCTCTCTATCAGGGAGCATTCTTTATGGGTCCTCTAGAATTGTGATTGGTCATTGATCAGAGTTCTTATCTTTCAAAGTTGTCTGTCTTTACAATGTTCTTATTATATAAATTATTCTCCCAGTTCTGTTCACTTTATGCGGCATCAGTTCCTAAGAGGCTTCCTAGGTTTCTCTAAAATTGTCCCCTTCATCATTTCTTACAGCATTGCATTCAAATACCATTATTTGCTCAGTCGTTGCCCAGTTGACAAGCACCTTTTTAATTTCTAGTTTACTCCCACCACAAAAATACCTGCTATAAAATTTTTGTATACATTGGTCCTTTTCCTCTTTCTTTAATTTCTTTGGGGAATAGGCCCAGTAGAAGCATCACTGGATCAAAGGGTATACATAGGTTAGTGATGTTTTGGGCAGAGTGCCCAATTGCTTTACAGCATAATATGAACAATTCACAGCTCTATTAACAGTTCACTAATGTGCCTATTTTCCCTAAGACCCTCCAACACTTGTCTTTTCCTTTTTTTGCTGTTGTCTTTTCCAATATCATAGGTGTGAAGTGAAATCTCAGACTTGGTTTAATTTGTACTGTCCAATTATTAGTTATTTGGAGCACTTTTTTCTCTATGTCTATAGTTAGATTGGATTTCTTCCATTGAAAATTTCTTCATATCTTTTCACCAATGATCAACTGAGAAACAGAAATTGTTCTTACAAATTTGAATCAGTTCCTTATGCATCTTGGATTAAGTCCTTTACCAGAAAGATTTCTGCAAAGATTTTTCTCAGTTAATTGTTTCCCTTCTAGTTTTAGCTGCATTAATTTTGTTTGTTCATTTTATTGTATGTTCATTTTATCTTCTGTAATTCTATCTGTCCCTTATTTGGTCCATAAACTATTTCCCTATCCATAGAACTGTCAGGTAATTTCAAAAGAAGAATTTCAGTGGGTAGAGACTGGGCAGGAATCTATTCCAAGCACATGGGATAGTGTGAGCAAAGGTACCAAGACCCATGAGGGCAGGATGAGACAAGGGGGCAGTGAGTAGTCCAGTATGGATTAAATTTAAAAGGGAGTAACTGAGCGATAAGGCTAGAAATATAGGTTGCTACCAGAATGTGGACAGCCTTGAATGTCAGGATAAGACATTAATACTTTGTTACATAAGTGATGGGGAACCACTAAATTCACTGAATTTTCCTTTTTGATGCTGAGAAATAGTATTTCCACTGTATATGATGCAATTGGATACTTCCTACATAGTCCAGACCGCCTGACACAGAACTTTTCTTGTCATCCTGAGAGAGTAGTCCAACTATGGTGATAATAACTAGTGTGTTTTTGGAGAAGAGAACCATAGCATTCCTTTGCTATTTTAAGCTCTTTCCCGAGGGAGTTTTTGTGTCTACACTGACACCTAAAGGTGAAAAGGAGAATCATTCTATTTTCTTGCTTCTGGAAGGTTGCCTACACATCACATTCTAAATTACGGAACGTTAAAGCAAGAAGAGACCTTAACGATCATTTACTTCATTTAGTTCAACACTCAATTTTACAGAAGGGGAAACTGAACCCCAGAGGAAGTAAGCAATTTGCTAAAGGTTTCATACCTAATTAGTAGCAAAGCCAAGATGAGAACTCAGGTTTCCTGACTCCAAAACCAATGTTCTTTCTTGTGTCAAAACCTCCATTTTTTAATTTTCAAAAGAGATTCTTATCTGGTCTCTGCCCTCTCAGCATTCCTTCCCCCAAATATATACATAGTTTGCTAAGCTATATAGCAGATAACAAGGAGTGTTAAAGATGTTATCAGGTAGAAATTATTTGGATTGCAGATTAAAAACTCTGGGTCATATTTTTCATCCATACAAAACAGAAAGTTTGTATGTGTTGAACCATATGGAAAAGAAGGAAGAAAGAGAAGAAAAGAAGGAAGGAAAGAAGTATTTTTTTTTTAATTTTTAGGCAATTAGGGTTACATGACTTGCCCAGGGTTACACAGCTAATAAGTGTCTAGTGTTTGGCCTGAGGCTGGATTTGAACTCAGGTCCTCCTGACTTCAGGGCCAGTGCTCTATCCACTGTGCCACCTAGCTGCACCCCCGAAAGAAGTATTTATTAAGTGCCTACTATATGCCTACACTATACTGAGTGCTTTACAAATATTGTCTCATTTGATCCTCACAACAACCTTGTGAGGTAGCTATTATTATTATCCCCATTTTACAATTTGATGGAACTGAGACAAATAGTGGTTTGCCCACCAAGTCATTTAACTTCAACAATATTGAAAAGATTATGAGGAAAGCTGACATTTATTTACATGAGAGGATGCCTTCCAACTTTGCTAGTATAGCAGCCCCTCCTGTTACAGCAAGCTCTCTGGCTATATCTCTGAGGGGCCACCCTTCTAAAACTATATCTTATGAACCCTCAACAAATGTTCTTTCTATTAATGGACAGTCAGTAGACACAAATGGCTCTCAAAAGTATATACTAGAATGGCATAGTTAGACGGTAGCTACAAAATACTCTCCCCATTAACATGGGATGTGCTCTTCCATAAATAGGTACATCATAAATAGGAAAGATGGTCAGAAACAGACTAAAATGGTTACAAGCCACACATGTAGGGAACATAGCCAAAGCAACTCATAATTCTAGAACACTCTAGAACTACAGAACTTCTATGTCCTTGATTTCCTGTGGTAGTCCTTACAAAGTTCTCCTCTGGGTACATGGTTTCTGCTGGGAGGATTGCTCATCTGGATTCTCAGGGTCTGCTTCTTTCTACAGCTCAACTCCTGATTGCCAGGGTTTGTTCCCTCTTGAGTCTGAAGCTAATCACTTCTTTGCTGCCATTGGGCCTTTTACTGAAGCTATTTCCTGCTTTGAGGAATTACCTCTATATCCATGTCTGTGGGAATATTGTACCTCTGCTACCTTGACTTCATTTCCAACTCTTTGGAATAAATTCTCCAGTTGCTGGATAAAGTATCTCCTTCTAGTCAGTATAAATACAATGATTTTGCCTATTTAAAAAAATTAAAATAGAAAGCCTTAAAATATATGCAATGTATTTTAAATATGCAATAGTTGTTGGAGAGGGGGAAATTCTCCTTTCCCCCATTAGATGAAGTGTTAGGTTCTACTTGAGTGCTGGCTTCTACCTCAACTGCCTCTAACTTCCTAAATTCTGTCTTTTAAGGGTCATCGGAGGGCATTCTTGGTCATTGTTCTTCACTCACTTGTGACTCACTCAATTGACTTGGTAAAACCTCATAAAGAGATTTTGCGGTTGGCTACATTTTTATGGTTAGTTTAATATCTCCTTATCAGATCTTTTTCTGTTTTTAAGGACCAATTCCTTTATATCAGTAATGTGTCATATAGTTCTGAACAAGTCCTTTTAATCAAGTATTTCTTCTTGTTCTATTAGAGTAAGATATGAACAGCTTGATGTAGGCAAATAAATAAAATGTTTGCAAATTGCTCTGAGATCCTTAGCTGGCTGGAAGGAAAAGAGAAAAAGTCAATTGAAGAGATGAAATATTATGGATTTTAAATGACAATGGAAATTGTCCTAATGGGAATTTTTATGACTAGAGAAGGTCAAACACAGAAGGAAGATTAGAGTCCATCAAGTCCAATCCCTTCATTTTATGTACATGTAAACCGTGTTGTTGCAAATAGGCTACCGTACTTGGAGTTAAGAAAATATGGGTTCAAATCCTGCGTTAGATACTTACTAGCTGTGTGACCCTAGGTAAGTCATTTAATGTCCCTAGGCCTCAGTTTCGAGGGGGTTAGAAGGTCCCTTTTATCTCTAAATCTATGATCCTATGCTTTAAAAAACTGAAGTCTAGAGAGCAAAATGGCTTACCCAACATCAAAAGAGTGGTAAGTAACATATCCAGGATTCAAACCCAAGTACCCTGACTCCAAATACAAGAGTCTTACCAAAATGATTCAAGTCAGAAAAGGGGAATTTAAACCACACTAGTTGTGGCATCCCTGTGCTTTCTGTCCCCTCTGTTCTCTGTCCTTGCAAAATGACTTTCTGTCCATTCTTTGTTCAATCTTATTCCTCCTATAATTCAAATACCAGGTCCTCCATGAAGTCTTTTCCACCCTATCCTTCCTCTTTGGTAATATCCTTCTCCCCTACATGCCTCACAAAATGCTTTGTTTTCCATTTCTCTGCAGCAAGAGTAGGTTGTTATCTGTGGTTCACAGAGAAAAGATGGGTTGGGGGACCTGGACTATATCTCTAATGCACTCATTATATATTATTGTATAGCATAGTTATCTTTGTATGTATCACATCTCACTACCTGATTACAAGCTCTATGAAGAAGGCAGTCAATAAACATTTATTAAGTGCCTACTATGTGGCAGACACTGTGTTAAATGCCAGAGATACAAAGAAAGGTAAAAGACAGTCCTCCCCTCAAGGAGCACATAATCTACCGGGAGAGAGAACCTGCAAGCAAATGTACAAACAAGCTATATAGATACAGGATAAATAAGAAATAATCACTAGAGGGAAGGCACTAGAATTAAGAAGAATTGGGAAAGGCTTATAATAGAAAGTGGGACTTGAGCTGGGACTTGAAGCTAGGACACAGAGGTGAAGAGGAACAGAGTTCTAGGCATTTCAGACAGCCAATAAAATTGCCCAGGACTGAGAAATGAAGTGGAGTGTCTTATTAGAGGAATAGCAAGGAGGCTAGGGTCACTGGATCAAAGAGAACAGGGCAGGCAAATATCAGATGTAAGTTTGGAAAGGTGGGTTCTAAAGGGCTTTGAATGCCAAACACAAGAATTTATATGTGATCTTGGTGGTGTTAGGGAAGCACTAGAATTTATTGAGTAAAGGGGTGATGTGGTTGAATCTGAACTTTAGGAAAATAATTTTTACTGCTGAGTGGAGGATGGACTGGAGCGGGGACAGACTTGCAGCAGGAAGACTAGCCAGTAGACTATTACAATTTTACAAGTGTGAAGAGATGAGAACCTGTTCTAAAGTGTTGGTGGTACTAGAGAAGAGAAGGGGGCATATGAGAGAGATGTTACAAAGGTAAAACTGACGGGCCTTGGCAACAGATTGAATATGAAGGGGGATGGAAGATAGTGAGGAGTCGAGGATGACACCTGGGTTGCAAGCCTGGGAGGTCTGAGAGGCTGATGGTGCCCTTGACACTAAAAGGAAAGTTTGGAATGGGTGGGGAGGGATTGGGGGAAAAGATAATGATTTCAGTATTGTACATGTTGAGCAGCTGTCTTATCTCAGCTATGTGCCTCCCCCAACACTTTGCACATCACTCTGAACAGTGGTTGGAGGTATATTTTTGTGGAATTGGGTCAAATTAATTGAGGTTAGGCACCAGAAAGAATTTCATCTATGTATGAATTAAAACTGAAGTACCAAGAAATTTTTAAACTACTCATTAATTTATCTTTCACACTTAAAAAAAAAAGATAAACATCTATCTGCTTAGATGGCTTGGGAATGGTATTTATATAAAGTGAGGAGTGAACCAAATAACCTTTCAATAAGTCTCATTCTATATTTTTGAGTTATCTGTGTTTAATGAGCAATTTGGGTCACCACAGGTTCTGTAAAAATGCGGGTATAAATAATGATAATCTTCTCCTTAGCATAATTATACCATGGAGAAAGGTTTGTAGTATTGCTTTTCCTTAAAGCAGAAATAGGAGGTCTTAATGTAGTCAAATGAGTTCAGTCTATGGGGAAAATATTTATTATACATATTTTTTGAAATTAGCTTTATGTGAAAAAAAAAAGAAAAAAGAAAAAAGAGAAAAAAAGAAATTAGCTTTATGTGGTTAGAAATAGCCAAGCCAAAGCTTACCATAGAGATTATGCTGCACTCATAGACCCTCCAGGGAAGCTGGAGATGGCTGTAAGGAATGCTTAGATCCTACCCAGGTCTTGAGTCTACCCAAAACTTCCCAGGTGTTACATCTACCCAAAAAGCTTGTGTTTTGGGTCTGCCCAACAGCTTTTAGCTTCACCCAAATTTTATTGAATGTTTATATTTACCTGCTGATATACATTTCAAGCAACCTTCTTTTACTTACTGGCCACCCCCTGGCTTGTTCTTATGCCCTTGTTTGAACTCTATAGAATGTAAACATCACAGAGACTCAGGAGGGAGCCACACCTTTTTCAGGCTCTCCTCTGCCAAATGACAAAATTCTTTCTAAAAACCTTTTTAGGTTTTCATGTTTGTTCTTGACTGACAAGTCTCAACAGATACTGGACTACGGTTATTTCAGTGATTCAGGGAATGTGTAATCTTAATTATGTGGGTGCTTTCTCCAGGGGTGCAGATTGCAACCTGGCCATGTCTTTTTATCCCATGTGTCAGGATACTCTTGTTAGTATTCCGCAATAGAACCTAACCAACAACGTGGTGATGGCCAGAATTCCTTAGGTATCTTGACATTATATGAGTACAAATATAGCATATGGGCCAATCACTGATTATCCTTCACTTTTCTTTCATGCTCAACCCATCTAATTTTCAAGTCATACATTTCATTCCTTACTGCTTTTATGCATAATTTTTTTCTTTATTGTTTTATTTAAACTTTTTGCTTTTTAAAAACATCTCTATCACTTCTTAATCCTCCCTCCCACCATCAAACTTTCCCTTGTAAAAAAGAACAGCTAACAAAACAACTCATTAGACATGCCTGACAATGTAACTGGGCATAATTTTTCATTAGCAGTGTAATAGCAATAGCCAACATTCATATTTTATGTTTCTGCAAATAGCTTTACATATATTATCTCACAACATCCCTCTGAAGTAGGGTATATTATTATTATTCTCATTTTAAAGATAAGGAAAGTCAGGGTCACAGAGTGACTAAGCATCTGAAGTGGGATTCAAAATCAGATCTCTCTGACTCCAAAACCAGCCCTCTATCTATTACATTATTTAGCTGCCTCAAAATATGCTTGTCTATTGACTCCCACCATGCACGCCTCCACTGTACTTTGGGTGACACATACTTTTAATTCTCTGTGGATTGTGATACTCTATGACTCATAGTCATAGAGTATCACCTGAAGAATGTTGGTTATAAAAGGGGTTTCTGTATCAGGAAGAAGTTTGGGGTCATTAAAAGCACTGAGCAATTCCCCAAATGCAATCTAGCCCACCACCCTCCTCCTGTTCAATTCTGAGTCTAGTTCACTGTCCTGCAGTATCTATCCAATGTACTAATGGACCAGTTTTATGGACTAACAGTATTTCTCAAACTTTTTGGCCTCAGGGCCCCCCTTTATTATATTCCTATAAATCATCAAGACATTAAAGAACTTTTGTTTATATATATTACAGCTATCAATATTAACTATCTTAGAAATTTTAAAAGATAAAATTTTAAATCTTTATTAATTCATTTAAAATAACAACAATAAATTAATTACATGTTAACATAAAAAACAATTTTAGGAAAATAACCATATCTTCCAAAACAAAAATAATTAGTGAGAAGAGTGACTTTGTTTTACATATTTTTTGCAAGTCTCTTTAATGTCTGGCTTAATGAAAAACAGATGGGTATCTGTTTCAGGAAGAAGTTTGAGGTCATTAAAAGCACTAAGAAATTTCCCAAATGCAATCTAACCCACTGCCCTCCTCCTGTTCAATTCTGAGCCCAGTTCATTGTCTTTCTGCAGTATCTGTCCAATGTACTGACAGACCAGTTTCATGGACCAACAGTAGCTCTCAAATATCTGCATTCAATCTGCAGCAAAATATTGTTTTGGTTGAAGTATATGAAGAAAATCCAGCCTCACATAGGTAGCTGAAAAAGGGAGTAGTAGGCAAATAACATCTTAGCATTATTTTTGAAAATAGTTTTAACTTCACAGATTCCCTGAAACAGTCTCACGACCCCAGGCCTTCTGGGACCACACTTTTGAGAACTTCTATCACTTTAGAAAACAGACATTATTCACAGAGGCAGCTAGGTGGCTCAGTGGATAGAACATTGGACTGGGAGGCAGGAAGACCAGCATTTAAATCCTACTAGTGTGTGATCTTGGACAAATCCCTTATTCCCTTTGCATCTTACATTCCCTTTGCATCAAGCAGAAGGAGTTCTGCTTGATTTTCCTAAAGTGGATTGGTTAAACTGAGGCATGTTGAGGAATTAAAAATCTTATTCAGGAGACTGAAAAAAGGAGACAAAAAAAAGTTTATAGAAGAAATATAGGGGAGCAGAGCCAAGGTGGCAGAGTAAAAGCAGTGACTTGCTTGAGCTCTCCCCAAAACCCTTCCAAAGTAAAAAATGGCTCTAAACAAATTCTAGAGCAGCAGAACCGACAAAAAGACAGAGGGAAACAAATTTCCAGGCCAAGACAACCTGGATAGTTGATTGGAAAGGTCTATTGCGAGCCTGGGAAAGGAGCGCAGTTCTGCATGGGCTGTGGAGGCAAAGGCAAACCTGGAGCAGGCCTCAGGGGGCTGAATCACAGACAGCTATAGTGGTTTCCAGACTTCTCAACCCACAAACACCAAAGATAACTTAAAAGGTCAATAGGAAAGCTCTGTCGGACCTTGGTGAGAGAGGAGTTTGGTCTGGCCCCAGTCCTGGTGCAGCCCCAGAGCAGTGGCTGCAAGAGGCTGATCAAAGGGGGATTGCAGGGATCTCTTTGCTGGTGCTGAGGCAGGATTCTCTTGCTTTGCCCCCCAAATTACTAAACTATGTATGCCCTTTGACCCAGTGATTTTCCTTCAAGGTCTATACTCCAAGGAGATTAAAGAAAGAAGAAAAGGACCCATATATACAAAAATTTTATCGCAGGTGGCAATGAACTGGAAATTAAAAGGGTGCCTATCAATGGGGGGATGGTTAAACAAATTATAGTATATTGATGTAAGGGAATACTATTGCGTTGTTAAAAAAAAAAAAAGAGGGGCGGAGCCAAGATGGCAGAGTAAAAGCAGTGACTTGCTTGAGCTTTCCCCCAAACCCCTCCAAATACCTGTAAAAAATGGCTCTAAACAAATTCTAGAGCAGCAGAACCGACAAAAAATCAGAGTGAAACAAATTTCCAGCCCAAGACAACCTGGATAGTTGATTGGAAAGGTCTATTGCACCAGCCTGGGAAAGGAGCGCAGTTCTGCATGGGCACGCAGGCAAAACTGGCTTCAGTGAAGCTGGAGCAACCCTCAGAGGACTGAACCAAGCTGTGGTGGTTTCCAGACTTCTCAACCCACAAATGCCAAAGACAGGTTAGAAGGTCAGTACGAAAAGTCTGTGACTGGTGAGACAGAAGCTCAGTCCTAGCCCCAGTCCCTGTGCGTGTCTGGGCTGCGGCTGCTTCTGGAGCTTCAGGCCCACAGACTGAGGGGGAGTTGAGGTGAGAGGGAGAGGGGCATTCTGGTGATATTCTTTTTAAGTCAGGTGAAAGTGGGGAGGGTGAATACTCTTGTGAAACCTCCTCAATCAGGTGACTTACACAGAGTTGAAACTTAAGTTCGTAAAATGAGAGATAAAAGCAAAATGGAGTCACTAATGCTAATTTTTAATATAACATTTACCCCTCCCCTTTGATCCTGGGATTCTCAACACCAGAATCACTTATTTAAACACTTTATCTATTAGGGATTTCTGGACAGAATGACAGTCTATTTTAAGGACACCAAAGGGTAGAGAGATCTAGTACAAGTAGAGTCATAATCTTATATATCCCCTAAAGAGACAAACCTTGTTAAATAAACTCTATGGATGACTTAAGTCAGGTTACAGATCAAACTACTTAGAGGGTTCCCCATGGACTAATTTGAGAGGGGAGATTTACATGTCACCAAAATAACCAAGAATACTCAGCAAACATAACCATCATGAAACAAAAGGCCAAAGTAATACAATAACAATAACATCAAGTCTCTTTATAATTTGGCATCCTATTCCCAGTGTCTATTTAATTAACACATTTCATCCTGAGACCCAGGTAGATATCCCAGGTAGTTGTCTGTTCCCTAGAAACATCTTCCCTTGGACATTCTGGAATAGGTCTGATTCTTAGGGCAACTCTGAAGGGAGCTCCTCCTAGTAGACCTGCTTCTTTGGTTCCAAGTCATTTGCCCTTCTCTCTCTTAAAATTATCAGACAGAGACTTCAAAATAGGAAAAAATTTCAATTTCTTTACAATTATCAATGCAATTTTATATATAAAATCCTTAATCCAATAGTGATAATTTGTTGCTAAAACATACTCAAAACCTGAATATTCCATTAGAAACATCTGAAAACCATTTATATGTGTGTGTATACCTGACATAAGGAAAATTCCCTTACCTCTGTTTGATTCTAGGCTTGAGTTATGGTTAACAACCAATCACATTTTTTAAAAAAAATCCACATCATTTTTTATAAAGGAAATAGTACAACGGGATCTTATGTTAGCCTATGCCAAGGTCATCCCCTCAATTTTTCCCAGGGACAGACATTCACCTGTAGCAGTTTCAAGACTGAACTCCCTTTGGGCATTTCCCTTGAATGATGGACCATTGGCCTCATGACAATTCAGACAACCACACCTCAAATCAAAACTTAGAATAATATCAAATTATACTGCCTAGAGAGTTTTACTTCAAATAGCAAAATTTCACTGATCACAGCTTAGAGCTAGGTTATTATTGTTATTTTCCTTATGTTGCAACAACAGTTAACAATGAGCACATGTAAGGACATCTTATTCACCTTTCATTTATAATTTAAGAATAATTATGTTCTGGAATTTCACCCATACAGTGAGTACCTGATAGTTAACTCTAAACTCCAGAAAAAATGTTAATGATAGCAAGCTATTGTTACTAAATTGGTTCAGAGATGTAATTTCAATAGACTATTTCTTAACAGTTATCATTTCATAATTCTCATAAGTGATAGTCAAATAATCTATAAGATAAAAATCAACTCTATGTAAGCAAACTAGTAAGTTTCCCCATTCTGGTTGGGTGTGGTCGTGGTTTCTCAAATTTCAGTACTTCAGAATTTTACAATAGGTGATCAGCTGGGCTGATAAGATTTTATGACCTAATGAACCTGACAGATTAGGACAATTTAAAGAAGACTTTGCTACTTTTCCTCCCAACAGCAAATTATTGCTTTAAAGCAAATATACCCCATTAAATATTTAAGTTTTTAAACATTTTTATAATATTCTTTCAACAGTTCAGTTTATAACCTAATAGCATTCAGATTAAAAGAGAAGGTACTTTTCTAACTGCATTTCTGATACAATGGTTTCCCCAACTTCATAACATAAGAAAAAGTGTTAGAAACACAATAACAATATACATATTGCATATTTAAAACATGAAATAAAACTTATTATAATCAGTTGAATACAGTTCCAGATTTTTTAAAATAGAAAATCATTCATTTTATCACTTCTGACATTCAATGTCAAATTACATCTAAAATCCAGTATAGAATAATACTGTATGGAGTAATTACATTCAATGAAAGAATTAATAATAATAACTAGTTAACATTTATATAATGTTTACCATGTGCCAGGCACTGTGTTAAGCACTTCGCAATTGTGTAATCCTTACAACCCTATGAGCCTGGTGCTCTTATTATTATTCTCTTTACAGATTAGGAAACTGAGATAGACAGCGGTGAAGTAACTTGCTTAAGGTCACAAGTTAATAAATTTCTGAGACCAGATTTTAACTCAGGTCTTCTTGATCAGTGCATTTTCCAGCATATTGTTTTAATGCTAAATAGGAAATGTTGTATTAAGGTCTGATTTTATATAATTATCTTAGTAGTAGAATGTATTTCACTGTAAATGAGACATTATAATGATTTAGCTTCAGAACAAAATTTCAACCAAATCAAATCTACATTTATAATCATTAATAGTAATATTTAAATCTCAGTTTTCCCAAGGGCCCACTGTTTTCAATTAGTTCATGTTTGAGAAATTTGTGGTGGCACTCCTAGCTCCCCATAACTTTTTCTTTATTTCTTTTTAATCACCCAAAGAACCAAATCAATTCTTTTGTGTTCTTAATCTAGTCCCACATTTCCCTGAGGCTTTTCAATTGTAACTCCAGGAAGGTCAAAAAGGAGAGGGCTTGTAGGAAAAACAAACAAACAAACAAACAAACAAACAAAAAACCAACCAAAACCCTACTTACTAAAAAAGAAAGAGGATGTTATCCTCAAATAATTCAAACTATACCCATATTTCTATATTTTCCATATCATAAAAAACTTAGTTTCTTATATTCTTCTTATCATAAGGGGATCAAAACTTATTTCCCAAAACTCCCAAACCCTTTACTTTCAAACCATTCATTCATACTGTTATACCGAGAAATTAGCGAGTTAGACCCAGACTAATTTAAATTATGGACTTCATTAGCGTGCCGCTGCCAGGGGTATTCACATCCAAATCAAGCAGCCCGCATCAGGGGTCGAGCTAGGGTTTATATAGGGAGTATGCAGGACACGGAAGGGGATGGATCTTTGAAGTCTGGCAAGAGGAAGAGTTCTTGGGCTGGTCAAGAACACCCCTCTCCCTCTTTCTAGACATGAGAATGCTCTGCAACAAAGGAAAAAACTTTCTCACAACTAAGGAATTTGGAGGCTTCCAGAGATATGATCTGAGGGCTGGGGCCTGAGCAGCCAGATAAGGGTCATGCATGAATACTGCTAGGCACAGTGTCCTTGGGCTGGGGAGTGGTTGTCAGAGATAGTGTTTCTGAGACTAGGGGGGCATTTTGGGGGCAAAAGTATAAGCACAAGCATCATTACAGGTCAGGGATCACACAAACCAGACCAGGTGTCCTGGTTTCTGGTATAAACATAATTATCTAAAGCAATTATATTGCAAGCTTTCTTATCCATTTGCACTGGAGGTATGGGCTGTGCTTAAGCTATGCAAGAGTACATTTCACTATTGTTTAGATTTAGGAGGAAAGAGGTCTGGGGCAAGATTAAGCAGCAACTTCTGCTTTCCATGACCTAAAGGGCCCTACTACCTAAATGGTAAAATAATGTTCTGCATTACAATACTCAGTATAAACAGACCACAACTTTCTTTAGCTTTTCTATCCATTCTCCTCTCATCCCTACTTGCTAAAACATTCTTTCTCATTTTCTTTTTACATCCCTCCAGTGGACATTGATTAAAGCCCTTCAAAATTGTATCTTTCTTTTTTCTTTCCATATTCTGATTCAACACTTCTCTTACTTTCTTTTAGTTGTTTAATTCTGTTCGTCTTTATTTCCTAATCATATTCCAGATTATCTATAGAACTAATCATCATTCTACTGTTTTTTTCCTTACAATTTAGAGTGAGTTTTTACTACACAAAACCAATTAATTGCAATACAGCTACTTGAAAGCTTACAAAAACATGGTTTATTACAATACCTTTTGGTCATTTTGCCAATAATTTGCCTAAAAAATTAAGTTCTATTATATCATTCACAGAAGAAATACAGCAGTAAATCAAAATATTTTTCCATATTAAATCTTATTTACTTTTAAGTTGCTCCTTGAATTAAACAAGCTTCTAGAAAAGAGTTATTAATAGCAGTTCCTAAGCACCAAATAAATTTAAACTGCAAGCCTATTTTGTTTTTTCACTTTGGAACTTTACTGATTCTACTTTCAAATTAGTTTCAGTTCTCTTTCTCTAATCAGTGAAATCATCTTTTCACCTTGGACTAAAACAATAAATCAGTCACTCTCCAGGGAAAAAGTAACAGTAGGTCTAAGCACTGTTTTCATGTAACTTTCACAGAGTTTTATTCTTATTCTTCCTTAAAAACCAAATTCTACAGAGTGGTACCCCCAAACTCACTAAAATATTTCAGCATTTATAGAAACATTCAAACCACAATTTGGAAATTTATAGTAGAGAAAACAAGTTTAGTTTCTAATTAGCTTTATTTATTTATGTATTTATTTATATGCTAGGCAATGGGATTAAATGACTTGCCCAGGATCACACAACTAGTAAGTATATATGAAGAAAGTTTAATCAAAAAGTCAGTGCATACAATTTTCTAAAAACAATCTTGAAGATGGCAGAGAAAAGGCAGGAAGTTGTCTGAGCTCTCCCTAATTTTCTCAAAATAACTTTAAATCAAGCCTGGTAACAAATGGTAGAATGACAGAACCCACAAAAGAACAGGCTAAGACAACTTAGAAGGACTTCAGGAAAGGTGTGTCTCACTTGGGTAAAAAGGGAGCACACCACAGTACAAGTAGCTCCTAACACCAGCAAAGATCAGCAACTGAGGCCCGTGGTCCTGGCTCATCAGGCCAGCAGCACAGTGAGCTAGCTGTAAGGCTACCAGCTCCAGGGCAACAGATGAACTGCCAGCTCCAGAACCCCTGGCATAATAGGTGTGACTAGGCCAGGCAACTCCAGCACAGTGGGCAAACCAGCAACCCCTCAGCCCTAGCACAACAGGTAAACCCCAGAGGCCCTGGCACAGAAAACCACTGACCAGGCCCCTGGCCCTAGAGCAAGAAGCTTGTGACAGTACCCTTGGTATTCCAGGGGCAAAATCCAACTTTAAAAGTCACTAAAGAAAATATATTTAATAGGAATGTATATGTAGAGTCTATATCAGATTGAACACTGTCTTAGGGAGAGAGGTGAGAAGGAGAGGGTGAAAATTTGAAAATCAAAAGCTTATGGAAGTGTTTGTTGAAAACTAAAAATAAATAAATTTTTAAAAATATCACTAAATAGGCTGGAAAATGAGAGAGATGGGAAAAAAAAGTACTGACTATAGAAAGCCACTATGGCAACAGGGAATATCAAAACACAAAACTCAAAAGAGCACAAAAATGTCAAAACACCTATATGTAAAACCTCAGAGAGAAATATGAATTGGTCTCAAGTCCAAAAAGCCCTCCTGGAAGAGCTTGAAAAGGATTTCAAAAATCAAATAAGAAGTAGATGAAAAATTGGGAAAAGAAATTGTAGTGATGCAAGAGAATCATGAAAAAAGAGTCAACAGCTTGGAAACAGAAAATAACTCCTTAAAGAATAGAATTGGCCAAATGGAAAATGAGGCACAAAAGCTAACTGAAGAAAATAATTCCTTAAAAATTAAGATTGGGCAAATGGAAGCTAATGACTCTATGAGACATCAAACAAAATCAAAAGAATGAAAAAATAGAAGAAAATGTAAAATACCTCATTGGAAAAGTTACCTGGAAATTGACCTGGAAAATAGATCCAGGAGAGATAATTTTAAAAATTATTGGACTACCTGAAAGCCATGATTTAAAAAAAAGAGCCTGGATAGCATCTTTTAAGAAATTATCAAGGAAAATATCCCTGATACCATAGAACCAGAGAGTAAAACAGAAATTTAAAGAATCCACCAATTACATACTGAAAGTGATCCCAAAATGAAAACTTCCAGAAATATTATAGCTAGATTCCAAGACTCTCAGGTCAAGGAGAAAATACTGCAAGCACTCAGAAAGAAACACTTCAAATATCAAGGAGTCACAGTCAGAATGACACAAGATTTTGTAGCTTCTAAATTAAAGGATTGCAGGGCTTGGAATACGGTATTCCAGAAGCAAAGCAGTTTGGATTACAACCAAGAACCAACTATCCAGCAAAAGGGAACATAATATCTCAAGGGAAAAAAGGACATTCAATGAAATAGGGGACTTTCAAACTTTCCCAATGAAAAGACCAGAGCTGAACAGAAAATTTGATTTTCAAGTACCAGACTCAAGAGAAGCATAAAAAGATAAACAGGAAAGAAAAAACATGTTATTCAATAAGGTTAAACTGTTTACATCCCTATATGAGAAGATAATACTTGTAACTCTTTAGAACTGTATCTCTATTATGGCAGTTAAAGGGGTATACACAGACAAAAGGTGCCAGTATAAATTGACTTTGATGGGATGATATAAAGAAAATTGAGGGGTGAAAAAGAGGATTGCATTTGGAGAATAGGGAAGAGAGAGGCAGAATGGGATAAATTATATCACATGAAGAAGCACAAAAGACCTATTACAGTATGGAGAAAGAATGGGGGGAGGTAGGTGGTGCACATTGTTTGAGCCTTACTCTCATCAGATTTGGCTCAAAGAGGGAATAACATACACAAATCTGTCTTACCATATAGGGATAGGAGAGGGGGAAAAAAAGCGGGGAGGTGATAGAAGAGAGGGCAGATTGAGGGAGGAGGTGGTCAGAAGCAAAACACTGGTTAGGAGAGACAGTGAAAGGAGGGGGGGGAGAGAGAGAGAGAGAGAGAGAGAGAAATATAAATGGCAAATAGGATAGAAGGGAATAAACAATTAGTAATCATAATTGTGAATGTGAATGAGATGAACTCTTCCATAAAATGAAAGTGGATAGCAGAATGGATTAAAAAACTAGAATCTTACAATACGTTATTCACATTTGAAGCAGAGACACACACAGAGTAAAGGTAAAAGGCTGGAGCAGAATACATTACGCTTCACCTAAAGTAAAAAAAAAAAAGCAGGAGTAGCAATCAATCTCAGACAAAGCAAAAACAAAAATATATCAATTAAAAGATACAAAGAAAGAAACTACATCTTGCTAAAACATATCACAGGCAATGAAGTAATATCAGTACTAAACATATATGCACCAAATGACATAGCATCCAAATTTATTTCTTAAAAATAATTTAATAATATTTTATTTTTTTCTAATTACATGTAAAGACAACTTTCAACATTCATTTTTTGAAAGATTTTGAGTTCCGAATTTTTCTCCCTCCCTTTCACCCCTCCTCTTCCCCAAGATGGCAAGCAATCTGATATAAGTTATACATGTGCAATCATGTAAAACATATTTCCACATTAGTCATGTTGTGAAAGAAGAAAAAGAATAAAAGGAAAAACACATACACACACACAAAGTGAAAATAGTATGCTTTGATCTGCATTCAGACTCCATCAGTTCTTTCTCTGGCTGTGGATAGCATTTTCCATCATGAATCTTTTGGAATTGTTTTGTATTGCTGAGAAAAGCTAAGTCTATCAAAGTTAGTCATCACACAATGTGGCTGATACTGTGTTCAACGTTCTCCTGGTTCTGCTTACTTCACTCAGCATCATTTCATGTAAGTATTTTTAAGCATAAAGTTCGTGTAAACATAAGTTCATGCAAGGTTTTTCTGAAATCTGCTGGCTCTTCATTTCTTAGTGCACAATGTATTCATATACCACATTCATATACTACAGCTTGTTCAGCCATTCCCTAATTGATGGACATCCCCTCAATTTCCATCTTTTGCCACCAGAAAATAGCTTCTATAAATATTTTTGTACATGTAGGTCTTTTTCCCTTTTTTATTATCTCTTTGGGAAACAAACCTAGTAGTGGTATTGCTGGATCAAACGGGTTGCCTTTTGGGCATGGTTCCAAATTGTTCTCCAGAATGACTAGATCAGTTCACAATTCCACTAACAATGCATTAGTGTCCCAATTTTTTCACATCTTCTCCAATATTTATCATTTTTCTTTTCTGTCATATTAGCCAATCTGATAGATGTGAGGTGGACCTCAGAGCTCTTTTAATTTGCATTTCTCTAATCAATAGTGATCTAGAGCATTTTTTTCCACATAACTATAGATAGCTTTGATTTCTTCTTCTGAAAACTGTCTGTTCATATCCTTTGACCATTTATCAATTGGGGAATGACTTGTATTCTTATGAATTTGACTCAGTTTTCTATATATTTGAGAAACAAGGCCTTAATTAGAGATATATGCTGTAAAAATTGTTTCTCAGCTTTTTGCTTTCCTTCTAATCTTAGCATCCAAATTTATAAAGAAGTTAAATGAGTTACAGGAAGAAATAGTAAAACTATACTAGTGGGAGACCTCAACTTTCCCCTCTCAGAACTAGATAAATCTAGCCACAAAATAAACAAGAAAGAAGTTAAGGAGGTGAGTAGAATTTTAGAAAAGTTAGACATGATAGACCTCTGGAAAAAACTGAATGAGGATAGAAAAGAATATACTTTTTCTCAGTGGTACATGGCACCACACAAAAATTGACCAAATATTAGGGCATAAAACCTCACAATCAAATGCAGAAAGGCAGAAATATTAAATACACCCTTTTAAGATCATGATAGAATAAAAATACATTTATAAAGGGCCATGAGAAGATAGATTAAAAATTACTAGGAAACTAAATAAGTTAATGCTAAAGAATGAGTGGGTCAAAGAACAAATCATGGAAACAATCAATAATTTCATCAAAGAGAATGAAGATAATTAGACAACACACCAAAATTTATGGGATACAGCCAAAGCAGTACTTAGGGGAAAATGTATATCTCTAAATGCTTACATCAATAAAATGGAGAAAGAGCAGATCAATGAATTGGGCATGTGACTAAAAAAGCTAGAAAAAGAACAAATTAAAAGCAATTTTAAAATCTTTTAATTTGCAATAGAAAATTCCTTCTTCAGGTCAAATTTAGGACCCACTGAGGTTTTTTTTAATATTTTAGGCCAATTTTTGCATAATTTGAGAACTCTATTCTTAGTCATCCCCTTCTGAATGGCAAGTTTCCCCTGTTCCCAGGCCAAACTTCCATAATGGGGTATCCTTTGACTTACTAGAGCTGGTTCTCATGGCTCCCTCATCAGCCACCACTCACCTAACCTTCTGGATGTTGGTTCAGGAGGATGTGGAAGGACAGAGACAGGTGGTCCTTCACTGAAGAAGCCCATCAGTAGAGGGGGCCATCTCCAGTTGTCCTGATCTAAATCTTGCCACTGGACTCAGATGGCTATGAAGGAGAAAGTAAAGCTGGTGATCTTGCACAGTCCTCCCTCACTTAAATCCAATTCACTTCCAAGTTATGGCATCATCTTCCTGATGTCATGGTACTCTTTGGGAAAGAAAGACAAATAGCAGCCATCAGTAGAAATCTTATTTAGGGTGTTCCTTCAGCCATCACTATACAGAGTGTCTTAATCTCAATCCCTTCATATTCAACAAAACTGTTATGGTAGAATAAAGAAATTTAGTAACTACATCCAGGCAATGATTTATTTGGTGATGCATGTGGTTGGAAAACAAACCGGTAGCCAAGGATCTTGAAGATTGGTTCCTCACAGTTAATACACAATTTGCAGGAAGTGAAAAATAGGAAACACAGGATTATAAGGATTGAGACATCTGGTTTCTTATTGGTGTGGGGGGGGGTTGAGAAACACTGAGATGAGAGGAAAAGGGATATTCTTGTAACATTCTTTAAGTCAAATGAAAGTGAGGAGAAGGAGTACTCTTGTGAAACTTTCTAAATCAGGTGACTTACATGGAATTGAAACTTAATTTCACAAAATGTTAGATAAAACCAAAATGGAGTCATTAATGCTAATTTTTAATATAATCCTTTTTTTTGATTAACTTTGCCAGTCTGATAGGCTTCAGGTAAAACTTTAAAGTTGCCTTAATTTTCATTTTTCTAATTTGGTGATTGGGAGCACTTTTTCATATGGTTATTGATTTCTTGTTTTGAAAATTACCTACTCAATCCCATTCCAAATAATCAAAAAATTCATAAAATATTTGAGGGACAATCTACCAAAATCGACAAAATACTTATATAGATTCAATACAAAATGCTCCCTAAAGAAATAAAGAACAACTAATATAGTTAGAGTAATATTCAGTGTTCATGGTTAGGCTATGCCAATATAAATGGACAATATGACAAAAATTAATTTAGTTTTAATACTATACCAATAAAATTATCAAAGATGTACTTTATAGAACTTGATAAAATAATAACAAAATTCATCCAGAAAAATAAAATATAGAGAATATCAAGGGAAATAACAAAAAGGGAGAAATGAATGTGGAAAAACTCTTCTAGATTTCAAGCTATATTATAAAGTAGTAGTCATCCAAACCATCTAGCATTGGTTAAAAGATAAGCAATTCACTGGAAGAAATTAGACAAGAGATAATCAGAAAAAAATGGAACTCAATAATACAGTGTTCAATAAGCCAGAAAATATAAATTATTTGGGCTAGAATTCTCCATTTGATTAAAAAACTGTTAGAGAAACTGGAAAATAATACACTCCAAATAGATACATAAATAATATTAAAGATCATACTATCAAAAAAGTTAGAAGTCATGTGAAAGAAGAATCAAAACAAAAGGGTAAAACCACGAGAAAGAAAAAAACAAAACAACAAAAAAGAGAAGTATAGTATGCTTTGATCTGCATTCAGACTCCATAGTTCTTTCTCTGGATGTGGATAGCATTTTCCATCATGAGTCTTTTGGAACTGATTTAGATCATTGCATTACTATGAGGAGCTAAGTCTATCAAGGTCGGTCATTGCACAATATTGCTATTATTGTGTACAATGTTCTCCTGGTTCTGCTCATTTCACTTAGCATCAGTTCATACAAGTTTTTCCAGGTTTTTCTGAAACCTGCCTGCTCATCATTTCTTCTGGAATGATAGTATTCCATTACATTCATATACCACAACTTGTTCAGCCTATTAATGGGCATACCCTCAATTTCCAATTCTTTGCTACCACAAAAAGAGCTGCTATAAATATTTTCGTACATGTGGGTCCTTTTACCATTTTTATGACCTTTTTGGAATACAGACCTAATAGTGACATTGCTGGGTCAAAGGTATGCACAGTTTTGTAGCCTTTTGGGCATAGTTAGGAGATTTATTCTTAACCAAACAAGGGGCAAAGGCGAATTATAACTGATAAAATAAGTAACTTTGATTACATGACACTTAAAAACTTCTACACAAACAAAATTAATGTACCTAGGATAAGAAGGGTTCAAGTGGGAAAAAATTTTGTGTCAAATTTCTTTGAAAAGAGTTTGATACCCAAGATATACAATCAATTAATGTAATATATGTTAATTGTTTTGGTCATGCTTACACATACATATGTCCCTACTGTTTATGTTTATATATACATATATGTCCCTATTGTAAAAAATGCAAACACATATCTACCTATTTCCCTGTTAACTCAAATTTATTTCTGTACTCAGCTGTATGTGTATTCTTCCCTCTTTTTACTAGTGCAGATGAAAGTGAGATTCAGGAGTCCCCACTCACCCACCTCTTCTTCTTTATTTGTATGATATTCTATTTTTGTACCTGATTATGTGAGATTTTTTTCTCTCTAGATTTCCTTTTTCTTTCCTTCTTCTTTTTTTCTTTATGGTATACTATCATGTTTATTTTATGTATAAGGAATCCGAGGCAACAAAGAAGAAACTTGCTCAAGTTCATAGCTAATAAGTTCAAGTTCATTACTTATACATAATTTAGGAAAGTTTTGAACTCAGATCTTTTTGTTTACATCTTGAAAACTTTTTAATAGATTATTTAAAAAATTACACATTGCCTTTACTTCATATATATCTCCTTTCCCACTCAGAGAGCCATCCTTTCTAGCAAGAAGAAGAAGAAGAAGAAGTAGTAGTAGTAGTAGTAGTAGTAGAAGAAGAAGAAGAAGAAAAGCAAAACTAACTGATATATCAATCCAGTCCAGTACAATGTTTTGTGCCTATAGTCCCTGGCCTCAGCATTTCCTTTCTTCTTTTAAGTCATCAAAGCAAAACAAAATCACTTTCAGGCTCTCTGTCATTTGACCTGATAAAATTCAACCATTTTGGCAGAGTCTCATTTCTTTTCCAATATTTCCCTCTAAACCTCTAATTTTATTCATAAAATCATTTAAGACTCTTAAAAAATACTCCTGCTTGACCTCAGGAATTATAGTTGAACTTGTATCCAAGATGTTTTTTAATTTGAGGCTTTACTTATAGATATTTTGTAGTCATTCTCTTCTGGGTTTGTGTCTTGTATGTCCCTTTCACCATAATAGCTTTTTACCTTAGGATTTTTTTTGTGTTTTCATTCTTTCAGCCAACTTCTGGACTTCAGACTTTGTTAGGGACAAGCTCAGCACACTCTGAAGGAGTGTCTGGATTGATTTTGTGTCCTTTAGGTTTCTACTGCTGCTCTCTTAGGGGTATTAAGTACTATATTAGTCCAAGATCTCAGAGATCTCAGGTTGGAAACCTGAAAGCTTTTAGTGCCCCTCAAGTGGTCTGATCCAGGGCAAATTCTGAATACTACCTTCCTGGCATGAGCTCTGTAAGCTTCTGACCTATGTTTGAATATGAGCAACACATCTGTGGTCTTGCCCCACTTGAAATTTCAGTAGACTGCTTCTGGACTCAGATACAATCAGCTAGTTGGGAAGCCTATTAATTCATATCAAAAGAACTGCAGGTTCCCATTTGGTCTAGGATTCTTACTCTGGTTATTCCACTTTAGGCTTCATACCAAGCTGTAAATTGGAACTGAGATCCTCCTCTGCTCTTGGGGTCAGAGCCAAACAGCTTCTGCTTGCTTCTGAACTTACTCCTTGGTCAGCACACAGTCTATGGCCTTGTTCCTCATCCAAGAATGCCATCTCTCAATGTAGGATCCTTCCTCAGTCAGCCCTGGATCTATGATCTGGAATTGGGTAGTCCCTGAAAGAGCTGCCCATTGGAACCTATTTCTGAATACTAAGGGTAGGTTCCTCTTTGGTAGATTTAGAAACTCTTCTTGCTCTGGTGCACAGTCTCTCCCTGTAGTGGAATGCTCTACATAGGTACTTCTGGCTAGACACCATCCCCACTAAACACAGTCCTCTTTCCCTTTCTCCCTATGCCAACCTGTGTTGGAAAACTGACTAGTGATTTTTTTTTCTTGGATTTTCCAATCACGTCTCTGTCTAGATCTGTTTGGAGAGCTGTTTGTGAGATGAAGCTTGGTTATATTTCTTCTATTCTGCCATCTTTCTTCTTCCACTTTAATTTATTTCTATATTATTCTCTCTCTCTCTCTCTCTCTCTCTCTCTCTCTCTCTCTCTCTCTCTCTCTCTCTCTCTCTCTCTCTCTCCCCACCACCTTTCTGCCCTGTGTGCTTGTGCGTGTGTGTGTGTGTGTGTGTGTGTGTGTGTATGTATTCCTACCAGTTCAGATGAGTGAGTTTCATGAACTGTCCATTTCCCCATCCCTGCCTCGATATTTATATATTTTTCTTCTAATGAAAACCAATTGTGAGGAATAAGTTTCTCATTCTTCCTAATTTCCTTAATATGTTTCTTTCTCTTTATTATCTTAAACCAAGCAAGGAAGTACAAAACTCCACACAGGTCCTGATAGTCTTTCTTTGTTCTCTCTTTGGCTCTTAGGTAAAGTGCCAATTATTGCCTTTTAAGATAATAAACTTTTATTTTAGGATGTAAACACTTTATTATCATTTAGTCTTTTCAAATTGCTTAAAGAAATTTATCTTTCTAGGTTTTCCTTATATTTTGAGTTTGCATTGAAAAGTTTATTCCAGCTCTGGTTCTCCCAACAGGAAGGCTTAATGTATTCTATCCTATTATCAAATTTCTCCCTTACAGAATTATACTCATTTGTTATTATTGATTGTAAAGCTTTTTCTTTTGCCCTTTGGTATATCATAATCTAAGACTTCCTTGCTTTTGAAGTAGTTGCTGATAAATCTTGTGTGACTTTAAGTAAGGTTCCTTAATATATTATCTTTTTGTTCCTGAATGCTTGTAATATTTTTTTAATTTAATCTGAAAACTCTAGACTTTGGCTATGATATTTTGGAGTGGGTTCATTTTGAGGTTTCTTTAAGCACATAATTGGTGGATTTTTTCTATTTTTACCTCAAAATCTAATAGTTCTAGGCAGTTTTAAAAAAATTATTTCTTGAAATATGATATCCAAGTTTTTCACTGGATTATGATTTTCTAGGAGTCTAATGATTCTTAGATTTTTCTACTTTTCTTATTTTCCAGATCAGTTGTTTTTGATTATTGTTATCTCACTCTTAATAACTTTTCAATCCTTTGACTTTGATCTATAATTTCTTGTTGTGTCATTGAATCATTTAAAAAAATTTCATTTGTTCTATTCTATTTCTTCATATGCTAATTACTTAGGTAAGATTGTCCTTTTTTGTTTCAAATTGTTCCAAATGTTTTGTCATTTTAAAAAATGTTTTAGTTTTTAATTTATTTTATATATTTTTGGAGAATTTGTGGCCAATCTAGTTTTTTTCCTAAACTCTGTAGTTCAGAGTTATTTTCTCTTTCTAATGACTTACCTATATTTTATCACAGTATCTCTTTATTATAAGGGTTTTTCTCCTTTGTTTGCTCATATCTATATTGAATTAATTTTTTTGTTTGTTTTTGCTAGGGCCAGACTCTACTGCTGCTTGCAATGTTAGATGAATTGACTAGGCCCAAGTCCTAGCTTTCATTGTAGTCTTAATGTGGGACAGAGTTATACCAGAACTAGATCATTCCTCTGCTACAGTCTAGAGGTTGCTATTCTCTGGTTTCTGAGTGGAAGGATGCCCAGAGCCAGGCCCTGACTTCTTCCACAGTGCTGTTCTGTTAGTAATATCCTGGCTTAGGGAAAAGAGCTGGATGCACACTCACTTTGACTTCTGGGGCTTCCCCAACTAGTCATGCTGACTTTGTCAATTTCTTTAGGCAATCACCTATTACAGATCTATGGCTTCCAGCCTCAAACCTGTTGGTAGCCTGACCCAGATTAGCAGGCTTCAGCCTGGTTCCCTGTAGAGTCCCAGGACCCCTAGTTATGCTAGTACTCATAGTTTCCCTGTTTAGTTACCAACCCAGAGGTGTGAGGTTTCAAGCTCTGGCCTGGACCTTAGCAGCTGGAGTGATCCTACCAGAGTTGGTGCTGGCTTGAAGCTAATCTCCTAGGGCATCTCCAAACACCAGGCTATCATAGCTGGCCAGTTTCTTTGAGCTGTCTCCTCTCACAGACCTCCTGGAACTGCCTTACTTTAAGTCTTGTCTCCTTGTGCTATCCTTTATGGGTTGAAAGATCTCAGTGGGGTTTTTCTTTGGTTTTAAAATTCAATTTGGAATTTGTTATTTGTTGTTAATAGGTATTTCTAAAGGGTGGTAGGGTCAACTTACATCCCTTTGAGTAGCCATCTTAACTAGAAGTCTAATTTTTGCATATTTCAAAGCATTTCCATATACATTTTCTCACTTGATTTTTATAGTAGGGCCAGAAGGTAGACAGTGCAACTGTTAACATCTCTATTTCACATAACAAAGAAAATAAGACAGGTTAAGTGACTTTATCACAGCCATCTGGTTAGTTAGTGGCCACCTGTAGCATATAGGATACATCTTCTACTGGCAGAATTATTTTTGCTACATCATGTTGCTTTTCCTTGTTACCTTCTATCAACATATGCATTCAAACCTCTATCTTTTTTTTCTATGCACTTTTCCTATAAGTGGAATAACACTGGGGCTATGTTCTTTCAAGTTGCCATATCTCTACTATATTTTAAAAGGCCCTGGAGTCAAGAAAAATTGAGGTCCAATCCAGTCTCAGACACTTACTAGCTGTGTGATCCTGGGCAAATCATTTAATTTCTGTTTGCTTCAGTTTCTTCATATGTAAAATGGGGTTAATAATAGTACCTATCTTTTTTGTTGTGAGGATCAAATGAGATAACAATTGTAAAATGCCTAACAGTGTCTGGCACATAGTCATTGTATGTCCTTTGTTTTTAAAGAAGATCAATGGATGATGTCTTGACTTGCCTTAGATTTGTGAGGCAGAGTTGCACAAAGCTGTCAAATTCACTCTCTCTTCTAGAGTCATCAAAGTCTAGTGGCAAGACAAAAATCAAGATGATTGGCAGTGTCTAGGATACAGTGGATGATGCTGGGCATCTTCAATAGGTTTATGGGGTGTTCAGGGAGGACCAGCACCTCTGGTGTGAGGGCATGCCCTTTTCAGAGCTCCTCATTCACATTTGGTGTCCACCTGTCACGCGGCTCTCATCTGTGACTCCAAAAGACTGTAGAGTGTGCAGGAGCCACATCCCAGGAAAACCTCTCGGCAGGGCTAAACCAGATTGAGGATAACCAACAGGCTTCAAATCCAGGGGTGAGCTAGGGAGATGTCTACCTGAAGCATATGAAGATTTCCCCTGGCAGAATGGGTAGATGGGAACAATTTGTTCCAGTGGCCATGAAGGTGGCTGGCACATAGGAATCACTATTGGCTATTATTAGTTATTATTGTTACTCTCTCCTTTTATCTACCTCTATATATGTGAACATGCTATCTCTATTAATTTCACTTTAATTTTTCATAAGTATTTTGGAAGCACTTACAGTGAATAGCACTATACTAGGATGGTAGGGAAAGGGAAATGGCTATACTAAGCTTAAAAAGAATGCTACCCTTGCCTTCATGGTGCTTATAGTCTAGCAGGGGCAATGCCATTAATCTGCATTATTAAAATTTTCTCTATCACTTACTTAAGTCTAGAAATTAACAAAACAATAAATCAAACCCTGATTTGCAGTCTTTCATGATTTCCAAGGTGTAAATGCTCGCACAGAAAATTTGACAATTGGCTCTCTGATATGAGCTTACTCCAACACAGTCCTAGATGTGGAGCCATATCCTTCTCTTGGAGCCTAGAGTCTAGTATGGGGATAGGACACATACAAATAACTATAATATGAAAGAAATCATGATGTGATAAGTACATTAAAAAGATGTAAAGTATTATGTGAAGTCCAAGGGGAAAGAAAGAGCATTCCCTACCTGGACATATCAGGGAAGGCTTCATGGAAGAAGTGGTATTTGAATTAGGCTTTAAAATGCAACAGGGGATGTCTAGATCTATACTGTTTGCTTATAGCTGATCATATATGCTAGCTCATTGCTTGGTTTCTTTGGGGATATTGAAGTCTGTGTCTGCTTCTGGCACATCTGACTCAGAACTGAAGGCCTTGGCTTTTTGGGTATGACAAAGCAATCACTTTACTAGCCACTGAGAAAGAAAAGCCACCAACACAATGTAGCTTTAAAAGGAAAAGGCCTGCCCTAAGACGTCTTTTCTCTTTCTGTTTCCAAATCAAGGCAGGATTATTAATATCTATTCCTATAGGGGTAAAAGAGAGTTCTGATGCCCTTCTCTCAAATGAGGAGAAATGATGGACTGTTAGCACGTGGTAGTTAGAGAGGGCACTCAGCTAGATAATCTGAATTTAGGCCTTGGTGCTCCACACTGCTTTCTCCTCTCTGCTCTGCCCCAACTTTGTATTTCCTTTCCTGAGTATAAATGACAATAATCCCAAGAGGGACACAGCCAATTTTGGAGGCAATCCTGTGAGTTCAAGAGATTGGAAATCCTGGGTCATTTGGTCATATGTGACTGGCAGCAGGTAGATTATCTGCCCTTGGAGAAGATGAAATATAGCTAGAAGATGAAGCCAGGTCTTTATCTGCCAAAGATGTGGACATTAAGGACAACAATGTAGAGCTGAGGAGAAATGCAAAATGTCTATTCAGCAGTCATGAAAACTTCATATTTTGAGGTTTAAGTTCCCCTCCCTGAAGAGTATAACTGTGGTTATTATTGATGTTTGTTTAAGTTTCTTTCAGTGTCTGCTGAGCATAATAGTAATTATGATACTGAATTTTGTTTTAAATACTTTGATTAATTTGTGCTGGTGAGCCATCTATATGTTAAGCATTTCTTTTGTGTAAAAGAAATAAATATCTGTACACTATCTGATTTACATTATGTTAGTAAATTTTTACTTCCCCTTTTGGCAAGACCCTAGACATGACAAACTTTAAGTAATTCTTTCCTGGGGAGCTGGGGTGGGTGTGTGATGAACCCATGAGTTTGAGAAAATGAGTCATTCTTTTAGTGTCAAATTTCCTCAGGCCTGAATCTAATCCAGATTGCATGCATGGTTCTAGAACAGACTAGTTTAGTGTCTTTAGAGACTACTTCCCCATACCCAGCAGCAGTTGTAAAAAGATTAGAAAATTATAATCGGGAGTTCAATAGGCATAAGGAATAGTTCAAGAAAGTCACAGAGGTAAAAAAATACACATGGGTACAAAGAGTAATTCACTTTGTCTAGCAGAGCACATGGAGGGGTGTAATATGAAATATGTTTGAAAAGATAGAGATTTCAGATTGTGGAGGCACTTCAGTGACAAGCAAAGGAACATGAACTGTAATAAAGGACAATCAGTAGTCTCTGGAAAGTTTTAACAGGGGAGTAACAGGATGTTCCTCCTTTCATAGTCTTGACTCTTTAGTTAAGCCTTTCAATACTACACTATCCTATACTCCTCATGTATCCTCCCAGGAGGGAGGTAGCATGCTTTATTATAAGTTCTCTGGAATCATGGCAGGTCATTGCATTGATCAGAATTCCCAAGTTTTTCAAAGTTGTCTTTGCAATATTATTGTTATTGTAGAAATTATTCTTTGGTTCTGCTCACTCCATGCTGCATCAATTTATACAAGTCTTCCCAGGTTTCTCTGAAACTATACCCTTCATTTCTTATAACATGACAGTGGCCCACCACATTCATATAGCATAATTTGTTCAGCTATTCTCTAATTGATGGGCACCTTCTTAATTTCCAGTTCTTGGCCACCACAAAAAGAGTTGCTATAAATATTTTTACTGCCTACTTCTTTCAACCAATTTTTATATACCATGGACTCAGTGCCCTTCATCATTCTGGTCATCCTTCTCTTGATGCTCCCCAGCTCAGATTGAGCTTGCAGTCCACTAGAACCCCCAGATATTTTTTGGTACCACTATCTAACAATGCTTCCTTAATCTTGTACTTGTGAGATTGATTTTTTTGTACCCAAGTGTAAGACTTTTTTTAAATGTATTTTTAAAATACATTTGTTGCTATTAAATTTATCTTTTTAGATCCAACCCAATGCTCTAGGTGTCAAGATCCTGTTGTATCCTAACTCTATCATCCACTGTTAGCTATCCCTCTTAGTTGTGTGTCATCTGAAAATTTGATGAGCATGCCATCTATACCTTTATCCAAGTCATTAATAAAAATGTTAAACAACACAGGGCCAAGCACAGATCCCTACGGTGCTCCACTGAAGATCTACTATGTTGACAATGAATTATTAACAATTATTTTTGAGTCTGTCCATCTGACCAGTTCTGAATCCATCTGATTTCATCATCTAATCCATATCTCTTAATTTTTTCTACAAGAATAGTATATCTTTTTTTAATCAAAAGCTTCACTAACACCTTGGTAAACTATATCTACAATAGTGCCCTCATCTACCAGTTTAGCAATGCTGTCAAAATTTTACATGTGGTTAGTATAGCAAGACCTATTCTTGATGAAGCCATGTTGATTCTTTGTAATCACTGCTTTCTTTTCTAGCTATTTACCCACCATCTCTTTAATGATCTGTTCTCTAATTTTCTTAAGAAATTTTCAGATGCACTTTAAAACCTCCTAAAAAGATTTTAGTTGTGCAAAAATTTCCCCGACCAAACTTTTGGTTATCTTTGTCACATGTAAATCTTCTCCTCTCAATTAGCCCATTGTGATTTCTTTAAAATGTAGCCTTTTAGTCTTGTAAATGTAGTATTTTGCAAACTCAGTGTTTAAATCTATAACTTAGTCTGTTTACCAATTTGTTCTAATTTAGTTTGTTCAACCTTACTTGAAGGAAACATGAGATAATGAATCTGTTTGACTATGCTTGTGTGACCTTTATGGCCTAAGAGGCCATAAAGATTACTCTTATATGTTAAGTAATTATTTATGATCCACAGCAATACCAAAGGACTCATGATGCAAATGTTATCTACCTTCAAAGAGAGAACTGAGTGCAATTAGAGCATATTTTCTTTCACTTTCTTTCTTTTTCTTGGTTCTGCTTTTCTGTAACATGGCTAATGTGGATATGTTTTATGTGACTTCTTATGTATAATAGGAATCATATTTCTTGCCTTCTCAATGGATGGGGGAGAGTCTGGATGGAAGGAGGGAATTTGGAAGTGGAAATAAATATTCAAAAAATAAAAATAAAAATAAAAAAAAGAAATTTTCAGATGCAGTCTCTCTCCTGAGTGATATTCCCACATCAACTACCTGTTGGGCATTCCAAACTGGATGACCCATAGACACTCAGACTCATCTATCCAAATGACTTATCAATTACATATTCCCCTAATTACAATTTCAGTCTGGTCTCATGGTTCAGGTTTGAAATAGAATTAAACAAAACTGAGTATAATCCTTGAGGGGAAAAAATGGTCATTCAGTGAAATAGAGGACTTTCAAGCATTCTTGATGAAAAGACCAGAGCTGAATAGAAAATTTGACTTCCAAATACAGGACTCAAGTGGAACATGAAGAGGTAAACAGGAAAGAGAAATCATAAGAGACTTATTAATATTGAATTGTTTACATTCCTGCATGGAAAGATGATATTTATAACGCATGAGACCTTTGTCAGTATCAGGGTAGTTGGAGGAAAAAAATTATATGTATGTATATGTAGATAGATAGACAGAGGGCACAGGGTGAGCTGAAGATTAAGGGGTCATATCTGGAGAATAAAATTAAGGGATGAGAGAGGATTATACTCAGAGAAGAAGAAAGGGAGAGGTAGAATGGGGTAAATTATCTCACAAAAAAAACAGAAAAGTCTCTTACAGTGGAAGGGGAAACGGGGAAAGGTGAGAGGGAATGAGTGAATCTTATTCTCATAGGATTTGGCTTAAGGAGGAAATAACATACACATTCAATTGGGTATGGAAATCTGTCTTACCCTACAGGAAAATAGGGGGAGAAGGGGACAAGAGAACAGGGGGATGATAGAGAGGAGGGCAGATTGGGAAAGAGGGTAATCAGAAGTAAATACTTCTGAGGAGGGACAGGGTCAAAAGAAAGAATAGAATAAATGGGAGGGCAGGATAGGATTAAGGGAAATAGAGTTAGTTTTTCACAACATGTCTACTATGGATGTGTTTTGCATAACTGCACATGTACAACCTATACTGAGTTGCTTGCCTTTTCAGTGAGGGTGAGTGGGGAAGGAGGAAGAAAATTTGAAATCTAAAGTTTTAAAAACATACGTTTTTTTAAAAAATGTTTTCACATGCTACTGGGAAATAAGAAATATAGGAAATGGGGTATAGAAGTCTGTCCTGCCCTACAGGAAAATAGAAGGGGAAGAGGATAAGAGAAGGGGAGAGAGATAGAAGAGAGGACAGACTAGGGGAAGGGATATTCAGAATGCGTGACATCTTGGGGTGAGGGGAGGGGGGAGATGGAGTGAAAATTTGGAACTCAAAAACTTGTGGAAGTGAATGTTGAAAACTAAAAATAAACAAATTTGTATTGAAATAGAATGAAATAAGCTAATTGCATAACATCTAATATTTAACAAAAAGGAAATTCAATGAACAGTAGTATGGAAAGAATATTCAGCAAGTATGCAGCACTGGTCCAGTTAGATTTAGCCCCACCTTGTGTCTGTCACAAATGCTTCTGCTCAAAAGACTGTGTTGACTCTTCTGGCAAAGGGAAATATATAAACCAATCCGCATATGTTAACCAATTCTTTCAACCAATCCTCTTGTTATGGACTCAGCCAACTTAATGGGCACAATTTCTCAGAGGTATCACTCCCCTACTCAATAAATTCCACTAGCTCCCCATCATCTCTAGGGTCAAATATAACTTCTCAGTTTAACATTTAAAGCTCTCTTTCTAGACTTATTATACATTAATCCAACTTCCTATACTTTTGGTGCATCCAAACTGGCCTTCTTACTGTTTAGCAGTTGGAGAATGAGCTCAGTAGAGTTGAAGGCATAGTTGAGAGTGTAGACACAGACAGAGACACATAGACACACAGACACACAGACACACACACACACACACTTCAGGCAGTCACAGAGAGACTGCTTTCAAGAAGCTTTACAGAGTGGGACCTCTAGTAGCCCATCTGCCCATCTCCAGCAGGAACATAGTACCCCAGAAAGACCTTCCAGAAGATTCCACAACTAGAGGAAGGCCATTAAGGCCCCTAAATGCCAGAAGTATGAGTTGCTTTGGCCACATATTTTCTCTTTCTCACATAAGACACTATATTTCTGACTAGATATTTTCACTGGCTGTTTCTCATGCCTAGAATTTTCTGCTCTCTCACTCTGGCCTTCTGGTTTCCTTCAAAACTCAGCTAAAATCCCACATTCTATAAGAAGACTTTCCTGGTCCCCCTTAATGTCTTCGCTCTATGATTTACTCCAATCTATCCAGTACATATCTCGTTTGTAGATAAGCCATTTGCCTGTTGTCTCCTCTATTAGATTATGAATTCCTTTGAGACAGGAACTGTTTGGGGGTTTTTACTTTTTTTTGTATTCTCAGAGCTTGGCACAGTGCCTGGCATGTAGTAGGTACTCAATAAATTGATGCTTATTGATTTGATTATGCTCTCCTAGTTAAATGCCTTTGCTAAGAGCTAATTGTGTCTAACTAATTGTTAACGGTAAGCACACCAGTGGAAGTTCTTGAATTGTAGTTGTAGGAGTAGGTACCCACAGTCTGTACCCCATAACTTGAGAATACCAGCTGTCCTCTGGGGACCCAATCTCAAGTATGAATTAGAGTTGGCGGATACTCCAGAGAGAATGTTACATAATTAATACTGTAAACTCTATTATTTACAATTTGTCTAAAAAGTTGTATACTTTAATAATAAAAAGTCCTTTTTGCTTCCATTTCTCCTTTTGAATCAGTTTTTTCTATTAAGTAATTTTTAGGCATTTGCTTTACTTGGTCATTAATGTATTCAGATTCTCTTTCCTTCACTCACTTTGTATATGTCACTATTTTTAAAAATGTGTTATTTCATTACGTTCATGTACCACAGTTTATTCAGTCATTCGCACATCTTTAGACAGGCTATTTCCAGTTTCTTTTTTTCCTATTAGAAATGATACTGGTATGAACATTTTTTTGTACAGAGAAGTCTTTTCCCCCTATCATCTCTCTTATCATCCTTAGGGTAGTCTAATAGTGGGCGATGTGTTATCTTTTATCTTTTACAATTTCTAGTCGGTGCGATGTCAGGAAAAGAGGGGGGGACGATGAAGGCGTATGAAAGAGTTACAAACCACTTCGAGAAGGCGAGAGGGAAGTCTTGAGGGCAGGAGGTGGCGTCTTTGCTTTGGTTTTGGAAACAGTTACAGTTTCCTTTAGGCGGTGGGGGAAGGGTTGATGCCTGCCCGCTTGCCCCTTGACACCTGCTCGGAGGCGGGCCGGGGCCAGGGCCTGCGTCTGCGCCTGCGCAGAGGGGGACTCCGCGGTTTCCCCACCTGCTGGGCAGGGCCGGGGAATGAACGCTTGCGCTCTGGGGCCCCTTTTACTGGGTGGCGGGGGGAGGAGGATAAGGAGAGGAAGAGGGAAGTCTCCCGGGGGGGCGGGGCCTGGCCAGGCCGACGGAGGAGAGGAAGTTCTCGCGGGAGTACGGCGGAGGAGCGGAAGCGAGGCGGCTCTGGTGCTGCGGCTACCGGGCGGCGGCGGGCGCTGCTCTGCGGGGAGCGCCGGGATCTCGGCAGCCGCTCACTGCGGGTGGACGGGCCGGCGGGGCGAAGAGCGGGAGCTTGGCGCCACTGTGAGTGCGGGGCGGTGGGCGGGGATGCTAGGGCAGGGCCCGGCTCTTTCCCCACCCCCAACTCCTTTTTCTTCCCTTTCCTCGGGGAGGCGGCTTTGAGGGGGAGGCCGGGTCCTGAGCCTCAGGGCGGCCTTGGGCAGCGGGGCTGTGGCACCTTCTGTAGGAAGAGCCGGTGTCTCCGTTCATTCACCCCACCCACGGGTGGGAAGCGGCCGACCGAGGGGCAGCCATCCCTACCTGCTCTGACACCTCCCTCCGGGACGGCCTCCCTCCCCCCCAACCCCTCGGCTCTATTCCGAGTGACCCCCTCTTTGAGGACCATACCCTGTTTGGTCCTTGGGGACTTCCCTTCCTCCAACGCCCCCTCTCTCCCATGCTGGGACCCCCCAGAGAAGAGACTGTGCAGCTCCCCCGCCGGGGGATTCTTGATTTCATTTTGTGTCTGTCTTTGGCTTGAGCGTGTGGAGACCAAGGCCACGGAGAAGCAGAAATCCTTTACTGTTTTCTGATAACTGTTAAGGCAAATGACTAATAATTCTCTGTGTCAGCCTTGGTGCAGGAAGCAGGGGATTCAGAAGAGACTGCCAGGGTGGTGGGGATGCCCCTTCTCTGACAGGCTCGGCGCTCACCTCTCTGTAAGCTGCTGTCTGGTGTCAGGAAGGATTTTGATTTTTTATTTTTCGTGAACTTCGGAGAACTCACCAAGAAGCCTGCATTTGTCTAGGAAGAGAGGACAGGGAAACCATTTGAAATGCATTTGGTTCTGTGGCTTTGTTTTTTTAAACTAGCATCACTCTGGGGGGAAAAAAGTATTTGGTATGACTGAAGCAAGGAAGTGGGGCAGGTAGGGAGAATAAAATCAATTACTAGAAATTTTATTTGGAAAGCTTTTGATATAAAACTGATTTAAACCACAGCCTGTTTAGGAAATCTGAGAATCTTCATATATGGTAGTAATGTGAAATTCAGTTTGAAGAAGAAACTGGAGTACGCATTAGATCTTAGTTTCAGGTCTATTTAGTCTTAAATTGAAAAGAATTGACCAGGTATGTTAGAAAAAGAATTTCTGGATTTTGGTATTTCAGTCTTTATGAGTACTGCCTTCCTATACATACTCTTTACTGTCTGACCCCTCCCTACACATGTATCCTGTAAATAATTTTGGTTATCCTCTAATTTTTAACTCATTTCTCTTCAGTGCCCTATGGATATCAGCATTTCACCATTAACAAATTTCTTTTTGTTTACGTGCATCATCAATTTTCTCCTTGCTTGAGTTTATTTTATTTTATTTTTTAGGAAAAAAGGTCAAATTTTAACTTTGCAGTTCGTATTGTTCCACCTACTCAGCGTAGCTGTAACTGTCTTTCTTTTCAGTTTGAGAAGGACCAAGCCAGATGCTATATACATTCCACTATATTCTTTCATTCAACCAGAAGGGTTGCCAGAGATGCATGTGAGACTCGGGCTCCTCTCTGGGGATTTAGTGGACTCAAAGGATTGAATTCATCCCTAAGTAATTGACACTGCCGTAGGTCATAAGTGTAGTTCTCTCATGTAATTTGTATTGATTTTCTTCTAATCTCTTTCACTCTAGGATGGGCCTTTGTGTTTGCTGTACCCTGTAAGGGCCTTTCTCTTCTCCTGTGTGGGACACCATTATATTAAGGATTAGATTGTTCTAGGGTTTCTGAGATCATATAGATTTAGGACTGATTCAGCTGTGAATTTTTAAAAATGAAGGCTTGAGTAAGGGACCTAACATTCTTGTGGGCCCTCTTCAATTGTAAATTCATGTATTAGAACATGAAAACCTTGGTAGAAAATAACTTCCTTAGGCCAATGGTGGATCAATTAAAGTGTGCTCTTGGTAGTTATTTTCATTTATTTACTGTGATCAGGTCCTCTCTGTTCATATTATCATTATTTTCTTTGTCTAGTCCTTGAGAACCTCCTAGTCAGTCCTAGACAAAAAAAAAATCAATATATAAAAAATAGCTGCTTCCTGGAGAAACATCAGCTTTCTTTTTGGGGCTGTAATGTTCAAATCTTAAGATCTTATGATTTGTATACCATGCCAGGACAAAGCATTTATGGTTTCTGGTCGAGGTCTAAAGACTGTGTTATGACCCATCTGAGGTTTTAAGATTTCATTGTAATACATATATTTTTGCTTAGTAATTTTAACTACATTTAAATTAATTTTGTGGATGTAAAGTATCATAATTTTTCAGTTGCTTCCTCTGTCTTTGTCAGGATTCTTTGTCCAGTCATTCTCATTCACTTCTTCTATGGTTGTGATTAGTGTATACTCCATTATTCTCTTAACATATGTATCTTGACTTAACTACAAAATGCCTACCTTCCTAGGAGACAGGTCCTGTCATTAAAAATATGTGGATTTCACCTCCTTCGTTTCATGAGAGGTTGAGGTGGTAGTGGTTATGAGTATGGAATATTGCATATACTGTTAGGTGGATGGATTTTTGTTTAATTTTTTTTCTTTATATATATTTTAAAACAAGGCACTCAGAGTAGGGAAAGAGTGGAAAAATACATTTGGAAATGAATGTGATACAAAAACAAAAGACATCAATAAAAAGGGATTTATTTATTAAAAGTAATGTTAAAGCAGCTGTTGCAGCCTCTTTACTCTCCTTACACCTTAGGTCACTACTAGCTTTATAGCTAATTCCAGTTCTGGTTAGGAATACTTGTATGTCCTTTTCATTGTTTCTTTTCTCTATTCTTTAGATAATCAAGCACTAATAATATGCTAACTGAGCTTTGAAATAGAATTCCTACCCAATACTTTTCTGGTATTAGGGCACAGATTGGGAAAGAAGAAAGCTATTAATTTGGGAAAGATGAAACAATTCAGAGTAGAGGTTTGATTTTCCTGAGGGACAAATTTAATGTCATTATTTACTTAATTCATAATAATTTTCTAGGAATGAGCTTCTGCTTAAGCTGTATTGAGATTCCTCATGTTTTCTTTTAGCTGCTTTAGTACTTCTCATTTGTGACAACTAATGTGAAGATTGCATTATTTTTTTTGTCACGTAACACTTGTAGTACTGCATTAAGAGTGGGAATTTTAAAATCTGGTTAAGGCGTCCATATTGTACTACTATAAATTATAAAGTCATTAGAAACTCTCCTGTGGAAACCAGCTTCATTATTTGAACTTTACAGTTCCTCTATATTTGGAAATAACATTTTGAAACCTACTTGGTGATTTTTCATTATTATTTGTAATTAACTTTTGTATATTTAAACATTTATTTGATCCTGTTACTACAGTGATGTGTTTTTTTCAGAAGGTCCACTAAAAGCACTTCTTTGTTTTCTTACCTAATTGGGTTTTTTTTACTAGTTAGGATTTTTTGTTGTCTTCAACAAAAAATGAGGCTTCATCAAGGAACCAGGAACACCTAGATAAGGAACTTGTTGACTCCTATAGGATACTTACAGTAAATTGGACCTGATTAGTTGATCCTGGTACAGTAAGTTTCAGGGAATTTTCAAGGAAGAGAATTAAATGAAAGAAGGAAAAATTCAGCAAAAAAAAATTGTGTGAACTTCTTTTGAAAACATTGTGTAATCATGTAGTTGTACATGAATAAAAGTAATAAAACGTTATTGTTTACTGTGATATAGGAAAGGTCAATTTCAGAAGTATGTTTAATATCATTGTTAAGAGCTTAGAAGTTGTTCTTATGTGTTTTATCCATTTCCCAGGAGAATGGGATGATGATATTGCAGATATTACAGTTAGCAAAATATTTCTCATTAAAGTCTCTTTAGATTCTAAGTCTTAGATTTCAGATTGCATTTATTTAGTTATTTAAAATTTTCTTTTTGCTAAATTGGGGGTGGAATTTTCCTTCCCATCTTCAGAAGGACACACCCTTTTGAATCTTTTTAGCCAAGGAAAATTGGCTTACATTAGACAAATGTGCTATCATGTTGTTTATGGTGAATGTTCTAATAACCTTCACTAAACTTATCATTGTGAACGCCACACCCAGGACACTTCTCTAAATTTCATATATGGCACGTAAATTTTTCTTTGGCACATCAACATTAATGCTAATTTGGTTTGGTATCTTGTTTTTGTATCAATCAAACCATGTTTTACATAGTAACAATTGCTGGTCTAATTTGTGGCTTTTGGAGTCTGCAAAAACTTTCAGGTAATTCAGACTGGGTAATCAGAACCAAAATCAGTGTCAGAAAGCAATAAGAACAATTTCATTCTGTACAAAGTAAATACATGTTAGCTGTTATTGTCTTGAGTCTTGAAATACCTTTAAATATGGTTAACATTGTAGCATGCCCTTTGTTAAATATAGGCCCTTTCTTAGGTGTGAAATAGAGCAAGGGTGCTGGACTGGGAACCAGGACTCTCAGGTTCTAGGCCTAGTTCTGTTGCTAACTAGTATCTCTTTGGATAAATCACTTTATTGATCTAGGGTTTATCGTTTCTAAAATGAAGAGGTCAGACTAACTCTTTGAGGTTCCTTCCAGCAGGAACATTCTTTGATGAATCAATTAGGGTAGGTTAATTTGGCATGTATAATGTAGCCTTGAATTAGAGGTTGCCCTCCCAACTCAGTGTTGGAAATTATTCTTGAGGTCATTGGAGTAAATTGGCAGGTGTCTGGAAGAGTAGATAAGCCCTTTGCTCTGTTTACTATGTGCAGTTGTATCATTGGTTGGCTAGTTTCTCCAAAATAATGCCTGTTTCTTAGAGCCTTAGGATCTTACCCTGGAGCCATATTTTTAAGAAAGCTTTGAATTGAGCAGATGTTCCAAATATTAACTTTTTTTGGTGGTGGTTAGTACTCTTGCTTTTTAATCCCAATTCAGCATAGTTCCTCCCTTCACAGGCTATATCTTTGTCATGTCCCTGCTTCTGTAAAAATTTCTTTGTTACGTGCAGCAAAAGGTCTTTAGAACCTCCAGACTTTTATTTCAAGCCGATTCAGGCCTTCCTGATAAGTTCTTCCATTTGTAAAATCTGTGGCCCAACCTTAACCCTGTGTTCATATTCCCACTTGGCAGGACTAGGCCAATTGCTACTGTGTCAGTCAGAATAATGTTCTAATTGCTAACTTGTAGGAGAACAAAAGAATAATAATCATCTGTGCCCCTCCTAAGAGCTCTCAGGGGTGCTTGTTATCTGATCTAGGTGTCACTATAAATATCTGTCCCTATTCTGTAATTGTGGCAATGCCAAGTGCTATTTTTTTCTTTGTTATGAGCATAGTAAGTGAGCAAGAATGAGAATTACAGTGTAAAAGCAAGCTAGTATTCTCTCCTGATCTCACAAAAGCTAAGTTTTCATGGTGTATTAACTTAGCTGAGATTCACTTTCTCCTTAGAAGTGATATTTTAAAGTCCTTTCTATACTTGCTATGGGAAAAGAACTAAGCCACTTGTTCAACTGCTAATTATAGTAACTATTTCATGTCTCCTTGCTCTGGGAAAAAAACTTCTTTCTATTGGGACAATCCTGTGTGAGGATCTGATGCTTGGCCTTCTCCCACATTTATTCCTCCAGATGCCTGGAACTTCCAATTTTGAAAGAAAATCCATTTTGAATGTCAGTGGCAGCACCACTTACCCCGTACTCCAGGTTTGAAACCTTACCTTTCATACACTTCGCTCATCTTTAATGGCCAAAGCATCACTCAGTCTTGTCTTCTAATTTGATGATATCTCTCATCTCCTTCCTTCTTGGTCCCACTGCTGCCAACTCTGTATAAGCCCAATTGTAGATATCTAATAGGTCTTCCCTTTTTAACTTTCACCTCCCTCATTGCTTGATAATTAATGTTATATATCTACAATCCCGTCACTCTTTTAAACGTCTTTCAGTAGCTTCCTATTCTTCTGAGTTCAAACTGATCTTCAGTAACACATTTTTCTAGCTTTAAAGTTTGCAAATTGTTTTCTTTACAACTACTCTATAAGTTGGACAGTTTAGAAAGGCCTTTACCAGTCTTCTCCTGCTCTTTCTGTCCCCGTATGTTTGCTTTTGCTGTTTTTTTCCCTATTCCCCTACTTTAATTTTGCACCCAGTTCAGTTGGTACCTCTTCCATAAAGCCTTCCTGGATCTCTTCTCTCCATCTCCCTCCTTCAGTTACTTTACACCTTTCATGAGAGACACCTGTGTATTATTTGGTATTACCGATGGTGTAGCTCCCTTCTGGAATGGAAACTCCATGGGGCAGGAATCTTATCTTTTGTGTTTTATCTAACCTTTGGCTTCCCTAATACTTAGCACAGTATGCTATACATAGTAGGCACTTAAATAGTTGTTAGGCTTGAATTTGGATTTTAGTCTACTAGATCAGTTAGACATGATTCAGTCTCCCCCCCCCCCAAAGGCAGTCGGGGTTAAGTGACTTGCTTAGGATCACACAGCTAGTAAGTGTCAAATGTTTTAACTCTTGACTCCAGGGCTGGTGCTTTATCAACTGTGCCATCTAGCTGTCCCTAGACATGATTCATTCTTGCCAAGGAATATGTTGTGTTCTTTCAGGATGTTGGTCCCTAGCTGGTTTGCTCAAGGTGGGAGGTAAGAGGTACCTTGTAGTGGATGTAGTACAGAGTGCATGGTACTCAGTCAAAGAACCTGAGTTGGAACTGCATCCCTGCTACTTATGAGCTCTCCAGTGTTATGCAAGTCACTTAACCTTTCTAGGCCCGTGTTTCATCAGCTCCAAAGTGAAGGGTTTACCATAAATGATCTCTCAGGTTCCTTTCACCTCTAAACCAGGTGATCCTTTAAGAGAAGGACCCCAATCTCTGTGGGTATCTCTTTGTTAAAGGAGGCATATTTGGGCACCTGTCTCTGAAGGCAAAGATGCTTTGAGCTTTGGTCGTAATTCCTTGGGACTCTGCTGTGGGACAAGTGGGACGGCTGTTGTTCTGGGCTATAAGTGAGAAATGATACCAGGAAAGCTATCTCTTGAAGTACCTTTTCTTTTAAACTTATTTAGGGTAAACTCCTTATTCATTCTTCTGTCTTCACTTTCTAGTCTTTGAAGATAGGCTTAGCCCCTTCCTGCTGGGGAATGGGAGTAGAGTAAGAAAAGCATTCTAAGTCTGAAATTTATTCTCTGATTTGGATGTTGAGAAATGGCACCCAGCCAACCTTAGGTTCCCATGAGGTCTCACAGCTGGTTTTCCAGTGGGGGAAAATAGAAGAAGGGTTGGTTTTGGAGAACAGACTTAAGTTGGGGATTGCTGTCTCTTCTCTCATGGGAAGCTTTTCATGTTCTAAATTTTAGGTGGGAAGTGGGATAGGGAAGAAGGAAGACTTTATTAAGGTTCCTGGTTATGTACATACCCAGCCAGTTAAGAAGAAACAAGTCTGTTAAAAAAAATTTTTGTAGCATGTAATATGTTTATATATATAGTAAATAAAAATATGGCCAGATGATTGGCTTGGTGGGAAAAAAAAGAAGAAGCAAGTCTGGAATGGAGTACCTTTAACAGATGCTGCCATTGGCCAGTTTATTGTCAGTTGGGCCCTAGAGCTGAGGTTAAAAAGAGGAAGAAGGAGATGAATGGGAGCTTCAGCCTGGAGGGCCAAGCTAGGGGATTTGAAGGCTCAATATAGTCTGCTGTATTGTTAGATTGGGGCTACCGTTGATGGGGGGCCACTCTCAACTCTTACTTGTTATCTTTTATCCTTCTTTCAGGGCAGAATCTTACATCTCCTGTACAGGCAGTTCCAGTGAATCAGATCTCAGGGAGGGAGGAGAGTCTGAGCCCAGATAGTCGGGCCGTTGCAGCAGGGAGGTCTCCATTCCCTCCTGCCCCAAGCTGCTGAGCATTTAGCAGCTCTCAGCATGGAAGCCATCGCCAAATACGACTTCAAAGCCACTGCAGATGATGAGTTGAGCTTCAAAAGGGGTGACATCCTCAAGGTAAGGGTTGATGTGTAGTGCCAGTCCCTCCTCTAGCCCACAAACCTTTCTTACCCAGAGATCTAAAGAAGCATTGCTTGTTTTTCCATTTTCACAGTATATTTACTCACTTATTTAATCTGGATAGGTGGAGATAACTGCTGAATGAAATGTTTATTCTCACTTTGAAGTTGGTATGACATGTTGTTTTTCTAAACTGCCATGATTGCTTCAGTCAATTGACAAGCATTTATTCTAACTCTTTTCTTTGTTGGTATACATGGATTTGACATCAGCGATTTCTCTAAGTGAAATCAAAGCAGTGTGATTGAATAAATTGATTGAGCTGGTCAAAGTGGAAGCATTTTTCAAGAGTGCCTTAGAAAGAGATTTTAGTGGCCTAGATTTGAAGGATTGATATCAAACTGAATTGTGCAAAAGCATCAAGTTCGCATCATCTTATATGACAGTCATAAACTTTGCTTTTCCATGGTACTGAAGTTGAGAATAGTGAGGAGATCCTTTCCTCTTGAGAAATTATTTGTTCCCAGATTTTAGGAAGGTTAGAATACATGCCAGACCTTGATAAAAGAGTATTGACTGTGTATTTTCATCCCTTTAAGAGAATAGTCATCTTGAGGGGTAAATAATAAGGTAGTTAACTTGCTCTTGCAGAAGTCAGATTTTTATTTTCTTAAAAGAAACTTGGGAAGCAATTACCCCATACTATACTGTAACTGCAGAAAAGAAACTTGCTGACAGTTTAAAAATAAGCTTCTACACGTTTGCAACTCATTTTGAGCCCCACTATTTACACTAGGATTTTCTTTCCACCTGGGACATGTTAATTATATTGTTTACACAATTGACTATAGCAGCTTTGCCCTTTTAGATATATAATTTACTTTTACAGCTGTGGGTGTATAGAATAGTGTGTCACCTTTAAATGGAGAAATTTTAAAGTTTAGTATTTGGTCATTTGAGGATTTTTTTTTTAAGTTTACTATATATAATTTTTACCTCTGCTTATCTGAACTGTAGTCTTGTGGCTTGGGTGTTATTAGGAACTTGCCTGTCTCTACTGTGACTGAAAGAAACTTGTGAAGTTTTCTAAAGAGGAAGAAAGTGATGATGCAGAAACATAGCCTATTGTAAGAGTGCTTGTGATTTTTTCAGTCCTGTATGATTATGGTTAAAATGATCTATTTTTCCCAACGCTCCCCGTAGTGTAGATGTAAGATTGAGTTTTGGGGTCGTCCTCACAACATAGTTTTTCTTAGTTTCAAAAAAAAAAATTAGGTTCAAATTACATGGGAACTTGTTTAAAAAAGGAAGAAACAAAATTTTGAGAACAGGTTTGTTTTTTTTTTAAGTTCTTGTGAAATTGAACTCCTTGACATATAATTTAAATGGTCTGCAACAAATAGCACTGGTACTAGAATTTATAGTGACATAGATCTTTAGTTTTTAGAGTAATTATTTTTTAAAGGCACTGAAAATATCAGAACAGGCTTACTTCAAACATTTATAAAGTGATTACTGATTTCAACAGATAACATGTTTGTTAACTCAGTACCATTAGCTTCTTAAAACCAACACATTCTAGATTTAACAAAAGTCTCTTTTGGGCTTTGGTTTTATTTATGCAAACTGATAGATTTCTCAATGAAAACCTGTTCTCAAGAATTGAACATGATTATCTGACATTCTGGATTACTGTCTAGATTTTGCTTGTTGCATACTCAGCACTGAGGATCAAAGAACTTGAGTCCTACTTATCCAGAAAGTTTCTGAAAATTTACAAGTGGTGACCACAGCCATGAGTCAGAAGCACTTTGTTAACCTAGATGATCTGTGTATCCCAAAGGAAGTGTATTATTCTTCTTTGACCCTCTTAAAAGAGTGCTACTCTAGTTAAGCAAAACAATGCTGTTTGACATTTCCCCAAGAGCATATGTATATAGTGTTTTCAGTGAGCTAAATAAACTTTTCATAGAAATGTGTTTGATATTTTAAAAGACTAATCAGAATGGGTTAACTGTTTTCTTCCTCAAAGTACAAAAGTAAAAGATTCACATCTTGTTTGTCATTTTAGTAGATAACTTGAATATGAAGTCATAGTGCCATTACTGCATAGCCACATATTCTAGTCTCAATTGAATGAGCAGTTTGTTAGTAATCTTGTGGCTTAACTCCAAAAATGAATGAAGATGGCTGCCTCTTAACTCATAACTCTCTAAAACAGCTGAATGAAGAAGAAAATTGCTCTCTCTTCTTTGGGAGCAATTAATTAAAAGCATATAGTTTTTCTTTTAATTATTTAAAAATAACTGGGTCCATTTTAGTAATTTGGCTTTTATTCTTTTTGTGACTTTAACCTTCTAAAGATGTTTGGGACATAAAACAGTAGCTCAAATTGTCTGTGTACATGTTGAAATCAGCATCTGTATACACTTTGCTAGTAAATGTTGGGTGATCCTATTTCATGAAATATGGAGTTATTAGTTGCTAACTGAAACTGAGAAGATAGCACTCCTGTCTATTATTTCTCACCAGCTACCTCAGAGAATAATCTTGATTGTTTTTTCCTGTGCAATATGGCATTTTTATATTCATTCTTATATGGTATATTTACCACTCCATAAATGTCATTTCAGAAGAGATAACATGGTTTAGTGGAATTAATCCTGGCATAGAGCTGTAAGATCTGTGTTATATATTCCTAGCTTTTTCACCAGACTAATTGTGTGACTTTAGTCAAATCATTTCACCTCTCTTGGCTTCAGTGTTCTCATCTGTCTGAGAGGATTAGATTATCTTTGAGTCTGTGAGGAGAAATGTGCCAACTCCCTGTCTCTCCCAGGCTAATATAAACTGGCTCCACTTGGGATATATAAGAATGAAGGAAATTGCTCTTATTTAGACTGATTATGAACCGAGGCTTGAAAGATCCCCAGGAAGCTGGAGAAATTTGGATTTCCTTCCCCCATCCTTCATAAGGTGGGCTCTGGATGATCGTATGGCTTTTATAATAGAACAGACCTTGCAGCAGACACAAATGTAGAACAACCTAAAAATTGTTTCTGTCTACTAGGGGCTGAGGAATGACACAGAGTTGGGCTAGATTTCCTGGAACTACTCTAGATTAGAATTCTTCCATCTTGTTGAACTGTTCTTTATAAAGTTATTGGCAATCTCCTGTTTGTTGAATCCAGTAGCTTTTTCTGTCTCTTTATTTTCTTTGACCTTTTAATAGCACTTGACATTCTCATTCTTTCCTTGAGGATTTCTTCTCCCTTTAGTCTCTGTGACTCTCCTGGGTTCTCTTCCTCTTTGATCACTTCTCTGTCTTTTTCGTTGGTTCATCTTCTTCCTTCTTAACCTCAAATGTATGTATTCATCAAAGTCTAGTCTTTGGCCTTTCCCTGTTGGTATGCTAATCTACTTCTGTGGCTTCAGGTGTCACCAAATTCTATACTTCTTTACTGAGATTTAGTCCCATTACTTATACATACATATATACATAATTTTTTTTCTTTGGTATGTATAGGCTTATTCTTGAATCTGATACTGAGACAGCTGTTTTTTCTTTTAATTGGTATCTTTTGTTTTTGTATCACCTTCATTTCCCAATATATCCCTCCTTTTCTTTACGCTCAGAGAACTATTTCTTCCAACAAAGAAGAAGAGACAGAAGAAAAATCAGTTCAGCCCAACTAATCAATACTTTAATCAAGTCTCAGTGCAAGGTGTGTTCTTCCATCTCTACAAAGAAGGGAGAGACAGTATACTCTTTTCTTTTGGGCTATACTTGGTCATTATAATTTAACAGCATTCATTTTCTCTTGTTATGGTTATTATTGTTGTTCTCATTTGCATTTTTGTAGTTGTTGCAAATGATTTTCTGTTACCTATGGAGCGTTTTTTTTAGAATTTAAAATTCAAAGCCAGAAGGGACCTCCAAGGCTGTCCAATCCACTCCTTTCATTTTATAGATAAACTGAGAATGAGAGAAGTGAAATAACTTGCCCAAAGATGCGTAGAACCTGTTGGAAGCAGGATTTGAATCTAAGTGTTCTCACTCCAAAATTCAGCTTTTTTTCTATTCTATTAAAAAAACCTCACACTCGGCTTGTCCAAAATTAAATTAATTTGCTTCCTTAAACTTCCTCCCTTCACATTCTAATTTTCTTATTTCTGTTAGTGATATCACTATTTCCCAGTCACTTGGGCTTAAAACCTCAAAGCCGTGTTTGATACTTCCCTCTCTCTCACTACTCCCTCCCCCGATTTAATCATCTGCCAAATCCTGTTTTTGTCTCCTCAGTACTTCTGTATCTGTCCCTTCCTCTCTACCTAAGTTTAAACCCCTTATCTCCTGCCTAGATATAGTAGCCCCATGACTGATGTGCCTACCTTCAGCCTTTCCTTTTTCCAGTGTGCCTTTCACACTGCTGCCAAAGTAATTCCAATACACAAATCTGATCAGCTCATGTTTCTGCTCAAAAATCTTCAAGAATTTTCCATTGCTCTTTAGATAAAATAAAACTTAGACTCACATTCAGATCATTTTACAATCAGGATCTACCCTAGTTTTCTAGCTTTATTTTACTCTGCCTCTCTTCATGTATTCTGTGTTCTAAACAAATTGGACTATTCAGTCTTTTCTGCCCTCTTCTGATATCATAAATTTGCTTATGTCCTTCCCTGTGATCTTGTGTACCAGTTACTCCTTTAAGCCCTCTCATTTCTATAGGTAAGCCTGTCTACTGTCTAGCCAGAAGGCATTCTTCCATCCTTAAATCTTTTTACCATTTTTGTTTCACTGCTATCAAATCGTCACATTCTAATTTGTGTTAATAGTTATCTTCCAATTAGACGAATTACATGAAGGTAGGAAATATATAGTCTTTTGTTTATTTTTGTATTTGCAATGCCTTGCATTGTAAAAGGTACCAAGTGGACTACTAGGCCTATATTCATTTGGACTCAGAATTTTGAGCTGAACTGTGGAGCAGAGAACCTGTCAGGTACAATCTGCTCTGCCCAGCATCACCTTTTACTTAATCTCTATAAAGCTGATAGAAGTAAAATTTAAGAGTTCCTGTACTTAATGTGACTTCTTCCTTCAGAAGTATAGACTGTTTCAATCAGTGACACATTTATTGAGCACCTATCATATGCCAAGTACTGTGCCTTAGTACTTTGAGTGTGAAAGATATAGAAAGTATCAGGCTTTTTTCTAACTTTACTTGGCTTAGGATCTCATTGGGGGTGGGGGACACAAAGCTCACATGAAACAAGGAATAGTATGAGATAGTATGTCGTGAAATACTGAAATATTTGGTAAAGATTTATAAGAGGAGTTGCTAAATTTAAGGTCTTTCTGAGGTGGAAAGGTCTCTGAAGGCTTTGTGGAGGAGCTGGGACTTGAGATGGGCTTTGATGGAAACACTTAAGGGGGGTCTGTTGGAGGTCTTGGCAAGAATGTGAGCATATGCTGGATATGAAGAGAACTAACCTGATTGGATCTGATGGTTTATGTTAAGGAGTAGTGGGAAATAAAGTTGAATTAGAAAATCAAGATAGATTTATGGAGACCTTGAAAAATCAGATAGGTAGAGATTAAATGGACATGTAGGACTAGGATTGAAGGATTTCTGAGCTGGGAATGAGGAATGTGATTAATTCAGCAATTAATGACTGCTTTGTCCAGATACCTATGCTAGGTGCTGGAGAAAATTCAAAGTTTTTAGATAATTTATTCCCTGCCCTCATTTAGTTTACTGTTTAATAGATGAAATTGGTGATTAAGGAAGGTTAGTATAGATTAGCAGGATTTAGATTGGAGGGAGGGAAGTCTATAATCAGGGAGGCTAGCTCAAAATTGTAATCAGATGAATGAAATTTTGGACCGGCATGGTGATGGTAAGCATAGAGAGGTAGAAGAGATATCTTTAGAAGAAAATTGATGTGATTTTTGACTGCTTTTTTCTTAATTTCATGTAGTGGTATTGGTAGAAATTATTCATTTGCCCATTTTCATTACATGTCCAAATGAATATCTTCCTGAAAAATAGGAGCTCCTTTATGACATACACCTGATGTGTGGGCTGATAATTGCTTATAAAAGATGGAGAGTCAAATGGATTTGGCTGGAAGGGCAGCTAGGTGGCATAGTGGATAGAGCACCGGCCCTGAAGTCAGGAGGACCTGAGTCCAAATCTGGCCTTAAACCAAACACTTGACACTTACTAGCTGTGTGACCCTGGGCAAGTCACTTAACCCCAACTACTTAAAAAATAAGAATAAAGAAAAAAAAGATTTGGCTGGTCAGAATTTTTTCATAGTCATGGTTCTTGAAATGTAGCAAAGGCTTCTAATTTCAGGTAGTTGCAAGGATGAATTACAAACTGAAATGAAACGCAATTGATATGAACATACTACTGTTGAGGTTTCAGGTACTTTGTCCCAATATATACTTGTAGGGAGATTTCTTTGATCATAGAAGATGAATTCTTGGTTTTCTTACATGTTGACTAAATGCCAAAGCTGAAAGATCACATTGAATCCTCATGTATGGAGGAAAGTTCCTTATTTGGGTTCTCTAATTTCAAATTACTTGTTTTCCTTTTACTGTGCTCATTTTTTCCTGTCAGCTGAATAGAATGTTTCCACATAGCAGGTGCTGAGAATGTACTTTCAGTTCCTACACAGCACTGGGGGGAAGGGGGTGGGGTGTAGGGCAGCTGGCTAAAGACTTATGTGTAAGGAAATGACTCTATATCAGGGTGGCACTGGTGCTATGTTGCCCCTGAGGCAACTGATGTTGACTGTCTGTTTCCCAAATATATGTAGCACATTTCCTTCTTTCTTCATCAAAGATTCTACCTTTTCTACTTGTTTTTCCCCTCCTAATCCTACTAGTTCAACTTGGAGCTAAAAAGGTTACTCTCATTAGTTCTTTGTCAACTCTAATGATCATACCACCCAAGGATTCCTGAAAATCTAGAAGTAGGGTGTGATGTGTTGGTACAAGCTCTTTACTTAGATCCCAAGAATACTGTTGGCATTCCTGTCTTTTTATTTCTTGTTTTCTCCTCTACTGAAATCTCTTTCCCTTTCTCCCAGTCTTAGAAGGAAGTTCAGATGATAATTTAATCATTATTTTAAGAGTTGTCATGTGGAGGTGGAATTAGACTTTCTGCTTAGCCTTACAGGGCAGAACTGGAAGTAGTTAGGTGGTTGTTTAAGGAGGATCTTGACTTGATGTCAGAAAAAAGGACCCTAACAATCAGAGCTGTCCAAAAGTGGAATGGGCTGCCTTGGAGGAGGTAGTAAAATCTTTTCTTCACTCCCCCTCATCCCCTGCGTGGAGGTCTTCAAGCAGAGGCTAGAGTAGGGATATTATAGAGAGAGAGGAGTTTTGTGCTAGTGTAACTAGATGGCTCTTGCAGTCTTTTGCAGCTCTTAGTATGTGAAACAGATTACCCTTACATGCTCTAGCCATAGCACTTGTGTTCAGTTAGTTCTGTGCTAGAATATAATTTTACAGTTGTTGGTAACTATTTTGTAATTTTTTTTCTCATCAACTAGATTGTAAGATCCTAGAGAAAACCCAGATTTCTGTTTGTGCCTACCAACCTCTTGTGCTATGGACACAGGTGTTCAGAAGTACTTTTTATGTCATTTATGTCAATCTCACTGTCTGAAAGGATCATGTGTGTATTTTGAGGGAGGAATGTCATGTGATAAACACTTGGGATCTCGTTTTAGGGTAGAGTATGTATCCACTGCAATGTTTCTTCTAATAATAGATGCTGATTATGATACTTAAATACTGTAGAGATCCATGGCTTTGTCAGTGTGGGTTCTCTTGCAGATTGCAACTCCATTGCAGCTTGATAAAACAGTTTTGCAGAATTGTTTAACCAAAAAATTAATTGCTCTTCAGTCAGTCTGGTCAGGAGCCTTTTTTAAGGGACAATATATCTAGTCTGTTATCCCTTCTATACTTGAAGCCTTTCCAGCTTGGATGCAGGATTTGCCAGAGCTCAGGATCTGGGCTCAGCTGGTATAACTTTTCAGAACCTACAGTCACCCCCATCACATGATGAGGCATCATTTGGATTTTAATGGAAGACTAATTATAAACCAGATATAAATTACTAAAAGTTTTTCAGATTTTATTGTATTTTTCAGTTAAAATTAAGTGATCTTTAATCCATTAAATTTTAGTGAAATGGTAAGGTATAATTGTCTTTTAAGGACAAATATATCTAAATGGAAACAGCTGATTATCAAATTTTGCATGGTCTTATAATGAGATTTTAAAAGCATCAGAGCTGAATTGAGAAATATCAGTAAACATTTGGGACCTTTACACTCTGGCTTTGTATCATGAACTGAGGGAGCACAAAAGAGAAGGTACTTTGGAGTTTCAGTTCTGATTCTTAATACTAATTTCTTATAACCCTTCTGATGTAGTAACATAAGGGGAATAGTTAACATACATACTTTTATATTGTAAAAGGAGTTCCCGGAGAAAAATGGATGATTAAACCTGGTTGCTGTTAATTGTAATAGTCTCCTGTGGTATAATTGATCTTTTGTCTAAAGGTAAACTGAGTACCCTTATGTCTTCTGACTTGGAACAATAGCACAGCTAGGTTTTTAAATTTCTTTCATACATTTGTGTACATTAACTCTGGAACATTAAAATATTAAATTCAGAATTGACTCCTTTCCTGTTCGGTATGAAAGTTGCTTGACAGTATACTTTTTCAGAGGCTAATCTTGGGTTGTTCTTGTGTTCATTGATCATAGTAGCTTAGAATAATAGTATGATGAGGGGCAGCTAGGTGGCATAATTGATAGAGCTCTGGCCTTGGAGTCAGGAGGACCTGAGTTCAAATCTGGCCTCAGACACTTGAAACGTACTAGCTGTGTGACCCTGGGCAAGTCACTTAACCTTGATTGACTCACCCCCCCCCCAAAAAAAAGAATAATAGTATGATGAACTTAGTTTAACTATGTTCATTTGAATATTTATTGAAGTGGCCAAAATTGAATGTATATTTTGCAGTGTGTCTTGCCATTCTACACTCTAGTCAAATTAACCCCATCCAAAGGAAGGCATTTTAACACTACTTCAGAAAGGAGTTAAGGAAAAGTCAGGTTTTTTTGCTGTGTTTTTGAACTGAGATTTGTTTTTATTCCAAGCGTCTCAGCCTAAAGCCAGGAAGGTCTCTCCTTGAGAACTTCAGAGGTAGATGAAGGCGTTGACTTATTCAAATGTGAGTTCAAAGGGTTTGCAACAGACAAATTTGTGTGGCTTCACAGCTGATTATCCTGATTGTAGCTATGTTTTTCTGGCTAAGCTTTTGTAAATCAGCAGGCAGTTGGGATGACTTTCAGTGTTTAATTTCTCAATTCAGTAGGCATTTATTGAATAACTAACTGTACTATTTTACAAAAGAGAGAAACACATCTAACTTCAGAGATAAAATGTTTTATTTTACCGCAGTTATTTAGGAACACTGTCAACTTTACATTAAAGTATATTAGAATAAATTAGAAACACATCCAGTCTTTTTTCTTTGCAGTTTAACAGATTGGTGCTATGTCTTCAGTTGTTATTGATAATGTATTCTTTTTCCACTTCTTGATGTAAAAATGGTGTTCTGTGTTCTCATTTTATCCTTCACTTGGCTTTGTAAATGCAATGAACATAGTCTCCAAATTATGCTAAAATTATTAATAAAAGCCGGCACCCAGGTATTCTGCAGGCTGATTATCCAGGTCTCCATTTCCCATCCTCTTTCCTTTTAGTCTTTTGGCTTTTTTATTTTTTGAGATTAAAAAAAAAGACAAATCAAACTTTTAGAATCTGCTTTCCTTTACTTAGCCCTTAGCTTCAACTTTCTCCATCCCTGTGTTATAAATTCTGTAAGAAAATAGCACATTAAAGAAAATACATTCTGTGGAAAACTTCTTTCAGGTACCTAAGAAGATACAAACCTAAATATATTTTGTTTCCTAATGAGTCCACAGAAAATTTTTATTAGCTCTAAAACTTTTTTTAAATTACCAGAATCCTATACTTAAAATTTATAAACTCAAATTTATTCTCCCTTGTGTCTCCTGTTCCCCATTCCATCAGAGTACTTTTAGTGCTAAAAAAGGTACAGGTCCACAAGAGAGAATTTAAATACTGTGATTCTCAGGAGAGTTTGTATTGGGGAATAGCCCTACATAATTTTGTTTCACAATGTTATTGATACGTTATAGCTAGAACCCACTATAATGTTCTAAAACCCCCACTATGTAGCTTCTTTCAGTCAGGCCTCCATTTATAACGTTGTTATATACTTATCTGCCTTCTGTAACATAATTTCTCCTAATATAGTTTTTAAAAAGTGTTTTATTGATACCTTTTGTCTTACATCTGAGTCATTTTACAGGTCCCTCCAGGTGGCCCTTTCCCTTATATCAAAAACAGTTAAGCAAAAAATATCTGATTATAACAACCATATTTGACATAGTATGTTATATTCAGTTCTGTTAATTTGTTTTGTTTCCCCACCCAGTTGTCTGCTATGTGGGAACAGGAATGTGTGGGAGAGTTTCTTGTAGGGCCTTCCGTGGTTTTTCTGTTCCAGACCACTGCAGTAAAGTGAATGCCGCAATAAAGCAAGTCATGCAGATTTTTTGGCTTCCCAGTCCATATAAAAGTTAATGTTGTTTTCCTCAGTTAGTGTTTACACATCCTTTTCCATTTGGCCAATTGTACTTTTTAAGGAGTTGGTTTCTTCAGTGGGTTTTTGTATCTCCTTTTCCATTTGTCCAATTCTACTTTTTAAGCAGTAGTTTTCTTTTTTCATAATTCTCTGCCATAACTCTCATTTCTTTTCCCAGTTTTTCTTCTGCCTCTCTGTTATGCTTTTTTAAGCTGCATTTTTAGATCTTCCATGAGTTCTTTCTGGGCTTGAGACCACTCCCCATTTTTCTTTGGGATTTTGTCCATAGGTATTTTGACATTGTTGTCCTCTTCTGAATTTCTGTCTTTATCTTCCCTGTCACCATAATAATTTTCTATGGTCAAATTCTTTTGTTGTTGTTGTTTTGCTCATCTTTTTTAGGCTTTTTCCTTTATTTTAAATTTGAGCTCTGCTTCTGAGTTGAAGGGGCACTGTCTCAGGTTTCTTGTGCCAGGGGCTGCAGGCCCTGGCTGTTTACTTGGTGTTGCACTGATGTTTCCCTCAGACCCATGGTCAGGACCCTCAGTGTTTGGTGCTGTTTGAGGGGGTTGGGTGAGGGGTGGGGGTGGCTGGAGGTCTTAGGGGTCTGGCAGCTTACCTGGTGCCCAGGGTCGTAGTGCTGGTAACTGATATGCTAAGGCAAGTGAGGTGTTTCTGCATTTCCCTGGGGCTATGCTGAAGCATGTGGAGGTCTGGCTGCTGGAGGCTACCTGTTTGCTCAGAGCTTCACCGGAGCACATGGAGGTCTCACTGTTCTATCATATATAATTTTAAAGGTTTAATGTTTCAACCTGGAAGGCCAGTTCTCTGTTTCCTCAGCTCCCAGTTAGCACTGGAAGATTGGAGGAATATAGGGGAAAACTAGTACTCAAATTGGTGGGAAATGCCAAGAAAGGAGCAACTTAGAGTGGTGAAACCAAGGCAAGGTTGTCCTCTCCTTTGTTGTCCCTGTACTCATTATTCCCTTCTTTTTCTTCACTAACTCTATGATGGGAAATGGACGAGGGAAGACAGGGAATTTCCCTGGACTCTCCTCTCCCATTGAGCAGTCATTTTTTAAGCTCCAGCTATTTGCCAGGTACCATGGATGACTATGGGGATGCAAAGACCAGCATCAAACAATCTCTGACTGCAAGAAGCTTTGCATATTGGGAGAGCCAGAAATATAAATAAGGATGCAAAATATACACAAAGTAATTTGTGTGGAGGGGATGCACAGACTGCTGGAGGAATCAGGAAAGGCTTTATATGGAAGATACCATTTGAAATGAGTTCTGAAATTCTAGGGACCAACGATGTTGGGAGTGGGGTGGAGTGTTTTGAGGAGAAAGATCATCTTGGAGAAAGAAGGTTAAGGAACAATAATATGAGGGGATTTTCCTTACTTCCAACTTTCCTTCTCTCCCCTGTCCCCCCAGCTTAGTTTCACTGCTAGTTTCCGCCACTGCCTGGTACTGTGTAAAGTAAAAGGGAAGTGAGGAGGAAACTATTTGACATGAAAGAGAGGTCCATAAGTTAGTCATATGTAAACTGGAATCTGCCTGCATTCTAATTTGGGATTCTTGTGTCAGTGGCTGTGTAATGTGGTTTTGAACTAAATGCATATACAGCCCAGCAGCTGAAGCACTTGCAAGGAGAAAAGACAACTTCTTTCAGTTCAGCAAAACCATAATTATTACATAGTCTTTTCAGAGACCTCTTTAAGTAAATAGTCTTGGGAGAATTCTCACCTTTGTTGTAGACTCAAGCTGCTTTTTATTCTGAAATTGCAGCAAAATTATTCGGGTTTAGTTGCCCTCACTCTGAAAGCAACCAATATTCATTTAACAAGCACTTTCAATTGGGAAATATATGTTGAAATCTCAGTGTTGACTATTAGTATAGAATTAGAATCAGTCAGTAACTCTTAGTTCTTTTAAAATCAAACTGATGATATGGTGGGTTGATACTGTATTTGTAGAAGAGTTTAGCCATAATTCTTATGTGCCTTACTCTGTAGATTTGAAATTGAGTCTCTGGTTATAGTCTTATGTACTAGGTCATATGTCCTGAATAAATTTTAAGAAAAACCATATTACAGGATTGAGGCTTTGTGTCAGTGACTGGAAAAGGAATTGCTTAATGTTTTAGCTGTCTTGCCTAAGTTTTTTCTTTGGGCTTTTTAATTTTCAAAATTTTCTTTTTTATTAACGTAATAAGCATCAGTAAACATAGCTCTGTCAATATACAGAGATTAATAAAGGAATTGTATGTGAAACTTAAGTTTTCCTAGGTATATTTTGCTTTCTTCTCCCTCCCCCAATAACAATAACTTGGGTTTGAGGGTTTTTTGGTGGGAGGGGAGATATGATTCAAATTTAATGTGGTGGTTTTGACACTGCCTGGTTTGTCTGTTTCCCCTTCTGAACTTCCTGCTCTTCCATTTGGTTTATTTTAAAATTATTAATTGATGCTTTTTTTCTTGTGATATGCGAATGTAATGGAACACTATTGTGTTATAAGAAGTGATGAGCAGACAGACTTCAGAAAAACCTGGAAAGACTTGCATGGACTGATGCTGAGTGAAGTGAGCAGAACCAGGAGAACGTTGTACACAGCAGCAGCCATGTTGTGTGATGACTGACTTTGTTATACTTAGCCGTTCTCAGAAATGCAAAGATCTAAGACATCTCCAAAGGTCTCATGATGAAAAATGCTGTCCACGTCCAAAGAAAGAACTATGGAGTTTGAATGCAGATTGAAGCATACTATTTGCTATTTTTTTCTTCTGTTTTGTTTTGTTTCCTCTTTCTGGTGGTTCCTCCTGTTGCTTTTAATTCTTCCTTACAACATCACTAATGTGAAAATATGTTTAATAGGAATGTATAGTCTATATCAGATTGCATGCTGTCTTTGGAGGGGAAGGGGAGAAAAATTTAAAACAAAAGCTTATGGAAGTGATTGTTGATAAATCAAAATAAATTAATAAAAAATAAATAAAGTATATAGAGAACTGAGTCAAATCTATAAGAATGCAAGTCATTCCCCAGTTGATAAAAGGTCAAAGGATATGAACAGGCTGTTTTCAGATGAAGAAATTAAAGCTATCTATAGTCATATGAAAAAATGTTCTAGGTCACTTGATTAGAGAAATGAAATTTAAAACAACTCTGAGGTAGCATATCATACCTATCAGATTGGCTAACATGACAAAACAGGAAAATGATAAATGTTGGAGAAGATGTGGGAAAATTGGAACACTAATGTGTTGTTGGTAGAGCTGTGAACTGATCCAGTCATTCTGGAGAACAATTTGGAACTTTGCCCAAAGGTCTATAAAACTGTGCATACCCTTTGATCCAGCAATACCACAAGTATCTCTGTATCCCAAAGAGATCATCTTTTTGTGGTGGCCAAGAATTGGAAATTGAGAGGATGCCAATCAGTTGGGGGAATGGCTAAACAAGTTGTGGTATATGAATGTAATGGAATACTATTGTGCTATAAGAAATGATGAGCAACAAGACTTCAGAAAAACCTAGAAAGACTTACATGAACTGATGCTGAGTGAAGTGAGCAGAACCAGGAAAACATTATACACAGTAACAGTCACGTTGTGAGATGATTAATATTGATAGACTTAGCTTTTCTCAGCAGTACAAGGATCTAAGATATCTCCAAAGGCCTCATGATGGAAAATGCTATCTACATCCAGAGAAAGAACTATGGAGTCTGAATGCAGATCGAAGCATACTATTTTTTTTTGTTTCATTTTTCTTGTGGTTTTTCCCTTTGGTTCTTCTTCATCTTCATCTTCTTCTTCGCAATTGGGGTTAAGTGACTTGCCCAAAGTCACACATCTAGTAAGTGTTATATATCTGAGGCAAGATTTAAACTCAGGTCCTCCTGACTCTGAGGCCACTACTTCATCCACTGCACCACCTAGCTGCCCCTCTAATTCTTCTTTACAATATGATTAATGTGGAAATATGTTTAATATGATCATACAGGTATAGCCTATATCAAATTACATGCCATCTTGGGGGGGATTTAGAACTCAAAATCTTATAAAAGCAATTGTTGAAAACAAAAAATCAATTTTTTTTTAAAGAAAATATATGTTCTCTACACCATTTTTTTTAAACGAGTTGGAAAGCATGATTCATTGTTAAGTCTTCTAGTGTCATAATTGGTCATTACATTGATCATAGTTCTTAAAGCCTTTCACAGTTATTATATAAATGAATATACTGCATTACATAAATGAATATACTGCATAAATTCATTTGAGTCTTCCTAGGTTTCTCTGAATCTGTCCTTTCTGTCATTTCTTATAGCACAATAACATTTCATTATATTAACAAAATAATAACCAGCATTTATGTAGCACTTTCAGGTTTTCAGAGTGCTTTATATATGTTATCTCATTTTATCTGCACAAAAACCCAGTTAGGTAGATGCTATTATTTTCTCCATTTTGAATAAATGAATGAATAAGGCTGGGAATACAAAAGAAAAGGAAGCCTCAGTTTTCAAGGTGCTCACATTCTAATGGGGGAGACAACTTTTTTTCTCTAAAGTAACCTTTTGATTGAAATTTCTGTGGAACTGAATTTGTAAATTAATTTTGGTAGTATTGTCATTTTTATTATACTGTCAAGGCCCAACTATGAGCAGGTAACATTTCCAAATGTGGGATTTCTTTTTCTATTTCTTCCTCTTTGGTTTTATTGGTTATACACAGAAAGGCCAGTGATCTTTTTTGGCTTTATATTGTACCTTGCTACTTTACTGAAGTTAACAAGTGTTTTGATCAGTTTTTTATCTGATTTTATAGAATTATCTGGGGCACCTGGGTGGTACAGTGTATAGAGTGGTGGCCTTGGCGTTAGGAGAATCAAATCTGGTCTCAGACACTTACTAGCTTGTGTGACCCTGGGCAAGTCACTTAACTCTTTTCCCCTCAGTTTCCCTATCTGTAAAATGAGCTGGAGAGGGAAACTGCAAACCACTCCAGCATTTCTGCCAAGAAAACCCCAAATGGGGTCACAAATGGTTGTATACAACTAATCAGCAATTTAAAAAAGGTTATCTAAACTATCAAAAAGTGATCTTTTTGTTTCTTTTTTACTCCTATACTTGGTGTCTTCATTTCCTTTTCTTATTGCTATAGCTAGCATTTCTAGAGCCATTTTAAGTAATATTGGTGCTAATGGTTATACTTGCTCTATTTCAGATAGTGCTAACTCTTAGTTTTAGATAGATTATTTACCATATTAAGGAATAATACATTTATTACTATTTTAAAAGTTTCTTTTAAATGAGTGTTATATTTGGTTAAAAAGTTATCTATATTGGTATAATCATGTGATTAAAAATTTGTTTTTCATTGATAAGGGACAGTGACTGTACCTGTGATTTCTTTAGTATAGAGAACCTCCCAACTGAGGAAGTTCCCTCAACCAATTCATCTTTTCTGCAGTTTAGTTTGAGAGATTAAGTGAGGGTCACACAGCCATTATGTCTTAGAGTTGAGACTTGTACCTAGGTCTTCCTGGCCAACTCTCCATCCATTAGTGACACCACATTCTCTCTGCCTTTGTTATTAACATGATCTGTTATGTTTAGTTGTCCTAATATTGAGCCAACCCTGCACTCTTACTGTAAATCCGACCTGGTCGTAGTACATAATGCTCTTAACATGTTGATGTAATCTCTTTAGTCATACTTTATTCAAAATTTTTGCATTGATGCTCATTAGGGATATGGTATCGAGTTGTTTTTTTTTTCTCTTCATTTCCTCCTAGTTTAGGTTTCATGACTATATTTGTTTCATGGAAGGATTTTAGTAGTATCCACTCTTAATTTTTTTCTGAAGCAGTTTATGCATTGTTAGAATTAATTTTTCATTGAATGTTGGCTAGAATTCGCTTGTAAACCTATCTAGTTGTGAGGGCTTTTTTGGAGGGGAGTTAATTTGTGGCTTGTCCAATTTTTCTTAATATTAGATTATATAAGTTGCCTTTTTCTTTTTCCAGGTATTTATATATATAGTGGTGGAAAGGAATTTTGGGACCTAAATCTGAAAGGTCTTAAATACTAGATATTTATTTATTTGGTAGACACCAGGGAGCCATTGAAGGTTTGAGTGGTGACATCAGAACTGGGCTTTTCAGCGATTAAATTGGCAGCAGTATATAGGATAGATAGATTGCTTTCTTACTGCAGAGGAAGTTGACTGAAGTAAGGAATCTGCTTTTTGCTTTTCTGACTCTTTGAAAGACCTAGTTTGTTAACATTTGGTTGAAACTTAATTGGATTCCCTGTGTTTCCAAGGAAACTTTCATGCTCCATTTCAGCATCTTTGCAGTACACCAACTTGAACCAGATGGCATCCTGTTATGGTGACAAAGATATAGCTAACCTGGATTATACCCAAACTTAGTAAAATATTAGAGTCAGAAAGACCAAATGGTACAAAAACTTTTGCCTTTCAGTATTTATGGTATCTTGATCCCCATACTTAGTGCAGAGGAGAGGCTTTTAGAGCTATGCCCCAGAGTGACATTTGATCTCCAAATAGATTCCTACTTGTAATATGAAAGTTTTTCATTTATTCAGAAGTCATGATTATGTAAAGGCCCTTGGGGATTATTTGACAACTTTGTCTGAGTTAGACAGCTAGATATCAGGTGCTACCAGTCCTGTTTGGGATTGTTTTGAAGTCCAGAAAGGACACCTCCCATGTTTCAGCTGAGGATGGGCTTACAGACCCTCTGTTACATCTTAATATTGCCAGTTTCTCTTCTTCCTTGCTCAGCTTTCTAGAGAGCTTTCTGTGTTGTAGCAGTACCAACAGGCTGCTGCCTATGATAATTGACTGTGCCAAGAGCCAGATAAAAACTTCAGACCTTCTGATCACCTACCTTCATCAGTGGTGCTTCTCCTTCACAAAATGGTTAGCATTCTCTCACTGCCTTTGACTGTTTCCAGCCAAATGATACTTAATCCTATACTGTCAGAAAAGTACCTCTTCACTCTAACTTCTGCTGACCACTCCCTCATTTCCATCGACTTCTACCTTCCCCACTCCAACCCCAACCCCATGTCCCATTCCCTGTGTCCTCTAAAATTCCTGCATAATAATGAACAAACTTCCTTTCATCTCTCCCCTCCCAATTTTTCTTCCTCTTAAACTCCTATCTTTTGGTACTGCCCAAAGACATAGCTCCATCTCATGATACTAACCCCTTGACCATACTTTCCAGTACAGTCAGTTCTGCCATATTATATATTTTGAAAGTTCGAATTTGTTCCAACACAATTGATATGTTAGGGAATATTTTGAGCATAATTCAATTTTTGAATTTGTTTGATAGTGAGGATACAGAAAACTAAATCACTTCACAGTAACTCACAAGTTGCAACCCTTCAGATGCCCAGTTCTCCAAGCAAAACTTCAGGTCTTTGTCAAGGTAAATTGCTCTTTTGTATGAACTGTGAACAGTAGAAGGCTAGAAGGCTGGTCAGAACCACTCCCCTTCCCCAAGGTCTCCTTCCTGCCTGAGAAGAGGAATTGTAGTCTGCCCAATAGCTCATTTAGCCTGGGGCAGAGGCCAAGCAGTAGCCTGAGGCCATGGCCTTGGCTGCTATTTATTGTAGTATTTATGTCATTCCTTAACAGTTTAACTTGTGTAAAACTGTGTTACCATTTTTATTGCGTTCCTTTTTTTTTAATGTGTTGCTGATGAAGCTTTTGAATATTGTGTCCCATTTCCCCTATAAGCTCTGTGGCTTTTATTTCATAATTTTATATACAATAGAAATAACTACTTGTTGGACTTTTTCTCATATCTCTGACACACTAGACCCAGTAGGGAGTTGGAGTTGGTATACTCCTTGCTTCTTTCCATTGCCATTGTTAGCTTATTCCTTTCTGCAGCCTCTCCTCTGTTAGATCAATCCTATTCATATTTATCACACAATTCAGATCCTCACAGCTGTTATTTACACAACTAGTTTATTCTCCCTCCTTTCTCAGAGTTCATTACCTGACTCTGCTCTCTTCTTTCTTCTACTCAAATTCTTCCTTTCATACTAGTACTTCTACATATGAACTAATATTCCTCCAGATGTCCTAACTGCCTACTTCCCCAATCTACTCGACTCCTGTGACCTACTCCACCTCATCCATACTGCACAAACTCATTCCTTGCCACAGTTAGGAGGTGTTACTCAGAGGCAGATCCAGCAAAGTGAACTGAGGATCGGTTAGACAGGGACAGAAGGAAGGCAGTAGTGTCACTAAAACCCAGAGAGTTGAGAGTATCCAGGAGGAGGTGGCCAGCAGTATCAAATGCAGCAGAGAAGTCAAGGAGGACAGAGACTGAAAACCGGAGAGATTAGTTTCAGTTGATTGATGAAGTCAGAAGCCAGAACGCCAGGCTTTAGTAGAGAATGAGACGAGAGGAAGCGTTATGTGACTTTTTTCAAGGATTTTAGCTGAAAAGAAGAGGAAAGATATAGGATTATTGCTACTAGGTATGGTAGGTAGGCTCTAGTGAAGGTTTAATTTAAACCTAAGAATTGAGGAGACTTGGGCATTTTTGCAAGCAGCAGAAAAAAAATCAGAAGTTGGGGGAATTTTCTTAAAGCACAGGTTTGACCATTTCACACTGGTGGCTACTCATTTCCTCTGGGATCAAATATATATTCTCATATTTAACCCTCTTTACAACCTGCCCCTAAGTAAGTGTTCCAGTCTTCTTTAACATTATTCTTCTCTGACAGATCTGAAGGACTCATGATGAAAAAATGCTGTCCGTCTCCAAAGAGAGAACTGATCAATTCTGAGTGCAAATTAAAGTATAATTTTCTCACTTTCTTTATTTTTGTTGCTTTTTTAAAAAAAAATAGCTAATATGGAAGTATGTTTTGCCTGATTTCACATGTATAATATCATATTGCTTGCTTCAGTGGATTGGGGAGAAAATGGAAAGCAGGGAGAAAATTTGGAACTCAAAATTTAAAAAGAAAAGATGCTAAAAATAAATAATAAATTAATTTTTAGAAAGCCACACTATTCCTCTCTCCACACTCTATAGTCCAAACATACTAGCCTATTTGTTGTTAATCATACATGAAGTCCTGTGTTCTGACTGTCCCTCATACCTAGAATGCTCTTCCTTCTCATCCCTGCCTCTTAGAATCCCTTGAATTCCTTAAGAATCAGTTCAAACATCACCTGTTGCAAGAGTTCTCTCCTGGGGCAGCTAGGTGGCACAGTAGATAGAGCACTGGCCCTGAAGTCAGGAGGACCTGAGTTCAAATCTGGCCTCAGACCAAACACTTGACACTTACTAGCTGTGTGACCCTGGGCAAGTCACTTAACCCCAATTGCCTAAAAGCAAAAAAAAAAAAAAAAATTCTCTCCTGATCACAACTGCTTGTCTTCCTCATTAAAGTTACTTTGTGTCTACTTGGTATATATTTTGTACATCTATAAATATGTACTTGTCTCTTTCATTTGAATGTATGTAATGGGAGAGCAGGGACCGTTTCTGCTTTTGTTTTTGTATGTCAGGTACTTGGAATGCAGTAAGCATTTAATAAATGCTTGTTGATTTATTTGTGAAGACATATGAGGTAGTGGCACACTGGATGTCCATACTCTGACCAAAAATGTATTCATGTCAACATAGACATATAGTGACACATGTTGCAAATGATGATTTTGAGGAAAGTATTAGATTTGCTTCTCCATTGAAACCTGCCTTTTCATCAGTTGTATCAAATGCTAGCTCAAACCTTCACTACTCCTACCAAGGGTATTGTTTTGAATGCTTACTTTGTTATTAACATTATAGTTGTCTTCATGAATTAGATGAAATAATTTTCTTTGCATAAAAAGGGGATACTGCAATCTTTGTGACTTTCTTTACCTTTAGAATTCATCTGTGCCTTAGATTAAGCTCTATTTTTGTAAAGGATACACTGTGTGATGCTGAGAAATGCATATTCTCATTCAAAAGATAACTTAAGTCTTTCACTTCTAAATTCTCCAATATTTTGTTGATTTCTGTATTTTCTTTTTTGTTTTTCTATCACATTTGTACAGCCTGCTGCCATTGTGCTGTATTTTTATGGTTTCGTTAAGTTTTCCATTTGAATTGAGATGCCATTCCAGTTGGTGAATATATTGCTTAGTGTTGGTTTTGGTTTGTTATCTGTTGTTCCCTTAAGTCATTTGCTTTTGCTTTTCCCTTTTGTTCATTTTTATTTTTGTTTTGACTATTTCGGAATCACCTAACATGTAGTAGATTTTGTTTTATTCTCATTTTTATTCTGTCTTTATTTTTTCATTGTGGTTTTTTTGCATGCAACAAATTGCTGAATTTTGTCACTTTATTCATATTTTGTTTTATTAGGTTGTTTAATCCATTCAATTAAAATTTTGATAGGGTTTTATTTTCCTCCACTTTAGAAGAATATTTAGCAAAGGAGACTGAGAAGCAGCGGTCAGACAGGTATGAGAAGAACCAAGAGGGAGCACTGACATAAAAAACTAGAGAGGAGAGAGTATACAAGAGAAAAGGGACATTAAAAACTACATCATAAGGAAAACAATAGAAAAAATATATAGTTCTCATTAGATGTTACAAAATCCTCTTCCTTCTAAAAACGTCAAAATTTAAATTGTCCTTTCATTCCTTAAAAGCATGTAAGTTTAAACAAATATTCTCATACTCTGATACATCTGAGTAATCATCTTGATTACTTGGGTACACTTGAAGAATTATTACTTAAGAGCAATACAAATGGCAATACTGTAGTTACCTCGTTCTAAAGTGAAACTTGTCTGATCTATTAGAAATATTTTCATTTTTCAGACTACAATCTAAATTTTTAATTTCCTTTTAAAATTTTTTTATTTAAAAAAATGTAACGTGTCTACTATCAACTTTTCACAGTTTTGGTGTTAGTTGCTTCCTAAATTCATATAACATTCCACCCCACAAAGTATTAATTATTTCTTATCATAAATCCTTTTTTCTTTGGGTCTTAGGATAACCTTCCTTTAACTAACTTCCCATTGAAGATTAAGCATGTGTTTAGTGAACACTTAACATCCTAAATACTGATTTCCCTTAGAGGTCATTCAGAACATCAGAATACTCTTTGGTGTTGTCAAATAGTTTCAGTCCTGAGGCAGCTTTTTGAAGGTTCTCTAATAACCTTAATATTTTTTACAGGTTAGAAGTTACCTTGGAAAGCAACACATTTTCAGTGGTCCTAATTCACAGCAATTTTGCTTTTAGAGCACAGATCATTAATTCCAAACAGGTTTTGTTGAAACTGTTTTTATTTGATGACCATTTCAGACCATGAAGTCTCAGTAACATGAAAAGTAACAATCACACCATAAGACTTTCAACGTTTTCCTGAAAAGAAAGTTGTCTATTTTTGTTTGATACTGGGTTAATGAATATGATGGAACCACTCAGCTTACTAAATTTAGTTCATCAGATGACAAGACCTCAAGGTTTCAACACCAGGATCTGAGTAATTTTCTTAGTTTCTGTCATTTAATGATTTTCCAAGTAGAAAGTTGAGAGGTTTTTTTTTTTACTTAACTGTACAGAGGCAGAGAAATGTGTTAGAATTTCTTTTAAGTAAATTGTTTTCAGATCTTCAGTGTTATTCTTTACAAGATCAATAGGCAAGATAATCTATTTTTAAAAGTGATGACCTTTGCACCACTCATTGACTTTACACTATTTTTCTATAGTCCCCTCTCCTAGATTGTAGTTTTGCCTGTAGCCATACTTGGCCTCTAGATATTTCTGTCTGTACTGTTTGGTGCAGTGTAATACTTTGAGAAGAATGTTGACTCCGTAGTTGAGGACCTTGATTCAAATCCCACTTTTGGTGTTTACTGCTTTGTGCTCTTGGGCAAATGATTTCATCTCTTCTGAGCTCCGATTTCCTGATCTTTAAAATGAAGGAGATAGAAGGGTTTGGAATACCTGGGATGGGGGAACTTACCCTCTGGGAATCTTGACAAGAACTTAATTGGACTAGATGATCTCTGAAGTCTCTTATCATCTATGATCCTTAGATCTTTGAAACCTTCCTTCCAGTCATTGTTGATAATTTAATGTGTATCACATGACATTTTCCTTTTAATTTATTGATGCCTTCTGTTTCTATATCAGCTATATTTTCCTTGCCTCTTCTCCCAGAGATGCATTCCATATAACAAAGAATAAAAAGAAAGAGGGGGAAAAACAGACAAAACTAATTAACATGTTGAAAAACCTGACATTATTTGCTCAGGGCAGATAACTATTCAAGGGCTCTCTCCTACCTGGGAAATCTCTAGGCCTGTCTCCCCATTTGAAAAAAGATTCTTCTAACCCCCCCCCACCTCTTCCCCCCCCCCAAAAAAAAAGACAAAGCCAGTGAGCCTTACTTGTCCCTGGTTGGGCTCTTGGTCCCTGTCTTGTAATTTCGTGCCTGGCCTGTCAGTATGATTTGTGCCAACCTGGGGTCCTGCTCAGTTGGCCTCTCTTTTGCCCTTGGGATCCAGGCCACCTATCACCAGGCAAGGCCCACTCTCACCCCATAGGACTAGACAAGACAGTCATGGGACCCAGTGGAAACAGATTTAGGAACTGTGTCTCCTGTGCCTCTCTTCCTTTCTCTCCCTTTCTCCTTACTTTGTTGCTGTCAGTCTCTTGGTTTGGTATCACAAATTTTTAAGGTCCTCAGTAACAAGTAGTCACCTGGCTATTTCTTTTCAGGTTGGGGAAATAAAGTAAATGTAGACAGTCAAGCAAAATCTGATCAGTACTCCACATCCATACTCCCCCACTTCTGCAAAGAGGTAGAGGAAGGTACCTTTTCATGTCTCTTTCTTGGGTTTAAGCTTGATTTGTTATTTTTCAGCATTCAGTTTCAGTTGTTTTGTTGTTATCTCCATTTACATGGCTGTAGCCATTGTGTATATTTTCCTGGTTCTGCTCACTTCATTTTGCATTAATTCATAATTGCATGGCATTTCCAGCATCCGTTTTTGGAGTAGAATTCAACAAAACAGAATCCATGAGCTGTTTTCTTAATTTTTTCTAGGACTATAATGATTTTCTTTTGTCATTACTTTAACTGGAGGTTATAAAGCTGTTCCTTAGTTGTAGAAAGGGAAACATTTCCAATATACAAGGTATGGATATTCTTTAGTAGTTTTTTTCCCTTGTAAGTACTGGTTGACCACTTAGCAGCCTAGTGATAGAAACTGTGGGCCAAGGTCACAGACCTTCTAGAGACCTTGAGAGGAACTTATTTGCATTATACTTGATTGACTTGAATCTTTTCTACCAAGATCAGCAATACCTTATTACTACAAATAATTCACATTTGTATCCAATGGCCTTTTTAAAAAAAATTCCTTATTCTCCTTGACCTCTGTAGCTTTTGCCATTCTTGACAGTTCCTTCCTATAATGGATGTTTTGTTCTTCCTTGTTTTCAGAGTTCCTTGCTTTCAGGTTCCTTACTTGTCTCCTTTGTTCCTCATCTCCTTTTTGGATCCTTTGTGTTGTATGTTAGCCCAGACTGTTCTACTGTAGTCTTTAATTCACTTTCTTTCTTGGCATTTACATTTACTACCAAGCTTTAAGCTGTTATCTCTACTTTGAAGACTCTTACACCAATCTGCCCTTTCTTTTCTTCTGATCTCTAGATTAGATCTGCATCTACAATTGCCTTCAGGGCAATTCTCTGGAATATCCTGTGTGTCAGCTCTGAGCCTGATCATTCTCTTTATTCTTAAACCTGAATTTTCTTTGACTTCCTCATTTAACTGTTTTTGTTTCTGACTCCCATTTTTGTAACTTTAGAGTTGTTTTTTTTTACTCTTCTTTCAACTTGTTCCCATATCTTATATCCATATATTCAGTTACTAATTCTCTGTAACTGTCTGTTGAAACCACTTCCCACAGTTCCATTCCCACTGCTTTCAGGCACAGACCCTTATGATATCAGTGACTGTCTGGTCTACTGTAGTAATCACCTAACAAGTCTTTCTACCTCCATTCTCTCTTTCAAGCCATCCTTTGCCACTACCAGAATAATTTTTCTTACACAGGCTACTTCTATAATTGACGTGCAAGGTACTTTACAACTTGATGTCACTTTATGAGCCTTGTCCCATGTTTCTCTTCGTAAACTCTTTGTCCTCCCTCTTCAGAGATCCAGTGTACTGTCTCATCTCCATGCCTTTCTTAGGCTGTTCCTTGTGCTGTGCCTAGAATGGCTACCCTGTTGAACTTCTCTCCATCCTTTAATGTCTATTTTAAATGTTGTCTCAAATTAAAAAAAAAGTCTCAGACCCTTGTTAGATTTGTAACCTCTGCCTCAATTTCCCCATCTGTAAAATGAGGATAATAATAGCACTTACCTCTGAGGGTTGTTGTGAGGGGAAAATTAGGTAATATTTGTAAAAGCATTTTCTAAATCTTACAGCACTACATAAATGGTAGCTGCTGCCTCTTCCTTCTTTCTTCTTCCTTTTAAATCTCCTCTATGAAACCTGCTTGTTCACTATATTTGGTAATAACCTTCTCCAAAAGACTTGACCTATGAACTACTGTTACTGTGATGACTGTGTTGGTGTCTTATCCTCCTACTACCCTATAAGTTCTCTGCCTGCAGGGACCATACTAAATGCTAAAACACTAAAGTTAGTATTGTCTCCTGTGCCTAGCTTAGTTCCCAGCACGTTCCAGGCAAGAAGATCAGGTGGGAAGCTGCCGTGGAGGTACCTGGTGGTAAAATAAGATAGAAGCAGTCTAAATGGAAAGAGAAACAGTCTTGGAAATAAGTGTTGCAAAACAGGAGCCAATAGGAATTTGTGACTGATTTGGAGAGAGCTGAGTCAGGTGACTCCAAGGTTTCAAAATCTGATAGAATAATGGTACCATTAAATGAAATGGAGCCTGTTGGAGGGGCAGACCTTAGTTTTCAAATGCTAAATAAAAAATAAAAAAAGATAATTCTTGCAAAAATACCTGCTAGTCTGTTTAGTACTCACAGGATGACAGTGATTCAAGTTGGTAAAGTTTGCAGCAAATGGGGCATCAGTAATGAGTGAGTCTGTAAGGAATGAGTGAGGCTGGATTTGAACTCAGGTTTTTCCTGATATATTGTCACATTGCCTCAGGCATAGTTTATGCATATTTACCGATTAGCACAACTCCTGACAACTAGGAGGCATAGTGAATGGAGTCCTGGGGTGGAATCCCTAAAACCTGAGTTTAAATTCAGCCTCTAGACATTTTACCAGCTGTGTGACCTTGGGCAAATCACTTAATTTCTGTTTGCTATCGTTTCCTTTTCTATAAAATGAGAATAATAATAGCTCCTATCTCCCACCGTTGTTATTGAGTATCAAATGAAGTAATAATTATAAAGTGCTTAGCTCAGTGCCTGGTACATAGTAAATGTTATATATTAACTATTATTATTGTTAGTGCTAGGTTGAAATGGTTTTTGGAGAAATGGAGCTGGTTTCTAGAAAATGGATGAGGAAATACAGGATTGTATCACCCAAGAATTCTAGTAGAAAGTATATTGTTAGAGCAATCAGTCAATTTTCATTTGCTTCACGTTACCAAAGATTTATTTCTATATAAGATCATAAACCCGAATGAATGATTTGGAGAAATCCTATGAGAATTCAGAGAAAGGGCTAGTGTGGTCCAGGAAGACCTGAAAGCAGATTGGACTTAACCTAACAGAATTTAGGTGGATAGCAGGGAGGGGTAAAAACTCTTACTCCTGGTAAGGGAGGAGTGTAAAGAAAAACTAGAAGTTGAACCTGAATGTGGAATTGTAATAGGATTGTAAAGACAGCAGTTTTGCCTCTGCTGTAGGTTGATTAATCTTTTTATAATACATAAAAATAGTTTAGAGAGGCAAAAAACCAGCAGGCTTTGGATTAGTATAATGTCATTTGAGAATGGTGCTGTATACAGAGAATTAAAATGAATAATTTTTAAGAGAAAAGAGTAGGAAATATATCCCTTACTTTGTAAAAGAGGCGAGAGAAAAATGGGTATGAAATAATGCATATAGTGTGAAATAAGGTTGCTTTATCATTTGGATTTGGATTTTGTTGTGTTTTTGTTATTGTTGCAAGGGAAGATTGAGTGGAGGAATTGGTGCGTGTGTAAATATGGGTGGTTTTTGGGAAAGTCGGATTTCTTTTTTAAAACATAAGTAAAAGTTGTTTATTAGGAAAGTGAAAAAATTAAGTTTTATAAAATGTTTCCAAAAAATTAAGAGAAAAGGTGTAAAATAAGCTACAGATGTGTAGTGATTATAGAGTCATTAAGGCCTACAATTAACACTGTCTCAGAAGTTCTTTTCTCTGATCCACTTATCTATCTAGATTGGTGGTCTGGAATATTCATTAGACCAAGTCTGTACCTATTTTGGTTTTGGACAGTTTGGGTTGCAGTCTTTTTTCTTTGGCTCTTCAATTATCCTGTTTGCCCATGAGCCTCCTCTTGGTTCGTTACTTATGTACTCTTGGTACTCCTGTTGTAGCGTGGTCTTTTAAAATATCTGCTACTACTGGTTTGCTCTCCTTATTCTGTCCCTTGCAGTCCACACATTATGTGTGTGGAATATGACTCCCCAAAATTGACTCTTTTGTGTTTGGATGGCAGATTGATTTGATTGGCAAGGGCAGATCAGGTGCAGACCAGTAACTATAGTTACTTAAGGTCAGTCTTGGTGAGGGGAGATTTGACCAAGAAAACTTGATTTTCATTAATCTCTGTAAAAATGTAGGATTATAGCGTTTGGAGTAAAGTAGCAGTCAATACTATTAGAAGGTAGGGATCAAAGAAATCATTTAGTTAGGATGGGAAGGGAAATAGTGAATGGTAGTTCAGAGCCAAACTGTGAAGGGATTTAAATGACAATCAAGAGTTCATATTTTATCCTAGAGCAGAGGCTCTTAATCTCCTAGGGTCCATGGGGTCCATGTATATATTTAAGGAGGTCTCTGAGCTTGAATGGGGGTGAGGAATTACATTTCTTTTCACTGACTTCTGAAATTTAGCTTTTCTTTCAATTATTTAAAACCACAATTCTGAGGAATCTAAAGGCTTTACCAACAATCCTGGGGAGGTGCTATTATTGTTCCCATTTTACAAGTGAGGGAACTGAGGCAGACAGATTAAATGACTTACTCAGGGTCACACAGCTATTAAGTGGCAAGATATAAACTCTGGTCTTCCTGACTCCATGTCCAGCTCTCCATCTATTGCCTCATCTAGTTGCATCTGTCTACGATCTCTGCCCTGGAGGCAATAGTAGTAGTGGTAGTAATTGTGGTGGTGGTAGTGGTAATACTTATCATTGATATGGTGCTATACAAATATTATCTAATTTTTAACCTCACTAAAACCTTGTCATGTAGGTGCTGTTATTATCCTCATTTTATAGATGGAGAAACCAAGGCTGAGTGAGGTTAAGTGAGTTGTCCACAGTCACACAGCTAACAAGTGTTCTGAGGCTTAATAAATATTTTCTGATTGATCAGCTAAAGAAACAATCAGTTCTTACTATGTGTTAGGCACTGTGCTAAGCTTTGAGATACACAGAAAGGCAAAAAGAGTCCTGGCCTTCATGGAACACAATTTGATGGGGTAGACAACATGTAAGCAACTACGTACAAACAAAATATATAGAAGACATATGGGAGGGCATCTCAGAGTAAAGGTGTTAGCATTAAGGGGAACCAGGGAAGGCTTCTTGCAGAAAGTGAGATTTTACCTGGGATTTAAAGGAAGCCAGAAGGTGGAAGTGAGAAGAGAGAGCATTCCAGACACAAGGGACTGCCCCTAAAAAGGCATAGAGTAGGGAGATGGAGTGTCTTGTGCAAGGCATAGCAAGAAGAGCAGCTTCATTAGGTCATGGTGTATGAGGAGGGGGAATGAACTGTGAGAAGGCTGGAAAGGTAGGAAGGAGCCAGGTTATTAAAAGCCAAAGGGGGGATTTTATATTTGATTTTGGTGAAAATAGCCATTGAAATTTACTGAGTAGGGGATGATATAGTTATATCTACACTCAAGTCTGTAGCTCAGTGGAGAGGGAGCAGACTGGAAGTAGGAAGACGAATCAGAAAGTTACTACAAATAGTCAAGGCTCACAGGTCATAAGGTGATGAGAGCTTGCACCGTGGGAGTGGCAGTGTTAGAGGAGATTGTATGTGAGGTGTTAAGAATATGGGGGGGGGGGCCGCAAACTAGGTGGTGCAGTGGTTAGAGCTCAGGCCTTGGAGTCGGAAGGACCTGAGTTCAAATCCGGCCTCAGACACTTGACACTTACTAGCTGTATGACCCTGGGCAAGGCATTTACTCTCTATTTGCCTCAGGGAGTAAAGTGAGGCCAGAGCAGGAGAGATGAAATAGGAATTCAGACAAAGGTGAACTAGAAGATTAGGTTTAGGCAAATGGGAAAAGGATCCGTATGTACAAAAATATTCATAGCAGCTCTTTTTGTGGTGGCAAAGGATTGGAAATTGAGAGGATGCCCATCAGTTGGGGAATGGCTGAGCAAGTTGTGGTATATGAATGTAATGGAATACTATTGTGCTATAAGAAATGATGAACAGGCTGACTTCAGACAAACCTGGAAAGACTTATGTGGTCTGATGCTGAGTGAAGTGAACAGAACCAAGAGGACTTTGTACACAATAACAGCTACGTTATGCGATGACTAATATTGTTAAACTGAACTCTTCTCAGCATTACAAGGATCTAAGACATCTCCAGAGGCCTCGGGATGGAAAATGCTGTCCACATCCAAAGAAAGAACTATGGAAGTCGAATCGCTATCACTTATTTTTACCTTCTGTTGAGTTTTGTTTCATCTTTCTGATGGTTCCTCCTATTGGTTTTAATTTTTACTTACAACTTCACTAATGTGAAAATATGTTTAATAGGAATGTAAATGTAAAGCCTATGTCAGATTGTGCGCTGTCTTGGGCAGGGGGAAGAGGGAGAAAAATTTTCAACTCAAAAGTATATGGAAGTGATTGTTGATAAATCAAAATGAATTAATAAAATTTTTTTAAAAAGATTAGGTTTAGGAAAAGTAAGTCAGATGGAAGGATAGGAGGGTATGGTCAAAGAATTTCTCAGTTCTGGATCATTGAGGTAGCACAGTTATAAGTGATGGTGAAGTCAAGAGTATGGCATTTCTGTGTGAGACTGAGATGTAATGAAAGTATGTAAATAATGGGAGATGACAACATTGATGAACTAGAGTGTTTGGCACATGGACATTATATTGAAGTCCTCATGTATAAAAACAGATGGGGATGAGGTGTTCAATATGGAACTCTGTAAGAAAGGAGGCAAATGAACTAGACTATAAGAAGGATCTGCATAGCATGATAAAAATGGATAAAGTGAACTTTTAAAGAACAGGTGGCTGAATAATGATGGCAAAGGTAGGATCTAGAAGTGGTAGTGAAGAGCAAGGTGTATGCCTACTCTTCTTCCTGGCCTTTTGTGAGAATGGGAGGGAGGGGGTGCAGAGAAGAAAGACTGTAAGAAAATGGAAAGTCTTTAAAGGATAAAATGGAGCTTCCAGAGAACACAGTGTAAGGGGTGTGCAGCACAGGATAAGGACTTGGGAGAAATCAAGCTAACTATGTTTGTAGGCATCAGGAAAAGGAACCAGTACATGGGAATAAACTGAAGTATATGCTAGGTATTGTGCTAAGCTCTTTGCAAGTATCATTTCATTCGATCCTCACAACTAACCTGTGAGGTAGATGCTATTATTATCGCCACTTTACAGTTGAGGAAACTGAGGCAGAAGTTAGCTTTGCCCTGAGTGACACAGCTAGTACCAGTCTGAGGCAGAATTTGTACTCAGGGAAGAGAGAAAATGAAAGGGGAGATCTCAAGGGAGCCAGGGATTGGTGGGTGGGATTAAGGGCACAAATAGAATTAGCCCAGGTGAGGAGAAGAGTTAGCTTTCTGAGATTAGAACAAAAGAGGATAAGTGAAGATGATATGGAATAGGGAAGATGAGAAAGGTCTTAATGTGTGGCTTCTATCTTAACAAACTAGAAAGTGAATCCACGTGCTGATGGAGAAATTGGGTTGGGAGTGGCTTTGGAAGCTTGGAGTGAAATTTGGTCTGGCCTTTTTGGGAAATGTGATAAGAGTGTATAGGACAAAGATTGAGAATTACTGAGGAACGTGGCTGAGATTAGAAAACTCTCATTTGTAATGGATTCAATTAGCATATTTACTTGACTTCCTTCCTAATGGCTCAAAAAGGTAGTGGTGGCCCTGGGTTAAATACTGACAGGCTGTGTGCTCTGTAGGACCAGGAAACAAAAACCTAGAGTCAAGTCTCTGAAAAGAGAAAGGGTTAGATTACATTTAACCTTTTCTGTGTGTTATGAACTATTTTGGTTCTCTGGTAAAGCTTATTCACCCCTTCTCAGAAAAATATTTTTAGATGCATAAAATTTATAGGGTTACAAAAGAAACCAATTATATTAAAATATAGCTATCAGAAAAATCTCTTTAAGTTCAAGGACCCCAAGTTAAGAACACCTTGACTAGAACAAGAGTAATAGAGTGCTGAGAGAGATGAAGGCATCAAAAGGCCATAGTTAAAATAAAGATTAGGTTTTGGAGGACTGAGACAAAGAGATGGAAGAACAGATGATAATAATCAGAAAGTGTCGTTGGAAATTCTGTGGTGTGAGCCAAGAAAATAATCTTGATGCAAAGCAAACATTTATATATTTTTGTGGGAAAGCTGGAATAGGGAAAATAATCAGTTTTTCTTCCACTTGGACTCCCCCCCCCCCCCCCCCCCCATTCAAACTTAAAAGCCCAGAGAAGAGTTCAGAGAAGCAGCACACCCAATAAGTTGCTTGATACAAGTTGCTAGGTGAAGTAATCTTGAAATAGAGACTTAACTCTACAGGTAGGAAAAAATGGAGCTCAACTTTCTGCCCCTTCTTTGTATAAGTTGGGATTCTAGGCTGAATCTTCTAGATAAGGATCATTGCTGATATTAGACCTAGCTCTCAGTGAGATTAGAAAGAATTCTTTTGAGGGTTCAACTGAGAAATATATTCTTGGGTGGATCTCAGAAAACTGCCATCCTGAGGAAACTTGTTAACCATACTTTCTCTTGCTTGAAATGAAGAGGTCCGTTGATCCAAGCTAATTGTTTGTAAAGTAGTTTTGGTTAATCCTTATTCTGATCTCTTTATCCTTAATATCCTCAGCCTTCCCTTTTCTACTTCCCAGACCTCCCTTTTTTGTCCCCTTGAAGAAATATCACTTTGGTTGCATAAGTGTTAGACCACGGATGGGAAACCTTCTAGGTCCTCAAGTGAGAACCTTTGACTGAATTCAAACTTCACAGAACAAATCCTTTTATTTTTATTTAATTCTTTTTGCTTTTTTGGTGAGGCGATCAGGGTTAAATGACTTGCCCAAGGTCACACAGCTGGTAAGTGTTAAGTGTCTGAGGCTGGATTTGAACTCAGGTCCTTCTGACTCCAAAGCCAGAGCTTTATTCACTGTGCCACCTAACTGCCCTGGGTCTTTTGATTTCAGAGCTCTTTCCAGTATACTGATTTCTCTTTGTTCTTTCTTAGGGGGAGCTAGGTGGCACAGTGTGTAGGGTGCTGGACCTGGAGTCAGAAAGACTTGAGTTAAAATATGACTTCAGACACTTACGAGCTGTATGATCCTGGGCAAGTCACTTAACCTCTGTCTGTCTCTTGGGATAATAATAGCATCCACCTCCCAGGGCTGTTGTGAGGATCAAATGAGCTAATAATTGCAAAGCGCTTAGCACAATGCCTGGCACATAAGTGGCACTACAGAAATATTAATTGTTGTTGCTCTTATTGTTAACTGTTATTTGTTTGCTGTTCAGTATAACTACTTTTCTTTTAAAACAGTAATCTGCACACCTGAGGGAAGTGGTTTCATTAATAGTGTTTCTTGGTAATTATTTACATTTCTGGTGTTGCTATTGTTTGGAGTGTTTGAAGTCAAATGTATTGCTTGACTTCATATTTTGTTTGGTAGAAATGTCTCTTAAAAGTTTGTCTTTTTTCGTTGATTTGGCTTAGCTGTATTTTATTAGTTGGAATTGGATCTTGTACTCTTTTTTTTGGAGGTGGAGATATCCTGTTGTATTTGGGTTTTTTTGTGCTTTCTTTTAGCTGTAGACTAATCCTTAGTGATTCTGTTTGACATTTCTTCTTAGCTAAAGTCCTTATCATAGCAGCTTGCAAAAATTTTTTGGTATTGAAATTGTGGTGTTTATGTAACATATACATTGAGGTTTCAAGCTAGAGGTCTTCCTCTGGTGGCAATCTGTGGATGTTGGTCAGATCTTACTTTGTTGTCTTTTTTGGGCAGTTTTATATTTTCTGTAGTATATCATTCATTTGAGTGGGTGGGTGGCTTTAAAAAATCTTGTCCTGGGAGACTTATGGTCCTTTAAGATAGCTATCCATATCTTGTCTTTTAAGATCAGACTCTTTTTTGGCTTACATATAAATTGTATTCTTTCAAAGTTATTGTCTTTGACTTCTCATATGCAAAATTTACTTACATTTTTTGCCTTTTTCAGTTGCAGTTCTGTCATATTCTCTTTCTGAGCCTCTGCTTTGGAGGGATTCTCCATCATGTTTTTGAAGTTCTGTACTGAGTTGTTGAACAACTTTTTTAGCTTTGTAGGGAAATTTAATTTCCATCCAGATATCTTCCTAAACTTTATTTTTAAACTATTCTGGAATTTCTTTTTTCTCGGTCTCAAGAGACTCCATAGAATTCTCACTACATGTTTTTGGTTAATTTTCTTCATACTATACTTGTTCAGTGAGCTATGGTCTCTCACTTTGTGTCCATTTTCCTTTCTTTCTATCTTTCTATCTCAGTTGGTTTTTCTCTTTGACAGCTAGGCTTATCCCTGGGCTTTCATTCCTAGATTTTTAATTTTAATTTTAATTTTGCTTTTTAACCTTTTTCTTGTGTTCCCAGAATTAGTTTCTGATTCCATTCTGAACCTCTATCCCTTAGTCTTTCTGGTGTTACAAAGGCCTAGCATTGTCTCCTCACATTGGGAAGTGTTAGAACCCTGGCTGGTTTCCTGATAAGAGTTAATGCAGGTATTGGGGGAGGCAAAAGATTGAGGTCAGCTGGTTTCTAATATAGAAGCCAGAGACCATAAGTTCCCTTCTAGTTTTGTGATATTGTCTTCTACTCCCTGTCCTTTTGCTCCTCTTTGCTTCTTGTGCTAAGAAGAATCATTATCTTCCAGTCTTTTATGAGGTTTGGTTTTTTTGAAGGAGGGTTCCTTCCTGAGTCATTGCTGTGTGAGGAGCAGGCAGATTTCATGCCTCAATAGCTAGATCCAAAACTGGACTGTTAGGTCATATGAGAGGTATGTGAAAGGGAGGTTTACAGAGGAAGCTGAAAGGAGGCTTTCTTTATTTCATTTTTCTATTATTTCATGAGGCTTATACCTTGTGATAATTCTGTTTTCTTATCTTGTGGATTAAGCTTTAATTACTCCCTGTATTTACTGTTTTTTGAGCTTTTTAGATAATGATTTTGTTGATCATGTGATCAAATTATTTATATTTTAACAAACTACTCATTGTTGATGGAATTTTATTGAAATAGCTGTCTGTGCAGTCATACTATCTATATGTTAGAGCAAAAATGAAAAAAAGATTTTGGAAAAAAAGAATAAAAATTAAGAAAAAGATATGGCATACAATCAAAACAATTCCATCCTCAGTTATTTGGACAAATTAGTGATGAAGAAAAGCAGAATATTTATGTAAGAAAGGACTTAAAACACAGACTATATACTCTTTACTGTGCAAATACTTGGTGTATTTGCTGAGTAGAGAGATGTGTAGAATAAAAAAATGTGCTTCTGCATTTTAGACAGATTTGTGAAAAATTAATATTGTGTATACTTTGTTAAATATGTGAAATATAATGTTAGAGGCAAGAAATCGGCGGAGATTTAAGAGTGTGCCTAATTCAGATTGTATTTTGCTGAGAGTGAACCTCTTGCAGATTTGAGGACAAATTTGAACAAGGTCATTTGTACTTTGAATATCTCTTATGCATATGAAAAATCTAGGTGAGCTGTCCGCTGGCCCCAGTGCACAGTGTGCCTTTTTTCTACACATTTATTTGCTTATAGAAATGGGAGAGGAACTTTCAAACTGAACCCCAGAGATATTTGACCTTGAATTTGTTGTTATTAAGTCATTTCAGTTGTGTCCAACTCTTAATGACCCCATTTAGGATTTTCTTGGCAAAGATGCTGAAGTGATTTTGCCAGTTCCTTTTCTAGCACATTTTATAGATAAGTTACTGAGGCAGACAGGGTTAAGTGACTTGCCCAGGGTCACAGCTAGTAAGATGAGTCTTCCTGACTCCAAGTCATTCTATCCTTTGTGCCATCTAGTTGCTCTAATGCCTTATATAAAAAGATTAGCAGTAGTAGCAACTATAGCAGCTGCAGCAACAGTTAGCATAGTTATAGTATAGTGATTTAGGATTTGCAAAGCCCTTTAGTTAGAATGAGTTAGAGTGAAATCTTTTGATTGAAGGGACTCATTCCTATACCAGAAAGAGTTGGTGGAAAGAAATACAAAGCCTGTTCTTTCTTAAGGAGTACAGTTGTGCCTGAAGCTAGGAGTGGAAATTATAGCTGCCCAGAACAAATGCCCAGTGGAGAACAAGGTGAGCATATCATAGACATGAACATCTCATGAATAAACATTTGTTTGGAGAGATTGACATTCAACTGAAACAGCTTTCTCTGAAGTTATCAATAATCTTGTAATTGTAAAATATAATGGCCTTTTCTCAGTTCTCATCCTTCTTGATGTCTCTGCAGCTTTTGTTCTGACACTGTTGATTGCCTACTTCTCCTTGATACTCTCTTTTCTTTTGGTTTTAGTGACACTGCTGTCTCCTGATTCTTTTTCCCTGTTTTGATTACTCTTCAGTGACCTTTGCTTGATTGTCATCTAGGTCACACTACCTAATCATGCACCCCCAAGGCTTTGTTATGTACCCTGTTTTCTTCTCCCTCTTTTCTACTTGATTTCATCAGCTCTCATGTATTCAATTATCTCTATGCACATGATTCTCAGATCTCTTTATTTAACCAGAAGCTCTTTCCTAACTTCCAATCTTTCATCTACAACTGCCTTTGGGACATCTTAAACTCAGTGTGTTCAGTTATTTATTATCCCTGTTTCTAATTTCCCAATTACTGCTGAGGACACCATAATTCTCCCATTTACCCAGGTTCACAACCTTAGTGTCATCCTCATCTCGTCCTCGATGTCTCTCACTTCATCTTCTCTCCACCCACATCCAATGAGTTGTCAAGTACTGTTGTTTTTATCTTCATGACATCTCTCATACATCCCCTTCTCTCTTTTGACACTGCTCTCACCCCGGTGCAAACTGTTATCACCTCACACCTGGACAATCAAAATAGTCTTCTGGTTGGTCTCCCTGCCTGTTGTCTCTCCTCACTCCAATCCATCCTTCATTCAACTATGAAATTGATCTTCCTAAAGCTCTGACCTCATCATCTCCCTGTTCAGTAGGCTCCAGTGGCTCCCTATCATCTCCAGGATCAAATATAAAATCCCCTCCTAGGAAATCAGTGCCCTTCATAACATAGCCTCCTCTTGTCATTTCATTCTTCTTATACCTTACTCCCTGCCTTGTTCAATGCAATCAAATAATACTTTTCTGTTCTTTTCTGTTCCTTGTGCAAGATATTTCATCTCTCAATTTTGTGCCTTTTCACTGCTTGATAAATGTTTATTGATTGATTGCTGTCCCCTTTGTTTGGGTTTCTCTTTATATCTATATCTGTATATCTATATCTATATTTATATATCTCTATTTACTAACTACCTTCAGGACCCAGCTAAAATTTTACTTTCTGCAGGAAGCTTTTTTTTATTCCCCTTAATGCCAGTGCTTTTCCTCTAAGATCACTTCCAATATATCCTGTGTGTGTCTTTTTTTATACATAGTTATTTACATGCCATCTCCCTCATTAGGCTAAGCTTCTTGAGATCAGGGACTGTTTTTTGCTCTTTTTTTGTATCCCATGCTTAGCACAATTTCTGGCACATATTAAGTACTTAATAAATGCTTATTGACTTGACTAAGCTTCCATCTAAATCAGAAAAGACTTCCCCTCACCAAGTAGTTTTATTACTTTAAAGTCATATATCATAGTAATTTTAAAACAAAAGTACACAGTTCCAGTTAAGGTTTTTAGAACTACTAAAAGAGATCTATATGGAGATATTTATGGGGTGCCAAAAATTGTCAAAATAGTCTTCAGCAATAAAGTGTGGTGCATATAAGCATGGAACACATGGGGGGATCTATATTAATGCCTTCTAGAAATTACTTAGAATGTGTTTTTTGGTATGTAAAAGATAAGTCCTCTTCATCTGATTAAGGAAAACACATTCAACACACACACACACACACACACACACACACACACACACACACACATATCTTTCCTTGGCCTCTTGTAAACTCTAATGATCAAATTCTACCCTCTTTGAGGAATTTAAAACTTTTTCTGTTTTCATTTTTGTTTTCTTCTAGGGAAACTTAGGTCTTCCTTTGATGGAGTTTATATACTTAAGAACATATCTTTAATTTTTATGACAGGACTAAGATCTTAGTGTAGTTTGCTTCCACATTTGGAAACGAAGGGCTTAGAACATAAACATTTTTGTAAAATTTTGCAGAGAGACAGGCAACTTGATATAGCAGATAGTAAGAGCTAGCATTAGCATCTTGCTAGACCAGAGTTCAAGTCCTGTCTCTGAAACATAATGGATTTGTGACCCTGGGCAAGAACCTGAGTGTTGCCCATTCATCACGTAGCTGTCAAATTGATTTTCATAAACTGCACATCTGACCATTTCACTCTGCTGCTCAGTAAACTCCTGTTGTTCCTTTAACTTCTTTATAAGATTATAATTTGCTTAGGTCTTGATGGGTATTAATTGAGGTCTTTGGTCACATATAGCTTCCTATTTAGATGAAATCACAGGTCTTGGACAAAAAATATTAGAGAAGGATGATGATAATGAGAAGTATTACCTCATAAAACAAGCAGTAGATCCTTAAAATGAGTGGCCTTTTTTTTTTGGGGGGGTGAGTTTTAAAGAAACCTTTGAAAGAGACCCAGCTAAGCAGAATCATTCCAAGGACATGAAAATGGATGGAAGGGAATAGTCAGTCCAAAAGCCTTTATTAAGCACTTACTGTGTCCCAGGCACTGTGCTAATAAGATCTGGGGAAACAAACAAACAAAAAAGGCAAAAACAGTCTTGCCCTCAAGAGTTCACATCCTAATAGGGGAGACAATGTTCAAAAAAATGTACATGTGAGATATATAAAATGTAAGTAGAAAGTGATGGCAAAGGAAAGGGGTGGGGTGGAATGGGAGAAGAGACTGGAAAAAAGCCTCTTGCAGCAAGAAAAAAATGGAAGCAAAATTGTTTTTAAGTTCCGGTTTTTACTGATATTGTTTGTTTTTACATCACCTTCATTTCCAAGTGTATCTTTTCTCCCCCCCTTCACTGCCAAACCATCCTTTTTATTTTTTTAATTAATTTTTAGTTTTCAACATTTGCTTCCATAATAAGCCTTTTAAGTTTTAAATTTTCTCCCCTTCCCTCTCTGCCTTCCTCCCCAAGATGGCATGCTCTACATATACATTCCTATTAAACATATTTTCACATCAGTCATGTTGTAAAGAAGAACTAGAACCAATAGGAGGAACCACAAGAAAGAAGAAACAAAACAAAACAGAGGAGGGAAAAAAAGAGCAAATAGTGTGCTTTGTTCTGCATTCAAACTCCACAGTTCTTTCTGTGGATATGAATAACATTTTCCATCATGAGTCTTTTGGAGACGTCTTAGATCCTTGCATTGCTGAGAACAGCCAAGTCTGTCAGTGTTAGTCATCGTATAACGTGGCTGTTACTGTGTACAACAGTCTCCTGGTTCTGCTCACTTCACTCAGCATCAGTCCATACAAGTCTTTCTAGGTTTTTCTGAAGTCTGCTTGTTCATTCTTTTTAACATAATACAAAAAGAGGGGGGGAAATAGTTCAGCAAAGATAATATGCTCATGATTCCAGATTGCTCTCCAGAATGATTGGATCAGTTCAGAACTCCAACAGTGCTTTAGTTAAGTCTCAGTTTTCCCTCATCTACTCCAACATTTGTCATTTTCCTTTTCTGTCATATTAACCAATCTGATTGCTGAACGTTTTGAACTGGATATGCCACAGGCATAATAATGTATCCAAAATTGAGATTAATCTTTTCCCTCAAAACCACCCCACCTGTTAAATTCCGTACTTCAGTCAAGGGCACCACCACAACCTTCCAGACACCTAGGACAATAATTTCTGTGTTTGCCTTGATTCCTCACTTTCCCTACATATATATTCAGTTACTGAGTCTTTTCTACCCCCACAGCACCTTTTTTTCAGTCCATCCTCTTCTCTCTGCTCAAATGTCTACCCTCCTAGTTCTGACTTTCATACCCTCTCGGCCTCCTAGTTAGTTTTCTTACTTCAATTCTTTCCATTTTCCATTCTGTCTTTCATGTAGCTGCTAGATTGGTTTTCCTAAAAATCAACTCTGACGATGTCACTCTCCCCACTCAATAAGCTCAGTTACTTCTAGTGATTCCCTTTTGCCTCCAGGAACAAACATAAACTCCTGTGTTGGACAGTTAAAACCTTTCACAGTTTGGCCCCAATCTGCCTTTCCATGTAAACTGATTTTCTTGCTGTTCTTCGATCACCTTTGCACATGACTTGCATGCCTAAAATGCATTCTGTTCTAAGCATAGCTCTTTGTCTCAGAATCCCTAGTTTCTTTCAAGACTCAGTTCAAACATCACTTTCAACATCAGGCTTTTCTTGATGTCCAAAATTATTAATGCTTTCCCATCAAAATCTATTTCATTTACATCTCTATTGGTATCTCCACAAACAAGACTATAAAGTCCTTGAGTGAAAGACCTTTTAGCTTTTTTCTTTTGTCTTTGTATCACCAGTTCCTAGCAAAGTACCTTGTATATAACAGGAGCTTAATAAATGCTTGTTGATTAATTGTACATATTTTTTCCTGTTTCTGCTTACATTATATTGCATCAGTTTATATGTATTTCCATTCTTTTCTGAATTCTTAATATTCATTGTTAATTACAGTACAGTAATATCCCATTACATTATTGTACCAGTTTGTTTAGCTATTTCATAATTGATAGGCATTTACTTTTTTTCTCCCTGTTCTTTGCTATTAGAAAAAGTGTTTTTTGTTTTTTTGCTGTATGTGAATTTTGCTTGTATCGTTGACTTCCATGAAGTATATAGGAAACAGTGGATTCTTTGGGTCAAAGTTTTGGACATTTTAGTCATTTGGGTAGCATGGTTTAAAATTTCTTTCCAGAATGGTTAAACCAGCTCCACCAATAGTATACTAGTTTTTATTCCCACAGCCCTTCTAACATTGAATAGTTCCATCTTTTGTCATTTTTGCTTTGTGTGATATGAAAGCTCAGATTATTTTATTTATGTTTCTCTTATTAGTTTCTTGAAGCAATATTTCACGTCGTTAGTAATTTCATAGATTTTCATAGTAAACTTTCATCACCAGTGACAGAAGGGACACATTGGTGCTTTAAGTCTGAGGTATGGTTATATTTTAAGTCTGAGGTATGGTTATAGACTAGGTAGAACAGGCATTATGGAGAACAAAGATGAGAAAATCAGCCTTGAACAATTGATGGGGCCTTGAACAATTGATTTGTAAGGTAACTGAAGGAAGAAGATAAAACATGTGGAAAAAATCTAATACCTTATTAATATCCAAAAAGAAATGAACAAGAGAACATTGATGTACCTACTTTCCTAGCTATATACATATTTTAATAAGAATTATCTATGCATTAATCAAGTGTATCCTTGATAAAGGTTTCAGTTTCACAAATTATTTCATAGTGTATCACATAATAGGACCACATCTGGACCATGAGAATACAAGATCCCACTATGCTTCTTTTTTAAGAAAAGATCTGGTTTGGTAGAGCAAAATGATACCTTATAGGCCCTCTTCCTACAAGTTGCCTCCCACTGGTACTTGGAAATTTATTTAAGATTCCTTGAAAAATGTAATAGAGAAACTTGTTTAACTCTCTGATTATTAGTATCAGCTTACTGAGAAAACAGGAATATGTATCCAAAAATATTCGCCCAGTGGGTGGTGAAGATTCCTGTCTTCCCTCCTCCTTCTTTCCTCAGTTTCTTCCCATTTCTGTTTGGGCACGACATTGTGTTGTTCGTTCCATCAAGCACTTTAACATTTTGGAGACTCCTGGAAGAGATTTGTAACTGCTCAAAAAATTTTGACTTAATGTGAAAATATGTTTAATGGGTATGTAAATGTAAAACCTGTGTCAGATTGTGCGCCATCTTGGGGAGGGTGGGGGGGGAGAAAAAGGGAGAAAAATTTTCAACTCAAAAGCATATGGGAAAAAAAATTTTTTAAATAAAAATTTTTTAAAATTAAAAAAAAAAAAGATGAAATGGGGCCAGAAAGAGAAGGCAGTAGGGGAAGATGTTCTGAGAAAACAGAAAATAATGGAGAATAAATTGAGAAAATCAGATGAAAAAAAATTTTTTTGACTTAATTATCCATGTGGGAAAAATCAAATAAGTAAAGGTTTATTGTCCAGATTATAATATACAGTTAGGCAAGATATTAGATCTTGTCCATCAGAATATATGGATAGTGCAAATGCACTATGATTTGAACTCAGAATTAAGCTAGGGGACTAAATTGAGCTGAATTGACTTTAAGAAATTGTAAAGCCCTTTTAATGACACCAGATTTCTCCCAAAAAAAAAGGCCTTTTTAAACTTGACTGTGTGACCCCAAGCAAGTCACTTAACCCCAATTGCCTCACCAAAAAGAAAGCCAAAAAAAAAAAAAATAAAGGGCTTTTTAAAAAAAACAACATAATTCTACTGGTGTTATAATGCTAGGAATTGTATAACACTACATAATAATAAAAATAATAAAATAATAATATAATAAATATTTAAGGTATTTAAATAATAATAAATAATAAATATGATTATCTCTCGGAGAGTAATGGAGAGGAAAATGGATGGTATGAGCAGACTGCAACTTGTGAAAGATGAGGAGCTAATAATATGTATAGCAGACAAGTCAGCAAAGGAATATATGATCTAAAAGAAGATGACCTGGTCACTTTATGAGACTGAGGGATTTTCTCTGAACAGCTCATGTGCTCCTTTGGTATGTTGGAGGTATCAGGAAAAAGAAAAAAATCCTATCTCGTTAGATGGTAAAATATAGAAAGAGATGAAAAAAAGTCAAATCCTTTTCACCGTTTCCACCATACCTCTCCTCCCCCCTCTTCCCCTCCAAAATACATGGGATTGGTTGCAATATTCATCATTGGAGGAATACACACACATTGATGATTTCATCAGATCCCTTTGATTTTTTAAAAAGGGTTTTTTTTTCCACTTTTGTCATTTCTGTTGCCGCATTTTTTTTTTACGTGTTTCTTTCCACTCACAGAGATAGACATCACCCTTGTTCAGGCTTTCATCACTTTTCACTTTAGTTATTGAAATAGCCTCTTAATTGGTCTCTACCTCTAGTCTTTCCCACATCAATCTATCTTTCAAAACAGCAAAATGATTTTCCTAAAGTGTGGGTCTGACCATATCATCCCCTACTCAGTAAGTTATTCTGGCCCCTTATTACCTCCAGGATCAAATATAAACGTCTCTGGATTTAAAGCTCTTTATAGCCTGGTCCCATCTTGCCTGTCTTTCCTTCTTGCGCCTTATTCTCCTCCATGCACAATATGGCCAAACCCTATTGGTGTTCTTAATGTTCCTTACACATGAAACTTGCACCACCTATTTCTGTGCCTTTGCATTGGCTGTCTTACATGCCAGAATGCTGTCTCTTCTCCCCTCCATCTCTGGTAATTCCCAGTTTTCTTCAAAACTTCGCTTAAAGGGCCACTTTGTACGTAAGCATTTTCCCTAGTCCCCTTTTGCTTCAAGTGCTTTCACTTCCAAAATTACCTCTCACCTATGTTGTCTCCCTGTTAGAATATAAGCTCTTTGAAGACCAGGAATGTTTTCCCTTTTGTCTTTGTTATCATGAGCCCCCAGTATGGTGCCTGGTGCTTAGGAGGTATTTAATAAAATATTTGAGTATTTATAGCCCTAAAGTTACTTTTTAAAGCTTAGTTACATGTAAATGAATTAAATAGGTATAACTTGGTTTACTTATGAAATTGCTGTACTTAGTGCATTTGGTGATTTGAAGGCTCAGAATATCATTTCTCTATTTCCATCACAACTTCCCCTCATTCCTTCTCCTCCACCAATATTTTAGCTTCACCGTTGTACAATCAGGTATTTGTTTCATACCTTAAAGGAAGACTGAATTTTTAGAGATCAGCTTGAGCAGTACAGCTGTATAACTTAGGCAGCTAGGTGGTGCAGAGTGTAGAGTACTGGGCTTGGAATCAGGAAGACCCAAGTTCAAATCTAGCCTCAGATATTTCCTAGCTTTGTGACCTTGGGCAGATTGCTTCATCTTTGACTGTTTCTGTTTCCTCAGTTACAAAATGGAAATAATAATAGCATCTTACCTCTCAAGGTTATTGCAAGCATCAGATGACATATTGGGTTTTTTTTTTCTTCAAGTGAGAGATTTGTAAAGTACTTAACACAGTACCTGGCAATTGTTGTGTTTTTTGTCCTTTGTTCTTGCAGAGGACCATGACATTAGGAAGATGATGTCATGACTTGCAAGTAAATTGGATTTAAGTCAGGCAGGGCTGTGCAAAGTCACAGCCTCACTCTTCTCTGGAGTCGTCTGGGTCCAGTTGCAAGATATAGATCAGGGTGAGTGGAGATGGGCTCAGAGGCAGTGGGAGACCTTGGCCTTTTTAAGCTAAGGTCTTTCCCAGGTCAGCCTGGCAACAGTAGGTGCTTAATAAATGTTCATTCCCTTCCTTTGGAACACAAGTACAGAGCAGGCAAGCACAAAGCAAAGGGGGAAAGGGGTGTCCTGGCCTCTCACCCTACCGCCCAGTCAAAGTAATGTGGATTTACGTAAAATGAGTATTGTCTTATATTGGAAAACAACTATAATGGTATTTGCTGTCAAAGTGCCTACTTTATAGAAAGCATTTTACTCTTTACTGAGTAAGCTCACAACCTGGTGGTGGGTAGAAATATTTTCATACCTAGAATTCACAGTAAACTTAGTTAAGAGATAATGGATTTTTTTTAATGACTTAAAATCACTTGTTCAGTTGCTCCAAGTATGATAGAATAGTAGAAAAAGCACAGTATTTGTAGTTATCAGGTCTAGGTTTAAATCCAAGCTATAACTACATGTGTGATCTGGGGCGTATAATTTCACTAAGTGGCCCGTTTCCTTATCTGTGAAATGATAAAGGACTATCAAAAGGACCTTCTGCCTTGTGGTCTATTAATGACTCCAGCAGGGCCTTCTCTGCCTCACCTCCTCTTCCATTCTGCAATAAAATATGGATTTGGAGCCTCAACACCCCACCCCCCAGGAAAAAAAAAGGTAAAGCACTAGATAAAGGACTTTTGCCATCCTGAATCCTATGATTACAGTACTGCAGGGAAAAATTCCTTTATCTTTGATGACCAATATGAAATTCTTAAACTGTCTGTTACAAACAAATCTCTGGCAGCATGCTACCTACTGGGAGAAAGCAACTTGCTTTTTGCTTCCATATATTTTTTACTCACTTTTATTTTTAACCTTTAACTTGAAAGCAATATAAATTCTAGATCATGGAATGTCAGAGCTTAGATACTGCAGAGACAATCTAACTCCTTCATTTTACAGAGGACACTGAGACTCAGATAAACAATTTGCCCAAGGTCACATAGCTAATTAATGGCAGAGTAGAGTTAGAATTTGGATCTTCTGGGTACTATAGTTCATTGCTGACTCTTCTGTATCATATTAATTTCTCTTAAAATGTTTCTGTCATGTGTAAGTGTTGGTTTTGAAAAAATTGTAATCGAAAAGTTTTAAATTAATTATAAAAGATTTATTTGTGGGGAAGGATAAGTAAATATTACCCATAAGTTGATAGTTTTCTTGAGGATGTTACCTGGAAATCTAAAAATTGAATAGTTACCAGTCTTCCCAGGTGGATTTCCTTGTCCTCTTTGTGAGCAGTACTATAGACTAGAATCGTGTGTGTGTGTGTGTGTGTGTGTGTGTGTGTGTGTGTGTGTGTGTGTGTGTGTGTGTGTGTGTGTAGACAGACAGACCCCATATGGGGTCTCGACCCACAGTTTGAGAAGTGCTGAAGGAGTCAAGAGTGGAAAAAGTTTAAGAAGCCGTGGACTAGATGATCTGTAATAATCTATATGGCCCTTTCCTTCTGAGCGTTAAGGCATAATAATAATAACAGTATTTAAAGTTATTTAAAATAACAGCTCTTTAAAGTTTGCTAAATGTTTTACAATCTCATTTGATTCTCACAACAACCCTGTGTGATAGGTGCTATTATTTACTCCATTTTACAGTTGAGGGAAGCTGAAGCAGAGATTAAGTTATTTGCCATGGAACATACAGCTATTACAAGTCTGAGGCTAGATTTGAAGTCAAATCTTCTGACTCTAGAGGCTAAGATCTAAGATGATAGAAAAACTAGTTGCTATCTGCTGAAACCATATTTTTAATGTCAAACATATTTAGTATTTGCTTATTTGTTAATTCCATTCCTCCAGAAGCGAGGTTGGGGGCTAGGGGCACAATTTATAAGACAGTTAACCACATACATTTGAGAGGTAGCCACCTTCTTCATGGAGAGGACTCAAAGATCTTATAGACTTAATTATCCAAAAATTCTTTTTTTATTTCAAAGCAAATAAACAAACTGGCTCCCCAGCTTTGACACCGTCTCTTTTTATGCCAGACTTATTGCTGGTCATAGTTAAGAACTTCAGAAATGCTTTGAACAGACATTTTGCTATAGTGATTTTTAATTAATAATTGTCTCCTCTCAGGAGTTGACCCTGAGTTTTGGTCTTAGATGCGTTTTTGCAAGGAACTGAGGTTGGGAGATGGAGAAAGCATCCTGCTGAGAGATTCCAATGAGGTTGAAAAGGTTGAAGTTGAATTTAAAAGTAAAAGCTTCAATAAAATTTAGTGGCTTAAAGGTATGTGAAACTGTATTGATTGCAGAATTGCATTTTGCATGAAGCCTTAAGGACTTTGCTCTCATTAACAGAGTTTAAGATCCAATGCCCATTGTCTGGCATCTCCAGCAATTTTACTGCTATTTTTAAGTCAGGCCTCTAGATTGTGACTTTTCTTCATTGCTGTTGTTGTTGTTGTGTGTGTTTAATTTTATTGATTCCTTTTGTTTTTATTTCACGTTCATTTTTCAAATACATTCCTCTTCCCATCTTCTACTCAGCAGTGCATTGTAGTTCTGAAATTTCTTTTTTATTATGAACTTAATCATTGCCAAACATATTTCAGTATTCAAACCAAAAAGATTATATATGAACTGTTATGTACAGTTTTTAAAAGTACATATTGCTTAACAAGGTATTAACAAAATTGCCATATTTGTGCCACCCTCTGAATGTCTTTTTTTCTTCTGTGTATTTTTAATGTTGTATTGATGCTCTTTTCTTTTTTCTTCTTTTTCTTTTTTCTTTTTTTCTTTCTTTCTTTTTTTTTTTTTACATCTCTGCCACTACCCTCTAACTCATACCACCCCACCCCTAGCTCTCTCCATTGTTCATCTGCAGGTGTGCTCACTCCCACCTGTCCCTTTCCACTGTCAGCTTATTCATTGTCTTAGCCTACGAAATGGTAGAACTGTTCAAAAGTCCCAGGCAATGGCTTTGCTACTATAGCTAAATTAGCTTCAGAAACATTGAAGTGTCAGCTGAGCTATCACTCTAAAGGCTTCCTTTGTGGTAAGTTCTTTTTTTCTTTTTTTTTTTTAAGTACTTAAAAACTTTTATGCCTTTTCTTTTCCATGGCTGGGGCCTTGTTCAATTTTTTTTTGAAGTTTTCAGTTATGAACGTGGTAACTATTAAAGGCAAATAATGAAATAAAAATAAAGTCTTGGATTTAAGAAAATAGAAACCCATGAATTAATAGACAGAAAGTACATTTTCTGTGTCTCTCTTTCCAAGCCAGAGTAAAGTTCTGATACTTATTTCTCCTTTCATTTCATTTTATAAGGTTGTCAATAATTTAGTTCTGGTGAGCTCACTTAGGGTCATAGTGTTCATAGTGAGTGAACAAGCACTTAACCAAGCACCTACTGTGTTCCAGGCACTTTGCTAGGGCAGGGAAGCATGAAATACAAATGGTAAACATTTCCTGTCTTCAGACAGTTTTTTACATTGTGTTGAAGATGTGTGTATATATAAATATATGCAGAATTAATACAAAGTAATAGGGGTAGAGGGAGAGACAAGGACCTCTAGGAATAGTAAAGGCTTTGTGTCAAAGTTGACACTTGAGCTGAATCTTTTTTTTTTTAAGGTAACTGGGGCTAAATGACTTGCCCAGGATCACACAGCTAGTAAGTATCAAGTGTTTGGTCTGAGGTCAGATTTGAATTCAGGTCCTCCTGACTTCAGGGCCAGTGCTCTATCCATTGCGCCACCTAGCTGCCCCCTACTTGAGCTGAATCTTGAAGGGAAACAAGGTATTCTGAGAGACAGTAGCATTAGTGAGTGCAAAGGCACAGAGATCAAGAGTACCGTGTTTTGGCTGGAATGCTTGGTTGAAGCCAGGTTGTATATGGCTTTAAATGACAAACTGAGGAGTTTATGTTTGTTCCTTTGGACATTAGGGAGCCACTGGAATTTAATGAAAAGGAGAGTGACATAGTCAAACCTGGACTTTAAGAAAATCATTTTAGCATCATGTGTGGAGGATGGTTTAGAGAGGAAGGTTTTGGGGAGAAAGATCAGTTAAGAAACTATTGTCTAGGTGAAGGGTGATAAGAGCCTGAAATAGTGTGGTGGCTTGTGTGAGTAATGAGAAAGGGACAAGAGGGAAAGATATTGTAGAGGTAAGAATTTCAAAATTTGGCAACTGAATGGATATGTGGGACGTTGAGGATAACAACTAAGGTCACAAACTTGGAAGATTGGAAGGATTGTGGTGGTGTCCTTGATCAAAATAGAGAAGTCTCAAGAGGTGGGTGGTAAATAATGAGTTTGTTTTGGACATAATGGGTTCAAGGTGCCTATTGGACATCCATTTGGAGATATCCAGTGGATAGTTTATTATGCAAAACTGGAGCTTGGAGGGAAACTCAAACTAGATATACAAATCAGGAATTCATCTGCATAAAGATGACAATTAAACCCTTGGAAGCTAGTGAAGTCACCAAGTGAGACAGTATTGTGAGAGAAGTGAAGAGGCCCTTGGAAAGAACCCAGGAATACAACATTTAGGGGGTATGATATAAAATGGCAGTCCACTGAGGGAGACTGAGAAGGGGAATTAATAATTGAGTAGGTTCTTCTGCCTACTCAGTAGTGTCATAAAAACAGTAATAGAAAAGAATACCCAGAAAGGAGAATAATCAACAGTGTCAGATGCTGAAGACATGAGGTTTGGGGGGGGGAAGGGCCAAAAGATTAAGGAACTAAGTGACCATTGTTAACTTGAGAGCTGGATGAAACCTTGGCTGTCATCTAGTCCAATCTTCTCCTTTTATAGATGAGAAAACATGATGTCCAGTCGTTAAGTCAACTACAGCTTGTCTAGGTCATAGGTATTAATTCATATAGGCAATCCATAGAAGTAAAACAAAATACAACCTGGGGTCTGGGCCCCAGGGTCTAAGGTGTTCCCCCTTCCTTTCTAAAGGAGCCCCTAGGGGCACTAGGTGGGGCAGTGAGTGGATAGAGCACTGGCCCTGGAGTCAGGAGGACCTGAGTTCAAATATGGCTTCAAACACATAACACTCACTAGCTGTGTGACTCTGGGCAAGTCACTTAACCCAGTTGCCTCACCAAGAAAAAAGAAAAAGAAAAGAAAGAGCCTCTAGCTCTGCAGGTTCAGTCCACTCAAAAAAGAGCTGGTAATCTTGTTTGCTTGAATTCTCTTGATCTTTACACTTTTAGTACAGTGCCTTAGAGAGAATCACTTAAACCTGCTCAGGATTAGAAAATCCCCAGAAAAGAGGAAATGGGAATGGAATAAGGATTTATATAGCGCTTGCAATGTGCCAGGCACCATGCTAAGCATTTTTACAAATATTATTTCATTTGATCTTCCTCACAAGTAGGTGCTATTTATTATCCCAATTTTACATTTGAGGAAACTAAGCCAGACAGGGGTTAAGTGACTTGCCCAAGGTTACAGAGCTATTAAGTATATGAGGCCAAATTTGAACTCAGGTCTTCTTTACTCCAGGTCCAGTGTTCTATCTACTGTGCCACCTAGCTGCCCCTAGGGGCTCCTTTAGAAAGGAAGGGTGAATACCTCAGACCCTGGGGCCCAGGCCCCAGGTTGCCAAATAAATCTGATGTAGGACAGCTATTTATTTTCTTAACACAAAAGAAATGTTTAAATAAAAAAAGACTCACAAATGCCCATTGACAAATACTTAAATATGCCGGTAACTTTATACTTTTAGTTTCCTAGGAAGTCGATACTTAAACTCAGAAATCGGAGATATTTTGTGACTGCTGAATTGGCTTTTCACTTTGGCCTTATTGGTATAGCTCCTTCAAGTCTTTTGGAAGCAAAGCTTGGGTCCCTCCTACTGTCACTAGTCATCTTCTCTAGGAAGTACTAGTGTAGCTACCTATTGGGCTCCTCTGAAGTACAGCTGGACCTTACCAAGAAACTCTGAACTCTGGAGGTTTCCAGAGACTCCTAAAAAGTTCGCTATTTGGTTACCTATGCTCAGGGACAGAAACACAAAGCAGAGAAGGCAGCCAGTGATACTAGGTCCAGACTTAAACTTTCCCCAGCAGCCCATGTATTCAAAACCACTGTAAGTGCAAAGGGCACCCCTCCTCAACCCTAAAAGAAACAGAGAGAGATTGAAAAGGGGTGGGGAAGGGAGAGGGAGATTTTGTATTCTGGATCATGTGTTCCAGCATGTTCCAGTGACAGGAAATAAATGAGACCTAGTCTTCCTGGCTCAGCTGCTAGTCCTCAGTGATACTGTTTAGACACAGTATTCCTCCCCCTTCCACTCAATCTATCATGAGAGAACACTCTGGGACCAAAGGAATATCTAGGGTTTGCTGCATTATCCTAGAGAGCCAAGCTCCTTCAATGCTCTGCTGAACTACATGTGGGCCACCCAGAGTGACTCAGGGTCCTGCAGATGGGACTGTAGATAGGCATGGTAGGATACATACCTGTTTGTCTCCATTTCATAGGTATTTCCATAATTCCTTGTATTCTGCATATTTTTTAAAATAGCTCTGTAATCATTAACTCTCTACAAATAGGGATATAACACCTACAGCTATAACATAACATAATACCTATAACAGCCATTCTCCAGAATTTGGACATTTCTAGGTTTGTGTGTGTGTGTGTGTGTGTGTGTGTGTGTGTGTGTGTGTGTGCAGCGTGTGGGCTAATGGTTGATCTGGGTTTTTTTTTTGCTATTACACATGAAAAATCATAATACTTTATATCATGTGCATATATATGTGTGTTTAAATAAATATTCACACATACACACATAGATATATGCACACCCCTCCCTTTTTTTGGTTGGCTGTTCTTTCAGTTTACATTGTTATAGCAATTATTTATGTTATTTTCCTGGTACTGCTTACTTTACTTTGCATCAGTTCATATAAATCTTTTCATGTGTTTTTTATTCTTCTTATTCCATTGTATTCATTCCATTTTATTCATTAACTGTAGCGGGGGAGTAGTGGAAGAAAAAGGGATGGAGACCTCTTCTTTCTTAGACTTTGTTGAGGTCTATGTCTAGCAGTAGGATCAAAGTTATAGACTTTTAAATAATTGTTTGGCATAGTTCTAATTTTTTAATAGATTTATTAGACCAATTCTCCCAGTCCCCCCACCCCCAACATTGCCTGTATTTCTAGAGTCCCACTAGTATTTACTATCTCTGTCTTTTGTCATCATTGCCAGTTTGGTTAGTATAAGACAAAACTTCAAAATTGTAATTTTCACTTTGCTTGTTAATTATTCTATATGGTTATTTATAATTTGCAATCTTTTGATAACTTTTCATTCTTTGACGATGTATACATTTGATATCTTGATCTTAATGATTTTTGTTAGTATGAGACTGACACTTAGAAATACTTGATATAAAATTGTCTTCATTATCAACTGCTTTCCTAGTTATGTTTATTTTTGTTCTTTCAGAAGCTTCTCAATTTGATGTATTGGAAATTCCCTATTTTATCTTTTTTTTAAATTGCCTCTATCCCTTAATTATCCCTAGTTGTAGTTGTAAAAAATAATCTGCTATTTTTTATGTTGTGATTTTGAATGTTTATGTCCATTTTGAGTTAATTTGTGTTATGAGATGTAAGATACTGGTGTAAACCTAGTTTCTACCAGACTGATTTCCAGTTTTCCCAGCAGTTCTCATTAGTAAGGGAAATTTCCCCAAACTCATTTGAGTTCTCTGGTTTATTGAATGCTAGGTTATGGAGTTCAGCTCATTGTTTCTGATTCTTTTCTTTCTGAAACATTTAACATTATGGAGGAGACCCTCTCTTCTCTGGGTTTTTATGACATTATTCTGTCTTGGTTCTCTTCTTAACTCTTTCTTCTCAGTCTCTTTTCTTTTTTGGTTCCTCTGTCATATGATATCCCTTAACTGTGGATATACCCCAAACCTTTGTTCTAGGCCCTCTTCTCTTTGTGCTCTTTAACTGGGTGATCATATCCATGGCTTTAATTACCAGCTTTATGCAGGTGATTCCTAGATCTATGTGTCCAGCCCTATTCTTCTTATGAGCTCCAGTCCACAGCACTGTCTGCTTCTTAGACATTTCCAGTTGTAAATCCCATTGGCTCTTCAAACTCAACATGTCCAAAATATACCTCATTGTCTTTCCTGCAAATCTGTCTCTTTTCCAAGTTTTTGTGTTTCAGTTGAGGGCACCATCATTCCTACAGTTTTCTAGGTATGCAGCCTCAGCATTATACTCAACTACTGACCCTCACCCTGCATAGCCAATCAGTTGTCAAATGTTCACGTTTTTATTGTTAAAACATCATTTATTTTTTCTCTGATATCACACCTATCACCCTAGCTCAAACCCCCATCACTTCTCACCTAGACTGTTATTTCAGTGGCCTTGTAATTGGTCTCCCTTCCTTTCTCCTCCTTACTATATCTTCCATACAGTTTCCAAATTGATTTTCCTGAAGTCCAGATCTCCTCATGCCACTTCCTTGCTCAATAAACTCCAATTCACTGTAACTCCTATAACTCCTCTTGTCTTTGAAGCTCTTTATAACCTGGCCCCAACCTACACATCACTGTTTCACATAGCCCAAGGTTCTCCTTATTCTGTACATGATACAACAACTCTGTGTCTTTCACTGGCTTTCCTCATTTCCCTCATGTACTTTTTACTCATCTTCTCTTTTTATTATCTATCCTTTTTTTCCTTCAAAACTCAGCTCAAAACCAACTTTCTACACTGATCATACCCACCAGCTGTTAGTGCTCTCCTTGAAAAAAAAAATTACTTGTATTTACTTTATATATACACCTATTTGAGTTTATTTTCTCCCTCAGTGTAGAATGTGAGTTCCTTGAGGTCAGGGACTTTTCCACTTTTATCCTTATTTCCCAGTACTTAGCACAGTGCTGATACATAGTAGATTTTTAATACCTTAAATCTCTGAATTTATTTAGATGGTACTCTATTGGCCTGTCTCATTCAGGAACAATGACTCTTACTGTTATTATTTTGAGTCTTCCTGGTAGAAGCTGGTCCTTGAAGAGATGAAAAAGATGTGCCTCTCTCACATCATTGGAGAGGTGAACGATGGTGAGATATATTGTATTTACTGTCAGGCTCAGTTAATTTGATAGTTTTACTTAACTGCTTTTCTTTCTTTTTTAAGCAAGCAATGGCTTACTGGGTAGATCAGGTGGAATATATTTGGAATAAAGGTAAAAGTAAAAAGTAGCAATAAAAATTTTAAATTTAATAATAATGGATGCTAAATTTAATATTCAGCCTCTGTGTAGAATACCTATAGATTATCTAAGAATTCTGGCAGGTCAAGTTTTTTAGTTGTTTTTTTTTTCCCTCTGTCTCTCAAAAAAGGCTCTTAGAGGGGCCTCTAGGTGGCACAGTGGATAGAGCACAGGCCCTGAAGTCAGGGGGACCTGAGTTCAAATGCGGCCTCAGACCAAACACCTGAAACTTACTAGCTGTGTGACCCTGGGCAAGTCACTTAACCCCAATTGCCTAAAGTAAAAAAGGCTCTTAGGAACTTTGGCTGTTGTCTTGGTAACAGAAATACCATTATAGCAGGGCTTTCTCAACACTTTGTTAACATTCTTCTTGACAGTTACCTTTAGTAATCAGTGAGTAAACTACGTGGGTGACTTGATGTGTGAACAGTAAAACTAGGAAGTGCCCTTTAAATATCAGGATTCTAAGCTCTTATTGAACATGTAAAACTGATATACTTTAAAGGATTAGCAGGAACTGTAAATATTGGTGGGGAAATTGGACTTATTTGTAAAAGTGAAATTATACCTCATCAGGTAAGAACTTTGATAAGTACTTTGCTGTAACCAGTTGTCTTTGTTACTGTGAAGTCATAAAAGTGTTCATAAAAGATAAGAATTAAGTATTTGTATTTAATGTCTACATAATTTTCTCCACTCACACCTGGAGAATATTTTCTTTTATAATTCTAATGTTAGTAACTTAGAATGACTGCCATATGCTTCACCCCTCCTTCCCCAAAGTGTTTCTTAGTCTGCCTTCTCTGTTTTGGGAAAGGGTGGAGTATATGACAGCCATAGTCTTTGTAATAGCTGCTGCCTAATGCCTGCTTTCCATCCCAAGGCAGTGTGCCCTATGAAGTCGTATTGGAATTATTTCAACAGAAAGAATTTTAGAATTGGGGTTAGTCCCATGCTTTCAGGTTCCCAGCAGTCAAATATCTGGTAGATTGGGTTATGAGGTTTTTTCAAACCCTATGGAAAGGTTTTTTTTAAAATTTTAAATCTTTTCCATAAATTCAGAGTTTATTTGAAATGCTCAATAAATGAAGTTCTCCATTTTTTACTTTTAACTGTAATGATAAAATACATAAAGATTCACTTGAGAATTTTTAATAGAATCAGCAGCCAAAGGAAAGAACATTGGCGATTTTTCTATAAACTTGCTTTGTTTGCTCCTTGGCACCTGTACCTGAAATAGGTATGAATAATCAAATTGATTATTCAGAGAATGACTGGAATTCTAGTATCTTTCCCCTATCCTTTGTTCACGTTCTTTTAGTCAAGAAAGCTTCGGCAATGGCCAGCAACTAGAATTTCCATCAAAAAAAATAAAATTAATAAACTTCTTCTGTTTTAGTTCAACTTTCCTAAGTTTTTTGGGGGAGAGGAAACATTACCATTTATATTTCAGCCTGGTAGCTTTTAGCAGAAGCAACAGAGGGGAAATTAGGTTTGGGGAGACATTCAGGGTTGGCTGTTGGATAGGCAAGTGAGATCTAAAATCTAAGTAGTTTCCTGACTGTATAGAGAAGACAGAAACAGCATCATATAACTGAAGAAGCATTTATATATCCTGCTGTTGGTATCCTGTATGTTTTGGTGTTTTAGCTATTCATGAGCCTGTGATTTTATTTGTGGTTTCTCCTATTTAATACCTAAAGGAATTATTTTGTGTGTGGTAATCAGGGAGAATAATTTTATTTTCCTACGTGCTTGATAGAATGTTGAAGGATTTTTTACTTTTCTCCTTCCACAGTTCCATGTAGGATGAGCTAGAGATTAAAGAAAGATGTTTTGTCTTCTGTGGCCTTGATAGTGATGGCTCTAGTTGGCTCCACAAGTTTAGGTAACTTATTGACTCAGGGAAAAGATGGAGTAACTATAATATTTGCTGATACTCTCTTTTTAGTACTATTTGAAAGCATCCACTCATAGAGTATTGTGTATGGGAGCCAGCCTGTGGGAAAAACAGCTACAATGGAAAGAGCCTTATTTGCACAAGAAATTAATCTTAGAATTTTAACTGCTTTTTACATCAACATAAGCTGACTCTTCATAATTATTGACTCAGGGATAGGGGGAAACATCCCCAGGTGAAGAAGTATTTGGGGGCATTTCTCAGTAGCGTATGGCTCGTTGTCGTTATTTTTGGCTGACCTGGACCCCTTTGGAGTAAAGATAATTTAGTGGTTTCCTTTAAAGTATGCCACAGGGGATTGTTGGGTGACACCAAATAAATTTAACTTTTTTTTTTAATGAACCAGAACACTGATTCTGGTTCTAGATGAAAAGTCACTTAAATTCCCCACCTAAGTAGTGATTACATTGGGGCGCATCAGTATATCAAAACAATCCAGCTGTTGAAACACACTTTCTTCTCCTCTTCCTCAGTCATTTTGTTTTTACATTATAAACTTTTTTTGCTTGTCATTGTGCATGCAGTGAGTGAATTAAAGGTTAGAGGTCAGTGATAGGAGAGAAGAGATGGGTGAAGGTAACAAATTGGTTATTTTTTTCTGTTTTTTGTGATGAAGGAGCTGTTGGTATATAATGGACTAGTTAAAAGGAGTTGTGATTAAGTGGAAATTCTTTATACCCCCTTAAATAAAAATGGTTGTTTCAGGGATTGCCTAAGCAGCTAGGCTTTACTGACTCAAGATTGGGTGGAGTAATAGTACATAGATTAAACTATCTTCCTCTTTTGTTAAAAATGTCATGAGAAACTTTTTACTATGTTTGATCTTTTAGCTAGTCATACTGACTGAACCTAGAGATATGTTAGGAAATGTTCTTAGAGATTCGAGCCTCTTAATTTTATTAATACAGAAGGAAAGAGGCCCAGGGAGAAGTTAACTTGCCCAACATCATTCAGGTTTTAAAAAGCTAAGTATTAGAGCCAGGATTCAAACTTAGGCTCTCTTACTGTAAAACCAACACTCTTTGCTCTGTACCATTGGTTCCTAATCTTTTTTTGTGTCATAGACCTCTTTGGATGTCTGGCGAAGACGCTTGTTTGTTTCTCAGACTAATGTTTTTAAATGCATATATAAAATAAATAAGATGACAAGGGAAACCAATTATTTTGAAATAGTTATCAGGATATTTTCATTAAAAAGTTTTGATTAATAACCTCCACTTATATATTCTTCCTTTCACCTTCTTTCATGCTTACTTCCTGTGTAGATACACTTTTAGTATATAAAACCTTATTTAATGATGAACAGGCTGACTTCGGAAAAATCTGGAAAGACTTGTGTGGTCTGATGCTGAGTGAAGTGAGCAGAACCAAGAGAACGTTGTACACAGTAACAGTCATGTTGTGCGATGACTAATATTGATAAACTTAACCCTTCCCAGCAATACAAGGATCTAAGACATCTCCAAAGGCCTCATGATGGAAAATGCTATCCACATCCAAAGAAAGAACTATGGAGATTGAATGCAGATTGAAGCATACTATTTGCTATTTTTTTTGGTCTTCTCTTGAGTTTTGTTTCCTCTTTCTGGTGGTTCCTCCTATTGGTTCTAATTCTTACTTAAAACATCACTAATGTGAAAATATGTTTCATAGGAATGTATATGTATAGCCTATATCAGATTGTACGCCATCTTGGGGAAGGTGGTGAGGAGGAAGGGGGAGAAAAATTTTAAACTCAAAAGGATATGGAAGTGATTGTTGATAAATCAAAATAAATTAATTTTTAAAAAACCGTATTTAGATTATCATTAAGTCTTTAGTTCTTCCCATGGAGACTTCCATCTGTACATTACTTTCTAGCTCAGGTTTGAAAATCTTGAACATCTAACACTTGCCTAAATGATTCTTCTCTTCTGACCCCTGCTCTACCACCAATCCCTTCTGCCAATTTAGCTTTTACTCTTGGAAAGGGTGTATATAGTTTAAGGATGACATATATCCACCTAATGTAGTGCTCTTTGTTTTTATTTTTCCTGTAAGAGCTAGATAATCTTACAGTTGAGAAGCAGCTGTGGGATACAGTGGAAAGCATGCTGGATTTAGAGTCATAGGGCTTGGTCCAGATCTGGGCTCTCCCACTTACTAAGTATGTAATCTTGGGGGGAAAGTACTGAACCACTCTAATCTTCAGTGACTTCCAGTATAAAATAAACAGATTGGCCCCATCCAGCCTTAAATCTATGCTCCTGTGATCTGCAGAATCAATATGGCATAGTTTAGTACAGGCCCTCACTGCTCAATGGCAACTGACCAATCTCTTTTGTTTTGTTTTTATGATGATATTTTAACAAATATCAATAAACATGAACATTTCAACAAAAGAACAGAAAATGAGATTGTGTGTGAAACTGAACTACTTTTACAATTTGAATTTAACATATAGTACCAAAACTGCCCTGCTTGGCTCTGTCCCCTTCTGAACTTCCTTTTACTTGCTTCTATGTTTGTTTTAAATGTTTCATTGATTCCCAGTTCTCTGTTTTCTTTTCTTTCCATCACTCTCATCTATCACCACCGCCATCCCCTCCTGCCAAATAGTCTTCCCTACATAGCTAAAAGCAAAATAAATCCACACCTGAGGTATTGTAACCTCTTTACGAAAAGGTAGAAACTATGTTTTATCATCAGTCTTTTGAAGTCATAGTTAGTCACCACATCGATCAGGGTTTTGAAGACTTTCAGAGTTGTTTACCTTATTGTGGTGATGAATTGCCTTGGTGTACCGGTAGGCCATCATTGGTGCCTCTCTCTTAAAACAATGGCTGAGGAGACCTGGTGACTCACCATGGCTGATAAGAAGCCTAAGGAAGTATTTAAGACTGAAAATAATAACCACATTAGTTTGAATGTGGCAAAGCAAGATGGTTCTGTGGTGCAATTTAAGAGGCACACACCACTTAGCAAATTACTAACAGGGTTTGTGAGTGAGGCTAATAGTTATAATAACAATAGCCAACATTTATATAGTGTTTTAAGGTTTGCAGGATGCTTTACAAATATTTTAATCTTACATCTTACCCTAGGAGGTAGGTGTTATTATGATCCCCATTTTACAGTTGAGGAAACTGAGCCAGACAGGTTAAGTGACTTGCTCAGGATCATACAGATAGTTGTCTGATGGTAATGTGATTTCAATTCTTCTTCACATTGAAGTACAGTACATTAGATGGGCAGCCAGTTAGTAAAACAGGTACAACTGCACAGTTGGAAATAGAGGATGAAGATAAAATTTTCTGTGTTCCCAAGGAGAACAGTGCATTTACAATTAAAAAACTGAGATTTGTTTCATCTACATCCTAACTATTGCAGTATAGTTTTCCCTTTTCTTGGATTCCCATCTTCTCATATTCCTTTATAGGTACATGAAGAACTGGTGTACGTGAATAGGCGTAAAGTGTGTGTATGTGTGTTTGTGTGCGTGCTCACACTTTTTTTTAAGCTAAATGGGCAGTGATATATTTTTATAAACCTCAAATGCACAGTTAAAAAGCAAACTGGTTCTGTGAAAATATCCCTCTTCTCTATTAGTAAAATGCTAATTCAACTTTTATCTTTATATTAAAGGACTTTTTTTTCTGTCTAGCAACAATAAGATCACACACAAAAATCCTTGTGTACTTTGATTGGATAAGTGCAATATTTTTTCCATCATTGTAAATCTAAGAATACATATATATATTATAACTTTTTAATATATACACGTATACATGCATACACACACACACACACACACACACATATATCAGTCATGTAAATTTTTCTCACTCTGCTCACTTAACTGCATACAGGTTCATGTAAATCTTCCCAGTTTCTCTGATTTTGTTATATATCATTTAATTCCATTGTATTCATAGGTTACACTTGGTTCAGCCATTATCCAGTTGAGGGGCACTCATTTCATTTCTACTTCTTTCCTACAACAGAGTGGTGCTATAAAAATTTTTGTACCTGTGGTTCCTCATCCTCTGTGTTTGATATTTTGGGAGTTTGTATCTGGTAATGGTTAAGCCTTGGTCAAGTTAGTGACTTTTGAGGCATAATTCTAAATTAATTTCCAAGAATAGCTGGACTAATTCACAGTTAACCAGCAGTTCATTAGGGTGCTTGTATTCTCCAGGGCTTTCCAATAACTGCCATTTTCTTTTCTTTTCTTTTTTTCTTTTTTTTTGGTCACCTTTGCCGACCTGAGAGAGAAGGAATCTCAGATTTTTCACTTGCATTTTGATTAGGACATTTTCCTTATGGTTGGTAGCTTGCATTTCATCATTTCAAGTCAGTAAGCAGTTTTTAAGAGCTTACCATGTGTTTGGAATTGTACTAAGCACTAGTTATACAAATATAAGCAAAAAGATAGCAGGTCTCTACCCTCAAGGAGCTTACATTCTAATGGAGGAAAACAATACAAAAAAGGAAGCTGAAAGAGGGTAGAGATGTACCTTTTGGGGGCATGTTGGAGAATAAAGTCCAGCAAGTCAATAGCTGGGCCGTTTGTTAAAATGCAGTTTCTAGGAGGAACTGAACAGATCAGGGGAAGGGGCAGTGGGAACAGGAGTCTTTCAGGGTGAGAAGGCTGCTGGGAAATGGTGGAGAAAGAAATCCAGAGAGTTATAAACTGAGCCTGCAGAACTGCCTGCTGTTATCCTTTATCCCTGTATCTTTTGAGGATTGGGTCTTATTCTTTTCTGTTTCTATCAGTTCACTGTATGTCTTGGATGTCAGAATTTTATCAGAGAAATTTGTTGTAACAGATTTTCTCAATTTACAGTTTACCTTTTAATTTTAACTACTGTTGTCCCTCAAAATTTATGGGGGTTAGGGGTACAGAACCCTTGAAAATGTTTGAAAAACCCCAAATAACTATAGGTCCCACCCCAAAGCTTTTTTTTTTTAATAATTCTGGTCATATTTATTGAACACAAAAAAAGAGTGAAACAACACACTGCCCCCATAAAAAAAGTTGCATTTTCTATGAGAGAGAGGTTAGCATCTCACATGTTATGCAGAGTCTTTAAAATTGTCAGTGTAGCTGCAGCAACTGCTTCATAGATTTCTTTCTCTTGTGAAAGGGCAAGATGCAGTGATCACTGCAGAAAAAATCACGTGACCGAATCTGGATGGAGGAGAGACAAAGGGGAGACATTTCCAAAGAGAGTGCTTAGCTGGCATTTCTTTACTGCACTGAAACTTTGAACAAAATTACCTTGTCTGTGATTTTTTACAGTACTACCAATCTCCAGAAATTCCCATTTAATTGTCGATGGCCAACCTGTGAATAATCAGAACTAGGGATGTGAAACCCTCAAATGTCATGGGATGACTGTACATTGATTTTGCTTGTGCAAAAAATTTTCAGTTTTATACAATCACAGTTATCCATTTTTAAAAATTATTCTTAGTTAAGTATTCTCCCTCTACCATAGTTAGGAACATTATCTTCTTCCCTTTGCTAATTTATGATACTGTCTGTTATATTTAGGTCATTTGGAGCATATTATGAAAGGTAACATGTTGAGAGATGTCAGTTTAAACATGATTTTTGCCCAAGTTCATTCCAGTTTTCCCAATGATTTTTGTCCAACAAGAAGCCCTATATAAAAAATATTTTGTAGTTTGTCTTTATATAAGACAAACATATATGTCTTGGTAGGTAGCCTCCCAATCATTTTATATATTCTTAAGTTAATTTTAATGGAATTTCATTTTCTATTTCTGTTGATGGTTTTTGTTGATAAGATGCAGAAAAACCAATGGCTTCTGTAGGTTGGTTTTATAGTTGTCCGTTTCACATCGCAACTTTCCCCATCATGGTTTTGATATGTCATGTTTGGCATAAGAAATTAATTGGGAATTTTGGGAGTTTTGCAGAAGCTGCAGATGACACTCCAAGGCCTGTAGACAACACAAGAAAAGTTTAGAAACTTAGAAATGTGTAAAATGTATGTGTAGTATTGTATAATATAAACCCAAATTTTACAATAAGGTCCTATAAATACTGTGTAAAAGAAAAAATTCAAACTTCTTCTCTGGCACAAAGGGAGTGCCAAAATTTTTACACAGATTTTCCAGATCACAGGGATACCACACTCCTAATCCCCATGATATGGAAGGGGGGATAACTTTATCTTACTACTTTGCTGAAGTTGTTAGTTGACTCTCTAGGGTTCTTTAAATTATCACATCTGTGAATCGCAATTTTGTCCTTTCCCTATGTTTATTACCTCAATTTCTTTATCTTTTTGTTATAGCTAGCTTTTCTAGAACTATGTTAGATAGTAGTGGTGAGAGCGGACATCCTAGCTTTTATCTCTGTTCTTATTGAAAAGGCAGTTATAATTTATAGGTAATATTATGTTTTGGTTTTAGACAAATGCTATTAACCATATTTTTAAAAGCTCCATTTCTATGCTTCTTAGTGTCAGATACCTTTTAGCATATTAAGGAAGAGTTAATTTATATGTGTGCTGTTTTATATTTTTAACACAAATGTGTATTGTATTTTGTCAAATTTTCTTCATCTGTTGGGATAATTATGTTACCTTTAATGATTGCTTTTGTTATAAATATATAGTATGTTTATAGTTTACCTAATATTGAACCAATTCTATATTCATAATATACATCCAACTTGGTCATAATGTGTAATTTCACAAAAATGTTGTTATAACCTCTTGGCTAATATTTTAATTCAATATTTTTGCATCAGTATTAATTAGAGATATTGGTTAATATTTTTTATGCATTCTGTCTTCATGGTTGAGGTATCAGATCAATATTTCTTATAGAAGACACCTTCATGTTTGTATATTCTTCTGCTATACTCCAGTTGTGAGAAATAGCCCTTCTTTCTTCTTCATTTCTTCCTTATTGTATTCCTTTGTCTCTTCCTTTCCTTTCTTCTTTTTTTTTCTTTCCTCTTCTAAAACCAACAAAACAGAAGAAACCCATACCCAGTCCCTGCTTTTGTCTTCATTCCCTTTGAGACAGTAAGAATCTGAAGGGACAGTTTTCTCTACTCCTTTTTAGAATGTAATCACTTGATTTTCAGTAGTTGGCACATTCAGATTGCTTGATTTTTTTCCTTTTCAAGGTATCTCTTCTTTCCCATGCTTGCCTTTCAAAGATTTTACTCAACTGTTGTCATTTCATCAGGAATTCTTGAAAGTACAAGATCCATTTTATTTCCCCGTAGGAAAATACTACATTCTTCAGTATAAAGTTGTTCTTAACTCTTTTTTTCCCCCCTTCCCCAATTCTTGACTTGAATTCTTTTTTTTTGTGAGGCAGTTGGGGTTAAGTGACTTGCCCAGGGTCACACAGCTAGTAAGTGTCAACTGTCTGAGGCTAGATTTGAACGTTGGTCCTCCTGACTCCAAGGCTGGATCTCTATCCACTCCGCCGCCTAGCTGCCCCAAACCATTTTTTTTCTTTTTGGTATATCATATTCTAAGATTTCTTTTCCTTTGTCATTGTTGCAGCATAGTCCCTAAGTGATCCTGTCTGTGATTTCTTGGTACTTAAATCTTGAATTGTTGTTGCTGTTATTGTTTTTAATCTGGAAGCTTTATATTCTAATGGTTTTGTTCTAGGATTTCTTGAAACAGGGTATTCAGGTTATTTGTTGGTCATATTTTTCAAGGAATTTGATGATTCTTAAGTTATCTTACCTCAACTTGTTTTCTAGGTTGCTTGTTTTTGATAGTAGATATCTTACCTGTTCCCATTTGTCATTCTATTAACTTTATTCTAATATATTTTATTATCTCATTGGATTGTTGTGTTTTATTTGCTCCATTCTCTTTTTTCAGATTGTCTACTATTTGGGTAAGGTGTTTCCACTTGCTTTTCTGAGTTATTCTCCATCCAATTTTTTCCTCAAGAAATTATTTCATTTTTGTGAATTTTATTTCATTTTTTCTGTTTCTAATTCTAATTGTCTTTCATTTTTTGCTTCCATCTATTTTTGGAGTCCTTGCAGCCAAACCATTTTTTTCCTTTAGCCTATATTTGTACTTATTACGGAGTTAATGTCTTACTATGTTCATCTTTCAGGTTTCTCTCAATCTATAGTATTACTTCACTATATTAGAAATTTTCTTCTGTTTACATATGCCGACAGCCTGAATTCCTAGATTGTGACTCTATGTCAGGACTTGGCTCTACCTGTTCCCCCTGCATCCTTGGATAGAGGGCCTAGACCTTTTTTCATTTCCCCCATTACAGTTTGGATACCACTTGTAGGTGGGTCCTTGTGCCCCTTTCTGATCTGTTCTGCAAGCCTGCCTTCTGTCTCAGTCTTTGGTTTCAGCTCCCATCTCTTTCTCCACGTCTGTCTCAGTCTCCTTCTTCTTAGTTTGCTTGTCCCATACTGCAGGCTTACCAGACTCAAGCCAAATAATGGATCTACATGATGCTGGCTACAGTCCTAGGTGCTTCTACCCCGTCTCAGTCTCCTTGGGCCATCTCCTCCTTAGATCTGGCTTTGTCCTTTGCCATTGTTGATCCAGTAAGTTAGGACTACAGTCTGGCTGGTTACAGTAACCTTTCTCCTTTGCCCTTGACCAGTTGTTCAGACCTGGACTGGGAAAGGAAACTAATAGTATTTTTATCTGAAATTATTATTGAATTTTAATTCATCCAACACTTTTCATATTTATGAGGGTTTTTCTTATGGAAGCTGAACTTGCCTGGAAACTTCCATGGCATTATCTTTGCTGATTCCCTCTTTTTGCCAGCGAACACCAGAGATGGGTCTTTCCACAATTGGTAAGAAAAGAATATAACCAAAAGTCAGTTACCACAGGTTCTAGAAAGTGAACATGAACCTTAGAGATCATCTACTAGTCAGTAGTTAACAAACATTTATTAAGCACCTAATATATGCCAATCACTGTGCTAATAAGTGTTTGGGATACAAATATGAAAAAAGACAATCCCTGCCTGCTAGGAGCCTGCAGTCTAATGGAGGAAGACAACACAAAAGGAAGTTAATGAATAGGGCAGGTATTGAGTGCAGAAGTGTGGTGGAGGAGTCAGAGAAGTCCCAAACTAGTGCAGCCTGATGAGAAGGAGAGAGCTGAACTTTCTCCTTAAATGGAGATTTGAAATTCTTGGCCCCACCCTCCAAGACTGAGAGGCAGGGGTTTGGGATAAGGTAGATTACCAAGGCTGATGACATCTTGTAGGATAATGAAGTTATCCTAATAATTAGCTTCCTGAGGTATGGTAAACAAGTCCTAGAGTAGTGTAGCCAGTTGAGAAATGTAGAGCCTTCATGCACCTCATTTTGGGGATGATAAGACTGAGGCCTAGAGAAATTGTGAATTGTCTGAAGTGTGTACGGTGTGCCCATACTTTTCCCCACAGCCCCAATATAATACTGTTGGATTTCCCTACTACCTAATTTCGTTCTATCACCAACCTAATGATCCCTTATTCTAACCTTGCTTCTAGGGATCTTACTCTGGGGAGATAAAATTCTTATAACTTATGTTTAACTTACAGGGAGGATGATTGCCTAATTCTGTTACTTTGCTCTTGTTACCCATTCTTCTTTTGGAGGAAAGAACACTTACTCCTCCCAGGAAGCTGAGGGAAACTAAACACTTTTTTAACAACATCATTTCAAAACTTGATCGATAGAAGAATTATTTTTTTTAAAAAGTTTTGAAAGATTTATGAGGCTTGATGAGTGGGACTAGTAAAAAATGTACATTTCTTGGCACCATATAGCACTGTTACAAAAATTGACTATGTATTTGGCACAGAGAAATTGCAAATAAATGTACAAAGGCAGAAATACCAAACACCCTTTATAATCCATAATGCAATAAAATAATAGGACAGTGATCATGATGGCACAACATATCAAAATTTCTGGATTGCACCTAAAGCAGTTCATAGAGGAACAATTATATCCCTAAAAACATACACGAAGAAAATAGAAAAGGAAAGGAGTGATGAGCCAGATATGTTTTTTGAAATAAATTTTGTTATAATTAATCATTTATTTTTTTCCCTTCCCAACCTCCCCACCTTTAAAAAAGGGAAAGGGGACCTTGAAACAAATATGGATGGTCTAGCATAATGGAGTCCCACACTGGCTATTTACAGATATCTACATATCATTCTGCGTATTGTGTCTACTAGCTCTCTTTCAGGAGGTGCATAACATTCTTCATCATTGGTACTGCTAGTACCAAGTTACAGCTAGTCATTGTGATGATCAGAGTTTTTAAGTCTTTCAAGTGTTTTTATAATATTGAGATTAGGTATAAATTGTTCAGTTGGTTCTGCTCACTTCATTCTTTATTAGTTCATGTAGTTCTCCCCAGGTTTTTCTGAAACCATTCCTTTCATTATATCTAATAGCATAATAATGTTCCATTATATTAAAATGCTACAATTTGTTCAGCTGTTCCTCATTCAGTCAGTACCCTTTTAGTTTCCAGTTCTTTGCTGCTACAAAAAGAACTGCTATAAATATTTATGTATGTATTAGTTATTTTCCTGTTTTTCTCTTTGGGAGTAAATGCATAGTAATGTTATCTACTGGATATCTGGGTGTCACAATGGATAGAGTAGTGGGCCTGGAGGTAGTAAGACAGATCTCCCTGAATTCAAATCTAGCCTCAGACATTTACTATTTGTGTGACCATGGACAAGTCACTTAACCTTGTTGCCTTGGTTTCCTCATCTGTAAAATGAGTTGGAAAAAGAAATGGCAAAACTACTGCAGTATCTCTGCCAAGTAAACCCCAAATGGGGTCATGAAGAGTCAGACATGACCGAAAAAATTACTGAACAGCTGCTGCAATAACACCAGTGGTATCACTGGGTAAAAGAGTAGGCACAATTTAGCAACTTTTAGGGCATAGTTCCAAATTACTTTCCAGATAGCCTACACCTTCATAGTTCCTAACAGTACATTAAATGTACTTGTTTTTCCTCAGCCCTTCTAACACTTGCCATTTTCCTTTTACTTTTTTTTTCCAGCTTGGTTAATAGATTTGAGGTGGAACCTCACAGTAGCTTTAATTTGTGTTTCTCTAATTATTAGTGATTTGAAGGATTTTTTTTTCTTACATCTTGGATTTTTTTCCCCTTGAGAACTGCCCATCCATACCTTTGACCATTTGTTAATTGGGGAATGGCTCTTTTTCTTATAAATTTGAATCAGTGAGTATGTCTTACAAATAAGATCTTTAACAGAAAAACTTAATTGTAAAGCTCTTCCTTCTTAACTATTTCCTTTCTAATCTTAGTTTGCATTGGTTTTGTATGTGCAAAATTTTTTAATTTGATGTAATTAAAATTGTCAGTTTTGTCTTCTGTAATCCTGTGTATCTCTTGTTTTGGGTCATGTATTTTTTCCCCGTATTCATAGATCTAAAAGGTTGTTTCTTTGCTCTACTAATTTATGATATGACTTTTTGTATCTAAACATATATCCATCTCAAGCTTATCTTGGTATGTGGTGTGAGGTATTGGTCTAAATCTAAATTCTGCCAGCCTGCTGTCCAGTTTTCCAAAATGTTTTTTTCAAGTAGTGAGTCCTTACCCAGTAACTAGAGTCTTTGGAATTTATCATTAATAGGCTAGTTCATTTACTTCTGTATATTATGTATCTAATATGTTTCACTGGTTGACTTCACTATTCCTTAACCAGTATCAAATCATTATGCTGCTTTGTAATTTAGCTTAAGATCTGCACTGCTAGGCCCCCTTTTTTCTCACTTTTTTCCCCCAGTATTTCACTTGAGTCCTTCAACTTTTTGTTCCTCCTGATGATTTTCATTCAAGCTAGATAGAGTAACCCTTGGGTAATTTTATTGGTTTGGCACTGAATAAGTAAATTAATTTAAGTGGGATTGTTGTTTTAATTATATTATCTCAGCCTATCAGCAAGCAATTAATATTTATCCAGTTGTTTAGCTCTGTCTGTTTCTGTAGAGTGTTTTGTAGTTGTATTCATATAGTTCCTATGTATATCTTGGTAGGCAGACTCCCAGGTATTTTATAAATTCTGTACTTATTTTAAATGGAATTTTTCTTTCTTTCTGAATATGTTTTTTAAAATTAGCCAACAAATAAACTGGAAGTATGCATAAAAGAGGAATTCTTGAAAATTAGAGGAAAAAAAAATAAGTTGGAGACCAAAAAGACTTTAGGACTAATAAAACTAAAAGCTTGTGCTTTGAGAAGGCAAACAAAAACGTTAGCCAACCAGTCAAAAGAGGGCCGAAAATGAAACCAACAAAATAAAAAATGAAGAAGATGAAATCAACCACACAGCCAGAAGTAAGAATAATCAGAACCTGCTATGCACAGTTATATGCCGGCAAACTAAGAACACAAAAGTAAATATGAAATACACAAAGAAAACACCAAAGAGAGATCCTGAGTAATCCAGTCACAAAAAAGGTTTGGAACTATCTGTAAGGGAATTATGAAAGAAAAATACTCCCCAATCCTGATTGATTCACAAGAGAATTGTTTCAAATTTTAAAGAACAATTCATAGCTATACTACATAAAGTATTCTAAAAAATTGATATAGAAAATATTATACTATACTCTTTTTATGAGATAAATTCTTAAACCAGGGAATAATACATTAGTGAAAGAATACTGTTGATTAATATCATTCATGACTAGCAATTTGATTTTTTTTAACAATAAAAATACTGTCAAATAGGCTATAGGAATTTATCCCCAAAAATCATTCATTATGACCAAGTTGGATTTGTACCAGGGATTCAAGGATGGTTTGACGTAAGGAAAATTATCAACACAATTAATCGTATTAACAATAAAAACCCCAAAATAATTATTTTCTAATGCAGAAGAAGCCTTTCTAATGCTCATGCTAAAAAAAAAATCCTGCAAAACATAGGCACAGAGGGATCTTTTTTAATAGGAGAAAAGTACCCATCTGAAAACTTTGAAAATTTCAATTTACTTTTTTTTTCAAATTTCATTGATCTTTTATATTCTTTTGTTTTGCATCACTATCACTATTTACCAACTTGTTTCTCTGTTACCCTCACGCCAAGAAATTCTCTCTTGTAACAAATATATCCATAGTCAAGAAAAATAAATTCGTACATTGGCTATTTTTAAAAATGTACGTCTTCCTCTGTACCTTTTGTCTATCACCTCCTCGTCAAGAAGTGAAGCATTCTTTTCAGCAAGAGATTTGATCTGCTATATTTGTCTAGATTGTGTGGCCTCAAAGAACTGACAACAGAAGAAATATCACGACTGTCTTATTCATTTGAAAATAAAACACATTTTGACATGAACTACAGAAGATTGGCCAAGAGAGAGAAAACTGCAATGTGGGGGTAAATCCAGTAGGAACCTGTGAAAAAGGTGATATTTGAGCAGGGCCTTAAAGGATGCATAGGCTTGGAATAAATTGAGAAGAGAGGAGACAGCATTTGAGGTAATGGAATGCTATCCACAAAAGTGCAGATACAGACTATTCAGGAGAAAGTGAGTACACCATTTTTGCTGGGTGGACATAATAGGAGATAGGGAAATTAGAAAAATGATAAGAGACAAAATCATGCAGGTCCAGGCAAAACATTTTGGATTTCATTCTATAGGTAACACTACCATATTTCAGTCCCTCATCACTTCTTACCTAGACTAATCCAATAATTTGCCAATTGGTCTCTTTGGCTTTAGTGTCTCCCAACGCCAGTTTATTCTTTACATAGCTGCCAAAGTGATTTTCCTAAAGTGCAACTTAGACGATGTTACTACTCCCCTACTCAGTAAATTCTAATGATTCCATGATACCTCTGGGCTCAACTATAAACTCCTGTTTGGTATTTAAACCTGTCTTGATACTATCTTTCCAGCTTTATTACATAATAATAATAATAATAATAATAATAATAATAATAACAACAACTTTTATATAGCGCTTACTATGTGCCCAGCACCATGTGGAGTGCTCTACAGTTATTTCATTAGATTTTCACAACAACCCTGGGAGGTAGGTGCTATTTTTATCCTCATTTTCCAGATGATGAAATTGAGGCAAACAGGGGTTAAGATTTGCCTGAAGTTACACAGCTAGCAAATGTCTGAGGCTGGATTTGAAGTCAGGTCTTCCAGACTCCAAGTATTCCACTGCACCACCCAGCTAACATATTATATAGTTTTTTTTATAATTAATTTATTTTTAGTTTTCAACATTCACTTCCATAAGATTTTGAATTTTAAATTTTCTCTTCCTCCTCCCCAAGATGGCATACACGTATTATATTTTATGTACCATATTTCATCACAAATTTTTATGCAGATTTTTTGGGACAAAAAAAGGGGGGTGGGTGTGACCATTATGTGAATGTATTTGAAGTGCAGGTGTTACTTAAAAAACGTTTATTGCTAAACTGTCTTAGTTGCAAGATTAGGATGTACAGAATAATGTAAATATACATTGAAATTGAATACTGATAATGTGCGTGCACTGAGAATTCTAGGCTCATAATATAGGAGAGATAAATGCATGTCCATATGTCACTGGTGAATACATTGCTGTTCTGTTTGCCTTTTAAGCAGCATGACAAACATAATTATATCATCTGACAATTATGCAGTGAGAGGTTATAAAGTAATTTTTGGAGGGGGGAGGGGAGAAATACAGGGTGCAACAGTTATGTGGCAAATATGCTGTAATACCTCTGCACGTACTCTTTGGTATAGCCAATCCTAACTTACGTATAACAGTATTTACCATTTCTGCGCCCCCAAGATTACACTGTATCTGTGCTTTGCATATATTTTTATATACCTATAAATGTTCTTATTGTCTGCCGCACAGAATATAACACAGTACCTGGCATATAGTAGGCACTTAAGAAATGCTTGTTGACTGATGATGAAAACAATGTTGGAGGATGATTAATTTAACTTTGGTGTGTTAAATGTTCTTGAGAAGATGAGCCTGCAAGCCAGAAGACTTATTGAAGAACAGTTAAAATAAGTGATAGAAGAAAGAAATATTGATTCAGTTCAAATCCATCTTTGTTCACTCAATCAGCAAACAAGTATTAAGTGCCTACTACATGCCAGTCATTGTGCTAGGCTCCAGAGACATAAATAAAAAGAATGAAATTGGTTTTTTACTCCCAAGAAGAGTAAATTTTATCAGAAAAGACAACAGATATGTGTGTGTGTGTGTGTATATATATATGTACAAAATTGATATAACAGAACAAAAATACAAATAAAGCAGGATAGTTACATACAAGGTAGTTAAGGTACTAGCAGTTTCCTGGAAGATCAGGAAAGGTTTCATTTAGAAGATGGTGAATGAGCTGTGTCTTGAATGAAGATAGGGATTCTTTGAGGTAGAGATGAGAAAAGCAGTACATTGTGGGCATAATGGACAGACAGCCAATGAATGCAAAGGCATGGAAATGAGAGATGGAGTACTACATGGGAGAAGCAGAAAGAGAAGGCCAGTTTGGCTGGATTGTAGAGTGGTACGTGTATAATGAAGTTGGAGTGATAGATTTGGGCCAAGTTGTAACAGGTTTTAAAAGCTAAGCAGATCTGATTCTGGAGGCAATGAGGAGTCACTGGTGTTTATTACATAAAGAAAGTAACTACGATAACATGGATATGAGCACAGATCTATGTACTAAAAACCAGAACATTCCTGTGCTCACCATTTCCATCTCTGAACCATCAGATCATTGAAAACTCTGAGATGAGACATTCTTCTGTCCAACTGTCCTTAGTCCTGTGGGATCCAGTCTATAAGTAAGATGATCCATCTGTTAACTCTCTCCTGCTGTGTGACCCATGGGTAAATACCATCCCAGCTGTTTGTGCCCAAAACAAAATCAACAGTAGACAAATTGGGCAGCCAATTAGGGAGCATTATGAGGGGGAGGGCTACAACAAATTATTCTTTTCAGTATTACTTTTTGTAAATGTACATTTTTAGTGCCAGGAAATGCTATGTGCCAGGACCTGTAGTTGTTTGATGTTAAGTTACATGTGTTACAACTCAAAACCTGGTCATCAATGCGCAAGTTTCTGTACATAGTTCTTTTTTTTTGTTCTTTTTTTTCTGACACATACTTTTGTTCTTTGTTTCTTTTTTCAATTTAGCATCTGACGTGTGCAACACACTGGAGATTAAAAGATGAAAAAAGTTACCTCTTTTAGGAAATTAGATTAAAGTGCTTAGGTCATTGCATGCAGAATTGTGGAGTTGAGTGCCTCATTTTCTCATCATTGTGGACCAACCCTATGCTACCCTAACATTGCATGTCCTCCAAAATGTTCTGCCTTGGGACCTCTTCTCTTTTCTATGTTGTCACTCTTACTGAATTCATCAGCTATCATGAATTCAGTTACCATCTCTATGAAGATGACTTCCAGAGCTATATATCTAGTCTCACTCTCCTGAGTTTCATTCCTGCATCACCAGTTCCTTGTTAGAATCTTTACCTGAATAGCCATTTTAATGTCCAAAGTGGAACTCATTATTCCTTCTCAAATCTTCCTTCACCCAAAACCAAAACAAGACGAAACAAAAATGGGGATTCTTTGAGGTAGAGATAAGAAAAGGAGTGCATTCTGGGCATAATGGACAACACTCCTCCAGATATTCCCATTTCTTTCAAGAGTACCATTGTCCTTCTAGTTATCTAAATTCACAACCTCAGTTATCCTTAATTCATTCCTCTCCATCATCTTCCACCCATGTGCAGTCACTTGCTAAGTCTTGTTATTTTTGTCTCCGCGTTATCTTACTTCTGTTGCCTTCTTTCCACTTATGTGTCTACAACTGCAGATTAAGCTTTTAACATGTCTTGCCTGGATTGTTGAATGACCCCTGATTGTCTCCCTATTTTGTATCTCTTCACACTCTAGTCCATCCACCATAAACTGCCAAAGTGATTATTCCTAAAATATAGGTCTGACCATGTTACCCTACTACTCACTGAACTAGTTTGGTTTCTCCCATTACCTCTAGGATCAGATTTTTTAGTATTCATTCATAGATGAGTTCTTCCCATCTTAAACCATTTTTTTTAGGTAAGTGAAAATACTTAAGTATTTTGAATTACAGTAGTCTATGCACTATATTAATTCACTCACACTTCCAAAAGCACCTTTATCTGTATCTAAAATAATAAATTAAAATCTAATTGATGTTTCTCCAGTTTTGTTTTAGAGGGAAGGAGGCAATTGTATATATAACTGTATAAAGTTACTGCATATAACTGTAATCTTAAACTGGATGAAAAGGAAAACTCTAGATTAAATTGTTGAGAATCCTAAGTATGTTTCTTCAAGCTACTCTTGACAAAAGCTGTCTAAGAATAGTTGTCTTTATCTAAATATATTCTTGACATTTAGCCCACGCATCAAAGTTTAGTTGAATGCAACCATTGTAAAAATTTCAGCCCTCTCCTCGCCCCCTTGCCTGCCAGGATCTATTAGTGGCTGAAGCTCTAATAACTTGCTAATGTATATATACCTTATACAAAGGAAAGGAACAGTTGTACAGGAGACTGGTGCAATAATGACCTTAAAGATCAGAATTCTAGGTCTATAATTTCAAAATTTTTAGACTATCCTCAAGAAATGTATCTCAGTGTGAGCTGAGATACCGACTTTTGTATAGAGGAGAGAAGCTTTTTGGATTTTAGGGAACATAGGATATTGTCATGATCAGATATTGAAAAGTACAAAATGTTTAATGTTCTTTGTTGTCAATAATGCAAATTTTGTTTCTAGAAAAGGATTTCCTCTTTGCATAGTGACAGGAAATAGTTAATGGTTAAAATTCATAAAGTACATCTGTGTCATTGAATGTTTTTCTTTCTTCCCTGACATCTTTTCAATAGTATGAAAAGATTGTTAAGGACCTGGAGGGTTTCTCTTCTCATGTGAAGTTGTCATAATATTAGTCTATTTTTGTAGTAAGGTAGATTTGATGCTTCTGTAATTTTAATATTTTTCCTTCTCTGCAGATATAAGTCTTCTTGATTATGATCCAGTGCTGACTGCTTTAATCATTACATGCCAAATGGCTAGAGTTTTTTAGCCTCATGTCTTGATCATACAGATTTTTATGATTAAGGTATTGTGTATTAACCAGTACTAAGTATCTCTAGGAAAACTTGGTGATGGAGTAGAAAATACAATTCTAGGGGCAGCTAGGTGGTGCACTGGATAGAGCTCTGGCCTTGGAGTCAGGAGGACCTAAGTTCAAATCCAACCTCAGACACTTGACACTAGCTGTGTGATGCTGGGCAAGTCATTTAACCCCGATTGCCTCATCAAAAAAACAAAAAAGAAAAGAAAAGAAAATACAACTCTAGTATATTAACTTAAAATATTTCTTACTGTTTGTAAAAATGAGTGAAAATTTGTTTGCTAATCTAGACCATCCATCCATAAAACCATGGTAAATAAGTGGGTAATTCATAAGTTGCTGTAACTAGAAGATTGTGGTCCAAAAAGCTTTTTTACCCTTACAGCTCTAATCATATTTTTTGTTATTCCCATTTGAAATTTAAATAAAACCATAGTACTTGAATTGTTTTATAGATCCAAGTCACCCACCCATTGTTTAAATTTGTGTTTTCTCTCTCTCAGTGTCTTATTCTTTACATTTAAATTAATCTGTTTTGTTTAGTAATTGTGTTTCTTGAGAGGTGGGTAGAGAGGTAGCTTCAGAGGAAGAAAGACCTTGTCTTATGTGTTGCCTCTGATACATCCTGGGTTGTGTGACTCTGGTCAAGTCACTGAATTTCTTAGTTGTTAAAGGCAATTTTTTAAGACTGTATGTTGCTGAACATGACTAGAACTTTCTGGGTATTCCCTATACACATGAAATCACAGCTCCAGACTAAAAAGAAAAAAAAAAAGGAAGGAGCACCTATGTGTACTTTAAAAGCATTATCTGGATAGAGCACCGGCCCTGGAGTCAGGAGGACCTGAGTTCAAATGCGGCCTTAAACACTTAACACTTAACTAGCTGTGTGACCTTGGGCAAGTCACTTAACCCCATTGCCTAGCAAAAGGAAGAAAGGAAGGTAGGTTGGTTGGTTATCTCATTTGAGCCTCACAACTACCCTGTAAGGTAGGGGCTATTATTATTTCCAGAGGTTAAATGACTTGCCCAGAATCACACAACTAATATCTAGATTTAAACTTAATTTTCCTCACTTCAGGCCCAATGCTTTACCCACTGTACCACCCTCTTTATTATGTAACAAAGATGTGAAATGACTTCTTGACTTGTTCAGTGCCAAAAAATGTTGCTTTCTTAAGTAACTTGGGGGAAAAAAACAGTCCCAGGAAGGCAGAATGTTGCATACGTTGTTATGCATTTGTGATTTTTAAAAACTATTTTTCTTCATTCCATAGGAGGGTATGTTCAGAAATTATTATGATGTAAAAACAAAAAGGTTTCAATGATGTTTTAGTAGGATGTGGGCATGAGGTCCTCATGTGGGAAATTTAGCTCCCACACGTTGAAAGTTAGGGTAAGGCAGCATGAGTATGTAGAGCCTTTGCAAATGAGGTATAGAGTTTAACTGTAAGTGCTGGAGGGAGCTATTAATCACCAGCCACAGTAAACTTCAGCCAAGCTGCCTTGGTGCTTTTAACAGTCACCATGCTGGTGCTGCAGATTAAGATGGCAGCAAAAAGCCCCAGCACCTGAAGTTGTTGATAAATTTTTTCAGTGACAACACCTGTAGCCCGCACTCCAAGGAAGACTTTTCTCTGTGTAGCTTGTAATTGCCTTAGGGCTTTTATTTGTGTGTCTTGGGGTAGTCATAATGCTCTTTTGTTTTCTCCCGTGGAAATCAGGGGGCCTTCCTCTCCACCACATTTTTCAACTGAAAAACGTAATGCTTCCCATCTCTTTAAAGGCAAAACTTTATCTTCAGGTATTGTCATTAAATCACTCCAATAAGGATTCTGTGGCCACCACACTTTTATTTGTATCAAAGGGAATAAATTGATAGCAATGAAAAGGACAGTGGGTAGTACATTTCTTCTAGATTAGTGTAGCCATAATGAGACAGAAGAGACTTCTCTCCTTTTTCTTTTTCCCTCTCTGGAAAGGGATGGAGTGACAAAAAGGTAGAGATTTGGGCAGTTAAAGGGTAAGGATAACAGGCTGGCTGCCCTTTCACCTGAAATCAGAAAGGGAAAAGGGGAGGGGGAGTAATGTTACAAGCTCATTTTATTCTGCTTTTGTCTCACCAGCCTACCCAAACAATTTCTGGTAGTTTCTGAATTGTACTTGACTGCCCCCTTAGCTCCTACTTTCTCTTGGCACCATAGTTGTCATCATCGTCATGGTGGTCATCATCATTGCTAACCTTTATATAACACTGCTCTAGTGGTTGGGGTGGGGGTGAGGAAAAGTCTTCAGAACAAGATGCTTCTCTTTTAACTTTCCCTGCCCCTCCTCCTGGCTCTGCCAGGTAGATTGTTGGTCTGTGCAAAAATTCTCCCACCAGGGTCAAATGTTGCTGTTTCCATGATACGGGGTAAAAGTGTGCTGGAAGCTACAAGCATCCCTATGTTCTGAGTTTCTGGTCCTGTTTTCCTCGGAGTTGTTAACGGTACTTTGTAAAGTAAAAGGTACTATATAAATATGAGCTTTTGATGTAGATGAACTACATTTTACTGTTCAATTTTTTTTCTGCATTCCCTTTTTCAGCAACTTTCTTAAATTTCTGATCTTTACATGGGGTCTTATTAATTCTCTAAGTTTCTTGATAATCTATCTTTGTTTTACTCCTGTATTAAGAACCTTATAGAGTTTCAGTATTATATATAATGCTAACTTTTGAGCTTCAGTTACTTTTGTCATATTAAAAAACATTCTTCTGTGCCTGTGCTTTGTATTTTTTTTAGCATAAATGTGTATTGTACTTAGTCAAAACCTTTTTTTTTAAATTATTAAGCAGTTGGGGTTAAGTGACTTGCCCAGGGTCACAAAGTGTCAAGTGTTTGGTCTGAGGCTGGATTTGAACTCAGGCTCTTCTGACTTCAGGGCCGGTACTCTATCCACTGTGCCACCTAGCTGCCCCTCAAAAGCTTTTTTGTAGCTGTTGATATTATGTGGTCTGGGATACTTTTATCGCTTTACAGATTTAGATACTATTCAGATTGCTAATAAGCTACTTTATAGAAAGATAATAATTCATTTAGATAAACAAAAGATCTAAAATTCAAGGAAAACAGTGGAAAAAAAGGGAGGAATAAAGGGGAATAGATAAGCACTTCCAGACTTCAAACTATATTGTAAAGCAGTAACACAGATTAGTGGGCAAGGAAGAATCAGAAATTGATACCAAGGGGCAGCTAGGTGGATAGAGCACCTGCCCTGGAGTCAGGAGGACCTGAATTCAAATTCGGCCTCAGACTCTTGATACTTACTAGCTGTGTGACCCTGGGCAAGTCACTTAACCCCATTGCCTAGCCAAAAAAAAAAACAGAAACAAAATCAACAAACAAAAATTGATACCAACAACCCAGTGTGCCTTAAACCTGGAAATATAAATTAGTAGGAAATACAAATATAAATTATAAATTATTCCCTATTTCACAAGAATTCCTGGGAAAACTGGAAAGCAGTCTGACAGAAATTAGGTTTAGACCAACATGTCTTAAGCCATATACCACAATAAATTCAAAATGGATACATGACCTGAAAATTAAGTATATCATTTTAAAAATCAGAATAGAATCAGATCATATGCCTTTCACAACTATGGGAAATGGGTAAATGCTCAAAAAAAGAATAGAAGCCATTATAAAAGAGGATTACAAAAGATTATAAGAAGCAATATCGTAGGGGTTATGAAAAGATAACAATTAGTCGAGTCATTCTGTGAAGCAGTTGAGAATTATGCTAAGAAAGTAGTAAAATGCTAAAATGTTCATATCCCTTGACCCAGAGATTTCATTGCTAGCTTATTCCCCAAGGAGGTCAGTGACAAAAAAGCCACATACACACCAAAATACAGCGTCATTTTTAGGATATATCTTGACAACCAGAGCTCCTTTTGAGGGGGAGAATAGGGGAGTGTCAGTGAAGTAATCACAGTGTGTTAGGTATAAACTTGTTATTGCTGTCTGCTCAGAAACTGTTGCTGCACTGCCATACTTGACTTGTTGGTTTTATACTTCAAAAGTCCAGGTTGGAACTCTGATTTTCTGGTTAACTGTAGAGTGACTGCTGACTCAACAGCTAGCACTTTCTGTGAAGGAAGCCAAATATCCATGTTGTCTCTGAAGCTACCAGTTTCAAAAGGGGAACATATGACTGATCTGGTGGTATGTCTCATTCTTTTTCAGGTGTTGAATGAAGAATGTGATCAAAATTGGTATAAGGCAGAACTCAATGGAAAAGATGGCTTCATTCCCAAGAACTATATAGAAATGAAACCACATCCGTAAGTTAAGTCCCACTAATTTCTAGTGTCAGATTGCCTTACTTTCACAAGAGTGGTTCCTCACATATAGTAGGTACTCAGATATTTAAGAAACTAGGATTATGGAAGATTCAGAGTTTCTGAGTTAAAGTTTGTACCAAATAGTTAAGTATTTACATAAATTGAAAGAATTTCTTCCACATTTGACTTTAAAAAAATTTCAACCGCCTCCTGGGTTCTTGTCACTTAACCAGACTAATAATCCCTTTCACTTTGAGAACTCTTCTTCTTGGGTTACTAAAAGATTCAAGTGGTGATAACAGATGCTCTCAAGAAGAGGAGCAGGAAGCTGGTAGCAGAGATAAAATGTTTTGCAACTATTTATCTGTTAAGTGAAAAAGTATTTATTTTGGTTTGGGGGGAGGGGAGGGAACAAAAGGAACAGTCAGTGAAGTTGAAAATGAGCCTTCCAAAATTGACCTACAACTTTTTGGAGGAATTGGGTCATTTGGAGACTTCCCAGAGACAGTAGAACCAGTTGAATAAATGTTTGCACTGGGCATTTGGGGATGGTGGTAGAAGGATTGGGTCAAGTAATGAATCTGCCTCCAGGGTTGGTCAGATATATACTAAATAGGTGATACATACAACCTTCTTCCTGTCATACCATCCTCAAAAGAAAACACAAGTTTAGTTTATTGTTTGATCAAAAATTCTTTGTCATTGTGGCTTTAGAACTTTTAGAAAAAAGGAACAGGTAAAAGAAGATGTGGTAGGTTATTACACTAGAAAACATTACATCAACTGAAGTGTGCATGGCTGTAGGGTCTGATTGTACTTGAGATTATTTCAAATTTGATAGATGTTTAAATTCATAACATTTAGAGAAGACAAGAAAGGCCATATCATTTCAGAAGTTGCAATTCATCATAGAATTCTCCTGTAAGTTTGGGGAGAATCATTTAATTCTAATCATTTTTTAAAATGTTGCATTTCTAAGAAATATGGAGGCAAATTCAAGTTTTTAACTATAAGGCGTCTAGTATGCATCATATGTCTGTCTCATCTGACGAGGTAACTGGGAAGTGTGAACCCACAATGTTCAGCTGCTTTTGAGCTCTGAAGAGTTAAAATTAAGGCCAGCTGGTAAAGCAGTGGATAGAGAGAGCACTAGGTCTCAGGTAATGAAGATTTGAGTTCATATCTGGCCTCAGACACATAACTAGCTTTGTGACAACCAGGGCAAGTCAATTAACTTCTGTCTGCCTCAGTTTCCTCATCTGTAAAATGGGGATAATAGCAGCACTTCCTTCCCAGAGTGGTGAGGATAACATGAGATAATAACTGTGAATTGCTTAGCCTACCACCCAAAATAAAGTAACTTTGAAAGTGCCTCAGTTTATGATGTTCTTTTAAAAAAAAGTTCTTGTACTTCAGTAGTATGGCATTTCATGTGTGTTTCACATTACAGGATAGTTTCTGTGACTAAAGAGTTTTATAAACACTGGATCATTGCTAATTTCTGAACTGTGATAGAATGTTATGTGCTGGGTTTTCTTTCCACTTTCTTTTAGAAAGGAAGGGGGATTTGATGGCAAGGCTTTTAGAGTTACAAGTTAAACAGTTAATTTAATTCAGCAACTGAATTAAGTGCCTTTTATGCCCAGGTTATTTTGCTAGGCAGGCAACAGTCCCTTTCTTTAGGGAATACACATTCTAGGGGGTGGAGGGTACCAAATGCACATGGAAAAGTATAATGTAAGTTAGAAAATGAATGATGGGAAGCAAGAGAGATGTCCATACCAAGCCCTCTTAGAGTATTTGAGAACACAGTCACAAAATAGAAGCCAGCTCTCTCATTTTGCAGATGAGGAAACTAAGGCCTAGAGAGGTGAAGTGACGTACTTGCCGATCACTTTGGGAAGAAAGGGATCCCAGGAAGCAGATTGAGTACTGTGAAAGTGGAATTGAGAAGGGAGTTACAGATGCCTGGAAGTAGGAAATGCAGTGTAGTTCATGGAGCAGCTACTAGTGTAGTTTGGTTACAACACAGAATTTGTGAAAAAGATTAAAGTGAAATAAGACTAGAAAGGGTAGGTTGGAAGGAGATTGTGAAGTCCTTTAAATGCCAAGCTAAGGAGTTTGTATTTTAGCCTAGAAGTGTTAGGAATCCACTGAAGATTTTTGGGCAAGGCAGGCATATTTTGCCTGGACAGCCCTGTGCCCAGAGAAGGTGGTTTTTCACCCATGTTGTAAAGGATAGACTAGAAAGGGAGAGACTGTAAGTAGAGAGGCCAAGGAAGAGACAGGTCTGAATGATTGTAGTTGCTATGTGATTGAAAAGAAGGGGATAGATACTAAATGTGTTAGGGAGATAGAATTGACAAAATTTAGCAACTAATTGGGTGTAGGGAGTAAGGAGAGGAGGAGTCAAAGATGACTCCAAGGTTTGTTCCTGGGTGACTAGAAGGGATATAGACTGTCAACAGAAAGAGGAAAGTTTCAAGGAGTGAGTTCAAAAGAGGAATATATTATTTTAGGGTACTTGGAAAGTAATTTTGGTTTTGACATGTTGATTTTGAGATGCCTATGGGACATCCAGGTGGAGATTTTATCAGTCAGTTAGTAATTATAAAGTGTAATTTAGGGGATAGATTTAGGAGTAATCTACTTAGAGAAGCTAATTGAACTCTTACATAGATGATAAAAAGAGAGTCGAAGACAGAGCCTTGGGTACACCTCTACTAGTGGGCAAGAAGATCAATGACAAGTCAGTCAAGCAGTCTCAGGGAGGAAATAGTCAGGGAGGAGAGATCATACCCATGCTTCTTGGGAGCACCACTCTGAACCTCAGAGCTTACAGGGATCTTAATGACCAACTCATCCAACTCCATTTCACAGATAAAAAAATGAGGCCCAGAGAGGTTAAATGACTTGCTCAAGGTCAGTCAGGTACTAAAGGGTAACTAGGTGGTGCAGTGAATAGAGTATCAGGCCTGGAGTCAGGAAGACTCTTCTTTGGAAGTTCAAATACAGCCTCAAGACACTTAACTAGCTGTGTGACTCTGGGTATGTCACTTTAACCCTATTTGCCTCAGCCCCTCATTTGTAAAATGAGCTGGAGAAGGAAATGGCAGACCACTCCAGTTGCCAAGAAAACCCCAAATGGGCTCACAAAGAGTCGGACATGACTGAAAAATAACTCAACAACAAAAGTGGATTGACAGCTACCCTAAGAGCCAGGGAGACCCAAGTTCAAGCCTGATACATACTGGCTGTGTGAGTCATAGGCAAGTAATTTAACCTCTCAGTGCTCTCAGTAGTAACTCTTTGAAACTGTAAAGTTATAGAGAAGGTCTCATCTGCATTGGTAGAGGGAGTCTACTTACTTAGGAGATCCCAGTAACAGTGAAATCACAGGTACAGTTCCTGTCCCCTTTAGAATTTGTTCATGGAAATGTGTAATTGTAGCCAGAAAAAAATTGCATTCATGCCTCTTGGCCATCATCTTTTGTCATCCTTAACTGGAAACGTAGGGAAGTAAAGTATTCTCTGGTATAGCTGCAATCAAAACTAAATTGTTATCAGTTGATTAGTAAACATTTATTAAGCACTTGTGTGCCAGGTATGTGCCAAGTGACAAGAATACAAAAAGGGGCAAAAGACAGTCTTTGCCTTCAAGGAGCTTACGATCTAATGGGGGAGACAACAAGCAAAACAAATATATACAAAGCAAGCTATATACAGGAAAAATAGGAAATAATTAAAAGGGAAGACACTAGAATTAAGAGGGATTGAGAAAGGCATCCTGTAAAAGATGAGATTTTAGTTGGGACTTAAAGGAAGTCAGGAGGGTCGGTAGTCAGAGTGGAGGAGGAAATGCATTCCAGGCATGGGGGACAGCCAGAGAAAATACCCAAAGCCTCTTAAGAGATGGAGAGTCTTGTTTATGGAATAGCCAGGATGCCAGTGTCACTGGCTCAAAGAGTACATGTGGGGAGTAAGGTATATGAAGACTGGAAAGGTAGGAGTGGCTATTGTCATGAAGAGTTTTGAATGCTAAGCAAAGCATTTTGTATTGGATCCTGGAGATATTATTGGACCTCAGCTTTAGAAAAGTCACTTTGTTAATTGAATTGAAGATGAATTGGAGTAGGGGAGAGATTTAAGGCAGGCAGACCCACCATCAGGTTATTTCAGTAGTCCCGGTGTGAGGTGAGGAGGGCTTGCTATAGAGTGGTGTCGGTGTCAAAGGAGACAAGGAGGCATATTTGAGAGAAGTTGCAAAGGTGAAATTGACAGGCCTTGGCAACAGATTGCCTATGGGAGGTGAGAGGTAGTGAGGAATACAGGATGACTCCCAGATTGTGAGCCTGAGAGACTAGAAGGGTGGTGTTTCCCTCCGCCATAGGGAAGGTTAAAAGGGGAAGACATTTTAGGGGGAAAAACAATAAGTTCTGTTTTGGACATCTTTAGCTTAAGATGTCTGCTGGATATCCAGTTCAAGATACCTGAAAGGCAGTTGGGGATTTGAGATTGGAGGTCAGCAGAGAGTTTGGGGAAGGATAGGTAGATTTGAGAGTCATCAGCATAAAGATGGTAATTAAATCCATGGAACTTAGTGAGATAACCAAGTAAAGTCACATATAGGGAGAAGAGAAGAGGTCCCAGGACAAACCCTGAGAGACATCTAGGATTAGAGGGTATGCTCTGAATAAGGATCCAGCAAAAGGGACTGAGTGAGAGCAGTCACATGTTTGGGAGGAAAACCAAGAGAGAAAAAAATATCAAGGGGAGAGGATAATCAAAAATATCAGAGGCGTCAAAGAGCTCAAGGATAATGAGGATAGAGATTGGCATTTGGCCATTGGATTTGGCAACTAAGAAGTCTTTGGTAATTTTGAAGAGAGCGGTTTTGGTGGAATGTTAAGGCTGGAAGCCAAATTGTAAGGGAGGGCTAAGAAGAGAGTTAGAAGAGAGAAAGTGGTGGCACCTATCGTAGATGACCTTTTTCTAGGATTTTAGCTACAAAGGGAGAAGAGATGTAGGATGATATTGGGGCTGGAAGGATCAAGTGAGGGTTTTTTCTGAATAGGAGAGACATGGGCTTGTTTGTATATAGTAGAGAATGAGCCAGTAGAGAGGGAGAAATTGAAAATAAGTAATAGAGTGGGGATGACAGTCTTTTGGAGGAGATGTGATGGAATGGGATTCCTTGAACAGGTAGAGAGCTTACCCTTGATAAGAAGTAAGGTAAATTCTTCATGTGAAACAGGAGTGGAGGAGAAGATAATGGCAAAAGGCACCTGAGTGATAGGAGAAGAGAAAGAGGGGAGAAAAGGGAGCTCACAGCAAATAGCCTTAATGTTTTCTGTAAAATGTGAGGTGAAGATCTCAGTTGAGAGGTTGAGGGGGAGGAAGCCATAGGAGACTTGAGCAGGCACTGAAAAGGTTTGGAAGAGTCACTGTGTAGAGTGGAAGAGTGAATTGACAAGACAGGGGTCATAGGATTGCCTAGCAGCAATTAGGGCCCAGCTGAGGTTATGTGACAAATTTGTAATGGATCCGGTCAGAAATGTTGCATGATTTTCTCCACCTTCATTCAGCGGCATGTGTGTAGGAGAGAAGATGGCAAATAGTGGAAGTGATCCAATGCTAAGGCTTCACAGGGTGTAATAATCGGAATGATAAAGGGGCTAGTGATTCAAGAGATGAGCATAGTCTGGAATTTAATTAGCTTCACCAACGGGTCAAAATGGAGAAAAGAGGAAAGAGTGGCTAGTGCAGGGGGGATGGCCTTAGAAAGTAATAAGGGATCAAGGGATTGGAGGTCATGGTGTGAATTTAAGGAAAGATTGAGAGGTGAAAAACCAATAGGTTATGGTCAGATAGAGGGATTTCAGGAACTTGTGGAGGTGGTTCATTTGTGGATGATGGCAAGATCAGTGGTATGACCATTTTTGTATATGGGGGTGGTGTGGAAGAGTAGATAATGGGAAACAAGTAGGTAGAAGAACTGAGTGGTTAGGGAGTTTGAAGTAGTTTTCCAAGGTAGGTCTGCTGTGGCCTCCTGGGTAGTTAAAATCATTATGAAGAAGGGAACAGGAAGGAAAAAAAAAAGATTGGGGTGGGTAAAGGGAAAAGGGGAGAGGTTTCTGTGATAGAAATCACATTTTCTGAGCTAACTTCCATATTTTGAATCCAGTTCCTTTGAAATGTTATTTCCTTTATATGGTAGGTTTTCATTGAGGAACTGAGGCAAACAGGGTTAAGTAACTTGCCCAGGGTCACACAGCTAGTAAGTGTCTGAGGCCAGATTTGAACTCAGAAGGATGAGTTTTCTTATTCCAGGGCCAGCACTGTATCTACTGAGCCACCTAACCGCTACTGGGCCACCTCCAGGCATCCTGATCTGTATCTGGCCACTGTACCCTGATGGCTCTGGAGAAGAAAGTGAGGCTGGTGACTTTGCACAGCCCTCCCCTCATTCAAATCCAATTCAATTGCAGGTCATGCCATCATCTCCCTAATGTCATGGTCCTCTTTGAGAACCAAGGACAACCTCCCCCACCTACCCTAACCCCCCACCCCCCCCAGTTTTCAGTATAGGACTTATACTTGAGTTGTATATAGATATAGAAGGGAGCTAACCTTGTGTAGTAGTACAAAACCCAGAAATATGCTTTTACTGATGAAGATTTGTCCATGTTCTCTCTGCAGAAGTAGATTTCTCCTGCAAGTTAAGTAGTCTGTTATTTTATTTTGAAAAAGAGATATCTTCCTATAAAATTAAGAAGTACTCTAGCTGTTAACATAGCATTGTTGGTTGATGTGGATTTTCTGGAATGTGTAACATTTCTTAAATTTATAATTTAATTATGGTTATGCATTATGAAACAAGCAGATCCAACAAAGAATTTGTGTAGGTAGATAGATATAGAAAGGTAGCTAGAACATTTATTAAGTATCATGCACTGTGCTAAGCTTGAGTATACAAATACAAGTAAGCAAGATAGTTCTTTCGCTCAAGGAGCTTACATTGTAATAAGGAAAGACAACACAAGTAGGAGAATGTCATAATTTGGTATTGAGTGCAAGAGACCAGAGTTAGCTGGTGATATGATCATAGATGTAGAGTTGTAACTGACCTTAAAGATTATCAACTCAAATGCCTTCATTTTATACATGAAGGAACTGAGCCACAGAGAAGTTAAGTGGTAGAGCCAGGAATAAAATCTAGATTATCTGACTCCAGGCCCAGCACTCTTTCTAACTACATGGCACGGTGTCTGAAAATGTTAGGTTTTTAAGTGGTTTATTTGGGGGGGGATGGGGAAGTCAAGTCCCTCACCTCTAACCCCCCTCTTCCCATCCCCCCCCAAAAAAAACACAACTTCCTAGCAGTTAATTGATGGGTCTACTTAATGATTAATCCAGCTTTGTGTTTTGCCTAGAGTAGCTGGGCTATATAAGAAGACAGCTTCGCTTCCTCCTATACTCAGGCTCGGTAGTGTATTATGATAAAAGAAGGGGGTATAGGTTTTTCCTAAAGGAAAAACACAAACTGTCAGCTAAGTAATTACTCGGGTAGATTCTCTTGTTTCTACTACTGGCTTAGTAAGGCTATTCTTCATTCTTCTGGCAAGAATGGCATTACATTTTGGCATTACATTTTAGCATGCCTGTTGCTAAAAGACTGGAGCTTTTGCCATTGGGGCTGTTTCCATGGTAGAAAAGTTTTACTTCTGGCCACCCACTCTCACCCCCACCTCATTCTATTTTTCTTGGTAGTAAGGTAATATGAATAGCAAATAACTACATAAAGTAGGCCTCTTTTCCCTTATTTGATTCATTCTGTAGATATTTCAAGTTTATGTAATTGGGGGCTTCCCCAAGGTATTTGACCTATCTGGCAGATTTTTAAGTGTCTACCCATATAGAAACAATTTAACACTGTAATGGACTGCTCTGTAATGAGTCACTTTCATAGCTTGGGGAGGGGGTGGGGAAGAGCTCAAGGTTTCATTATCTAAGGGGATTTCACTTACAGAACCCTCAATAGTAGTGAGTAAACCTAGTTGTTGAGCATATTGATACTGAAGGGTGGATGTTTGCTTCCTTTGCCCCTAGTCTAGAAAGGAGAGTCATCTTTTTGCTAACACTTTAAGAGCCTAAATGTCTTACTTTTTTTTTCATGTGGGGGAGCAGACTTTGACTGGGTTACTTTGTTCTGTAGGTGGTTTTTTGGCAAAATCCCCAGAGCAAAGGCAGAAGAAATGCTTGGCAAACAGCGACATGATGGTGCCTTTCTTATCCGGGAGAGTGAGAGTGCACCAGGGGACTTCTCCCTCTCTGTCAAGTGAGTCTTTCTCTAATTACTTTCCTTCTTGCCCACCTCCAAACTAACCTTAATTGTGATGCTAACAGAGGCCAGGTTTTTTATTCTACAACCTGGCAAGTTCAGAACCTCAGCTGTTTTGGAATCATGAAGAGCAAAAATCTGATGACAAAAAAGGAAAATGGCAAATGTTGGAAGAGCTGTGGGAAAATAAGCACATTTGTGCACTGTTGGAGGAGCTATGAATTAGGAGAGCTATTTTGGAAATCATTTTGGAACTGTGCACAAAAAGTGACCAAATGTGAATGCCCTTTGAACTCCCTGATGCCGCTACTAGGCCTGTTCCCCAAGGAAATCAAAGAAAGAGAAAAATTACCTATAGGGACAAAAATACTTATAGCAGCTCTTTTTGTAGTGGCACAGAAGTAGAAACTAAGGAAATACCTGTCTGTTAAGGAATGGCTGAAATTATGATATATGAATATAATAGAATACTATTGTGCTGGTGGAGGGTGGGGGGAGTATGGCTTCAGAAAAACCTAAGAAGACATATATAAACTGTTACATTTGAAGTGAGCAGAACCAGAAAACAATTTATGTAACAACAACATTGGAAAACAGACAGCTTTGAAAGACTTTAGAACTTTGATCAATATAGACCAACCATGATTCCAGGGGACCAATGATGAAGAATGTTAACAGCTTCCTAGCAGAGAGATGACTCAGGATACAAAATGAGACATATTTTTTAGTCAAGGCCAGATGAATTTGTTTTGCTTGACTATATTTGTTATAAGGTTTTGTTTTTCTTAGGGGGTTTTCTCCCCAACCTGGGGAAGAAGTGGGAGGGGGAGCAAATAATTTTTTTGTTAATTGATAAAAGAGGAAAAGAATTAAAAGCTGAGCTAGTAGAATTCTGGGTGATTCAAAAATCTCAATTTCCTCCTCTCTAAAATGGAGGACGAGAAGCAGAAGGGAGAGGGTGGGCTGAATGATGTCTGATGTCACTAATTGCATTTAAGATTCCAATTACTTGTATGGTCTTCAGTGTATCATCTTTAGTCTCACTATGAGCGTATATTCCTGCCTATTTGGTGGCAGTTTTTGTTGAAGGTGTAGAAAAGGGACTGAATGAACTCATTCTTTCCTTGTTCTCCATGTATTCTTTTGGTGGCCAGGTTAATTGATGTATAAAACAAAATTTTTTTTATATGCTCTGATAGTTCTTTTGGCAACTCAGTGCTGCCACCTGATGGGTCATTTTTATGGAAAACTGAGGGAAAAGTAGCTATGGAGATAATATTAAAGGGAAAGATATTTATATCCTTTTGGCTTTTATTAGGAGGCAGCACCTTCGTAATTGGGGGTGTTCTGCCTTTGCCAACTGAATCTAAACTGTATATCAAGGGATATGTGCGACTAATTTTGAATTATAGTGGGACTTAATTTCTATGGTACCTGAATCTACTTTTTCTTTCCATTTTCCCTAGAGTTCATTTGATCTCAGTGGAAAGGAGAATTAGAAACCACTAGAAATGAGCTGTAAATTATGTAGAGTATTAGCCATTCTAAAGCACTGCAATTACTCTGCTTTTCATTTAACTCATATTTGTTCATCACTAAATGAAGTTCTATTTGATTTGATAAGAGATTGGTATTTCCCCCATTTGCCTAGTAGATTTGAAATCTATATTCTTATTCTTTGTCTGATACCTTTGTTGTAATGTCATGGCTACTTATAGCAGCACTATGACACTGTAGACAAATGTGTTCACTACAGTGGTAACAGGATTACTAGTTTCCTTGTATTTGACAAGAATTCTTTATGTATGTCTATACCTAAGAGATATGCTAATCAGGAGGGACTGGAGACCTCTGGTTATAGATCTGATCCATGTATGTTAACCATTAACGTTAATTGGCAACTAATACAGTTGAATGCCTGTGTTCTTCCTAACACAGGCATCTTATTGTTCCGTCCCCTGTTCTTTGAGCCACAGTATAAGTATGTGATACCTTAATCTGGGAGAAAGGTTGGCAGATTATTGGCTTTCTTTCCTATTAAACTGTCTTTTGTAGTAAGAGATGTTCTAAGCAAACTTGGAGAAGGAATTCTTTGACTACCTAATATATATCCTCTGGTCTTCCCCAGGTTTGGAAATGATGTGCAGCATTTCAAGGTGCTCCGAGATGGGGCTGGAAAGTATTTCCTTTGGGTGGTAAAGTTCAATTCTTTAAATGAGCTGGTAGATTATCACAGATCCACCTCGGTTTCCAGAAACCAGCAGATATTCTTGCGGGACATAGAACAGGTGCCACAGGTAAGTACATAAGAAGAAAAGTATCAGTACTATTTAATACACCAAGACTTGCTTCTCAGCAAATTAGCATAGGAGAAAAAGTCTTTTTGGTGTTGGCTCAACATTCATCTTTATTATTCTTGTGCTACTTTGAAAATGTGTGTGAAATAAAACAAAAATTTAGCATTTTTAAAAATTGTAAATTAGGCATGTCACTGGAAAATTTTCCTTTTCTTTTCATATGCTTCCTCCATGGAAACCTGTCTTTGCATTTTATCTTAAAAATAATAGTGTGTCTTAAAAATAATAGTGTACAGCCAAAACAGTACTTAGAGGAAAATGTGTATCTCTAAACACATCAATAAAAGAGTAAAAGAGCAGGTCAATGCATTGGGCAATGCATTGGGTATGCAACTGAAAAAAAACTAGAAAAAAACAAATTTAAAGCCAACAATTAAACACCAGAATTAAAATCCTGAAAACCAAATGAGAGATTAGCAAAATCAAAAGTTAAAAAAATTTTTTTAATAAAACTAGGAGCTGTTTTTTAAATTAATAAAATAAATTAAACCATTGTCTAAGTTAATTTAAAAAGAAAGAAAGAAAGAAAACCAAGTTACTAGTGTCTAAAATGAAAAAGATGAAATCACAGAGAACAAAAAATTGATTACTTAAATTAACTCTATCTCCAGGGAGGAGGGTGGGGTGAAATTAAACTCTCTAAGAAAAAAACCCCAGGACCAGATAGATTTACAAGTGAATTCTACCAAACATTTAAAGAACAATTAATTCCAAAACTACATAATAAATGAAAAAATTGGTAAAGGAGTCCCACCATATTGCTTCTATGACACAAATATGATCTTGATACCTAAACCAGGGAAAGTCGACCTAGAGAAATAAAACTATAGACAATTTTCCCTAATGAATATTGATGCAAAAAATTCTAAATAAGGGGCAGCTAGGTGGCACAGTGAATAGAGCTCCAGCCTTGGAGTCAGGAGGATCTGAGTTCAAATCCAGCCTCAGACCCTTGACACTTACTAGCTGTGTGACCCTGGGCAAGTCACTTAACCCTGATTGCCTCACCAAAAAGCAAAAAATAATAATAATAATTCTAAATAAAATACTAACAAAGAGATTAAAACAATATAAAAAAGTATACATTATGACCAGACTGGATCTATACCAGGAATGTGGGCTGTTTTGATATGTGGAAACTATAAGTATAATTGACAGTATTAATAACAACGACAAAAAAACACAACAAAAATCATATTATTATTTCAATTGCTGCAAAAAAAGCTTTTGACAAAATACAACACCCATTCCTCTTAATCACGCTAGAAAGCACAGGAATAAATGGAATTTTCCTTTAAATGATAGTCCTATCTAAAACCAGGATCAAGAAGTATCTATAGTAGGGATAAGCTAGAAGCCTTTCCAGTAAGATCAAGGCTGAAGCAAGGATGTCCGTTATCTCTAATACTATTGGGTATCATACTAGAAATGCTAGCTGTAGCAATAATGCCAGAAAAACAAATTGAAGGAATAAGCATAGGCAAAGAACAAACAAAACTGTTGCTTTTTTGCAGATGATATGATGGTTTAGAGAACCCTCTTTTAAAAAAAAACTAATCAAAACAATGAAAAACTCCAGCAAAGTGGCAGGATATAAAATAAAGCCATACAAATCATCAGTTTTTCTGTATATTACCAATAAAATCTTTCAAAAAGAAGTAGAAAGAGAAGTTCCATTTAAAATAACATTAGATTGTATAAAATACTTCGGAGTCTGCCTGCCAAGATACACATAGGAATATTAATATATACATATAAATACATGTGTGTGTATACATACGCACAAATACAAAACACTCTTTCCACAAATAAAAACAATTCTAAATACCTGGAAAAATAGTAATTGCTCATGGGTAGGTTGAACATCAACATAATAAAAATGGCAATACTACCTAAATTAATTTACTTATGCAGTACCATTCCAACTAGATAACCAAAGAATTACTTTATTGAGTTAGAAAATATGACAACAGAATTCATCTGGAGTTACAAGACACCAAAATTATCAAGGGAATCAGTGAAAAATATATGAAGGATGGAGGCCAAGCAATTCTAGATCTCGAAGTGTACTACAAAGCTGTAATTATCAGAATAGTTTGGTACTGAATAAGAAATAGAGTGGTTGGTCAGAGCAGATAAGATACATAATAAACAGTTGTAAATGGTGTTTAATAAACCCAAAGATCCTAGCCCTTGAGGTAAGAACTCAGTATTTGACAAAAATTGAGAAAGCTGGAAAGTAGTCTAGCAGAAACTAGACTACTAACTACTAACTAATATCTCACACCATAAACCAAGGTAAACTCAGAATGGGCTCATGATTTAGACATAAAAGGTGATCTCATAAGCAAATTAGTGGATCATGGAAGAAATTACCTATCAGATTTATGGATAGAGGAAGAGTTGGTGACTAAACAAGATAGAGGTTCCCAAGAGGTAAAATGGCGAATTTTGATTACATAAAATTGAAAAGTTTTGGCATAAATAAACAGCAGTGCAGCTAAACTGAGAAGAAAAATGTGAGACTGGGAGGAGGGGGAGAACCTGTGCAGCAAGTTTCTCTGGCAGAGGTCTCATTTTTAAAATATATAAGGAACTGAACCAAATTTATAAGAATAAGAGCCATTCCCCAACTCATCAAAGGTTATGAATGAGTAGTTTTCAGAGGACAAAATCAAAGCTATTGATAATCATATTTTTTGAAATGTTCTAAATCTTTAATAATTAGGGAAATGAGAATTAAAACAACTTTGTGGTGCCACCTTATACTCATCAGATTAGCTAAGATCACAGAAAAGAAAAATGACAAATGCTAGAAGGGCTGTGGGAAAACAGATACAATAATGCACTGTTGGTGGGGCTGTGAACTAGTCCAAACTATTCTAGAGAACAATTTGAAACTATGCCCGAAGGAACTGTGCTATAAAACTGTGCATGCCCTTTGGACCAGCAATGCCATGACTAGGTTTATATCACAAGAAGATAAAAGAAAGAGGAAAAGGACTTATATGTACAAAAAGTAATTACAGTAGTTCTTTTTGTGGTGGCAAAGAATTGGGAACTGATGAGGTGCTCATCAGTTAGGAAATGGTGGAATAAGCTATATTGTGCTATAAGAAATGATGAGCAGGTTGGTTTCAGAAAAACTTAGGAAGACTTAAATGAACTGATATAAAGTGAAATGAGCAGAACCAGGGGAACAGTGTACATTGTAACAGCAATATTATAATGACAATCCTCTGTGAAAGATTGAGTAACTTTGGGGGGCAGCTAGGTGGCACAGTGGATAGAGCACCAGCCCTGAAGTCAGGAGGACGTGAGCTCAAATCTGGCCTCAGACCAAACACTTGACACTTACTAGCTGTGTGACCCTGGGCAAGTCACTTAACCCCAATTGCCTGAAAACAAAAACAAAAAAAGATTGAGTAACTGATCAATATGATGATCCATCTCTGTTCCAAAGGATTCATAATGAAATTTGCTATCCACCTCCAAAGAGAACTGATGGATTCAGAGTATAGACTAAAGCATATTCTTTTCTCTTTCTCTCTTTTTCTTGCTTTTTTTTTTTAAACCATGGCTAATGCAGAAGTTTGTTTTGTATGATTGTAGGTATTTGTGATGGGTCTTGTTTTTTTCACTTTCAATAGGGGGAGGGAGAGAGGAAGGCAGAGAATTTGGAACTGAAGATAAAATTTTTTTAAAAAGAATATTGGTATAGGTGCTAGCCTCAGAGTCAGGAGGACGCTGCTTCATGTTCTACTTATGACACATTCTGGAATTGTCAGCCTGAGCAAGTCACTGAATCTCTGAGTGACCTATCACCTCTCTTTGAGTCTAAGTTGCAGAGCAGTTGCTGATCTTCCTTGATAGAGAGTTCCCTCCACCAGTGGAATCACAGGTCTGGTCTTTTCCTTCCTCCTACGTCAAAAAAGAATAAAGCGAGTAAAGTAAAGTTTTCTGTGTGCTGCTACCAAACGTCCCCCTGCTGCAAGCACAGAAGAAAAGAGCTTTTGAGGGATAAGAGGGAAGGGACAGTAGCTTCCTTCAGTCCCCTAATCTAACTCTTCATTCTTGCTCAGACTTAGTACTGTAGTAATGGTATATTGAACCTTCTTAATGGTATATTGTTCCACTTAACACTATTACCCACCTTTCTGTCAGTAAAAGTAAAACATCTTCAAAACCTTTGGTTTAAGCAATGTCTCAACTGCTGTTTTCCATCCTTTTTGCGAAGACTAGGTTTTGCTGTTCTCAGCAAATAGGTATATTCCACCTCATGTTATTCATTGATTCTGTAAAAAGATGGCATTAAGTGAAACAGTTGTGGGATACAGGAATGAATTTGAATTTGCCTCTTAGACAGTCATTTGGACGTTGTTAAATCAGGAATTTTGCTGAATATACAGTGGGGTTTGGTTAGAATGTTATTATCATGAAATTATGTTAGGACAACATTATGTAGGATGTAACTAGCCTGAGATGATGTTGTGATCTGTTATCAATAGAGCATTTATCTGAACTGTTTATCTCAAATGATGTAATAGGCTGCATCTAGCCATTTACACACTGTAGACTATTTTTTTTCCCTATGGCACATATTTGAAAGATTATAAACCAAGACTATTTGTCACATACATTTTAGATTTCTCAACAGTGTAGCAAGTGAACAACCTAATTCTTTATTTCCTTTTCAGCAACCAACATATGTCCAGGCCCTCTTTGACTTTGACCCCCAAGAAGATGGAGAGCTGGGCTTCCGTCGGGGAGATTTCATACAGGTCCTTGATAACTCAGACCCCAACTGGTGGAAAGGAGCCTGCCATGGGCAGACCGGCATGTTTCCACGTAACTACGTCACCCCAGTGAACCGGAACATCTAAGAATCAATAAGAAATTATTTAAGGAAACATGAAATTTTTTAAACATACACACATACAAAAGTAAAATCCACATGCTGCATCTAACAGCAGCCAGTGAGGGAGCTCTGAGCATCTGGCCATAACACCTAAGTCACCATAGGGTGACCCTCTCTCACTCTGGATGGAACTTTGGTGAGGGAGGGGCGGGAAAGGGAGTTGGATATAAAATGCCAAAACTTACCTTTAAATTAAGAAAAGATCATTTTTATTACAGATTTTCGCAGGTGTTCCTGTTTCCCCTCCTTTATCCCCTTTTCCCCCATTCTTTCTCTTCTGTCCATCAGTGCATGACATTAAATGACACACCTAATCTTAACTGATGCAGATAATAAAAGATAAGAAACCATGTGGACTGGTATTTTCTCTATGCAGAATGTCTGTTTTAGGTAGAATGTGCAACTGAAAAGAGAGGACTCCTGACATGTTCAGAATTCAGATCTTTTTGCTCTGAGAAAGTATTTGTGGGTTTGGGTAAACCTTGTATTTGTCATTTTGGGAGCAAAGTAGAGTGAATAGATATTTTGCCAGTACGTGGGCCATCTTGCAAAATTCTACATAGCAGAAGCTTGGGTTTTTGTTTTTGTTTTTTTCCACCATGTTCTCTTCTAAGTGGTGTGTTGTTGAACATTTTTATAGTGCCTTTTCCATTGTTTTCAGGGTTTTTTTTGGTTGTAATTTTTAAGTTAAAGACAGTCCAGAGCTTTTCAGCCAATTTTTCTCTTTATATGTATAATTTTATATTTGTCAGGGAGGGAAACCGGGAGTCAAACAGGGAGAAGTTCTAAGTTCTTATTTGTCTCTTTGAAGCCAGAAGTCTTTAAGGATTAAGCTTTAATATTGGTGAGCAAGTACATAATTTCCAGAGGTAATGCATGCAGGACCCATAGATGCTGCCAACAGCAGTGCAGTATGGTAGACACCCCATGGAAGCAGGGAAGAGGTGTAGCCCTTCCTGTATTTAATTCAGTCTGGTAAAAAGAAAGTTGAAGGTCTCAGGTGATCTCTGGTTCCCTCTTGACTGGTGGGAGACAGTAATTCTCACATGTACCTCCCTATGGCCAGAAAATGTCCAACTACAAGAAAACCAAAAGAGAAATTTAAACTATTGTTCTTGAATCTTAAAACATAATCCTGTATTCCTACACTGGTGTAGGAATGTAACTATTTATATTGTCTTGCTCTTAAAAATAGGGATATCTTCTTGGAACTTTGACGTGTGTGTGTGTGTGTGTGTGTGTGTGTGTGTGCGTGTGTGTGTGTGTGTGTCCTGACCTGCTTAATTGAGCATTCAAGAAGCAAGGGACTAGTATCTTCACTTCCTACTTAACAGCGGGCTGTTTATGGCTAGTCCGTCCTGTCCCACCCGACTGCCCCTATAAAACTTCTGAAGCAGAAAGAGTATTTGAGGGAAATGATTTTTAACTGAAGGGAGACTAGTTTAACAGCAATGCCCTTAGTGCTAAGCTTTGGTTACTTTATTGTTTTTCCAGCGACTGTATTATTTTTATGCCCCATCCCCTTAAAATAAACAAATGGAACCCCCTTCATTTTTTCCCTTGAGTGTCTTTTTGGTTTTTCTGAAACTTTCTTTGGGCACTTGTAGAGATGGATGCTGCCTTTGACATTCTGATTCACCAAGAGGTAAGCAACTCTCCAAGCTGAGCATTCCTTGTGTTCCTCTTCTTGCTATTTGGTTCTACTTCTTCTTCCATCAGTAATGATAAAAGGAAACTATGGCATTCGACACCTGGACCATTTGATTGTTTATTTTGGAATTGGTGTATATCACGAAGCCTTGCTGAACTGTTTTGTGTATATGAAAAAAAAAAATCAGTGTTTAAATAAAAAGACCTATGTACTTAATCCTTTAACTCTGCAACAGCATTTGGTAGATAGTAATTAACTGTGAATAATAAACATACAATGTATTCTTCACTCTGCATCTGTATTTATTTTTTCTACTTAGCTTTTTTTTTTCATTTGGGCAGTTGGGGTTAAGTGACTTGCCCAGGGTCACACAGCTAGTAAGTGTCAAGTGTTTGGTCTGAGGCTGGATTTGAACTCAGGTCCTCCTGACTTCAGGGCCAGTACTCCATCCACTGCGCCTCCTAGCTGCCCCTCTGCTTAGCTTTAAATGCAACTTAGGTACCATGTTTTGGAAGTCAGAACTCCTGTGTTTTTCCAGCTTGTTTTCTGACTTGATGTGTGATCTTTAGAAAGTCATTTGTTTGTGGGTGTCTGACCCTGGAAGAGCTCAGCTAGGATAGAAGGATGGAAGAATGGAAACTCCTTGAGAACAAAATTAGTATCTTACTCACTTTTCTGTGCTTCTGAGCAGTCTGTATGAGTTGAAAAGCAAGACGGTCTTTGTAGATAAAGCAGCTTCAAGATGGTAGAGCATAAGTTTCTTGAAGCACATTTGAATCAGTAGGTTGCTTTGAGAATAAGAACAGGTTGATGTTGACAGCATAGGCTGAGGTCCTGTAGACCCCTATTCCTCAATTATGACTTACAAGGACTGGAGTTTTGGCCAGTTCAGCTCCTACCAGAACAGGAAGCTCTTCTGTAATGTCCCTAACCAGTCAGCCTGAAGGACTCCGGGGAACAGGAATTATACCCTCTCCTATGGCTGCTGCTCCCACTTTTGTAAGACTCTGACTATTGGAAAGGTAGTCCTTGAGTTCAACCTAAATCTGCCTCTGCCTCTGCAGTCTCCACTCATTGCTCCTAGTTCTGTCTTCCAAGGTCAGGTAAAGCATGTCTAATTCCTCTTGGACATAACATTTCAATGAAGCCAGCTTTCCTCTTGTCTGCGTACGTCTTCTAGCTAATTCGCACCTGTGCCTTCTACTGCTTGTATAAAGTGCTAAGACTGGAAGAAGTAGGTAGAACTAAGCTTAGAATCATGGAATCTAAGCTGGCAGAGGCCTGAGAGGTCGTCCATGTAAATCTCTGCCTGAATAAGAGTACTCTTGGGCAGCTAGGTGGCTCAGTGGGTAGAGTACCGGCCCCGAAGTCAGGAGGAACGGAGTTCAGATTCGGCCTCAGACCAAACACTTGACACTTACTAGCTGTGTGACCCTGGGCAAGTCACTTAACCCCAATTGCCTAAACAAAACAAAACAAAAAGAGTACTCTGTCCACTGCGCCACTTAGCTGCTCCCATAAGAGTACTCTTGATAACATTCCCCGCCACCCTGCCCCTGATATTCATCCTGCCTCCACCTGAACTTCAGTAATTAGGATCTCACTCCTTCCCCAGCAGCCCATTCCACTTTGATCAGCTCTGATTATAGGAAGTTCTTCCTGATGTGATTGGGACAATTGGGAGACATACCCCCACCATAATCTGATAATCTTGAATATGTTTTTAGGAGCTCTCAACATGCCTCTTGACCCCTTCTGGGGAGTAAAGATCACTCACTAAAGGATATTCAAAATCAAAGGCTTATGATTGATCCCTATTTGCCTTCCCCTGCCCTCATGACAGAATATTGTTTCAAAGAGGATTGGCCACCTAGCAACAAGAGTTGCCCACTTGGTAGACCTTAAAGGGGTAACTTTTCCTACTCTTCTGAATATGTGATATGGGTCTTGGACAGCTCTCTTGGCTGAATGAGCATCCTGTGAAAGAATTCCTCTCTCTCCCCACTGCCGCTTCCTAGGCAGCTCCGATGGCTGCTCACAAACGGCAATGAGAGCATATGCTTGTCTAGTTGAGCCTGAGACTATAGTTTAAAGCTTAATCTGCATTTTCTAATTTTTGTTTCTTTTCCTAAGCATGACCGACCACACAGTGGTCCTCAGATCGATGTTTACAGCTGCCTCACTGACCCGAGGTTTGGAGTCATTGAAAAGGTTAGATGACTGGCATTAAGAGGTGTTCCCTGGATCTTCTAAAACATGTTTCAAAGAAGATGATGACCACCAGAAGGAAGATGAACCCAAGCCTTGCCCTGGCTTACCAAAAGATAACAGGCCTTGAAGTTTTTTTGGACAGTGCAGAACAGAGGTGAAAGTGAAATGGCGGTTCAGTAGTCCCATAAATGTTTCATGTTTTAATGTTTGAGTATTAACCTCCCAGGACAGTATTACTAAAAGATATGGGTTTCCATTTCATTTTTTTTTAAGTCTTTACTCCCATTTCAAACATTTCTTTACATGTGGGGGAAATAGTTGTCCTATACTTGATACACTGAGTACCTTTCTATAAAGGATTCTCATAATCCCTTTTGGGAAGACCCTAGACATGAGAGCTCCTGGGTTGGGGGTTTAAAGAACTAGAGACCACGAGAGAGTCTGGCACTTCTTTTTAGAGGTCAGACTCCCCTAGTACTAAAACCATTTTACATGAGTCCAGAGCTAGGGCACTGTCATAGGACAGGCCACCTCAGCCCGTTGGGCCTGTGGGTTATTGCACTTAAATAAAACAAAAATCTGCCTCCAGAAACTTCCACTTATTGCCCCAAGTTCTGTCCCCTGAGGTCACAAACCAGTGTAATCCTATTCCTCCTCATATTAGAGTATAACCAGATCTTTAAGATATTTCTGTTCTATTTCTCCACCAAGCCTTTTCCAAAACAGGACAGAACTGAAAGACTCAAAATATAAAATGTAAGAATTGAAGGGTCCTTAGAGATCATTTATTCTAGTCTCCACAATTTACAGATGAGGAAACTGAGACCACCAAGAAGTGGCAGAGCTGGAACCCAAGTCTCGAGGCCCCTGTGCATTGTTCAGTTCACTCTACCACTTCTCAGGGGTAGCATGAGGGCACTAGGCTCACATATCAAATGTCAGATTATATAAAAAGTGCCTAAGACCTGAGTCTTGGTAATGTAATTATTAGCATAGTGATATATTAGCATGTAATACAATTCTTATTCTGCCACAGACACTCACTTAGCCTGACTGGGGACTCTTCCTAACAAAACCACTTTTCTCTTCTGTTAGTTGGTTGTGCAAGCTTGTCCAATATCTCTCACTTTCAATTTAAATTTATTTCTTTACTATAAAACTGTTGACCTCCACGGATGCCAAACTGTGTATATATATTATTTAAACCTTACAAATGGGGACAGGTAAGAAAGCACATTCAGAGAGTGCGTTCCTCATTCTAGGGAGACAAAATTAGTCAGCAGGAGCTGATCTGAGGACTTGGAGCTGTTAGAACAAAGTAGCACTACTAGACTATACAATCTTAGCTTAAGAATTTGGGCTTCTAATAGACCTAGAAATAAGTCATGACCCAGTTAAAGTGGCAGGTTAAAGAGCATTGAAAAGAAACCCAGTCACTTGAGGGAACTTAAAGTTATACATTAAGTGAAATGAGAGCAGGTCAGTTACAGATCATGCTTCTGTCTACCTTGTTTTTCTATGTAAAGATGGGGACAAAGAGAGGTGATAAAGGCTTTGAAAGAAGGAAAAATGAGGGGCAGAGCCAAAATAGTAGAGTAAAGGCAGGGACTCAATTGAGCTTTCCCCCAAACTCCTCCAAATACCTGTAAAAAATTACTGTAAACAAATTCTAGAGCAGCAGAACCCATAAAAAGACAGTAAAACAAATTACCAGCCCGAGACAACTTGGACGCCTGACAGGAAAGATCTTTTGCACCAGGCTGGGAAAGGAGTGGAGTACAGTCCAGCACAGGCCACGAAGGCACAGACAAGGCTCCACTGGGCCCAGACCAGGCCTCAGGGGACTGAATCACTGGCCGCTGTGGCAGTTTCCAGACTTTTCAACCCACAAGCATCAAAGATAACTTAGAGGGTAAGTAAGAAAGGTCTTTTGGACCTTGGTGAGAGAGGAGCACAATCTTGCGCTTGTCCCAGCACAGCCTTGGGGCAATGGCAGCAGCGATGGCTGCTTCCAGAGCTCTCAGCTCACAGACAGCAAAGGGATTGAACAACTGATCAGAAGGAGATTACAGAAGGGGTCTCTCTGCTGGCACTGAGGCAGGATTCTGTTGCTTGGCCCATACCTGGATCTGGGTTGCAGTCTTGGGGTAAGGAGCACCGGCATAGCAGAGCTTGTGGCAGCATTGGAGAGGGAACCCTCTCACAGTTTCAGGGCAGAAAAGAGTGCTTGTGGTCACTCACAGACCAGAGCACAGGCCAAGAGAGGAGTAAACACCTCTCTTTAGATCATACCACCCAGAACTAAAAACTTAGAGGTCCCTAGAAGTATCTCTGAAAACAACTGCACAAAACCCTTGAAACTTAGGACAGTACGCTCTCCACATTGGAAGCAGAGCCCTGCCTTAACAAAGAGTTAAAAAGTCAAGTAATTGGCTGGGGAGATGAACAAACAATGGAAAAAAACTCAGACTATAGAAACTTACTTTGTTGACAAGGAAGATCAAAGCATACACTCAGAAGAACACAACAAAATCAAAGCTCCTACATCCAAAGCCTCCAAGAAAAATATGAATTGGTCTCAGGCCATGGAAGAGCTCCAAAAGGATTTTGAGAAGCAAGTAAGAGAAGTAGAGAAAAAATTGGGAAGAGAAATGAGTGATGCAAGAAAATAATGAAAAACGAGTCAACAGCTTGCTAAAGGAGACCCCAAAAAATACTGAAGAAAATAACACCTTAAAAAATAGACTAGAGGAGCAGCTAGGTGGCCAGTGGATAGAGCACTGGCCCTGAAGTCGGGAGGACCTGAGTTCAAATCCAGCCTCAGACCAAACACTTGACACTTACCAGCTGTGTGACCTTGGGCAAGTCACTTAACACCAACTGCCTAAGGGAAAAAAAAAAAGACTAGACCAAATGGCGAAAGAAGTCCAAAAAGCCAATGAGGAGAAGAATGCCTTAAAAAGCAGAATTGGCCGAATGGAAAAGAAGGTCCAAAAACTCACTGAAGAAAATAATTCCTTAAAAATTAGAATGGAGCAAATGGAAGCTAATGACTGTATGAGAAATCAAGACATTATAGAACAACCAAAAGAATGAAAAAATAGAAGACAATGTGAAATATCTCATTGAAAAAACAACTGACCAGGAAAATGATTCAGGAGAGATCATTTTAAAATTATTGAACTACCTGAAAGCTATGATCAAAAAAGGAGCCTAGACATCATCTGTCAAGAAATTATCAAGGAGAACTGCCCTGATATTCTAGAACCAGAAGGTAAAATAGAAATTGAATCCACCAATCACCTCCTGAAAGAGATCCCAAAAGGAAAACTCCTAGGACTATTATAGCCAAATTCCAGAAGTTCCCAGGTCAAGGAGAAAATATTGCAAGTAGCCAGAAAGAAACAATTCAAGTATTGTGGAAACACAATCAGGGTAACACAAGATTTAGCAGCTTCTACTTTAAGGGATCAGAGAGTTTGGAATATGATATTCTGGAGGTCAAAAGAGTTAGTATTAAAACCAAGAATCACCCACCCAGCAAAACTGAGTATAATCAATGAGGAGGGGAAATTGATATTCAGTGATGTAGAGAAATTTAATGTATTCTTGAGAAAAAAACAGAGCTAAATGGAAAAATTGACTTTCAAATACAAGACTCAAGAGAAGCATGAAAAGGTAAACAGGAAAGAGAAATCATAAAGGACTTATTAAGGTTAAACTGTTTACATTCCTACATGGAAAGATGATGTTTGTAACTCATGAGACCTTTCTCATTGTTTAGGGCAGTTGGAGGAAATATACATAGACAGCACAGGCTGATTTGAATATGAAAGGATGATATCTAAAAAATAAAATTAAAGGGTGAGAGAAGATTGTACAGGGAGAAGGAGAAAGGTAGAATAGGGTAAATTATCACATAAAAGAGGGAAGAAAAAGCTTTTGCAGTGGAGGAGAAGAGGGGCGAGGTGAGGGAGTGAGTGAACCTTACTCTCATCAGATTTGGCTTTAAGGAGGGAATAACATAAGCACTCATTTGGGTATGGAAACCTATCTTACCCTAAAGGAAAGTAGGGGAAAGGGATAAAAGAGGTAAGGGTGGGGGAGAGAGAGATACAGGGGCAGCTAGGTGGCACAGTGGATAGAGCACTAGCCCTGGAGTCAGGAGGACCTAAGTTCAAATCTGGGCTCAAATACATGATACTCACTAGCTGTGTGACCCTGGGCAAGTCACTTACCCCATTGCCTAGCCAAAAAAAACCCCAACAAACTATTTTGATCACTGTATACCAACAAAAAATTGATAATTTATTTTTCCTTATATAACAATATTTTCTTACAATTATGCCACAATTTGTTCAGTCTTTACCCAGTTGATTAGCATCCCACTTTAGTTTCTACTTTTCATTTTTGCTTCTTAATCATTCCTTCAAGATCAAAAAGTTTATTTTGCTTGCTATTATTACCTCCAGTATTACCCTCCCTCTTACGCACCCCACTCTACCTCACTTATCACTTTGTTAAATTTGATTTATTTCTTATTTTTTTAATTTACAAAAAAAAGTATTATTTCTACATGTGTATTAGAACCAAAATATGGTTGTATATAATACCATGAATCTTCATTTAATACTATTTGGGTTTTTTTAAGTATAAAATAGATTTGGCACATCGTTTCAAAACTACCCTACTTCTGCGTTTTCTTCTTAGCTTCCTTCTTTTTACTTTTGTGGATGTTTAAAAAATGTTTCAATGTCCCACTAATTTTGGCATCACTTTTTCTAACACCCACTCTTACCTCATTACCTATCCTCTGTTTTAAAAAACTGAAAGAAAACTATTTCATTGTAACAAATATGCATAGTCAAGCAAAATTGATCCACATAGTGGCCATGTCCAAAAATAAATCTCTTTCTTCATCTTAATTCCATCATCCTTATGTCAGGAGGTAGATAATATGCTTAATTATAGGTCCTCTGTTATAGTGGGTCACATTGTGTTGATCATAGTTCTTAAATCTCTCAAAATTGTTTTTCTTTTTAAAAAAAAATTATATATTGTTTTCAGTGAGCAAAAATCTTTCTTTTCTCCCTGCCTAGTCTCAATTGAGAACAAAAGAAAAACAAAACCCCTCTGAGAAACATGTATAGCCAAACAAAACAAACTTAGACATTGGCCATGTCCGAAAAAAATGTGGCCCATTCTGTACTCTGAGAACTTCATCTTTGTCTGGAGGTGGGAAGTATGCTTTATCGTTAGTACTTTGGAATTGTGGTTGGTGGTTACATTGATTAGGGTTCCTAATAACTTTCAACATTCCTTGTGTTTACCATATTGCTGTTGCATAAATTGTTCCCTGGTTCTGTTCGTTCTGTATCATATGTTTTTCAGGTTTCTCTGAAACTATCCCCTTCATCATTTCTTATGGCAAAATAACATTGCCTCATTTATATTCCATAATGTGTTTGGCTGTTCATCAGTTTATGAGCACTGCCTCAGATTCCCATTTCTTGCCACCACAAAAAGAGCTATAAACATTTTTGTATATCCTTAGACTTTGTTTTGCTTAAGACTAATCCCTCTCGGAGGCAGCTAGGTGGCACAGTGGATAGAGCACCAGGCCTAGAGTCAGGAGGACCTGAGTTCAAATCCAGCCTCAGACCAGACACTTACTAGCTGTGTCACCCTGGGCAAGTCACTTAATCCCATTTGCCTCACCAAAAAAAAAAAAAAAAGACTGATTCATCTCTTAATCTACTCTTCCTCCAATTCTCCTTTCCCCCTTTTTTATTTCCTTCTTGAGTGAGATGTATTTTTGTATCTAACTGTGTTTGTGTATATGTGCGTATTCTCCCCTCTTTTGACCGGTTCATATGAGAGTGAGGTTCAAGTATCACCAGCTGTTTTTGCAGTGAGATAGCTTGTTTTCTTCTATTTTTCAATATTTTTGCTTTCTTTTAATATTTCATGTTGTTTCACGCAGTCATTGGTTTCAATTTGGTCCATTCTAATTTTCAGGGCGTTCGTTGTTTAGGCAAGGTTTTATACCTCTTATGTCAAGCTGTTAATTCCCTTTCCAATTATTTTCTTTTCCAATTTTTTTTCCTCTAGTACTCTCATTTCATTGACAAAAACATTTTTTAACTCATACTTTATTTCATCATCTTCCAGGAGTTCTAATTGAATTTGTGTCCAAGCTATGTTTTTCTCTGGGGCTTTGCTTGTAGCTGTTTTGCCTGTAGCTGTTCTTCTAGGTTTGTTTCTTGATTGGCCCTGTCACTATAATAGCTTTTTCTGGTAAGGTTTTTTTGTCTGTTTGCTTATTCTTCCATCCTACTTCCTGACTTCAGACTTAATGTTAGAGCCTGGTTCTGTGTATTTCTGGATGAAAGTTTTGATGTGGTTCTGTTGCTGATTTCTTGAGTATCTTGAGTTTTGTCTTGTTATAGTATCTTAGGGAGAGCTCCAGCCAGTGACCTGAAAGTTTTCAGTGTTCTCAAAGTGGTCTAATCCAGGATAAAGTCTAGTTGTTGTCCCCCTGGTCTGAGCTCTGCAATTTCCTGAACTGGGTTTGTGTCTGAGCTACCTCTAGATACATTCTCAGTCACATTCTCAGTGTTCTCTGGATCCATGACCCAGAATCGGACACAGCCAACTGCCAGTTGGCTCCAGTCCTTATTGAAGTGTCTGGCAGTATGGATCTAAGACAGATCTGCATAACTTGGCAGTAGGTAGGGGCCAAAATTAAAATAGGCTAAACTTCATCAGGCCACAGATAGGTTTTTAGCAGCTCACTTTCTAAGTAAAGGTATAATTAATGATTAAACTATTTTGCAAACAAACTTTTTTAAAGAGGGAAATTTTTAATTAATATCAATTAATTACACTTATTACTTGAGATTTATATTTATCATGAAATCACATTAATGTTAGAAAAATTACTTTGCTAAGGAGTACAAGTTTTAATACATTTTTCAGGTTTCTTATTGTTTATATTTAGTTAGTGTGATGTATTAGACTTCTAATCAGCAATCAGTTTATTGTACTCCGGAATCATGTTTGAAATTGATTTCTTTAGAAATCTGAAAACTAACCTTAGTATCCGCCTCATTTTCTGAGTTTACTTTCTTGAAAAACCATTGTTCCCCACTGAGAATTTTCAACAATTCAGACACTTTAATCTGTTTCTCATTGGCATCCAATTTGCTTAAGTCAGAATGTTTTGATTTGAAATGGCAACGAAGACTATTCCTTCAGAACCACTGCTTCTCAGCGAACAAGGCACAATATTTTGTTTCTCATGTAAGTAAACAAGTATCTATTTATTCACTCCAGATTAAATGCTCTATGTTCTGATTTGATCTTCCCTGTGTTTTTATCACCCATTTTACAAAGTCACCCCAAAAACTTTAATGTTAGAACCAAAAAATCTCCACAGCAGCTGCTCACATACAAAGAAATTCCAAACTGAGTGTCTGACCTTGGAGAGAGCGCCACTTTCATGTGCCTTGGAGGGCGGGCACACAGCGAGGGAGGGGAAGAAGCCCCGGCATTGTTGCTGCTCATGGCATAGCGGGCATCAGCTGCATTGGCACCTGCGGCACTCACTTTATCCCTGTTCAACGCAATAATGACCAAAAATGCAGTGAAAAGATACAACTCTTACTCCTCTCAGAGTAGAGACAGACTGACAATGATTGGTTGCCGCGGGTCACATGACAAACAGGAGAGAGTGTGCAGTGGCAACCCACCCGCCAAGTTATATGATGGGCACAATATTGACTAGTGGAAGGTGGGTTAAGTGGGGCATAGACACAGCACTCATTACGTCTTTACTTTCTTTTACATCTTCTACATTTTTTGTGGGCTGCCCAAAATCCTTTAGCAGGCCATAAGTGGTCCATGGGCCGTATATGTAGGACCTACTTTTGCTCCTGTGCACAGCCTCCCAGTGGGTGCTGGAATACTCCATATGTGGTACTCTTGGCCAGACTGTACCCAATGTCCACGCACCTCTGTCTCCCCATAGTGACCTGGGCTGGAAAAAAATCACTCGTCGTGACTTTTTGTTACATTTTCCCTTAGGATTTAGTCTGATGCATTTTCTTTTTCTTTTTCTTTTTCTTTTTTTCCCCAGCCAAAGACAAGGTTTATTAGAACATCTGTCACATTGGCCAGACTCTTAAGGAGTCTGAACATTAATGAACTATCGGCTAGATTTTAAGAATCTGAGCCCTGAGGCATTTTCTAAATCTATTTGGAGTAGTTTGCCAGGGGAAGCTCATTACACCGCTTGCTTGCTGCTGTTCTGCTCTGTTGGCTCCACCTCCAAAGTTGTTTTTCTTCACGTTTGTTAATGTCTGTGTACAAATTGTACTTTGGGTTCTGTTTATTTCACTTTGTATCAATTCATACTACTCAGCCTTCCTTTTTTTTTAAAGCAGAATAATATTCTGTTACATTCATATATCTTCATTTGCTCAGCCATTCCACAATTGATTGGTACTTGTTCTTTAGTTTTCTTTTTGTCCCCCAAAACAAAAAAAGGCGGTTTTTTTGCTTGCTTACTCTTCCTTCCCATGTATTATCTTCTACCTTAACCATCCCACCCTGAGCCCCAATTATTTCTCTGTTGAGTTTTATGTATTTCTACATCAAACTTAATGTGTTTTTGTGCAGCCCTCCTTTGCCCATTCCAGATGAGTGAGGTTCATTTGGGTGCCCCACACACACCTTTCTTCCATGTTTGTATATTCTCATGCGCCTCGTTTATGACAAATAACATGTTCTACTTACTTCTTCCTCCTTCCCATGCTAATGTCTTCCTTTAGCTTCCCTTCTCTTTACCTTCTCCAGACCCCTCATAATAGAACCAACCTACCCCACCCCGTTCTTCTGTTTTTCTTATTTAACTCCTTCATTACCCTTTGAAGACATGAAAGTTCTAAAGGGACAACTTGCTTTTTCTCCCTCTATTAGAATGTTACCATGTCATCATATAGCCCCTTTCAATTAATCAAACTTATCTTACTAGGTTTCTCTAGAGGCTTATGTTTGTGTTTCAAAGTTCCTACTCAGTTCCGATCTTCTCATCAGAAATATTTCAGGGCAGCTAGTTGGCACAGTGGATACAGCACCAGCCTTGGAGTCAGGAGGATCTGAATTCAAATCCAGCCTCAGACACATAACACTCACTAGCTGTGTGACTCTGGGCAAGTCACTTAACCCCAATTGCCTCACCAAAAAAACAAAAAAAAAAAAGGATGGCAAAGAATTGGAAATTGAGAGGATGCCCATCAATTGGGGAATGGCTGAACAAGTTGTGGTATATGAATGTAATGGAATACTATTGTGGTATAAGAAGTGATGAACAGGGGGCAGCTAGGTGGCGCAGTGGATAGAGTGCCGGCCCTGAAGTCAGGAGGACCTGAGTTCAAATCCAGCCTCAGACCAAATGCTTGACACTTACTAGCTGTGTGACCCTGGGCAAGTCACTTAACCCCAACTGCCTAAAAACAAACAAACAAACAAAAAAAAGAGGTGATGAACAGGCTGACTTCAGAAAAACCTGGAAAGACTTATATGGGCTGATGCTGAGTGAAGTGAGCAGAACCAAGAGAATGTTGTGCATAATAACAGCCACTTTGGGCGATGATCAGTATTGATAAATTTAACCCTTCCCAGCAGTACAAGGATCTAAGACATCTCCAGAGGCCTCATGATGGAAAATGCTATCCACATCCAAAGAAAGAACTATGGAGTTTGAATGCAGATTGAAGTTTTGTTTCCTCTTTCTGGTGGTTCCTCCTGTTGGTTCTAATTCTTCCTTACAACACAACTAATGTGAAAATACATTTAATAGGAATGTATGTGTATAGCCTGTATCAGATTGTGTGCTGTGTTGGGGGAGGGTGGTGGCGAGGAAGGGGGAGAAAAATTTTAAACTCAGAAGAATATGGAAGTGACTGTTGATAAATCAAAATAAATTAATAAAAAAAAAAGGAAATGCTTCAAAGGCCTCTATTAAATTAAAGTTATTTTCCTCCTGTAGGGTTATTCTCAGTTTTGCAAGGTAAGTTAATCTTAGTTGTGAACCTGTATGTTTTGCTTTTTGGAATATTCTAATATCTCTTATACATAACAAAAACTGCCAGCTTTGGTATGATCTTGACTATGTTTTCTGTGTATGACTGTATAAAGAACTGTATTCTTTACTATTCTGCTTTCTGGTTATTTTATCTTTTATTTAATTTCTTCTAAGTGATCACGTAGTCCTTGTGGAAAATCCCATCTTTTCCTTTGAGTTACTATTTGCAGTTGTTAGAATTACTTGCGCCTTATTTGGGAAATCTCTAGGTCTGTAATTATTTTTTTGTAAGAGTTGGTGTTTTCTTTGTTTACTCATTCCTAAATTAGAGCTCTGTGCTAGAACTAGGCTTACCTCCCCTACCCCACCCCCCGCCCATTTTTGTGGTTTGCTCTGCTTGATCTCTTCTTGATTCCCCTAGGTTCTTATCCTGACTTCCACTTCCCTAAATTATGTCCCATTGAATCTTTGATTTTTGAGTACTGGAATTTCAGGACAGAGTGGTAGGATCCTCGTATCCCAAACTATCCCAAAGTCCTTTCCCTAGAGCTTCCTGAACTCTGAGACAGTAGACTCTATATCTGTCTTTAGAAGTTTTCCACTTCTATGCATTGAACTTTGTAAGCTACATGTGTCACTGGTCATGTTGGCAGGCTAGGCTTATTTGCCTGTGATGACTTTGGCTTTCTAGCCGACACCCTTTCCTGTTGCCTGTAAACTCCTGCCTGACTTTATATAGTTCTGTGGTGGAAGGAGTCATTTACTGTAATTTCTCTTTGGATTTCTCAATTATTATTTGCTCTGATATCAATTTCAGGTTTTTACTGGAATAGATATGTGGGAACCAGGCAATTTGCCTCTGTTCAGAATTGGACAGAATTCCTCCAAGTCTTTTCATGAAACCAACTCCATGTAATGGAAAATCTGTAGAAGCCTTTCCAATTAAGTCAGGGGTAAAGCAAGGATTTCAAAAAGAAGTGACAAGGGGCAGCTAGGTGGCCCAATGGATAGAGCACTGGCCCTAAAGTCAGGAGGACCTGAGTTCAAATCCCACCTCAGACCAAAAATTTGACACTTACTAGCTGTGTGACCCTGGGCAAGTCACTTAACCCCAATTGCCTAAAATTTTTTTTTAAAAAGTGACAAGACTACTATGAACTAATATAGAATGAAGTGAGCAGAACCTGGAGAACATTTAAACAATGACAGCAACATTGTAAAGAAAAACAGTGCTTAAAATACAGGTTCGTTCAATGCAGTGACCTGCCACAACCTCACCAGACTGAAGATGAAACATGCTTCCTACCTCTTGGCAGAGAAGTGGTGTCCTAGAGATGAAGAAAGAAAAATCCATGTTAGGATGTGGCCACTGTGTGTATTTATTCTGTCTGCTATGCTCAAGAAGAACTAAAATAAGGAAATAAGGAAGAATTGTTCTGGGTTTGGTTTTGGTTTGTTTGCTGTTTGTTATTAAGTTAGAGGAGATATAAGAGAATGTAGGAGGTCATGATAGAGCAGGAAGAAAAAGAATAAGAGCATCAGGTATTTTTTCAAGTGCACAGAAACCAGTTGTGGTAATACATGCGCAGTAGCCTCTGTGTGTGTCTGGGAAGAAAGACTGGTGGATCACTTGGATTCGGGAGTCCTAAGCTGCAGCAGGGCTGATGCCAGTCAGGTCTTCACCAAGTCCTAATCAACAGTCTGATGAATCGCCAGGAGCAGGGGCCACCAAGCTTTCTAAGGGGCACGCTATCCCTGGTTAGAAACGCAACCAATCCAAGCTGTTGTGGCAGTCAGCCATGGAGTTTGCCCAGAAATACTTCCAGCCTGAGTGAGATAGGGAAACATAGGCCGAAAAAAGAATAGACAAAAACCAAAAGCAGTTCAGAGGGAAACACAGGCAAGTGGGACAGTTTTGCAACTAACATGTTGAATGCCTTATGTACTATTTTTTAAAAAATGAGTTGTACGTAATGGAGTTTCACATTTTTGTTTTCAATCCTTTTTTCTCTTCTCTGTCTATGGAAATGAGATTTATAGGTGTTTGCCAAGCCCAGAATAACAATAAAAAAATTTAATAATTTTTAAAAGCTAGGAGGGATAAGCACTACCTTTAAAACAACTGTTTTTAAGACCACATAGCTATCATTTTCCCAACACTTTGTCTTCATGCCAAATAGTAGAATAAAGTCTAACTGATCATAACTGGTCCCACTTAAAATGAAACCAGAATAAATCCAACTACACCTAAATCTGTTTTCTGAATGACATCATACAGAATGCTCAAGTGATAATTATTCTTTACAAAGGCCATTTATTTCAAGAACCTTATACTGTTGAAAGTTATGTTGGCTCAGTATCCTATTATTCCCAGCCCGGCTTATCAGTCAGTGTTGGAGGAGGTTCTGGCTGGGAAGGAGACACCAAGTCTACAGCTTTTTGTATTTCTTGCTCTTTGTCATGTACCCCTACCTGCAAATTATCATGTTCTTACTACTTTGGGGAGGAATTGAGATGCAAGGGCCCATCCCCTTTTACTGAGGTGGACCTATCAGCATTATCTTAAAATTACCTATAAAAGCTGTCCCCACCTCGAAGCCATTGCTGATCTTCAGTGATCATTCTGTCCAGGTAGGCTGTTGCTACTTTGACATACTTAAAATAAAATCCTTTCAATTCTTTAAAAAATAAAATAAAATAAAAGCTAGGTGAGAAGTGGAGGTGATGGGGAGAGTACTCTCTTCCTTCAGAGGACTGGCAATTCAACATGCCTTACTCTCTAGGGATATTTGTTTTAAACAGTAGGAGTCTAGATCTAGAGATGGGAGGGTCCCCAGAAGACATCTGGTCCAACCCCCTCAAGTTACAGATATGAAAATTAAGGACAAGAGAAGTGAAACAACTTACCCAAGGTTGCACAAATAGTGCACGTCAAAAAGATTTCAACACAGGTCATCAGTGTCTAGAGACATTGTACCACAGTGCCTCCCAGTTTATGAGTAAATTCAACTAAGATTGTCAAGTTCCCACTAAGTCCACTCACATTTAGGAGCTTATAACTGAAACTGCTTTTTAAAAAAATTATTATTATTTTTAGTTTCAGTTTTATTATATTATCTATATTTTATTATATAATTATATAATATTAATTATTTTTGGTTTTCAACATTTACTTTTATAAGATTTTGAGTTCTAAAATTTCCTCCCTCTCCCCTTTCCAAGACAGTATGCAATCTGATATAGGCTATATCTGTACAATCATATTAAACATTTCCACATTAGTCATGTTGTGAAAGAAGAATCAGAACAAAAGGGGAAAACTACAAGAAAGGGAAAAAGAGAGAAAAAAAGTATGCTTCCACATGCATTCCGACTCCATAGTTCTTTCTCTTGATGTGGATAGCATTGTAGCCGCTTCTTTTAACATCATTATTGAGGAAAAGGGGATAGAGTTATTACTGGTTGTATTAGATGTAAAACACTTAAACAGATCTCCTGTTGTACCATTCAGGGGCTGCTTGGGTTATATTTATGCTTACAGAGGGAAAAGGAGGCTGCTGGCAGAGGCTGTATCTTCATATGTCAATTTGATTAAATTCAAAAGGTATTTATTAAGTGGCTATTATATGCCAACTACTATACTAGCTACTGGAGATATAAAGACAAAAATGAAACAGTTCCTGTCCCTAAAGAGTTTACATTCTGTAGATTGTTCTCAACCTTCAACAAAGGATGTGATTTTTTTAAATTAAATTTTTATCCCTATATAAATATATATATATATATATACATATATATATATATATATATATATCTCAAAATATATATCAAAAATACTTTCTGGGTTAGCAAAGAACTGGAAACAAAATGGGGTACTACTGATTGGACAGTGACTCAACGAATTGTGTACAAATCTAATGGTAATATAATATACAGTAATAAATTATGAAAATGAGGAATTTGGAGAAACATGACAAGATTTGTATGAAATGATGTGGACAGATGTAAGCAAAACCAGAAAAATACACACAATGACTAGAATAATGCAAATGGAAAGAACTAAAAGAAGCAGAACTTAGAACAATTGAAATGACTAATGTTGATTGATTGTTGTCAGAGAATTTAGGATGCCTCCCTCCTTACAAGTACACAATGTTGCAAACACACAGAGATGCAGTAACTGTATTGGTTGGTTTTCCTTTAATGTGTTTTTCTTTGTTACAGTGAAGAGTTCAGTGTGTACTGAAAAGTGGGGAACTAAATCTAGAAATGACCTTGATGTCAAAACAAAAGGCATCCATAAAACTAATTTTTAAAAAATTAACTGTGATACAGGTGTGGGCTGCATGTAACATGGTAGATATCATGTATTGCAACATCAGTAGCAGCCTACACCAGCTCATGAACTAGGCAACTAGGTGGCACAGTGCATAGAGTATTGGACTTGGGAGTCAGGAAGGCCTGAGTTCAAATCCTGCTTCGGATACCTACTATTTGTATTCACCTGGACAAATCAGTGAATTTTGTCAACCTCAGTTTTTAGGATTGAATGAGGTAGTATGCATGTAAAGAGCTTTGCGGGGGCAGAGCCAAGATGGCAGAGTGAAAGCAGTGACTTGCTTGAGCTGTCCCCCAAAGCCCACCAAATACTCATAAAAAATGGCTCTAAACAAATTCTGAAGCAGCAGAACCCACAAAAAGACAGAGTGAAACAAATTTCCAGCCCAAGACAACCTGGGTGATTGATCAGAAAGGTGTATCGCGCCGGGCTGGGAGCGCAGCACAGCGTGGGCGCGCAGGCCGCAGCAAACCTGGAGCAGGCCTCAGAGGAGTGAATCGCGGGCAGCTGTGGGGGTTTCCAGACTCCTCAATCCTCGAATGCCAAAGACAACTTAGAAGGTCAGTGGGAAAAGTCTGTTTCTGTCGGTGGTCAGAGAGGAAGGCGGGGTCTCAGCTCCATGCCCGAAGAGCGGGGGGGGGGAGCTGCTTCCTGAGCTTCCGGCCCACAGACTGAGGGGGAATCCAGTGGCTGATCAGAGAGGGACTGCAGGGATCTCTTTGCCAGTGCTGAGGCAGGAACCTCTTGCTTTGCCCGTGTATGGATCTGGGTCACAGTTCTGGGTGGCCGTGCTGGGGTGAGGAGGAGCACTGGCATGGTGGAGCTTGTAGTGGCTGTGGAGAGAAACCCCTCCTCACAGTTACGGGACAGAAAGGAATATTTGTGGTCACAGGCCAGGAAAGGAGTAAACACCTCGCCCCTTATCATACCACCTTGGAAGAACTGAAAATTTACAGGTCCCTACAAGTATCTCTGAAAACAGCTACACAAACCCCTGAAGCTTGGGACAGTACACTCTCCACATTGGAAGCAGACTCTTACCTTAACAAGAGTTTAAAACTCAAGTAATTGGCTGGGATCATGAGCAAGCAGCGCAAAAAGAGTCAGACTATATTATCTTACTTTGGTGAAAAAGATCAAAATATACAACCAGAAGAAGACAACAAAATCAAAGCTCCTACATCCAAAGCCTCCAAGAAAAATATGAATCAGTCCCAGGCCTTGGAAGAGCTCAAAAGGGATTTTGAGAAGCAAGTAAGGGAAGTAGAGGAAAAACTGGGAAGAGAAATGAGAGTGATGCAAGAAAATCATGAAAAACAAGTCAACAGCTTGCTAAAGGAGACCCAAAAAAATACTGAAGAAAATAACACCTTAAAAAACAGCCTAACCCAAATGGCAAAAGAGGTCCAAAAAGCCAATGAGGAGAAAAATGCCCTAAAAAGAAAAATTGGCCAAATGGAAAAGGAAGTCCAAAAGATTACTGAAGAAAATACTTCCTTAAAAATTAGAATAGAGCAATTGGAAGACAGTGACTTTATGAGAAATCAAGACACTGTAAAACAAATCCAAAAGAATGAAAAATTAGAAAACAATGTGAAATATCTCATTGGAAAAACAACTGACCTGGAAAATAGATCCAGGAGAGAGAATTTAAAAATTATTGGACTATCTGAAAGCCATGATCAAAAAAAGAGCCTAGACATCATCTTTCAAGAAATTATCAAGGAAAACTGCCCTGATATTTAGAACCAGAGGGCAAAATAGAAATTGAAAGAATCCACAGATCTCCTCCTGAAAGAGATCCCCAAAGGAAAACTCCTAGGAATATTGTAGCCAAATTCCAGAGTTCCCAGGTCAAGGAGAAAATATTACAAGCTGCCAGAAGGAAACAATTCAAGTACTGTGGAAACACAATCAGGATAACACAAGATTTAGCAGCTTCTACATTAAAGGACCCAGGGCATGGAATATAATATTCCGGAGGGCAAAGGAGATAGGATTACAACCAAGAATCACCTACCCAGCAAAACTGAGTATAATCCTTCAGGGGAAAAAATGGTCATTCAGTGAAATAGAGGACTTTCAAGCATTCCTGATGAAAAGACCAGAGCTAAACAGAAAATTTGACTTTCAAATACAGGACTCCAGTGGAACATGAAGAGGTGAACAGGAAAGAGAAATCATAAGAGACTTATTAAGATTGAACTGTTTACATTCCTGCATGGAAAGATGATATTTGTAACTCATGAGAACTTTGTCAGTATTAGGGTAGTTGAAGGGGAAAAAATTGTATGTATGTATATAGATAGATAGATAGATAGATAGAGGGCACAGGGTGAGTTGAAGATTAAGGGGTCATATCTGGAGAATAAAATTAAGGGATGAGAGAGGATGATACTCGGAGAAGAAGAAAGGGAGAGGTAGAATGGGGTAAATTATCTCACAAAAAAAAAACAGAAAAGAAAAGTCTCTCACAGTGGAGGGGAAACAGGGGAAGGTGAGAGGGAATGAGGGAATCTTATTCTCATAGGATTTGGCTTAAGAGAATAACATACACATTCAATTGGGTATGGAAATCTGTCTTACCCTACAGGAAAATAGGGGGAGAAGGGGACAAGAGAGCAGGGGGTGATAGAGAGGAGGGCAGATTGGGAAAGAGGGTAATCAGAAGCAAATACTTCTGAGGAGGGACAGGGTCAAAAGAAAGAATAGAATAAATGGGAGGGCAGGATAGGATTAAGGGAAATAGAGTTAGTTTTTCACAACATGTCTACTAAGGAAGTGTTTTGCATAACTGCACATGTACAACCTATATTGAGTTGCTTGCCTTTTCAATGAGGGTGGGTGGGGAGGGAGGAAGGGAGAAAATTTGGAACTCAAAGTTTTAAAACCACATGTTTTTAAAAAAATGTTTTCACATGCTACTGGGAAATAAGAAATACAGGAAATGGGGTACTGCTGGAAAATAGAAGGGGAAGGGGATAAGAGAAGGGAGGGGGGAGAGATAGGAGAAGGCAGACCAGGGGAAGGGTATTCAGAATGCATGCCATCTTAGGGTGGGGGGAGGGGTGAGAAATTTGGAACTCAAAAACTTGTGGAAGTGAATATTGAAAACTAAAAATAAGTAAATTTATATTTTAAAAAAAGCTAAAAAAATAGCTTTGCGAACTTTAAAGCGCTATATTAATTCTAATGAATAATTAATACTAGTCTATCAAAAAACAAGGTGTCATTAACAAAGGAGAGAGTGTAGCATGTAATTAGGCCACCAGGTGGTGGTGTACCCTCAACCTAGTGATCTCAGAGTGACCTCTCTTAGGCATGCATAGAACAGTACTCCCAATATGCATGCACAAGCTTCCTATCTGGATCAGGTTATGTGGTTTCAAATTTGTAGGCAAGAAAGGGACACCTAGGGGACAGCTAGGTGGCACAGTAGATACAGCACTGGCCCTCAGGAGGACCCGAGTTCAAATCTGACTTCAGACACTTGACACTTACTGGCTCTGTGACCCTGGGCAAGTCACTTAACTCTGATTGCCTCACCAAAAAAATAAGAAGAAATGAATACCTAGGGGTCAGCCAAGTGGTGCAGTGGATAGAGCACGAGCCCTGGAGTCAGGAGGACCTGAATTCAAATCCGGCCCCAGACACTTGACACTTATTAACTATGTGACCCTGGATAAGTTACTTAACCCCATTGCCTAGCAAAAGAAAACAAAAAAAAAAAAAGAAAGGAACACTTATTGATAGGGTCCAGGATTCTAGGCTAGGGTTTGCTATAAAATATTGTTTGCAATCATAAGGGGCATCCCTTCACCTGGGAAATTGCAACACTCAGTCTCTATATTTATATTACTCAGGCAATCAACTCTCTCTAACCACATAATTTATTTAATATGGTGCCTCTACCCAGCTATATCCCAAAGACTGCTGAAATGGAGATAAGAGATCTGGGCTGGTACCCAGGACCGAAATCTGGATCCTAGACTGGAAACCAAAAAGAGTCACCGCTCCATGTTCTAGATATTCTCTGGTTCCACACTCCAAGAACTATGACTTGTGAGCCCCCATCTGTGTGTTGGCCTTGTCTCTAGTCAGAGGACCTAACAGACTCAAAAAAAAAACCATTCGCTAAAAAATCATAGTAAAAAGAGTAGGACCAAAATACCTCCCCCATAAACCTGGGACACACTCTGCCATAAATACATACAACATCAATAGGAAGAATGGACACGAAGAGTTCACAAGTGTGGAGAGGCTCACATGTTGGCCAAGGTAATTTAAGCCTTTGGAATGAGATTTCCTCTGATGTCTTTTCATGACATCTTAATGCCACTTCTTTCAAGGCATAGCATCTCTGCTAGGTGAGTTACTTGTCTGGGCCCATCTTGACCCTCATAGACATGTGACTGTGATGTATTACTGTGATCACCACCATCTGTAGTTTCAGAATTGTCTATTGTCTACTGACTATTGAGTCAATAGTCAGTAAACATCTCTTAAGAGCCTGCTCCGTGCTAGGCACTGTACTAAGCACTGGGGGTGCAAATGCATGTAAGAAGAACAGTCTCTGTTCTTAAGGAGCTTCAAAGACAACACACAAAGGAAAGTTGAAATATGGGGCAGGGGCTGAGGGAAAAATACTCAGCTTGGAGGCATGATGGATCAGTCAAAGAAGTCCAAAATGGGTGCAGCAGAAGTGAAGAAAATCCAAAATGAGTGTAGTCAGGTGGGAAATGAGATATCTGAGATGTCTTTGAGGAGACTCAGCTGAAATCCTGTCCCAAGGCACTTTTATGCTCTTGGAAAAAACTACCAAAGACCAGCAGATTTTTAGTCATAGTCTCCATCATCACCAGCTTTGGGCACAGGTAAAATCTTTGCCTAGAGTATTACTTTGCACTTTCAGGAAAAAATGGAGCTCATACACTAGGAGCATCCCCAGCTCTGCTTCATTAAGAGTTTCTGCTCTGAAGCCTGGCATCTCCCGAGCAGCAGGGTCCCAGCCCCAGGTGCCATACTCTCTTTTCTCTTCTGCCTACTTGGCTTTGGAGCTGGACTGTTCTGCCGAATGCTGATATGTGCATTTGCTACAAGTCACTGTTATGAGCAGACTTTTAACCCCACTGTTTTGTCACCACAATAATGAAATCACTAATGAGGGATAGAGACAATTCATGAGTGAATTATTGTGAATTCCAGTTTTGAGATGATGTTAATTAAAACTGCAGGGAAGAAATAGGAAAAAAACAGTTGATACAAATGAGCTTTCCTTACTTCCCTTTTCCGGGGAAGAATGTGCATCCCATTGGAGTTTAGAAAGGAGAAAAATGAGTATAGTCTGAAGTTGTTTTTGTGAAGGAGATGGGATGAGAAAGGATGGATAGAGGGAATAGAAAGCATTTCAGACAGGAGGAGCAGCATCCATACAGACACAGAGATAGGACTGAGCGTGGTTGCATGGTCTGTGAAGGAGAGAGTACAACATGAACAAGATGGATTCACATCTGTCCTTTTCTGGTCACAATGAGAGTGCAAATACATCCATCAACAGAACTGTCCATTCCAGCACTTTCCATCTCGGTCCAAATAACAGTACAATTGGTTTATCCCACTGATATAAGGGAGTTGAAAAACTGAAAAGGCTTTTAGGCTTTGTTGGACACATATACATAATAAAGGCAGGACTGTGAGCTAAGCAGGGAGGAAGAAAATAGCTTTGTCCCTGGGCTTAGCTTTATCTCTGGACCTTTCCCTGTGTCCACACATCTCATGAGAAATTGGAGATTGAATAGGATTTGGGAATTGAAAAATTTGGAAACCCTGGACCCAAAGGACCTTGGATGTATCTAAGGACAACCTCTAGACCTAAACCTAATTAGGGCACTCTAATTGTTTGAGACAGAGAACTAGAGAAGTCCCCAACCTAGAGTGAGGTTTCCTGTAGAGAGACCCAAGCCTCAAGTGGCCATGAGGTTGAATTCAAAAATAGACTTGAGACTAAGAGCACTAACTAGTCAGCTAAGAGTTACATTGTTTTATGTTCTAAAGTGGTGGCAATTGGTTATAGATAGATGCAAAGTCTCTTCTAGTCTTGCCTGAGAAACATCCTCCTTTAGTAGAGGTTGGGTGGGGGGGAACCTTCCCCAGCTTTTTTTCCTTATCAGATGTCTGTGTTGTTGAGTACAGATGACCTGAAAGAACTGTAAAAAGTTTTGAATTTATGGCAAATATATATGGCAAAGCCCACTCTTCTTATGAGAAAGAGATAATGCTGAAGTCAAAAGCCAGAAGCAGATAAGCTCTCTAACCATTTGCCCAGTGGAACTTTACCTGGCAGCAGCCAGAAGGAACTGTGTTATTTCATGAAATAGTAGCGTTTCATCTAGCATCAGGAGTGTAAGTTACTTACTCCTCTATGCACGTACCTTGACCACACTTTCCCTACATGTGTATCCTGCATGCATCTACTCTTCAACCTGATAGTATGTCAGTTCTTGGGAGAGTATGCCCCAGGCTTATGGGTAAAATATTTTATTGATCCTGTTCTTACCATACTACTTCATTAAATATCTTTATTTTGAATGGGGGTCATCCAACTAAATAAAGATAAACACATCAGGAAGGTCTCATGAACTATGGTTGTGATCAGCTATGGGCTCACGATGCTCCTTGAGCCTTGAGTAGGTCCTTTCTAGGGGAGCCAGTCATCAAGTTCTAGAATCCTTCCCCAGGTGCTTCATTGAGTTTTCTGTCCCTCCATTTTGATTAGTCTGGTGGTCCATCTGTTCGCTATCATCTTTGCGCCATGATCTATCCAGCATCCTTTCCTGTGTTAGGGAACTTGAGTGGGAGTGACATTTTGGAAGTGGTATTTTAGGAAGATGAATTTGACATTGGTGTGTCCCATATACTCAAGGGGTGGGGATATGGGCAGAAACTGGAGTCAGGTCAGGTTAAGGGGATGATACATTTGTCCAGGCTTAAGGTAAAGAGGGCCTGGGTTAGGTGAAAGAAGTGGTGGCTATGGGAACATAGGGGAAGAAAGACATTCCAGAGTTTGTAAAGAAACTGTTGCATCTTTCTGAGACTCAGAGTCATGAACCATAAAAGGCAACAGTAGGTCATCAATGGTAAGACCAAAAATATAGTAGGAGATCAAGTCAATAAAATCTCTTATTTTGTCATATGGGTGGCTTGACTTTACTGAAGGGTATTTGAACTATAAGCATGTTTGAATTTATCCCAAGTGATAAAACCCCATCCCGTGGGGCCTAAAAATTATGCCACTTCAGCCAATTTTCTCACTTATTTATCTGTAATATATCTTCCATCTGTCCATTCTCACTGCTACCACCTTAATCCAACACCTTGCTGCCTCCCAACCAAACCACTTCATTGGGCTCCCAATTGATCTCAACTTTCTGTCTCTCCCCATCCATCCTCCATCCTATAATCAGAGGCATCTTATTATTAATCACTGTTTCCTGATCACCGTATTACTAATGGAGGCAGGATGATATACCGGAAAGACTCTGGGTTCTAATTCCAGATCTGTCCACTAACAGTGTAACCCCACCTAAGTCATGTATTATCTTTAAACATCGGTTTCCTCATCTCTAAAACTATATGAGTGTATTTTGAATGTTCCTTACAGCTTGAAGTCTATGATCCTTTTCTCCTCAACTCAGAAAACTCTAGTGTCTTCAGAATTAAGTTCCCAAACTCCTAATTATAACATTTAAAGGCCTCCATGGTCTGGTTCTAACCTACTTCCTCAATCTAATCTTCCTTTAGTTTATAGAGTCTCTCCATGGCCTGCTAGACTGGTTTCACAGTGCCTCTAAAGAGTGCTCCAAAGGATGTCTGTCTCTGCCCCTCAACCTTGTCTCATTCTCTGCTTCTCTGAATCCTACCCATCTAGTCAGGACCCACCTCAAGTCCAAAGGATATAAAACCTTCCCTCATCATTGTATCCCATGATAACAATACTCCTCCATCTTCTTTCTTATATTCTGCAGTTCTTAAGCATGTTTTTTGTCATGGACCTCTTGGGCAGTCTAGTGAAGCCTATGGATCCTTCTCAGAATAATGTATATTATATATATAATGTGTATAATAATAAATGTATAAAATACATAGGACTACAAAGGATACCAAGGATATTGAAATGACAGTAATCAAACTACTAAAAAAAACAAACAAAAACAACCCAAGTTCACCAGCTCCTGATTAAAAATTCCTGCTATAGAACCCCAGGCTAAGAACCCCTTCTATGGACCTTAACTTGATGATATAGAATTCATTTGGCATTTGACTAACAATACAAGGCCATGTATCTGATCATTAAATACATGGATGCAAATTTCTTAAAAGCAGGACTGTCTCCTATATTGCATATGAGAGTTAGTAAGTTTTTTTCACATAATTGTATTTTTAATTCTCCCAACTCTACAAATATTCATTAAATGCCTATTATGTAAAAATCACTATGCCAGATGCTAGGGAGCCAAAGACAAAATGGTTTATTGTTACAAATCCCAATTCAATTTCAAGGGAATCTGATTTTATGACAATGTAAGTTGTCTATGACCTACTGGTTTTTTTTTCTTTTAAATATTTTATTTTTTCCAGTTACATGTAAGGACAATTTTTAACATTCATTTTTATATAAAATTTTGAGTTGCAAATTTTCTTCCTCCCCTACCACCTCCCTAAGACAGTAAGCAATTTGATATAGGTTATATATGTGTAGTCATGTAAAGCATATTTCCATATTAGTCATGTTGTGAAAGAAGAAACAGAATAAAAGGAAAAAACCATGAAAAAAAAAAGAAAGTGGAAACAGTATGCTTCAGTCTGCATTCAGACTCCATCAGTTCTTTCTCTGGATATGTGGATAGCATTTTCCATCATGGCTCTTTTGCACTTAAGACAAATAATTCTTGCCAAGTACTTACTTTGTGCTTGGATAATAGGTTGGAATGGGGGCTGGATACAATATCTATGCAGATAAGCAAAAGACAAAGTCGTTTGAGGTAGAAAAGGACTAAGCACTAAGGGGGAAGGATGAGGGTTGAGCTAGGCTTTGTTAAGGAGGGAGCATCTGAACTGAGCCTTAAAAGAAGCTAAGGAGTTGATAAGGCACAGGGTAAGGGAGTAATGCTTTCCAGACAGTCTTTGAAGCCTGTGCAAAGTTACAGAGCTAAAATTGGAATCTTGAGTTTGGGGAGGAGATAGTAAATCAGTTTAGGTGGAAAAGTAATCTGTGTACAGAACCACGAGAATAATTTATGCAATAATAGCAATGTTAAAAAGATAAACAGCTCTGAAAGACTTAAGAACTCTGATCAATTCAGTGACCTAGCATGAATGCAGAGGATCTATGATGAGGATTGCTAACACCTCTCACAGAGAGGTGGGTGATGGTCTCAAGATTCAGAATGACTGTGAACGCTTTCTTGTGTTCTCATAAGAGCTAAGTTTCTTCTAAAATGGGTGCACAGACCCTTCTCCTAGATTCAAGGTATCCAAAGTTGGTGGTGGTTGTTTATGATGATTCTTGGCTCCTGATAATGAAACCAGTTTAATTTTCTGTTCAGCCACCACCACAAAAATAATCCTTGTTTAATTTTATTCAAAATGTTCTGTTCTGGATGAGGGCCTTTCACAGAAGGCTTTTCAGCTATCAAAGCACTATTTTAAACAGTTGCTAATAGCAACAAGATAGAGAAATACTCTTTTACATGCAAAAAACAGGTTACATCCAACTAAGAAGTCAGAAGGCAGATGGAAAGAGAGTGATCTAAAAAACAAAAAAACCAAAAAACCCCCCTCAGAAGCCAGCTAAAGTGAAGCCTTCTGGAACCAGGAAGGATGGGAATAATGTTGGATTGCTTTAGAGCTCTATATGATGAAACCATACAGCAATGAGTCAAGTGGCAAGTTGAAGGGTGGTGGACCCCCGACCCCTTTGTACCTGCTATATGTGAAAGGTCATCCTTTACTCTTGCTATACACGTAGCCATTTTAACCAGAAGGGTCTCTCTTAACTTGAGTGACTCCATCTTGAATTTGTAATGAGCATGCAACACTCCAAGCCCCTAAGAATGCAAACAATTTGATTGTGTAGATTATCCCCCAATCTCTCTCCAATCTTTAATCTCCTATCAGTTCCTTCCCTACTGCCTTCCAACACATCCAAGTCTCTTCCACCCTATAAAGACTTTTGTTGGTCTCTATTATCTCCTGAAGCTATTGTCCTATATTTCCCCTACCTTTCTCAGAAAACTACTTGAAAAAGTTCTCTACGCTTGTTGCCTCAACTTCTCTTCTTCTCATTTACTCCTCAGCCCTTTGCAATTTGGCTTCTCATCTCACTCAACTGAAATCGCTCTCTCCAAATTTACCAGTGATCTCTCAATCGCCAAACCAAACACTCTTTGCTCAGTCCTCAACCCTCTTGACCGGCTATGTTTGACAATGTTGATTAGTCTCTTTTCCTGGTAACTGTCTCTTCTCCAAGTGCTTCTCTTCTCCAGGTTTTTGGGACAGTACTCTCTCCTCGTTCACCTCCTATCTGTCTTGATACTCCTCAGTCACTTTGCTGGCTCATCATTCATACCATATCCCGTAACTATACCCTGTCCTCCTCTTCTCTCTCTATTTCCTTTCTTGATAATCTCATTAGCTCTCATGAGTTTAACTATCATCTCTATGCACTTGACTCCCAGATTTATAAATCTAACTCCAGCCTCTGCCCTGAGCTTCAGGCACACATCACTAATTGCCTATTGAAGACTTCAAACTGTATATCCCAGAGATATCTTAAACTCAACATGTTTAAAATTGAACTCATTATCTTTTCCTTTTGCTTCTTCCAAACTTTCTATTTCTGTTGAAGGTACCATCATCCTTCTAATGCCCCAGGTTCCTAATCTCAGCATTATCCTAGACTCTCTACTCTTCTTTACCTCATATAACTAATCATTGCTAAATGTTGCCATTTCTGTCTTTATAACATCTCTCACATCTGACCCTTTCTCTCCACTTGAAGACTCTCATCATCTCTTATCTGAACTATGGAAGTGACTTCTTAATTGGTTTCCCTGCTTAAGTCTCTCACCACTCCAGACAATCCTATAAACAAGTACAAAAATAAATTTCTAAGTGCATATAGAGTGTGTACATTGTTCATATAGGTTATGTATATGCCCAAATTGATTTTTTCTAAATGCAATTCATAATAGGTATATCATGATAAGCATAACATGATAGTTATATCAGGAATCTTGCCCATCTCTTTCCAAGGGAGACATTGATTCCTGCCTGGAGGGGAGTAGGAGAAGGGGTCACGAGAGAGGCCACTCTGCTCTTCTCAGAGAGGAGGTACCACACTAGGATTACTTCTGTCTGCCCCTCTAACAACTACTAGTTAAAGGAATGATTTTTTTTTTGGTACTGTACATGCCTGCTGGTGAAATGCACCAGTCTTAGACCAACACTCAGCTTGTCCATGGTCATCTTCTCTGATGAACAAATTCCCATTGATGCCAATCAGTTTCACTCAAGGGACCCAAGTCCTCTGGAACTCACAAGATCACGTCCAAGCCTGACTACATCTACCTTGGATAAATGGTTATTCAGCTTAGATCAGAAAAGAAAAAACACAAAGGCAGAAAAGATAGCCAACTGCCCAAGCATGAATTTTTGCCTAGTGGAGCCCCCAAGCACTGCAACGTGGGCAAGGTTATCATGATACCAGGGTGATCCACCTAGAAGATCAAAGGAAGAGAGAGCAAGTCAGAAGCTGGCTCTTCTTTTAACTGACGCAACACCCTACTACTGTCATGGGGTAGTGGGAGGACCAAGAGACCACCCAGCATTTTCCACATTGTACTAATGTGAGACTGCTCCCTCAACTTGCATTTATACTAGAGTTGGGTTAACAAAGGGGCAGCTGCTACCTCAGATTCTAGGATTAATTCTGTGGTCTATATATACATCTAGAACTTTAGTTCCTAAACCCCTCACCAGTATATCTCCCATTAACAGGGGGCTGCTAGGTGGCACAGTAGATAGAGCACTGGCCCTAGAGTCAAGAAGACCTGAGTTCCAGCCTCAGACACTTACTAGCTCTGTGACCCTGGGCAAGTCACTTAACCCTGTTTGCCTCCAAAAAAACAAAAACAAAACTAGTCCATCAACAAACTCAATTAGCTTTTAACAAAAGTATTTTGCTAAGTCAGCATAGTAAGAATAATTGCTATGAAATACTCCTAACTCCTCCCTCTGCCCAAATCTGGAGGTATAATCTCCTACAGGTACATAGGAAAATGAGCAGAAATTTAAAGTTCAAATGGTACACATAGCATAGTTTATTGGTAGTAAAGGGTAACATAATGCCAGGTGCGTTATGGCCTGGAAGTTCTTTCTTGAGTTCACAATCAGCAGTTTTTTCTGGTACAAGGGCTATACTCCTAGAAGCTGCTCTTCTCTATCCCTATTTGTCCTCACTTTATCTCTCTACATTCGGGTGGATTCCTTGTCTCTTTGTCCAGTTCTCTGATGCAGACATTCCCCTTGCTTCTGGTCACTGCTGCTCCAGGGATACCAGATGCTGTCCCCTGGCAGGTCTCTAGAACTCATAAGGTCAGTCAGTCAGTCAGTCAATAAACATTTATTAAGTGTCTACTATGTGCCAGGTACTGTGCTGAGCCCTGGGGATGAAAATTTTAAAAAAGGATAGTCACTGCCTTCAAAGAGTTTATAATCTAACGAGAGAAGACAACACAGAAAAGGAAGCTGAAAAGTTAGGGGAAAGGGAGAAATTTCTTCAAAGCAGTCTTAAGGTAGCGGAAGTCAGGTGAGAAATGAAACGCCCCACCTCCTCCTTAAGTGAAGGATTTGGAATTCGTGGCTCCACCCTCTAATCAGAGGAACAGAAGGTAGTGATGAGGTGGAACACCAGGGCTGATGGGATCTTGCAGAATGATGAGGTTTTTCCCAATAATGAGCTTCCTGGGGAATGGGGAATGTCAGGTCTCTGAGACATCTCCATCTCAGGATCCTTATTCATCTAAGATTAGAAAAGAATAAATACATAACAACAGAACCCATGGCCACTTGGAGTCTGGTCCTGTCTGGAGACAGGACAGCCACCCTATCCAACACCCAGCCTCCAGGACCAGCTCGATGGTACCTAACAAGTCCCTCAGTCTTACATGGACAGAAATAAATTCACTCAAACTTCCCTGGGGTTGCCAACAGTGACAGCTTGGCACGTTCAGAGTTGGGTGTAGGGAGAAAGCATAGGGAAGAGGGCATCTACTACACTTTTTCCCCCAGTTTAAAAAAAAAGGTTATGTCAGCTAGGGTTTCTTTTGCATTGTTACCCCTTTTCTTTAATATGGAAAAGTTCTCTGGGGTCTCAAGCATTAAAAGACTCAAGCATTGTCCTTTCGAGTGCCTTCTCTTGTGCCTTGTGCTGAGTCTTATCAGTCCAGATGGTGCAGATCTTATACAGTACTAAGCTTAAAGTGCCATCACAGTCACACCCCAAATACAGAGTTATGCAAATTCAATGAACAGACATTTTACAAAGCTTATCAAAGGCTAATTTTTGAGAGGAGGGAGGGAAACAGTTCAGAACTTAAAATGTAACAAAAAATAAATAAAATTAATTTTTCAAAGGCTAACTTTTTTGGGATAAACAAACAACTAACAAAAGGAAAGAGTAAAAAAAAATAGGGAAAAAACTGAGCTTCCCTTCTCAGAGAAATTTTAATCCTAATTGAGCTCCCAAAATGTGTGAGGCTCACCCTATAGAGATTAAGAAGCTGGGGGAAAAAAAAAGTTAGGGTTGACAGGAAGTCCTTCCCCCTCCCCGACCCCAGCCCTCAGGTGAGAAACCAAGCTGTCCTAGGTAAAAATTCTTCCATGATTCTCTCAGCACCTAGGACCACATGCAACTGGAGAGCTGGATTAAATCTCCAAGCGTCTCTTTCACAAATGGAAGACACCAAAATTTCTCTAGGAATCTCTGAACATAAAGGTGATCCCACTGGAGGTCCAGACAAAAATTTTCTTGGGTCTCTATACCAAAGAGTACCCAGAATATCACAAAAGGATATCTTCTGCTGCATAGGGCAATCCAAACGGAGTTTCAAACCCACACAGCAATAGGACAGTTTGAGAGAGATAAAGGAAGGAAAGAAGGAAGGAAGAAAGAAAGAAAGGAAAGAAGAAAATGGAAGAGAGAAAGAAAAGGCCAAAATAAGCCATGAACATATATATGGACTCCCAAATGGATTAAGCATCTGTGTTTGATTGGAATTAGCCCCTCAAAGAGTTAGATGAAACCCCCCTATATAACATAAAGGCACCATACAGTTTGGACTTGCAGGGGCTGGTTATCTATATCACTCTCTGCCTTCTACCCAGCTCTTGCAATTTGCTCCAGGATAGCCTGACCTGCAATTAGGAGGATAAGGCTTTCTATTTTCATACTCACTGGCTTACTAACCAACCCCTACTCCAGCAATAAGGAGTGCATCATCTCCATCACTATTCAACATAGAGTTGTACACACCCCTTCAGTCTCCAGAAATTTCCAAGGAAGTTCCAGGATGGTGCCCATGAGCCAATCCAAGGTGTAGACTTAAGACCACTGGAGGACATGAATTCCCTAATGGATCTCTTTTGTTGTTATGTGTCCTTCATTCTTGAAGAGGACCATGACATCAGGGAGATGATGCATGACATGCAAATGAATTGGATTTAAGTGAGGCTGGGCTGTGCAAAGTCACCAGCCTTACTTTCTCCTCTGGAGCCATCTGGTTCCAGTGGCCAGATATAGAGCCCTGGAGGACCTATCCCTTCCTGTTCCTAAAGGAAAGGAAGGAAAAAACCAGGTGAGTAGTAACTAAATCAGACAATTTCAACACAAGACCTGGGGGTGAGTATGCTGGGGCTCATGTAGCTCACAAACACTTATTTGTTTTCTCTCCTTTTCAGACTTCAAATCTCTACAGAAAACACCATATTTCTAAGACCGAGAGAATACTTGACTGGGTCCATACGGGATAGAGTATTGTACTACTCCCTCTTCTCTATCCTGGCATGCTACTTGAACCAGGTTTAGCCTGGAGATACTGACTGCAGAGAAATGGGGTACCCTTTTCTCACACTCATTGGCTTATTAAATCCCCTACCCTGGTATCCCAGGGACAATTTTAATTGTAGTACATTAGATTATGGCTAATGAGTCTAGGGTTTCCCCCAAAGGAGGGAAAGGGTTTTTTTTTTAATTAATTTATTTTTAGTTTTCAATATTCAGTTCCACAGGATTTTGAGTTCCGAATTTCCTCCTCATCTGTCCCCTCCCCCACCCCAAGATGGTGTGCATTCTAAATACCCCCCTACCCAATCTGGCCTCTCTTCTATCACCCCTGCTCCTTTTTTTTTATTCCCTTCCACTTCTATTTTCCTATAGGGCAGGATAGATTTCTATACCCCTTTGCCTGTATATCTTATTTCCTAGTTGCATGCAAAAACAATTTTTAACATTTGTTTTCAAAACTTTTTGAGTTCCAAACTCTCTCCCTTCCTCCCTCCCCACCCACCCTCATTGAGAAGGCAAACAATTCGATATAGGTTATATATGTGTAGTCATGTAAAACACTTCCATAATAGTCATGTTGTGAAAGACTAACTATATTTCCCTCCATCTTATCCCACCCCTCATTTATTTTGTTCTCTCCTTTGACCCTGTCCCTCCTCAAAAGTGTTTGCTTCTTATTACCCCCTCCTCCAATCTGCCCTCTCTTCTATCATCCCCCCTCTCTTATCCCCTTCCCCCCTATTTTCCTATAGGGTAAGATAGATTTCCATACCCAATTGAGTGTGTATGTTAGGAGGGAAAGTTTTTAAAAGATACTTGTATATATTATGAATTTTGTATGAGAGAAGTAATTTATTCCTATATATGCATGAAGGTTTAAACAGATAGAATGACTGGTACTTCAGAACATAAAGCAATTTGTGAGCTTGTTAGGCATTTTACGTGTCACCTCTGCTGTTCACCATTAATCCATTCCAGACAGAACCTTCACCGAGCCTCATGCTTCTACCATCAGGAACTCCTGGTCACAACCAACTGCTTCCAAGAATGTTTCTCACTCTTGCTTTAGGGAATACTTCTGCCTATGTACTCTTGGAACTCTGGAACTTTTAAACTCACAAGATCTCCTCCTGGATTGAGGTTGCTGCTTGGTTCTCAAGAAAGGGACACATAAAAGGGGCAGAGGCAGTGAGGGGCCCAGAAATAAGCCTGCCTAATTGTAGCCCTTGGCATGTGGGTGAGGCTGCTATGATACATTGTGCCATCCTGAGAGTTGCAGCTGAGAGGGCCCTAGCCAGATGCCATTTCTTTTTAAAAGGTACATTGAGTCATCAGTTCCTCCCTCTCAGCAGTGCATCTCAGGGCAAGCTCCTCAGTAATGAGTCATATATATGGCTGGAACTGGTTTCCCAAAGTTCCTATAAGGTTGACTGGAACCAGGAGGGCCATCTTTGAGCATGCTCAATGGTGGAGGTGGTATGACCCCTGCTATCTGCTGAAAACATGTGGGCAGGAAATTTGAAACCATTGCAGACATCCTTTTTCTTGTATTGTCTGTCCTGCCCCCCACCTCCTATACTACCCACACTTATACTTAACATTTTGCTATTTCACAGAGCCCAGGATTAACATCTGGCATATGTATACTTTATTTTGGAAGCAGCCACGTGGTGCAGGGCCTAGAGTCAGGAAGACATCTTCTCAAATTCAAATCCAGCCTCAGACACTAATTAGCTTTGTGACCCTTGGCAGGTCACTTAACCCTGTTTGCCTCAGTTTCCTCATCTGTAAAATGAGCTGGAGAAGGAAATGGCAAACCACTCCAGTATCCTTGCCAAGAAAATCCCAAATGGGGTCACCAAGAGTCAGAAGTGACTGAACAACAACTTTATTTTTAGAACTCATAGAATATTAGACCTGGAAGAGATTTTCTATATCATCTAGTCATTTTTCAGACGCCCAAGAAGTAGAGAGACTTGCCCAAGGTCACCTAGCAGAACTGATACTAGAACTCAAGTCTCCTGTTCTCTTTTCATTTCATTAGATTGTGTCTTAGAAATTTTCTTAGTGAAAATAGTAAGATAATGAAAATAACATTGCAGTGGAAATTGGAAGACCTGAGTTTTAAGTCCCATCTCTGCCATTTACAAGGTTACCATATAACCTTGAGCAAGTCACTTCAACTACATGGTTTTCAACTTTCTAATTTGTATAAAGAGGGAGTTAGACTATAAGCTTTTTTTCCCACTTATAACGTGACATTCAGTAGTTCATTGAGTTTATGATAAATCCCACCCAGGGAGCTTCTCAGGTCCCCAGTTCCAAAACCATCACCCTGTGCAGTGAAATAAACTTCTCTCTGGTCAAGGGTAAGACCATACTTAGTTTTAGAAAGAAGGTGGGGAAAGTCCAGGAGAGCTTTAAATAGAATTGTGTACAGTAAATGATGTGTTCACAAGTTTACATAAGGGTTCACTTCCCCATCAAGAGCTACAATTTGATGGAAACAAAATTATCTTTGTGTTTCTTTCTTTCCACATGATGTTACTTCCTGTAGTATATTTAATTTAAAACGAATGGACCAGATTTCAGATAGGTGAATTCAGAATGCAGAGGATAAGCCTCATTGACCCAGCAAGCTGCTGTTGCGGACCAAGGTGTGTTGTTTATGTGTCAAGGGTGGGAGAACTGCTCAGAAAGAAGACAGGAAAGGCCCAGGTGATCAAGGGCTGAGTAGGAATGATAGAAGAGATTGACCATCACCTTCTCTAAGAAAGAAAAGGAGATCTATGATGTGACCCATATTTAGTAAGTAAACGTAACAGTCACTCACTGAGCCAGAAGCACATTTATATTACAATTTGTGCTTCCCTCACCAAATCTCCTCTGTAAGGAAAATATTGCATTGAATATATTATTCTCATTGTTTTAAATCCAGAAGTTAATATCTATAAATCATTATCCTAGTTTTATATTTGTAGTGCAGGCCCGTAACCGGATGCCCATGAAATATGCTCAGAGCGTGTGATTCCTGGTTTTGAGCATCCATGGGCATGTATCAAGGAGCCTGCTTCCAGCCTTGTGGGATCCATCACTGAGGGGACTTAGACTGTGAGATGATGAGTGATATCCCCTTATTGGCTGAGGGAACTGGAGGAGTTAATTAACCAATGGGTATACCAAAAAGGTACTGGACTTTGTCTTCTTTTGAACTCTCCCACTTGAAAAGTAGTTCATTCTTTGCTTTGAATGTTCTTTGTAGGGCGGTTGGGCCTCTTGCCATCCATGTGAAGTATGGATACAACTGGGCTGCAATTGCCTTTTTCTCTGTATGTTTCCTTTCCTGAGTAGGTGATCAGACATGATTCTTGAGGAGGACGTGTTCCAGCTTGAAGGACCTTATGAGTTTGAGAGTTCCAGAGGTCCTGGGCTGCAATTGCCTTTTTCTCTGTATGTTTCCTTTCCTGAGTAGGTGATCAGACATGATTCTTGAGGAGGACGTGTTCCAGCTTGAAGGACCTTATGAGTTTGAGAGTTCCAGAGGTCCTAGGTTCTATAAAAGGACTGGTCGGTTACGTTGGCAGCAGGAGTGGGCAGCCACTAACAAGAGGACTGGCCCAAGCTTATCCATTTTTACTAGCAGACATGTATCAGGAATTGTTTGGACAGTGCTGAGCTGATGTGAAATGTAAAATGCCTAATAGAAATGTTTGAGTATTAGCCTGTTTACACATTGTAACAATACTTATGTTACTGAATCTTTTCCTGCTAATGTCTGCTTGTGAGTGCTTCATGTTTAGCGTTTCTTCAGTGTATAAAGAATAACTTATCTGGTGCTGTTATTATCTTGATTTTACAGTCAAAGAAACTGAGGCAGACAGAGATTAAAATGGTTTGCCCATGGGTGACACGGCTAGTAAGTGTTTGAGGTTGGATTTGAATTCAGGTTTTCCTGCATCAAGAATCAAATGAGATATTTGTAAAGCGTCTGACACACGGTAGGTGCTTAATAAATGCTTATTTCCTCTCTCCACTCTCCAAAGCCAATTCATTGAGCCCTTTTTTTTTAACTCCCCTTTCTTGTGGGGGCCCTAGAGACAGTGAGCCTTAAGTAAAAGTTCTTCTGTCATGCTAGGGTAGGGGATTTAACAAGCCAATTAATGTGAGAAAAGGGAGCCTCACCCCTCTCATTAGAGTCAGGCTCCCCAGAACTGAACTCAGTCCAAATCACATGGCTCAGTGCAGGACAAGAAGGGCTAAGTGACTAAGTCCCCCTGTGACCCAGCACTGGTTCCACAAGGTTAGATATGTATTTGGGAGGTTAAATGACTTGCTTAGGGTCTGAAAGACAATTTATACTGGCTTACTTAGGATTTGAACCTAGATCTCCTGACTACTATTTGGATGATTTTCTCCAATATACACTATATAAGATATTCGCTCTCTGTTCCAGTCATTCATTTTCTATGGTTGGCCCCCATGCCTGGAACACTGTCCTCCACTCCTACTATTGACCTCCCTGGCTTCCTTTAAGTCCCAACTAAAATCCCACCTTCTACAGGAAACCTTCCCCTCTTCATTCCAGTGCCTTCTCTGTGTTTATTATTTCCCATTTATTTATCCTGCATTTAGCTTGCTTTGTTTATATTTGCTTGCATGTTGTCTCTGTTAGATTTAAGCTCCCTGAGGGCAGAGGCAGTTTTTTGACTCTTTTTATATCTGCAGTACTTGGCATAGTGCCTGGCATATAGTGGCACTTAGTAAATGTTTATTGCTTACTTGATTGATAGATATACTAACTCCCTGAAGAGAGAAGAAAAGAAAGGGAGATAAAAGTGGCACAATGTCAGTCAATCAATAGAATTTATGAAGTACCTACCATGTGCCAGGCTGTCCCTGCCCTCAAGAGGCTCACTGTCTAATGGAGAGACAACATGGGAACAAAAACCATGTACAAATAAGATAGATACAGGACAAATTGGCGATAATCTCAGAGGGAAGGCACTAAGATTTAGGAGGTGGGATTTTATCACTGTCTTTTCATTCTCCCTCTTTTTCTTCCCCCCCCCAACGTGTGGCACACAGTAGTTGGTTAATTGATGCGTGATGAATGAATGAATGAATTGAATCTGGGAGAAACAAAGTCAAGAAGGTCCGGAAGTAAAGGTCAAATTAATTCAGGCTGTCTAGGTCATCTCAGTTTCAAATTGCTTTTTGCCTGTGCTTCCTACATCCTAAGCATTATAAGCTGGACCTGAGGGTTTTTTTTTAATGTACCTGTTCCCTTCTGTACCTGAGTTGTTTTTTTTTCCTATCTGTTCTCTTCTGTAATCTCCTTACCTCCCACCGCCCCCATCTTTTATGTACTTTCCTTTATCATCTAGAACCAATCATAATGGTAATTTATCAAGCAAGCAAGCAAGCAAGCACAGGCCCCTAAGTGGATAGCCCCAGAGGCAGGAGGATCCCAGTTCAAATAAGGCCTCAGACACTTACCAGCTGTTTGAGCTTGGGCAAGTCACTTAACCCTGATTGCCTCCAAGGGAAAAAAAAAAGGCAGCAACAAAAATCAGTCAAACAGCATTTATTAGGCACCTATGAATGCTAGGAACTGAGAATACAAAGACAAAAATGAAACAATTCCTGCCTTCAAAGAGCTCAAATTCTATCGAGAGAGATGTACACATAAATGTACAAGCAAAATAAAGGTGGGGATTTTTGAAAAGGAGGTGCTTAGCAGCTAGGAATCAGGAAAGGCCTCATATGAGAGGAGGTGACCCTCCAGCTAAGCTTGGTATTTTTCTCAAATGTGTTGCTATCTTTTATTTTTTTACCACATCTCTCCCTTCTAAGAAGCAGTTTTGCAAAACTAACCAATGCCTCAACCAAGTCTGATATTATATTCAGTAATCCCACATCTATAGTCCCCCCTGAAGAAGGAAGGGTGCTTGAGCGGAACTCTGCACTTGGGATTTTAGAAGCAGAGATGTGGAGTGAGGAAATAGCAGGCTAAAAATACCGAGACGGGTGATGGCATGTCATGTGTGGGGAATAGGCCAGGTTGGCTGTAAGGTACACTGAATGTAAAAGCATAATGGGATAAACCCAGAAAGGTATTCTGGAGCCAGATTGCAAAGGGCTTTGATTGTCAAACAGAAGGGTTTGTACTGGATCACAGAGATTTCAGGGAGCCACTGGAGTTTCCTGAACAGAAGAGTGATATGGTCTTTTGACCAGTGCTTTAGGACTATCACTTGGGCAGCTATGTGGAAGATGGGTTAGAGAGGAGAAATTGAAGCAAGGAGACCAACTGGGAGGCAATTATGTGGTACAAATGGATGGCGCTCCAAGCCTGGAGTCAGGAAGACTTGAGTTTAAATCCAACCTCAGACACTTACAAGCTATGACCTTGGGCAAGTCATTTAACCTCTGTTGGCCTCAGTTTCCTCAGTTGTAAAAAGGGGGGTAATAATAGCACCTAGCTCCCAGGGTTGTTTTGAGGGTCATTCCTTATTTATGTGCCAGTGCTTAGCACATGCTGTCCAGTCGGGTCCAACTCTTCATGACCCCATTGGGGTTTTCTTGGCAAAGATACTGGAGTGGTTTGCCATTTCCTTCTCCAGCTCATTTTACAGATGAGGAAACTAAGGCAAATAGGGCTTGGTGACTTGCCCAGGGTCAGCTAATAAATGTCTAAGGCCAGATGTGAACTCAGGAAGAGGAGTCTTCCTGATTCTAGGTCTGGCATTGTATCCATTGCATCACCTGGCTGCCTCATTCTTAGTTCATTCCCTTCTCTCTTTCCCTTAGTGCAATGGTCCAGATGAGAGGTAATGAGGGCCGGAACTAGAGGGGTGGTAGGTAGCCCTACTGATGAAAGAGATTTACTGGAGGGATGTTGTAAGAGATAAACGTTACAAGATTTAACGATTTGATTGGATATGTGGGATGAGTGAGAAAGAAGTTCAGGCTGACTCAGGGGTGGGGAGTGGAAGAATGGTGGTGTGCTGGACGGTAACAGGGAAGATGGGAAGAAGGGTGCACTTGGAAGGACACGAAATGAGTTGTTTCGGACACTTTGAGTTGATCTATGAGGTATCTCCAGTTTTAAATGTCCAATAGGCAATTGGTGATGGGAGAGACTGGGGTTGCATCTGTAGATGTGGGAATCTGCAAGTCAAGTCAATAAGCAATTTTTTTTAAGGCAATTGGGATTAAGTGACTTGCCCAGGGTCACACAGCTAGTAAGTTTCAAATGTTTGATCTGAGGTCGAATTTGAACTCAGGTCCTCCTGACTTCAGGGCCCGTGCTCTATCCGCTGGGCCACCTAGGTGCCCCTACAATAAGCATTTATTAAGCACCTGCGATATGCCAGGCACAGTGCTAAACCCCGGAGATACAAAGAAAGATAAAAACGTGGTCCTGCCCTCAAGGAATATACGGTCTAATGTGCAAACAACAAATGAGCTATGATAAACTGGACACACATTTCCATTTGGTGGCAAAAATCCTTTTTCTTCTAAATCTGGTTTCTTTCTGGCATTTTGCCATTTCGCGGGCAGTCTTGTTATTTAACCTTTCACCTTGAGCTGAACTCTCGCCCCACCCCGCCCCGCCCCCCTACCACGTGGGAGCAGCGAGGGCACCTCCCTCAAGAGTCCGGAAACCCACGTTTCTGACGGGACTACATCTCCCAGGAAGCTTTGCGTCGTGAGGGTGGGGACTCCGCGGGGTCTATTGGGGGAGGCGGGACTTGAGGCCCTTCCGTCGGAACGCGACCATTTGCCGAAAGCGAGGCGGCGAGTAGCCCGCTGTAATTGGGCCGGAGGCCCGCCACTCACGATGGAGCGCAGCAGGCTCTTGCCGCGGGACGTCAGGTAAAGGGAAGGCTGGAGTGTAGAACCGGGCTGTGCCTGCAGAGCCGAGTGAGTGACCCACTGACCTCTGTCCTCCCCATTCCCCCTGAAGCCCTTGGGAGTACGGGCCCGGGAGAAGGTCCCAGCGAGCAGGTGACCTGTGGGCACGTGTCCTCACCTGTGCATGCTTGTCCACATGGGGGACGGGGCGCCTCACACACGTGCACACGCGAGTTTCCATGGCCCTTCGAGGTTTTGCAAAGCGCTTACAAACACGCCCCCCCCTTTGGTCCTCAGGACACCCCTGGGAGGCAGGTGCTTGTTTCACAGATGAGGAAACTGAGACCAAAGGTGAAGTGACTTGCCCAGGGGCACCGGAATGGCTGAGGCAGCATTTGAACTGGGGTCTTCCCAACTCCAGGCCCTGCACTCTGTGCACTGTGCCACTGGGTGGTCTACAGACAGAAGGCGTCATCGCTCACACACACGCGCACACACACACGGCGGGGGTGTGGGGGTGTCTAGGTCCAAACACATAGGAGGGAGTCTGTGCTTACACACACATACAAGATGTCCATGCCTAAACATGCATATGAAAGAGTTCACGTTCAGATGCATGCATAAGATGTCTGTGCTCACACACACATACACAGAGGCATGCACATACACGAGGGTGTTCATGCTCAGACACACACTACGATGAGTCCACACTCGAGTGTGTTTGTACACAGAGCCTGGGAGGGACACATAGTCCCATCTAGAGTTGTTGACACACAGACACATACACCAGAATGTACTTGTACATACAGACACAAGACTAACCTCTCCCCACCCAAAGAGCTCTGGTCCACAGTTAGGAGCCTGGTGTCTTTAGGTCGGTCACTTTCCCCCTCACTTTCTTCCTCTGTTGAATGAGAGGGTTGGCTCACGTAACCCCTTTAGCTCCACAGTGTCTTTCTCTTCCCAGTGTGTCCTTGGGAGGGTTCTCTCCTCGCTCAAACCCTTCACATTCTGTACCTTCACAGGGAACTGGGAACTTCAGGAATCTGAAATCACTTTATTTGTGGACATGGGCTAGCATTAGACGAAGGCATTTTCATTTTGGATCCTACTGAAACTATGACGAAGACCTCCACAAGTAGAAGCTTCACAGACAGGAAGCCCACAGTTCTCGGGGTTGCAGGAAAGTGCCACTTTTCTCACTAGGAGTGGTAGGTAAAATTGTTCTGATGTTGTTGAAGGAAAGAAAAAAATTGGAAAGGAAAGCAGTAAAAGGAAGGAAGGAAGGAAAGCAGTAGAAGGAGGGGGAAAGCATAATGTAAATAGGTTGGATAAAAAGAGCTCTGGGTTTGGAGTCAGGAAAACAGGTCAGAATCCCAGTTTCCTGACTATAGAGGGTGTCCCAAAATCTTAGTGCAGTTTTAAGCTAAGACTTTGGAGATGTCATATGTAATTACAGGCAAATTCACTTAACCCCTCTAAGACTCAGTTTCTTCCTCCATTAAAAGGAGAAAATAATGCCCGTAATGTTTGCCTCACTGGGTTGTTACGAATATAATATTTAAAACACTTTGCAGACCTTTAAAGAACCCTATCAATATTGCCTCCTGTTATGTAAAGTTCAAAGATGAGAATAGAAAACTTATTAATAACTTGTCCAAGCTGGGCTGTGTGCGAAGGGGAGGGGAAAGTGAAGGAAAAATAATTTTATTTCAGTGGGAAGCATACAAGGGCAAGTCAGCTCGATGGAGCACTGGGCCTTGGAGTCAGTAAGACCTAGGTTTAAATCTGGCCTCATACACGCATTAGCTGTATGACCTTGTGTAAGTCACTTGACCTCTGATCGCCTGAGTTTCCTGAACTGTAAAATAAGGATAATAACAGCATCTACCTTGCAGGATTGTTGTGAGGATCAAATGAGATAATATTTGTAAAGTGCTTAGGACATTGTCTGGCATGTAGTAGGCACTTAATAAATGCTTGTTCCTTTACCTTTCTGTTTCTAGACGAATAGAATCAAGCAGAGAAATGAATTCTATGAGCTCATTTGGATGTCCTTCTAAGTAATCCCTAGTGCCTGGCACAGTGCTTGATGCATCATAAGCACTTAATAAATGCCTGTATATTGATTAGGCTTTTTTTGGGGGGGGGACGAATCTCATCTGTAACTTCAAAAGTTGTCCAGGTCACTGAGAGATGATTGACTTACCTCTGGTCATACAGCTAATGTGACCTTCTATACCCTGTGTTAGACTGCCTTTCAGTCCAGGGCTTGTTACTGGAAAACCCCAGGTCTGGGTGGTGTTAAATCCCCTTGACTCTCCACTGTTCTATAAGGTTCCCTGAGTGCTGGACACTGTTTACAAGAAAATATGGTCCTTGTATAATAGACTAACATCCTAAATGCAGCCTGAGTTTTGTTTTGTTCTTACCTTTGGACACCTGCCAGAAATTTGGCAGCACACCCAGATCCCTCCAGAAAGCTACTTAGTGAGCAATCTGTGACCAAGCTGCTTCTGTTTTTCTCACCTGTTTCTTGCTTTTAGCTTAATACGGATGGACGTTGCATGTGAGAAAGGCAGGAATGGTCGGTTATGACCCCAATACAAATGGGAAGAAAAATTCCAAGGCAGAGGTGGCAGTAGCTGGGTCTGCCTCAGGACTTGTTACTCGGGCTTTGATCAGCCCCTTGGATGTCATCAAAATTCGTTTCCAGGTACCTCTCTTTCTTTTTGCTATGTGTTGGGTGGGAATACAATTTTAGTTCCCCTTATAAAAGTTGTTTGTGATACTTGGAACTGAAACTGTCTCTTCAAAATTAAGAATGTTCTCTGCTTCTTTCCTGAAAAGTCGTCTTCATCCGGCCCGTCTCTCCTTCCCTTTGTCTCTTTCCTTTGGTTTATAGCTTCAGGTTGAGCACCTGTCATCCAGTGACCCACATGCAAAATACCATGGGATAATACAGGCAGCAAGGCAGATCCTGAAGGAGGAGGGCCTAACAGCATTCTGGAAGGGACATATTCCAGCCCAGATTCTCTCCATAGGCTATGGAGCTGTCCAAGTAAGTGGCAGGGAACAGGCCAATGATGTGATGTTTCAGTAGTTTAATGAAGGAGGATAGAAAAGATGAGGCAAATGAGGCAGCTACTCTAGGGGACTGCCTCGAAAAGGGCAGGAATGATTTTATCAAAGCGTTTTCTATTTGTCTTATGTGAAATTTTTTTTCTGGAAATAGAAAGCATATTCAGAATGAGCTTTGAAAAAAGTCATCTCCCCTTCCACTGTGCAACCACCATCCCTGTCAGATATATATAATTAAGTAGCTACAGAATGCTACAGATTACACAACACAGAGTGGAGTTGGTGCCACATCTCCTGCAGATAATACACGAATATAATTAGTAATAACTCTGTTGGCATAGTACTTTTCAAGGTATTTTCACAAACATCTTATTGGAGTCTCCCAAGGAAGCAGGTATTACCATCCTTCTTTGAAAGAGAACATTGAAATACAGGTTAAGTGATTCACTCAAGCTAGTTAATGATGGTACTAGATGAGAACCCCAAGTGTCCCAATTCCTAGCCCAGATCCCTTTCTCCTCTGCCATGCTGCATTCTCAGTTCAATATTCATTGAATATGGTTGGCCTCGAAGGTCTTCCTCTGAGGTTCTGCTGCATAGCACCATTTGGAAGGTAACAGCTGAAGTTTCCCCTAAAGAAGTACCCAAGGTGATACCCATTTTGGGCTATGATGTCCACTTTGAGTCCCCGATAGCATTTATGGTAGTGAGGGTGGGCCACATCCCTCAGATGCCATATGTCTCTTCTCTTATAGTTTGTGACCTTTGAGCTCCTGACTGAATTGGTCCACAGAACTGTGTGGCATGACCCCCGTAACTTCTCAGTGCATTTTGTGTGTGGTGGCATCTCTGCCTGTGCTGCCACTCTCGCAGTGCAGCCTGTTGATGTTCTCCGAACTCGTTTTGCTGCTCAAGGTGAGCCTAAGGTAAGTGGTCAGGGGTCAGAGAGGCACAGAATCATTAAGGAACTAGGAAATGGGACCTCTGAGGAAATGTCAAATTAAGTGGGATGCATTTGCTTAGAGAAAAGACTTGAAAGGACCCTGGCAACTGTCTTCAATCTATTAACAAATATTTATAGATGACCCAGAGTCACACAAAGCACTATAAAAATAATCTTGGCATTTGGCATATTTTACATAATAGCTATCTTTACATAAAGGGATTTGTAATTGATGTAAACAAAATTCTATTTTAAATGCAAAAGAAATGAGCTATTTTTTAAAATTGAGTTGCATTTATTTCAATTAACAGAAATCTATTTTCTATCCCTCCTGAACCTTCTACTATACCCTGCTGGGAGAAAAAACAAACCCTTGTGACAAATGTGTATAATCAAGCAAAACTGATTACCACATTGGTTGTGTCCAGAAAATATTTCTCATTCTGTATCCTGAGTCCATCACCTGTCTGTCAGGAGTTAGGGAGCATTCCTTACTGATTCTCTGGAATCGTGGTTGTTCATTGCATTGATCAGAAGACTTTCTGAATGCATTGATTTTAAGTCTTTGCATTGTTGTTATTGTGCAAATTGTTCTAGTTTGGTTCATTAGGAGTATGCTATTTAAAGGCACTCTTATCAATCTAGTAATTTGAGTGATTCGTTCCTAAGTCCTCCATTTTATCGGGTGAGTGTTCCTTTATCTGATACCTCCTGTATGAAAAGTACAGCATTGGGTGCTGTGATGGATAGCTACATGAAAGAATCCTGGATGTTGCTGCAGGACATCTGGGGAGCCTACATTGTATGATACTGATTGTAATTACAGTCAAGGCTCAGGGAAGTGAGAAGTCTGTGTGAGTGCACAAAAGACTGTGTGAGGAGGTGCTCCTTCCCTACTGAGGACAGAATCTGGGGTGGGCCGTAGTTTTACATCTGTAGCTAAAATGAGTTGGATTAGGTTTAATGAAGAACTTGCCAAGTGAAAGGGGCATTCAAAATCTGGAAGAGGCATCACATGGAAGATTTTTTTTCTGTTTAACTATAAACTTAATAGTAACAAAAAAAAGCAATGTAAATGGCAAAGAGAAGAAAAGAGGAAATGCACCTTCCATTACTATAGATCTTTAGGAGCAGCCCTGCCGTGCACTATGCACATGCTTGGAAGTTGCCCATACTTTAATTGGTTTTGTTTAACTGTTTTTCTTTGTTATGGAGAGGGCTCTGAAGGTGAGTGGTGGAGTAGTTTTGGAAATGATAGATATGTAAAAACATCACTATGTACATCACAAAAGGCATCTATATGGTTTTTGGAACTGTTTATTTCCTCCCAAAAAAACTGAATTTCCTAAAGACAGATGATAATTCCTTCTGTTTAATTCCTTCTAGGTCAAAAAGAACCTGATAAAACCAGTGTTGTGACTCTTCCTTGGGGTTTTTTTCCTCATAAACTACCAAAGCTGATCTTTCAGGTCTTTATTGGGGCACTATGTAATGGAAAATAAGCTTTCATGGACATGTTTCTAAATGTACAAAAATGAATTCCAGAGTAAGGGAGATCATGGGGTCAAAATATGTCTTTATTCCAGCATCATCAGCACAGCCTTCTGCTATTTTTTTTTAAGCAACAAAAACCTAAACTTTTATGAAATGTGGAACCAATGAGACAAGTTTTGTTCATGAACAGAATTACCTTCTAAATTTTCTTCTTATATGTTTAAATTTATTCATCTGCCAAGCTTTTAAAAACTTTTCAGCCCAACCTTATTTCCTAATTGCTGTGGTTTAAGTTATAGTCTTGTTATGTTATAAAGTCTAATTAAAAACAAAACAAAACAAAACACCAGGGAACAATTTTGTTAAATGTAAAGCACTGGTGCCATTAACTGTCTACATTCAGAAGGCTCTTCACCCTTGTGCACACACTGTATATGCTGGTCGTAACTCAAATCAGCTTACCCTTTTGTATTAAGATTATTTCACCAAATGCTACAGCCAATAGGATAAAATCTTTTTATGAGAGAGAACAACTGAAATTTTATTTTTCTACTGATATTTCTAATGCTGGTATCAACATTTACCAATAAAAATTAATTATGTTTAAAAAAAGGCACCAGTAAAATTTGTGCGACCTGCATAACCACAAAATCAGAACTTAAAACATCTAGATACTTTAACAAACCAGTAACTTTCTGGTGCTCTTTAAAAATAGCATCCTTAAAATATGTTTTGCATGACTATACATGTATGATCAATATCAAGTTGCTTGCCTTTTCAATGAGGAGTTGGGGAGGAAGGGAGGGAGAGAATTTAGAACTCACATTTTAAAAAATGAATGTTAAAAACTGTTTTTACATGTAATTGGGGGAAAATAAGATAATAAAAAAAGAGGAAAAGTAGCATCCATACCTGTGGATCTTACCTTGCCTGGGTAACCTGCCTGCCTGAGGCATAGGGCAATCTACACGAAGCTTTGAAATTTTCCTAGTGTTAGGATACTATGACAATCTATGACTTAATTTTAATGAATTGTGTTTAAGTAGAAATTGAAGGAAGCTGGCAAGCAATGGAAAACCCTACAGATCCCCCTTATGTCATCCACGTTGTCAGTTTGCATCCCTTGGATTTCCCTTGAGTGTTTTCTTTGGCAGTTTGACTGGCCTTCATAGCAGAAATGATGTACTTACTAGTTATGTTATTAGCAGGGATCAGGCAAATAAAGCCCGCAGAAGCAGTGCCATATAATGGGCATTGGATTTGAGGTCAGGAAGACCTGGGTTCATATCCTACCTCAGACACATACTGGCTGTGTGACCCTGGGTAAATCCCTTAATGTCTCTGTGTCTCCGTTTCCTAAGAGTGAAATTAAAGGGTTGAGCTGGATAGCTCCTCAGATGCCATCCACTCTAAGCCTAAGATCTGTTGACCTTACGAGTTCACCAGAGCTACCTGTGCATACGTGCAGATCTACAGAAACCTCCGTCATGGCGTGATGATGATGTACAAGACTGAAGGCCCGTTGGCTTTCTACAGAGGCTTGCCACCCACTTTGATTGCTGTCTTCCCCTACGCGGGGTTCCAGTTCTCCTTTTATAGTGCCCTGAAGCAGGTCTATGAATGGGCCATTCCAGTTGACGGAAAGAAGAATGGTGAGTATGGGGCAGCCTCCAGTGAGCATGTGTCCCCCGACTTTCCTGTGTTGGCCTATGGCAGGGTGGGATTGGCACTGTGAACATGATGTAGACCCAGAGGTCTGTGACACATAGATGCCTTTACCAGCCCGCTAGATTTCTCACCCCTCACTCTGAACCCATCCCTGAGGCCTTGTAGGTCACATCTTCTGTTCTCCCTCCCAGGGCTGTTGGGGGGCTAATTTTGATGGCTGTGGTCAGAAGCCTCACTTGCCTACTTTCTGATTTCTTTCAGGCCTCATACTTGAACTTCTTTGTGTAATTACAGTAACCTCATTTGGCCTTTGGTGGAAATTTTTTGAAGGGAGGAGTCTCTCCCATCTTGACATCAGCCAGAGCTAATCTGCGGTTAATTACTATTCTTGTAGAAATTGGCTCTTCTTCCCATTTCTCTTCCTGAACAAAATCCTTTCTCGTGACTGAGGAAGACTTTTAGGATTTGTTCTTCTGAGGTGTTTTGAGGTCCCTGTCTGGGATGAAGACCTCAGAATGTATTTTTTCTTTTTCTTCTCTTACCACCCTCTACTTTTGTTGCAGCGAACCTTAAAAATCTGCTGTGTGGCAGTGGAGCTGGGGTCATCAGCAAGACTCTTACATATCCCCTGGACCTCTTTAAGAAGAGGTTGCAGGTGGGAGGCTTTGAGAAAGCCCGGGAGCCCTTTGGACAGGTGAGAAGTGCTCTCACTGGGGATCCAGGGAAGGTTTTAAGCGGGGGGGGGGTGATATGATAGAGATTTTAATTAATAAGGAATACTAATCTGGCAGTGATGTCTATAGGATAGATTTAGGGAGTAAGCCTGGAGGCAAGGATGTGACTACATGGGCAAGAAGTGATGAGGGCCTGAACGAGGGTGCTGGCAGCAAGAATGGAAAGGAAGGGATGGATGTAAGGCATGGCCCTGAGGCTGGATCCATAGAACCTGGTGAAGAACTAGATGTAGAACAACCTTCTGCTCGGATCCTGATGCCTTAGTGAGAAGTGAGGAACCTACCTGGCTTAAATAGGGGCAGCTCCCTTCTGCTCTCATTTAAAAAGCCAGGTATTACCACAGAGCGAGCACTTTATGGTCCCCTGGACCAAGCAAAGCTCTTATGAAGACAATTGGAGAACTCCCAGAAGTGCCCTGGTAGATGCTTGTTGATAAGGTGTGTGGACACAGTAAGGAAGGACTCACGGTCTGCCCTGGGAACCTGCCCCTCTGGCTGGGGCGATCGAAGGCATGGGCATTCAAAAGGGGCGCAGAGTTCTCTCCACAAATTGCCATAGGCTTCATGTGGACAGTGTGATCCTGGTTGATAGCCAGACTGGACATAACAACTTCTCCCTTCTCAGATTTTGTGTTCCCAGAACTCTCCATTTCCCTTCTTTGGCTTTCTTTGTCATCGTCTTTTCTATCATCATTATTTGTGTTTAGCCTTTTTCCACTATTAAACTGGAAGCTTTTTGAGAGCAGCTTCTTTGACAGATCTGTCTTTACATCCATGTTACTTAGGACTTTGCCTTGCATATAGTGGTTCCTTAATCCTTTTTTTGTTTGTTTGATTGAGAAAAAAAAAGATTCTGTTGTGGCCTGGAGCTGACCCTGGTTTCCCAAAGATTATGGAAAGCTCTTGATAGTCTGGGTATCCAAGTTGGAAAGGTTTTGTGCATGGGCCCAGTGAAAGGTGGTCTGTTATCTCAGGACCAGCCTCAGTTAGCTAGGGAAACTTTTTTCAGGTTAGCTACAGGCAAGGCATTGTGTTCAGTGTTAATAAAGGTAGTCCCTACTCACATGAAAAAAATTATAGATTCTTGAAGTATTGAGATAAGAATTCAATAAGTGCTCTCCTTAAAGGGGGAGTTTAGACATTCCCTAGGAGAGTTTAAAGAAACTCTTTTGCTAAAGCCTTGGTAGCGTGTATTTCACTCCCTAATATACATTTTCTGTTCAGTTTCTTCTTTCAGCAGACATTTCTTGATTACCTGCTATGTGCGAGCTCTTGTTCTAGATACTGCGGAGATACTAAGGTGTTTCTGCCTCCAAAGGGCTGGTGATCTAGTAGGTGATATAAGTCATCACCAGACATTTATGAAGGATGTGCTGCTATGTGCCAGGCATTGTGGTAGGTAAGACGGTACAAAGACAAAGACAAAAATGCAGTAGTCCCTGCTTTTGTTCCATAGGGCAAGAAATGTGTGCAAATATACAGACAGTTCTTGCTTTACCTAAAAAGTCACATTACACAAATTCGACTTTATATAGAGAATCTTGAAAGAAATCTGCATTAAAAAAAACACATGTGTTAACTTTACTGGACAGTACTGTGCTCTCTTTCTCACCACTCCTGCCCTTCAACTCGGCACTCTGTCCTCCACGTCCCCAAAAGCTTAAAAGAAAACGTTCCAAATGAAAGCAGAAGAGTGGATGTGCAGAGAGACCACCAAACATCACCATTGGAATGGGGGCTTGGTTTGAGGCCTCCAACACCTAGAGAGACCTTTGACTCACTCTGCCCACCTACCCGCTTGTGGCTCCTGAGTGTCATCTGTCCTCTGCTGTCTGTGTCCAGGTCCAGACCCTACACGTCTGTCCCCAGCATGTTCTTCCTCTTGGTTCCAGCCAGGCCCCCACGTGGCTGGCCCCACCCCTGCCTGTTCCTTCTCCTATTCTTGTTTCTCTGTCCCTGGCCCCACGTGTCCGGGACATATTTTGGCCTTCCTTCATGAGCTCGAAGCCTCCTTCCTGCCTCCCTCCTTTTTACCCCATTACAAATCTGCATTATGTAAAAATCGCTTTATGGAGAAGTCTGTAGAAAGGTCCACTTATACAAACAAGAACTGTTTGTAAGTCTTCAGAGAATAAGTACAAAATAGTGTGCAGGAGGAGACCTTGACCTCTGGGACAGGCAGAACCTTATGTAGGAGGTTGTGTTTGAGCTCAGCTTTTAGTGTAGGTGAGGAAGGAGAACAAGGCAAGGGAGAGTATGTGCAAAAGCGTGGTGATGGGAGATGAAATGTGATGTGTGAGGCACAGCGTGGCCATTTTGGCTGTCTGGAGTATTCAGGAAGGGGAATAATAGGTAAAAAGCCTGGAAAGGGAGGCTGGAGCCAGGCTGATTTTAAATGGGAAACAGAGCAGTTTGTATGTTACTCTTGAGGTAGTAGGGAGCCACAGGAGTCTATTGAGCAAGGGAGTAACATCATCAGACCTGTATTATGGCAACTGTATGGAGGCTGAATTGGAAAGGGGGGAGGCTTGAGGCAAGAAGACCACTTTGGAGGTTGTTCTTCTAATAGTCAAGAGATGACAAGGGCTGTTGGTGATTGTGTGTACAGAGAGAAGGGGATTATTGTGAGTGATGTCATGGAGGGAGAAACCACAAGATTGTACAACTGGTTGGATATGTGTGGTTAGGGAGAGGGAGGAGTTGAGGATGACTCTGAGGTTGTGCGAAGGCAGCCGGATGTCTCAGTGGATAGAGCCCTGGGCCAGGAGTCAGGAAGATCTGAGTTCAAATCCAGCCACAGATATTTACTAGCTGTGTGACTCTGGGCAAGTCACCTGACTTCTGTTTGCCTCAATCCACTGGAGAAGGAAATGGAAAACCACCCTAGTGTCTTTGCAGAGAAAACCCCCTGGATGGTCCTGATGTGCCATACTACATAGGATCACAAAGAGTTAAACAGGACAGAATGACTGAACAACAACCAGGTTGTGAACCTGGTGCCTGGAAAGATGATGGTGCCCTCAGCAAAAAGAGGAGAAAGCACCGAGTTCTGTTTTGGACATGTTGAGTTTGAGGTGCTTGAAATGTTACAGGGCAGTTGGTGATACAGAAGTGGAACTCAGGAGAAAGACTAGGGCTGGAAATGTGCTTCTGAGAGTCATCTGTTTAGAGATGATCACTGGACCCATGAGTGCGAATGAGATCATCAGAACAGAGAAGACATGACAGTGACCCCCTCCAGATATACCTATGTATCTTGGGTGAGGATTTGTATATACCAACAGATTTACCTGGGGGCATATACCCATAGAAGGTGGAGTATAGATGATGATCCAGCAAAGCTTCCTAAGCAGGAGGGGTCAGACAAGTGGGGGGGAGAAAGTAGGGTCATGAAAACCTCATGAGGAGAGAAGATCCAGAAGAGGGTAGTGTCAGGTGATGAAGAAGTTTAAAGATTGAGAAAAGGTCATTGAATTTGGTGAATAAGATACTGTTGATAACTTTAGATAGAGCAGCTTTAGTCAAGTGATGAAATCTAAAGCCAGATTGCAAAGGCTTGAGGAGTTGGGGGGCAGGAAGTAGAGGTAATGGGTGTAGACAAAACTTTTTCAGGCAGTTTTGTTTTTGAAAGGGAGGAGATGTAGGACAATAGCTTGAGGAAATGGTAGTGTCAAGTGAGGGTTTTTCAAGGTTAGAGGAGACCAGAGAATGTTTATAAGGCAGGAAGAGATGGAAGATTAGAGAGACAAGGGATAATTTGAGGCTGCCAGATGAAATGGGAGGAGACAGAATTAAAAGTACAAGTATTGGGGTTGGCCTTGTCTTGGAGAAAGGCCATCTCTTCATGCGAGACTGGTATAAAGATGGAGAGAATGTGAGATAATGTCAAGGGGTTCTGAGATGTAGCAAAAGGAAAATAAGGGAACTCAAGGTAAATGACTTTTTTTTCCTGAGTAAAGTATGAATGAAGGTCTTCTGAGAGGATGAGGGGAGGGAGTGGTGTGGGAGAGGCTTGAAGAGAGAAGGTTTGAGGCTTGGGGAATGTGATAAGAGAATAAATAAATTAGGGAGAAATCAAAGGATTGTCTTGCTGTGGGGAGGGCCCAGTTGAGATTACAGATTTGTAGTGGACCTAGTTGTGTGACTTCCTCTTCAGCTAAATGAAAAGCAACAAGTAATTTAGTTCCTTATTAGAGTTGTATACAGAAGGGTTGGGGAAGGTTAGAAGAGGAAGATAGCACTTCCAACTAGAGAAATCAGGAAAGACTTCATGAAAGAAAAGAAAGTCAAGTTGAGACTTGAAGGATGAATAGGGTTTCAGTAAACAAAGTATGATGGAGGGAATCGTGAGATGGAAGGGATGGCAGTGGTAAAGATATGGAGAGGAGTGGGTGAGCACAGTGTATGTTGGGAAACCTTGACTGGAGCAGTGGGTGGGGAGGGGGGGGCTAGAAAAATAGATTGAGTCTAAATTGTGGTGGAATTGGGGGTGAAGGTGGGGGTGGGAGCAGAGAGGAGAAAAACTATATGATCAGAGATGTTCTGGGGGAGAAGAAGTTGCCACTGGTGTGCAGGATGGATTGTGGGGGGAGGCACTGGATTTAGGGAGACCAAAATAAACCCCAGTAAGAGGTGTTAGTTGAGAGCCTGACATGAAAAGGAGGACATGGGCTTGAGAAAAACTTATCGACTTGTTGGCTGATCCTTCCTTCTGTCTTAGCCCCCACAGTCATTGAAAGAAATTCTCAGATAGACTTGAGATGAGGCATATGTATCCCCAGCCAGCAGGGTTTGAAAATTTGTGCTTCCCTGGGTTTAAAAATTGCTCTCCTTGTGTGTTACTGTTCAACAGGGGAAGTCCTGGGCCATTTCAATTACATCTGCTTAGTTTTATCACAAAATAAATGCTTATATTCCAGGCAGTAGAATTTTCTACCATTAAAAGTATATGGATTTATTTATTTAAAAAAGAAAACTACAACAACAACAGAAAAGTGTGCCTTTGCCTTCCGTGCCTGCATAGTAGGGCCAGCCAATAGGCCCAACTATTGCCAGCTTTGCCTTGAAGCCTTCAGAGAAGGGCACAGCTGCAGCGTAAGCGGCAGAAGCCAGTATGGAGGGTGTGAAGACAAGGGCTGAGTCAGTCAGGGAAGACAGACTTCCTGCTTCTGTTTCCTGTTAGAGCAGACAGGGATGTCATCACAAAATGCTCATGCTGGTGCTCAGGGGCCTTGGCCGGAGTTGTCCAGGTGGGTTTGATCCTAAAAGGCCAAGACCCGACATATGGGGTTAAATGCTGTGCGTCCCTCACTGCCCAGGTGCTGGCGGGCGGGAATGAATCCCTGTGGTGGGACAAGAGCTCTCATGAGACACTTCTCTTGACATGTGTGAGCCCATCTCCACAGCAGGCTTTATCCAGACCTTCTGCCATTCTGGCTCCTGTACTGTTCTCACCAGATCTTTTTAAATGATCCGCTGGTTATAAATTATGTGTCTCTGTCCCATAGACCATCAGTCTCAGTCAGTATTTCACTTTGGCTGGATTGTTTTTTTTTCCCCCTCTCTTTTTTCTTTTTTTTAATTTATCACAAGGCACAGCTCTCTGTGGGGGTGGGAGGGAGGAATATATTGGTGAGTGAAAATGATATAAAAACAAAAGAGAGCAATGTTTTTTTTTTTCCCCAAGAGGGGAAAAATGTGTCCTGGCTAAGATACTTAATAGGATGGAGTGGCTCATTTCATCTTGTAATTTTGAGGCACTCTCAAGGGCGGAGAACCTACGGCCTTGAGGCCAGTGTGGCCTTCTAGGTCCTCAAGGGTGGCCCTCTAACTGAATCCAGATTTCATAGAACAGATCCCTTAAAGGGATTTGGATTCACTCAGAGGGCTGCCCTTGAGGACCTGGAGGGCCACATGTGGCCTGGAGGCTATAGGTTCCCCACCCCTGGACTAAACCATTTGAAAGAGGAAGAACGGGTTCCTTCTCACCTTGTGCTGCCCAAGGGGTGGAATCCTGGGGGTCCCAAACATGGCGCCACAGCCTGACTTCTCCATTCCTCCCCAGCTGCTCACAAGATTTTTATGTGTTTTTCTTCCCTAGGTTCGAAAGTATGAGGGCTTCCTGGACTGCGTCCGGAAGATTTTCCAAGAAGAGGGCACCCAGGGCTTCTTTAAAGGACTCACTCCCAGCTTGCTGAAGTCAGCTATGTCCACTGGCCTCGTGTTCTTCTGGTATGAGTTATTCTGTCACCTGTTCAGCTGCAGGAACACCGCGGACACCAGAAGACAGGGCGAGTGAGCCAAGGTCTTGGGCTTCAGGCGATTCCAAAAGAGAAGTAACCCTGTCTCCTCGGTGCACTGTGGAGTGCCCCTTCATCCATTACCTTCAGGCCATTAATTCTGAACACCCAGTAGGGTGGCAGCTCCCATCTCCACTCAGTCTGTATGTTGCCAACAAGGGAACTACTTTTGGGTTTCTAGGGAAAGCTTGGGGGTTGGCATAGGTGATTTGGCTTTTACTTTGTCCCATTAGACCAAGGGGTAGAAAAGGAGCCTAACTCCCTTGTTTTACCTTTATCCACTGGACACTTGAAAAGAAAAGACAAGGTGCTGTATCTGCACTCTCCCCAGACTGAGCTTTGAGCAGTTTTATGGCCTGTGTCTGACACTTTGGTGGTCCCTGTCCTGTTTTAGTCATTAGACCTTAGAGTCGAAATTATATTCCTTCTCTCCCTGCCCACATACCTAATTTCTTTTCTCTTATCTCCCAAGCCACCTCCACAATTTCTGTAGTTTATTTGTCCTCCCTCTATGGCTAAGATGAAGAAATTACTGTCTTCAGCCATTCTAAAGTTAGCCTGGAGGTACAGGGGGTAAAGGCAGTCCCCACCTTCTCCAAACTCCATATTCTGAACAACTTTTATCTTCCTCCATTGCAGCTCTCATCCCCCCAAAGTAGCTTTCCTTTTTGTATTTTAAAGAGAGTCAGTGCCAAATTGAGTAAGCTCACACATCCCCAGCTGCCCAGACCTTGATGTCTAGGCGAAGACACGATTGAGTGTTCTCTCCACATGGAGCAGACTGTTCACTGAAAGTCTCCTTTTATGGGTGCTGGGCTGTGGGAAGAAGCTTTCTTTGGGGAGCAAAAGATAACAGGTACTTGAACAAAGTGGTGGTTAGCAGATGGGTGTGGAAGGGGAGGGAAGGAGTGATGAACCTCCCCAGGATTCATTTTCCCCTTCTCGCTGGATGTACTAAACACTCATTCCCTAAAATAACAATTCTAAGGAAATTTAGGCAAGCAGAGGCTGCTGCTCCTCTGGGGTGTTTAGATTTGGTTCTGACCATGCCATGTTGATGACCATTCATGGGCCCGTGCCTGCCATGTGATCTGCATAGGCCCTTTTGTTAAGCTTAGAAGAGGAGACTTCTCATGAGATGATCTGTCTGGTAAGGGCAGGGTCCACAGCCCTGCCCTGGTGAGAATAGGGGAACTACAATTGATATTTATTTATAATTATGGGAAATGTCAGTTGGGCGTGTGGGAGGTGGGGAGAGCGGAGGCAGACCACAGCAGCCAGACTCCTTGCCTTTGCCCATGTTCATGCTCACCAAGTGTTTTAGGGCTTAAGCCCAGAACCTGGCTGAGCAGTGACAGAGGACTATTTTGGTTTTTTTCCTCAATAGAGTGATCCAGAAAGGTTGCCTTGATCTGTAGATCCTGGGAAAGGGATTGTCCCTGGTGCTGCCTGTGAGGTATTAACTTCACAGATGCAGAATATGCACTGACCTTAATACCCTCAAATCTTGGGGGACGACAGCTCACAGGGTGGTCTTTATATATAATTTCTGTTTCATGAAATCTGTCTCAGGCTTGTGACAACACGCTTCAGCAGTGTTGGAGGGTGGGAAACTTTACTTTCCAGAAAACCTTTTCCTATACCCTGGATGCTGTTATATGAGTGAACAGAAGCTGATGTAGAAAGCCTTCATATCATGGCATCCAAGGCTTTGCCTCTTTGGGGCTGCCGGGAAGGCAGCTCTCTGAATGTATTTTATACGCTTCCAAAAAGTCAAGGCATCTGTGCTCAAACACAGTAAAAGTCTATTCTCGACAACTTGGCTGTGTTTAATTTTTTGCTTTTTGCTACTGACTAAAAAAAATCCTAGTCTCTTCTCTCCTGATGACTAAAAAAAAAAAAGAGCTTAGCCTCTCTCCCTCCCTCTTATAAGGAAACGTCATCATCTTCCACCAGGCATTCCTTGTTGTCTGGGCTGCTGGTAGACATCTCCATTCTCCTCCAGCCTCGAGTTAAGCTAATAAAGGGTGTGGTTTGAGTAGTAAACAAAGCACTTTTCTATATAATTATAGCTCACATACATATATATATATAGAGAGAGTATTTTGTAGATCATAGGCCCTTTTCTTTCCAACAAACCTTGGAGATAGGTAGTGAGACTCTGTGTGTGTGTGTATGTATCTATATCTATGTATATAGTTTGCATGTGAAGGTCCCTGAGGTCTCTTCCACCTTTCAGTCTGTGATCCTGTGACCCCATTTTACAGGAGAGAAAACATTCATAGAGCAGACAAACTGTGGCTGGTCCAGAGTCAAACAACTATAAAGTTGTCAGAAGCCAGACTGGCACTGGAAGAAGAGCCATTACGATCCAACCTTAGGGGATGGTGAAGTTCCCTGTGCAACACGTGGGCTATCCCGAAAGTCTTAGTGCAGTTTTTAATCCATTAAAGCTTAAAACTGCATGCACTAAGCCTGTTGAGACTCCGTGTGTATCAATCAAGATGCTGGGGGCACAGGGTAAGGATTTAATTTTCACCAACCTTCAACATAGCATTTCCTTCACTTATTTTGAATCTCGGAGCGCTCCACGATACAGAAGGTTAAGAACCTCTGTGGCCGATGGTATCGATGGCGGCTGGGGGGAGCACACATTGCACCTTCCATATACATTTTCCATATACGACTCGCCCTCCGGAGACTTCTCGGGGTTGTTGTTGATTTCATCCCCGAATGGCAGTGATCGTAACCTCCTCCTCCCTCCTTGCATTAACCGGGTTATCACCGGCAAACAGGTACTCCGCCAGCCTCCTGATAATCCCCATTTCCTCCTCCTCTCTACCATCTTTCCAGGTTCCACCCCTGCAGCCAGAACCCTAGGGAAGACACGCGGCTGTCTTGAGCAGCGTTCCTGGGGTTCTGCAGGGTACTCCCTTGGCAGATACCTCCCACCCGGCCAAGGAGCCGGATACATCACCGCTTTCCCCAGGAAGAGGAGCCCCTGTCTCTCTGGGGCTCATTGCTATTGTTTAGCCCAGGTTTTTTGTTTTTGTTTTTAGCAAGGCAGGGCAAGTAAGGTGCTCTGGGCCAACTAAGCTTCAGTGCCCCAGGTTAGGCCGAAGTCTAAGCACATTCCGGAGCCGGGGACTGGCTGTCCCGCGCCCACCCCGCCCCTGCAGCATCCTGGGGCCTGGCCGCACCAACCCCGGGACCGGCAGACGGCGCTGGCGAGGCGCCTTTCGGGCCCCGGCTCCGCCCCGCTCGTCCTGCGCTAGGTCCGCGGAGCTCTCCAGGCGCGTTCGGAAATGATCTAACCGGAGAGGCTGGGTCAAGCTGGATGCTGGCAGCAGCCTCGGGTCGCCGAGGGAGCGCACCATGTCCTTGCTGATCCGGCGTCCGAGGGCGGCGGGAAGATAGGGACGGCCTCGCCCCGGCAGGTGGGTGGTGGCCCCTACGGGCGTCCCGCAGAGCTCCTTTCCCCGCACCCGAGCCCGGCAGCCTGCGCTGCTTCCGCGCGCGTTTCCAGCTGTGCCGCCGGAGCAGTTGTGCTGGGGCAGGGAGAAGGGGTTGGGGTGAGCCGGCAAACCCGCCCTGGAGGGGCTTGGAGAACGGAAACCCTGAAGGCTAGAGACTGGGGGAGCTGCCCAGAGCAGGGGCCCCAAACGGGAAGCCTAGGCTTCCCTGGCCATAGTGATTCACCCCCGCCCTCCAAAGGAGTAGTGCATGGGTACTGGATGGCGTCCCAGGAACCAGTGCTGTTTGGAAGTAGAGCCTGGTGTGTAACACCAGGGAGAGGAGAGCCAATGTGGGGTTGAGGGCCTCAGGGGAGAAGCTAGCATTTGAGGCTCAAGTGACCACAGAGAAGTTTCCTGCACCTAGGCTGCTCTAGGGCACGTAAAAGAGGGCAGTGGACCCTCTGTAGGGGAACCATTGCAAGGCCCCGTGGCTCAGTGAGTGTGGGAGTACTGATGGAGGGCAGGTGGGGCGTGTGGGGAGAGGCCTTTAAGATCCCAGGTAGGACGGGACCTGTGGAGTCCAGTCACTGGAAGCCTGAAGAGTTGGTCGTTCTAAGCACAGGCCCTTTTCCCAGCCAGGTTCCCTCCCAGGAATAAGGGTGAATCAAAAGCTTGAAATTGCACTGAGCTCTGTGGTTTGGTGTGTGTTGAGTGTGACTTGGGCTTGGGCGGAGCTCCCAGGCTGAGGTGGAGCTTTCAAGTATCCGCCTAGATTAACTACCTGCCCAATCCAGCAGGGGTGTGAGCCCCTCCAAAAGCATCCTAGCAGTGACCGGGAATGAACTCTACCCTTTTAAGGTTGGAGGATTATTCTAATTTATCATAAATTTTTAACTCCTACGAAATAGCAGATTGGGGCTTCCAAAAATGATTAACCCTCCCCGGTCTCTGCTGGGTGATCAGGCACTATGTGGGCTCTCCCTCATGCTATGTTCCAGCGCAACATAGGAACCAGACTGGGTTGTTTTTTGTGTTTTTGTGCTTTTTTTTTTTAACAACAACAAAAAAAGCAAGTAAAGCAAACAAACAAACAAAATTTGGCTTTGAAGGTAGAGCAACTTTGTTCCTGCTCACCCCAAGAAGGCTGGTCCTCAACTGAAGCATGGTGTACTGGACTTAGGAAACCTAGGTTTTAAATCCTGTGTCGCTACTTACTAGCTATGTGACCCTGGGCAAACCTTTTAACCCCTTGTTACCAATGCCTCACTTTCCACATCTGTAACATGAGGTTGGCCTTGATGGTTTCTAAGGCCCCCTCTAACTTCATGATTCAAAATTATGAAGTCTTTTCTGATTTTTTCCCCAAATGCCATTTGCCTTCCTTTCCAGACTACCTTGTATTTAATTACTTTGTGTGTATGTTAATTTTATGTTTATGCTGTGTATATTTTTATATGTATTTTTTGCCCCCCCATTACAGTGTAAGCTCACTGTAATCATAGGGTATTTCATTATTTGTACTTGTATCCCTTGTACCAAGCACAGTGCCTCACACATAGTAGACATTTAATGGAAGCTTGGTGACTGATGCTATGACCATCCCTGTCTCTCCTCACCACTCCTCCAGGTATTGCCAACCAACCCTGCCTCCCAGCAAGAGTTTGGGGTGGGCTGGGCAGTCATGGGGGAGCCAGGTCGTGAAGAGTATGAAATCCAGTCCTTTGATGCTGAGACCCAAAGGTTACTGAAGACTGCCCTTAAAGGTGAGAAGGAATGGGGGGACCACTAAGCAGGAGCAGGAGTTGGTGCCGGAGCAGACCCCTGAGTATGTGGTTACGTCAGCTTAATTCTCTACTTATTAGCGAATAAACAGCTTCACGATCTTGAATTGGGAAGCAGGAAATAATTTAATATGGGCACATCTGGAACCTCCACTACAAGTTTTCCTCCAGTGCTTCCTTGTGACATGGAGGGGACTGTAGTTTCTTTGAAGGCCATCCCAGTGGAGCCCAGACCTCCGACTAAGTCTGATAGAATAGAAACTTCTTTTGTGCAGGGTTTACTTGTCTTTCTAACCCCAGCGCCAGGCACATCATAAGACATTTAATAAATGCTTGTTGGCTGTCTGATTTGGAGAGGATTGGCCACCAAGGGCTTACTTTTTTAGCCACAGCAACTCATAAAACCTTACAAAATTCAACAGCTAATAAATGCCTGCTATATGTTAGGTACTAGATTAAAAGTAAAGCTTGGAGATAGCATGATCTGCTTTAGAGAGAGGAAGTACCTACTTGGATGAAATCACAATCTTTTTTTGAGGCAATCAGGGTTAAGTGACTTGCCCAGGGTCACACAGCTGGTGTCTGAGGCCTGATCTGAACTGTGTTCCTCTTAACTTCAGAGCCAGTGCTCTATCCACTCCCTGGCTGCCCCCGAATCACATAATCTTGAAGTGAGCAGGTCTTGTGCTGTGTATTCCCTGCTTCGTTTTCTCAGACATGACCCCCAAAACAGGCATGCATTTCAGAGTACTCAGTTTTTCAAAGCTAAGGGATTCATCAAATAAGATACAAGAGAAATTTAGGCCACTATTTTAGAGGGGGAAAAATGTGCCTTCTAATCCAGTAAATCCCACCTTAATTCCTTGTTGTGAAGAGAACTATAATCTCAACAGTTATGCCCACAGAGTGTGAGCTCTCCTAAGAAGGCCTTGAATATGGATGGATTTGGAGATGACTTGTGTCTGTCCAAGGGCCAGCCAAGAAGCAGATCTGTATGAACTCATAACGTGGACTAATAAAGTTTTCAACCACACTACCTTGAAAGCCACCACCCAAGTCAAAGAAAAGTGGTGTTTTTCACCAATGGAAGCAGCACTCATGCCAAAGGAATCCAAGTCTGTTTTTATTGGCTCATTAAGTGACCCAGACCCTGGTAGATGAGAGAGGAGAGTCTCTGCTCTTGAAGCATTTACAATCTTACTCTTGGCTTTTGCTGTTATGTCACCAGCTCTCCTCGGGTCCCCTCTTCATACCTGTTCCCTAAAACAGACCTTCAGTGAAGAAATGTCCAATGCCTCATATAGTGAAGAGACAGCGTGTAGCTAGCATGCCTACAAGAACTAACATTTACAGCACTTTAAAGTTTGGAAAATGCTTAACATGTTATCTGATTCTCACAACAACCCTGTGAAGTAGGTGTTATTACAATCCCCATTGTACGCATAAGGAAACTGAGGCACAGAGAAGTTAAATAATTTGCTAGGGTCACCCAGCTAGGTTCTGAGGCAGGATTCAAACTCCAAATCTTAGCAGCTGTCCATGCCAGGGCTCTTCGGCAGAGGTGCTGAAGGAGGGTGACAGTATAGATAGGAAGAGCACCTCTATCTGTGGACTACCTCTCTTACCCTCATCCCTAGAACCTGGTGCTGTGGATTTGGAGAAAGTGGCCAATGTGATTGTGGACCAATCCCTGAAAGACTGTATGTTCAGCAAGGAAGCCGGACGCATTTGCTACACCATCATTCAGGTCTTGGGGTGGGGGAGGGGACCGGGGACAGTTGGTGGCTGGGGGAGTGCCCCCCTGCCCCCAGAGGTGCTAGGAAACAGGCAACTGCCTCCACGCTAGCTGAGGGAAGAGAGGAAAGGAGCTTCAAAAAGTCCCCTGGGAGAACCTTTCTGTCCTGAAACCACATAGCTTCCAGCCCAAGTGTCAGGGTAAGGGCAGATGGATTCTTCTAAGAGCAGGCAGAGGGAAAACCAGGGAAGGGAGGCTTTCAGCTGCAGACATCCTAGAAGAAGCCTCTACGTACATCTGAGCTTATCCCCCTACCCCCCTTTCCCTGGGCCACAGGCAGAGAGCAAGCAAGCCAGCCAGAGCGTCTTCCGTCGGGGTCTCCTCAATCGGCTGCAGCAGGAGTACCAGGCCCGGGAACAGCTCCGAGCCCGATCCCTGCAGGGCTGGGTCTGCTATGTCACCTTCATCTGCAACATCTTTGACTACCTGAGGGTGAGGCCAGTGAGAACCACCCACTTGCGGTGTCCTTGTGGCACCCCACCACTGAGCTCAGTTTTCAGGGCAGGAGCCACTGCTACTGCCTCACCCCAGTAAAGGGTTGATGATGCTAACAAGGCTAGGGGCAGAGGCTTCATTCCTTACTGAGGTTATGCAACTGTGTTTGTGGCACCTAAGTCTCTCTTCCTAAAACTTCCCAGTGGTCTCGTGAGCCTCTGCCAAGTCTACCTCGTGTCAGTCTGTCTGTGTCCTTCTGGTTTAGGAGCTTTCCTAGTGGATGTGGGGAATGGGACCTTCTCTCCTCCCTATTAACTCCAGTGCTTTGGGTCCCTCCCCCGTCAGGTGAACAACATGCCTATGATGGCATTGGTCAACCCTGTCTACGACTGCCTTTTTCGACTGGCACAGCCTGACAGCCTGCACAAGGAGGAGGAGGTGAGGGGGAAAGGAAGCAGTCAATGCCAGAGCTGCTGAGAGAGAGCCAGAAGAACATTCGGCTCCTCTCAGGAAGCTAAGGCTTTGCTGCCAGGGGCTTTGCAATCTGTTCCCTGGGGCAGGAGTCTAAAAGCTCCGCTAAAAGGGTATTACCAGGGTCACAACCCATCAAAGGGCAGAAAGCCACCAAATGGCGTGGGGGGAGGAGGGTTGGGTAACCCAACTAAGGAGTTTTACAAGAAGGGGAAGAGCCCTGGCCAGGGAGCATGATGAGATGAGGGATCACAGGGTGCCAGAAAGGAAATTAGTACTAGGCAGAGAGGGAGGGAGAAGGGGGATTGGGACATGAAAGATCGGGAATCCCTCCCCAACTCCTTCAGGTGGACTGCCTGGTGTTACAACTGCATAGAATTGGAGAGCAGCTGGAGAAAATGAATGGGCAGAGGATGGACGAGCTGTTTGGTCTGCTGCGTGATGGCTTCCTGCTCCAAGATGGGCTCAGCTCCCTGTCCCAGCTCCTGCTGTTGGAGCTTATTGAGTTCCGGGCTGCTGGCTGGAGGACCACACCTGCTGCTCAGAAATATTATTACAGTGAGGTTTCTGACTAGGCTGGCCCAGCCTCAGGGCCCACTCACCAGCACCTTCCAGAAGGCTTGTATACACACACACACACACACACACACACACACACACACACACACACGCACACGCACACGCACACGCACACACGCGTCACTCTCACCAAGACAGCACCCCAGGCACAGGCTCACACATCTGAACTCAAGTCCTCAGGGCTTTCTCTCTTCTGACTTGTTTACTACTGGGGGTCTCCCCACCTCCAAGCTCTGGGCTTACAGCAGTCCTGCCCTCAGCAACTTTCTGCCTGTCAAGCACTTCTAACTCATGCAGAGGGGTAAGGGCAAGGCAGCACACCAGCCTACTGTACTTCAAATGCAGAGAAACATACACGGAAGAGTGAGAAGGAACCTCAGAACACAATGAGCTCACCCCCCTCATTTTACAGATGAGGAAACTGAGGCCCAGAGAAGACAAATGATCTACCAATAGGTCACACAGATAATTTAAGCATCTGAAACAGCATTCAAACCTAGGTCTTCCTGGTTCCAAGTCCAATACACTAATACCCTTTTGCCTCAACTAAGCGATAGGACATCCCCACCCTCCACCCCCAACTGCCTTTCAGCCCATTTCCCCACCCCTACTGGGGAATTGGGTAGTGAAGGATAACTCTACCATCCTTGCGCTGTGCAACCATCAGTGCATCTTCTCCCTTGAGGCCTCAGTTTTCTGATTTGTAAAATGGGAAATTGGTGGTTAGGATGCTTTGAGATCTTCAGAGGGCAAAGCATGGAAGGCAGCATTTAGGAGTCATGACAGAACTGGGGCCAAGTCTTTGAACTACCTGCGTGAAAAGGAGGCTTCCAAAGCCAGGTAAAGAGGCCAAGGCACCAGAGCACAAGTAGTGCTAGAAACTGGGTTTATTGTTTTTTTATAATTTTTGTACAAAAATGACTTGGGAAACAAGGGTATTTTATTTAGACAAATTTTAATGAGCTGCTGACCAAAACACTGGTTCAGTGTGGGATTTAAAAATTTATATATACACACATATATAAGTAATTTATTATGAACCAGTGTAGGACTTTTCTAGTAAACTTTTTCTGAAGTGAATGCTGCTTCTTTTTTCCAAAAGCTAAAGGTTCCGCTAGAATTGAGGCAAAGGAAACAGCTTTCCTGAGTTCATCTGTGCAGCCCAAGCCCATGTTCTTTTTTTGGGGGTGGGGTGGGGTGGGGAAGGGAGCTAACAGGATGGCACAGCTTAAGTAATTAACTACTCACATGGCTCCCGGTACTAAGTGGATGCTTTACTATAACTCTGGTTAAGAATAGCTGTGAGTGGCAAGCCTACAAGAGAGGAAGCTTGAAGATGTTGCATTCTAAGCTCTAACCATTCCTCAACTTGAAACCTGCACTATTGGTAGTCCCCCCTCCCCTATGGTAAAAACTAAATGACCTTCCTGTGCTCAGGCTGACCTTCCCAGTAGCAGAAGGGCAGGGAAGCTGAGCAATGGTACCAGATTCTCACCTTACAGCTCAAGCCTTCCCACCCTCTACCACCATCGGTAGTGGGCAAAGGCCCGGTTAGCCTCTGCCATCTTGTGTAGGTCATGCTTCTTCTTGATCACAGGGCCTTGGTTGTGAAAGGCCTCCAGTAACTCATGAGACAGTTTTTCTGGCATCAGCATTCGCCTAGGCTTCTTCTCCCGGCATTCTTGAATCATCCATTTCATAGCCAAGAAGCGCCGTCGCTTGTCAGTCAGAGGGGCTGGGACCTATTTTGAGGAGTTGGAAGGGAGTGGTGAGCGATGAGAGAAGCTAAGCAAGATGCTGCAGAGGGAACTGGGCCTGCCACAGGCAAAGCCCCTGTGGGATGCCTGATCCAAGAGAAGCCAAAGCAACAACAATGTTTATTATTCACGCAATAAGCAATTATTAAGTGCCTTTTATATACTGAGTGCAGTGCTAGGTGTTGGGGGAAAAAGAACAGTCTCTACCCTCAAGGAGCTAGCATGCCATGGGTGGCAACAATCTATACACCTGTCACATAAGGAAATACAAACCACATACAAAGTAAGTTGGGGGAGAGGGCTCCCTGGGAGATGGCTCTTGAGCTGAGCTCGGAGGGGGCTTTAGATCCTAAGGAGCAGAGCTGAAGGGGAAGAGCATCGCAGGTATGTAGACCACTTATGCAAAAACACAGAGAGGGAAGACAGTGCTGTATCCAAGAAACCCCCATAAACAGGCAAGCTTGAACAAGCCATGCAACGATGAGATACGGAGAAAAGCAGCAGCAGCATCAAAACTGTCCCCTCCAAACCATCTGGGGTAATGTAAACAATCAGTCTTATTTTAGACCATAAGCTTTTTGGGAAAAAAACCCCCCAAACGATCTATATTTGACATTTACCTCCCTCTCGGTACTCAGTATGTGGACCCACAAAATGGTACTAGCAATAATTGGAATTGCTAGGTACTTCCAATTACGGAAGCCCCCGAGGCCCCCACGAGGCCACCCAGCTCTCACCTGATAGAATCGGCCACCTTTAAGGATGCTGACCAGGCCGAGGATAGGCTGACAGTTCTGTAGGGCCTGGTGGAAGATGGTGTAGGGGTTACATTCAACGGCCTCCCGATCCTCGGGTTTGGCTTCGTGGTATTTTTTAAATTGCTTTCTCTTGAGGGTTTCCAGAGTCTGAAATGGAAATACAATGAGAGAAACCTTCGGAAATTCCCTGAAGGGTTCATTAGCCCAGCTGAGCTGGAAACTTCCCATCAATCTTCTTGGGCCTTCCCTACCTCACTGTAGCCTCCCTGTCTTCTCCTCTACCCTACAAAGATTCCTCTCCCCTCTTGGAGGAGTGCCAATTTAAAATCCTTTTCTAAAGATTGGGGGGGGGTGCAACTAGGTGTTGAAGTGGGATAGAGCACAGGCCCTGGGGTCAGAATGACCTGAGTCCAAATCCAGCATCAGACATGTTAACACTCACTACCTGTGAGACTCTGGGCAAGTCACTTAACCATAATTGCCTCATAAAACAAACAAACAAAAAAAGATCCTCTGGATTGGAACACTCAGTTCATTCTATTCTGGTAACAGCCCTGGTTGCTGTTGACGTGACCCCTGACTCCTCCCCACCCCCTCCCCCAGTGCCAAGTGCACTAATTAGTCTCCTCTGGCACCAAGCTAAGGGAGTTGGGGGAAAACAGGGGCAAAGGAGGAGATGGAGGGATAGGGAATATCACCCTTACCTCATTCATCAGGGATCTGGCCAGTGTTTTGTTTCCTCCTTTCATCATCATGTTGATGAATTTACTTCAAGAAGAAAAGCAACATGTTCAGGCCTCTAAGAATATACAGTGGACCCCTTATTTTAGACTTTCTCTAAGGTGGTCACTGCCCATGGACAGAAGAAAGTACCATGTGGATCTAACCTGATCACTGGGTCCTCAAACAAAGAGCTTGTATTCGATGCTGGGGGAGCTTTGAAGATCTGTGTGGTTCTGAGATCCCGCTCAAACTTCTCCTCTTCAGTTAGCTCCTCCAAGGGCTTATGGTAGTAGTCTTTATCAAGCTGGGGTTCTTTGTAATTAGCATCATAGCGGCTCCATCTCACCTGTGTCAGTCTGGAGGGGGAAGGTTGGGGATAAGAAGTCATAAGATCCGAAGGATTTAGAAATGACTAAATTTCATTGAGTCCAAATCCCTCGTTTTACAGTGAGGACCAGGGAAGGTCAGACACGTAGGAGGATGGGGCAGATTGAGCTGTAAGCCCAGGTTCCCTGACTCCAATTTAGCTTGGCTTTTTGATTTAACTTGCCTTCATGAGTGCTAGGAGACCAGAGGTGAGGCCAACTTGTCCACCTGAAATTAAGGAATTCTGGCTTTCTAGCCTCGGGGTGAGGCCACCTCACTAAAATAAACTAAATAATTCCCTAGTAATAATGAGAGACATCAATCCCTTCTAGGAACACAGGCTACTTTTCCTACCCCCAGAGCACAGACAAGATCAGGAACCAAATCTGGGTTCAAATCCTGCATCTGCTGCCCCTCCGTGTAGCCTTGAGCAGGTCATTTAACCTCCCAGGGCCTCAGTGAGGGCAGTGGATTATACTGGTTAACGAGTAAACAAGCATTTAAATGCTTTCTATGTACCAAGCACTGAGATGGCCTCTAAGGTCCCAGAAACTCTCAATTTATGATTCTTTGATATGCAAATCAAAGAATCCAAGAAATATGATTAGTGCCTTAGATCTGTGTGGTTCTGAGATCATATTCAAGTTTCTGTTCACTCAGCTCCGCTGAAGCCTCATAGTAGTACAATCTTTAATCAAGCTGGAGTTCTAGGTAGTAGAGGCCACGGTGTCAACGTCACAGTTTTGCAGATGAGAAAACTGAGGGGTGGGAGATGACCTGTATGCTTGAAAAGAAAGCTCTGGTCCTGGACTCGTGGAAACTCGAATTTAACTCCAGCCTCAGGCACTAACTTACTAGCGGTGACTCTAAGTAAGTCACTAAACTTGTTTGGCTTGGTTTCCTCCACTGCAAAATGAGAATAATAAAACATCTCCATCCCGGGGTTGTGAGGATCAAAAGAGACAATATATGTAAAGCTCTCTGCAAACCTTGAGGTACGATATAAAAACTAGTTGTCGCTGCTGTTACCAGGATGGAAACAAGCGTTTATGTAGCACCTATTTACTAAACACCTGTTATGTGCCTGGCACCATGCTGCGCCCAGTTTCCAGAAGTAAACCGAAAAGTTTTCACTTTCCTAATAATATTAGCTAGCATCATATATAGCGCCTACCATGTGACAGGCATTAGGCTAAGCTCAATGTACAGGAGTAAACAGAAAAGTGTCCACTTTCCTCCTCATAGCTAGCATTTATGCAGTGCCTACACTGTATGGGGCACTGTGCATGCTTCACAAAAATTACCTCTTGGGACCTGAGTTCAAATGTGGCCTCAGACAACACACTTGACACTTTCTAACTGTGTGATCCTAGGCAAGTCACTTAACCCCAATTGCCTTACCAGAAAAAGAAAAAGATGGGAGCAGCTAGGTGGCGCAGTGGATAGAACACCGGCCCTGGATTCAGAAGGACCTGAGTTCAAGTCCGACCTCACACACTTAACACTTACTAGCTGTGTGACCCTGGGCACGTCACTTAACCCCACTGCCTAGCAAAAAAAAAAAAAATTACCTCGTAGAACAGCTCCGAGCTCGAGCCCAAGCGGATGCAGACGCTACTAACAGCTAATGCTACGAGGCAGCTGTGTGACCTTGGACAAGTCACCTTCCCCTCAGTTTACTTACCTGTAAAGGGCCTGTGTGATCCCCAAACCCCCCCCCCGTGCGCTCTCGCCCCCAGGTGAAGCCGGGGCCCTACCTACTTACCTACCCCCGGGCCGGGCCACACCAAACCGGGTTGGGCTGGAGATGGGAAGATCTTCGCCTCCCTCCCCTCCCCCACCCCAGCCCAGGGCAGTTCCCCAAGGGACCGGATGCTCAGCGCCGCCGCCAGGCACAGACGGACGGTCCGCTCACCCCGGCAGAGCCCGGAGAGTCCTCCGTACGCCGGGCCCCAGGCTCCAGAAGCATCGCGCCGAGCTCACCACGGGAGCCACCATCTTGGCTCGCTCCAGGACCCCTCCAGGCCGGGCAGGGCTGCCCGTGGGCTTGCCTGAGCGGATCAGCAAACTCTCGCGATCTTTCACGCTACCTGCCCCTCCCCCCACCCCTGCAGCCTATCGGAAAATCCAATTAACCAATTCAGTCCAGTTCAAGCTCATCCAACCCGACGAGGGTTTATTAGGAGCCAGACCTTCTCCAAGCTCGGGAGAGCTGACTTCAAGTGTCATACATGGCCCCCTCCCTCCCGCCTTGCTCTAGTGCGTTTGGTCTCTGCTGTTGCTAGGACAACACTGTCTACTCCAAGCGTTCTCCCTGGCTGTCTTCTATGCCTGGAGTGCCCTCCCTTCTCATCTCTGCTTCCTAGCTTCCTTCACGTCCCAGCTAAAATCTCACCTCTATCTTCTGCTGGATACTAGAAGCTTTCTTCCACCCGTCTAATTCCAGTGCCTTCCGTCTGTTAACTATTTCCTATTTATCCTGTACCAAGCCTGTGGGTACACACATTCAATTACTGTGAATGTTGAATTGTACTAATTCTCACTGCTGATTTCCATTGGGCTGGAACGTTTTCTCTCTCCTCACTTTCTAACTCCTTAAAACCCCACTTCTGCCATTATCATTCCACAGAAACTGTTACTAATGCTCTCTCTTAGTTGTGTAATGCAATGGCCTTTTTTCTATCCTGATTCTCCTGGACCTTTGACATTGTCGATTTCTCTCTCCTGGATACTCTCTTATTGTTTTAGGTTTTCCTGACACCACTTTCTCCTGGTTCTCTTCCTACCTATCCGACTGCTTCTTCTCCGTCTCCTTTGCTGAATCGCCCTCCAGATCATGCCCTCTAATCAATTATAGGTCTCCCTCAGAGTTCCATCCAGGTCCCTTTTCTCCCTCTCTACTACTTCACTTGGTGATCTCACTGGCTCCCATGGATTTAATTGCCATCTCTATGCTGATGGTTCTCAAATCATCTTAAACTCAAATATGTACCAAAACAGAACCCTCTTCCCCTCTTTATTCCCGCATTTCGGTGGAGAGTAACAGCATCCTCCCAGTCCCTCAGTCTCAAAACCCAGGAGTCATCCTGGATTCCTCATTCTCTCACTCCCCCCCATATCCAATCCAATGTTGCCAAGGCCTGTCAGTTTCATCTTTGTAACACCTCTCAAATATGCTTCCTTCTGTCCTCTGACTGCTGCCACTCTAGTATAGACCCTCATCACCTCAAGCCTGGATTATATTATATAGCCTGCTGGTGGGTCTGCCTGCCTTTAGTCTCTCCTTACTCCAGTCCATTCTCCAGTCAGCCTTTAAAGTGATTTTCCTAAAACATAGGTCTGATCCTACTCAATAAACTCCAGTGGCTTCCTCTTGTCTCCAGGAGCAAATATCAAATGCTCTGTCTGGTATTCAAAGTTCTTTATAATCTAGCCCTTACCATCTTTCCATTCTTCTTATACCTTACTCTTCAACATGTATCTGTACCCTTCTATCCAGTGACCTTGGCCAACTTGATGAACAAGATATTTCATATTTGGACTCTAGACATTTCCGATGACTGTCTCCCATGCTTGGATACTCTCCCTCTTTATTTTCTGCTTCCTGGCTTCCCTGGCTTCCTTCTAGTCCCAACTAAAATCCTATCTTCTACAGAAAGCCTTCCCCAATCCCTCTTAATTCTAGTGCCTTCCCTTTGTTAATTATTTCCTATTTATTTTATATATAGCTTGCTGTATATATGTATATATACATATATACACATATATATGTATGCATGTATACTGTCTCCCCCATTAGAATGAGAGCTCCTTGAAGGCAGTCACTTTTTTGCCTCTTTTTGTATCCCCAGCACTTAGGACAGTGCCTGGTACATAGTAGGTGTTTAATAAATGCTTGTAATACCCTGAGCGTTGCTGCTTTTTAGAGAGCAACTTTCTAAAACTATAAATTTCAGAAAAGGTGTAGACTTGAACTGGTCAAAGGAGCTAAGTTTGCTCACTTGGGAGTCCCCTATACCAATGAAATCAGAGGTCCTAGCCCTTGTCCCTGTCTTTATCCAGCTATGTGCTAAGCAAGCTCTGGGGGTCCAAAGACACATAGCCCTTGCCCATCCTGACCTACCCTCCATTGGAAGTAGGGGTGGGAGCAAGAGAGTATGCAAGGTAATTTGAGCAGGGAGAGAGCATTAATAACTAGTAGGATTAGTAAGGGCTTCCCATCACACCTATCAGATTGACTAACATGACAAAACAGGAAAATGATAAATGTTAGAGATGTGGGAAAATTGGAACACTAATACATTGTTGGTGGAGTTGTGAACTGATCTAAACATTTTGGAGAGCAATTTGGAACAATGCCCAAAGTGCAATACCCTTTAAAATAAAAATATGCATACCCATTGATCCTGCAATAACACTACTAGGTCTGTATCCCAAAGAGATAATTAAAAAGGGAAAATGACCCACATGTACAAAAATCTTTATAGCAGCTCTTTTTGGCCAAGAATTGGAAATTAAGGGAATGTCCATCAACTGGGAAATGGCTGAACGAGTTGTGGCATGTGAATGTGATGAAATACTATTGTTCTATAAGAAATGATGAGCAGGGGGGCAGCTAGGTGGCACAGTTGATAGTGCACCTGCCCTAAATTCAGGAGTACCTGAGTTCAAATACGGCCTCAGACCAAACACTTGACGCTTAACTAGCTGTGTGACCCTGGGCAAGTCACTTAACCCAAATTGCCTGAAAAAAAAATAAACCAAAAACAAAGAAATGATGAGCAGGCAGATTTCAAAAAAACCTGGAAAGACTTATATGAACTGATGCTGAGTGAAGTGAACAGAACCAGGAGAATATTGTACACAGTTACAGCAATACTGTGCAACTTTAGCTCTTAAGACTTGGCTCTTCTCAGCAATGTAATGATCTAAGAAAATTCCAAAAGATTGGTGATAAAAATGCTATCCACATCCAGAGAAAGAACTATGGATTCTGAATGCATATCCAAGCATACTATTTTCTCTTTTTGTTGTTGTTTCTTTCTCATAGCTTTCCCCTTTTGTTCTGATTCTTCTTTCACAACATGGCTTAATGTGGAAATATATTTAATATGATTATACAACTATAGCCTACATCAGATTGCATGCTATCTTGGGGAGGGGGCAGGGGAGCAAGGGGGAAAAATTTAGAACTCAAAATCTTATAAAAGTGAATGTTGAAAATAAAAAATAAAAAATTTTTTAAAAAGAAAGGGCTTCCCATAAAAGGCAGAGATAAAGAGGGAGTGTGCTCCAGGCATGGGGCATAACACATCCTGTGCAAAAAGCTCATAGATGCAGTTCAGAAAATAATTAATAGGACTTTACTTCTTCCTTTCTTTTTCTTTCATTTCTCTTTTCTTTCTTTTCTCTACACATAGGGTATCACACCCTTACCTGTGGGTGCTCTGCCCAAAGGGAATGTACACTATAATCTCTGAAACTGTTTTTGTTTTTTTCTTTTAAATTCCACCTTAATTCCAAGTCACTCTGGATCTCATTGATTGGCCAACAATAGATCGATCCCTAACCAAGCTCAATCCGGTCACTGTTTGAGCTCTGATTGGCTCACAATGAATGTAAACAGTAATTGTTTCTGTTTTGCCAGAAACCCTGAGGGTCTTCCCCTCCCATATCTATTTTTTTTAAGAGGCCAAGTTTAGCCTCATTTGTTAAGCCTTGATCACCGAATGGGTGCTGCCTCAGTCAAACTGAAACCTGTTAAAGACCTAGCTTGAAAAGGCCAAGGTCTACCCCCTCTCCAGCCACCTTGCATCCCGAGCCATCTCTAGTTGTCCTGATCCATATCTGGCCACTGGACCCAGATGGCTCTGGAGGAGAAAGTGAGACTGATGATTTTGCATAGCTCTCCCTCTCTTAAATCTAATTCACTTGCACTTCATGGCACCAGCTCCCTGATGTTCATTCTTCCAGAAGGAAGGACATACAGTAAGTAGAACTTGAAAGTAGCTATAATTCACAGTGCAGTGCGAGAGGAAATAAACCCGGAAATGGAGCCACCCTGCAACCTGCTTTTTAAAATGCCAAACTAAGGAGTTTGCATTTTATCTCAGAAACCATGGGGAGCCCCCGAACATTTTTTTTTTTAGGCAGTGGGGTTAAGTGACTTGTCCAGGGTCACACAGCTAGTGTCAAGTGTTTGGTCTCAGGCTGCGTTTGAACTCAGGTTCTCCTGACTTCAGGGCCGAGGCTCTATCCACTGTGCCACCTAGCTCCCCTCCCCCCCAACATTCTTAGGCTCTGGAGTAACTGGATGGGACTTGTGCTTTAGGAAAACGATTTTGGGCGTGAACGGTTTGGAGAAAGGTGAGACTACAGAGAGGAAGGAGAGACACTTGGGACGTTACTGCGACGGTCTAGACAAGAGGAGGACTGCATGAGCACATGTTGGGAGCACCCAGAATCAAGACCTGCAGGCACCGAAAGACGCTTCTGCCATCCCGCCCCCGCCCCCGCCAAGCTCATCCCTTTTCCAGATTTCGCAGTCGCAGGTTTCCCTGGCCCCGCCCATCTTCCGAGGAAAGAGGGAAGCCACTTTTTGGCCCGACCCAACTCCCTGAAGGACGAGGTAACCACTAGGAACCCTGGCCCCGCCCAGCTCCCGGAAGGACGGGAGACCACTGGGAGCCATGGCTCCGCCTATCTTCGGAGGGGAGGGGGGGAACCATTCCAGGCCCTGGCCCCGCCCAGCTCCCGGAGGGACTGGGGGGACCCCTCGGAGCCTTGGCCCCGCCGAGCTCCCGGAAGGACGCGGGACCACTCGGAACCATGGCCCCGCCTATCTTCGGAGGGGAGGGGGAACCACTCAGGGCCCTGGCCCCGCCCAGCTCCCGGAAGGGCGGGGGATCCGATCAGTCAGATCCCGCGCTCTTCTCTTGTCCTTTCACCTCCCCTGTCCCTGCTGTTTTTCCGGTGACTCTCGCGAGTTTTGGGGCTCCCAGGCTGGGAGGCTGCAATATGGCGGAAGCCGAAGGGGAGAGCTTGGAGTCCTGGCTGAGTGAGTAACTGCGGCCCCACCCTGGCCCCCCGGGGCTCCCTGGCGGCCTGTCCCTGTCAAGTTCGGGCGTCCGCCAGCCCTCCTCTCACCCTTCCGCCGTTCGTGGCCCCCCACCCCCCCCTCCGGGCCTGGCTGCCTTGGCACCGCTCCGGGCTCTTCGTCCGCCCCCAGCCCCGATGCCCCGGGGACCTGCCGCCCCCTCGGCTTGTCCGGCGGCCTCTAAGACCCGCCCCGTTCCGGCCGGTGCCCCCCGGGGAGCGAGGGGAACTAGGGCCACACACGCACATCCACACTTCTGCGTCCCCAGGGACACACGCCCCTGTCCCAGGGACACACACACACACACCTGTCTTCATCCTGGGCACACACATACATCCCCATCCCGCGGAGAAACACACGGCCCGTTATCCCAGGGACACCCACCGGCACGTACACATACATATAGCATTCCCTGGACACAAAAGAAAATTTAGACAAGAAGATTTGGAAAAGAATTTTGAAAGGGATTGACTCAAAGCAATTGCCCAAAGGGAGAAGAGCAGGGTTTCTTCTTTCTGGAAGGAAGATTAGAGCCCGGCCTATTATGCTTCTTGGGCCTGGATACTTATTCACCTGGATAGCGATAACATCTTCCTTGGAGGCTCCTAGTCACAGTCATTTCTGTGTAGGGAACTACGCTTGCTAGCCCTGGAGTATAACTACAGAAAGTGTCAGTTTTACTTTCCAAATGCAGTACCTTCTACACACCCTTACTAGATCGTAGGATTGTAGATTTACAGCTGGAAGGGACTTCAGAGGTCATCTATCAAAATTCTCTCATTCATAGATGAGGAAACTGAGGCCCAGGGCCACGAATTGACTTGCCCAAGGTCAGACAGGTAGTGTCAGGAATAGGATTTGACAGTTGTATTCTGCCTGTGTTTTTGCAAGGAATGAAATTCTGGAACTTTTTTTTTCAGCAGGTAGGATATGAGGGTTCATTTCAGTAGATATAATGCAGGCAAGGCACCAGGGATACAAAGATAACTATGACACAGTTTCCTTTTGTTAAGCAAGGGAGAGATGCGCTGAGAAATTTGAGGCAGTAGATGTCACTTTCGCCTAGGGGAATCAAAGAAGAATTTATGGAGGAGATAGCATCTTAGTTGAGCCTTAAAGGAAGAGAAAAGAGCTTGAGGCATAAATTTTGTTTTATATGTTTTTTGGGGAGGGGGAGGAAGCATGGTTCCATTCTAGTCTTAGGACATGGTATGTAAGCTATGGGATAGGGCAGAATTAGAAGTGGGGGGGAGGGGCAGGGAACAGAATAGTGCATTTTAACTGTATTGTAAAATATGTGAAAGAGATGTACTATGAGGTAAGGCGGGACAGATAGCTTGAAGTTAGATTATGCAGTTTACTAAAGGGAGTGCAGTCAGGATTTTATTTCATTTAGTGGGGATTAGGAAACTTCTGAAGGTGAGTCTGGTGAATAGTAAGTATAGACTTTGCCATTGGCGCAATCCACTAATGCTTCTGGTTCTGTCTTTAGGAGTGTTAAGTTCAGGTAGAGGCTGGGCAGGTTGGTCATGAGGACAAACTCTGCCACAGAAAAATGATACCTAGACATAGCCCTGCTGTGTCTAAAAAAGATCTCTTTTTTGGAGAGGATTCAGCTGCTGTGCTTCAAGTTGTCATTGGTAATTAAAACATTTTTAAAAGAAAATTATTTATTCCCAGGAAAGTAGCTACCGAATTAGAAACAAGTAGACAAATATTCATTAAGTAAATAGTGGAGTGGATAGAGAATCCAGGTATTGAGTTTCTAGTGTCTTATCATTATTTCATTCTCCACTAGTAAGTGTAACTATTTAAAGAAATGATAATAACATCTTGGCATTTCTTAATATATCCTTTATCTCAAGAGCAATCAGCTGAAAAACATTTGCTAAAGTCTAGTGACCACTTAGAGGATTCGTTTAAATATAATGGAATTACATATTGTGGATATCTTGATGTCTTAGATTTGTTAAAATGGCATTGATTTTACAAAAGTAATGTTTTGCTATAGAAAGCAACCAGTTACTGTTTTCAAGGCACACCAGGGCTGGTGTATAAATCCACAAGTTGAAGTGGAAAGTTTAGGCAGTTATTCAGATAAGTCAAGGGAAAAAGCACATTTGTCTACATTATTTGGACAATATAGTACAGTGGAAAGACCATGGTTCTGTAGTCAGGGGAGTTGGGTTTAAATCCCACCTTCTGATGGAAATGCATGACTCATGTAAGCTAGTGGCTTCTTTCATTTTGAATGGAAAGAAAGCAGTACAAAGTACATTTGCAAACCTGCTGCTGGCTGCAGGCTGATAGTTGTTATGCCTTCTTGATAGATGGGACTGTTCTCTAAGAAGCTTGGTTTTCTCTGCGCACATTTTATTGGGTCTGATGTTCCCAGAATGCTGAAGAGGCATTTTTAAAGCCCTCTGCTGCCTTCAAAGCTTAGCAGGAGGATACATGTTTGATGTACCAGGAAGAAGGGAGCTACCATAGGTATTCAAATGAAATATAGAGGACTGATTAAAGAACTGGAAAACTGAAATCCAAACAAGAAACTTGAGCCTTGAGAGAAGAACATTCCGGTAAAATGTAAACTTTGAAAGCAAGGACTCCTTTCTCCCTCCCTTCTTTCCTTCTTTCTCTCCCTCCTTCTCTCCTAGCTGAAAAAGATCTACCAAGATTTTTATAACAAACTTGCACCATCAAGGACACAATAACAGCATAGATTCAGACATGCTTATAAGGGAGATAGATCTGGCCCTAAAGAGACAAAGTTGGAAAAACAAGCAGAGGTGGACCAAATAGAGGAGACTTCCATTTTGGAGGCAGTCCAATTGTGAAGTCATTGAGGGATTGATTCACCAGGTATTTAATGGAGAGGATGATACCAAATCTAAACAAAAATCTCTGATCTTACTATGAAAAAAAGTGACCTAGAGAACATCAGCAACTTCTGACACGTATGCTTACACTGTGCACAAATCAAAGGCATCCTTTGGTGGGGACCAATCAGACTTTTGCTAGCAATATTCTATAGTGGACCACACATCTTTATCATTTCTTAGTTCACTGAAAAAATGTAGATCCTGCTATGTTTAGTGTTTGTTAATTATGAAAAGCAGTTGATTCAGTAAAGCTAAATGTATCTTTAAAGGTTGTCTTCTATCCATACTTCCAAAATCATTCAAATAGTCTTGAATGATATGACAACAGAAATAACTGTTCAGGGATACATTGATCTTAAACACAAGGTGAGGCGTAAAATGGAGAGGTGCATGGTCAGTAAAAACCGTGGAGAGTAGATATGCAGCAGTTGGAGAGAGATTCCCTTAAGTGGTGAGATTCTTCAGATGCTCTTGTGAACACACACTGATTGTATCAAGTCCTGGGATATTGCAGAGCCTCCTAGGAAAACTCTGTCACCATTCAGAAGAGTTTCCCCTGACCATCCACAAAGGAAAGATCAATGAATAAAGGATCTCTTGTTCATCTTAGTTATCCATTTGTATCTGTTTGTGGGACAGGTAGTACAAATGTTCACTGAGCTAAACGCTAGGAAAGGAATGGGCTGGGTTGCCTTTATGAAATGACAGAGCTCCTTTTGTGACCCCTAACTACTTCTGTAAATAAAGGCTCGTCTTTTTAATATCAGTCTTCTTTCAAGGTTATAAACTGAAAGACAACACAGCAGTCTCCAAATAATTAAAAATTACTTATCACACAGAACCGTGGAGAAGAATATATGGGTGTGAACAGGCTGCAACATACGAACAATGAGAAGCTTCAAAGAATAGGAATAAAGGGCGTTATAGGGGAATGTGTGATGAGAGATGATAGGGTGGTCACATGTCAAGAGGGAGGGGCGACAGAAGGGCAGGCTGAATATTCTGCTGATATCTTTGAGTTGTCTGGAGAAAGCCGGGACGGTTTCCAGCCTGTTGGGTGGACCTCCTGTGGCAAGCTCAAGGGAGAACATAATTAAGGCAGATAGGTGTGGATGGCTTGTGCACTGAACTACAACATTAGAAGAAATATACAAACCAGTGTGATCACAGGGCCATTTGAGTCTGCCTAGCTTCTTGGAATCGCCTTGCAATTTAACCAGTATGTATCAAGCCATATATGCCAGGCATAGTGCTAGATGACCATAGGCACTTGTGTGATGGACAAGTAAAATAATTCACTTATAGTGACACTACGGATTAGATGATTATGATGATGAGGCCTCTGAGCCTCATACCAGGATCTGCTGTGCTTTCCTGGCGAGGGAGAGCTGTATTGATATAAATACATTATCTTCACAGTAACCAGGTAAATGTCACTACACTTTCTGCCTGCTTAAAAATCTTTACTTGCCCATATTTCCTCTCCCATAAAATGAAATTATGTAGCTTGAGGTTGAAAGTCCTCTCCAGTCTGGTTCTCATCAGACTTTCCAAGCTTATTTCTTACTGCTACTCTTCCCTCCTCCACCTTTACGTGCTTTACATTTCAGCCAAACTAGCCATTCCCCATCTCAACCTCTACACTGATTTTTTAATCATGTTACTCCTCTTCTCAGAAACTTATATTTGTTCAATTTTTTTAAAGTCTTAAATTTCCATTCGCCTTTATGGCTATCAAGGCTCTTTATAATGTGACTCTACCCTACCGAACATTTCTCACTATTTCCCTATTCTGCTGTAGTGAGGCTGGTCTTCTCCCCTTCCCATTAGCATGCCTTGTTCAGGCCTACCCCTGTGTTTGGAATGGATGTAAGTAAAGAGCAATAGAGAGGACCCAGGACCCAGGTTTCAGTCTGGGGTGACTGGAACTGTGGTGGTACTACTAACAGAAATTAGAAATCAGGAAGGATTTTTATTTTGTGAGAGGACAATATGTTGAATTTTCTTACCATATAATTTAATTTTTTATTGTATGCTAATGATTTCATGTGTTTAAGTTCATTGCTCTCAAGGAATTTATACTGTACAATACTTAGTATTCTATAGTACAGTCTGTATCTTTGCCTCTGCTTAGTTCTAAATCATTTGTTGTGCAGTGTCTGGAGTAGTTTGAGCAGGAAATGAACTTGTCACTTTTGGATTAGTTTTGGATTTGGTTATTAGATAGTAAGTAGACTGATGGCCAAGGCTACTCCTCACATAACTACTAAGCTCTTAAAAATGTATCCTTTATGCTATTCATTGTATCGCTAAGGCCCCAAAGACTACCAAAATTAGTAATGTAATTAAACAGAAAATCATCATAGAAAATGTCTGAATGCAGATACAGAAGAGAATGAGGTTTTTAGAAGAGATCTGGAAATAGATGGAGTCTGTGAGTCAGAGCAGTAAAATGGAAGGGGGGTCAGTGTTCGATTGTAGGAGCTGCAGAACAGAGGGCTGGTATGTGCTTGGTTAAGGCAACAGTGTATTTGTGAGGAGGGAGAAAGGAGGAGAGAGGGTCTCAGATTTATTTTTTAAATTGATTTAAATTATTCAATCTTGGATCCTCGGAGAACAATGACAGAAGGCATTTAGAAATGGGGCCCTTTTGTGCATGTGTGTAGGCATATTGCAGCTCTGAAATGCAAGAGAGGTTGATACTTTTTAAAAAATCTCATCATAAACAATAGCCATCAACAAAAACAAACATACAAAACAGTGGGCAAAATCTCTTAACTTTTAATAAGTCAGGACCAAAGGAATTAAGAAGCAGAGAAAATGCTTTTGTTTTCTATCTCCATCCAGACCTGCCTGAAGTTCTACTTTTGGCCCTATTTGTAATCCGTGTGTGTATAGTTCTTGTATAGCTGCTTTTGCTTTGTGTCCCCTAATTTAGGCTATTAGCTTTCCTTACCTATTTCATATTTTCTGTTTTTATGTCATAATATTCCATTTTATTAACATACCTTAATTCAGCAAGCATTTATTACATACCTGCTAAATGCTAGGCACTGTGCTATGTGTTAGAGATACAGACAGAAATTCCAAACAGTCCTTGTTCTCATGTCAGGGAATGTAAATTCTTTTGGAAGAAACAACGGTGTGTTCAGATGAGTAAGTACAAAGTATATACAAAGTAAATTTCGAATGGTTGTAGGTGAGAAGGGCACAAACAGCTGTGGGGAGGCTCACTACCTCATATAGTCAGTAGGACCCAGGCTGTGCTTAGAAGGCAGTTTGGGATTCAGAGAAGGCTGAGCCATTCCAGCTTGTCCATAGGCTTTAAAAGAGAAGGAAGAAAGTCATGTGCAAGAAACAGGCGACTAAGCCTATTCGGCTGGAATGTGAAGTATCTGTGTTGGGAGAGAAGGGTAATATGTAATAAGTCTGGAAACAGAGGTTGAAGCTTGACACAGGTAATATACAATTTATGTTCATTTCATGTTGTTGACTGATGGCCTGTGTCTTTAGATGCCCTCTGGAGAGTTGTTTTGTGAATGAATTAATGAATCATTTGTTAAAGGCTTATTATGTGCAAAGCATAGTGGTGATACATACAGAAAAACAAGACTGTTCTTGCTCTCAGGGAGGTCACATTCTAATGGAAACAGCACACGTAGAAAAGTTTCAGCAGCGAGTCACATGGAAAGGTCCCATAGCCTTTAGAGTATATTGACAAAGCAGATAGTAATACTTCTTTAATGTTATTTCTACTGACAAAATCATATCAGTTTCTGATACGGAAACATTTGACAGTGCCAAAGACCTAGGGAACAAGAACTTTCTCTTGTGGGTCTTCAGTAGTTATGGCTGTAGCACCTGCAGGAGCAGTTGCCAGGCTGGATCACCACAGGGGGCTGCTCCCAGGATGATGATGGCTGAAGGCAGTGGGCTGGAAGCATTGCCAGGGCTCTTGGGTTCAGGGTCTGAGGGGAGGAGGTAGCTGTAGTGTTTTGACTTGCCTGGCACATGTTGTGTCTTTTTTCTTCTTCAGGGTGCCCTCTTGCTTCAGCTAGGTTGGTTTGTTTACTCTGGGAGTGGCAGTTGGTAGGGATGGCTCACCCCTTCTCCATATTCTGGATTAATGACTGTGAGGGTCAGTCTGGAAGCAGATCTGATGATCAGGGTATTCCCACTCCCAGGGCCCTGGCGCTTATCCATTGGTGGCATTTGGTCAGCAGTGGCTGCTGGTGGTAATGTAGAAGATGGGCCTATTTTCCACAATGATTTTTCCACTGGATGGCTGTGGTGGATGGGCTAGAAGCAAGTAAAGTGGTTTGGGATGGGTGCTACTCTTTCCAATGCCCTGGGGCTCAGGGTTGTGGGCTGTCTCCAATTTTTGGACATATATTTCCTTTACAATATTTTTTTTTGTTACAATGGAACAGCTATAAATAATTTTGTGGTGATATGATGGCCTGTTTATCAAACAAGGTGAGTTAAAGGTAGGGGGTCATGGGGGATTTTAGCAAAGGTGGGAACATAAGTGAAGGTCTTGTTGGGGTCTTTGTTCCAAAGATGTGACAGACAGTTTTCCAGGCTAAGGAAGAATACTGCTTAATCCAGTAGATACTAAATAAATGTCTGTTACTTATGATGGTGGTCCAGAAATTTATCATGTACTTTGTATTTTATCCTGACATCAGAGTCTATCAGTGGAGCACAAAGGCTGTCCAGAAGTTACCCCTTGCTTTCACTCTGTGACCAGCTTGTTGTCTTTTGTGATCATTCATTTCTTTGACATTTTTATCTCTGGCTTTTCTTTGTAGTTCTTTATTCATTGTGTTGTAATGTGCTCATACTTACTGTGTACCTTTCCATTGCCCATTGAGTGATCCTTATAGTTAATTCTTCAGACTGTAGCATTCCATGATTTGCATATTGGATGAACCCCCTGTGGCTGGCAGACTTGTTAGAAGACATGAACAAGAGTCACTGAGGATGAATAAGTATGAATGGCAGTGATCTGTGACCTTGGAGGGACAGCCACATCAGTACGGTCACAGGTCCTTCAGAGTATGAATATTCTGTCAGCAGGACTGCCAGTCTATTTATAAAGTGATAATAAGCAGCTCGAGTGGCTCCTCAAATCTATTATACACTGATCCTAAGGCTTCTTGTCATGTGAGAACTTTGGGCATCTCAGCCAAATTAATGATATAAAACAGCACCTCTGCGAGAGACTCAGGGTTACTGTGCAAGTTAGCAATCAGCAGATCACTTTGGAAAATGAATTCCAGTCATTTGTTTATTGAGTAGATTGGACTAGATAAGCTCTAAGGTTCTTCTCAGTTCTGTGATTCTTTGTTTTTGTTATTAGGCAATTGAGGAAGTTAATTTCACTTTCTCATTGGTCTGACACTTTGAAGAAGGTCCTGCTGCTTTTTGTTTGTTTGTTTGTTTCCCCAGTGTAGAGGACAAGCAGTTATTTTCAGTTTATTTCAAAATATCCACCCAGACCATCAGGATTTTGCCCTAATGGCTTAAAAGAATGTTACCAGACAGAATGCTAAAAATTGGGGTATCCATAAATACTATACTATTACATAATATTAATACAAAAATACTGTTCGGGGTAGCTAGGTAGATAGAGCTCTGGCCTTGGAGTCAGGAGGACCTGACTTCAAATCTAGCCTCAGACACTTGACACTTACTAGCTGTGTGACCCTGGGCAAGTCACTTAACCCCGATTGCCTCACACACCCCTCTCTCACCTAAAAAAAAATTTTTTTAAAGGCAAAAATTTCTTGTCCAATGACTAAAACGATCCCAGAACCACAGCTTTTCCTAAACCAAAAAGTAGAGATCACAGTTAGGGTTTAGTAATCAGAACAAAGAATACTTGGAGTGGGGGAGCAGAGGAAGGAAATAAGGAAATCTGTGTTAGAGGTTAAAAAATGTTCAGTTGAGGAGGTTTTTCAAAATTTCTCAGTCTCATTCTTCTGTTCTCAGCACCTGTAGAAATCTGGCATGAGAAAGCAAGGATGTTTTCAAAGGCTATTCCTCTGCAGCCTGACATATGCTTTCCAAACCTGATTCCTCATTTAGCATACAGCTTTGGAGTGTGTTCAGGCACAATCAAGATCTGATTCCAGGTAGGGTATGAGACTAGAAGCTTTGAAAATATTTAACAAAATGTCTCAGCTGGGTGCTGCTGTTGCTATTGCAGTCATCATCTTCAGGGTACCAGGAAAAGGAAAAATCAAATCAGAGATTATGGGAAACTCATTTAGAAGCTTGATGTCATTCAACATTGTTAACCACTGTGGCAGAGACTTGGCTTTAGTGTCTGGTGATTGTGGAGACTTGAGCTAATACTTTCTTATAAGGCGCTGACATTAACTCATAGATATTTCAAAGTGTCTTCCTCATTGTGAGATAGGGACTATTATTATCCTCCTTTTACAGATAAGAAAACTGAGGCATAGAGTAGTTAAATAACCTGTGAGGCAGTATGGCTACAGACTGGTTAGAGGGCTGGGCCTGGAGTCAGGGAAACCTATATTTGAATCCCATCTCAGATGGGATTGTCAGCTGTGCAACTCTGGGCAAGTCACTGAAACTCTCTGGGCCTTAGTTTGCTCGTCTGTAAAATGAGGAGGTTGGATTTCGTGACTTTTGAGGTCTCTTTCGTTCTAAATCTACAGGCCTATGACTTACCCCCGGTGACACCAATATTCAGTGTTCCTGCCACCCCAAGAGGGTAGGGTCTGTTTTTATCTTTGTGGCACAAGTACCTAGGACAGTGCCTGGCATGTGATTAACAAATGTTGAAGTGAAATATCAGAACTGGGACTTGCCTTCTGCCATTAATGCCAGTGTACTTTCCACTCCACCATACTAGGTTGCTCTGCAGGTGACATTCTAGGGAAAACCCAGTTCAGAGCTTCTTTGATGCCCTCTTCCTTTCTGCAGTTTTCAGTGAGCCTCTCCTGAGATGGTTGATTTTTGACAGACCTTTTTAAAGACTGAATCGTTGTTTAAGTAGTGCCACTTGGCTTCAGTAAGCGTCTTGCAGCCTCAACTCCTGTCTCCTCTTTGACTTCATATTTTATACATCTCTGCATAGCTATATTTTCAAATGTACATTCATCTTTAGTTAATACATTTGTGTTTATGGTGTACATATGTTTGGATTTTAATCACTTATGTTTTAGATAAGTGTTTATTGCATTTTTCCTATTAGACAATAAGTATCATGAAGGCAAATAAAAATTTATTTTTCCTCTGTAACTCTCCAGTGCACCTGTTAGAAAACTGTGCATAGAAAACGGTGTTCAGAATGACATCGTTAATTGACCGACTGGTCTGATGAAATTATGCTGATATAGTTGTTAGAAAGGGAGTTTGGAAGCCTATCAGCAGCCAGAGATGGAATCTTACCTACATATGATATTATTTTCTCTTCTACGCCTGTATTCATCATAAAAATTTTCCTCTTCTCCTTTTTTGTACAAAGATAAAGCCACCAATCCTTCCAACCGCCAGGAGGACTGGGAGTATATCATTGGCTTTTGTGATCAGATCAACAAGGAGCTTGAAGGGTGAGTCCCAAAGCTGTGGAAGGTACCTAGGTAGGTGAGAACTAGATCTCTTATTTAAGAAAATCAAAGGCTTTGGTTCAGGAGGGCTAGCTAGGGATTTATGGTTTAATCGTGATCAACAGTGTGGGTTGCTTATGTTTTTCAGGCCTCAGATTGCTGTCCGGCTGCTGGCTCACAAAATCCAGTCCCCTCAGGAATGGGAGGCAGTCCAAGCCTTAACAGTAGGTAGCATTTCTTCTTTTCTGAAACTCCAAGTCCACTGGAGTGAGGGCTTCTCATTTGGTGGGGTGTAATGACCAGAGTGAGCATTTATTTCTCTCTCCTTATCTAAGGCCATTCATTGGGCCTCCCACAACTTAGGGCCTGAAAGCTTGCTTTTTTGTGGAAAAAATTGGTTTCTGTGGATCATTATGATCCACTAAATTGAACTGGAAAAATATATCCTGAAGAATATCATCTCCTTGGTGGAAGGAAAGGTTTTGTTTTTGTCTTTGGATCCTCAGTCTAGCACATAATAAATGCTTATTGAACCAAATTGATCCGGATTTGGATTTTTCCCTACTGTCTCACCACAAGAGACTTTATGTAACTCTTTCAGGGAACATGGAATTACAGAATCTGCGAGTTGAAAGTAACAGTAATAATAATAATAACAACACAGAAGCTAAGATTTATATAGTACTTGCTGTATGCCAGGCACTACACTAAGCATTTTACATATTATCTCATTTGATCCTCACAGCTACCTTGTGGGGGAGGTGCTGTTATTATCCCCATTCAGGTCATTTACTTCAGCAGTAATTCCTTCAACAGCATCCCCAACGCGTGGTCATCCAACATTCATTTGAAGGCCTTCGGGAAAGAAGGGTTGCTGTCTGCTACGACAGCCCATTCTACAAGCCTACATACTCCTCTTTGCAGCTTCCATACAGTGGTTCTAGTTCTGTCTTCTGGGGCTAAACGGTATTTAAGCACCTACTTTGTGCAAGGCACTGCGCTCAAAGATAGCTGTTATGCTTAGCTCTTCTCTTTAGGCTGAATATCTCCAGGCCGACTGATCCCCCCCAATATTACTTTGCTGCTCACAAATCTTCAGGGACACCCTATTCTGTGATAAAATACAAACTACTCATCCTGACATTTAAAATCTTCCACAGTCTGGTTTCCACCCATTCTAACCAAATTGGCCATTCCCCAAACTCAGCCTTCCATCTCCAGTCTTTGTGTCTGGAATTTATTCCCCCCTCACTCTCATATGCCCACACTCTCTTCAAGGCTTAGCTCAGGTATCGCTTCTCCCAAAGGCCCATCTCCTAGGTGAGCTTCAATTTTATCTCTTTCTCCCCATCACTTGGAACAGTGCTTTGCACATAATAGGTACTTACTAAATTCTTGTTAAGTTAAATCTATTTTTCATATGACTTCATGGTTCTAGTCCTTTCACTGTCCTGGTTCTCCTATATTTAACATGTTCCAGTTTGAGAATATCAATCCTAATATGTGTATAAAGCCCTCTGCAGGATCTAGTGGGACTGTCACTCCCTCATTCAGGAGCCTTCATTCTGAGTACACTACTGAGGAAGTCACAGGGCTGTTTACTCACTGAAGGTCGCCTGTCATCATGTTGGCTTTTTGGATGTTTTGTTGTATCGTTGACTTGTAGAGAGTTGGCAGCCTGCTAAAAACCCCAGATCATTTGTACGCAGACTGTTTTCTAGCTGTGCCTCCCTCTTGGTCCACATTCACACCTCTCTCTCACCTGGCCACAGGTGCTGGAAGCGTGTATGAAGAACTGCGGGAGGAGGTTTCATAATGAAGTGGGGAAGTTCCGTTTTTTGAATGAGTTAATCAAAGTCGTCTCTCCCAAGGTCAGTTAGCAGTTGTTTGTCTTACTTCTTAGTAACATCCTTTGTTCTTTCCCTGTACCCTGCTTCATCAGCTTTGCCTAGACAACCAATATCTCCTCCAAGAAACAGGGTTCCTCTATTTTTTTCTGGTTGAGAATAAGCACTTTGTGGAGCCTAGGGACAACCTTTTTCTGATAAATTCCCAGTTGAAACTAAGAAGTGTGTGAGAGGATAAGTGTTCCTTTTTAAGAGGCCTGTTACCTCTAGATTCCTGGGTTTTGGCAGGCTTCAGTTGTTACTCGTGTGACTCATAAAATGCCTGATTGGGTATCCCCCCTTCACATGCTGGCCTTCTGGGGTAGGTCCTGTTGAGTCAGTGTCACTTAGCTTTGAACACTGCCACGAGGGGCCATTGGGACCCATTATCTCTTACTAAAGAAATTCTGTTGGTTTTTTTTTTTTGGCTAGGCAATGGGGTTAAGTGACTTGCCCAAGGTCACACAGCTAGTTAAGTGTTATGTGTCTGAGGCCGGATTTGAACTCAGGTCATCCTGAATTCAGGGCCGGTGCTCTGTCCACTGCACCACCTAGCTGCCCCAAGAAATTCCCTTTAACTCCTTCAAGATAAAATACAGTTGTGTTTCTGGCAGATTATGCATGGAAATGCAGTGACAAGAACTCCCGGCCCCTGCCTAACCACAGGCTGTATCCCAGATTGATACAGATATGCCACAGGTAGTTTCCTCTCTTATCCCTCCTCCTCTTTCTCTCACACATACTTCTAAAACCTGCTGTCTTTCAGTAGGCTTGAGGACTAGAGATAATTAGCAACCAGTTAATCACAGTAAAGAGTCGTACCACTTTTCCTGCCTTCAGAATGCAGTTACTAGATTTTCCTGTCTTACTTTTACTCTCAGTACTTAGGGGACAGGATCTCAGAGAAGGTGAAAGCCAAAGTCATTGAACTGCTGTACAGCTGGACAGTGGCCCTGCCAGAAGAGTCGAAAATCAAGGATGCTTACCAGATGCTTAAGAGACAGGGTGAGTGTCTCATTGCATTCACTTTTCCTTTCCCTCCAGAGCAGGTAGTAGGAAGTTGAATCTCAGCAGAGTGAAGGGGCTTAGAACATCACCCAGATCAGGGTTGGAGAATCTGCAGCCTTGAGGCCACGTGTGGCCCTTTGACTGAATCTGAACTTCACAGAACAAATCATTTTATTAACATGTGGCCTTGAGGCTGCAGGTTCCCTACCCCTGACCCAGATCCTTTGTCCTAAGATTCCCTTATATCTCCTTAAAGAGGCAGTGGGCAGTTCAGGTTGATGGGAAAGAACACAGCACTTGGAGTCAGGAAACTGGGTTAGAGCCCCATCTCTGGCACTTTCTGGCTCTAATCCTGATCAGTCACTTCTTAATTGCTCTGGCTGTCAGTTACATCATATGTAAAATAGAGATTAAATAAGACCTCACCTGGCTTTTGTGAGGAAATTTTTTCCTTGACTGTTAAAGTGCTATTTAAATGTGGATTATTACTATTATTTGAAAGAACTTAGGTTATTGAAGTAGTTGCATTCATCCCCACAAAGGTGGGATGTGAGAAGTATTCTCTGTGCCATTAACTACCCTTCTTGTTGATCTGATTCTTAGGGATAGCATTCATGCTTTTAATGAGGGAGAGGAAAGAAGGAAAGTTGTTGTCCTTGGTATCAGTGAACACCCTTATTCTATGGCTCTTATTTCAGGGATTGTGCAGTCTGACCCACTGATTCCTATGGACCGGACACTTATCCCCTTCCCACCACCTCGTCCCAAGAATCCTGTTTTTGATGATGAGGAGAAATCCAAGGTGAGGGACAGTCTGAATACGGGAATCTTGGCAATCCAGGGTCAGGAATGGCTAAGCCAGGGGTGGGGAACCTCTGGCCTCGAGGCCACATGTGGCCTTCTAGGTCCTTGAGGGCAGCCCTTTGACTGAATCCAAACTTCATAGAACAAATCCTTTTATTAATGCTTTATTCTATGAAGTTTGGATTCAGTCAAGGGCCGCCCTTGAGGACCTAGAAAGCTACATATGGCCTCGAGGCCGCAGGTTCCCCTCTCCTGGGCTAAGCAATAAGAAGTCAAGTACTAGAGTCACTCTATAGCGACTCGAGCCTTGATCTCATCTCTGATATCCTCTTCTTTCAGCTCTTAGCCAAGCTGTTGAAAAGCAAAAATCCAGATGACCTCCAGGAGGCCAACAAGTTAATCAAATCCATGGTGAAGGAGGTGAGCACACCTTAATGCTTTGATGTAGCAGTGAAAGTGGTCATGAAGCAACAGTCTCTTTCCTTCTCAACATTAGGCTTCACTTGTTGATCCTTGACACCAGCTTCTCACTGTGTGTGAATAATGTCTTGGTCTTGAGGGAAGTCTTTGTTGATGAGAAGGATTAATATTCTCCTGTCTGAAGAGGGTGGAATTAGGGAAGCAAGATCAGATTGGGTCAGGTACCCAAATTCACACATAGTAATGCCCTTTAGAAGTAAAATTCTCAGGGCAAAGGCTGAAGAGCCTTTCCTGCCATAGTTAGTATCCTGGGGCTCACAACTGAACCCTGAGTGAAATTCTGGGAGGTAGGGAGATAACTGCATTGAAGATTTTTGTTGTTCCTTTCATTTACATTTTTGCAGTCATTGTCTGTAATTTTCATGGTTCAGTTTACTTCACTTTGTATCAGTTCCTGTGTTTCCAGTTCCTACAATTCTCTGTATTTATTGTTTAAATTTGTGTGCCATAATTTGTTTAGCAGTGCACATGTCAGTAGGCATCCACTTGGTTTTTTAGTTTTTTTGCACTACAAAAAGTGTTATGTATTTTGGTACATGTGGGACCTTTCTTTTTATCATTGATCTCGTTGGGGCACATGCCTAGCAGTAGGAACTCTGGATGAAAGGATAGGGACAATTAGTTGATTTCTTAGCATAATTCTAAATTGCTTTCCAGAATGTTCATATGTGTGGAGACAAATAGCATTTTAGTGTGCTTATCTTTTTCTTTTTATAATTTTATTATTATTATTTTTATTATTTATAGTTTGCCTGCCTTTTCACAACCTTTTCAATATTAATTATGTCTTTTGTCCTCTTTGCCCATTTTTGGGGTGAGAGGTGAAACTTTAGTTGCTTTTATTTGCATTTCTCTTTTTTTGTTTTTGTTTTTGTCTTTTTTAGGCAATTTGGGGTTAAGTGACTTGCCCAGGGTCACACAGCTAGTAAGTGTCAAGTGTTTGGTCTGAGGCCGGATTTGAACTCAGGTCCTCCTGACTTCAGGGCCGGTGCTCTATCCACTGTGCCACTAGCTGCCCCTTCATTTGCATTTCTCAACATTGTAAGTGGATAGAACAATAAAAAAAAATTTTAAACTGATGTTGTGAAATTGTGACTAATCTTGGTCCAAAGAAGAAAAATGAGAATCTACCTCCCTCCCTTCCTTTTAGAGGTGGGGGATTCTATAGGTGGGGAGCACTACATATTAATAATAGGACTTGATGTATTAGTTTCACTTATCTTTTTTTTTTTAAATCTAGGCAATTGGGGTTGAGTTGCCCGGGGTCACGCAGCTATTAAGTGTCAGGTGTTTGGTCTGAGGCCGATTTTGAACACAGGTCCTCCTGACTTTAGGGCTGGTGCTTTATCCACTGCGCCACCTAGCTGCCCCCTGGTTTTGTTTTTTTTTATAACAGATGGCTACCTGGGAAGGAATGGCTATAGTGGGAAATGGAGGTGTTGTAAAAGCAAAATATAAAAAAAAAATTTTCAAAATTTAAGTCGCTGGTGACTGGAGTTTAAAAAAAACCATCTCTATCCTTTCTTGATTCAGGATGAAGCTAGGATCCAGAAAGTGACAAAACGACTACATACTTTAGAGGAAGTCAGCAACAATGTAAAACTTCTTAATGAGATGCTGGTTCATTATAGTAAGGAGGAGTCATCAGAGGCAGATAAAGAACTCATGAAGGTAATCACATTTAGTAGAAGGACTAAAAATCATGGGCTATTTCTAATTGAAGGCAAGAGACCGTCAGCTAATCCATTGGCTATTTGATGACTCATGCTCAACTTGCATCCTGAGTCCCTTATAAATCTAAAACAAGTCTTGGTTACAAAGCCAGTAACAGACTTTCCCCCCCAACTCCTGAACAGTGCAGTCCATCCATGTTCAGGTACTACAAATATTTTTTAGTACCAGAGCTTAGCAGCATTAGGCAGGTAGTTCAGTAGAAGGTGCACTAGTCTGGGAATTTAAAAAAATGCATCCTAGTTCTGGTTCAGTTATTAACTAGAGCTGTGTAACCTCGGAAAAATAACTTCTCTGTGTCTTAATTTCTCCATCTCTAAAAGCAAGTGGGTTGGATTAGATTTTTAAGGTTCCTTCTAACTACAGATTCTGGGATTATGACTTGGTCTCTCCCAGGAGTTGTATGATCAATGTGAAACCAAGAGGAGAACATTGTTTAAATTGGCCAGTGAGACAGAAGACAATGATAGCAGCTTAGGTAAGTGAGAGAAGTGAGAGATGTGGTCAACAACGAACCCCAACAGTTTGGGTGTTCATAGGGGAGGTATTAACTTAGTGGTATTCTCTTCTCTGCTCCAGGAGACATCCTGCAAGCCAGTGACAATCTTTCACGGGTTATCAACTCCTATAAAAAAATTATTGAAGGACAGGTCATTAATGGTGAGGTGGCTTCCCTAGCCATATCTGCCCCGGAAGGTAAATAACTCAGGTTCTCAAAATCCTGGTGGCTTTTTTCCTCCAGCTCTGCCTTGATTTCATATTCCAAATCCATCTATCATTTACAAATTGCCATGTAGGATCAGGAGAACACTCAGATTCAGCTGCGATGTCCAAAGACAGTGAAAGAACTGAGTAAAAAATCCTTACCTTTGAGAGAGAACAAATGAACCTGTTGGAACCTGCCTTCTCCCTTCCTGCAACTTTTCCCTATAACTTCTGCTGGTCTGGGGTTTGCGAGTGTGTTAGCTTTAGAGTTTTCTTATAACTGTTATACAGTCATCTTCACCACCCTTTTCTCCTCTTCATTCAGGAAGCAACCCCTCCAGTAATGTCAACACTCTGATTGATCTTGCTGAATTGGATATGTCTAGCAGCCCCCCCCTGGTGCCGGCCCCACAACCTGCCCCACCATCCTCAGACATCCCTATCCTTCCACCCCCTCCACGAAGCTGCTCCTCTAGTCAGGCTGAAGCTTCCTCTACGGCCAGCGGTGTGACCAACTCTCTCTCCCTGTTGGATGAAGAACTGTTATGCTTAGGTAAAACCTTTGAGGAGAGGGCTGGATGTCAACCTAGATTTTTGTAGAGGGTCTTGGAAAGAAATGGTAACAAGGGGTGGGAGCAGCTGTCTTATGTTCAGTGATGATATGTGGAATAAAGAGATTCTCTCTCCCCACGCGAATTGCAACAGGTTAGATTTAGGAAAGCCATTAGGAAAGACCTAACTGCAAGATGTTGTTTTCACACCAGTTAGCTTTCAGAGTGCTGCCAAGGAGGGTTTGGAGCTGTGTTATCTGTAGTTACCTGAAAGTTTCTCCTGTGCTCTCCCGGTGGCCTCTCAGAGTACCATCTGCCTGCTCTGCAGGCTGTTCTTGGTTCTCTGCACAGTTCCCATCATCTCGAGGCCTGACTGATGGTGATAGCCTTCAGTTGGGTTCCAAGATGAGGAGGGGTCTTAACCTTACTATGAGTGGAGCTGGCTTTAACGCCCCTGGGCAGTTTTATCCAGTGCTTTTTCCCAACTTCCGACGATTCTGTGTGTTCAGGCCTCTCTGACCCGGCCCCTAATGCTGCTCCAAAAGAGTCAACAGGGAACAGCCAGTGGCACCTGTATCAGGTAGGAGGAGAACATACCCTGGGTGGGCAGGTGATGGGGAAGCCGCTCAGAGAGAGCCCTGCTTCAGTAACCAGTTGGAAGTAGTGTAGGAGAAAGCTGACATCTCCTATTGAATGTTCACTGTGCAACCTTATTCTAAGCACAGTCTGGGGCGAGAATGGAAAGAGCCTGGGTCCTACCCTTTGGGATATCCCAGTTTAGAGGGAAATTTAGGAAAAGAAAATATCGTCACCAGGGGAAAGAAGGGCACAGAGGGTATAGAGTTGTGCCCACTAAATGCCTAGGGGTCCCACATCCCACCATTTTGTGGCACAATAAAGTCAAATGTAGGATTTTTTAGCCCAAAGCTGTTGACTATTGTCTGCAACTCCCAGGGCAGCCCTTTCCTCCAGTCCTCTACACAGCCCTTGAACAGCTCCCCAGCCCCACTGCCTCCTCCCTTTACGGCTCCCGCTACCAAGGCCAGCGTCCCTGCCCCCAACACAGGCTCATTCTTGTTCTCCATGGGACTGGCCACGGCTACACCCCAAAAGGTGGGGCCACCAGCCCCTGGGTACCTCAGCTCAACTGTGGGTGATAGTTCCCTGCACCAGTTGGATGTTCTCAACCAGCTTCTGGAAGAGACCAAAGGGTAATGAATTGGGTAGGGGAGAGGAGGGGGAGTGGTGGTGGTAAAAGATTCCTTAGCAGAGGGAGCAAGATTGGCAGAGAATTGGGGGCTGGTCTTTGGCATCCTGGGGAGGAGCTAGTGTGGGAGTCGGGGTGGGGGGGTCCGGTTTCAGTTTGGAAGATCTGGCTCAGATCTTACAAACTAGAGAATGGCAAAGGGTAGGAGGGACCCTCTCAGAGGTTGGAAAAATCTCTAGTCTCTAAGTAGTGAACTAGGCAGCTTTGGCACCTTCTGTAACTTTGCTTCTGTTCCTTGCCCAGGACATCAGGCATGGTGAAACCTGTCTCTTCTAGCTTTCTCCCTGGGGTCACCTCCTCGATCATCCCCAGCAATGCTCCAGTGGGGCCACCTGGCTCCTTCCCTGCTGGGCCCGGTAGCCCTTTGTTCCAACCACTGCCATTCCAGCAGGGAAGCCCCCTGAAGGGAAACGAACTCTCCCTGACCAATGTCCATGTTCCATTGGAATCTATCAAACCAAGTAGGTATCTTGGCAACTGGGGCTTGGGCATTTTGAGGTGGAAAAGAGCTAAGACTTTTTTACTGAGAACATACATATCTGGGACATTTCTCTTCTGCTGTGGGTTCTGCCCCTTTGAGGTCTTTTCCCCATATGGGAGGAAGATCAAGGTGTCACGCATGAGCTCTCCAAATTTGCCTGTATTCTTTTTCTCCTGTGTAGGCAGTGCTCTTCCAGTGACAGCCTACGACAAAAATGGCTTCCGCATCCTCTTTCATTTTGCCAAGGAGTGCCCACCTGGGCGGCCCGATGTGCTGGTGGTCGTGGTGTCCATGCTGAACACAGCTCCACTACCCGTCAAGAGCATTGTGCTGCAAGCAGCAGTGCCCAAGGTACTTTAGCATTTGCTGCTAGCCCCGGGCCACTTCTTCCCCTTTCCCTCCCCTTCCAGAAGAGGGACTATTTCCTGGGCCATTATAGGAGACAGAATTTGCCTGTGTTCGAAGCATCGAGTCCTAACTTCCCTAACTCTATATGAGTACCATGTAGCTGGATTCCTGTTCCTCTTTATGTAACTGGTATCTTCCCCCACTTCTGCTAGCTAGCTCTCCTGCTGTCAGTAGTTCTCTTCTACTTTTCAGTCCATGAAGGTGAAGCTGCAGCCTCCCTCAGGGATAGAACTATCTCCATTCAACCCTATCCAGCCACCTGCAGCCATAACCCAGGTTATGTTGCTGGCCAACCCACTCAAGGTGAGTTGAGCAAAACCAGAAGTTCTGCCTAGAGCACGTTCTTCATCATTTTCTTCCTCAGAATGTTTTTAAATACATAAAGTAGAATTAAAAAGGAAACCAAGTATATTTAAATGTACTCATCAAAAAAGTTAACCAGGTTAAGAACCCTTAATCTACAGGATGTGACAATCTTATACTGTAGTTTAAGAGCCATATCTAAAGTGCTGAGGCAATGAAAGCTAAAGATGAGAGGTATATTTGACTGCTTAAAGCCTCTCCTAACTGCCTTCAGTAAGAAGAAGGACAGCAAATATTCCTAGTACAATATGAAGATAGGGATTCCTGAAACTAAGTTTCTCACATGCTGTTATTCACTTATTCTGTCCCTCTTCTAGGAGAAGGTAAGGCTGCGTTACAAGCTGACCTTTGCCCTGGGGGATCAGCTCAGCACAGAGGTGGGTGAAGTGGACCAGTTTCCCCCAGTGGATCAGTGGGGAAACCTATGACCTATCAGGACAGCTGTGATCTCTGCCAAGAGGACAAGGGATGCTGCCAGCTACATCAGAAAGGAAGAGGACCACATACGCACCCCAGTGCAGTCCTGCTTTGTTTCTGTGGCCTGACAACGGGGCTTATGGTTTTTCTTTGGAACATGGAAACATGGGCAGTGCTAAACTGGCCACACCTTCTTGGTCTTGAAGGGAACCCTCCCCCATCCACACACTTTTTTCCCCCCTTCTGCTTGGACAAGGCCGAGCCAACTGTCAAGGTGGATGGTTCCCTGTTCTCCTAAGCAATATCTAGCCTGGATCAGTTTCTTCATTACAGTAATGAGGGGAATTCTGCCTGTAGAAAGATTTTCCCACATCTCCTATCCCTAATTAACACCTGGTTTGTTAACCACCACCAAAGTACCCTTGGCACAGGGGGTATTTGGGCCAAAATCCCACAACCACTTCCTCTCAGTATTATAGGCTGAAATCTGATGGGAAATGTAACAGGGGTGATGAACTGTTCTTTCCTCATATATTTCAGGTGTCTGCTGACTATGTGCTACAATTACAACAGAACTAACTAGATAGAATGTGGAAAGATAAGGCAACCAGTGTTCCCCTAGTGCAGGGGGTAGGGGAACATGTGCTAGTTCAAAGCTTGGGCCAGTGAACTCTGGTATAGAAATGATACCTCTTCTCTCTGCTTAGTGCAGAATAAAGAACTGCCTCCCTATCCTGCCACTCAGGCTTTTGAAGAATGCTTCTACACTTTGTAGCACACTTGGATGTATAGAATTAGTAATAACAAGCAAATTGCACTAGATTTTGTCCATGTCCAAAACTACGAGTGGCTGTCTGGCCTCTCATCCCTTTTTGGAATATCTGTTGGCACTATCAGCAAGACAGTGGGTCTGGAGGAAGAAGCAGATGAAAGGAGAGGTTCCTAAGAGCCAAGTTCACCTACCAGCCAACTGGCCCTTGCTGTAAGAACAGGGCTTTACAGCTACCTTTCTGCAAAGGTGGGAAGAAAGAGAACAGATGGTACATCTACCCCAAAGGGTAGCCAACTACATCCCTTCTATTCTTTCCCAGCCATCATTAAAGCTCAATGTAGCTCCTATATGCCCATTTAGAAGGCAGGTTTCTGTTCTTCAGATATGTAAGTGAATCAAACTACAGCTAAGGAACCCAAGCTTTCCTGATGGCTGTGGTGCCCTAGCCAGGAAAGATAGTTTAACTGAGTGGCAATGTAGAAGCTTCAGGCACTGAACCTAATGAATGTATCTTGTTTGTATGTTGAGGTTGCAGCTGAACTACATACATTGTCTCTAAATGCACTGGTTTTGCTGCATGTCAAATAAACATTTTCTGTAGGGTTTGACTCTACCTGGAAGCTTTAAGGTATAAACTTGGTATGTATGTACAGGGGGAAAAGTGTTCCTGGATAGATACAGTTATGATTGTTTTAAAAAGTGGAGCTCAAGGCCGAAATTATACCAGGACACCTGAAAATCATCTTTCCTAACTGAATACCAAAATGTCCTTTTATTTGTAAAAGAAAGCTTTTTTTTTTTTTTAGAAAAACATTTCACCACCATACAAAGTCCTGCAGTTTCTCTCGCCACTTTCATGAGCCTTCTAAGGTTCCCTCTTTCACAATTGCCCGTGCAAGGTTTCGTGCAAGAGCAAGTCTCAGCATTTCCACTTTGGTCGTCTCGATGTCATCCTCCTAGAAGCACAGTTTGTTAGGCACAGTCCCTGCCTCACCCACTGTGCAGACCTCCCACCTTAACTGGAACCCAAGTACCTGGGGTCTCTGGCCCTCAAGACCTCTAGGTTCTGGTCTTCCTATCGTCAAGTCCTCTAGGCACTGCATCAGCTCATAGGTTTGCTCAGCAGAAAAGATGACCTAAGGAAGAGGGGAGGAAGACTGGGCATAAAGCTCTAGGAAAGGCCTGGCCTATAATTCTCAGAAGTAAACAGACAGGTATGCTCAGCAGAATATCAGACGTAGGTAGAAGCTGATAGCTCCTAAATTCACATCCCCTCAACCCCCACCCTTGGAGCTCTGTTAATAATTCAAAGGCAGCATCTCAGCTGCTAAAGATACCCTCACCAGTCAGATCAGTTTAAAAAATAATAAACACCTAGTCTACAGCTAGTGAGTGTTACGGTTAAGTCCTGGAGGAAGGCAGAGATTTTAAAAATGGAGTTCTTGCCTTTAGGAAGCTTATAAGCTGACATTACAATTACTGGATTGGGTGGTATTGATTCTTAAGTACCAAAATTCACAGAGGGGAAAGACCATTGTGGGCTGACACCTGTTTCTGTTCTAGTAGAGGAAGGGCATCAGTCAGTAGTGTCATCCAGAAGGATCGAGGGGCAATTTGGGAAGTCATCAGCGACAGTAGCAGCGAGGCAGCATCCGCAAAGCGCTTTTCCCCATAGAGCCGGTGAAATTCTCGGTATTTTCCTGTCAATCCAAGAGAGAGAAAGTCAGATTGATGACAAATCCCAATAGGATTCAGGACATCTACAGGTGCTACAAAAGAACATCCTGTTCATGTAGCAGGAAAAAAGATTGAAGTCCATCTCCCTGTCTTGCCCCCAGCCTGAAATGGCCACTACATGGAGCAAGGAAATAGCCCAAGATCCTAACACATTTTATTACAGTGGAAGATGTCCCTGGTCTTCCAAGCCCAGGCAGATACTGACGGAGACATGACCTGCACTCTCTTCTGGGCATGATGAGCAATCCCTGAGAGATACCTAGGAAAGTCAGACGGTCACTAAGCATCATAGCCGGGCCCAGGTTGTCGATGAGATCCAAGTCTGAGAAACTGCCCCGTTCACAGTAATCCTTCAAGAACCTACAGAAAAATACCGTGGGTGAAGTTGAGGGTAGCAGGTCCTCTCCCATCCCATTAAACCCTAAGCAAAGTTAGTAGCACCTCCCTCCAGCCAACTGTTCATAAGAATGAGGAAGAAAACCCCACCCAGACACACCTGTCAGAGACAAGGGTGGCAAAAGCTGCATCTTTGGCTCGGATGCTCCAGGACAAGGCAGAGCCCAGGCGATTGTTGCAGACAGCTTTCATGGCAAGGATCTTACAGATGCTTCGAACTTTCCAAAAGGAAGAAGATAAATGGCAGATTCTAGATATCCCTCTCCACACCTACCAGAGCACTTCCTTTCCCACTCCTGCATGACCTATCCCCCACTATACATGTTCATTCCAGCTAAGTACAGAAACTTCAAAGACAAGACTGGAAATCATGAAATGTCACAGTCATTTCATTGCTCTGCCCACAAGTACCCAATATCGCAGTATCCCCTACAGAACTGTCCTTAGGAGGTGGCTGCCAAATGTTGCATTTTAAGGAGCAACAGAAGGACCCTTCAGGCCCCAAAATGTCTCCCTCTGGAACGCTGCCTGAAATCCCATATAACAGATTTCATTACTTTGGGTCTTAAGGACTATTTAATCTTGACTCTTCTTTCAATAAAGGAAAAAATAGTATCTTAAGCTTTTATCATTCAACATCTAAGTTTAAGATTAAATCCTTTAGAGGGAGAAAAAAGGGGCTTGAAAGACACAGGAAGGAGGCAATCTTTACAATTTTATTTGGAGATAGAGCTGGAAGGAACGGTAGAATCAAATAGTCCACTTCATTTTACAGATGAGGAAAAGTTAGGTGACTTGCCCAAGGTCACAGGGGTAGTAAATAGCAAAGGCAGAATTTTAACCCAAAATATAGCACACTGCTTTCCCAAGGAAACTGAGGTCTACAACAGTTAAAGAACCAGGCCAGGATCACACAGCTAGTGTCAGAAATGGAAATGGACCCTAGGTCTTCAAGACTCCAATGCCAGCACTCTATCCATTAAGTCACGCTACAGAGGCTACATCTGGGGCTGCCAGATAAAAATTCCCACAAAAATAAGGACTATTTAAACAGAGGTGGAATGTTTTCTAGTAAGCCTGCTCTCTGATTGATTCTAGCTTGCGAGAATGTCATCAAGTAGATTACTAATTCTTCTGCACTCCCCATATTTTTTCATTATCTAGCTGATACAGACCGACAGTGAAGAGACCTCCTCCAACCTAATCCCCACCCTGATGTTTGGCGTATAATGGGTGTGACAGGTACAGTGGCTCACTGACTTAATCAAAGTTTATTACATAAACGCAGTCAAGAAGAGGGCCCACCTTACCTTGTTCAGTCATCTGCCTCCTCTCACAGATCCGAAGTACTTTGAGGGCCTTCTGCTCTGTGTTTAGGGGAATCCGCTCAATATGGAGCTCCAGGTAAACCCTGCCCAGCTCTGGACAATGGTCAAAGTAATCCACACCTAGCTGCCACAGGCTGAAAACAAAATCCCCAAAGGAAGAAAGGTATCGGGCAAACCAGGGTGGGGCCAACTGCTATTCTGGGCACACTAGGCACTAGCAACTGAGATAAATGTTTTTCACAGCCCTGGTTTTTAGTAGGTAGCTGGCTGCATGGTAGTTCAAGCCACCCTTCTCCAAATAAGCCGTCCCAAGCATTCCTACCTATGATGAGCAAATAGTCCTGATGCGTATTCGAGCAGAAGGAATTCTCGCATATTGGAACCAAAACTGAAACAAAACTCGCCATGAGATTATTAGCAACCAAAGCCTTTCTCCCGTCTAGGTTCTAACCCTCAGTCAGACTCTGCTTCCAACCCGGCTTATTCAATTCAGCCCTTCTCTCAGGAGCATCATATAACTGTTGCCCACTCCCTGCCACCACCCTCTGCCATACTTACTAGAGGTTGTGAGAATGGAGAAGTTTGCAGTGATCAAGTAAGTCTGTCAAGTGAGCAACAAACCACCAGTTGCTCAGGGCAATGCTGTAGAGGCAGATTTCAATGCAAAAAGGAGGACAAGGTGGGTAGTTTAGAAGAGATCTGAAAACAATCTCAACATGGGTAGCTTTTTCTTATGAGGCATTTCCTACTCTCTTGGACATTAACGTGAACAGCTAGGGACCTACGGTGGCCCCATTTATTTCTGCCCTTTAGGAAGACCACTCCTTTTTCAAGGAAAAGTTATCATTACCTGCAGCTAGACAGAGGGGCACAACTTATTTAGGAGGGAGAGACACTAGCAAGAGGTGAGCGGTAGACAGAGAAGACCAGAGAGATTCCTACCTGCACTCCTTGATGACTTGATGAATGTCAAATTCAAAGGCTGCCATCAAAATGTTGTCCAGGGGTTCTGGACTACTATCACCTCCCAGAAAGAGATCTAGGCTGGACTGTGGGAAGGTCACAATAGGAACTCAATTATAAGAGTGAATAAAGGTTCTTAGGGAAAGCCAAAATGAAGATACAAAGTTGGGAACCTCAGGGAAAGGTGATGGGATCTACCTTGGAAATCTATTCCTTTTCTGAAAAGAACTGCTGGGAAAACTGGATTTAATCAGAAATCAGGATTAGGCCAACATTTACCGTATGACCTGAATCTAAAAGGTTACTCACTGAAAAAAAAAAATTAGAAGAGAACAAGATCAGGTACCTTTCTCAACTATGGCTAGGGAAATGAGTCTCAATAAAACAAGAAATAGAGAAAATTTTATAAAGACAAAATGGTAAATTTTCATTATATAAAACTTAAAAGCTTTTGTTCTAATAAAATCAACAAAGAAGGAACATCACCAATAAGACTAATACCCAAAATATGCAGGGACCTGCCATAACACCAAGAGCCATTCCTCAATATACAAGTGATCAAAGGATATGAACACACTTCAAAAGAAGTTCTGCAACCCAAAGACCACCAAAAAAATGCTCTAAATCACTAATAGTAAGAGGAACATAAAATAGTTCTGAGGTTTCACCTCACTCCCTACAAACTGGCAGAGATGAAAATTAATTCATGTTGAAAGGGCTGTGAGAAGATAGGCATGATAATGCACTGTTTTGTTGTGGGTTTTTGAGGCAATTAGGATTAAGTGATTTGCCCAGTATCACACAGCTAATAAGTGTCTGAGGCTGAATTTGAACTCAGATCCTCCTAACTCCAAGGCTGGTGCTCTATCCACTGCACTACCCAGCTACCCCAATAATGTACTGTTGATAAAGCTGTGAAGTGGTCTAACCTTCTGGATTTCAAGCAGAATTATACAGGGAAATTGACTAAATAGCCTATACCAAGGAATCCTTTCCCTGGGCATATACCCCAGTGAAGACAACAGAAATAGAGGTCCAATGGATAACAAAATATCCCTAAACAATACTCTATGATAGGAAAAAAAAACCCCATGGTTTGTGAATCTAATGGGTTATCATTTGTTGTGCAGTAAGAAATGATAAATGTGAAAAATTCAGAGAAATAAAAAAGGATATGTATGAACTGATACTAGAACAAAATGAGCAGAATCAAGGGAATTATACAGTTACTACAACACTAAAAGAAAAGATCACTTAAATGAAGCTGAATTCTTGAGTAACAGAAAAATGAATGTCCTGGGGAAGACATAATGAGGCATACTTCCTTTTCACAGTAGAGACTGGGTGTCTATTAGAATAAGATACTATAGAGAATGTTAAGACAAGGCTTCTGTATCATATGCTTTTGTTTTTCTTTGTTACAAGGGATGTGATAACTGTGACTTAAAGAAAAAGAGCAACAATAAAACATTCTTTAAAAGATAAAACTCTGATTTTTCCAGAGCACAGGGGCCTCCACCCATAACTTACTCCCTTGAGATGGTGACCTCAGACTTACCTGGGCATAGAAGTGCAGTTCAATGGGCTTCACTGTGGGGTGAGAGTAGAGGAGCCGAGTCACCAGAAAATGATACCAGTTACTGAGTAGTTCCTTCTGCCCCAGTAAAGCATTGTCGTCTCCCAGCATGATCTAAGGGAAGGGGCTTCTGTCAGCTCAGGGAGTGGGGAGCTCAGCAGTCCATTCCCCCTTAGGACAGGTTCTCGCCCCACAGGCGTATCTCCCTTGGGATGGCTCCTCCTCCTCTGAAAGGTCAGGGACTTGACTTTTACTGCTGGGCAGCCCAAAGAGGCAGAGCAGGGGTTCTTAACCAGAGGACCGTGAACTTGTTTTTAAAGATATTTAGATGTTTTTCAGTATAACTTTCCCTCTACTGTCTCATATATTTATTTTATGCTTTCAGAAATGTTATTTTCAGGATGTATCCATAGATTTCCCCAAACCTCTAAAGAAGATGAAGAATCCCTGGGCCACAAGTCCACTGACAGTCTGCCCAGCCCCCCTGCCCACAGACCTTGCAGAGGGACTCCAAGTGGGGGTTAGAAGCAAAGGTACCATCCTGAAGATGTCGCTCACATTCCTCATGCCAGTGCTGCCATTTCAGCTCCAGTTCTGTCAATGTCTGGGTGTTGCCAGGCTGCAGAGGGGAGAAGGCTCATTATGAAAAGTCCCCTTCCTCCCTCCTCTGGATCAACAATGACATTAGTAGGCATATATCCAAAATAGGTCAAAAAAAAGATAAAGATCTTTTATGTACAAAAATATTTACAGCAGCACTTTTTGTAGTAGTAAAGAACTGGAAAAAAAAATATGGCCATAGACTGGGAAATGGTGAAACAAACTGTGGTCATGCACATAGTAGAATATCATTGTTGAAAGAAACAACAAATATGAAGAATTCAGAAGAATTTCAGGTGAATCAATTACACAATGACCACATGTAAAGGAAAACAACCCTGAAAAGCTTCAGGACTCTGATCACAGCAGAGACCAGTGAGGACTTCATTGATCTCCTTCCATTTCTCAGTAGATTACAGTGAAGAATGAGCCAATGTAGTGATTTGTTTTACTTAACTATGTGTTAGTGGGTAGATGACAGGGAAGGAGCATCACTGGGAAATGAAAACAATGTGAAAAAGAGCATTAACAAAACTTCCTAGAAAATACTTTTCCCACAGCCCCATTTGTTCCTTGATGTGGACATGTTGCACAGTAATAAGGCTATTCCTACATACGCTGAGAATAGGCATGGTCCTCATCAGATCCCCCAGGACTCTGCACATGCTGGCTGAAGCAGGGTTAGCATCAGCTTCTTTGGACAGCATTTGCCGTGCCTCATCCAGGCGGCCCTGCAGCACGAAGAGAGTTGCCTGCAAGAGACCCAAACCCATCTATCCACAGGAAGCCAGGAGGGCCAGAGTCCTCACCACCGGTTCCCAGTTGAGGATGCTGTCTCCCTAAATAAGTTTTTTAGCTTCAAGAATCCAAAGGATCTACTTCTCCAGTCCAACCAGGACTTTTCTCTACCTTAGAGGAATCTCTCTGCACCAACAAAGCATCAGGAACCACCCCTAGGTCTTGTGGGCAGATACTAACTCCTTTGCCCAATTCCAGTTTTTAAGATAGAATCGATTCTTAATTATCTTTCAGTAACCAAAGAAAGCAGATAAAAGCTCACCTATTGTCCTGAATGGGTTTCTTCCCTGACAAGACTTCTCTGAATCAAGAGAGGCTGAGGAATAGCCAGAGGAAGCTAATTAAGACCATAAGCTCATAGGATTCCTTAGAGATCATGTCTTGTCCAATTCTCTCCACTTGTACATGAGAAAACCAAGGCCCACAGAGCTTAAGTGGTTTGCCCAATGTCATAAAGCTATTAAGTAACAGAGCTGGGATTTAGACCCAGATCCTCTAATTCCAGATCCAGTACCACACCTTAGCAGAAGTCTTCATGATTCCCCTGGTGGCCACCAGAAAAGGCCTGCATTATTCCCAATGGTCAGAGAACACTTCCCTGCCACCACCTAATTAGGACTTAGGCAGCAGGACTTAATAGGATTTGGAACTAGTCTTAGAGGTAGGGAACTTCTTTGTAACAACATTCTAATTTTAACTATAAATTCCTTTCAGCTGATCTTCACTGACTATACATCAAAAATGTGCTCTCTCCAAAGACAGTATGGGATAGTGAACAGAATACGGGATTTAGGTTCCCTTTATGCCTCTAATATTTCCAAGTTATGTGATCATGGGAAAATCACAACCTCTCAAAGCCTCAGTTTCCTTATCTGTAAAATGAATGAAAAAGTATGGTATTCAAAGGTATTAAGTACTTAAGTAAGGTATTAAGTATGTGCCCAGTCCCTGCTCTTAAGGAGCTCACACTCTTAACTGGAGAACACAAAACATAAAAAAGTACCCAAGGGTGAAGCAGCTGACAAATGACAAGGCTCAGATGATAGTGTCAGGGGGTCTGAAGAGCACAGAGACAAGGCATATGATAAGGCCTGCAGAACCTCAGAACAGAAATGGTAAAGCAGACAAAAGGCCTGGTGGGTCTTCCGTCTCAATTGTAAGAACTGTTGCTGACTCTCATCTCATCCGAGTGATACGAGCTGTCAAGTAGCCTGGAGGGGGTCCCTGGTAGCTGAGAGCCAGGGAAGGGACAGAGAAAAAAGGAAGGCAAGGGGGAAGGATCTTCCCTACTACAGCCAGTCAGAGAGGTTTTGGCTGGCCTGAAGCCAAGGTAGGGGTCAAAGGGAAGATAAGGGCAAAAGATGCCTCCAGTGGTGGTGGTCTCCCTGCTGCCCACTGGCCCTGATAGGTCCCAAGAAGGGGAGGGCTGTGAAGGGAAGAAAAGGGTAGATGGACTCCTTGTGATGGCTGGTTTTCCCATTGACTGGATGAATTCTGGGCAGCTCTAGGTCAGAGGAGCGGTTTGATGGGAGGGCAGGGGGAAGGGTGTTGCCTATGGCGGGTTTTTCTGTACTATTCTGTCTTTCCCAACCCAGGGATTCTAGGAGGGCAATGGGAGGGGGAAAAGGAAAATGATAACATTCAAACTACCTCTCAGAGTTGCTGTGAGGAAATCCTTTTACAACCTTAAAGTGCTATCTAAATATTATTTATTGTTATTTTTTCTGGGACAGGAGAGAAAGGATGAAAAATATTTCTACACTCAATGATTTCAACTGGTCATACTAACTACCTACAGGACATGGCATTTGGTTTGCAGACCCACTCAAGAGCACTTGGTACCAATGTTTAAAAGAGAAGCCCAACTTGTATTCAGTTCTCACCAAATTCCAGAAGTTCTCATGTTTGTTTGGATTTTCACTACCAAGAACATCTGCTGACAAACCATCCATCTCACACACGTGCAGTCGGACCCAGTCAAGGAGGTGAAGGAGTAGAGGGCCAGCTGAGAGCAAAGACTAGAGTCACATATTAATCCTAGAGTTTCCTCTGTAGTAACTTTCATTTTCTCACATTAGAGATGCATAAGCTAAGGCACAGAGGCTGGTTATGGGGGATTTTCCATTAATATTAATGGCATACACTTGGTTATTATAAGTAGTTCTCTAAAAGTGTACTGGGCAAAAGGCAGAACTGAAACCAGCATGTATATATCCATAGCCTCTATTTCCTGACTCTTAGCTATCAAATTAATCCCCATGACCATTAATATATAGATGTTGGCCACTATAAATGAAATACCAATTAGTCCTTTGCAGCTTCATAGTTACCCTCACCCTAAGCCCCACAATTTAGCACCCTTAATTTATCACAACAAGCAACAATGATTCCAAGGTTCAAATTCCCAGAATTAATCTCCCTTCTTTCCACTTAATTATATAAAAATCTCCAAAATTCTCTGTACTTCAACCTGAATTCAATTCAACATACATTTATTAAGTGCTTACTATGTGCAGAGCATGATACTAGGAATGAGGAATGCATGATGAAAATTTACAATAGTCCCCTACCCACCAGCCTACACTTGAATAAGAGGGATACAACATGGACACAAATATATACATAAGCTAGAATATTATGAGGGCAATGGAAAAAATTCTGTAAGAAATATGAGCAGAAAGGACATACTTTCAACAGGGTAAAGAAGAGAATCTACCTAACAACTTAATCTCCTGGAATGTCTTAACTGTGCCATTACTATTTTTTCCATTCAGTGTTATGCAGAATGTCACACACCTTTGGATATTTAAGTGCTTCTGATGGTGAGGCTGATGAAAGTCACCAACAAAATCAACAACGTATGCTATGTGAAAGATACTGCGCAAGGCACTAGGGACAAAAAAAGGCAAAAGTGAAAGTCCCTGACTTCAAGCACCTTACATTCAACTAAAGAAAAGGATGAAAGATGAGAAGAGTAATTTAAGCACGAAATCCTACAAAATAGATAGAAACAACGAAAAGGTGAAGGCAGGGAAAAAGGAATGACCTTTAAATACCTTTAAGATTATATAAACATCAAATTATTCTCACCTGGGGCTACTTCAATAAAGAGGATTTCACAAAGGTTCCAAATCAACTCCACTGCAGAAAGAATAGAAACCTAAGGGAAAAATCAAGAACAGACCTGAATCCAGAAAAATCACTCTGTGATAATAAAGGAGCAGAGCAGGAATTGAACTACAAAGAGGTGAGAAGACTGACTGATGTCACAGCTCATGAATGAGAAAATAAATGGTTTGCTGAGTTTGGTATAGTGTGTAGGATGAAAAATAACAAGATCACTATTAAGAGAAAATAAACTGCAAATTAATCTTTTTGCTCAGGTAGGGTAAACTAGAATCTTTCTAATAATTAGAGGAAGGGTAAAGTAGAACACTTCTATTTCAGTCCCTAGCTTCAGACTAAGATATTTTATTAAAATAATAGATCTAAAAATGGGTGAAAATGCTAACACCACACTAACTATATGGCTAGCAACCTAAGAACCCAACTCTCTATCCTAGGTAACAGCTATATCCATCTGGCAAATTTAGGATTAATATTTCCATAGACAGATTAAGAATCAGTCAACAATATTTCTTGAGTACCTATTATATGCAAAGTCTTTTTCTGAGACAGGGAAGCAAGCATAAGACAATCTCTGCTCTCAAGGACCTTACAATCAAGTTAGGAAGAATGGCCAGTCAACAACTATGACCATTTAAGAACTCAAGAGTACAAAATAGATGTGGTAAGAGTTAGTAATATGGGATCATTTTTTCAAATGACTATAGATAGCTTTGATTTCTTTGTCTGAAAACTGCCTGTTCATATCCTTTTACCATTTTTCAAGGGAATGACTTGTATTCCTATAAATTTGGCTCAGTTCTTTATAAATTTGAGAAATGAGGCCTTTATCAGAGAGACTTGTTATAAAAATTTTTCCCTCAGTTTTCTGCTTTCCTTCTAATTTTGGTTGCATTGGTTTTGTTTGTGTAAAACCTTTTTAATTTTATATGATCAAAATTATCTATTTTATATTTTGTAATGTTCTCTATATCTTGTTTGGTCCTAAATTCTTACCTTATCCATAGATCTGACAGGTAAACTAATCCATGCTCTCCTAATTTGCTCATGTACACCCTTTATATGTAAATCATACACCCATTCTGACCTTATCCTAATATATGGTACAAGATGTAGGTCTGTACCTAGTTTCTGTCATATTGTTTTCCAGTTTTCCCAGCAGCTTTTGTCAAATAATGAGTTTTTGTCCCAAAAGCCTGGATCTCTGGGTTTATCAAACACGAGATTATTGTAATGTATGGTGTACCCAATCTATTCCACTGATTCACCACTCTATTTCTTAGCCAGTACCAGACTGTTTTGATAATTATTGCTTTATAATACAGTTTGAGATCTGATATGGTTAGATCACTTTCCTTTACATTTTTTTCACTGATAACCTTGAAATCCTTGACCTTTTGTTTTTCTAGATAAGTACCACCTCAAACCTATCAGATTGGCCGGTATGGCAAAAAAGGAAAATGATAAATGTTGGAGGGGATGTGGGAAAACTGGGGCACTAACGCACTGTTGGTGGAGTTGTGAATTGACCCAATCGTTCTGGAAAGCAATTTGGAACTATGACCAAAGAACTAAAAAACTGCATACCCAGCAATGCCACTGCTAGGTCTGTATCCCAAAGAGATTGTTTTAAAAAAGGGGAGGGAGAGCTATTTGTACAAAAATATTTATAGCAGCTCTCTTTATGGTGACTAAGAATTGGAAATTGAAGCGATGCCCATCAAATAGAGAATGGCTGAACAAGCTGTTGTTTATGATTGTGATGGAATATTACTGTGCTATAAGAAATGACAAGCAGGATGGTTTCAGAAAAACCTGGAAAGACTTGTATGAACTGATACAAAGTGAAATGAGCAGAACCAGGTGAACACTGTACACAGTAACAGCAATACTGTAAGATAAAGAGCTATGAATGACTTAGGTATTCTCAGCAATACAGTGGTTCAAAACAGTCCCAAAGGTCTCATGATGAAACATGCTATCCACCTCCAGAGAAAGAAGTGCCATTGTCTGAATACAGACTAAAGCATACTATTTTTCTTTCTTCCTTTCTTTCTTGTACAAAATGACTAATATGGAAATGTTTTACATGATTACACATGTATAACCTATATCAGACTGCTTGCCATTTAAGGGAAGGGAAGGATAGAATTTGGAGCTCAAAACTTAAAAAAAAGTGTAAAAAATTGTTTTAACATGTAATTGTATAAAAATTATTATTAAAAAAAGTTAGTGGTATAGATATAATAGATGCAACTGTACCTGACTACTATACTGACGACCACAGACTGGATCTTGAGCAGCAACTGACAAAACAAACAAAAAGATTTTTAATGAGCAACAATTTTACTGTTTTCCCTAGAAACTTGTTACAGGACTTCTCTCTGACCTTGCTATTACCAGAATCTATAATTTCTTCTTTCGATTATTTTTTATTTGTTTTTACACAATTATCTCAGAAGAATGAAAATTTCAGGTAACCCAAAGGGCAAGGAAAGATGAAGCTAGCCTAATAATACTACTTACTAGGTCTGCATCCCGAAGAGATCAAAGAAGAAAAGGACCAATATGTACAAAAATATTTATTGCAGCTCTTTTTTTGTAGTGGTAAAGAATTGGAAACTGAGGGCATACCCATTAAATTGGGAAATGGATGGACCAAGTATGGTATATCAATGTGATAGAATACTTTGTATTATAAAAAATGATGAAGGGAATGGTTTCAGAGAAACCTGAATTGTTTTATATGAACTGTTGGAGACTTAGGTGAGTAGAACCAGAAGACTAATTTATACAATAATAACAACTTTGAAAGACTTAAGATCAACACAATGACTAAGCATCAACTCTAGCTATTCAAAACTCCTGAAAGAGAACTGACAGACTCAGAGCGCAGACTGGGACTTTTATTTGTTACAGGGTTTTGCTTTGTTTTGTTTTGTGTTTTTTTGCTTTCCATTTAAATGAGGAAGAGGGAAGATGGGAGAAAGAAAAGGCTAGTTTTTGTAAAACTAAATTTGATTAAAAAAACATAACAGGGGGAGAGGAGATTAAGTAAGTTCTATCATAGTACAAATAATGACTAGCATGCAAGAAGTGACATAAAAGACATCACCAAGAAAAAGTATGCCTGAATGAGGAGGTAGTAGACTGGTCCAATACTGCCAAAGATAAGAATATAAAAAATGGGGAGTTAGGTGGTGCAATGGATATAGTACCAGTCTTACAGTCAATAGGACCTGAGTTCAAATCTAGTCTCAGACACTTGCTAGCTGTATGACCCAGGGCAAGTCACTCAACCCCAACTGCCTCAAAAAAAGAGACAGAGAGAAACCCAATGTTCCTGTGAGTAGAGAAGGGGTCAAGTGCCAAGATATCATGGAGGGAGAAATGTCAAGACCTGGAAAGTGACTATTGATATGTGGAATGAGGGAAAATGAGGAATTGAGGATCACATTGAAGTTGCAAACTTGTAGACTCTAAGAATAATGGTACTTCTAACGGAAATAGAGAAGTCAGGGTTTGAAGAAAAAGATACTGGGTTGTTTCAGATGTTAAGTTTGAGATGTCTCTGGTATATTCAGTTTCAAATGTCGAATAGGCAACTGGTGATATGGGACTGAAGCTAAGGGAAAACACTGGGACTGAATTTAGAGACCTAAGAGCTGATAGCTAACTTCATAGGAATTGAAGAGGTCATTGAGAGTGTTTAGGGACAGAAAAAGGCCTAGACAAAGACTTGAGAAATACCCACTTTCAGCAGGCATGATATAGATGATGAACCAGCAAAGGAGATTAAGGAGAGCTCAAACAGGTAGGAGAAGAACCAAAAGGAAGTAGTGAGCAAAGAGGAAAGCACATCCAGTAGAAGGAGGTTGTCAGTGGTATCAAATGCAGCAGAGAGGTCAAGGAAGATGAAGACTGAGGAATAAACCATCAGATTTGGCAATTAAGAGATTGTTCACAACTAGAAAGAGAAGTTTCAGTCGAATGAAGCCAAATACAAAGGGTCATAGTGAAAGGAAGTGGAGGCAATTCAGCTATTTCTTTAAGTTTTGCTGAGAAATGAAAGAAAGATAACTCGAGTGGATAGAAGGTTCTAGTGAAGCTTTTTAAGGATAGGGAAGACCTGGGTACATCTGAAGGCAATAGGGAAGGAACCAGTGGGTAAGGAGAGTTTAATATTAGAGAGAAAGAAAGGATGATTAAGGGGGCAAGTTGCTGGAAAAGGATGGTAAATGGAATCAAGGGCACATATAGTAGAAAGGTTGGCCTCATTATCAGAGGCTTGAGGAAAAAAGAGAAATGCTATAACAAAAGCAATCTTCCATACTGGTCTAAAAATATGATTTCAAATTCCATCACAAAATAACTTACTTGCTACTTGATGCATTTCTTCCATACAGGCCCTTATAACTGACCGATAGTTTTTACTCACTCGAACCAATCTGTAAAGAATAAAAAGGCCTTTTTAAAAAAAAGCATTCAGGGGCAGCTAGGTGGCATAGAGGATAGAGCACCGGCCCTGAAGTCAGGAGGACCTGAGTTCAAATCAGCCTCAGACCAAACACTTGACACTTACTAGCTGTGTGACCCTGGGCAAGTCACTTAACCCCAACTGCCTAAATAAATAAATAAAAAAGCACTGGAAATTGAGAGGCTACCCATCAATTGGGGCATGGCTGAACAAGCTGAAGTGTATGATTGTAATGGAATACTATTATGCTATAAAAAATGATAAGCAGAATGCTTTCCAACAAATCTGGGAAGATTTACATGAACTGATACAGAGTGAAGTGAGCAGAACAAGCGGAACATTGTACACAGTAACAGCAATATCATACAATGATCAACTGTGAATGCCTTAGCTATTCTCAGCAATGATCCAAGACAATTCCAAAGGATTCATGATAAAAAAGAAAAAGCTACCCATCTCCAGAGACAGAACTGATGGAGTCTGAATGCAGATCAAAGCACACATTTTTCACTTTCTTTACTTTTTTTTGGTGAAGTGATTGGGGTTAAGTGACTTGCCCAGAGTCACACAGCTAGTGAGTGTTATGTGTCTGAGGCTGGATTTGAATTCAGGTCTTCCTGACTCCAGGGCCAGTGCTCTATCCACTGCACCACCTAGCTGCTCCTCTTTATTATTTTTTTTGGTGGTTTTTTTGGTGTCTATTTTCTTTCACAAAATGACTAATATGGAAACATTTTGCATGATTACACATTCATAACCTTTATGAAATTGCTTACCGTCTCACCAAGGGATGAGGAAAGGGAGAAAAGGAAAAAATTTAGAACTCAAAATTTTGAAAAACAAAAGTAAAAACTGTTTTCACATACAATTGGGAAAAATTTTTTAAAAAAATAACATTGAGCAAGGATTGGTGTAAAGTGTGTATGAAGAAAGCAGAGCCCAAAGAATAAATGCAGTTATAACAACATAAATGAAAAAAAAATTCAAAAAGTTAAAAGTTAGATCAAATAAAATGAACAATGTTGTTACCAAATTTCTGTTACTAAATCTAAATAGTAAACTACAAAACATAAAGTGACACACATTATCAGTTTCAATTACTCTATCAGACAATCTTGCTTAATTAATTGTTTTTTAAAAAATATATTCTTGTGGCAGCTAGGTGGCTAGTGGATAGAGCATCAGCCCTGGAGTCAGGAGGACCTGAGTTCAAATCCGGCCTCAGACACAGAACACTCACTAACTCTGGGCAAGTCATTTAATCCCAACTGCCTCACCAAATAGAGAGACAGAGAGAGAGAGATTCTGTAAAGGACTTGTTTGGGTGTTGGTTAGGAAGTGTCTGACAGGTCAAAACAAAATTTTTTTTAATGACATGGATGTTAAAAAAACAAAATCCAATTCCTTGTTATTTCCTTCTCCTTGTACCCCACTCTTCCTCCCAAACCCCAAAAAAGAATCCGGAAAATTTGATTCAAAGTCCACCGGATGAGTCATATACATGAAACAACAGCAGCACACTTAATAGGATATGGGTTTTGAGTTATTTTCCAGTTATGGTGATGGCTTCCACTGATTCATCTTGTTGAGACCCTGAAACCAACGGTGAATATTTATAAGAAAGGCTGGCCAGGGAACATCTCTAGACATTTTTCTATGTAAAGGTGCCTAAAAGGCTTAATAGGGGGATCACTCTCATTACTGGCACCATGTGGTAACTAACTACACGACACAAAGACATAGCCAAAAAACACACTTTAAAGAACTGGATCTCTTTTGAGACTAAATTTTCATTCTCCTAATACAACACTAACTAATCAACTCTTAGAAAAAGATGGCCTGGAGTAATGCACAAGTAATTCAGAGGCAGCCTACTAAGGTAATCTCTTTTGTAGATAATTTACATTTCTCAAAGTCCAGGAAAAATTGTGCCTGTGAGGCCTTACAATCCATTACAACAAGTTCAACTTGCAAAATCAGCTGGGAGTTATTTCATTTGGCTTATCACAGAGTCAACCTGGCAAAATGGAAAGAGAACTTGATTTAGTGTGAGATGGCCTAACTTTCAGTCCCAACTCTGATTACACTGTGCAATTTCAGAACAATCACTTAACCTGAGTCTAGGTTTTCTCATAGACAAAATGGGTATTATATAGGCACTAGCTACTTCAAGGGATATTGTGAAGAAAGAATTAGATAAATGTGAGTTGCTACTTCCTTCAACAAGCTACTTACTGAGCTTTCCTGGATTTTCCTCCTGATTCTTCCTCAATCCTCTGGAGCCCCACAAAGATGCTGTGAGACTCGTTGAAAAGTTTCCGTAGGATCCGAGAGTAAACATCTATATCCTTCCGGACTATATAGATGAAAGGGCAGCCCAGCACCTTCTCTTCTTTCTCTGAAATGGAACAAAATAAAAACACTCTCTTCTAAAACCTAAATAATCCAGCTAAATATCTAATTATAAGGACGGATATTGAACCTGTGAGTTGATTTGTATAGGAAACATCTGTGAAAAGAAATTCCCTCAGCTTCGACAAGGACCTTGACAAAAGAAGGGCCACCTCATTATCAGAGATTGGGGGAAAGAAGGAGAGATGTTTGGTTTTTTTTTTAATTCTAATATAATTTTATTATCTAAAAATTTAAGCTTAACCTATAGAAGTAAAAACATTTATACTTTTGCTTTTTTACAGACACCATATAAATTTAAGTTCAGACTTCCTGATGAACCCTGATTTCCACTGGGATAGAGAAAACTTGGAGGCACTTTAGGATAAAACTTGTCAGTTCCTTAGCATTACTCGTAGAGTTAAGATAGGTCTTCTGTTCTTTCCAGAAAAAAAAAATAGAAGCAACCTTTTTGTCCATAACTATTTATAACAGTATGAAAGGGAAATCCATTTGGCATGGTTATTGTTATTTCTTAGAGGCAATATGATATAGTGGATAGAGAGATAGTCTCAGAATCACAAATACTTATATTCTAGTCTCATTTCTGACACATTGGCTGTGTGACCCTGGACAAGTCAGTTGACCTTGTTTGTCTCAAGCAACTTTTTAAGACTATAAATTACAGGAGTTACCAGTTTGCATTGGTAGAGGAAATCTTCTCACTATAAGTTCCTGACACCAACAAAATCACAGGTTCAGTCTAAAAAAATTTTTTTTCTGACTTCTGCCTAATCATTCCTACCCTATATAATATTAACTTTGATTTATGTGCACTAAGAAGATGGTACAGTGATATGACTGATTCCATTCTTGTCCATAATAGGTGCCTTCCCTTTTTCTTCTCTCACTCTCTTCTAAATCTCTTACATTCCAGCTTCCAACTTTATCATAAGGAGAGATGTTTTAACAAAAGCCAATGCATGTCTACATCTCTATAACTTATAGTCTAACAGAGCTGTATGGGACACTGAAGTTCAATGGTTTGCCCAGGGTCACATAGCCAATACGCATCAGAGGAATAACTTGAACCCCGCCTGGTCCTCCTGGCTTTAAGGACAGTTTTGTATTCACTATGCCACCCCACCTCTATTTAACTATTACAATTTTACTAATTTGCTGCTGGTCTCACTAAAGAAACCCCCAACAGTAGCTAAAAGAGTACAGTCACTTATCAACCACCTACCTATAAATTATTCATGGTAAACTTATAATCTATCACTACTGCACAGCACACCAAAGTATGTTGCCTTTCTCAACTTTCAATGTGCTACCTCTCTTAATCCTCAATAATGTATATGATATATGGTTATGGTATATAATTAAAGGCTTTAAATTTAATATCAGTTTGTACAAAACAGTTAACAAAAGTAAATCTGTTGCCAAAATAATATAATGTACTCTAAATAGATAATATTTGTAATACTTGTAACAGCATCCCCCCCATAGAGATGACAGAAAAGTTGACTATTTAGTGTCTCATCAGCAAACGCAACCAATGTTTCATGATGATCTCTAAAATAGAAGCCATAAGTCTACATAACTTTCTTATACAAGAACAATTTCTAGAATGGGCTGTACAGTGGTTTGCATGAAATAGAATTTCAATGAGTATAACAGAAAACAAAAAGAACCATGTGGCACAGGCTCTTGTGTTTCCACCTAGTACATAATACACTAAAGTGCTGGCAAATTTTCCTGTGAAATATATAAAAGTTCCATCTGGACATATTTTCTATAAGGTTCTCTTAAGCAGATCCCTAATGTGGTGGCTGAAGACCTGCTTTGCAAGATATTTCCTATACCCAAATTTCCTGGGGAAATAACATTATTATATAATAATATATTATTTTATTAACATAATAATATATTATTACATAATAACATTATATCCTAGGAATATAACAAAAGGAATAAATATTTTAAACTAGGAAATTAAGAATAAAAAATTAATTTAATTAATTAAAAATTAAGAAAAAAGCTGTCAAGAATTAGCTAAATTGAAAAACAGACAATTTACTCAAAATCTCACAAACAAGTCTTTTATTAGACCTAATATGCTTCTTGCAATAAAGGCAAGAAGCTCTATGTACTTTAATAAAGTTTCCTCAAAAATTTTTAAGAAAATCTCTCTAAATAGTAGCAAGGTTCCCTTGATGAAGGGACAGCAAGCAGTGCAGTAACATTCACAAGAGCTTTTTTAAAGTTTATTATGCTATTGCTGAAAAAAATCTTCATTGAATACACTGGACCCATCTTCAAAAGCTGGGTGGTGTTCATAAGAACAAAAATAAAAGGACGCGTTCTTCCCAATAAATACATCTCTGGCCATGCTGCCAGTAATTAGCCCTAGATATCTCACAAAAATAAAACATTATTCAATCTATTTAACACTGTGAATAGAAAATAAGAACTAGCCAAAGCATCTTGAAAGTGTCATTCTAATAAGAACAGCTGTTAAGAAGAGTGAAACACAGTTATAGTCTTAATGGGCAAAGAAAAAGGAAAAATAAAAGCTCCTGTTGAACAAGAATTAAAACAAAGAGGAGGCAGGAAACACGCCCATCCTCAGACCAGGAAAATCCATCACAATGACAGTTATTCTAAACTGGATGTTTTTCAGACTTAATGAGATTCTCAATCACGACTAAGCCTATATGACTGTGTAAGCTTCCAAAATTTAAAACAGCTAGAAATGAGTCCAAATTCCTCATGCCCCAGCTGGTCAAGATCCCTAACAATAACAGACACACCAATAAAGGCTGCCCAGGGGAATCTGCACAAAAAGAGAGCAAAAATTACCTTTTTTTTTGAACAAAGTTTCACACACCAGCATCTCTCCAGGTCCCCAGTCAAAACACATTTGCCTCTTCTTGGAATTTATCCCTGGAATCAACTAGAAAGAAGAAGACATGATACAGGCATGTCAAACTTTCCTTGATGAAAGAAATCTGAAGTTTTAAAGTTTCAAATGATTTGTTTACACAATCCTAAAATCAATAATAAGCAATCAAAAAATATTTAAGCGCCTTTATAAATATGGTACTGTACCAAGGTGGTCAGTTAGGGAGTCATAAGCCAGGTCACGGAACCAATCCCCTTGCAATAAACACAAATAAATAAAACTTTAGTTGTTTTGTTACACAGACACAGACTGTGCCCCTAAACAGAGCCCCCTGTCGCACAAATGCAAACAGTTAAGAGGAGTGTTTCAACTGCAGCACATACTGCCTCCAAGTAAACAACTCAGAATACAAACTGCCAGTCAGTAGCATCATCTTTGGATATGGACAACTGACACTGTTGGATTTTATACTAAATGAGGCAAATATGATCAACCTTTGACAACTTAAGAATCACATATATCATTAAAGGCTGCTGCCATGCTATAAAGCAGGGGTCAGCAAACTCCAGCCTGTCACCTGTTTTGGTACAGCCCATGAGCTAAGAATGGTGTTTAGATTTTAAAATACATTTTATTTAATGTATTTTGCCTTTGCTAACTAGCTGGGTGACCATGGATTACCTGGTCATTCAACTTCTCTGAGCCTTAGTGTTCTTTTTTTTTGTTTGTTATATTTATTTTATATAATGTGGCTGAACTTGGGATCTTTTTGTTTGTTTGTTTGTTTGTTTTTCTGCTAGGCAATGGGGTTAACTGACTCGCCCAGGGTCACACAGCTAGTAAGTGTCAAGTGTCTGAGGTCACATTTGAACTCAGGTCCCCTGACTCCAGGGCCAGTGCTCTATCCACTGTGCAACCAAGCTGCCTTAGTTTTTGTTAAGTGGGAATAATACTATCTATACAATACATACCTCACAAGATCATTATGAGGATCAATTGAGAACGTATTCAAAGGGCTCTGTAAATCTTTGTTTTTTTTATTTAGGCAATTGGGGTTAAGTGACTTGCCTAGGGTCACATAACTAGTAAGTGTTGAGTGTTTGGTCTGAGGCCACATTTGAACTCAGGTCCTCCTGACTTCAGGGCCAGTGCTCTATGCACTGCCCCACCTAGCTGCCCCAGGACTCTGTAAATCTTAAAACACTATATAAACATCAACTATTATCATATCTGACTAGTTTGTTACCTTGTACCCAAAATAATACTTGGATGGATCTGTAATCCCATTGACATTGCTGCAGTCGTGCACTACACAATGCCATCCTGTGTGACTCTCATCCATACCCTCCTACAATCCTCTGCAGGCCTTCCAATACACTCTAGATACCTGATATTTCCATAAAAGCATGTGGGCATTACTGATCCTCCCTCTCAATACATGCTTTCTCCCCTTTCTCTTCTGATCACATATCTCTCTAACGACCTCCTTTACGCCACTTCTCTTTATTTGCAACATGTCGCAGCCTAGCATGCATCATTCCACTGCCCTCTGGGTAACTAACAATTTCAATTCTTTGGAAACTATGCTACTCCCATTATATATGATACTTCAACAAAAAAGTTGGCAGAGGATATGAAGTCTTCAAAAGATCTGTAAACCACAAATTACCATGTGAAAACATACTCTGAATCACCAACAGCAAAAAACACAAATTAAAACAATGCTGTGGTTTTACTTCGCCCAGACTGGCAAAGATGACAAAAGATGCAAACAGTTAACGTTGAAGGTCTATGGGCAGACAGGCATACTAAAGCACTTTGGTGGCATTATAAGTTCACCACTTGTGATTTCAGTTATGGACTTATGTTGGAAAAGTGACCCGTAGGAGCAAAGAACTGCAGACAAAATGAGGACCCACTGACTGGAGAATGGCTAAAAAACTATGATATATAAATGTAATTAATTACTGTGCAGTAAAAAATGGAGTCACAAAAAAGTGGGAAGATTTGTATGAACTGATCAAAGTCAATATGCAGTCTATAGGGATTTTAATGTAGGGGTTAGTGGCTCCTATTTCTATTTGAGTTTGACAACACTGTATACAATGCCATGCAAAGTATCTCTATTGGATGCTTTGCCTAACTAGTTCTGTCAATTAATCAATAAGTATTTATTAAGCACCTACCTTGATGAGCCAGATGGTTTCTACCCTCAAGGAACTAACACATAATCAAGAGAGATAACATGTACAGATATATAAGTATACACACACATATATTTTTATATTCTACCAACACATGTGGGTGTGTATATATATATATATATACATATACACACACACACACACACACACACATATAATACAGACATAAATAACTATAATAAATAAATAAAATACAAACATACATAAATACTAAGCAATTTGGGGGGAAGGGTTAAGAAAAAGCTTTATGTAGAAAGTGTCACTTGAGAAGAGTTTTGAAAGAAAAGGGAACTCTAAGATGCAGTGGCCAACACAAAGGCTCAAAAAGGAGATGAAGTGTCATACAAGGGGGACAAGAAGAAGGCCACCTTGCTCTGGACCATAAAGTGTAAAAAGGGGAGTAATGCAAATAATAAGGTTGGAAAGGTAGGTTGAGGACACATTGTGAGGCCTTTAAAAGCAAGAAAGAGGAGGTTATATTTAATCTTAGAAACAAAGGAAACCTCTGGAGTTCACCAAGCAGGAATATGACATGGTGTAACCCGAACTTTTAGGAAAATTCCTTTTGGCAGCTGTGTAAGAAGACCAATTAAGAAGCTACGACAGGCTTGAATTACAGTGGTGGTTAAGTGAATAGAAAGATCAGGTCACATGCAAAAGACGTCATGGACACAGAAATGGCAAGATGTGTCAACTGATTGATTATATGTGTGATGAAAGAGAACAAGTACTTGAGGATGACACCAAGATTGCAAATCTGAGTGACTAGAAGGAAGATCATGCGCAACAGAAATAGAGAAGTTCAGAAGAACTGAACTTGGGTGAGGCTGAGGAGAAAGAAAATGAGTTCAGTTTTGGATAAACTGAGTTTAAGATGTCTATAGTCAACCTAGTTTGAAATATCCAACAAGATGCATGAGCAACACTCAGGAGAGACCAATGTAGGATACACAGAACTTAGGTATCATTTGTACAGACATGACAATTAAACTCACGAGAACTGCTGAGGTCACCAATCAAGAGACAAGAAGTGGGCCCAGGACATCCACAGTTAAGGGGCTAATATTGAATATGAACCAGAACAGAGTGTAATCTAGAGAGGGTGGGAAATGACTGGTACAAAGACAAAAGGCATCAATAAGACAGTTAAAAAAGATACATATTAACCCCTTTTTTTTTTTTTAGGCAACTGGGGTTAAGTGACTTGGCCAGGATCACACAGCTAGTAAGTGTCAAGCGTTTGGTTTGAGACCGCATTTGAACTCAGGTCCTCTTGACTTCAGGGCCGGTGCTCTATCTCCAGCGAGCTGCCCCAGTATTAATCTTAAGTAGCAATATTTCAGTCATTTCAAGACTGTCATGCACTCTGCAGGTATCAGCAGGTATTTATGGGGGGCATGACATTTTTAAAAAATCCTGTTTTATCTACTACTACTTATAGAAATAACAACATGCACTCCTTCCTATGTATATCCTTTTTCCTGCCTAATTGACTTCAGCAGTGATTCACAAAATCTATTAACTGGAAGGGACCTTTAAAGCCATCTAGCTCAACACATACATTCTCTTTCTTGGAGAAAAAGAATGACAAAGACATGAGGATATGAAGTATGACTAGCTTCAGCAGGAGGGTAATGCCAACAGCTCAGGAGGAAAACATGGTGAGGTCCCAGATTGGCTGGCTCACTCTAAAATATGAAAGTACCTGGAGGAAGCTTGCAGGGTGACAATATACCACTAGCTCATCTCAACCTCACTGATTACACAGTCATCAGATGTTCAGCACAGCACTAAACAGATGTGAGGCTTTGCTCTGACCTGGTCCTGGTTGCTGGGCTGAAACTGGGTTCAACCAAAGTACAAAAATAAAGTCAGAGGAGACAAGGGTTTCTCCAGCACCTTCCACCACCACTGTGAAAGTATCTCTGATTTTCTCTCTACCCACTATGCCACATTTCTATACTAAGACTAAATAAGACTACTCCAAATGACCAGGCTCAAGAGAATGGAGTTTGGTTTACCAGGTAGGAGAAGCCCCAGAGCTGGTGGCTGCGATGCAATTAACAAAAGTGTGGAGGGGGCGGCTAGGTGGCACAGTGGATAGAGCACCAGCCCTGGATTCAGGAAGACCTGAGTTCAAATCTGACCGCAGACACATAACACTTACCAGCTGTGTGACCCTGGGCAAGTCACTTATCCACACTGCCCAGCCAAAAAAAAAAAGTGTGAAGGACACCTGTGGGAGATGGTATAACTATGTTACAAAAGGCAAGCACTCCAGTTCCAAATGTTTGATTCTAGGACCCTCCCCTCCACCAATGCAATACAACCACAACTCTGTTTTAGTTTTAAATCTTTGGGTGTTGTCTGGGGGACAAAACAATTAAATGATTTCCTCAGGATCCCACAATTAAGTGTGTCAGAGGCAGAATTTTAATTCAATTCAACAAACATTTATTAATCACCTACTACAAGTATAATATTGAGAATACAAAGGCTCCCCCCCAATTTATTTATTTTTAGTTTTCAACATTCACTTCCACATGCCTTTGAGTTCCAAATTTTCTCCCCATCCCCCCTCCCCCCACCACCCCATGAATGCCTTCATTCTGATTCCCTCTTTACCCAATCTGTTCTCTCTTCTATTACCACCACCTGCCCCCTTCTCTTATCCCCTTCCCCTTCTATTTTCCTGTAGGGTAAGATAGATTTCTATACCCCTTTGCCTGCGTATCTTATTTCCTACAAAAAGAATTTCTGAGTTTCAAATTCTCTTCTCTGCCTCCACCTACCCTCATTGAGAAGGCAAGCAATTTGACATAGGCTATACATGTGCAGTCACGAAAAACACTTGCATAAGTCACATATACAAAAGCTTTTTTTTTAAAGGCAATTGGGGTTAAGTGACTTGCCCAGGGTCACACAGCTAGTAAGTGCCAAGTGTCTGAGGTCATATTCAAATTCAGATCCTCCTGATTCCAGGGCTGGTACTCTATCCACTGTGCCACCTAGCTTTTAAATGGCTTTTTTTTTTTAAAAAAAGCTGTTTACTAAACCCCGGCCTCTCACTATGCCACATTACTTTATATATTTTTTCGATTTTTTAACATTTTTATTTAAAGTTCTGAGTTCCAAATTCCATCCCTCACTCCCCTCCCCCTTTCCTGAGACGGTAAGCAATCATTTATAGGTCGTAGGTGTACAATTATGTAAAATATTTCCATGTTAGTCACTCACGCTACTATAACTGATATTAATGACTACTGCTAATAATAACCATGATGTTGACTATAGTTATCATTTAAGTAGCAATATTAATAATAATAGCTAGCAGTTATATAATACTATGGGGGAGGGGAAGAAAAAGAGAAAAAGGATTTATTTAGCACCTACTTTGTACCAAGCACTTTTACAAATATCTCATTTGATCCTCATAACAATAGCAGGTGCTATTATTACTCCCATTTTACCACTGAGGAAAGTGAGGCAGACAGAAGAAGTGACTTGCCAAAAATTTGCAAAGCGCTTTAAAATATTGTTAACACCAGAGCCTCACCCCAACCCTGAGTGGTAGGTGCTGTCGTTATCCCCATTTTACAGACTAGCTAACTGACTCTCGGAGCGCTGAAGTGACTGGAGCAGGGTGACAGAACCGGGAAGCGGCCGAGGCCGTACTTGAACCCAGGTCCCCCGACTCCACTGCCTGCACGGACGCCCCAGGAAGCGCCGGGTTCGGTTTCCCAGGTGCGATGGGCGGAGGGAGGAGGGTTGGGGAGCGGGAAGCCCGCCCAGGGCGCAGGAGGGAGGAACGCCCACGTGCGGGGGCGTAGCCAAGGCGCGCGCGGGAGACAAAGGAAATGCCGCTCCGCGACTCTCGCGACATGCCCCTGTCAGGCCGAGGCGCGCGCCCGAACTGGGCCGTAACCTCCGAAGGGGAGGGGCAGCGACCTCCGGTGGATGGCGGGAACGAACCCAGGCCACCCGTGGCTGTGTCTGACCCTGCGAGCCCCGCGGCATGGACCCTACCGTGAGCGTGGGCTCCCCGTCCAGTTCCTCCATGTTGCCGGTCCCGGTGAACGCAAGCACCAGGGGCTTGAGGGCCGCCACAAGCACCTGGACCCTGGATCTCGCGCCTATGAAGGACCCCGCTTTAGCGCCCGGCTGTCCGCGGAAGTGCCTGTCAGGCTCCTCGAGCTTTGAACGCATACGCGCGCATGCTCACCCTGGCAACCATTACGGGTAGCTTCCTTCCCAGGGCATGGAAGCTGTCTCATCGAAATCGCCGACCCCGAAGCATCACGTCGGGACTTCCCGTCAGTCTCGCTGATAGCAGGCATGGCAGTGGGCAGCCCGGTGCTGAGGCGGGGAAACGCCCCCCTAGAGGTGGCGGGAGAGCTATTCAGTCAGGTCTTAGCGGGGTTTAGGAAGCATGGGATCTACGAGCGGGCTGCGTCCCCCAGCGGCTATGGGCAGAGAGGCAGTCTGGACTGCAGAGTAATATCTCCAGTCTGGCGAGCTGGAGCCATTCATGCCAGTTAGCTATGCAGAGCTGGAGCCCGCCCTATTCTGGGACTTCTCTGCACTCGCGGGGCTAGTAGGCAGTGTGGCTCCTATGCAAGATGCATCCACGAAAGTGGAAACTGTCAGTGTGATTGCACTTGCTTCAGGGAAACACTGCCACATAATAGAAACTAATTCTTCAGTGATGAGGATGATAACAGTAATAATAATAGTAGAAGTAGCTAACATTTACGTATCAAATAAAATGTGGCAAGCGCTTTACAAATATCTCATTTGATCCTCACATCCACCCTGGGAGGTAGGTGCTATTATGAGCCCCATTTTACAGAAGAAGAAACTGAGGCAAACAGGTTCATTGACTTGCTTAGGGTCATACAGCTTTTTGTTTCTGAGGCTGAATTTGAACTCAGGTCTTCCTGATTCCAGGCCCAAACTCTACTGCTTACACCTAGCACTGGTTTTAAATAAACTTAAAGTCCTTCCAGTTGTCCCAGGGCACATGTAAATTCCCCTGAAGTACTCATTCACTTTATTTTACTTCATTTTTGTTGCTGTTGAGGGACAGCTAGGTGACACAGTGGATAGAGTGCTGGGCCTGGAGTCAGGAAGACTCATCTTCCTGAGTTCAAATGTGTTTTAGACACTAGCAGTGTGACCCTGGGCAAGTCACTTAACCCAGTTTGCCCATTTTTCTATTTGTAAAATGAGCTGGAGAAGCCACCTAGCTGCCACATACTGAATTGATTTTCCAGTAGGAGGTTCTACTTGTAGTCATAGCCTTCTTGGAGAACAAAACCATGTTCTAGGAGGATGGAGCCAAGCATGGCTGACTGTCCAGAAGATGTGAACAATGAGAGAGTTGCTCAATAGGGTAGCGTGTGAAAATGAAATATTTAGCAGTTCCACAACTGTCCTTTAAGTTTCTCCTATCCCCCAGAAGAGTATAATAGGACTGATGGATTATTATTTCGAATTTTAAGCATTTCTCAGTGAGTGCTTATGATTCTTTTGTGTTTTAAGCATTTCTTTAGTTGTAGAGGAAATAAATAGCAGTCCTATTCATGAACATCATGCCTTAAGCACCTTTCTACAAGGGGTCCAATTAATCCTCCTGGGCAGAACTAGACAAGAGCCAAAACTAGTCTTTGTTTAAGAGATTTTTCCCAGAGTAGAACTCTGGGTTGGGAGCATAACGAGCCCAAAGTTGGGAGTCCTTGACAGGAAAGAGGTCACCAACCCCAAACCAGGCTGTGAATGACATCTCTAATAAATCTGATCACTAAACATAACGTGAGTGATTTTATTCACTTAAAAAACAGCATCTACAATAATATGAAAAAATAATTGTGAAAGTATGTGGGGATCAGAAGGGGATTTGAAGGATGTTATGGCCAAAGTTAAATGTCTTGGTATGTGATGGGGGTTGCATCCCTTATCACTTCTAGGAAAATGTGCTAATCTCTAGAGTTTGTCTTTTTGGAATGACAAAGCAAACTCGTAGTCACAGACTCCCCAGTAATTGAAAATAGGAAAGACTTCATCCACTCTGCATCAGCTGGGACTGGCCACTAAGCCAGGAGGACCTTGTAGAGGGAAGAATTTTGTTTTCTGTCTCTCTTTTCCTTCAGCTCCACTGGGAGGTTAAGTAACTTTTCCTCTCTAGACTACCCCTGAAGGGAAAAAGAAAGGTGACACCTTTTCATCAACACTGACAAATGTGATACCTGCTAATCCAAGTTTTGTGTTTTGTTCATTTTAAATCTCACAGGAGAACATAAGTAGCACCGAAGGAGCTAGATGACACATGGAGAGAACCCTGGAACTCAGGAAGACTTGAGTTCAAAACTGGCCTGAGACACAAAGTTTCTGATCTTGGGTAAGTCACTTAACCATAGCCTGCCTCAGGTTCCTCATCTATAAAATGGGGATAAATAGCATCAACCTCCCAGAATTGTTGTGAGGGTAAAATGAGATAATGTTTGCAGTGTCTCCAGCTATTATTATTACTGCTGCCTCGTTATATATTTTGTCAATGGACACTTGTGAGTCTTTTGTTTTTAGCCTTTCTTTTGTTTAGAGGAAATAAATAGCTGTCCTAGATCTCATCAACATTTTACTGTGAGTGCCTTTTTGCCTTCCCCTCTTTGGGGAAAAACCAGGCCCAACACTGTGGGTTTTGCTCATCCTAGAATTTCAGTTCCTTTAAAAGAAGGGAGAGGGACCCTATGTTTTGGGGAGACCCTAGACATGAGCCAGACCTAAACTTTAAGTAATTTTTCCAGGTGCTCTTCTAGGGTGAGGGCTAAGAGCCAAAAGAATTCAATAAAAAGAGCCTGACCCTTGTTGTATGTGGTCCGGCTCCTCTAGGAGTGAACCCAGTCCACATCCTCCAGAGTGCTGAGAGCTGAGGAGCCTCTTAATGAAGAGCAGAATGAAGGTGGGGAGGTAAAAAAATAATTTGAATAAATTACCTGAATAAATAAATATTTGAATAAATCCATCAATTCATTCCACCCCCACCTAAAGTAAGTAATAAGATGCTATAGCTCTATTACATTTGACAGGTGGGAACACATCTCATTTGGGATTGGGGTAACTCCTCAAGGACAGTCACTTTTGTCAAAAGAGGGAGACTTGGGGGCAGCTAGATGGTGCAGTGGGTAGAGCACTGGTCCTGGAGTCAGGAGGACCTGAGTTCAAATCCAGCCTCAGACATCTGATACTCATTAGCTGTGGACCCTGGGCAAGAGACTTAGCCCCAGTTGCCTCGTCAAAAAAAAAAAAAAAGAAAAGAAAAGAAAAGGACTGGACATCTCTCCAGCTATAGCAAGAAATATGTTCTGATTGACTGAGGAAATTTAGTTATGTCCTGTGGGCCATCTATAAAATATTGAACCAGTTTATGCCTGAAAGATTAAAATACCCAGCAATGAAGAAGAGAGTGCATGGCAGCTGTACTGTCCTTGAAGTGTTCTTGGATCAACTAGTGACAATGTCTGCTTCAGCAAGCAAAGTCAGACTGAGCTCGATGAGGAAAGGAAGGTTCAAGGCTTCACAAAGAAGAAAAGCTAAGCTGTACCTAAGGGAAACATCTTTAGGGCTGTGGCAAAAGGATTCCTAAGAGCCTTGATTTTGTCACGTGTGCTGTCTAAACTCAAGCCCACTTTCCGCTGGAATCTGTACTTGTCAGAAGAGTAATCCAAAATAGACACCCATCAATGAGGAATAGCTAAATAGCTAGTCCATAAATATGAAGTTTCTTGAGTTGTGGGGAAAAAAACCAGAAGCATAGGAAGATTGATGTGAAAAAATGCCAAGCAAAGTAAGCAGAGGCAAGAAAACATACAGTGATTGCAAAAAAAAATGCAAATGGAAAGAGCAACAACAATAACAAAAATAACCTGGAAACTTAAATGTGTTGTAATTATAATGACAGAGCTTAGCCCAATAGCTCAAGAAAAATGATGAGAAAAATTCACCTTCCTCTCTTTGCCAAGTAGAAGATTATGGGTGTGGAATGTTGCCTGCAATGTCTGTCTTAGTTGATGTGTTAGCTAATTGTGCCCTGTGAATTCACAGCAAACTTGCAACCCAAAATGGGCACAGAAATTATTTGCCAGACCTAGCTCTGAATGACTCATGATAAGTAGTGTCAAACGCAAGTCGAAATCCCTGGACTGCATATTGACTTAAAGAAAAACCACAAATTAACATATTATTTTTCGTGAAACACTAAGAAACACTGCTGGACTCAAGCCAGCAGAGGCACTGAGGCCCTCTCCCTTCTCCACTAAAGATCTCCTCTCAGCTCTAGACCTATCTATGTACATGTTGTGGACTGAGTTCAGTCGTGGAAGAACTGGAGTGACTCTAAAAGAGAGATTAGACTTCTTTTCCTCACCCACTTTAGCTCATTGTGTCCCCCAGCACAGACAGACACCTCTGGGGAAAACTACTTAAAGATCAGGTTTATCTACTGGGGAATGACTCTCGTTTTTACGGGTTTATGTTGATTCCCTCTATATCTTGACTTCCAGATCTTTATCAAATAAACTTGAGGCCAAGATTTTTTGGTGGATTGTTTTGAAGCACATCTCTAAAAATGTAATGCTACTATCTATAATTCTTTTCAATCACTCCTTGAGATTGAGATTGGTTTTATAATAGCTATAGCAGGAAACCTCATTTTATACAATTAAGAATAGTACAATTTGTATTACTTGTGTGATAATACAGAGAACCCTTTATTCATTTATAAGCAAAACATAAGCTTTTTTTCAGGTTCAAATGCTTATTCCACTGCAATAGCATAAGACAAGTCTAATTAACCATTCTTATCTGAATAAAATAAAATCAAAGACGTTATATTTGTCTGTAGCAAATGAGTTCATTTTCCATTCAGGCTTTAAAATATCTAGATCTTTACAACAAAATAATAATTTTTCTATAGTCCAGTCAAATGATCAATAACTAGGTCTTTATTTTATTTTATTTCATTTTCAGGGCAAGTATTTTTAAACTAGAAAACATTTGTAAGAGAGGAAAGATTTCATTTTCTCCCTCAGCTTAGGTGATATACTCATAATATATAATCACAGAAAATGAAGTATTAACACCCTCTTGTCCCTTTATGAAATATAAACACCTCTCTGACTGTAAAGGGAACAATACCATTGGATGAATAATCATTGACCACGTTTGAACTTTAAAGGGCAATGAACTTCTTGGAGAGACAGTCACATTCGAAGAGAAACTCAGTCCCTGACCTGATGAAATATGCTGAAGATACCCCAGAGCTGGAGAAGGAGAGGCTGTGAGATGCCCCAAGGAATTGGGAGAGCACTGGAAACATGAGTGTAGGCAGCAGCCACAAGGAACAGGGCCAGAATTCTAGGATTCAGCACGAACAGGGTCAAGACTTTCCTCTAGGGATGGCAATTCCATTTAGCTTCTCTATTTTAAGTATTAACTTTATAAACAGTGTTAATCACAGGCATTTGCGAGTCTGTGTGTGCTTATTATTAAGATTTCATTTGGAGAGAGGAAGAAGTTGATAGAAAAAGATCCCCCGAGAAGATAAGGAGATAGATTCAATACTATAGTATTTTGCCAAAGTGAATATGTTTCTGGCTGGGAGCTCAAAGCTTAAAAAAAAATATAGGGAGAATTATAAATTCTTTCATTACAGTTTCTCAGAGTAGAGAATGTTTATACCTTTCTAGGTATAACCTATCTAGGTAATGAGTCAGCAGTATGGTGAGGAGCAAATAGGAGTGGTTGAACAACATCCTATCATACCACACACGTTTTTAAAATGTTATTTTGGAAATTTATTATTTATAGCTCAACCTTTTAAAAATAAAAAGTTGTCCTATAATTGTTTTATTTTTTCTGGTTTTGGTTCATACAAAAGGAAATAGAATAAATCTAGGGTTCACTATACAAAAATATTTATAGCAGTTCTTATTGTAGTGGCAAAGAATGGGAAATTGAGGGGATACCCATCAATGGGGAATGGCTAAACAAGTTGTACTATATGATTGTGATGGAATACTACTATGCTATAAGGAATGACAAGCAGGATGGCTTCAGAAAAACCTGGAAAGTCATATGTGAATTGATGCAATGTGAAGTGAGCAGAACCAGAACATTGTACACAGTAACAGCAATATTGTAAGGATGATCAACTGTGAAAGACTTAGCTACTCTGATCAAGACAATGATCCAAGACAATTCCAAAGGACCCATGATGAAAAATGCTATCCACCTCCAGAGAGAAAACTGATGAACTCTGAATGCAGATTGAAGAACACTTTTTTAGTTTGTTTTTTTTTTCTTGTGGGTTTTTTTTTTGTCTGCAGTTTCTTTTGCAGAATGGCTAATATGCAAATATGCTTTGCATGACCTCCCATGTATAATAGATATCAAATTGCTAGTTTTCTCAGGGAGGGGGGGAGGAGTAGGAGGAAGGGAGAGAATTTGGAACTCAATTTTAAAAAAAGAATGTTAACTTTTTTACACATAAATGGAAAACGTTTAACAAAATAAAGAAAAATATATTAAAAAGAAAAATAATATATCTGGGGTTCAAATAATCTCTAATACATCAATAATCAATTACATAGGCATTCTGCCTTTACCTCTACCCCTTTTCTCCCAGGTTCCATTTTGGGGATGAATTATCTCTCATCGGTTTGAAGGATTTGGCTTCTCTCCCTCTCTTCCCCACTCTCGATCTATGCATTTAATAACCAAGCACTATCAGAGTTTATGGCCATTAAGTTTTATAATAATATAATTACAATAATAACAATGTGAGTATTATTACTTTGATTAAAATAGCATAGATATGAAAGTAAATAGTTAGGGAAATTGAAATTCCCCAATGTTGGCTACTTGGACTAACGGCCAGGAAAGGACAAGGGGAAAAGCAGCAAATGAATGCAAAATGGCTTCTCCGTACAGGAACAAAGACGAGGGGAAAGAAAGATGTTGTTAATTAGGCTGATGCTCCTTACAGGCTCCAGGGTTGGCTGTGACCTTTTCACCTCTCACGGTTCAAGCCTGGTCCAGCAGCTTAGGTCTGGCCTCATTTTTGGCTCTCCTAATTGCCTCAAACGTTGCCAGCTCCATGCTAGAATAATCTGGAGTCCCTGAGATACCTCACACCGATCCTCCATCAGTCTTACATAGCACCTCCTCTCCTGCAGCAGCTTGGCTTCTTCCCAGAAACCCACTCAGGGTCAAGACACAGACCACCGGAATCTCAGGAGCGTGTACCTGCCTTGCGGAAAGATACCTAGTTTCCATGGTAATGACTCTGTGGGTGGGATAAATGCAGATTACACAGAATACTAAGTTTAAAAAAAAAGATTCACAAGTACACAAGTTTCAGGAACAAATTTGTGTGGTAAAATGAATTCACGTTCTTTTTTTTATCACTAAGAAAATAAGCAACTTCTTTTTGCTCAAACAACTACAAATATAGAAATATTCTGTGTTCTCTTCACATTGTCACAACTGTGCAAAAAAAACCCCCAACTTTTCTTTTTAAAAATGCTTTATTTTTATTCTGAATTTAATAAAAATCAAATAAAATGAATATACATAGAACAGAAAAAGAGAATTGTACACGCAACTATAGATTTCTATTATGTATAGCTTGTTTTTCTTTCTAAGGATGCAGTAAATTCAGTCTTTACCTTTCAAAAGTTGTCCTGCTTGTCCATAGTTCTAATTTTCATTCTATTCTCTGCATTAAAAAGAAAAAGATGCCTCTCTGACTCTTTTTTTGTTGTTTAAATTCTATCTTTATTCCCCTTCAACTTCCCTCCCTAATGAGAAAAAAAAAGTTGTAACAAATAGGTACAGTTAAGCCCTCCCACCTAAAAAAATTCTACATTAGCTGTATCTGAAAATGTATCTTATTCTAAATCTTGAGTCCATCTAGCTAGCATGTTTCATCATGAGTCCTTTGAAATTGTTGTTGATCAGTCTTTCAAAGTTGTTTCTCTTTACAAATGTTGTTATTGTGTATATCTTTCTCTGGTCTCTTCCATTCACTGTGTATCAGTTCATATGGGTCTTCACAGGCTTTTCTCAAATCATCCTTTTCATCATTTCTTCGGCTGAATAATATCCCATTACATTAATATACCATAATTTGTTTAGCCATCTCCAAATTGATGGGCACTTCATTAGTTTCCAGTTTTTTGCTACTACTAAAAAAGAGCTGCTAAAAATATTTTGTACATAATAGCTCCTTTTCCTCTTTCTTTGATTTCTTAGGGATGTAGATACATCCAATGGCAGTAGCTATGGGTCAAAGAGTACATGCACAGTTTAATTAGCTTTTGGCATGGTTCTTTTTATTTTAAATAGTATCACACACACCTACATTTACATGTCAAAACAATTTTTAGCATTCATTTTTACAAAATTTTGAGTTCCAAATTTTTCTCCGTCCTCTCTTCCTAAAATGGTAGGCAATTTGATATATGTTATACATGTGCTATCATGTAAAACTTATTTCCATATTAGTCATAGTTGTAAAAGAAGAAACAGATCAAAAGGAAACAAAAAACACAAAAAAAGAATAAAAGTGAAAAAAGTATTTGGCATAGTTTTAAATTTCTTTCCAGAATGGCTGGGCCACTTTACAGCTCCACCAAAAGTGCATTAATGTACCTGTTGTCCTACAGCCTGTCCAGCATCTGTCATTTTCCTTTTTTGGTCAACTTTGTCAATCTGGTTGGTGTGGGGTACTACCTGAGAGTTGTTTTAATTTGCATTTCTTGAATTATTAGTGATTTAGAGCATTTAAAAATGTTTTTATTAATTTATTTTGATTTATCAACACTCACTTCCATAAGCTTTTCAGTTTAAAATTTTTCTCCCCTTCCCTCCCCAAGACAGCATGCAACCTGATATAGGCTTTACATATACATTCCTAATAACATATTTTTACATCAGTCATGTTTTAAGGAAGAATTAGAACCAATAGGAGGAACCACAAGAAAGAGGAAACAAAACAAAATAGGAGAAAAAAGTAGCAAATAGTATGCTTCAATCTGCATTCAAACTCCATAGTTCTTTCTTTGGATGTGGATAGCATTTTCCATCATGTGACTTTTGGAGTCTCATTGCTGAGAAGGGCTGAGTCTATTGAAGTTAGTCATTGCATAATGTGGTTGTTGCAGTGTACAATGTTCTGGTTCTGTAGAGCTTTTTTTTTTTTAATGTGGCTATTGACAGCTTGGGTTTCTTCCTCAGAAAACTACCTGTTTATATCCTTTGACCATTTATCAATTGAAGAATGGCTCTTATTCCTATACATTTGACTCAATTCCTTATACATCTCCGAATAAAACCTTTTTCATAGAAACTTGCTACTAAAATTTTCCCCCATTTTCTGTCTGCTCTTCTAATTTTAGCTGTATTAGTTTTATTTATGCAAAAGCTTTTTAATCTTATTTACTCAAAATCATTCATTTTACCTTCTGTGATCTTTTCTATCTCTTGTTTGGTCTTGAACTATTCTCCTAGCCATAGATCTGACAGGTAATGTCTTCCTAACTCATCTAATTTATCACATTGTATGTCTAAGTCATGTCTTCTTTTGAAGCTTACCATATTGCATTCCAGTTTTTCCAACTGTTTTTGTTGAACAGTGAGTTCTTGCCTTGATAGCGGGAATCTTTGAAATTCATTCCTTTTTCAAATTTCCTGTCAAAGACATCACCATCCTTCTACTCACCCAGGTTTATAACCTCAGTTTGAATAGCTACTCATTCTCTCTCATCTCAAATGTCCAATCAGCTGCCAAAATCTTGATGTTTCTGCTTTTACAACATCTCTTGCATCCATCCCCTTCTCACCACTCACACAACCACTGTACTCATTCAGGCTGTCATCATCCATCACATAGACTATTGCAACATATAGTCTCCTATTTGGTCCTCCTATCTCAAGTCTCTCCATATTCTATACAAGCCTATGAAATTAATATTCTTTTTTTTTTTTGCTTTTTGGTGAAGCAATCAAGGTTAAGTGACTTGCTCAGGGTCACACAGCTAGTTAAATGTCAAGTGTCTGAGGTCAGATTTGAACTCAGGTTCTCCTGACTCCAAGGCCAGAACTCTGTCCACTGCACCACCTAGCTGCCCCTGAAATTAATAGTCTTAAAGGACACATCCAACCATATCATTCCTCTACCCAATAAATTCTAATGACTCCCTATATTTACTCAAGGATCAAATATTTCATCTTTCTATTTTTATTAGTTTTATAATATGTGTAATTATTAGTAGAGTAGCATATGTATATAATATGTAAATGAGTAAATGTACCTATTTGGGTATGTGTTCTCAATCAGTTTTTACTGATACTAATGTATGATCAAAAAAAGTTTGGAGACCATTGACTTAAGGAGGCCTAGTACCTGAACTCTCAAACTGAGAATTTCTCAAAAGATAATCTCTATGGCTGGGAATGCTCATTCTCAGGAACTGTAGTCTCTGACCAATGCTCAGAAAAAGAAATAGGAAATCAGCTAGACCTGGAGATCAGGGACCTTTCAGGTTCACCATATTTTTCTCCAAGTTGCCAGTTTCAGCGTGGCATAGGCAGGTACAACATCACAAACTTCAATTCAATTAGTTTCTGTTCATTTCATATATAGAGGAGCAGAATAAAATCAATAAAACCTTTAAAAATTATAAAGCTGAACAAATGAGAGGGCTCTGGAAAAGAAGCAGGATTTTATTAAAATAAGCACCATTCCTTAATTGATAAATGGTCAAAAGAAATGAACAGAAAGTTTTCAGAGGAAGAAATCCAAGCTATCAATAACCATGTTAAAAAAAAAGTTATATATGACCAATAATTAGAGAATTAAAAATTTAAGCAAATTTGGGTTATTAACCCCATATCTGTCAGATTGGCAAATTTAACAAAAAAGGAAAATGACAAGTATCGGAAGAGTTGTGGGACAATGGGCACACTGATGCACTGTTGGTAGAATTGTAAAGTGGTCTAGCCACTGGAAAGCAATTCAGAATTAGGCCCAGATGTTAAATTGTGAATACTCTGTCTCAACCATAACACTGTTAGGCCTATAATCCCAAAAGAGATCAAAAAAATAGCAAAAAGACCCATATATGTATAAAAACATTCATAGCAGTACTTTCTGTAGTGGCAAAGAACTAGAAATTGAGGGGTGCCCATCATTTGGGGAATGACTGAACAAATTATGGTATATGAATATAATGGAACATGATGACGGTTATGGTTTTAGAGAAATCTGGGAAGATTTGTATGAGTTGGTGCAGAGTGAAACGAGCAAAACCAGGGAAGTACAATAACAACAATACAATAACAACCATGTGGTAAAGATAAACAACTTTGAAAGATTTAAGAACTCTGATCAGCATAATGACCAACTATGATACCATGCAAATATTGATGAAACATGCTACTCACCTCCCAATAAAGAGGTAATGGACTCAGGGATTTAACCGAGACATATTTTTTGGACTATGCATATTTACCATAATGGATTTCTTTTTCTTTTTTCAGTGGGGGCAGGGAGGTGGGAGGGAGAAAAAAATGCTTTGAACTGAACAAATTTTTTTTTAAAGGAAAGCAGTAGAGCCATAAATAGATACTCTCTCTCCTCCAGCTCCAGAGAAGCTGACATTCAGAGGACTACTGTAAGCTATGTGGAGGATGAATTTTGGATTTTCCCAAACCTTTGTCTAGCAGTTACCCTCTGCTTCATGTGTTTTTCAAAGTCTATTAAATTAGAACTGGAAAAAATCCCAGAGTTACATCTCACCATGAACATGTATTACTAATTTTTTCATTCAGATATTCAGATTGTTCTAAATATATGAGCACTGGAAACAGCAGTACCCTCAGACAACCAGTGGTGTCCTGCTCTGCCCCCCACCCCTATCCCACAGTCACCATCCAGAACAATCTCTAAGGAGAGATTAGCTCTTGCCCCTACCCCTACCCCACTACCCATGTGTGACTATTGTTTTTCGCCCCCACAGACTGAAAACCAGGTGACTTACATTTCACCCCTCCCTCAGGGCTCTACAGTACCCTTAGAGCTTAAGGGGCAACTAAGTGGATAGAGTGCTGGACCTACAGTAATAAGTGTATGTGTGCCTATGTCAGATATGTATGTCCACATGAATTGATTAAAATGTGACTTGTGTCATTCCCCAATTGATAAATGGTCAAAAGATATAAACAAGCGGTTCCAGATGAAGAAATTAAAGCTGTCTATAGTCATATGAAAAAATGCTCTAAATCACTATTGATTAGAGAAATACAAATTAAAACAACTCTGAGGTACCACCTCACACCTATCAGATTGGCTAATATGACAGAAAAGAAAAATGATAAATGTTGGAGAAGATGTGGGAAAATTAGTGAAACTCCACTAATGTGTTGTTAGTGAGTTGTGAACTGATCCAACCATTCTGGAGAGCACTTTGGAACTATGCCCAAAGGGCTATAAAACTGTGCATATCCTTTAATCTTGTAATACTACTACTAGGTCTGTATCCCAAAGAGATCATAAAAAAGGGAAAAGGACCTACATGTACAAAAATTTTTTTTGTAGCTCTTTTTGTGGTGGCAAAGAATTAGAAATAGAGGGGATGCACATCACTGGGAAATGGCTGAACAAGTTGAAGTATATGAATGCACCAGAATATATGCCAGTCCCAGAATATACCAGAAAATATGCAAGTATGAATAAACTCATTAGAGGGGAGCAAAATAAAATCTTAGCCCAACCAGGAGAAAAGCACCAATCTCAAGTGGAAATTTTTTCTCCAAAGTCCTAGAAGGGGAAGATATGTTGCCTTCTTCTAACATGTCTATGTTGCTTCCAAAATCCTTCCATGTGTCTCTCCTGTAGAGTGTCTGGAATCACATACATCTCTCCCTGGAGTAGCTTTGGCACCAATTCCACCTCTCATGCACTGACATTCTCCCCAACAATTGGGAATCACATCTACTTCCATGGGGCTATCCCTCCTCCACTCAGCATGGGAGATGGAATAGAATTAAGGTACCTCTACAATGTTATAGTCATTGTATAAATTGTTCTCCTAGTTTGGCTCACTTCATTAAGCACTAGTTCACCGTCTTCTCAGGTGTCTTTTGTTGTTGTTGTTCAGTCATTCCAGTTGTATCTGACTCTTCATGACCCCATTTGAGGTTTTCTTGGCAAAGATACTGGAGTGGTTTGCCATTCCCTTTTCCAGCTCATTTTACAGATGAGGAAACTGAGGCAAACAAGGTTTAAATGATTTGCCCAGGGTCACAAAACTAGTAAGTGTCTGAGGCAGATTAGAACTCAGGTCTCGCTGATTCCAGACCTGGTATTCTATCCACTGTGCCACCTAGCTGCCAGGTTTCTTTTAAATCCATTCTTTTCATGAGTTGGCTAGGTGGCACCATAGCACACAGAGTGCTGGGACTGGAGTCAGGAAGATCCGAGTTTAAATTCAGCTTCAGACACTTACTTGCTGAATGACCTTAGGCAAGTCATTTAACTTATTTCTGCCTCAATTTCCTCACCTATAAAGTAAGAATAATAATAGCATTTACCTCCCAGGGTTGTTAAGAGGATCAAATGAGATAATATTTGTAAAGTATTTAGCTCAGTGCCTTTGTGTCTGCCACAAACACCTAATCCTGATCTATATCTTGCCACTGGACCCAGATGGTTCCAGAGGAGAAAGTGAAGCTGGTGACTTTGCACAGCCCTCCCTGACTTGAATCCCATTCACTTGCATGTCATAGCATCACCTCCCTGATGTCATGGTCCTCTTCTAGAAGGAAGGACAAACAACCTCTGTGAGTAGAAAGAGGAGCTGCCCCACTGGGGACACAACTGGAACTGACCAGTTAGGCAATACAACTCCTTTTCTTTTCTCTTCATTTCTTTCCTTTTCTTTTCCCTCTGTCTACATAGGGTATCATACCCTTATCTTCAGATGCTCTGCCTAAAGGAATGTAAATGTTGATGCTGAAACCTTATTTTTTCTTAAAAGTATGCCATCACTCTGGCTCTCATTGATTGGCTAACAATAGGTCTCAGCCCAAGCCCCACTTGGTCATTGTTTGGGCCCTGATTAGCTCAGAGTGAATGTAAATAGCAATTGTTTCTGTTTTGGCCAGAAACCCAGAGGGTCTTCCCCTCCCAGACTGATGACATTCTCTGCTTCATTTCTTACCTAGCCTTAATCACTGAATGGGCACTGCCTTAGTCAAACTGAGACCTGTTAGAGACTAGCTTAAAAAGGCCAAGTCTCCCACTGCATCCAAGGCCATCTCCAGTCATCCTGATCTATGAGGCTGGTGACTTTGCACAGCCCTCCCTCGCTTAAATCCAATTCACTTGCATGTCATGGCATCACCTCCCCATACCATGGTCCTTTTGAGAGTGAAGGACAAACAACAACAAGAACAACAACAACAGCTCAGTGTCTAATACATAGTAGCTTCTATATAAATGTTTATTCCCTTCCCTACCCCTCTTCATCATTTCTTACAGCACAACAATATTGCATTACAATCCTACTGTAAACCATAATTTATTTAGGTATTCCCCAGTTGACAGGTACCCTCCTTAGTTTCCAATTTTTTCCAAAACAAAAAATACTTGTGTCAATAAATTTTTTTTACATATGGGTCCTTTCCCTCTTTCTTTGATCTCTTTGGGCTATATGCCTAGTACCAGTATTGCTAGGACAAAGGATATACACAATTTAGTGACATTTTGGTTATGTTTCCAAATTGCTTTCCAGAATAATTTGTCTATTTCACAGCTCCACTAACACTTTATTAATGTAACTCTCCTCCCATAGCCCTTCCAACAATTGGTTTTTTTCCTTTTCGGTCATCTTTGCTAGTCTGATATGTTATGAGAGAGAACCTCAAAATTTCTCTGACTTATATTTATCATCATAAGTAAACTGGAAAGGTAGAGTCAAGATGGTGAATCAGAGGCCACCCAGATAAACTCTCTCAACATTCCCCTCCAAACAACTTTAAAATAAGATCGCAAATCAAATTTTGGAGTGGCAGAGTCAACAAAAGGTCAAGGTAAGACATCTTTCCAGACTAAGAAAATTTAGGAGGTCAGCAGGAGACATTTTTGGTAGACAATGTGGTAGAGACCTGTCTGGAGCCCACACATGCAGCAGCAGTAGCAGCAACAGTGGCTGCAGCAGCTTCAGGAGCTCTCAGCCAGAGGCAGTAAGGGGATCAGACAACTGGTCTGAAAAAGATTACAGTTAGAGCTGATTGGCAATTTCCCATCCATAGTTCTGAGCTGCAGTTCTAGGGAGGAGAGGAGTGCTGGTGGTTGGTCACAAGGGAGCAGGGGTCAAGAGGAGGGTTAGCAGGGGGCAGCTAGGTGGCACAGTGGATAGAGCACCAGCTCTGGAGTCAGGAGGACCTGAGTTCAAATCCGACCTCAGACACGTAACACTCACTACCTGTGTGTGACTCTGGGCAAGTCACTTAACCCCAAAAGCCTCACACACCAAAAATAAATAAATAAATAAAAGAGGATTAGCACTTGCAACTGCAGGGGAGCAGTTCCCTTCCTGAGTAAAGACCAGAGTACAGATCAGGACATACCTCTCCCAGGATCATACAACCTTGGAAACACTAGAAACTTGTAGACCCCCAGAATTATCTCTGAAATAGCAGCACAAAAAAACCTCAAGTATGGGACAGTATTTTCCCACTTCCAGGTAAGTAGAGCCCAACTTTAAGATAAAGTTCAAAATCAAGAAGTAGGCTAGAAAAATGAACAAACAACAAAAAAGAACTTATCATAAGAAACTACAATAGTGGCAGGGAAAACTAAGACAAACTCAGAAGATGGCAACAATAGGGAAACAGCTACAAACAAAACTGCAAAGAAAAAATGCTAGTTGGACCCAATAAGAATTCCTGGAAGAGTTAAAGAAAGAGATAAGAGTGGTAGAGGGAAGACTGGGAAAAGAAATGAGAGCGATGCAAGAAAATTATGAAAAGAGAATTAGTAGCTTGGTAAAAGAGGTACAAAAGATACTGAAGAAAAGAAGTAAATTGGAACATTTAAAAAGCATGGCTTTTGATAGCTTGCTTTTATTATTTTGAGAATTGTCTATTCATGTCCTTTGATCACTTGTCACTTATTAGAAAATGGCTCTTGTTTTTATATTTCAATCATTTCCCAATGTATCTTGGATCTGACCTTTATTGGATAAATTTGCAATAAAAATGTTTTCACAGTTACCTATTTCCCTTCCAACAAACTGCATTGATTTTATTTGTACAAAAGCTTTTCAATATATGTAATCTAAATTGTTCATTTTATCTTCTCTGATCCTCTCTATTCCATGGTGAGGAAGTGTTCTCCTCATTCTAAAAGGTATTTTCAGCAGAGCCTGCCTCAGACCAGTCTCTAGTATTTTAGATTCTATATTGGAACAAAATGAGACACTCAAAGATCATTCAAGAAATAAGAGAAAGGAGATTTACTGAGCCATAGCAGAAGGATAATCAACGAGGATAAATACTAAGGACACCTTGGGTTGATTCAGCTGAGTAAAATTTCCTTGCCTGAGTTATCCACCCATCATGATCTACCAGCTAAGCATCCTAGCACCTCTAGAGTTTCCTCTGGCTAGTTTGTGCTCAGAGGACAAGGAAGTAATAAAAATAGTCTGAGCCTTTAATCCCTTGAATCAATCAAGTCTCAAGCAAAACCTCAAAAGCTTTTGAAGAAAAACTAGCCTAATTTACATTGGGGGAGCAGTTAGGATACTGATCATGCCACAAAATGTATGTTCTTCTATTCTCTTCTAATTTGTTTATATTATGACCTTTTATATCTAGGTCATGTAACCATTTGGAACTTCTTATGGTATATGGTATGCTATGATCTAAACTTAATTTCTGCCAGATGGCTCTTCAGTTTTTCCAGCAGTTAAAAAAAAATTCATTTTTATTCTGAACTTAACAAACACCAAATACAACAGACATCTCCCTCCCTTTTTTGAACTTAAATTTATTTTGTTTTATATTTAGGATAAGTATAAAGGCCCAGTTACTCAAATCATTAGACTGATCAAAGCAAGACATTAGCAAAACAACAGGATTTTAATAGCATTTGGTACTTTAGTACTTCTTCTGTAGTCATAAAATTGTATTGTAGTCAAGATTTTTTTATAATATAGTACAAGACACCTTTCACAATTTGCAATATTTTGAAAACCATACAAACAGGAAATAGCTAAATTAGAGATGATTGACAGATTCTTATAAAGTACTTGGGGGTGGCAGCAATTTCCCTAAATTATCTGTTTTAAAATAAAAAAGAACATAAATTCATATAAAATCACAACAAATTTAACAGACACCTTTCAAGGGAAAAAAATCAGATATTTACTCATTTTGCCACTTTTTTCCCCAAGCATGACTGTGAAATAAAGTTACAAGTAATAATGCTACATTTTAAAACAGTTTAAAAATACATAGTATTAAAAAAATGATAGAGGAAATATCAATAATGCAGATCAAATTTTAAAAATAAAAAAATACAGTATTATTAAACTCCGTGAATGTGCATTATTGTCAACACTGAAAGACTATCTTGGATTGAAATTTTCTTTTTTTTTTTTGCGGGGGGGAGGGATAGGCAATGGGGTTAAGTGACTTGCCCAGGGTCACATAGCTAGTAAGTGTTATGTGTCTGAGGCCAGATTGGAACTCAGGTCCTCCTGAATCCAGGGCTGATGCTCTATCCACTGCACCACCTAGCTGCCCCTTGGATTGAAATTTTCCAAAAAGTACAAGAAGACTGCAAATATATCATCTGGTTTGTAAAACTTGCCTACTTCAGTACAAGCCTTCATTAGTATTAATTGGTACTTTTTCAAAAATCCATTAATGCAAAAGGATTTTCAGGGCTGAAAGATGGCGCTATGATCAATGATGTGGGATTGAATCCATATGTACTTTGAGCTTCATTCATTGTCAAGAATTTGAACAACCTGCTACATGGATGGAAGGTGTTCAGATTCCAGGTTTGACCAGAATGGTACATCATTTAAAGTTATCTCGAAAGTACCTATTGACATAGAACTGGTTCTCAGTCATGTTACTTAGGAAGAAAACCATCATTCATACATATATCTTATTTCCTTGACCCCACTGCCAGATGCTTAGAGTTTGCATGCCAAAGAAAGCTAAAAAGATCTTTGCCAGCAATGATCAAGCCTATTTAATACTAGTTTGAAGGCCAACAAGAGAGATACTTTATATATTGTATTTTTATATTAGTTGAGGGAGGTAGTTCTCTCTTACAATCAGGATGTCTAGGTACTACTGGCTGGCTAGTAAGTATAGGTACTCCTCAAGCACTCGTCTACAACCTCATGAAACACAGATACGGAGCTTAAGCAATCGCCTTGTCACGTACTGCACCTTGGTGAGTATCCAGCATAGTAACTACCATGAGGAGGAGCTGCAGAGAGCCTTATCAGGCTCATGGCTCAGGGGCAAGCCTGGCAGCCTCTGTGAGCCAAGCCTGGAACAGTGGGCGTTTCCGTAGGCATAGAATAGAAACTGCAGATTGTAATGAAACCTCAGATCTGTATTACATACATGTTTCTCTCTCTCTCTCTCTCTCTTTTTTTTGTGAGGCAATTGGGGTTAAGTGGCTTGCCCAGAGTCACACAGCTAGTGTTATGTGTCTGAGGCTGCATTTGAACTCAGGTCCTCCTGAATCCAGGGCTGGTGATCTATCCTACGAGAGGTACTTTAAAGTCAGTCAACACGCATTTAAATTCTCACTACATTCCAGGCACTATGCTAAGCACTGAGGATACAAAACCATAGTTATTGCCATCCAGATGCTCACATTCCATTTGGGGAGACAACATGTTAACAGCTACATACATGTTAACCATTTACAATATAAATGGAAGGCAGTATCAGAGATAAGGTTTTTTAATAGTGGGGAGGGCAGAAGGGGAACTAAGAATGGTATCTCAAAGATTTGAACTGGGGGCAGCTAGGTGACACAGTGGATAGAGCACTGGCCCTGAAGTCAGGGGGACCTGAGTTCAAATCTGGCCTCAGACCAAACATTTGACACTTACTAGTTGTGTGACCCTGGGCAAGTCACTTAACCCTAAATTGCCTCACCAAAAAGCAAAAAAAAAAAAAGACACTTTCGCTGTTTTGGGAAACACTGTCCTTTCAAGTGCCTATCCTAGTGTCTTGCACAAGAGTCTCAAAGTACCCATGGCACAGTCCCAAATGTCTCATAAAAAGTCTCAAGCAGCTCCTTCAGCACAATTTCACCAGTAAAAATGCTTTACAATTTCCCAAAATCACTCTAGCCCACTCCCCTCCTTTTCAACTTTGAGACTAGCTCATTGTCTGTCTGTATTGTATCCCCATTATACATACTTTTGGGAAAACTATAAGGTGTCCATTCAGATGCGTATTTAAATCTGGGCAACAGACATTCTTCTTCCATCTGGTATTTCCTGTGTAGATGGACAGGCTAAGCTCCTTTGAGTGATTTCTTTTCAGGGCTGCAATGGATTTGGACTTGATGCCAACAATACAATGTCATTCACAAAAAAAAAAAACAACACCCGGAGGACTTTGCTACCCGCAAGGAATCTTTCTTGACCTGAACTTTGCCTTGGATCTCCTCCAAAACAGTGTTGAATACCTTTTATGAACATATATTTCCCTGTTTTATACTTCATATTTATTATCAGGTGATCATCGAATAGTGTTATTTCTGTTGTTACATTTCTAAGAAATCCTGGATGATTATGATATATGATATATATATAATCATATGGACATGTTGTTAAAGAGTATCTCAATAGTTGTTTTCTTCTACCAAGTGAAATGTTTTTTCCTTAAATAACAAACTAAAAGCACTTAATAAATAAATTGTCCTTTTTATTACATTGGCATGGCCCAATCATAAACAATCAACATTTCTCAAATTACTTAGAACTATCTTTGTTTCTGTAAAGAGTCTTTTATAGTTACACATGCACAATTCTTATGTCTTTTGGTAGGTGAAGGCCCAAATATTTTATATATTCTGTTATTATTTTGAATAGAATCACTTTTTCTATCTCTTCCTGCCGGGTTTTATTGTTAATATGCAGAAAGATTTTCATGTTATATGCAGCTATGTTGCTGAAATTATTGAAATTAATTTTAGTGGATTCTTTAGGTCCTCTGTGTGGACCATCATATCACACAAACACACGTGTGTATGTACATATATATGTATGTGTATACATATGTATGTATGTGTGTATCCCTCTTAGTTTGTGCTAATTCTCTCAAGTTTCCTTTCAAGTCTTCTTGCTATAGCTAGTATTTCTAGTACTATATCAAACAGTATGAATGATAACAGATTTGCTTTTTTTTTTATAAGAGGTCATATGGTATAGTAGATAGATTGCTGGCCTTGGAACAGGAGAAGTTAAAACTTCACCTCTGTTGCTTACTAGTTATGTTGCCCTGGACAAGTCATTTAATCACCCTGAGCCTCAGTTTTCTCATTTGTAAAATGAGGATAATAATAACACTTATCTCACAAGCTTATGAGGATTATGTGAATAACAGATATTATTATAATTGTAATTATTACCTCTGATCCTATTAGGTCTCTGAGGTTTTCCCATTCCATATGATGTTGGTTCTTGGTTTTAGATAAATATCATTTAGGATAATATGGAGAAGCACATTTAGTCCAATGCTTTTTTGTTTTTAAGAAGTGGGTATTTTATTTTGTCAAAAGCTTTTTCTCCATTTATTGATACAATTATGTGATTTCGGGGAAGGTGGTTCCTACTATTGAACTAACCCTGCATTCCTAGTATAAATCCAATTTGCTTAAAGTCTTCTTTTAAATATTTTATGCAATATTGTTACATTGATATTCATAAGGGACACTGGTTTATACTTTCCTTTCTCAGCTTTCTCTCTCCATAATTTAGGTATCTGAATTATATTTGTGTCATAGAAGGGGTGAGGTAGGATCTCTTCTTCTTTTTTTTTTTTGAGGCAATTGAGATTAAGAGACTTGCCCAGGGTCACACAGATAGAAAGTGTCTGAGGCCAGATTTGAACTCATGTCCTCCTGACTCTAGGGCTAGTAGTCTATCCACTGCACCACCTAGCTGCCCTTTTTTTCTTATTTCCTCAAACTGTTTATATAATATTGGAATTATTTTTTCTTTGAATGTGTTGCACCCCATCTGTGCTCACTCCCAACTTGTACATGCACTCATAGTTGGGTTCTAACCCTGTAGCTCACAAGTCCTCATTGTGTGTGCTTCCCATTAACAATAAGTCAGTAGACTCAATTAACTCTTAGAAAAGGTATTTACTTCAATATCATATCATTAACAATAGTTAAAAGCAACCCTCCTTTCCCACAAATACAGATTCAGGGTGGGAAAGGAGGCCCAAATATAAAGCACAATGGTAGTGAGACATACATGTGTGGACAAGACAACTCACAAATCTGAAAGAATAGATCCTTGATGACCCTTTTTATTTCTAGAGAGTTCTCTAGAGTTATCTTTAGAGAGTTCTTCATACTGGGCATGGTACCAGGGTCTGTGATGTCATTCCATTGCTCATCTGGGCTTACTCCTTGTAGGGCATGGCATTTCAGCTGGACAGGTGTCACAACTGGGCTTGCTTTTTACAGGATATGATATGTTTGCTGGATAGATTGATCTGCTGCCAGGCTAGACTATACTCGGCAAGTCACTTAGCTACTGGGTTAGCTCTTCACTAGACACCACCTCTCTGCTGAATGGGTTGATCTTTTGGATTCCCTGGGCCCATGCTTCAATGAGCTAAATTCAGACTTAGACTGATGAGCTATTTCAGAAGGTATAGAGATCCTAGAATTGGCAGAAACCTCTCCAGTTCTGGTACCTCAGGGCTTTAGCTGTGAGGTTTGTCACCTTCTAGGCAAGGGGAAGGAAAGTAGGAGAAGTAAAGCTTTTTGTCAACTCTTCCTGGTTCAGAGCTGGATACCCCTGATGAGGGATCTTGCTCTAACTTATGGTGACCATCCATCATATTTTCCAAATTTTTATTGATCTATAAAAATTAGTAGCTGGTGGGAAAGTGGTGAGGAAGTCTCTGCTGTAAGTACAAGTTCATTGTCTCTTCTGACTTCTTCACATTCAACTGAATTACTCAAAGCCTCAGACCCTTTTCAAGGTATTTTGTTGTTCAGTCATTTCAGTCATGTCAAACCATTTGGAGTTTTCTTGGCAAAGATACTGGAGTGGCTTGCCATTTCCTTCTTCATTTATATTTGAAAAACTTCATCCTTATACCTCATTATCTCTATCTCTTCCCCCTTATGACTGTCAACTTTGCTAAGATCTAAAAAGGATACATTCTTACAGATGCTTATGTGATTGGTTTTCTAATATGAATTTTACTGATATTTTTACATGAGTTATTTTTTCCATTGTATCTCTCATCCTGCTCCTTCCTAGAGGGCCATCCCTTAAGGTAAAGAATAAAAGGAGAGGAAGAAAGAAAATATTCTTCAGAACTAACCAATATATTTTAAAATTCTGACATATGTAGTGTTCCATGCCCATGGACCCTCACCTTGCAAAGAAGTGGAGAGTGATATCTTCTAATATATCTTCTTTGGGGCCAAGCTTGGTCACTATTTTACAGTATTAGGTTTTGATTATTTTGTTATTGTTATATCCTTTTATATTGTAGTTATTGTGTATATTGTTTTTTTCTTGTACTTTACTTTTCATTAGTTCATGTCTTCCCATGTTTCTCTGTATTCCTCATATATATAATTTCTCATAGTACAGTAATATATCATTACGTTCATGTAACCACAACTTTTGTAGCCATTCCCCAATCAATGAACTTTGTTTCATATTCTCTACTACCCCAAAAAGTGCCACCATAAATATTTTGGTGTATATGGGGCTTTTATTTTTGTTATTGGTCTCCTTGAGGCATATACCTAATAGTGCAATCTCTAGTTTAAGGAGTATAGACAGCATAAAAAAAATTTTAAGTCTTAAGAAGTCTGATCAATACAATGACAAAATATGTTTTCAAAGGACCTTTGATGAAGTGTGTTATTCACCTCCTGACAGAGTTGATGGACACAAGATGAAGATATAGACCTATGTTTTTAGACTATGTGAATTGTTTTTAGTTGACTCTGCTTATTTGTTATAAAACCTAGTAGCAGGAGCATTGGGTCAATGTATATTCACAGTTTAATAAATTTTGGGGAATAGTTCCAAATTGTTTTCCAGAATGGTTGGACTAGTTCACAGTTTTACCAATAGTACATTAGTGTACTTATTTTCCCACATCCCTCTAGCATTTGTTATTTGATGGTAACTAAGATGTTTTCATTTTCATTTCTCTAATTATTAGTGACAAAGCATATTTTCATGTACCTATTGAGAGCTTTGATTTCTTCTTTTGAAAACTGCCTATTCTTATTCTTTGACCATTTATTAAGTGGGGAGTGACTATTATTCTTGTACATTTGACTTAGTTTCCTATATATTTTACAAATGAAACCTTTGTCAGAAAAACTTGCTACAAAAATCCTTCCCCATTTTCCAGCTTTTCTTCTAATTTTAGTTGTATTGTTTTTGTTCGTGCAAAAATTTTAAAATTTTATGTAATCAAAATTAATCATTTTACCTCCTATGAGTCTCTATATTTCTTGTCTGGTCAGAAACTCTTCCCCTATCTATGTCAGGTAATTTCTTACATGCTCCACTAATTTGCTGGTGATATAACCTTTTATGTCTAAATCATGAACCCATTTTGAACTTATCTTGGTATATGGTATGAAATGTTGGTGTAGGCCTAGTTTCTGCCGGACTACTTTCCAGTTTTTTTCAACAGTTTTTTGTCAAATATTGAGTTTTTGCATCAATAGCTGAGATCTTTGAGTTTATCAAACATTATGTTACTGTGTTCATTTGCTTCTGTATACTGTGTACCTAATCTGTTCCACTGATCAGCCTCTCTATTTCTTACCCATCCAAAATTTTTGTTTTGATGATGACAGCTTTGTAGTATAGTTTTACTAGCTGTGTGACCCTGGGCAAGTAGCTTAACCCCAATTGCCACCCCCCCAAAAAGTAATTCCTTTGACATTCTTGAACTTTTGTTCCTCCAGGTGGATTTTATTATTTTTTCCAGCTTCATAAGGTCACTCATTGGTACTTTTTTATTGGTATGACATTGAATGAGTAAATTAGTTTAGGTAGTATTATCATTTTTATTATATTAGCTTGGCCTACCCATAAGCAATTACTATTTTTCCAGTTATTTAGATCCATTGTTCTCTGTGTAAAGAGTATTTTGTAATTGTGTTCAAAGAATTCTGGTGTGTGTGTTGGCAAGTAGACACCCAAGTATTTTATACTGTCTGTGATTATTTTAAATGGAACTTACCTTTCTATTTCTTCCTGCTGTTGTGTTTTTGTTTTTTGGTGATATACAGAAATGCTAATAATTTGTGTGGGTTTATTTTCTAGCCTGCAACTTTGCTGAAGTTATTAATTGTTTTGATTAGGTTTTTAGTTGCCTCTCTAAGATTATTTAAATAAACCATCATATCATCTGCAAAAAAAGTGATAGTTTTGTTTTTGCATTGCCTATGCTTATTCCTTCGATATCTTTTTATTTGCTATAGCTAGCATTTCTAGTACAATATTGAATAGTAATAAGGAGAATAGACCTCTGCTTTACCCCTGATCTTACTGGAAGGGCTTCTAGCTTATTTTCTCTTCCTGAACCAATTCAGATGAGAGTAAGGTTCAAGTGCTGCCTAGCCTGCTCCCTCCCATCCCTCCATTGTATATATTCTTCCTTGTGTGACCTATTTATGAGATAATTTTCCCCATTCTTCCTCTCCCTTCCCACCTCACCCAGTGCATTCCTCTTCTGCACACTTTTATTCTCCTTTTGAGATCATCAAAACAGAATTACACCTGAGTGCTCTGTCTAATTAGACTCCCTCTAAGATCTCTGGGGATAATAAAATTCTGAGTTTTGTGTGTCATCTCCCCATATAAGAATGTAAATAGTTTAATCTTTTTTTTTTTTTAGTGCTTTATGATTCTCACTCATGTTTACCTTTTTATGCTTGAGTCCTGTATTGAATCAAATTTTCTATTCAGTTCTGGTCTTATCATCAGAAATGCTTGAAAGTCCTCTATTTCATTAAATATCCATTTTCCCTCCTGTAGGATTACACTCAGTTTTTCTGGGTAGGTTATTCTTGGTTGTAATACTAGATCCTTTGTGTTCCTAAATGTCATATTGCAAGCCCTCCATTCCTTTATGTTAGTGGTTACTAAATCTTGTGTTCCTGATTGAGACTCATAGTATTTTAATTACTTCTCTCAGGCTGACTTCAGTATCTTCTCCTTGACCTGGGAGTTCTGGATTGTGGCTGCAATATTCTCAGGAGTTTCCATTTTGGGATTTCTTTCAGGAGATGATTGATGGATTCTTCCAATTTCTACTTTGTCCTCTGGTTCTAAGATATCTAGGCAGTTTTCCTTTGTAATCTCTTGAGTGAATTCATGGGAGTTGATAAGCTCATTAAGCAAAGTAGGATAGAGGGAGAAGAGAAGAGGACCCAGGTCAGAATTTTGTGGGACATCTATTATTACTGGGTATGATCTGGACAAAGATCCAGCAAAGGAAATGAAGAGTGGCTAGATAAGTAAGAGAAGACCCAGGACTGAATAGTATCACAGAAACCTAGAAAGAAGACACTATCAAGTAGAAAATTGTGTAAAAGGCTACAGAGAGTTCAAGAAGGATGAGGTTTTAGAAAAGGCCATTAGATTTGGTAATGTAAAAATCATTGATAACTTTAGAAAGAGTAATTTCAGTTCAATGACAAAGTCAGAAATCAGGTTAACTTAACTTTTACTCAAGTTAAGAAAGAAAGTGGAAGGATAGATTGTAGACAGTCTTCTCAAGGAGTTTAGCCACAAAAGGGAGGAAAGATATGGAATGATAGGTATTGGAGATGGATGGATCAAATGAAGGTTTTTTGAGAACAAGGGAAACATGCATGTTTGTAGGAAGTAGGGAAGCTACCAATTAATAGGGAGAGATTACAGATAAGTGAAAGAATGGGGATGATAGAGGAAGCAATCTGCTAAAGAACAAGAGATCACTTGTGTAGGTAGAGGGGTTTGTTTTGGTAAGAAGGAAGGTCTCTTCATGTGAGACAGGGGAAAAGGGGGAGATAGTTGCAGAAGCATGTGAGTGAGATGAGGAAGAGGGGAGAAGAAGTTCTCAGAGAATAGCTTCCAATCCCACGACCCCTCTGTTCTTTCCCAAGCCATCACTCCTGAACTGACTACATTTTCCTGCTTTTCCCACCCTGAGCCCTTGGTGAACCAGTTCAACTCTACACTGCCCTCTTCTCTGGAGTCTCTTGATCCTTTATCTTATCAAATATTTTGTCTTGCCACATCCCAGCCTTGGAAATACTCTTCCCATCCAATGCTTTCACTCTACTCGCTTCCTTCTACATGAAGCTGGAGAAAGTAACAAAACCATGCTGACTAGGTCCACTACAAATTTGTGTCACATCATCTTAGCTGGACCCTCATTGCAGCAAGGCAATCCTTTTACACTTTCCTAATTGACTATCCTACTCACCACAGCAGCTTTTCCAAACCTTTTCATCCTTCCCCAAAACTCCCATAGGTTCCCCTCCCTCCACCCTCTCAACCAAAAATTTTGCCTGTTATTTTATTGAAAAAAAAATCAGGTATATGATATTCTCTCCATCCCCAAAGGCAGGAAGAAGTTAAATTTATTGGATTTAACTTTAATGTATATCCAAGCCCTTTTTAACTTGGAGAGAGATATGTCCAAATTAGCATAATCCGCCATACCTTCTGACATGACTCTCTGCCCCAAGATAGTTTGTGGTAACAATTATAGGAAGCTTGAACAAAGATCACAATATATTAAAATTCTATTTGGGGTTAATATCACAGAAGAGTTATCACTGAGCTTCCTCCTAGACCACTTCCTTTTAAGGGCTAAAAAAAAAGTTCCTTACAGTAGTCAATATCTTAACCTTGAATTTTAAAACACAAGACATTGTCTAAGGATGGATCAAGAAGTCAGTCACTGCAGTTGGGTAGGTAGGCAATCATCCAATCCAGAGAAGAGGAAGTTGGGTGATCACCCTTACTTATTTTCAAAGGAAGATCTTAGCCTTTCTTCTTCTCACTTTCCCAAAGGGATAAATCTGGAAAGGGTTTTAGGTTGGAGAAATAGTATTTAATAGTTCTAGAGAAACCAAAAAGGGGGTTTTAGTATGCTTTCAGAAAAGAAACACTCCATTTAAAATAACTACAGAATTATTAAAATATTTGGGAGACTACCTACTAAGATACACATAAGAAATATATGAATACAACTATAAAATACTGTTTACAGTAGAAAACTTTTTGGTCTCAGGATCCCTTTACATTCTTAAAAATTATTAAAGATGTTCAAAGAGCTTTTGTGAATGAGAATTATATCTATGAATATTTTCCATATTAGAAATTTAAATGTCTTAGTATTATTATGAAAATAGCTTTGACCTTATAGATACCCTGAAAGGGTCTTTGGGACCCCTAAGAGCCCCTGGACCAAACTTTGAGAATAACTGGCTTACAGAAATAAAGATAGATCTCAGTAATTGGAAAAATAGTAATTGCTCATTGGCAGGCCAAATGAGTATGATAGAAATGACAATGCTACCTAAATTAATTTACTTATTTAGTACTATGCCTGGGGCAGCTAGGTGGTGCAGTAGATAAAGCTCTGGCCTTGGAGTCAGGAGGACCTGAGTTTAAATCTGACCTCAGACACTTGACACTTACTAGCTGTGTGACCCTGGGCAAGTCACTTAACCCCAATTGCCTTAAAAAAACCCAACAAACAAACAAATAAATAAATAACAAGTGAATGTTAAAAACTAAAAAGAAATTTAAAAAAAAGAGACACAATGGAATCTTAAAGAATGACAGTTGAACACCTGTTATTCCATGAGGAATCTGTGAGGAACAGGACTTTTAATTGTGACATTGCAAAAACTATTAACTGTAATGACTAAAGAGAAGATAGAGTAAAAAGGACTAAGAGGATTTATTTCCTGAGAGAACTGACTTTAAAGAAGTCAGTTCATGTTCAAAGAAATATGAAGAGATTCTTCAGAAGGGACTTTAATTGGAGACTTGAGAGAACTGAATGGTGGAACCATTTCTGGAATTGAGAAATCAGCATGTGATGGTTAAAGAACACTGGCTGTGATCTTTCTTACATATGATACATTACAAATAATTATTTATGTCTTTGTTTTATTGTTTGTTACATTATTAATAAATAGTATAACCAGTTACTGTGATGTTTATTGAAGCCTAGGAGATTAGAGGGTTTAATAGAGAGAGAAATTCACAACGCTCATGGAAATGATGTTTCTATGGGAGTGGAAACTCACGAGATAATTGTAATGAGAGGGATGATGCAATTTTAGTAATTAACATGAAAATATGAGAACATATTCTTTGATTACCTTAGAAATAGTATTAAAGTGAATAAGGAAAATAAATAACAGAAAAGAAAAAGATGAGTCCCTCCACCTAAGTTATACATGAAGGTTAATTCCAAAACCTTATTACAAGCAATATTGTAAAATATATGTCAAGCCACCTTAGAAAAGAAACTCCTAAAAGGCAGATTGATGGATTTTGTTGTTACAATGTTCCACAAATCACCTAGTACATTGAAGGTATGATAAAAATAAAACATCAAATTGCTGATTAGTAGCAAGAACAGATTTCACAATCAGTACAACCTCAGGATGGAAAGTACCCAGCAGAAATCTCTAAATAGAAAGGGTTTTTTTTTTTTGCCAACTGATGCAATTTAGTCGGATTTGCATAACAGATACTGTGGTGGATGTGGGCAACTTCAAACTGTATTAAAAAGAAAATATATGTATTTAAGGTGCCAAAATACAGCCTAAAATTTTCTTTCCAGATCTGTGGGGTATGGGTGTAATGCAAGGTATCTTTCAAGTATACTCAGAGACAATAGTAGAAACTCCAACCCCTCTTTGCTACTGACTCTTCTGCTTATTAATTCTCTCTCTAGCTTCAAAGGCTGTCAGTTAATAAATATTCATTAAGTACCTACTATGTTTCAGGCACTGTGCTAAGTAATTGCTAGGGACACAAAAAGAGGAAAAATATAGTTCCTGCCCTCAAGAAGCTCACAGTCTAATGGAAGAGACAACAAACAAATATGTATAAGCAAACAAAATACAGGATAAATAGGAAATAATTGAGAGAGGGAAGGCACTAGAATTAAGAGAGGCTGGGAAAGGCTTCCTGTAGAAAGTGGTATTTTAATTGGAACTTTAAGGAAACCAGGGAAGTCAGTAGGTGGAGATGAGGAAGGAATACCTGGCAGAGAATAAAATGTGAGAAGACTAAAGCATAGAAATGGTAATTAAATCCGGGGGAGCTGATGAGATCACCCAATGAACTGGTATAGAGGGAGAAGATCAGAGGGCCAAGAATGCAACCCTGAAGGACATCTACAGTTAGAGGGCATGATCTGGATGAAGATACAGCAAAGGAGAGTAAGAAGGAGCTATCAGATAGAAAGAGGAGAACCAAGAGATTTCATGTTCTGAAAACCTAGAGACAGAGAGTGGGGAGAGGGTAATTAACCATTTCAAAGGCTACAGAAAAATTAAGAGGAATGAGGACTGAGAGAAGGCCATTGGATTTGGTAATTAAGAGATCATGATAACTTTGGAGAGAGCCATTTTGGTGAAATGATGAGGTTGAAAGTCCAGTTGTAAGAGGTTAAGAAGAGAGTGGTAGGAGAGAAAGTAGAGGCACCTATTATAGATAGATTATCTGCTCAAACAGCAGGGATAGAAGAATCTAGTGAGGTTGGGTTTTGTTTGTTTGTTTGTTTGCTTTCAGGCTATTCTGAAAACAGTCTCAGAAATCACAGAAACTGCAGCATCTTTCTGTTACCAACTTGGTTCTCATACTGAAGTAAAACTAAGGAAATTCCTTCTCTCGTTGGATCATTTTCCCTCTCTCAATCTCAAACCATTAATTGATAGTTTAGAAACTAACAGAAACAAAGACAATCATTTAAACAAGGTGCAGAAGCCTATATTTGGGGCTTACTACAGTCATCCCTTTCTCCTCTCTTCCACTCTCCTCCCATCTGGTCTGAGGGGGAGACTGAAGAAAGGGAAGGAGATTTAAATCTAGAAAAAAGAAGAGGGAACAGAGTAGCACTTGACAACTTTATTCTCCCTGGCACAAGTGTTGGTTTGGCCTACACTCAGGTCTAGTCCCCAACGACATATAATCTTCTGTTTTGTCCTCTCAATCTCTCCACCTCTCTCTTACATGCTCACATCTTGCTCTTGCTTTTCTTTTATAGCACCCTAAAGCTTGAGCAGAAATCCCTTCTTTAAGGCCACTGAAGTCAAACTGAGCTGCACTAAATACCTAAGAGCAGCCTAGCCCCAGGGTTCCCTATCATATCAGAAGGCTCTCCAGAATTTTGTTTTGTTTTGTTTTAAATCCTGGCCTAGAATTGATAGACTGTTCATCTGGACACATGGTGCTGGGACACTCATTCCTCCCTGTCCTATGCCTAGCCACATGGTTTGGGTTGTGTTCAGTCCTCAAAGTCCTTCTGGTGAGAGGGGGCTCTAATTTCTCATGCTCATTAATTCACTTAGTCCCCTATCCCAGAAACCTAGGGAGCAGTTTTTAATTACAGTAAATTAGGTTATAGCTTACAAGTCTAAGAGGTTACCCAAAAGGAAAAAACATGGTTCTCTGCAAACAATATGAATCAGGTAGTTTATTCCTACACACAAAAACAAGGATAAATATTTAAAAAGACACAAGTACACATTAACAGAATAGAATTCAGCAATAAAACTTGTAACTATTGGTACAAATGCCGCGAGGATGATACTTAAGCTTCATCAGAACATTAAGCAGCTTCCAGAACTGCTATTTATGCATTTTATATTTCACCTTGGCTGGATGCCGGTCTAAACATTTCCTAGTACACATCTACTTGGGTCGGTTCTCTTGTTGGTGACCAAATATCTGATGCAAAGTTTCTCTTGCCACTAATTAGTTATAGCACAGTACCTTGGGCAGGTAGGTGGCAAAGTGGGTAGAGTACCAGGCCTGAAGTCAGAAGATGAGTCTTCTTGAGTTCAAAACTGGCCTTAGACACTTACTATGATGTGACCCTGGGCAAGTCACTTAACCCTGTTTGCTTCAGTTTCCTCATCTGTAAAATGAGCTGGAGATGGCAAACTGTTGCAGGAGTGCTGGCAATCCTGAAATTCAAGAGCAAAGGGCATGGGTCCTGCCTGGGAAGAACTCAACCACTCAAGCCTTCAGTCAGAGACAAGGTTTATTGTTTCGCTAATAGAAGTGGGTGGGATTTTAAGAACCTACTCATTTGTGAGGCTTGTATTGACAAGCAGGACAAATTTTAAGAATCTGAGCCATTTAATGGAGGCAGGATGGATCCTTTTATACACAAAGACTGTGGGAAGATCTGGATGTGATCTAGGAGTGGCCAATAGGCTAGGGTGGCCCAGATGTAACAGAGAAGGGGCCTAGATGGGATTAAGGGTGGGAAATAGCCTGGGGTGGGGCCAAGAGCAGACATAGAGGGCCACAATGAAAGGGGGCTAAAAGGATTATTGACTGGGAAGGGCTGGGTGCCTCAGGCGAATGCCAGGGATCTAGGCCACTTGGGAAAGTCCAGGGCATCATTAGCGCCACATCAAAACCACTCTAGTATCTTTGCCAAGAAAACCCCAAATCAGGTCATGAAGAGTTGGACATGACTGAACAACAAAAACCTTCCAGACCTTTTGAAATCACAAGGTTACCCTTTTTGTACACATCTACCCTGAAATACTAGTTCTCTTACTACAAGGAAAGAAAAACCACAGAAGGGGTAATGGCAGCTAGGGGTCTCAGGTGAAAGTTTTGCTGAGTCCATCCTCTGTGCATGGAATGGTGTTGGGGGTACCAATAGCACAAAAGGATCTTCCTCACCCTTTACAGGAATCATATGATAATACTTAGAACCACCCCCTATCCCCAGCCTGAAGCTATCTCTTCTTTTAAAAGGTCTACTAAGTAATCACCTCCAGCTCAACATCCAATTACAGGATTCTCAGATTGTGAGTCCTTTAGCTCTCAATCATACATGGCTGGAAGCTGGCCTCAAAGCTCCTACGGAATTGATTGGAACCAGGAAGGACAAGTCTGAATCTTTGTAATCCTTGGTCTTGATGGTCCAGGGTTACATACAAAATAAATACAGTCATGGGAGAGGAGGCCAATGACAACTGGGGGGAATCCAGAAAGGGCTTTTGAAGGAGATGGTACTTGAGTGGGGTCTTGAAGGGAGACAGAAATTCTAAGAGGGGATACTTTAGAAGGAAAATATTACAGATATAGTAAAAGCTCTGGAGCTATTTTCCCAACTCCTTTGTGGACTGACAGCCTGGGTCCCAGAGGAGATCACTACTGCTTCTCCCCTCAAGGTTTTAGGAGATCTTGGTGGACAGGGATGTTTCTAGTGCTATTTCTCTTAAGTACCCACCAATGTGCTTCTCCCCAGGATTATCAGTTAGCCAGACTTCATTAGATTTTAGAAAAGGGTATTTTACTAAAGTGGTATAAGAACAGTTAGGACAAAACATCCTACCCCACTCCCAAAGTCTGTGACCTTCTTCTCCTACCAGTACATACATATTCAGAGGAAAGTTGACTCAAGAATTGACTACATGTGACTGTTAGTCAATAAACATTTATTGAGCACCTACTATGTGCCAGGCACTGTGCTAAGTGCTTCGGACATAAGAAAAAAAAAAGAGACTTAAAAAGTAGCCTGATGGTACTGTATCTCATTTATGTATACGTGCTTTATGACTAAAGAAGGTAAAAATAAGAAAATGAGAACCATATGAGCCAATGTACAACTGAAAAAAGACCGTGGATTTGGAATTATGCCCAAAGAACTATAAAACCATGCCTACTCTTTGACCTAGCAATAACACTATTAGGTCTGTATTCCAAAAAAATAACAAACAAAGGAAAAGGATCTATATATGCAAAAATATTTACAGTATCTCTTTAGTGGTGGCAAAGAATGGGGAATTGAAGGGATATCCATCAGTTGCAGAATGATTGAACAAGTACAAGTAATATACCATTGTGATGGAATACTACTGTGCTATAAGAAATGATGAACAGGATGCTCTCAGAAAAACCTGGAAGGACTTTTATGAACTGCTGCAAAGTGAAATGAGCAGAATCAGAAGAATACTGTATATGGTAAAAGCAATTCTGTACAATGAAAGAACTGTGAATGACTTAGCTATTCTCAGCAATACAGTGATCTAAGATAATTTTGAAGGACTTATGATGAAAAATGCTATTTATCCCCAAGAAAGAACTGTTAGGATCTGAATGCAGACCAAAATACACTTTTTCTTTACTTTATTTTTCTTGGGGTTTTTTTGGTTTGTGTTTTCTTTCACAACATGAATAACATGGAAATATGTTTTGCATGAATGCACATGTATAATCTATATCAAATTGCTTGCCTTCTCAGCGAGGGAGGGAAGGTAGGGGAGAGAATTTGGAACTCAAAAATATAAAAAATGTTAAAAATTGTTTTTACATTCATTTGGGGGAAATATTAAATTTTTCAAAAAAGATAAATGACAGTGGGTTGATAGGAGAAATGTAGGCACTTGTGACTTTTTTCTAAGTAAAAAGTGAGTCACTGAAAGTCAAAAGCCATTGAAGCACAACTTTTTTTTTTCTGGTGAGGCAACGGGGTTAAGTGACTTGCCCAGGGTCACACAGCTAGTAAGTATCAAGGATGGATTTGAATTCAAGTCCTCCTGACTCCAGGGCCGGTGCTCTATCCACTGCTCCACATAGCTGCCCCTGAACTACAACTTCTACAGTGATCAAGTGGTGGAGGGCAAGAGAAGGCAGCAGCAGCAGCAGCAGCTTGGAAAGAAGAACCCAAAAAGATGGGAAGATATAGCAGGGGGCCTAAAAAGGCAGTTTAAGGGAGTCAGCTGGGAGAAGGCCTTGGCCGAGTGATTCTTGATTGGTTGGAGAGTTCTAATTTAATTGGCTTAGAGCTCTAGTCCTTTGGCCACCTTGAGTCAGAGAACCTGAGCTGCGTGGCTGTCAACTCCATTCTGATTGGACAACACAGTATCCTGTTGCATGAATGGCTGGGCTCACATGTACAGCCCAGAGATAGTTAGATGAACTCGGCAATTCTCAGTCTTAAAGACAGCTGCTATTTACAGTGAGCTTGCACTTTGTAAATGCACTTTTAAGGGTGATGTGTCGTTGAAAGAGCTTATAAAGGTTGTGTTCAAAGAGAGATTTCCCCAAGCTGAAGAGTGATAAAGACTATTTTATGCCAATACTGAGCCTAAATTGTCTGTGGATGAGTGATGCTCTAGCACAGATGAACAGTAAGTAGAGAAGCTTTCTCTTGTGGTGCAGATATTAACACTGAAGTTGCAGCCTAGAGTTGTGACTTTCCCTGAGCACACTTTTCCTCCCTTGTGGGTTTCCTGCCAGGTTCCTGTAAGCATGAACCCAGTAGAAGAGTATGATCTGGGTTTATATGTATATTGTGCTCTATTTTATTATATATTTGCTTTAATAAAATAGAAATCTGTAATATTATTTTGCTTTATTAAGTAAATGGTTAGTTTAAGATCTAAAAAGTGGCATTGTTCTGAGTGGCTTGCTGGGTAGACGGAAAACATTGGATAGGTGCTCAAGAGCTAGAGTGATGAGTAGGGGAAGTATATGTTAGCTCAAAAGGGTAACTGAGGAACTTGAGAAGTCTAAATCTAACTGTATGATGATGGCCTATCTCTGGACCTGCTAGTGTGACAGCAGGAGCAAGGAGGGAGGAAGTAGGCTGTTTTACAGGCCTGGGTGAGGGATTGAGTTACTGGTGGTGTCAACATTAAAACATCTATTGGATGGGGCCCCACTGTCATACGATATCTGGTGTTACAATGTGGGGGCACTGGAATATACCACCCTATTTCAAGCATTATACTTATACTCAGTCTCCACTTTAACATGTCCTGTCCTCAGAAAATCAATCCTCCCTCATTCCTGGACCTCTGAAAAAGTCTGTCAGTTATTAAAATTTTGTAATTAACATTCTTCCATATTTCCAAATATGCAGTGGTACAACTTTTAAAATCATACCATTTTCTATACACATCCACATCCAGAGAAAGAACTATGGAGTCTGAATGCAGATTGACGAATACAATTTGCTTTCTTTTTTTGTTGTTGTTTTGTTTTGTTTCTTCTTTCTTGTGGTTCCCACCATTGATTCTAATTCTTCTTTACAACGTGACTAATGTGAAAATGTTTAATATGAATGTATATGTAGAGTCTGTATCAGATTGCATGCCATCTTGGGGAGGAGGGGAGAAAATTTAAAACTAAAAATGTTAGGGAAGTAAATGCTGAAAACTAAAAATAAATAAATTTTTAAAATAAATTTAAAAATACCATTTTATAAAGTTCTAGTAGTTTATTGCTCTGGACCCCCACCCACTCACCCCCATCCCAATCGCTACCCCTGTAGCCCCCAACACACACAGGCCAAATTTAATAAATTAACCAACTTCAAAAGGAAAAGAAAAGCAAACTTCTTTTTTTCAGAAAGAAAGCCTGGTCTTTATGGAGATCCCAGAGTATGTAGGACTTTCTCCATAGGGAATGTTAAAGGAAAAACTATGGTTTCAGGCCTCACCCTGGTCAATAAAAGGCAAACTCAAGAAATAAGACCAAAAGGAATTTATTGGCAACCCAAGACATCAAGGAGTTGGAGTGGGGCCAGCCCAGCCACCAAATCCAAGCTCTAGTCTGCTTTTATAGACAGAAGTAGAATAATTACAGTAGCAGAAAAAAAAAAGTTAAAGAACATACATATAAGGATAAGGACAATTCCAACTGGGGGCTCCTAATTTTAATGAGGTGCATAAGTGTCATCTCAGCTCTTCCTATTACAGCATCATTGGGAGATGAGATTAGTTCTCAGGTGATGGGATTAATCTAAAGAGAACCATGCCCTCTGTTTCAGTCTGGCTGAGCACAGTACCCAAAGGGTGAGCAAAATTAAAACGTAGGGTTCACTTAGACTATATTTTGCCCAATGGCCTGACTCTGCACAATCCCCAAAGCATCTTTGGTGCTAACCATATTTATGGTGCAGCACCACAACTGGTCCTATGTTGTTCTTCTATCCCCAACTGCATCATCCTTACCTAGTGCCAAATCCATCAGAGTAAGCATCTTGAGTCCCAGATGTGTCAGTAGTAGTCTAGTCCCTGGAAACATCTCCCCTTGGGCATTCTGGAGTAGGCCTCGTCCTCAGAGCAGCTCTGTTTCTCTGGTTCCAAGTCACTTGCAGAGATTCCTACATAATTCTGCTAAAATCTGTCAGTAACAAGATACAATACAATTTAGGACAACCTTACAAATTTGCTTTTCCAGTAACCAGCTTATGTGGTAAAAAACTAACTCAAACCTAATGGATCTAATCCTACTAATAACAGAGCTATAAAAAGAACATCAAATTAAGAAGTCATAATTCACCTGAAACTTTAGAGTATTCCAGTTTTTACATACCATTTGCAGTTTCTATCTTTACCTAAACCCTGTACCTGATATGGACACTGCCATCAACAAGCTATCTTACAAATACATTTTTTAAAAATCCATGAGGGCCTGACTTGAAAAATGAGCCCTTCTGTCTCTTATAATTATCAGACAGAGACCTCAAAATAGTAAAATAATTTCACTTTTTTTGCAATTATCAATGCAATTTTTTATGTAAAATCTAAGGATTAAATTGGATTAAGATCCAATTTTGAGAACTTGCTATAAAACATACTAGAGGCCTGTATGTCTTATATTATTCCAAATGTTCCAGAAACATTTGGAAACCAATCATGTATGTATGTATGTATGTATGTATGTATGTATATATGTATGTGTCCTATTTCTTGGAGAAAAGTCTGATCCTGATGCTTTTTCAAAACTTACTACTCCAATTAATTAGAAAACTTTTACATCTTTGTCTTATTTCCCAGTTTTGAGGATATTATCCCCATATCACTCTAAAAGAATGAGATACTTCAAGGACTTAATCTTATATATGAATATATAACTATTAGCAAGTAGATGGCAAGTTCATGAAGTTATTTACTTAGTTACTTAGGATATGGAATTGACTACAAATTCAGATTGAAAACAGTAAGATTTTTCATACTTGTAACCTATTATAGTAACTCAGAGATATTTTAGTATTAATTATTAATTAATGGATTTAATATTATAATGAGAAAACTTCCACTGTTTGTCTGCCCTGATTATAAAAATTTGCTATGGAAGGAAAAAGGAGGGACTTGGTTATGACAATATCAAGATTATTCTTGTAAGGGCAAAGATTGGCTATAACCACTCATGAAACAGGGGAAAACTCCCTTAGCTCTGTTTGATTCCAGGTAAGAGCCATAGTTAACAGCCAATCACACTGCAAAGTTCCACATTATTCACAGGGTATCAAAAGCCAGGCTCAGAATTAACCAGAGGGGAAATTTTCTGTTCAGAAAAGGGTCTGTTCAGAAAGGAAATTGCACAGTGGGGAAACTGAATCAAGAGGCTCCTATTTTCCCCTACACAAGGTCATCCCCTCAACTTTCCACCTCACATCCATTACACAGACATCCACTTGTATCAGTTCTCAGATTGCATTCCTTTTGGCATTCCCCTTGAGTGGTGGATTATTGGCTTTCATGACAATTCAGACAATCATACATGAAATCAAAACTTAAAAACAATTTCAAATGGCAATCCCAGCACTTCAAATAGCAAAATTTCACAAATCACGGCTCAAGGTTAGGTTATTATTATTTTTCTCATATTTCAATAACAGTTAACAATGAGCACATATAAGGACATTTTATTTTTTCTTAATTTTTAAATTAAGAATAATTATGTTTTGGAGTTTCACATATTTAGTGAATACATGATAGTTGACGCAAGACCCCAGAAAAATTCTGGCCACTGTAATATTCCATATTAATAGATATACATATTGCCTATTAACCTGTAAGGCAAAACAAAATCTTTAGTCTATTGTTATTAAGTTGGTTCAGATATGTAACTTCAATACATACTATTTAATAATAGATACAATTTCATAATTTTCACAAGTGATAGCCAGATAATCTCAGATGAAGCTATAAGCAAATTTCATGCTTTGCCTGTGTGTTGTCCTAGTTTTTCAAACTTCGGTACTTTAGAATTTTACAACACATTTGTCAGCAAGGCTGATAAGATCTTATATCCTTGCCCAAGTAGAATGTCCCAAGGAACCTCACAGATAAAGATAACTTAAGGAGGCCTTTGCTACTTTCCCCCCCAACAATGAGTTATTAATATTATCCACTTTAAAGCAAACACACTCCATTAAATATTTAACAGTTTCCAAATAATTTGACCACATTCTTTTAACAGGTCAATTCATAATCAAACAACATTCGGATTAAAAAAAGAAGTTACTTTTCTTTTTCTTTTTTTCCTTTTGGCTAGGCAGTGGGGTTAAGTGACTTGCCTAGGGTCACACAGCTAGTAAGTGTTATGTGACTGAGGCTGAATTTGAACTCAGGTACTCCTGAATTCAGGGCCGGTGCTCTACCTACTGTGCCACCTACCTGCCCAGAAGTTACTTTTCTAACAGCATTTCAGATAAAATATAAGAAAAATTTTAGAAACACAATAGTAATGTACCTAACATCATGTATTTAAAACAGGAAACAAACTTATTACCAGTAAGTGACATCAATTCAACCAAATGCACTTCCACATTATCTTACATAGAAAATCATTCATTTTATTCCTTTTGGTATGGTATATTTATTGTATTCAAGACCAATATAGAGTACTTACATTTACTGACATTTGTATAGTGCTTACTATGTGCCAGGCACGGTGCTAAAAGCATTTTACAATTATCATGTCATTTGATCCTCACCACAACCCTAGCAGGTGGGTTTATTATTTAACTCCTTTATAGATGAGGAAAACTGAGATAAGCAGAGATGAAGTCATTTGCTTGAGTCACACAGTTAATAAATTTCTGAGACTGGATTTTAACTCAGGTTTCCCAGATCCATGCATTTTTCAGATTATTTCCTTAATGACAAATAGCAAATGTAATTTGCATTAAGTTCTGACTTACCACAATTATCCTAATAGGAGAATTGTATCTTACTGTAAATGAGACCACATTCTGATTTTAGTTTCAGGACAAATTTTGACCAAATCAAATTTGGATTTATTATCACTAATGATAACATTCAAAAATCTCAATTTCCCCAAAGGCACCCTGTTTTCAGGGGAAGCCCAAGAAAGACAGGGAGGGATTTCATGTGGCAGGCTCACATTCTCATTCCCCTCCTTTTGGAATTCACAAAGTTCTAAAGATTGAGAGTACGTCCCTGGAATGGTTGTTCAAGGACAGCTGTTTATCTAAAATTGCTAACAGGCATTTCTCTAAAAGTTTCTCAAATCTGTCCTATCTCAATGGAATCAAATCCTTTTCAAACTTCTTACTAAACTCCAAAACTAGTATTTAAACTGACCTTTCATTTTTTTAAACTTTTGATTCCTCACTTCTCTTTACTTTTACTGCCTTCATAAGTTCTCATCTTATTTCTCAATCATATTCTAGTCTAACATTTCACTGAATCTCACCTGTATAGATTTCCTTATACAATACCACTTTATACTTCTAGAGCTGCATAGTTTATTTCAATTTAGGTGGTTTAACTACTACTTTAAATAATTAAATTCAGTTAAATCATTTCAAACTAGCTCCAGTTCTACTTATTTTCTAGTAGTTTGAAATGACTTCTGAACATCCTTATCACCCTCCAGGAAGGGGAGAGAGGTTGTTTGCACTTAACCTTAGTCTGCAAACCTCCAAAATCCACTTCAATGTTCTTAGCAGCCACTTTAATTTGGAATTTTATAGTAAAGATTTTAAATTTCAGTTACAAATTTTAGTCTCTAGTTTATAATGCTATAAATGGGAACAAAGATCCCTTTCCTTCTTATCTGAATCTTTTGTCTGACTCCCGAACTTGACTAGAGTTAGAAATGGAAAGAGACAGAGACAGAGATAGACTCTTTCTGAAAGCTTTCAAAGTTCCACAGAAAGTTTCCACTCTTGCTCTTTTTCCTTTGGCTGATCAGGCAACAGAAAGTCAGTTTGTATTTACCAACACACAAAACACAGACATGACTTACAACTTACTTAATATTATACAAATAAAATACTTACCACTTCAAGTTCAAAAGTCCTGTATTTACCTGGTCAAATTTGTTTTTCCACAATTATCTGAGTATTGAGTCCAGTCCAAAGTGAACTTTACTGCTCAGGTTTTGGACATTCCTGGTTGAACTGGTAGCTTTCTCTTGTCCCAAGTTTTTAATAGCTTGACTAATGGGCAATCAGCAGGACGCTTACTCCGTCCTGATCCCATAACACTGGTATTCCTCACTTTTCTGTCCCTTGGTAACCCAGTGTTAGACAAGAGCAGCTACTCATCAGTGCCTTCTTTGCACGGTACCACTTCTTTATCTTTGTGCACAAGAGACAGTAGAATGTGGGTTTGGGACCTGTTTCTTCTTATCCTTCCTGAGTTTGAGGAGTTTTAATTCTCAGACCACTTCATGGCTGACTAACCACTGAGGAAGTTCACTCTAGCCCAGAATCAAACAAGTCTGAGTGTAGGCTGCAGTGTTGCATGGTGAGCTCACCCAGTGACAGCCATGCCAAGGGAGAAAAAGATCCCTTCATGGTCACCAAATTTTTCAAAGAAAAATCCTGCTTCATGCCTCACCTGGTCAATTAAAAGCAAACTCAGGAAGTAAGACAAAAAGGAGTTTATTGGCACCCCAACTCATCAAGCCATTGGAGTGGGGTCAGTTGCCAAATCTAAGCTGTTTTAATGAGGAGACAGGATAAATGTCATCTCAGCTCCTCCCTATTACAGCATCATTGGGAGATAAGATTAGTTTTCTGGTGATGGCTGTAGTCCTCAAGTGATGGGATTAGTCTGCAGACAATAAGATTAGTCTAAAAGGGACCTTGCCTTCTCCTGCAGTTTGGTAGTACCCAAAGGTTGAGCAAGGTTAAAATATGTTGGTCACTCAGACTATACTTTGCCCAGTGGCTTGACTTTGCACAGGATTAGAGACCTGGGGTCAACTATAGGTCAACCCTTCAGGTGAAAAGCTAAACTGACCTCCGTGAAAATTCTTCCACAATTCCCTTAGCACATAAAGCCATTCAGCTGGGCTCTGGATAAAATATCTAGGTGTCCCTTGCCTCACAGAGGACACCAAAATTTTTCTATAAGTCCCTGTACCATAGAAGATCCCCTTGAAGGTCCAGGCAAATTTCCTCTGGATCCCTATATCAAAGGAACCCTGAAATTTCCCCTAATAGATCCCTGCCACAGCAAAAGCAATTTAATTCACCCTTACTAGGACAAACATTAATTTATTTAATTTAAAGAAAACATGAAGAAAAACTTTCAGAAAGGAGTGTTGCTCCCAAAAAGGAATTAAGCTCTTAGGGTTGATTACTCAAGACTTCTGGCCACAGGCAAACCATATCCTTTGAGCTGTAGTCCATAAACATCTTGGATAAGCTATCTGGACCCATGTCTCAAATCAGGCAAACAGTCTCTTTTTTTTTCTTAAAAGGAAAAAGTTGAACAATTATCAGTTATCCTGATGCAAATGCTACAAACCAGGGCTTCATTTTTTTGTTGTTTTTGTTGACTCTCTATATTCAAGAAAGTGATGGAGAAAATGTTAATAATGCAAATTAACTTGGAAGTGTGTCAGACCAATATTCCCTGCTGACTCCCAGACTGGCTCTATGAGACCTTCTAGGTATTAGTATTTTAGAAATATAAAAAATCATACTTTTTTTTAAGACAATTCGGGTTAAGTGACTTGCCCAGGGTCACACAGCTAGTTAAGTGTTAAGTGTTTGGTCTGAGGCCCGATTTCAACTCAGGTCCTCCTGACTTCAGGGCCGGTGCTCTATCCACTGCGCCACCTAGCTGCCCCCAAAACTCATACTTCTCATATGAGCTGCAATATTCATACTGATGGAGTAATGCAACAGACATGAGTAAATTAGCATTCAAATAAGCAAAAGCTATTAAAAAGTTTTTTTGGTCTGGCTTACAAAGAAACACACTGGAAACCAGACCATCCATAACATCTAAAATAAAAAAAAAAGAGGGGAAAAAAAGGTGTTAATTTTTCTCTGTTGGATCCTGGAAACAAGGGTATCCAATAAAAAGAGTCCTGAGTGAAGAATTTCTCCAGTGGGTCCTCACAAATACCAAGGGCCAGAAATTTATTCCAGATGAGGATCCCACATGAAGCATAAGTTCTGGAACAACTCTCCTAAATGCCTATTCACACTGGCCAACTAGACCTCAAAGCTCAGTTTCAACTTTTCCCCTCTGGATTCTAGAGGACCCTGAGGAGATGGAGGATGGCTTTCTAATGCTATTGCTCATAAGCCTCCACCAGTGTGCTTCCCCCCAACATTATCAATCAGCCAGCCAGATTTAATTAGCTTTTTGTTTTTGTTTAGTTGTTTTCAATAGTGTCTGACTTTTAATGATCCCTTCTGGGGTTTTCTTGGTAAAGATACAGAAGTGGTTTGCCATTTCTTTGCTGGCTCATTTTACAGACAAGGAAACTGAGACAAACAGGGTTAAGTGATTTGCCCAGGGTCACACAGGTAGTAAGTGTCTGAGGTCAGATTTGAGCTTAGGAAGATGAGTCTTCCTGATTCCAGGAAGGCCAAGTACTCCATCCACAGTACCACCTAACTTCCTTACTTAACTTTTATTAAGTATTTTCCTAAAATGGGTAGTAAGAACAATTGGTACAAAACATCCACACATACCTCACACACAAAATGAATGAATAAATGAATACATGAATGAATGAATAAAAGGTCTGTAACAGGCATGAAAGACTGATGTGCAAAGGGGTAGAGGTAGGAGACTCTGTGTAACTCTGCCTCACATAAATCCAATTCACACATGAGTCAAGATGTCACCCCTGTGATATCATTGGTCCTCTTCAAAAATAAAGGACAAACAACAACAACAGCTCGGAGATGGAATATAGTGTAAATGGAACAGCAAACAGGCCAGTTTAACTGGAGTATGGAGTGTGTGGTGGGTTGTAATGTGTAATCAGCCCAGAAAGGTGTAATGCAGCCATATTGTCAAGGGTTTTACATGCCAAACAGGAGTTTGTACTTTATCCTAAAGGCAATGGGGAGCCAATGGAATTTTTTGAGAATGATATAGACAGTACAGGCCTTAGTAATATCAATTTTGCAATTGTGTGGAAGATGGATTGGAAAAAGGAGAGACAAAATATAGGGAAAACAGTTGGGAGGCTATTGCAATAGATAGTCAAGGTTAGAGGTGATAAAATCTTGTGCTATAGTGCTCGTGGTATAAGTGGATAGAAGACTACTCAACTGACTGGCTATATGGGAATGGGGAAGATGGGTAAGGAGAGGGTTTCACTTAGGTTACAAAGCTGGGTGATCAGAAGCATAGTGCACCTTAGACAAATATAGAGAAATTAGGAGGAAGGGTGGGTTTAGAGGGAAAGATGGTAAGTTCAAATTCAGATACGGTGAGTTTGTGATGTTGATGGGACACTATGTTGAAATGTTCAGCAGGGAGTTGGGGATGCCAGACTGGGGCTCAGGAGAGAGATGAGGAATGGATATATAGATTTGGGAGTCATATGCATAGTTGTTGTTGAGTTGTTTTTCAGTCATAGCCGACTCTTTGTGACCCCATTTGGGTTTTCTTGGCAAAGTGGTTTGGCATTTCCTTCTCCAGCTCATTTTATAGATGAGGAAACTAAAGCAAACAGGGTTAAGTGACTTGCTCAGGGTCACATAGCTAGTTAAGTGTCAGAGGCCAGATTTGAACTCAGGAAGACTCATCTTCCTGACCCCAGGTCCACTGCGCCACCTAGCTGCTCAGCTAGATAGCTCATATGCACAGAGATGATAGTTAAACCTAGGGTAGTTGATATGAGCACCAAAAGAGTTATCTATCTCCCTATACAAGGTGAGATCATCTAATAATAATAAGTATACACTAGAGAAGTGTAAAATAAAGTACCATGAAGAAAGTTGTTATGGGAATGGTGGTAGTGAGTGAGGGAAGGCTTCCTAGAGGAATCTGTATTTAAGTTGGGCTTTTAAGGAACGAGTTGGGGGGGCAGCTAGATGGCACAGTGGATAGAGCACCAGCCCTGAAGTCAGGAGGACTTGAGTTCAAATCTGGCCTCAGACCAAACACTTGACACTTACTAGCTGTGTGACCCTGGGCAAGTCACTTAACCCCAACTGCCTAAAAAAATAAAAAGAACAAGTTGGAATTTAATAGATAAAGAAGGCATAAGAAAACTCGGTAGCAAAGTAAAGGGCATGTTTAGAGGATAGATAGTAGTTTGGCTAGAATTTAGCTTGTGTTGAGGGTTATAACTAGAAAGATATGGTGGCACCAGTTTATAGAATGCCTTGAAAGCCAGGGATAGGGATTTGAATTTATTCAGTAGGTTATGGGACTCCATCACAGATTATTAAACAGATGAATTAGACATGACAAGATTTGTGCATAAGAAAAATTAGTGTGGGGGCAGCTAGGTGGTGCAGTGGATAGTACACTGGCCCTGGAGTCAGGAGGATCTCAGTTCAAATCCGGCCTCACACATGTAACACTAACTTGCTGTGTGACTCTGGTCAAGTTACTTAACCTCAACTGCCTCACCGAAAGAAAGAAAAAGAAAGAAAGAAAGAAAGAAAGAAGAAAGAAAGAAAGAAAGAAAGAAAGAAAAGAAAGAAGAAAGAAAGAAAGAAAGAAAGAAAGAAAGAAAGAAAGAAAGAAAGAAAGAAAAGAAAAATTAGTCTGGCAGCTATTAAAAATGTGGTGGGAGAGAAAATAAAGGCCTAGTGACCTGTTACTCAGTCATAAAGGCCTGATGACCTATTATAAATCAATCAATCAATGAGCCTTTATTAAGCATTCACTATGTGCCAGGCATTAGGCTAAACCCTGAGGATATAAAGGTGAAAAATCATCCCCGCCCTCAAGAAATTCCCATCCTAGTAAATCTATTGACATAGTCTGGTAGAGGATGATAAAGGCCTATGCTATGGCAGAACAGAAAGGGGAGGATGGATGTAAGAGATGCTGTGAATATATACTTGGTAACTGACTATAAGTAAGGTAAGGCAGAAGGAAGAGAATCCCAAAGGTAATATCAAACTTTCCAACCTGGGAGACCACATGTTAATGCTGGTGACAGAAATAATGAAGTTAGAAAAGAAGTAGGTTTTAGAGGGAAAGATGTTAAGTTGTTTCATATATGTTGAGCTTAAGGTGAGATATTACTATGGAAAATTCTTATAGAAAGTCAGAGATAATAGTCTAAAACTGAAGAAAAACTGTGAAAATAGAATGTAACCTTCCTGAGTAGGTTGGTCAACTAGCAATTATTAAGCACCTCCTATATGCCAGGCACTATGTTAAGTGTTAGGGATGCAAAAAAAGGCAAAAGATAGTCCTTGTCCTCAAGGAGCTTACAGTCCTTGAGGACAAGGTTTTTTTTTTCTTTTTAACATATGTAAAATGCTTTGCAAACCTTAAAAAGGCTGTATAAATGCTATTGTTATTATTAATGTTATTATTATTATTATTATTTAGTTTTCACATTTCCAACACCTTGCAATCATTTATTCATTCAGTCAACAAGCATTTACTAAATGCCCACTATATGGCAGGCATTAGCAACATAGTGGGCAGCTATGTGGCACAGTGGATAGAGTACTGGACCTGAGTTCAAATCCAGCCTTGGACAAGTAACACTTAATGCAAGTCACTTAGCCCCACTGCCTAGCCAAAAATAAATAAATAAACAAAATCAAAATAGTATCTGTCCTCTAGAAACTTATATTCTATTGAAAAAAATCATTCTTTGCAGATCAAAGCATACTTTTTTAACTTTATTTTTCTTAGTTTTTTTCGGGGGAGGGGTGCTCTGTGTTTTCTTTCACAACATGACTAATATGGAAATACATTTTGCATGACTGTACATGTAACCTATATCAAATTGCTTGCTTTCTCATGGGGAGGGAGAGAATTTGGAACTCAAAATCTTTACAAAGAATGTTAAAAATTGTTTTTACATGTAATTGGGAAAAACATAAACTATTTTAAGAGAAGAAAACCATTCTCAGCTTGTAGGCCCTACAATGGCCATGCTAGATTTGGCCTTTGGGCCATAGTTTATCAACCCCTATTCCACAAGTTCTAATCCTTAAAGTTTCAACATCGGGCAATTCTCAAGTTTGGTTTTACCTACAAAGCAACTCCCACAGCTAGTAATGTTCTGGAAATCTCTTTTCTCTGGCTAGAATCCTGGATTCCAGGATTATGCTGCACAGGGAATTCAAAATCCCTCCTCTTTTACACAGGAGTTGGAGTTCATAAAGCTTTTCCATGAGCTACTCTTTTAGGCTGAGTGGGCATGTACATATCTGCCTCTGCCACCTTCCTCTTGAAGGAAATCTGTCAGTGGCCTGGTTGCTACCATCTACTGAGCTAAGAAAGTCTATTTTCAGAATATTTTTTCTCAGGCTTCTGCCACATGCTTTTGCTACAAGTCTCCATAACTACTGGGCGGGCAGGGGGACACAAAACTATCCAGTTTTGCCCCACTCCCCACAGAGATCTGTTCTCAAGAGGGAAAGTTCACACGAGAAAGTGAGAAAACTGGTCTATGAGCGCCTCTTAATGGCTCCCCCAGCAAGACTCTATTCACCTAAGTCTCAAGTCAACCAAAAATCTTGGGTTACCTTGGTTCTCTTATAAAGCTGCCAGTTGGCATGTCTATACTCTTATTGAGTGCTGTCCCTCAGATGTCCCCAAAGGGCCACTGTTTTATAATTTCATCAGCTTGACTGGGGAACTGCTCAAATTGATCAGGAATTTCCCTGATCAACCACACCATGAGTAAATAACAAATACAAAGCAATTTCAGGATGATCAAGAAAGGCCTTATCACATAGGATTCAGCCTAGCTTTAAAATACCTTAAGGATTCTAAGAGGTAGAGGTAAGGAGGGAGTGTTTTCCAGGTAGGGAGAATACCTTTGTATAGTCACTAAGGCAGAAGACAGGAAACAGCAAGAAGCCTAGTTTGGCTGGAATGTAGACTGTATGAAGGTGAGTCATGTGTAATAAACATGGAACGGTGGGCTGGAGCCAAACTGTGAAGGGCTTTAAATGCCAAGCAGAAGAGTGTGTTATTCTAGAGGGAAGAGGGTGCCAGTAGTGTTGACACAGTCAAACCTATGCTTTGGAATATCAGTTTGGCAGCAGTATGGAAGATGGATTGGAGAGAGATGTGAGGCAGAAATTAGGAGGAGTCTGTTGCAAACAGTCCTGGTGAGAGGTGATGAGGACTTAAACTTCGGTGATGAGAACCTTACACATACTAAATGCTTGTTGGATTGAATTAGATATGGATTTGAGATTCTGCAGAGAGTCAGGCTTTTGGAGTATATTGGGAGAGAAATGAAGGAATTTAGACTCTGCTAGTCTTCTTTCTAAAGGAGGACAATTCAGCTCTGCTCTGAGAAAGAGGGGAAGGAAAGGGAAGGTGAAACTGGTCCAGTGGCTTGTGACCTTTCCCCAAGAGGTACATGGCTCTCCTTATCCTTTCTCTCCTGCCCCCAACTGAGAACACCTCTGCCTGAATGAAACATGAGGTAGATCTGAGAGGGTTTATGCCCACAGGGTCACACTGGCTCAGACTGTGTTAAACTGCTATTTGAGATGTGTTTGAATTGTAAATCACCTCAACTAAGCTCAAACCTCAGGTTAACTTGTGACCAGGAAGTTGTTAGTCCCTTATATATATATTCTTGGGTTTTTAGGATAAATCAAAACGCATATAAGCAGCCCTGCTAGGGTCACAGGTAAGGAGGTTGGGGGCCACAGAGACTTATTCTGGTGTCTATATACACAGCCTTAGTTCTTTATCTGGACAAATGGCTGTGTTTCCCTTCCTGTACTTGCCTGAAGTAGTTCCACGGCCTTGAGTCACACCACAGAGATGCTAACAGCTGACTCAAATCTGAAGATGGAAATAATAATAAATCACATTTCTATAGCACTTTACAATTTGCCCCAACACAACAATCCTCTGAGAGGAGGCAGACTGGTCAATGGGAAAAAACAAAAACACAAAACCACCTGGGTTCAAATCCTACCTCTGTTGCTCACTAGCTGTGCGACCTCAGCCACCCTGAGCCTCAGTTTCCTCATCTGTAAAAAAGGAGTTAGATTATCATACCTAGCATTTATATAGCACCTGTACTCTCTCTTTCTCTGTGTATATATATATATTATATGTATATATATATATGTATATATATATACATATATATATATATATATATATATACACACACACATTATATATATCTATCTCAGGCACTATGCTAAACGCTTTACAAATATTATCTCATTTAATCCTCACAACCACCCAGGGAGGAATTATTATTCTATTAGTGCTAATATTATACCCATTTTACAGAGGAGGAAACTAAGTCTAACAGATTAAGTGACTTGCCCAAGGTCATACAGTTAGTAAGTGTCTGAGAACATATTTGAACTCAGGTCTACCTGACTCTGGGCCCAGTACTCTGTCCATTGTACTATCTAATCTCTGGATGATATGGCCTTTTAACTCCTAAATCTCTGATCCTATAGCTGAGGCAGGTAATACAAAGCATGATGATACCACTTTTATAGATAAGCAAACTGAAGATCACCTGTAAAATGACTAGCTACGCATCATCCATCTAACATGTCAGTTCTTAGGATTCAATTACAGGTCTCTTGACTCTACACTCTTCTTTCTCTACCCAGTGGTCTTTTTATTTTGTAAGAACTTCAGAAATATGAAGGGTTTTTTTTTGGGGGGGGGAGAAAGGTGAAGAAAAACCCCTGGTCCTAAGAAATCACACAGATTAGCCTACATTAAAAAAAAAAATACCCATGGCTGTTGCAAGAGCTCAGAGACTTTGAGCTGGAAGGGACCTCAGTGACAATATGGATTTGACAGATGATCCTTTCCCAGAATGAAGGGCGCATTGCACCAGCCTGGGGCAGGCACAGCTGTGCACTCCAGGAGTGCCTGGCTTTCAGGGCACAAGCTGTGGAAGCAGCCTGCATTGTGAGGATGGAGGCATGATGTTTCCAACCCTGGCACTGGGGGAGGCCAAGCAGGGCTGCCCTTGGACCACTCTGGGACAGGCTGGGCCAAAGGGCATTCACTCAGTGCCCTGGTGGGACCCCTGCCAGGGGTTTCTCTCTCCCCAGCTTGCTCTTCTCGGTCTACACTCCCCACCTAGGACTTGTGAGCCAGTCAGCCCGCTCCCAGGGACCCAGACAGCTGGAGTCCATTTTGATTCTCTTCCACCACCATCACTAGGACAATACAACCCCGCCCAGAGCCAGGCGCGCCCCCGCGACAGGCCCTGTGCGCGTGCCCGCGTTTCTTCCCGCCTCCCCGGCTCCGAGCCCTGAGCAGAGGCCTCTCCTGGGGAGCTTAGAGGGTGGGGGGGAGGGGGCTGGTTATGTAAGTGCTGCGCGCTCCCGTGAGCCGAAAGCCAATGGGAGCCCCGGGCGGCTCGTGCCCGCGCACGCAAGGGGGGAGAGGGAGCGCAGAACGTGCGCGCGCCCTCAGTACCTCCACCGCTGCCTCCTCCTCCTCTTCTTCCTCCTCCTCCTCCTCTTCCTCCTCCTCCTCCTCGTCCTCCTCCTCCTCCTCCTCCTCCTCTCCTCCTTCTTCTTCTCCTCCTCTTCCTCACCATCACCACCATCATCTTCCTCCTCGTCCTCCTCCTGCTCCTGCTCCTGCCGCTGCTGCTTCTCCCCCCGTTCCCTTGGAGCGGACCATCCTGGTGCCTCTTTTGTGAAGCGGCGGCTGAGGAGACCCCCGGACTCGCCATGGCCGACGAAAAGCCGAAGGTGAGGAAGCCCGCGGCGGCGGCGGCGGCGGGGCGGGGGAGGGGAGGGGAAGGGGCCGGCGGCGCGCGAGGGCAGGGAGGCTGGCCGGGCGGGGGTCCTGGCGCTGCGGCGGCCCCGGCTCGGGCCGGGCTTTCCGCGCCATTTTCCCTCCTTCCCCTCCCTCCCTCCCGCGGCCCGCGCCGGACGAGGCCCCGCCGCTGCCGGGGCCGGGGCCGGGGCCGGAGCCGGAGCCGGAGCCGCGGCCGCCGAGGGAGAGCGGAGCGCGCAGCCTGGCCTCGCCGCCTCAGCCGCGGAGCTCGGGGCTTTCCCTCCCGACCCCGGGGGCGGCTCTGCCCTCCCCGGGCGCGGGCTGGAGGCGGGTCCTAGCCCGGCCCGGAGTTTCGGAGCGTCCACTCCTCCCACACGGGGTCCCCGCGCTCCTCCCTCCCTGTCCGGGGGCCTGGGGGGCGCGGGCTCGGCCTGCGGGCCAGAGCTGGATTCCCCTGGGTGAGGAGGGCTGGGGGAGCGCGGCTTCCTCCCTCCCTCCCTTCCTCCCTCCTTCCCTCCTCTTCCTCGGCTGGGGAACCCATAGCCCTCGGCGACCATGTGGATGATGCTGGAGGCTCCGGTAGGGAGGTGGGAGGCTGGCCGGCAGGCTCAATGGGTGGCGAGTCTGTTTTTAATATAAACTTTTCAAAAGCAGCTTCTAAGGCGCCAAGAACCTTCCCCTTCCTGCCCCCCGTGTCCCGAAAACATGAGTGCATCCTTAAGATGGGGGTTTTTCTTCTCACGGCTACCATCTCTGCCTCATAACCTTTGGGGCTCATTTAAGTACAATAATGCTCACATGGATCTATCAAGAGTCAGGCGTCTGCATGGTACGAGGGAAAAAGTGAGACTGCCTCCCATTTATATTGTATACATCTTGTATGGGCAGGATAATTTGCTTGGTGTCCTTCCCCTGTTAGAATGGGAGCTATTCTAGTGCAAATACTTTTTTTTTTTTGGCCTTTGTATCTCCAGCGCTTAGTCCCAGATACATAGTAAGCACTCAATAAATGCTTGACACGGGTTCAAATCATGACTTTGGTTTGGATACTTCGGGACCTTGGACAAATAAATCAATGAACCTCCCTGGGCCTCAGTTTCTTTTTCTCTTTCCACCTCTGGTTCTAGGAGTCTTTGATCCTAGGACGGGCGAAAAGATATAGGGTAGCATAGAGTAGAACTTTAATGTGCTCCCTATTAAAAAATCTTTCCCCAATCCCCCACCCTCACTCCCCGCCAAAAAAGAGATTACTGAAGAAAAGTCCTTTGGTCTTTTGAGATATTTATCGTCAAGTATTAAGTTTTTCCTTTGAATCCAGAAAAGAATCTCATAAGTTTATGTTTATGTTGAATAAATTGTTAAACGGATCTGGTAACTTTTTTGTCTAGATTGAAAAAATGAGTGCCAAATATACATAACTATATGAAAATTCTGCAGCAAAAATTGGATGTAGAAGTGAATGTAGATAATTAATAAAGGAAGTTTGATAGTTTTCAGTGTGATTTTTCTGCAAAGAGCTTACCTTTTTAGGGAGAGAAAGATGGTCATGTGGTAATTGTTTTTTAAACATAAAATGTTGGAGAGGTGGGTGTGACTTCCTTTCTAAAATCTATTGCATATAGGTTCATTTTTTGTTACTGACAGTTATTTAATTTCATTGATGTCAGTTTCAAAGTTAGTATCACATATAGTTATACTGTTTTAAAAATCAAGATGTGTAACTTGTTGCTTTTTGAAACAACTTTAGATTGTTGGTTGATGCTGCTAAAAAGTTTTTTTTTTTAACATCCTTAAGTTATACCACCTTATTTTTCTCTTTCAACAGGAAGGCGTCAAGACTGAAAACAACGACCACATTAATTTGAAGGTGGCAGGGCAAGATGGTTCGGTGGTGCAATTTAAGATTAAGAGGCACACACCACTTAGTAAACTAATGAAAGCCTATTGTGAACGACAGGTGAGAGTATACTGGCTTTCAAACTAAATCTGGCAAAAACAACAAACTTGAGAATGGAGACTAAGATGACATCTTTAACATTGTACTAGTATCATCCTACGTTGTTCTGTGGTCTTTAATATTTAATAGGTTTGGATGGATGAATATTCATTTGTACCACATACTTACTGTTTTGTTAGGTTTCAGATGTATTAGTCATTTGTGTTCAACATTCCTTTTAACAACCCTATATGTTAAAATCCTTTTACCTTTCATTCTGATTCTTAATGATAGTAAATAAGGAGTAAATTAAATGAAATAACTTGCCAACACTTGAGTTATGTTTTCTATTAGTGAAAGGGAAGATGAAGTTTAAATATTTTCAGGCATCCTACTACCCATTTTATACTTGTCTGTTAGTTTTTGCAGAAGGCTTATCTTAAATTTAGCCTTCTTTTCAGCAAGTTTTAGAAGTGAACTTTAGGATGTATTTGCATTTGGCATTAAATATGCAAATTGTGTGATCTATTTCATTTTTTTTTCCACTCTCATTGGAAGTATCAAAACAACTTAACCCTGCAAAGCCAAATATGAAGCTTCTGATGATTTAAAGACATCTTTTACCCAGAAGATTACAGATAGAGAAAAGGAAATATAAAAAGTAATGAATGAAATTATTTGAGCACAGTACTTAGAAGCACATTAGTAATTTCTACTAAGAAAAACAAAGAGCCCCTTTTATGTAATGAATCCATCAGCAACTCAAAAGTAATATGTACAGGGTTCCTTCTGGAAGAAATTGTTGACAATCAGGTAAGTAGATCTATCGTGCTGAAAACAAATTTTTAAAAGGTAAATGTTTCTATCATAAGTAAGAACAAAAGTATATCTCAAAAGGAGGTTTAAAATATAAAGGTTTGGCTTAATCCTAGACAAGTTGGGAAGTGGAGTCAAGAGTTGAGACTTAAAGGCCTCCATATGGCATAAGGGTATTTTAATTTAAAAATTAAGAAATAGAAGCTATTAAAAAAGGATGTTTTTCTACCCTCTAGTGTGATGGTTTTGTTAGGAATAGAGTTTGTTCAAAATTATAGAAGCTTAAATTATACATAATTGAAGAAATTTTAGTAAAAGGTTATATTTTGAGGATTTGTATGAATTCATTGGTTATTTCAAACACAATGGATTAACTTGTACTGAATTTTTAGAAGCCCTTACATCTTACTTGAAAGGCTGGATTAACCTAGAGCCTCAATTTCTGATTTGTTTCATTGGTACTAATATAATCCTCAGAACTTATCTCTGCAATCAATAAATATTTATTAAAAAGCCTACTATGCTAGGCACTGTCCTAAATGCTGGGGGTGGAAAAAGAGGCAAAAGACAGTTTCTTCCCTCAGGAAGCTTAAAATGTAAGGGAGATAGCATGCAAAATATAAAGCAGGCTATGTACAGCATAAATAATTAAAGGAAAGACACTAGAACTGAGGCGTTACAAAAGGCTTCTTGTAAAAAATTGACTTTTAGTTGGGACTTAAAGGAAGCCAGAGAACAGTAGGTAGACTTGAGGAACAGCGTTGCAGGCATGGGAGACAGCCAGAGAAAATGTCGAGATGGAATGTCTTGTTGATGGAACAGCCAAGAGGCCACTATCACTGGAGCAAACGTAGCAGATAGTAAGATGTAAAAAATGGAAAGGGGCCAGATTGTGAAGGACTTTGAATGTCAAACAGCATTTTGATTTGATCTTTGAGGCGAGTTGATCCAGCCACCGGAGTTTATTGAGTAGTGTGACACGGCCAGGCCTTCATTCTAGTAAAATCACTCTAGTGGCTGAGGATGGATTGGAATGGGGAGAGATTTGGGACAGACAGACCCACCAGCAGGCTATTAAAATAGTTCAACTATGAGGTTTGCTAGAGTGGTGGCACTGTTAGAAGAGAACATTTACAAGAGATGTTGCTGAGCTGAAATCAGCAGGCCTTTGCAAAGGATTAGATATTGGGGGGGAGGTGTAGATTGTGAGGAGTTGAGGATGACTTCTAGGTTGTGAACCCGAGGAACTAGGAGTATGGTGTTGCCCTCTACCTACCCTAGTAATAGGGTGGGTAGGAAGGAGAGAGGGCTTAGGGGAAAAGCTAATAAGTTCAGTTTTGGACATGTTGAGTTTAAGGTATCTACTGGACAGCTAGTTCAGGGTATCTAAAAGGCAGTTGAAGGTAAGAGATTGGAAGTCAGCAGAGAGGTTGGGGCAAGATACGTAGATTTGAGAATCATCATGGTAATTAAATCCAGGGGAGCTGATCAGGCTATATGAAAGATATATTGCAGAGGTAAAATCAAGCCTTGGCAACAGATTGAATGTGGGAGGTGAGAGATAGAGAGATATCAAGGATAACGCCTAGGTTTTGAGCCCAAAGGACTCAAAGGATGTTGTTGCACTCCACAGTAATAAGGAAGGGGGTGGGGTAGGGCAGGGTCTGGCAACAAAGTTAATGAGTTCTGTTTTAGACATGTTGAAGTTAAGATGCGTACTGGACGTCTGGTTTGAGATGTCTCAAAGGCAGTTGAAGATACAAGATTGGAGGTCGGCAGGTTAGGTAGATTTGAGGATCATCATCCTAAGGATGGTAATTAAATCCACTGGAGCTGATGAGATCATCAAGTGAAGGGAGAAGAGAAGAGGGTCCAAGGCTCCTGTTACAGGACATGATAGGGATGAGGATCAAGCAAATGAGATTGAGGAGAGGTCTGATAGGCAGAGAACTAGGAGAGAGAGTAGTCAACAATGTCAGAGGCTGAGAGGTCAAGGAGAATGAAGAATGAGAAACGGCCATTGGACTTGGCAACTAAGATCATGAGTAACTTTGGAGAGAGCAGTTTCAGTGGAATGATTAGGTTGGCAGCTGGATTGTAAGGGGTTAAGAAGAGAGGAGAGAAGTGGAGGTACCTGTTGTAGGTGGCCTGTTCTAGGAATTTAGCTACAAAGAAGAGATATGGGACCATAAGTAGCAAGTATGGAAGAATCAAGTGAGAGTTTTCTGTTTGTTTTATGTTTTCAGGATGGAGAAGACATGTTTGTAGGTAATAGGTAACGAATCAGTAGAGGGGAACAGATTGATGAAAAGTAATAAAATGGGGGTGACAGGGGGCAGGCTGATGGAGGAGAAAGGGATCTCTTGAACAAGTGGAAGAGTTAACCTTGGTAAGGAGTTTTTATTTAGTCTTTTCAGTTGTGACCACATTTGGCGTTTTCTTGAAAAAGATACTGGAGTGGTTTGCCATTTCCTTCTCCAGCTCATTTTACAGATGAGGAAACTAAAACAAATAGGGTTAAGTGAGTTGCCCAGGGTCACACAGTAAGTGTCTGTGGTCAGATTTGAACTCAGGATGAGTCTTCCTGACTCCAGGCCCAGTGTTGTATCCACTGGGCCACCTAGCTGCCACTTGGTAAGGAGTAAGGCCTCTTATTTATATGAAACAGGGATGAAGAAGGAGAAGATGGCAGAAGGCATCTGAGTGATGGGAGAAAAGAGAATTCAACAGATGGCCTCAGTTTTTTCTGAAAAATATGAGACAAGGATCTCAGGTGGGAGAGGTGGGGAGCCTTGGGAAGTCTGAGGAGGGATGAGAAAGTTTGGAAGAGCCGCAGTGCACAGTGGGATGATAACTTGATAAGGAAGCTGTAGGATTGCCTAGCAACATCAAAGGCCCGGTTGATGTTGTGTATCATAAATTTGTAGTAGATCCAGTAAGAACAGTTGCATGATTTTCTCTACCTTCATTTAGCAGTATTTGTATAGGAAAAGACAGCAAATGGGGGGAGTGATCCAAGGCTGAGGCTTGGCAGGGTGTAATTGACAATATGATAAGAGAATTCGAGGGATTCAAGAGAAGAGGACCTATCCAACAAAGATGTTCATGTAGCAGACACTCATTTCTTGGAGAAGTAAAGTGGGCTAGTGGTCTCCAAGAGCTCATATTTTATCGAGGGGCATGTATATGTGTATAAGTAGACAAAAGGTGTAGAGAATAAATACAAGGTAGGAGAGCCACTACACTAACACATAGGGAGATCAGGTACTGCCTGAGCTGCATCTTGAAGGAAGAAGAGCATTCTGTGAAATGGAGGCAAGGAGAGAGTGCATTACCAGCATGGGAGAGAGAGCTAAGTTTCAGGGCACAGAGAAAGTCAGTTTGGTTGGACCATTAGAGAATGGGAAAAAATTATAGTGTCAAATAAGTTTGGGGCCAAATAGGAGTTTATATGTGCTCTCAGAGGTAGTAACAAACCTCTAGGCAAATAATTTGGCTTCTGAGACTCAGGTTCTTCATCTGTAAAATGTGCATAATATCTCGCAGCTGTTGAGGATCAAATGAGAGAGTGTTTTTTGTGTACTTTGTGAATCTTCGAGCACTATAGAAATGTCATCTGTTACTGTTTCAGTTTATTCTAAACAAAATATCTATTTGGATGCATCTGTGATCTCTCTGAAGTGAGTAGTGTACCTGCAAAGATGATAAATCCTCCATCCTTTTTTGTGTGTGTGTGTGGTTGTCACCTATCTGGCCCTAGACTGTGGTGAACTTATATTATTAATTGACTATTAGACATTGCAAACTGAATGGATGCCTCATTCAGATGTCAAACTCAACCTCTCCAGAACAATTACCCTTTCTTCCAAAACCCTTTGTCATTTTTTGATCCTTAATCTGTTTATTTCTGAAACATCTTTCACATCATTTCCCTTTCCTCATATTTATACAGCTACCATTCTACTTCAGGCCTTTGTTTTTTGGTTTGTTTTGTTTTGTTTTTTTGCTGAGACAATAGGGGTTAAGTGACTTGCCCAGGGTCACACAGCTTGTAAGTGTTAAGTGTCTGAGGCTGGATTTGAACTCACATCCTCCTGACTCCAAGGCCAGAACGCTATTCATTGCGCCACCTAGCTGCCTCTACTTCAGGCCTTTGTTACCTCTCACTTAGTTTATTGTAAGCACTCTATTCTCTCCCATTTAGACTTTTCCATACATCTCTTTTGATTGATATACCTAAAATAAAAGTATGACCATGTGGCTCCCCTTCTCAATAAACTCTAATGGCTCTTTTATTACCATAATGGTCAAATATCAAACTCCTCTGTATAACATTTAAAGCACTTAGCAACCTGACTACCACCTACCTTTCTAGCCATATTACTTTCATTCCATATTCCTTGATCCAATCAGATCGTTTCTTTCTACATGATTTCCATGTCCCCTCTATCTTATTTGCACAGGCTTTCTCCTGTACCTGGAAAATGCATTTCCTCATCATCTTCCAGAATCCTTGTTTCCTTCAAAGCTAAACCCTAATGCCATCTACATGAAACTTTGCTTCATTGTTATCCTCTCCTCAAAAGTAAACTTTGTATGTATTTTAATATGTACACATGTTGTCTTCCCTGTGCAGAGTGTAAATTTGAGGAATTATGTTATGAACTGTTTTTTCTTTTTATCCTCAGTGTCTACTACATGGGTGTTTAATAAATAGTTCTTGATTGGTTGATGTTAGTTCTTCCATAAATGGCCAATCTACCTTATATTCTAGAGGTCTGTTTCTATCTTTCTTTATATTTAGAAGATACCACTATAGTAGTGAGAGGAGTCCAGTATATTGGATAGAATACAGGTCCCGAGATCATGAAGACCTGGGGTCAAGTACTACCTCTGACGTCTGCTAATTCTGTGATCATGGCAACTCTTGGTGCCCCAGAGAACTTTTGAGTACATGTTGCTTATAAGTTGTTTTTTTTTGTATCAGTGGAGGGAGACCAATATAATCTGTAAGGATTAATCTCCAACCCACCCCCAACTTAGATAGACTAAATGTAGCTCTTATTCTATGTATCTGTTATCCCTTATTCGTGCCATATGAACAGAAAGCCTCACTTTCTGGCTGTGTGTTCTGGGTGATGTCTACCCTAGTTCTCATATACACATCACCATTAGCTGCATGCTTTAGCCTGTATGGATCTATTGTATATCTTTATATTTGGGTCACTTTCAATTTTGAGGCTTCCGAGGTCTTCCATATTCATAGCCATCTTTCATTACTGGGTGATAGGATATACTGAATTAAAGTTCTTGTCTTTTTTTTTTCCAGGAAAACAATGGGTATAGCTTTTATTTTTCCCTTGGACATTTGAACAGCTGTAAAATAACTATGTAAAAAGTTTAGAATTATACAAAGTTTATAAATGATCTTGCAAAAATACATAGAAAATAAACATCAAGTATCTTGGAAAACTCTGAACTACATTAGTACTAAAATCACATAATTTCTGTACAAGTTGTAGGCTTGAGTTGGCTTTAGGATCATTGTTTTTCTTGATTTCCTTTTCTGTAATTGCTAAGTTTTTAGATAGAAAATTGTCATACTTTTTTAATTCCCCATCAATTAGAAGCTAGTAGGAAACTATTTTATACAATGGTTAGACAAACCACTAATACTAATTCCTATGTATTATAAGCTACCTTGGCATATAACCCTTATTTAAAAGGTAAATTATCAACTTTAGACAACTTTAAAGATTGTGAATGATGTTAGAAAAGTGCTTTAAGAGATCAGCTACATCAACCCTTTCATTGAGGAAACAGCAAGACAGGTTATGTTCCTTATCAAAGATCACAAATGGCAGAGATGAGACTAGACCCCTAGTAATGTATGTTCTCAAATTGATGGGAAGGGTCAGGCACTGGCTCTGGAACTTAAAGACAGAGAGTTGCTTTTTGGGTTTGGGTTTTTTGTTTTTTGGGGGGGGGTTGGCTAGGCAATGGGGTTAAGTGACTTGCTCAGGGTCACACAGCTAGTAAGTGTTATGTGTCTGAGGCCGAATTTGAACTCAGGTCCTCCTGAATCCAGGGCCGGTGCTCTATCCACTGTGCCACCTCGATGCACCCAGAGAGTTGCTTATTGCTGGGAGAGGCTTGCCCATGGTCACATAACCAGTGTCTCAGTGACCAAGGGGACTTTAACCTAGTCCAGCTCTCTGCCTACTGTTGTACACAGATTCTCAAAATATGTATATCTTGTAAAATCTAGAGGCCCAAGTCTATTTTTTGTCTTTTGTTCAGGGTTTGTCAATGAGGCAGATCAGATTCCGATTTGATGGGCAACCAATCAATGAAACAGACACACCTGCACAGGTAAGATTTTCCATTATAATTTCTAGAATTCTTATTTCATATAATTTTTGTTTTTATTTTTTAGGCAGTTGGGGTTAAGTGAGTTGCCCAGGGTCACATAGCTAGTGTCAAGTTTTTGTCTGAGCCCAGATTTGAATTTAGGTCCTCCTGACTTCAGGGCCAGAGTTTTATCTATTGTGTCACCTAGCTGCCTCATATCATTTTTAAGAATTAAAATAAAGTAATTGTAACAGTGCCTGGTTCTCTTTTTTACTTAATCCCAGTCATCCATGTTCTTATTGTAAAGTCATCTTCTGACTCATTTCTTCTTCCAGTTCCTTATATCTGGTCAATCACCAAGTTTTGTCAAAATCTCTATAATAATTCTCATCATCTTATCTCCATTTCTACTGCCACCGCTATAATTCAGGCCTTCAGTTACTTAACATTGGGCCTATTGTAAGTTACCTCGCTAGGCACCCATGTCTAGCATTGTACCAATTCATCCCACACATCACTGCCAGAGTAATCTTCCTAATGCATACCTCTAACCATGTTAATAATAGCTTGCATTATGTAATTTTAAGATTTACAAAATACTTTCCTCTCAGCAGTCTTGTGAAGGTCAATTCTGTGAATATCAACATTTTATAGGTGAAAAAACTCCAGCTCCAGAGGTTCAGATTTTCCTTACTTCACGCAGGTAGTGAGTATCTGAACTTGAACCCGAATTTCTTGATTCCCAAGTCTAATGTTCTCTCCTTTGTACACAATACTGTTTCTCAATTGTGAGGCCTGGCCATTGTAAAAATCTTCCCAGTACCTGCTAGATAAAGTTCAAGCTTCCTTAACATCCAGGTCCTTCTGCAATATGACTCCTACCTGCATTTTTATCCTTAGGCTGTAGGCTGACAGCTGACTTGTATGCTCACTGTCCTTACACTTGACTGTCTCTGCCTCATTTTCTCATGATTGTACCTATGCCTATCATCTCACTTTCTTCTGCCATACCCACTAATCAAAATCTACATGGGTATTTCCTTCAAGGCCAAGTTTAAATGGTCCCATCTCCTTGAAGTGTTGCTTGACCTCTGAGGCCAGATGAATCTTGTTCCCCAACTGGTTGACTGCTGACATTACATGTGCAGTGAGTGTTTTGGCCACAGAAACTCTTGAAGGCAGTCATCTATTTTGAGGTTATGAGCTTCATTGGTGGAAAAAGTTCCCACACATTAATTCATAGATCTTTGAAGTAATAGTTTACTAGCCTATAAGCCCCTTGAATCTATCGATAAGTATTTATTAAGTGCCTTCTGTGTCCTAGGCAGTGAAGATACAAAGAGTATGCATGAAATAATCCCACCTGCAAGGGTGTATTCTTACAGGAGAAACAATACAAATATATACAGAATAAACCTAAAGAGAATAAATAGAAAGTTAAAATATGAGGTAGTTTAAGAGTGAGGGCACTAGCAGTTGGAGGTATCAACAAAGGCGTCCTGTAGAACTTGTATCTTCCCCAGCTTATATTGGTGATGTTCTTCACATAATAACCATAACGTGTTTGCTGTTTGTTCTTTTATGTAGTCATATCAACATTTCCTTGTGGGAATTACTTTTTTTAATACCACTGTCTGCTCTCTAAATTATCTATTTTTGAGAGTTCTGTGTATGTACGGTAGGTTGGGTTGGTATTTCTTTAATTCTAAATGTCTGTTTTTTCACCTGATTAAAACTAACTTAATAGCAACATAGTTGATTAAACTTAAAGAATTTGGAATGCCTTTGAGTGATGTTTGAAGAAAGTATTTTAGAATCTTTAGTTTTTGCTAAACATTTTATTTTAAAAGAAAATCTTGTAGTTAGCCATGAGAAGCTGAATTCTCTTCTGGAAGAAAAATGAAAATTGGGTACTTATACCAGGAAATACACTTCAAGGTATAGAAATATTTCACTTCTAAAATTTGATAACCTGTGACAGCTTTATTTTAGTGTTGGTATGGTGGAAGGTCTATCCATATTTAATTTCCTGAACTTTCTGCTGTATTATATCTTGGGAATCTGAATTTTAAGTCTTTAATCCTGTGATTACTATAAAACCTATAAATACTATTTAAAAATTATCAAAAATAAGTCTGGTAGTTTTTAGTAAGTTAGGGGTATTTAAGTGTTGAAACTGAAATGCATTCCAGCTAATTAGGATTTTCCTTTCTTACGCCTTCAAGAATAATATTGCTTTTTGGAATTGCTCAAAATTCTTCTGATAGCAGGAAAATATATATGTATATTTTATTCCTCCACTTTAGTAATAGCATGTCAGTCATTAATGATACACTCTAGCCTTGAAAGAGGTATGAGAACTGTACATGGAATCTCAGGCACACTGTCAAATTTCTGCAGTTTTTTTTTAGATGCAGTGAATAATTATCTCTAAGTAGTTTTTTTTCTTTTTAAAGGCAATTGGGGTTAAGTGACTTGCCCAGGGTTACACAGCTAGTAACTGTCAAGCCTTTGGTCTGAGGCCCAATTTGAACTCAGGTCTTCCTGACTTCAGGGTTGGTGCTCTATCCACTGTGCCACGTAACTACCCCTGATTTACGTAGTTTTAAACAATGTCAGATAGTGAACAGTATGAGTCAAATTATATTCATGTCACATTTTTATTTTGTCTGCCATTTTTGTGATTTGTAGTTGCATGTTGGAGACTAAATATATTTCTATAGCATGTTATTAATAAGCCTTTGTACATACATAGTAACAAATTCTTATATAAATCTAAACAGTATTTAGAGGTAAGATAAACCCATTCGCTGAAAAGAAAAGACAAGATGACTCATTTAGTCACTGGTATTACTTTGCCCAAAGTCTTTAGGTTCCCTCCCTGCCTCCGCCCCCCTCACCAATAATTTTTATTCATCATATTCATTAGTTGTTTAGTGCCTTAGCCCTCAGCCTCAGTTTTGGTGAACTTGAGTTCTTAGAGGCCTTGCAAAGATTATTAACGTAACATCACATAATATAGGACTTATGTTGGTAGTACAGTATTTGGTTAAGTAAGTATAGTAACTCATTGTACACTTAGGGTAAAACATGACTGCTTTTCTCAGCACATGATCCCTATAGTAAGTGTGAGCTGTGATTATATTTTTAAGTGATGGAAAAATATTATGATTTCAGAAATTCAACCAAAACAGTGTTTTTAGTGAACAAAATATGTATACGTCCGAAGGTTTTGAGAAAGACCATTGGTTTTGAGTTTTGTCTAAGGACGACATATCTGAAAGAGCTGTTTATACTATAGTGCACTTCTTTAGCCATCCTTTTTTTCAAGTATCATGGGCAGTTCAGCTGTAGGATTTTTTAAAAGCTATCTGCCACGGGGAGAAGAAAAAGCTTAAGGTTGGCAGTGAATTGACAATAAGTGTAGGTTATAAGATTCCCATGATGAATAACTTTGCAAATCTGGGTTAAATGAGATCCTTTAACTCTTCTTAGGATAACCAACCAGCTCACAGTATTATAAATTTGAAATGTTTGAAGGATAGTAAGCAGAGGTAAAAAGTTTTCTTTTTCTTTTGTGCTATATAGTTGGAAATGGAGGATGAAGATACAATTGATGTATTCCAGCAGCAGACAGGAGGCGCTTACTAAAAAGAGAACATGCAACTCCACTCCAGAACTGTGCTCCCAAGGAAAACAATACATTCACAATTAGAAAACCAAGATTTGGTTCATCCACATCCTGACTACTGCAGTATAGTTTTCTCTCTTCTTTGATTCCCTTCCCCCATTCCTTTATTGTACATAAAGTAACTGGTGTATGTGCACAGGCATAATGCGTATTTTTTTTTAACTAAATGGCCGGTGGTATGTTATGATCAACATCAAATTGGAGATGGGGAGGGGAAAAAACAAACTGGTTCTGTGAAAATATCCCTTTTCTCCATTAGTGGCATGCTCATTCAACTTTTATCTTTATATTCCAGTAAGTTATTTTGCTCTCACTGTTTAACAACAACAAAAAAACCCACAAAAAAATCCTTGCATACCTTGTTTGATTGGATAATTTCAATGTTTTTCTTTTATCATTGTAAAACCAAGGACGATTTTATAACTTTTTTGTACGTAGCTGTTACATGTAGGGCAATCTCTGTCTCTCAGTAGGGATAAATTACTATAAAAAATTGATCCTAGATAGTTTTCCCTTCAAGTCAAACATCTTGTTGTTTAAATAAACTTCTTGTTTAAAATAAACTGTTTTCTTTAATTATTCTCAAGAAACTGTTTAGAAATGGCGATGTAGAGAAACATAGTTTAATTAACATGCTGGGGAGAAAGGTTAAATGATTAAAACTTATTTTCTTAAAAAATTAGCAGTCATCAGAGTGATATGACATTTCTGTTGGCATTGATGATTAAGATTTAGTAAATAGTCTATGAATATATTTTTTTGTATGCTCAGTTTTACATTGATTTCAGAAATTCAAAGAATTATGTGAAGATTAAAGGAAGAAAATGAAATATGTGCAATGTATGGCTCTCTTGTGCTTATTATTCAGTGGAAGGAAGGTTTAGCTTCAGAAGAACTGAGGAAGGAAGGAACTGGCACCAATCTCACAAGAAGTTGTCCCACAGTGAGACAAGATTTGAGAACTTGTAAGTATATAATTCTAGACAGGCATAGTAACTTTAAATTTCATTTGTTTTAAAAAATTATGAAGATGGCAGTAAATTTCTTATTTTGGGGTTTTCTATCTCGGAAAATCATTCTTTGTCTAGAGATACTTGGCTTAAAGTGAATTGAGGTAGGGGAATGGAGGCGTGGTGTTTTCCTATTTGCAGTATTGACAGGGGGAAAGAAGTCAGGAGAGGAATCTTCCAAACTATCCATTGGTTCACTCTTGGTTTTGTTTTTCTTTTTTTCCTGTTTTAAACCTTATTCATGTGAGAGTCTTAAGTGAGATTTCGATGTATTCTATCATTCACTTGGAAAATCCTAGCTGATTTTCATTGTTAGATAGGTTTTATTTGAGTGACATCATCCTGAAAGCTAATTTCCTTAAGAATGCTATTTTAACTTGAATATGGGTAAGGAAAGAATAGTTGAAATTTTAATTGCTGAAAGGGTAAGAAAAGAGCTGCTAATATACTAATACTTATAGGATCTGTGACTGTCTATAAGTCTTTGCTTCCCCGTGGTATTAGCATACTCAAGTTTGTTTCTTCTGCCTTTTTTTGAGTGAGATGTCTTTGAATTTGTGTCTTGATAGTTTCAGCCTTGACTAATAAAATTTAAGATGTTTTTAAGTATTGTCAGTATAAGAATAGGAAGTTTCTCTTTGGCTTATGAAGTATGCTATACGTTTGATATAAAAGTATTTTTAAAATCACAGTTGAGTTCCAAAATTTGCCTTTTTATTAGCCAGAATAATCTGTGGGGCTTACCAAATCGTACTTCTTTGTAGTCACTTAGGATAACTAGCACTGTGGCTGTAGAGTCAGGAAATGTGAATTCTGTTCCTCTCAATGGAAAATCACATAACAATTTTGTCCTTCTGAAACTAAACACTTGGGCTTCAGAACTCAACTATACAAATACAAGATGAGGGAAGTATGATAAAACAGTGATTCCTGGAGAAAAGATCTGATGGTTTTATTGGAATTCTAGCTCACAGAAAATCAACAGTGTAACATGGCAGACAAAATTTAATGCTAGGGGGCAGCTAGGTGGTGCAGTGGATAGAGCTCTGGCCTTGGGGTCAGGAGGACCTGAATTCAAATCTGTCCTCAAGACACTTGACACTAGCTGTGTGTGTGACCTTGGGCAAGTTGCTTAACCCTAATTGCCTCACCAAAAAGCTAAAAAAATAAAATAAAAAGTTAGTGCTAGACTATTAAGCTAATGCTAAGCTATGTAGAAGTTGTATTGGAGCAGAGACTTAAGGCAAGGACAACATAGATGAGATTATTGATAATTCAGGCAAAAGGTGATTGTGAGGGCCTGAAAAGTCCTAGACTTCTACTGTAACCTTCTGTAACTATAATGAAGTTTTTATTATTGAGCCATTTGGAGATCATTAAAATACAACTGTGAAGAAACATTTAAAGATCTGGTCAGTTGCCTTACATATGCACTGGTGTTGCCTTCTTTACATCCAGAAAAGCCTTTTGTGTGTTACATGCAGATACTAACCAGGATGGTTTGGGAGAATTCTTATACTAAGAAAGCAATGGTTATCAGAAATGTGAGCACCTTTTATCTAGAGGACTTAGTGACAGTGGGAACTCTTATCTCATATATAAATTAAAGTTCTTAGTTTTGAAGTGGGCTGTCATTGGAAAATTCTGACTTTGGCTATGGAGCTAAATATCAACTAAGATGCTGTTTGCTTAGAGGTGGGTAGCAACGTTGGCCAACTATGAAATCATACCCGATCTACCAGGGAAGACAGGGAAATGAGTCGAGTAAGTAACAAGTGTGTAGCTGAGGGTTAGAGCTTTACCGTGCCACTAACGTGTAAATTTTACTTTATTGAACCAACCCTTTTCCTCAGTTGTATCGGAGAGAAGGTGATGGACTGTGAGCAGCAATACAAACCAAGAAAAAAGAGGTGAAACTAAAGGGCTCAAATTCCATGCTCTAGAAAGGCACCTTACTGTTGAGACCACGGCAGAAGTTGGAGCTGTGCAATGAAGTGCTGTGCCAGACTAACAAATCCCCTACGTGATACCAGAAAGCAGTTAATGCTACTCACTATATATCAGTCTGTGGCTATAAAGATGTACTACAATGATGGTTTGGGACATTGGGTCAAGAGAGAACACTCAGAGAACAGTAAGAAACAAGATGTGAGTGGCCCAAGGTAGCAGATGTCATTAAGAAGTTGGGATTGTCCTAGATGTGTTAGAAGAAAAGTTACCAACATGTATTGGATATTTAGAAAATACAAGTTCTAGCAAACCTTTGGAACTTGTTTGCGCTGATTTTTTCTTAAGCTGTTGAAAGAGATGGAAACGGATCATTTCACCAAATATGCCTCCATGCATGTTGTACCTGGAACTAAAAAGCTTGCATGGTCGTTCAGATGTTGCAGAAGCATTTTTCAATGTATAAATTCCTTTGTAGGATCCATTTTGAACAGTGCTGAAACTTTAAGGACAGGTCAATTAAAAACAAGTTTTTTAAAAACTGGCAAGTGTTAAGAAATTGAGAACTTTAGCATACTGTCCCCAGGAGACCCACACCCTGTGTGTTTCAATTGCACATAAATGAATGTGATAGGAAAACAGAGACCAAAGCAAAACAAAAGTTTCAGTGGAGCCAATGTAACAATTTTAGTGCATGGGTACAACTCTGCCAGAAATGATATAAATTTGTTTGGGCAAGAGGCTATGCTTACCTATTGACTTCTTTTTACAGTTGCAGAGGTTAGAAATTATACAGATAAAACTACTAAATACATTTTGTGGTTGAGAAAAGATGAAGGAAGCTTAGCTAGCTATGATTTTAGCTCAAAAGAGCTCTTTCAAATAAACTGAGGTATGGTCTGAGTTCCTAATCAAGAACTAATGCAAGGTGAAAGATTTTTGAGCAGTTTCATAACTCAAGGCACATGCAGGTTAACAGACAGACAAAATGCTACTTTGTTTTAAGTTAAAAGCGTGGGTAACATCTTTTTACAGAATGGGGAGGGAATGTCTGCAAAAATTATTCATATAACTGTTGCTCATAGTTAGGTTTCCTGATGAACAGGAGGGAATTAAGAGTGGATAATTAGCTAACCAGACTGCAAGGATAGCAGACTGTCCACTGATTGGTTTTTTGCTTTACTTTTTATTTTTCAACTATTTTTTTTCCCCAATTAGCAAGCATTTACTTTCTCCTTCCCCCAACTGGAAGGGAAAACTCTAAGAAAATAAGTAGTCAAGCAAAACAAAATTCTGAACTGATTATGTTTAAAAAATGTGTATCACATTTTGCATCTTGTGTCTTTCACTTGTCAGAAGGCAGGTAACCTGATACATCATCAGTCCTCTGCAGTTGTGGTTGATCCTTTAATTGATCAGAGTTCTCAAGTCTTATCAAACTTTGTTGTCTGTACAATGTTATTGTATAGCCTCCTACCTGAAACAACAGTCTGAGCCAGGAACTAGTTGAGTAGATATGAAGTTGGCTTCATATGAAGAAGATTGTGTTTAGAAGTAGGATACTGTATAGGGCTTTAACTGTAGAGTACTCTAGGATACAACAAATTTAAATAGATGCAGATTACCAGCCTGTCCAATCAATTAAGATTGCTTATACATTTGTTTAGCAGTATCAAATCATAAGCAGATTTTTCTTAGATTGCTTGTTGGCCAATTAATTTGGTCTCAACCTTGTTAAATACTGAGTATTTTCAGATAACATGAAAATATAAATAGGAAATCGAGCCATCTTAACCAAAAACTTTGTATAGATAATTGAATTGATCAGAGTTTCTCAGGATACAAAGTTAACTCACAAAAAGAATCTGCATTGTTTTCTGGTACTAAAAGTAATGAAAACATCTTAAGAAAGAAATATCCTTTTTAAAATACTAACAACCATCAATTACTTGGGTGTTAGTTTACCTAGAGATACATAAGATTGGTATAAGTATAAAATGACAAAAGTAAAACCTAAAATTGAAGGGCCATTTGATGTGTGTGTGTGTGTGTGTGTATTTTTTTTTTTTGGCTAGGCAATGGGGTTAAGTGACTTGCCCAGGATCACACAACTAGTAAGTATTTTATGTCTAAACCGGATTTGAACTCAAGTCTTCCTGACTCGAGGGCCAGAGCTCTATTCCTCTGCGCCACCTAGCTGCCCCTTGATGTTTGTTTATATATGGGTTAGATTAACAAAGTGAAAAACTATATATGCCAATACTCCCCAAGCAAGTGTATTTATTGAATGTAATACAACTCAAAAGAAAGCCGATAAACATGACAGGGTAATACCAGTTTAAAGTAAGCTTGGCAAGAGATCCTTAGTAAGCCAGGTTATTATTTTAAGTATGAAATGCCTCCCCCAAAAAATGTGTGTCTGTGTGTGTTTAAAGTAAACTTTTCTGGAGCAGCTAGGTGGCGCAGTGGATAGAGCACTGGCCCTGAAGTCAGGAGGACCTGAGTTCAAATCCGGCCTCAGACCAAACACTTGACACTTACTAGCTGTGTGACCCTGGGCAAGTCACTTAATCCCAATTGCCAAAAAATCAATAAAGTAAGCTTTTCACTATCAAGGACCATAAAAAGGACCATATTTGGACAGTTACCATCACAGCCCGAAATTATAGGAGAGGAACAAAAGAGAACAAAAATGGGAGGGGGAGAGCCAAAAGAATTGGATCAGAGTTCTGTAGAGGACATCCATGGAGGAGAAAATCCAATTGTAAGGAATCTAAAGGGAGAGAAAAATACCAAAAGACTACTGAGAACATTAACATTAGGAAAGACTGACCTCTTGGCCTAATCTCTCATGTATGTAAACTTTCTGAAACATAAACATGAATCAAGGATTTATGGTATGGCACAGAAAGATGAAAAAAATGCCAGACATGCTGAAGGAGCTTGCAGTTGGTCAACAAGTCTAAGTATACTCGGTGCCAGGCACTGTGCTTACAATTCGATACAGGACTGTACAGAAGATAATAAAACATGAACAAATATATAGAAGAGGTCAAACCAGCACACAAGAGAATCAAAGGGAAGTGTCGCTTCTGGGGAGGATAGCAAGGGAAAGTGCCAGGGTATTGGTAGCATCTAAGGATGACAGCCAGCAAGAATATGAGGAGAATCCATTTTAGACATGGGAATCAGCATATGTAAATGAATAGAGGTGGGAGCCAAAGATTGGAGAATAGCGTATAATCCAATTTAACTGGAATATAGAGTGGTGTAAAATAAGGCTGAAAAAGTGAAGCCAAGTTGTGTAGGATTTTAAATGCCATGTGAGCCAGGAACAGCTCTTCATGGGCTACATTGTTTTTTCTCTGAAAAGGCCGTGAAACTCTCCTGAAGACTTAATTGGTCTTCAGAATCCTTGTAGCTACATAAGTCAGTACCCCTTTCTGAGTAGGTATGCCTGTCGTGGTCATGGTCAATGTGGTGAGCTGCAGTCACCTGAACCAGTGCTGCCTATATATGTATGTACCTATGTACGTATAGATATTTGCTAAATATTTCCTTGCTATTATTAAGTAAACCCCATCTGTTAAATATTATGTTGTGTATGAGTGTCTCACTTTGTTCCATTTGCAAGCCTGAACAACCAGAAACACAGAATCAGGCCTGATGTTGGCTGAAGTAGAACAGCGGTGAAGAGAAAAGAGAGCACCTGTTATCAGATGCCCAGTTTTGGGAACCTTGTACTCTGTGGCTACTGTGCTTAGAGTGGAAGCTCCTGATAATCCAGTGGGATTACAAAGTAAACTACATTTCAGCAACTATAGACCTGTCAATGTGGCTTAGTCTCTAAGAACCATGTACTGAAAATGTAAAATGTATGTTGAATTTACAAAGCTTTGTATTGGGGATGATTGTGTCTCCAGGCCCATATGCTGTATCACAGAGCTAAGTTCTCCTTAAACACTAATTTTGGGTCCTCCTAAGAATTGCATTGAGTATGCTGCCTGGGGCTCTTCATGTAGCATTTAAGAGGCTCTTTTAAGATCTATGAGAAATTGATTTGGTTAAGACTCTTTAGTTCAAAGCACTGGGGGAGGCACTTTAAAAAAAAAAGATAATACTTAATTCTCCGGAGTCCCCCAGAGAACTTTGTAGGTTTGGGAATGTGTACAAATGAATTAAATTAACCCTGGTTGATTTGTTGAGGTCAGCAAATATTTAAAGAGAAAGTAAAAACTAATAGTAGGTCAAAATATGAAGTTGACAGCAAGGATCATTAAGTGCCTATTATTTGCCGGGCACTGGATCCCCAAAATAAACAGCCCTTGCCCTCAAGGAGCTTGCATTCTATGCAATTAGGGACATTAGTAACAACGAATTGGTATGATACACAAAGTAAGAACCCAAGAGGATCAGAAAAACTAGTAAGTGGTTATTGCTATGTTAAAGTCAAAATATGTACCATTTGAGGTGGTTTAGTGATCTATAAGAAACACAAGTTAGGGACATAATCATTTACAATTCCATGTTTCATAGCTATGGCTTGTATGAGTGATTTCTTATGTTCATGTACATATATGAATATCACTGCTTTTCAATGGATACTTAAAAAATAAAAGTAATTGTCATTGCAAAATATTTTCTCATTTGAGCCTCATAATCCTTTAAGGTTAAGTAATAGTAGCTCCCACACAAATAAATATGTACCAAGTGCTTTCTGCATATTCTTTCTTTTCATCCTTGAGATCCCCACAGTGAGTTAGGCCTTGTGATTTAGAGGCTATTATCCCCACCTTACAGAAGAAGAAACAGGCCTTAGCCTGTTAAGTGATTTGCACAGAGTCACAGCTATCATGTCAGAGATGGGATCTGAATCTACCAAGTCCAGCTCTATCCACTATGTCAATAATAGAGGTATGTTTATCTCCGTTTTATAGATAAGGAGCCAGTCATAGAAAGGCTAAATGACTTGCCCTTAGTAAGTGTCAATGGTAGGTAGAATTTGTATCCAGATCTTCTGGACTCATCCAACAGTTTATCTAGTAAAAGTTTAAAGTGTATTAATTATATTTTTATTAGGTAGGAATGAGCTTTATTTTTGTGATTTTGAAAAAATATTGGTTCATACGCTGTTGTTATAGGTCCAGTAACAGATTAAGACCACCCTAAGTCAGAGGAGCTCATCATTAATTGTTCATTATTTCAGTCGTGTCCCACTCTTCATGATGCCATTTAGGGTTTTCTTGGCAAAGGTGCTGGGGTGGTTTGCCATTTACTTCTCCAGCTCATTTTTACAGATGAAGAAACTGAGGCAAACAAGGTTAAGTGACTTGCCCAGGGTCGCAGAGCCAGTAAGTATCAGGTCAGATTTGAATTTAGGTCTTCCTGACTCTAGGCCTATTGCTGTATCTGTTGTGCTACCTAGTTGCCCACTCATCATCAATGGTCAGGCTATCTGATGATTGATTCTTCAGCTGTGGCAACCCATTCGATCCAGAATGGCTCCTTATTCCTGTGCCTTAGTCCCTTTTTTGCTTCTGCAGAACCGTATTAAGAATCACGTGCTTTTTGACTATCTATAGATATTCATCCCCTAAGTGTGAGAACCTTTTCTAACAAATGTACTTAAACTACTGGAGGAACTTCATTATATCAGTTTTCATATTCTCAAAAATGCAAATTAAACCAAAAGACAAAAGTGGCAGGATGGGTCAGGTTTTTCTTGGAGATAAAAGGTGGCAGACTTAATTTCATTTTGTATATACAACCAAAAAGAAACATTCGGTAGGATGTTTGGTCATAATATTACAGTGTTCTGATGAGTATTTGCAAGAGTTTTCATTTCTTAATTTGCATTTCTTCTCTGAATTTGAGCATGTTTTCATGTCATTTGGTTTGAAAATTTTTTATAAACTGTTCATATCCTTATCTTTTGAAAAATAGCTCCCTTAAGGCTCAGGTGGTAGGAGCAGCATCTGCCCTCAATCAAGCTAGGCTGCTTAGTCCCTAAAAGGAAATGGAAACTGTCCTCAAGATTCAGTTGTGTCACAATGGATCTAAAATGATTCCAAAAGACTCATGATGGAAAATGCTATTCACATACAGAGAAAGAGCTAGGGAGTCTGAAAGCAGATCAAAGCATTCTATTTTCACTTTTTTGTTGTTTTTTTCTTTCTCATGATTTTCCCCTTTTGTTCTGATTTTTCTTTCACAGCATGACTAATGTGGAAATATGATTGTAGATGTATAACGTATATCAGATTGCTTGCCATCTTGGAGGGAGAAAAAAATTTGGGACTTAAAATCTTATAAAAGTAAATCTTGAAAACTAAAATTAGTTAATTTTTTAAAAAAAGATTCAGTTCTATCAGAGGTTTGAGGTTCAGATCATTAATACAGCTTCCTGATTGCATAAGTAAATGCAATACACAAAAAATTGGATCTCCATGCTTGGGACTCTCAACTAACTGGGCCAGCGACCGTGGCTTATGTGAACATAAGACCAGTATTCAGCTGAATCTGTGTTCTGTTCTTGATTAACATTTTCTCCCTGCTATCACTGTGCAAACATTTTTGTTAAAAGTTACGTAGTCTGTAAATGTCTCATTTTGTTCTGATCCTGGACCATTAGAGGAACCTGAGTTAGACCTGGCCCAGAACACTTGGCACAGCTAAAAGGAATTGACTTGAATAATCTCCTTAAAATGAGGGAACAGCCTTACTAGCTTTGTGACCCTGGGCAAGTCATTTAACCTCATTGCCAAGCCAAAAAAAAAAAGTGAGGGAAGAGGAATGTGGAGGCCGGTGGGAGCTCTAAGGTAAGACAATGCCTTGATATGATTGTACCCTAAGGCCTCTAGCCTATTATCATAAATCTCAATGGGACAAGGAAGGAGCACCAGTTGACTCCGTAGGATTAGGGAGTAAACAGTCTACATATTTAGCAACTGGAGACATGTCATGCTCTGAGTAAGAATCATACACTGAGTACAATAGACATCACAAAATATTGAATTTGTATAACTTTATATTGGGAGATGATTGTGATCTCCAGGTCTTCTAGCTCTGGTGGGCCAGGGCCCTTCCTAAAGAATGTTAATTTTAAGATTATTTAAAACTATACTGAATATACTGTCCTTGGAAGTCTGTATGCATTTAGGAGGTCATTACAAACTGTCACATTCACTTGGTGGAGACACCCCTTCAAGGCCCCAGGGGAGACACTTGAAAGGACAAAGCTGGAGCCTCTCAAGGACTCTGGATAACTTTCCAGAATTGGGGATGTGGACAAATGTGCAAATGCAGCTTACCTTATTTCCTGAGGGGCTGGTGTATCGTCAGTTTAATAGGAGAACCAACTTCCAGTCTTACTCGGGAACATGTGGCATGTAACTTGCTGGGACATCTGGTGCAGGCCCTGGGTCCCCTCTCCCACCCCGGCAGAAAAGGAACAGCTCACACATGACAACTAGAATACGTGTCCTGGCCCAGAACAAGCCTGAGACTAAACTAATTCCTTTTCTTCATGTTTCTTTTCCTGAGCATAGGTGAGCTCTGATCCTAAGATGAATACTCCCACCCTTGTGGCAGTCTCTTGGATTCAAGAGATTGGGAACTCCTGGATCTCTCAGCTGGATCTGATGGACAAAAGAAAAACTCGTCGTTAGAGAGGATGACTACTGACAGAAGGAGCCTAAGCCTTTGCCTGGCTGATCAGAACTCCAAGCCTTTCTGTGTAGTTGTTCCTGACCTTCTCAATTTGATGGACCAGCCAGGTACAGCGATGACTTGACTTTTGGACACTGGTAGTAGAAAGTACAGTGAGCTCTGGGAGGAGGGAAGCAGTAGAATCACTGGCCGTGGCTGAGGGGCAGTATCAGCATGTGGGACCCTGGTAGAGGGGTCAGTGCAAATCCCTTTTGGAGGGTATAGAAATGCAAGAACCACCACAGGCAATAGTACAGGCATATCCATAGTGAGTCTTTGCTTATCATACTCAATTTTTTTAATTTTTAATTTTTTAAAAATTTTTAGGCAGTTGGGGTTAAGTGACTTACCCAGGGTCACACAGCTAGTGAGTGTCAAGTGTTTGGTCTGAAGCCTCATTTGAACTCAGGTCCTCCTGACTCCAGGTCTGGTGCTCTATCCACTGTGCCACCTAGCAGCCCCATATCGTGCTCTTCACTTGATAAGAACCCTCCACATTTCTGCCAGTATGGTATCCAATGGTCAAAGAACAGCTTTTCCCAAGGGAGGGAAAAGGGGAGCAAGAGGTTGGATTGTTGGGTAGGGCTGAAACTGCCTCCATATACTCCCTGAGAGCCTATGGAAGATGGAACAGTCCTTCAACAGAAGTCTCTTAATATTTGGCAAATATTTGGTATCCTTTCTCCTCGCTCCCAACTCCTTCACAAAAGGACTGCCAGAAAGGGGAAAGTTCTAGATGGTAGGCTGGGGAAACACTGGATGGGTGGCAAAGACCCAGTATCAACCCTGGCACTAGGAAGGTCTGCGTGCGACAGGGTAATAATCTCTTCGTTAACTAACTGCACGTGACTGACATGTAATGAGAATTGGTAGCTGTGCTGTAAGTGATAACACTTACTGAGCTCTGGGCTTGATATTCCTGGTACTGCTTCTGCTCATTATGGCCCTTTTGACCATTCAGTAAGGATTACAGGTCTGCTTTTATCCAGTGTGAACTTTGAAGATTTGGCATCACTCACCACATAACACTAGAATCAAGAGGTTCCCAAAGTGGGCAATATTGGAATGATCCAGGGGGGCAGTAATAGCCTTGGGGGGCATTGAATAAGAATAAGGGGGTGGTAGAAGCATAAGGAAAAAAAGATAAGAAAATTTTGAAAAATCATTCGTGTTTCATCTCATGTATAACAGTTAAAGTCGTAACGATCACATTATTTTCCAAATAAACACACAAAATGCAAGGTAATAACAGATCAGTGGTCAAGTTCACCAGACAGGTCTTAACAAGCAAGTGCTGACAGAACAGTGTGTCTCACATTGTCAGGAAGTCCGGCATGCATCAGCAGGAATACGTGCATGTAATGGCTTGTTTATAACATAACATAACACAACATAACACAACGTAACACAACATAACATAACATAACATAACATAGCATAACATAACATAACATAACATAACATAATACAATACAATATAATATAATATTGCACCATCAAAATTTCAATGCAGAAAACCCCACAAATTTACAATGTTATTAAATTTAAGATGCATCATTTAAAAAAAATTTGTATTTTTTAAAATGATGCAAATTTAAAAAAAAACCTGTTAAAGTAGATTTCTAGGGGGGAAACTGAGTAATTTTTTTTTAAAAAAGGGAGCGGTAGGCCAAATAAATTTGGGAACCTCTGAACTAAATTGAGATCCAAGACTTGGTGTTTCTGAAGGAGCTAGGTAAGCCTGGGATTTCTGGGTTTCGTTCTCTGTGACCACTTGGGTATTCTTTCAAGGGGCTCTATATATTACTTGCTATCATTCTGAGGTCTTTGTTTTTAGTTTTCTTTTACTTGCACTTAGCTCCTCCAGTGCTCTTTATGCCAAGTTCCTAGAATCCTTAAGGTCAAGATCGTTAGGTAATGGGGGAGCCATTTAATTGGGGGAGGGGGTGGCCCTAAAGCCATTTAAATGCAGGATCCTCCTAAAAGCTACTTTGCCATCAAGGAGTGGGATGGAATAGGTACAACATCTACCTTACGTAAGCTAGGCTAGTTTTTTCCTAAAAGGCAGAGGAATTATCCTTAATATTTAATTGGTCCATGGAACTAGGGCTTGAATTATTTTTTAAATTTTTTTAATTTAATATTTTATTTTTCTCCTGATTACATGTAAAAAAAATTTAATGGTTTTTTTTAAATTTTGAATTCCAAATTTTCTTCCCTCCCTTGCCCACCTCCCTGAAACAGCAAGCAATTTGATAGAGGTTATACATGTAAAGGGCTATTTCCACGTTAGTCATGTTGTGAAAGAAAACAGACAAAAAAAATTAATAAAATGAAGAAAGTGAAAAATAGTATGCTTTAATCTGCATTCAGACTTAATAAGTTCTTTCTCTGGAGGTGAACAGCGTTTTCCAGCATGAGTCCAGGAATTGTCCTGAATCATTGTATTGCCGAGAATAGCTAAGTCATTCACAGATGATCATTGTACAATATTGCTGTTACAGTATGCATTATTCTCCTGCTTCTGTTCACTTCACTTTGCATCAATTCATGTCAATCTTTCCAGGTTTTTCTGAAGTCACCCTGCTCATCGTTTCTTATGGCACAGTAGTAGTCATTACATCATATACCACAACTTGTTCAGTCATTCCCCAATTGATGGACACTTCCCTCAATTTCCAATTCTTAGCCACCACAAAAAGTGCTGCTAAAAATATTTTTGTACAACTAGATCCTTTCTCCTCCTTTTTAAAAAATCTTTTTGGAATATAGACCTAGTAGTGATGTTGCTAGATCAAGGTGTATACATGGTTTTATAGCCCTTTGGGCATGGTTCCAAATTATTTTGCAGAATGGTTGGATCAGTTCACAACTCCACTAATAGTGCATTAGTGTCCCAATTTTCCCACATCCCCTCCAACATTTATCATTTTCCTTTTCTGTCATATTAGCCAATCTGATAGGTGTGGGGTAGTACCTTAAAGTGGTTTTAATTTGCATTTCTTTAATCAATAGTGATTTAGAGGATTTTTTCATGTGACTATAGATGGTTTTGATTTCTTCATCTGAAAAGTGCATATTCTTATTCTTCGACCATTTGTCAACTGGGGAATGACTTCAATTCTTATAAATTTGGTTCAGTTCTCTATATATTTGAAAAATGAGGCCTTTATCAGAGATAATTTGCTATGAAAAAAATTTCCCCCAGATTTCTGCTTTCCTTCTAATCTTAGCTGCATTGGTTTTGTTTGTGCAAAACCCTTTAAATGTAATATGATCAAAATTATCCATTTTACGTCTCAAGATACACTCTCCGTCTTGTTTGGACATAAATTCTTCCCTTATCCAAAGATCTAGCATGTAAACTATTAGGGCTTGAATTCTTGAAATAGATTCTTGGTTATTTAGAGTTATTTAGAGTACAAGAAGTCAGGAGCACCTCAGGTTTCATACACCTTGCTGACTGAGCACATCACTGTAGCAAATGCATCAGCAAGGGAGCTATACCCAAATGAATTAGTTAATGTCCTTGCTGACTATTTTCCCCATGCTATTGTTAAATTAACTTGTTTTTGTCAAATGTTGTTTGGTCTTCAAGTATCTCATTTTACTCCTATCCGAAGCCTGAGCCCCGGGATTGGCCCCAGTCAATCCTGTCTCAGAATAATTCAGCTCAAAAGCCACCTGCTTTCATAGTCTTTATGATTTTCTACAGTTGTTGATCCCCATCTTCCCCAAAATCATTATGTATCTATTTTGTACTTATACTGTATTTACTTACATTTAAACATTGTAACCCTTTAGAACATCACCTCCTTGAGGGTGCAGACTATCTCACTTTTATATCTGCATTCCCAATGTCTAAAACTTGCCTATTACACAGTAGGTGCTTCATAAAAGCTTGTTGGTTGATTGACCTCATGTATGGCTATGAGTTATAAGATACCAGAGTCTCCAGAGAATTAAAGTTGAAAGTCACTCAAAGGGGAATGGAGATGCACATTGTGATGGTGAGTAGGCTACAATACACTACTGAGCCAGAATTAATTGCACAATAAAAGAAGCATAAAGGATAACAGGAAGTTATGGGGGTTGGGGACAGTGGAAGGGGGGTTTTTCATATAGCGATAAAGCAATGAATAGCCCATGTGTACCACTGGTAGCTACATAATGCTAAGAGAATTAAAGCACCAGAGTATTTGGTGGACCTTTTAAAGGACTGAAGAGGGAAAGGCATGAATGAGCTACAAACTGTATTATAGGAGCGGTTTATTACATTGAGCAAATCATAGATCCCTTAATAATCAAGTATCAAAGTGATATTCTCGGTTAAACTTTGTTTTAGAGGACATATCCCAATAAACATTAAAACAGACCTCCCCTCACTACCGCTGTAAATATCTTGCAAAAAAAGAAAAAGTTTATTGACTTAACAGAAAGGATTGACTGTTGTATTTGACTAGAATTTTGTTGCTTCCCCGTATTGATGCCATATAGTTCAGTCATGTCCTCCTCTTTATGACCCCATTATGGAGTTTTCTTGGTAAAGATACTGGAGTGGTTTGTTTTTTCTTTCTCAGTGGATTAAGGCAAGTAGAGGTTAAGTGACTTACCTAGGGTCACATAGCTAGTAAGTGTCTGAGGCCAGATTTAAATTCAGGTCTGACTCCCAACCCAGTGCTCTATACACTGAGTCAAATAGCAGCTTCTTGTTGATACTGTATCAATTACTTGAGTTATTTTGTATATTGTTCCCTTGACTCTGATTTCTTTTTTATCTTAGAAAGGTAGTAATAGGAGTATTCTTTTTGTTTCCCTGTCCTTTTATGAACTTAATTTCTTTTTTTAAAAAACATTTAATTTTTATTTTTTCTCAGTTGCATGTAAACATTTTTTAAACATTTGCTTTTTAAGATTTTGAATTACAAACTCTCTCCCTCCCTTCCTCCCCTCCCCCCTCCTTGAGAAGGCAAGCAATTTGCTGTAGATTATACATGTGCAGTCATGCAAAACATTTCCATATTAGCCATGTTGCAAAAGAAAATGCAGCCCAAAACCCAAAAATAATAAAGTAAAAACAGTATGCTTCAATCTGCATTCAGACTCCATCAGTTCTTTCTCAGGAGGTGGATAGTATTTTTCATCATAACTATTTCGGAATTGTATGAATTTATTTTCTACATATTTATTTTTTAAAATTTGCTTTTATTATTTATATAATTGCCTATATGTAGATCTTTGGGAAAGGAGGAGTTAGCTTTCTTTTTTTTAAAAAAAATTAATTTATTTTTAGTTTTCAACGTTCACTCCACAAGATTTTGTGTTCCCACTTTTCTCTCCATTTCTCCCCTACCCCTACCCCAAGACTGTGTGCATTCTGAATACCCCGGGAGTTAGCTTTCTTTCCTCCATCATACTGACTTCAGTGCTTCATTTTGGTATGGAAATGGCATTGCATTCTGGAAGGCTATGCCAGCAGAAAATGTGCTCTTGAAGGCTTTATCACAGTGGGTAGGCTTCAAATATGATCCCAAAAATAGAGTAGCTGCTTTCTGAGGCCCAGCCTAAAATACATCGAGAATCTGTGAGCTAGGCGACACAGTGTATAGAGTGCAGGCCCTGGGGCCAGGAGAAACTGAATTCAAATCTGGCCTCAGATACTTACTAGCTGTGTGACTCTGAGTAAACCATTTAACCCTGTTTGCCTCAGTTTCCTCATCTATAAAAATGATCTGGAGAAGAAAATGTCAAACGGCTCCAGGATCTTTGCCAAGAACACCTCAAATGGAGTCACAAAGAGTCAGACACAACTGGAACAACTGAACAACCGGAGAGACATCTTCATGAGTTCAAATGCAGCCTCAGACACTTACTAGCTGTGTGACTCTGGGTAAATCACTTAACTGTTGGTTTGCCTCATCTGTAAAATGAGCCAAAGAGTCAGACATGACTCAACAACAACAAAGGTATTAAAAATAATAATACTTATACCCTTTACTCGCCATCTTCATGGATAAGTAAACTTCTTTAAAAAAAAAACAGTGAGAAGGCCACACAGAGAATGAATTCTTTGGATATGGCAAAAAATGCAAGATGACTCTCAGTCTTGGGCAGCCCCTTTCTGCTTCTACAAGTGACAGTTACAGAGGAGTAGGAAGAAACAGGAACAGGGACAACAGGTACTACAAACCACACTTTTTGTACCACCTATAAAATTTAACTTAATCTTGGTACTCGAAATGTGGGATCTTTGTCCAATGACCAAGGGGACACATTGCCAGAAGAACTGAATCACTGCAATCTTGACATTCTTGTTGACAAATGAAACCAGAAGGAAGGCAGCAGGTTTAGCCTGCTGGAAAGATAGCTCAGAGGCATCTATATCTCCTTGGAGAGGCAAAAAGAAGAGTTGACAGAGTCCCTTTTATCATGCTCCCAAAGGCACCAAGAAATATCATTTAATTGGAAATCTGGTCCTCTAGTACTGGACTTATGAATTACCAAAAAAAAAAGAAAAAAAGAAAAAAATTAGTTGCAGTTTATTTACCAACATCTGTTGTAGAAGATAAAGAGGTGGAGAAGTTCTATGAAGAATTTGATTAAAACAAAAACCCTGTAAAGTAAATGAGCACATATTTTAATGGTCAGTAACTTTAGTGCAAAGGTAAGAATAGCGAGTTCAGCAAGAAAATTTGTTGGGAAATATAGATGCAGGAATGAAAGACCTTCCTCCCTTTGAGAATATTCTCTTGCCAGCCATGCTCACATCTAATCAACCCAGCTCAGCTCCCAACTCCCTGGATGACTTTTCTACCTCTGTTTCAGTGGCCCTCTCACTCTGGCATTGCCTCCATTCCTATGGCCTCTTCCTCAGATTAATGAGTTACTCCTTGTCACCCATTTGAGGAAGTATCTATGCTAGTCATGCTCCTACAACCCAGCTCAGCTCTCAGCTCTCCAGAGTACTTTTCCACTTTGCCCCTAAGCAGATGCCTTCCCCCTCACTCCCACTTTCCAGTTCCCCCATTGGAATGGAAACTCATTGAGGACAGGGACTATCTTTCCTTTTGTTCGTATTTGTATATCCAAAGATGTTAGCTTAAAAGGGCCAAGGTCTCCCACTGCATCCTGGGCCATCTCCAGTCATCCTGATCTATGTCTGGCCACTGGACCCTGATGGTTCTGGAGGAGAAAGTGAGGCTGGTGACTTCGCACAGTCCTCCCTCACTCAAATCCAATTCAATTGCTAGTCATGTCATCATCTCCTTGATGTTGTGGTCCTCTTTGAGAAGAAAGGACAAACCACACAATTTGTGTCTCCAACATTTAAGCACCTTAGCACTCACATAGTAAGGCAGGTAGATGGTGCAATGGATAGAGTGCTGGGCCTGGAGTCAGAAAGACCTGAGTTCAAATGTGACCTAAAACACTAGCTGTGTGACCCTGGGAAAGCCACTTAACCTCTATTTGCCTAAATTTCCATTTAAAATGGGAATAATAATAGCATTTACCTCCCAGGGTTATTGTGAGGATCAAATGAAATAATAATTATAAAGTGCTTAGTGCAGTAAGTATGGTAAATAGTGGGTGCTATATAAATGTTAGCTAGTAATAGTAGTAGTGTTTACTAAATGTTTTATTTAATCTAATGAGTTTTGTAGTCTATTCAGAAGTTTCACGTTTATATATCATAAATGTTGTTCAGTTGTTTCAGTTGTATCTGACTCTTTGTGACCCCATTATGGGATTTTCTTAGCAAAGATACTGAAGTGGTTTGCCATTTCCTTCTCTAGCTCATATGACAGATAAGGAAACTGAGGCAAATAGGGTTAAGTGACTTGCCCAGGGTCACACAGCTAGTAAGTGTCTTCAGGCTGGATTTGAACTCAGGAAGATAAGTCTTCTGACTTCAGGCCCAGCACTCTATCTGCTGTGCTACCTCTATATCATGAATACTTCATTTAAGATAATCAGAAAATACTGCGAAATGTTAACCACTGATATAGCAAGAACAAACGTACAATCAAGTATTTCCCCTCAATACCTACAGGGCACAATCCTTTCTAGACTACTTCAGTGTCTGGGGAGAGGAGGATTAGATTCATAGTTTAGCTCAGTTCTTGTAAAATATTAGTCCCACCAAGTTCAAGTCTAAAGCTAACAATGCTGGCTTCTGTTGGGCTCAGGTCCCAAAGATGTGCACCTCCAGAGGATTGCTGCTGGATTGTCTATACAACATCCAGCTTATATTCCTGTACTCTCAGATCCCCATAGCTTGTACTCCCAGGCCTGATGGGAGACTCTACTCCCTGCATCTAGAATGGAAAAGCATAGACTCAAAAGCCAAAACCCTAGGCCTCTTTCTTGGGGCTTTATGACCTAAATGTGTGTGTGTGTGTGTGTGTGTGTGTGTGTGTGTGTGTGTGTACCTCCCCCTTGCCACATGGTGTGAGTCAAGGAGTCCTTCACCCTTAGATGTGAAGGTAGGAAAAATCTCTGAATGTACTTAGGCCATTTTAAGAGAAAGATACAGACAGTTCTAACTGCACAACCAATGAAAAAAGGGTACTCCTAACCATAGGGTAAGCCAACACAGACAAACAAGCTTCTCAGCATCTTCCATGTTCCATATGAGTTATGCCATCTTAGGTGAGATGCATGTATGCATCTCCCTTGATGAAATAGCAACACCACAAAGGCAGGAGCTTTCACTTTCATTTTCACACCCCCTACCCTTAGTACGACTCCTGGCACATATTCAGTAAATTCTGATTCATTGATATATCACGATTTGCTTAGCTGTCCCTCAATGATCATAAGGCCTGGTGAGACCACTCAAGAAGTGTTCTTTGAATTCCCAGACCTAACTGAGAATTTAAACATTGCTGATATTCCAACAGTCAAACATTTTACATGAAAATAAATCTGTAGGTTACCTACTGAGGAGGAACAATTACTTCAGAGGGGAGAGGTGGATGAAGGGGGCATATTGCAAATATTTTCAGGTTTTTTTGATATAAAAATTGTTTTTGCTGACTTTTCTTTCTTTTTACTTTTTTCTTTAAAAATATTATTTGTTATATTGGATTTCATCAGGAAGAGGAAAAGAGGAGAAAAGAGGAAATGGGAGAAATTTTGGTGATGTAAAAATTGAGGGTAACAATAAAATTTATCTTAAAAAATAACGAAATAAAATTGAAAAAAGTACTTTCCAAGAAAAATTACAATGTAAACCAGAAGTGTAAAAAGAATGGATCTTTCTCTTCTCCACATTGAAAAGAAAATGGAAAATGCATTCAAAAAGAGCCGGAATAATGGCCAGCTCAAAGTAGAGAAAAGGAGAAAAAAAATGTTCAGTGTTGGTGGAGGGGAAATCCTATTAGAGACAAAACAAAGCAGAACTTAAAACAAGAACAAAAGAAGTTAAAACAGTATTTAAAATATAAAAGTAAAAAAAAATCAGTGAATAAGCATTAAGGTATCCAAAATTGAACATCTGACACATAAAAGTAGGAAAAAATTTCTTCTAGCCAACTGGAAAATCAACTCAAAACTCAAAACTGTCATTGAAAATCTCAGTAATGAGAGGAGGATTAAAATAACTTTAAAAAAAAACCCAATAAAAGGAGATAAAGTAACAGGAAAAAATAATACTCTCAAAATTAATTCCTAACTACAAAGCACCCTACATGCAAGTAGCCCTGCATGTAAATAAGGTTTGTTTTGTTGAGGTTCCTGGGAGACACCCTTACCTGAGTTCCCGTGTAAGTAGGTGCCCTCAAGATTCCCCAGTGTTATTCCAGGTGAAATTAAATCTTTCTGGTATCCATATTCTCCTCCAGGGCTTATCTATGTTAGGTCTAGAGGAACATAATTGTGATTCTCCCTCTATTGCTTATGAGAAAATTAAAATGGGATTCTTTCTTATTCTTCTATCCATGCCTCAACTCATAATGAAAAAGGGATAATATCTCTTGCTCTTTAGGGTCAAAAGCTCTTTCCAAATTTCTATCAATTCCAGCATTAATCACAAAAAGGAAGTCATAAGAGTTTGCATTTATGAGATACCTGGATCTACAGAATGTAGATGAATATAGTCAGGAAATAAAACAAGTATTGGCTGTTTGGGACTAACAGCCAGGAAGGACAGACTTTTGACCCTGTGTCTTTTCTTCTCTTATTTGATCAAGAAGGTAGGTATTATTGTTTAGTCATGTCCTTACTCTATGTGAATAGAGTCTATTCTTTCTTGGCAAAGATACTGGAGTGGTTTGCCATTTCTTTCTCCAATGGATTGCGGCCAACAGAGGCTAAGTACTTGCCAGGGTCACACAGCAAGTAAGTGTCTGAGGCTAGATTTGAACTCAGGTCTTCCTGATTCCAGGCCCAGCACTCAATCTAGTGAGCCACCTAGCTGCTTCACAACCTTTGCATACCTATCTTTAATTCCAATTAGCTGTCAGATTTTAAAAATGGTTCAATAGCAATGGATATCATGGCCTCTGGACTGCTTTATACATAGCAGTGTTATGTCCTTCTAAATGTCAAAGAAATATCATGGTAGGTTGAATGGTCTTCATATCTTTCTATGTAATGAAATATAACAGTCTTACCCAGATGAGGAGGGGAGGGACAACTCTGTATTTCATATGGGAAGGGAGATTTGATTCCTGATTGAGAATGCCGAGTGTGATGATGTATACCTCAAGAAAGGATCCTAGTGGAGAGAAATTGAAAGGCACACAGCAAAATGTCTAGAACCAAGTAATTAAAGTCCCTCAAGTAGGTCTGAAGTATCTTCCTTAGTACTCACTCAAACACTTAGGGTTTATGTTTTCCTTTACATACTGTTTTGTTGTTCAGTTGTTTTCAGTCACGTACAACTAACTCTTTGTGACCCTATTTGGGGTTTTCTTGGCAAAGATACTGGAGTGTTTAGCCATTTCCTTCTCCAGCTCATTTTACAGATGAGGAAACTGAGGCAAATAGGGTTAAGTGACTTGCCCAGGTTCACACCATTAGCAAGTGTCTGAGGTAAAATTTGAACCTACTGCATAAGCGCTGTGCTCTATCCACCTTATCACCTAGCTAACCTGAGATAGAGTCTATTAATCCATCTATGGAGTCTAAATTGTTTACTTGTCAGGCAGTGGCCTACATGCCAAATTGTTACATTATTAATCATATAGTTTGGGTAGGACACAATGAAAGATATAGTATGGTACAATGGAAGAAACCAGGGTTTTGGAGTCAAAGGACCTAGGTTCAAATTCTGACTCTGCAAGCCGCTCTAACTTTACATTTTGGGTAAGGGGTTGAGTTTAATTATAGAAACACCAAGACATTGAGAATTGAAACTTGATAGCAAAAATAACTATTTTTGAACAGAGATCAACTCATGTTTCTAGCAGCAGAGAGATGCCTTGATAAACATTCTGCAGAATGTCTTCCTAGCCACTCACCTTGCAGGATCACTGGCTTGACTTTGGTTGTTGTTTGTCCTTGGTTCTTGAAGAGGACCATGGCATCAGGAAGGTGATTCCATGACTTGCAAGTGAATTGGATTTAAGTGAGGAAGGGCTGTGCAAAGTCAGCAGCCTCACTTTCTCCTCTGGAACCATGTGGGTCCAGTGGCAAGATACAGATCAGGACCACTGGAGTTGGCCCAGGATACAGTGGCCTTTTTGGCCTTTTTAAGCAAAGGTTTTTCCCAGGTCTCAGACTGAGGCAACACCCATTCAGTGATTAAGGCTTGGTAAGAAATGAGGCACAGAACGGCCTCTTTTACCTAGTTAAAGAAAATAATTCAATCAGGGGGAGGAAGACCCTCAGGGTTTCTGGCCAAAACAGAAACTATTGATATTTACTTTTGCACTGAGCCACTGGGGCCCAAACAGTGACCACTAAGTGGGGCTTGGGTTGGGACCTATTGTTAGCCAGTCAATGAGAGTCAGAGTGAATTGGGTTTAAGGCTCAATGGCTAGACCTTGTTGGAGGCTTCTAAAAGTCTAATTAGGGAAGTCCCTTCTATGAAAACTGCCCCTCAGTGTGTAATTGAGAGAGTTCATCTGGTCATTCTCCACACTGGCTAGCTAAGCAGATGTCCTATAGAATTTTGCTGGCTAGAGTCAGACTACTACAGCTGGAAATTCAGAGGGACCTTTGGTTTGCCCTGTTTTTCTGTAAAAAAGCCTTCTACAAATTCCATCTTTGAAAGTGACATTCGTATTTCTTCATCTTATTAGCACAGAAGAACCTAAGATGTCAGGGTCCAAATATGGTGTTTACACTGTTCCGATTGTCCAAAATATGATACGCAGTTGGTTGAGCAGCCTATTAAGATTGTCAGCATCTCTCTTTGATTAGACACTGCAGATGGATGGTGAGCTGGGCCCAGAAATTGAAGAGGAAGAAGAAAACAGGCTGGATTGCATCTGGGAAATGTCTCAGTGATTTCAATAATAAACTGTTCCCTAATATAAAAATCCTTCTTCTTATCCTGAATGCTTCTTTGATGTTGCTTAAATCATAAAATACCACAATCTCTGAGGAGTCAAAATTGTAATTTGATCAGCATGCAATCTATAGGTTTATCAAGGTCATTGATAAAAAATGTTAGGACACTTACTAACTGTGTGACCCTGGGCAAGTCACTTAACCCCTCACCAAAAAAAAAAGCAAAAAAAAAATGTTAAAACAGTATTGGGCTAAGTACAGAGACTCCATGGACACTGTATTAGTCTTGCCAGACCATTCCTGGACTGGTTAGTACTTAGCACAGTGCCTGGCACAGAGAAGGCTCTTGTTAAATGTTTATGGACTAACTAATGTGGAAATGTGTTTTAATATGATTGTACATGTATATCCTATATCAGATTGTATGCCATCTTAGGGAGGGGGGAGGAGAAGAAAACTTAGAACTCAAAATCTTATAGAAGTGAATGTTGAAAATGAAAAATAAATACATTAATTGAATGTTTATAGACTGACTGATTGGTTAGTCAACTATTTCTGATTCTACCTAACCATACTAGTCTGGCAAACATGTCTCTTTCTTGTCCCATGACAACAGGAGATATTTATATCTAGATTTTGTTAAAACATTTGACAAATTATGCCCACAATATTCCCTTGATCTACTAGTCTAGTAACCCTTTAAAAAAGAAATGAGGTTAGTCTTGCATGATATATATTTTTTATATACATATATACTGTTTTGATACAACATTCACTTCCCAATAAACCACCTCCCTAATCCCAGAGTGCTTTGCTAAAATAGTTATGAGGGTGTGAGATGATGGCAACTAGGTGGCACCGTGGAGAGTGCTGGAGCCAGGAAGTCCGGAGTTCAAATCTAGCCTCAGACACTTGCTAGCTATGTGACTTCGGGCAAGTCACTTTAACCTCTGTCTGCCTGTTTCCTCATATGTAAAATGGGAATAATAATAGCACCTACCTTCCCAAGGTTGATGTGAGGATAAAATGAGATAAAATTTGTAAATCACTTTGCAAAACCTTTAAGTGCTATATAAATATTAGTTATTATTAATATTAACATAATCATTCAAAACCATCTGAATTTCTCTTGATGAAAATGAAGGGGTATGGGACCTGGATCCCAAAAACCACAACCTAGCTCCTGAACTTTCCCACACATCTCCACGTAGATACTCAATAATCTTTTCAACTGTCCTTTCATTGTGGCCCAGACTCAGACCCAGACTAGCCCTTCATTGTCTATTACCTCCTCAGGCTACTTCCCACCCCTAAATCCCATCTAGACCCACTCAGTGTTACCTCTGGCCCACCCTGGGCTACTTGCCCCTGCTAGATCACATCCAGATCTTCCCAGTTTTTCTGTATAAATGGCTTTAAATGGCTCAAATTCTTAAAATCTGGCCTGCTTATGTTGGCATTGCAAATAACACAGACTCGCTAGGAATCTTGCCCACCCCAACCAGTGTTTTAATAAAGGCTTGAGTGGTCAAATTCTTGCAAGGTAGAACTGCACCCTTTGCCCTTGCATTTTGGGGTTCCCAAGACCCCTAGATCGCAGCAAAACCATACTGATTCTTTGTGGTTACAACTTTTCCGCCATCTATGTTCTTTAATCATATATTTAATAAAATATTCTAGAATTTAACCAGGAATTGAAGTTAAACTCACTGGTCTATAATTTGCATTATAATGTCCTTTTAAAGAATCTGTTATTTAATCTCCCTCAGAAAGTCTAATAAACCTTGTGGTCAAGCAATATCTTTATCTACTCATTGCCTCTGTGAAGTTACTCTTCCTCTCTAGGCTTATATACTGAATGTGCTGGAGCTATAGCATTTCCTTATCATATGGGCCTTCTTATGTTTATTCATGTTTCCAGTTTTACTTCCTGAATTGGGACAAAAAGTCTAAGTCAGGTTCAGCTGCTCCTACATACTTGCATAGGATAGGAGGCCCATGTTTCACCCTGGGCTGTATTTTCTAGGGCAGGGGTCAATAAACTCTGACCCTAAGGGCTGAACCCAGCTTACTGCCTGTTTTTGTCCAGCCAGGGATCCTGGTCTGGTTTAAGGTCCTGCTTGCTATTGGCCCTTCCTTCTTCTGATGTTTGCTGTGCACAAAGAACTGGGAGGTCCCAGGCTGTATCTTCTGGAAACAGAGTCCTGAGCTCTTCAAGGCCTTTGTGGCATCAGAACCCCTAGGGTGTGTAGATTGGACACAGCCCATCCATAGGCTCTTACTTAACCACCTTAGTATCTCTTCCTTGGAGCATTCTGGTTTTCTGGTCTCACATCTATAGAATATGCTAGACCACTCAAGAGCTTCCTAGCTAGGGTACTCCTAAGATGCTGGAGTAGAAGGTCTCTAGGTATTGTGGTTATCCCACTCAGCTACTCTGGCTGGGCCCCTTAGTGCCTGCAGGTCTCTAGGTGATACTAAGCTAGATGAAGGGGTTTATAGTAGTTTCTCTATTTCTTTTTAATTAATTAATTAATTAATGGGGGGGGCAATTGGGGTTAAGTGACTTGCCCAGGGTCACACAGCTAGTAAGGGTCAAGTGTTTGGTCTGAGGCTGGATTTGAACTCAGGTCCTCCTGACTTCAGGGCTGGTACTCTATCCACTGCGTCACCTAGCTGCCCCACTTTCTTTATTTCTTAATCATTATTTGGTATGACTCTCTTATTTTATCTTTTCTGGAGTACACACATAGGAATTAGTCTGTTCTGTTCATATTCACTCAGCCATCTTGAAGAGAAGTATCATCTCTCTCTGATATTTCTCTGCCTCCCAACCTCCAACTCATTTAGGATTTTATTTCATATAAAAGCTTACTTACTTCCACCTCCAAAGCTGAGTAACTAAAGACACTGATGACAGAAAATTTGAGGAAATTTTCAATTCAGCTTTAAATAAATCAGAACCTCCACTTGGCTACTTAGTTATACAGTATACAGTGGACTAATGGATGTCCTGTACTGAAAAAAAAAATGGTACTTTTGGTTGTAGCATGGATGGTGAGAATATCCAACATCTGAAAAGCTGTTTGTCAGCACAAATTAAAATACACAGAGAAATCCACGTAAGGTATTAATAAAGAGTGGCACTAATTCAAATGATAGCTGTACTATCCTCATCTGGAACTTGAGATTTTTTTTGAAAAGTAAATCTGGGTGCATATATCTGAGTCTTCCCTGCTTGCCCCTTTTATAACTTAACTCAGCTACGACAGTCAGATAAAAATTTAGAATGTTTCCATCTCTAAATTTAACTAAAGTGAGTGCTTCAGTCTCTGGTTTATCTTCATCTAATTGCTGTGCAATCTGGCAACAAGAACCTTCTTTTCTTTCTCAGGTTATTTTCTAACTGCTCCCTGAGAGGTGATCACTAAAGGGAGGGTACCATATTACTCCCAGAATTCAACTGCATGAAAACTTTTCTTATCTGCTAGCTATTGAGGAGTTTCTTATTTTGATAATCCACAAAAGACTTCTCTGATTATACTAATTAAATAGTCAGATCCAATAACTTTTACATTGTTGTTCAGTTGTATTCAACTCTTCATGACCCTAGGGACTATACCATCCAGGGGGTTTTCTTGGTAAAGATACTGGAGTGATTTGCCATTTCCTTCTCCAGCTCATTTTTACAAGTGAGGAAATTGAGGCAAACAGTGTTAAATGATTTGCCAAGGGTCTCACAGTAAGTATCTGAAGCTGTATTTGAACTCAGGTCTTCATGACTCCAGGCTCAACATTCTATCCACTGAGCCACCTAATAACCTTTACATACCGATCTTCAATTCCAATTAGCTTTCAGATTGTAAGAATGGTTCAATAGCAATGGATATCATGGCCTCTGGGCTGCTTCTTACATTAAAATGTATGTCCTTGTAAATGTTAAAGAAATATCATGATAAGTTGAACGGTCTTCATATCTTTCTATGTAATGGAAATATAACAGTCCTACCCAGGTGAAGTGGGGTGGGGGGGACAACTCTGTGCTTCATATGGGAAGGGAGATTTGATTTCTGATTGGTTGAGAGAATGCTGAGTGTGATGATGCAGGCCTCAAGAAAGGACTGCAGTGGAGAGATACTGAAAAGTACAAAGAGTAAAATGTCTCTAGAACCAATTAATTAAGTCCCTTAGGTAGGTCTGAAGTGTCTCGCTTAGTATTCTCTCAGACACTCAGGATTTGTATTTTCCTTCACATACTAATTTTTGTTGTTCAGTTGTTTTCAGTCATGTACAAACTTTTCATGACCCAATTTGAGGTTTTCTTTGTTAAGATACTGGAGTAGTTTGCCATTTACTTCTCCAGTTCAATTTACAGGTGAGGAAACCGAGATAAATAAGGTCAAGTAACTTGCCCAGGGTCACACAGCTAGTAAATGTCTGAGTCTACTGTACCACCTAGCTGCCCCCCACATACTGGTAGCGCATAGTATAAAACTGTCCTTCCTCCACTTTACCTTGGTGGGAGTATCATATTTTTCCCCTGGGCCACTCAGGATTCTCTAAAGTTATGAACACTTGAGGTCAAATGACATGATTAGGCCAGCTTTTCATATATGTCTGAAGGCTCCAGTTCAATATTTGCAAGTTTCTCTCTCTCTTTCTCTCTCTCTCTCTCCCTCCCTCCCCCTGACGGGGTGCTTGGGTGCTTATGTTTGGGTGCTTGTACTTGGACCCCAATTTCTCCCTAGCCTCAGAAACACTGTCCCTGACAGTTTCTCCCCAGCCCAAGGACACTGTGCCTAGCAGTTATTCATGCATGGGCCTCAGCATGACCCTTATCGGGGCTGCTCAGGCCCCAGCCCTCAGATCATGTCTCTGGAAGCCTCCCAGTTCTTTAGTTGTGAGAAAGCTTTCCTTTGTTGCAGAGCATTCTCTCATCAAGACAGAGGGAGAGGGGTATCCTTGACCTGCCCAAGGACTTTTCCTCCTGCCAGACTTCAAAGATCCATCCCCTTTCCTGTCCGGTATACTCCCTGTACTTTCCCATCCATAGCCCCCAAAGACACCTGCACCTTTGGATTACCTCATCAGTGTTCCTGGCATTTCTTTCCCATGCTCTTTTCCATATATACCCTAGCTGCATTCTCAGTCTCTTGCAGGATCCTTTAACAATCCTTGCCCACTGAAAAGCATAATAATAAATCTTTGCCACCTTGAGTTAAAGAATGCTTGAGTCTGTGAATTCATTCCAGACAACCCGTCCTGTACTCCTCCGGTCTTTGAGGGGTCACAATCTCTCAACCTCTTACACCGCAACACCCCCTTCTCCTTCCCAGCCTCCCTGGCCCCTCTACTCCTTCCCTCCCTCCTTCCTTCCCTCCATTTCTGTCTCTCTCTCTCTCCCCCTCCCTCCTTCTGTCTGTCTGTCTGTCTCTCCCTCTCCCTCTCTCTCTCTTTCTCCCTCCCTCTGTCTCCCTCTCTCTTTCTCTCTCTCCTCCTCTTCCTCCTTTCTAGATGTTTCCTTCCAACCAACTGAAGTAAGTCCCTCATGCAAGTATGCAGCTCAATATTCTCCAAGCCAATCAAGACTCATTATCTCTCTCTGCATATGATGCAGCATGCAGCATCGCAGGGCTGTCCCTTCTCCTTTTTGCCAGTTTTGGAATGGATGCTTCACAAAGAGTAAATTGCTCTAGTCTTTGTTATTCCAAAATCACTGACTCAGCCAGTGGCTTTCCCAGACGCTTTCTGAAGCTTCTTTTCCATTCCTGTAACCGCCAGGGCTCCGATGGATTTCTTCCTTTACTCTCTGCATCAGAGTCAATAAACATTGTATTAAACATCGACTATGTGCAAGACGCTGTGCTAAACACTTCAGATACAAAGAAAGGAATAGGTCTGTTCCAGCCCTCAGGGGGCTCATGGCCTAATAGAGGAAGATAACTTTTTTTTTTTAAAGCTGAAAAACAGGTGCAGGAGAAAGGAACCTGATTGGGGGCAGGACATTATGAAGTTCTTCAGCCTGGTGAGAAATAATCTGAGGATGCGAGAGTTTCAGAGTTGATTTCATCTTGTAGAATGATGAGTTTCTGGAAATCATGAAGTCCAGGAAAGCAGCCAGATGGGAAATGATGAGGTGACTTTCCCAGGTTCTTTCCTTAAATGGTGGAGTTTTCATATTAAGAATACTCTTTTATCAAGTACTCTAGTATCAAAATCTTCACAAGGTTCTCCACTGGGATCATGATCAAGGGGTCATAAATTTATAATTCTCTAAGAGCTTCCATTCCAACCCTTCTCTCATTTAATTTTCATTTTTATCTTTTTATTACATTCATCTTCTTTTGTTTCATTTTTAGTTAATTTTAAACATTTATTTCAAAATATTAATTTTAAAATATATTTATTTAAAATATTTTAAAATCCATAAGATTTTGAGTTTTAAATTTCTCCTCCCTCCCTCTCCCCCTTCCAAAAAAGTGGTGTGCCATTTGATATAGGCTCTACATATACATTCATATTGAACCTATTTTCACATTAGTCATGTTGTAAAGAAGAATTAGAACCAATGAGAGGAACCACAAGAAAGAAGAAACAAATAAAAAGAAGGGGGGAGGGGAAAGAGAGCAAATAATATGCTTTGATCTACATTCAGACTCCATAGTTCTTTTTCTGGATGTGGACAGCATTTTCCATCATAAGTCCTTTTGAGTTGTTTTGGATCCTTGCATTGCTAAGAGGAGCTAAGTCTATCAAAGTTAGTCATTGTACATTGTGGCTGTTACTGTGTATAATGTTCTTCTGGTTCTGCTCACTTCACTCACCATTAGTTCATATAAGTCTCTCCAGGTTTTTCTGAAGTCTGCCTGCTCATCGTTACTTATAGCACAATAGAATTCCATTACATTTGTATACCACAACTTGTTCAGCCATTCCCCAACTGATGGGCATTCCCTCAATTTCCAATTCTTGGCCACCACAAAAAGAGCTGCTATAAATATTTTTTGTACATGTGGGTACTTTTCCCATTTGTATGATCTTTTTGGGATACAGCCCTGGAAGTGCTATTGCTGGGTCAAAAGGTATGCACATCTTTATAGCCCTTAGGGGATAATTCCAAATTGCTCTCCAGAAGGGTTGGATTAGTTCACAACTCCACCAACAATGCATTAGTGTTCCAATTTTCCCAAATCTTATCCAGCATTTATAATTCTTCTGTTTTGTCATGTTAGCCAATCTGATATATGTGATGTGGTACCTCAGAGCTGTTTTGATTTGCATTTTTCAGGGTAGCTAGGTGGCTCAGTGCATAGAGCTCTGGCCTTGGAGTCAGGAGGACTTGAGTTCAAAGCTGACCTCAGACATTTGATGCTCAGTGAGCTATGTGACCCTGGGCAAGTCACTTAACCCCGATTGCCTTACCAAAAATAAATAAATGATTTGCATTTCTCTGATCAGTAGTGATTTCGAACATTTTTTCATATGACTAAAGACAACTTTAATTTCTTCCTCTAAAAACTGCCTGTTCATATTCTTTGACCGTTTATCAATTGGGGCTTTTGTTTCATTTCAACCTGCATCTTCTGTACTTATTTTTTGCTAACTGCCTGAATCATTGCATTTTTTAAAAAAGAGACATTCAGTCAGGGTCACCTATTATTTCACCAATTATTTGGCCCTGTTCAGGTTCCTTTTCCTCCTCCCACCCCTTGTTTCTTTTGCCTCTTCTTTTACTTGCTCCAATCCCAGATTCTGCTAAAACATCTTTCCATAGCTCCTCTGCTATCAATTTAGTGTGAAGAAACTCTGTTTCCTGTGTTGTCCTATCAGGTTGCTAGGTGGGGAAACACAACATTGTCTGTAGAGCATGAGACAAGTTGTTATGATGATTTTTCCTGCTTTGTAGCAATACAAAACTGCCTGTCTTCATAGCCCAGATCACCAGAAGCTGGCTTCCTGCCAGCACCTCTGTCTTTTGTTGCGCCTGTGAACCAGGCAAGTCTCCTTCCGTGATTTTTTTTTGTTTTTTGTTGTTTTTTTAAGGCAATTGGGGTTAAGTAACTTGCCCAGGGTCACACAGCTATCAAGTGTTTGGTCAGAGGTCAGCTTTGAACTCAGGTCCTCCTGACTTCAGGGCCAGTGCTGTATCCACTGCGCCACCTAGCTGCCCCTCCTTCCATGATTTTTTTCAAAGAACAATGTCTCAGCACTCATAACTACCACTTTTTTCTCTATCCTGTGATACAAGTCTTGCTATTTGAGTTCAGCAAGTTCGGGTCACAACTCCTGCTTGGCTGCCTTTGATCTACTGCTATGCATTAGATTGTAAGCTCCTGGAAGGCAGGGACTATCTTTTGCCTTTCATGGTGTGATCTGAGCCTTATTATCCATTGGCATAGGACTCTCTCCTTATTGGTGGAGATCAATGCCCTGTGCCTGGATGAGGGTAAGGCCAAAGTTGGGAAGAATGGGAGAAAAGAGATATTCAGGCTCTTCCAAGTTCTTCTGGCCTCCAGTATTGAGAGAAGATGCAGGAGATTCCAACCTCTTTTCAGGTCTATGAAGAGAAAAAGATTCTGGGGAAAAGACTACATATAGTACTCAGATCACATCTTTTTTTCCAGCTACTACCTTAGAGACTTAAGGGAATTTCCCCTGGATAAGATCTGGGACTTTCTCTCTTGGTTGAATTGAGTTAACTCTCTCTCAACGGGAGAGCTCCTTCCATCTGTATGTCTGGTATATATTTTCATATATGTACTATCTCACTACCTACTTAGATAAATGGATTTATTTGCTATGCGTATGTTCATTGTAGAACATGTATTTGGTAGAAGGGAAGTCAATCCTTAGATGTCTACCTCTAGACACTCCTTTCTGCATTAAGAAATCAGGGAATATGGCTAAGTCAGAAAATTCCAAGCTCTCAAGATTCCCCTCCACAAAAGAGATAAAATAGCACCTTAGGGCAAAAAAAAAAAAAGAGCAAATAGTATGCTTTGATCCGCATCCCAACTCCATAGTTCTTTCTCTGCATGTGGATAGCATTTTTTATCATGAGACTTTTGGAGATGTCTTAGATTTTTGCATTGCTGAGAAGGGTTCAATCTATCAAAGTTAGTCATCGCACAATGTGGCTGTTACTGTGCACAACATTCTCCTGGATCTGCTCAATTCACTTAGCATCAGACCACAGAAGTCTTCTCATGTTTTTCTGAAGTCTGCTTGTTCATCATTTCTTATAGCACAATAGTATTCCATTACATTCATATATCATAACTTGTTCAGCCATTCCCTGATTGATGAGTATCCCCTCAATTTCCAATTCTTTACCACCACAGAAAGAGCGGCTATAAATATTTTTGTACGTGTGCATTCATTTCCCATTTTTATGATCTCTTTGGGATACAGCCCAAGATCCAGAATCTTTTGTTTTTTGTTTTTGTTTTTGTCTTTTAGGCAATTGGGGTTAAGTGACTCGCCCAGGGTCACACAGCTAGTGTCAAGTGTTTGGTCTGAGACTGGATTTGAACTCAGGTCCTCCTGACTTCCAGGCTGGTACTCTATCCACTGTGCCACCTAGCTGCCCCACAAGATCTAGAATATTAAAGAAGAAAATTACACCTTGAAAATTAGAATTGGGCAAGGAGAAGCCAGCAAAATTATAAGACATCAAGAAATAATTAAACAAAATATGAATAATGGAAAAAATAGAAGAGAAAGTGAAACATAAGAAAAACAACAGATCTAGAAAATAGATCAAGAAGAAAAACAAAAATAATCAGATTAATTGAAAGCTAATTGATCAGATTAATTTGAATTCTTCAAAAAAAGCATCTTGATACAATAATACAAGAAATAATTAAAGAAAATTGTCCTGAAGCATTAGAACAAGGGGGGAAAGTAGAAATAGAAAAAAAAACTATCAATTGCCACTTAAAGGAGATCCCATGAGGAAAACTCATAGGAATATTATAGTCAAATTCTGAAACACCCAGCTCAAGGATAAAATATTAAAAGCAACAAGAAAAAAAAACAATTTAAATATGATGGTTCCACAGTTAGAATCACACAAGATCTAGCAGCAGAGACCTTAAAGGACCACAGGTCTTGCAATGAGATATATATATATATATATACACACACACACATACACACACACACACATACATATATATATACACATACATATATATACACACATACATATATATATGTGACTTTTAAAAATTAATTTATTTTGATTTATCAACAATCACTTTTGAGTTTTAAATTTTTCTCCCTCTCTTTCCCTCCCCTCCTTCCCCAAGATGGTGTGCAATCTGATATAGGCTATACGTATACATTCCTATTAAACATATTTTCACATAAGTGGTGTTGTAAGTAAGAATTAGAACCACTAGGAGGAACCACCAGAAAGAGAAAACAAAATTCAACAGAAGAAAAAAAGATAGTAAATAGTATGCTTTGATCTGCATTCAAGCTCCATAGTTCTTTCTTTGGATATGGATAGCATTTTCTATCATGAGGCCTTTGGAAATGTCTTAGATCCTTGTATTGCTGAGAAGAGCTAAGTCTATCAATATCAGTCATCTCACAACGTGACTGTTACTGTGTACAACATTCTTCTGGTTCTGCTCACTTCACTCAGCATCAGTTCATGTAAGTCTTTCCAGGTTTTTCTGAATTCTGTCTGCTCACCATTTCTCATGGAACAATAGTATTCCATTGCATTTATATACCACAACTCGTTCAGCCATTCCCCATTTGACCGGCATTCCCTCAATTTCCAATTCTTTGCCACCACAAAAAGAGCTGCTATAAATATTTTTGTACATGTGGCTCCTTTTCCCATTTGTATGATCTCTTTGGGATACAGCCTTAGAAGTGCTATTGCTGGATCAAAGGGTATGCACATTTTTATAGCCCTTTGGGCATAGTTCCAAATTGCTCTCCAAAAGGGTTGGATCATTTCACAACTCCACCAACAATGCAACAGTGTTCCAATGTTTCCACATCTTCTCCAATATTTATCATTTTCCTGTTTTGTCATGATGAGCAATCTGATAGGTGTGATGTAGTACCTCAGAGTTGTTTTGATTTGCATTTCTCTAATCAGTAGTGATTTAGAGCATTTTTTCATATGGCTATAGATAGCTTTAATTTCTTCATCTGAGAACTTCCTGTTCATATCCTTTGATCATTTATCAATTGGGGAATGACTTGTATTCTTATAAATTTGACTTAATTCTCTCTATATTTTAGAAATGAGGCCCTTATCAGAGAGACTGGTTATAAAAATTCTTTCCCAGTTTTCTACTTTCTTTCTAATCTTGGTTGCATTGGCTTTGTTCGTGCAAAAACTTTTCAATTTAATGTAATCAAAGTTATCCATTTTGCATTTCATAATGTTCTTTATCTACTGTTTGGTCATGAATCAATCCTTCTGTTCTACATAAATCTGATAGGTAAACTATTCCTTGCTTTCCCCATTTGCTTATAGTATCAGCCTTTATATCTAAATCATGAACCCATTTTGACTTTATTTAGGTATATGGTGTGAGATTTTGGTCTATGCTTATTTTCTGCCATACTCTTTTCTAGTTTTCCCAGCAGTTTTTGTCAAAGAGTGAGTTCTTATCCCAGAAGCTGGGGTCTTTGGGTTTATTAAATAATAGATTACTATAGTCATTGACTACTGTGTCTTGCATACTTAACCTATTCCACTGATCCACCACTCTATTTCTTAGCCAGTACCAAGCAGTTTTGATGATTGCTGCTTTATAATACAATTTAAGATCTGGAATGGCTAGGCCATCTTCCCCCTGTATTTCTTTTCACTAGTTCCCTTGATATTCTGGACCTTTTGTTATGGAACACTATATATTAAAGAGCAAAAGATCGAGGGCTCCAGCCAAAAATATACCCAGCAAAGCTAAGCATAATCATGAATGAAAAAAAAAATGGACATTTGATCAACTGTCAGACTTTCAAGATTTGTTAAAAAAAAAACCCCAAAACAAAACCTGAACTTAATAAAAGATTTGACATATGAGAGCCAAGAGAAAGATAAGGTACACACCAAAGACTGATTTCAAGGAATTCAATAAGGACAGACGATTTACTTTTTATATATGTAAAATGCAAAAAGTATGTCTAAGATTCTTATTAATAATTGGGTAGCTCATAAGAAAGATTGGGGTGGACCTGAGTATGATATGACTTTAAAAAGTAAAACCATTTAGGAACAGCTAAAAAGAGTATTTATTTCATAAAAATGAAGTAGAAGAAGAAGAAGAAGAAGAATTGATACAGGGGAATTAGATGGAGGAGAGGGCTGTAGTTCTGGTAACCTACGTTCATCAAGAATGGGTTTAAGAGGGAATAATACATACATATATTTAGAAGAGTATAAAAGTCTCCTAAATTTAGAAGAAATAAAATGGTGAGGGGAGAGGAAGCAGGGAGAGGACAAGGGAGGGAGCTCTAGAGGAGAGGGTGAGGGAATGTGTTACATGGGGCTACAAAAGGGTGTTTAGATTTCTGGGAACAGGAGGATAGGGGACGGATCCTTGGAGGGGGGTAGGCTAATTAATAGAAGGGCAAAGTAGCAGGTAGAAATAAAGTAGAGGAGTCAGGAGGGATAGGAAAGGAGATATGTAAAAACGTAGAAACAAAGATTAAGACTAGAATTTGTTTGGGAAAGTATATGTCTGTATGTAAGTATATGTGCGTATATATGTATATGTATACATCTATAACTATAGAGAAATATATCCACTCTAAGTTGTAGCCTTCGGGGGGTGGGGAGGGCAAAAAAAAGAACAAAGTAAAAAAAGTATACAACAGAGAACAAAAGAAAACTTACAAGGAAGCAAAGAAAAGATGGACAGCTCTTGGCACAATGTGTAGTATTTATCAAACAGGCTTTCTTGAAAGGCAAATTTATTGTTATATATTTTGAGCCCTCTCTTATGTTCTGCTATGCACAAGACATGCTTTCCCCCCCTTTTCTTACATTGCAATTTTATAATATTTTTTTCCTTTTCTCTATTCTGTGTTTGTGTTCTGTTGTTTGAGTCTAAAATAAAATTCAATTTAAAAAATAGCAATCAGGAGTTTAACCTGAACCTAAAAATTATATCCATTGTTGGTGAGTCATTTTTCAGTTATGTCTCATTCATAATGACCCTATTTGGAATTTTTAAGGCCAAAATACTGAAATGGTTTGCCATTTCCTTCTCTAGCTCATTTTTACAGATGAGGAAACTGAGGCAGACAGAGGTTAAGTGACTTGCCCAGGGTCACACAGCTAGTAAGTATCTGAGGTCAGATTTGAACTCAGGAAGATGAGTCTTTTTGACTCCAGGTCCAGAATTCTTATCCATTGTACCACCCAGATGCCCTGTTTATATCCCCTTGACTAAAAATATTTAAGGGCACAGACAGATACAATTTAACCCATTACTTCCTTTCTCTGAAGAAAGCAGGGAGGCTAGCTTCTGGATCCAACCTTCTGCTTCCCTTCCAGAAAAGAATTAAAATCTCCCTTGGAGAAGGGTGGGGAGATGGGACGATAAGAGATGTCTGTTCTTGCCTCTCAGAAAGCTACATACACAATACCACATCAGGACAGCCTTGCTATATTTGTATTCCCAGCCTTTAGTACAATGCCTGGTACATAGTAAATGCTTAGTAAATATTTACTGACTGACTAGGTCTAGGACTTCCCTCAGGGTTTGCCTCTCGCTGGGCTTGGCAGCCTGCAAATACTGACATGACTCCTACCACTAGACTTCTAGTAGTTCAATCTTCTAATCTAACCTTTCAAATCTCACAAGGTCACAGCCTAATCTGGTCCATCTCTAAGAATATAAAACAATAAATACAAGAGGAACAGGAATAACAGCAAGGACACATGCTCATTTTTTTCCACTTTGACTTGGGCAAGGACAGTAGGCTGGGGCTCCTCTCTCTTCCCACCAGGAGGCTCACAGAAGATTTTCTTGGACCTCTAAGGATTGTAGGACCTATGAAGAAATGTTGATGTAACTTGTGTAGATTGGGACATCTAGAAATGTTGTCCAGACTCTAGTTAAATTGACCTTATCTACTGAGGGAATCATAGAAGAGTTTTCTTTTTCTTTCTTTTCTTTTTTTGTAAATAGTATTTTATTTTTTCCTATTACATACATAGTTTTCAACATTCATTTTTATAAGATTTTGAGTTCCAAATTTTTTTTTTCAAACAAGAAAGTAGTGAGGATTTATTATACAGGTGTGATACATTTAAGCCACAAAATCCAGAATGACAAAAGTCCTATGGCACAAAGTCAAGAGCCAGGTAGATGGAATCTGCATTAAATGATGGCATATCCTTTTGTCAGGGAGGCCTTCAGATGGTGGTAGAGCTAGTAGAGTCCTTCGTAGGGTGGGGTGATGTCTCCCAAAGGTTTCTGCCTTCCTGAGAATGTCACCAAGGGTCATTCCATCTCTGCTCCCGTGGTTTCCGTGATCAGCACATTCTGGTTACTTGGACCTCTGCCTCATCTTTCTCCTCTTGCGTTTCAGCCTACGCATTCGCTTCTTCCTCCACTTGGCTCTTATGGCACAATGGAAGTCAACAAGATGGCGCTAAGAAGAAGAGCTCCAAATTTTTCATTACATATTTATGTCATCTTGTTACATAAATTTATGTTCTCTCTCCTCCTCTCCCCCCTCCCCAAGACGGCAAGCAATCTGATATAGGTTATACATGTGCAATCATATTAAAATATTTCCACATTAGTCATGATTGATGTGAAAGAAGAAACAGAACAAAAAGGAAAAGCCACCCAAAAAACCAAAAAGCAAAAAACAAGTGAAAATAGTATGTCTCGATCTGCATTCAGACTCCATAGTTCTTTCTCTGGAGGTGGATAGCATTTTGCATCATGAGTCTTTTGGAATTGTCTTGGATCATTGCATTGCTGAGAAGAGCCAAGTCTGTCAAAGTTAGTCATGGCACAATGTTGCTGTTACTGTGTACAATGTTCTCTTGGTTCTGCTCACTTCATTCAGCATCAATTCATGTAAGTCTTTCTAGGTTTTTCTGAAATCTGCCTGCTCATCATTTCTTACAGCATAATAGTAGTCCGTTACATTCATATTGTGGAGGAGTTTTCAACCAAGACAATTTTGTATCTCACCTGAAAGTAAGAGGATGACTTCTAGTCCTAAATCACTGCATGGGAAGTTCTGTTAGAGATCAGGTTTCCTTTTGAGACAGGAAGATAGATTTTCTTTGCCTTTTTTCTTCTTGCCTTTGGGTTGGGGAAGGCCATTTTGAACATCAAGACAGGTATTTCTGACTAAGCATGCAGACATCTCTGATAAACTTTGTAAAATGGTCTTTGTTGAGTCTGTATGTATTTGGGGCAATTGTGACTTTCACCTGTACTGTACTTGTATAAAATCTGTGCCATACTGAATGCTTTGTGACTCTTTCCTGATGGCATCAAGAAAGCAAATGAAAAGACAACGCTTATGCTTCCTTGGACCCAAGAGAACTGTTCTAGATTGTAGATGTGGAAAATGTGTTCAAAAGGAGCCTCAACTGATTGTCTAAGTATAGTAAACTTTTAAAGTGGATGGAGGACATGTGATGGGGGATTGGCCAATGAGGGCTCAGTTTTGAGAATGTTCCTGTTTGGTGAGCCTTCTTCTGGAAATGCCTGATCATATGGAAGGGCCCTACTCCACACTTGAGAGCATGAGTAGGTATTCTATGACTGTTTCCAGTCCTCTAGTTACCATGGTTTAAAAAAAAAAGGTTTTTGATTGATTGCTGGGTATACATTCAGAAGGCACTAACCAGTTAAATTAAACCTCTCTGTCTCTCATCCCAACTTCATTCAAGAAAAGAGGCAAGGATCACTGTAACCTTACAGGTAGGAGGGAGCTAGTGCCAGCAGATTACTCTCCCCATCTAGATCAACAAGAAGCCATTGACCTCCCATTTCTTCCATCCCTGCTGTGCCTATTTTGCTGTTGATGTAGAAGTATTGGAGACAAAATATACCAGGCTGCAACCCCATGAACTTCTTAAAGTCTGAAGAGTGAGATACCAGAGATCCCTGCCAGGCTTTGCAGGCAGCTGATCAGAGTAAGAATCTGAGTTTCAAGCGACTTGCTTCACCCAGCAGTATATCAAAGGAAGCCAAGAGGCAGCCACTCATCCATCATCAATGCTATATTTGGAAATGAATTTAATGGGAAAGACACCCCTAGGGGGCAGCTAGGTGGTGCAGTGGATAGAGCAATGACTCTGGAGTCAGGAGGACCTGAGTTCAAATATGGCCCCGGACACACAACACTCACTAGCTGTGTGATTCTAGGCAAGTCACTTAACCCCAAATGCCTCACCAAAACCAAACCAAAACAAAACAAAACACTCCTAAGTCCTCAGGGCTGCCTCTAGAATGTGCCCCCAGGACTACCTCTAGAACCTTAATGGGGGAGAGGAGAGATGCAGCCATCCATCTGGGAGACTCAACTTGTAGTTAAAGCTGGAGTTGGAGCAAGAACAAGGGACAGAGGGAAAGTCAAATTTCCTGAGCTAGCCAATGGCAGGAGAAAAGTAGGATATGGGAAAAATCTGCCCTGTTTTATAGAAAGGAGAGATACTCAGCTTTTTTGTGTCATGGTGCCCTTTGGCAATCTGGCAAAGCCTATGGACCCCTTCTCAGAACAGTTTTTAATGTTTTTAAAGTTTTTAAATGTATAAAATAAAATATATAGGAATACAAAGAAAGCCAATTTTATCACAATACAATTATTTTAGAAATACGACTTTGTAGAATCTAGGTTAAGAACTCCTGATAAGTACTGCTTCTCTACTGAGGAGAAATACATGCTGAGGATAAATTTTATGGGTCAGGTTGTACTTCTTCAGTTTGTGCCACAAACCAATTAAATTTATTTTTTTAATGAACAAAAATCCATTTTCTCTTTCTCCTATCTCCCCAGACATCAAAAATAAAAAAGAAAGAAAGAAATTTGAAATGCTTATAATAAATATGCATTGCAAAGCGAGACAAATTCCTATATTGGCCATGTCAAAAATTATGTTTTGATCTGCATTCTGAGTTTATCAGTTCTCCGTCAAGGGGTAGGTAGCATGTTTCATCATGTATCTTCTGGAATTGTGTTTGGTGATATCATTGGTCTGAGTTCTTAAGTCTTTCCGAGTTGTTTGTATTTACAATGTTGTTATTATATAAATTGTTCTCTTGGTTCTGCTAACTTCACTCTGCATCAGTTCATATAAGTTTTCCCAGGTTTCTCTGAAATTCTCCCCTTCATCATTTCTTATAGCCCAATACTATTCCATTCTATTCATAAACCATAATATGTTTAGCCAATACCCAATCAATAGGTAAGAGATTGTTTCTGAAAGGGACAAGTTGCTTTTCTCCTCAACCTAGGAGAGACTGAAAGTTTCTTAAACCTAAATGTGAATTCTGGAAATTGCAATCCCATATAGAGAGCATTGCTTTCCTCTCTACATGCAGAGACTCCTAGCCAGGGAGGACTTATGTTGCTTCAGTTTTTAACTGGACTAAGATAGAGAGGAGAGGCACTTAGCCAAGATCACAGCAGTGGGCAGCAGTACTTAGCAGGAAGTGGTACTATGACAGTTAGGGAGACAAAAAATCTTTCCAGTAAGTGCATTGAATTGAGAATAACAATGAGGGTATTGATGTTACTGGAGATCTCCCAGCTCACTGTTTCACCTATTCCAACTACAAAGAATGTATATAGCTGGAATGGACTAAAGCCTGGCTGTTGTCACTCCTTAGGATCAATGAAAGGATAATAAAGGTTTAATTCCCTTCCCTGGTGCCTGTTTCAGACACACATTTTCCAAATGATTTTCTTTGTTTCTTTAAATTGTTTCTATTTCTTGATTTTTGTCTGCTATAAACTTTACCTGATCACAGGTGATCTGTGATTAATGTCTATCAATTGCATATGGAGGGAAGTGCAATGACTAGCTTGACTAGTCACAAGACTAAACAGGTCAGAGATTTAGACATCTGTTCAGAATGCTAGTGCTTTATTTACTAACAGGGACTGTCAATTGAAATAAAAAGTTTCATGGTTTTGATTGTACTACTAACTCTTGTCAATATCAGACACAGATGAATCAGGACCTTAGGTTGGTAAATATCTCAAAGAGGCTTCTGGTCTCTGTAGCAGAGTCAATTAGAAGCCTGGACAAAGGGAAGGTCAAATTTCCTGAGCCAGCCAATGGCAGGAGAAAAGTAGTATAAGGGAAAAATATGCCCTGTCTAAATTCTCCCTTCCTTTTCATTCCCATTATTTCTCATTATTCTCAATGATCTTTTTTTATATAGCTTTTATTAATAAATTAAATTAAAAATAAAGTATTTAAAATTTTTTCATTTAAAATTTTCCATTTTTAAATAGTTTTTAAAAAATTTTAAATTTTTGGAATTAAAAAAATTAAAATATTTATTTAAAAATAAATTGAAGTTAGTTAATAAAATATCCCATTGGCACTTTGTTTAGCACAATATTAAATCTATAGACTATTTCAGATGATACAGCCATCTTTACTATACTGGCTTGACCTAGCCATTTCAATTCCTCCCTTATTTCTATAAGAAAATATTTTGTAGTTATCTTTTAAATAGATCTTCTGGAGATATGAGAGAATACTTCACACTGCTTTATGCACCACAGCATGTGGTATCAGACATTTTCTATATATTGAATAGCTTTGCTGAACTGTTTTTTCCCCTTCTTTTTTATTCTTTGTTATAAGAAATGGTTGTTTTGGGGGGAGGGCAGGGCAGGATTCATTGGGAAATGTAGATGATGGAAAAACAAAAGATGTGAATAAAATGTGTTTTAAAAATAATCATATCTTCTCTGCGACTTGGTAGGGATTTGATACATTTTGCCCAAGAATCTGATACATTGCTGTCATTATTGTAAATGATATTTTTCTTGCTATCTCACTTTCCTCATTATGTACCTCAAAGAATCCTTGAATTATTTCATCAGATATAGATGTAACAACAAAGTGCCATGCAAATGCAAGCTGCTATTATTGTTGTTGATATCATCATCATCATCATCATCATCATCATCATCATCATCATCTTGTTAACAGTGTTACAACATTAGAACACATAGTTGAAGGGATTAGTTACACCCGAAATTTCCAGTAATTTTATTGTTTTTATGTGAAGTGTGCCACTGTGGCCTGGTCTCTTTGATGTCATACTGCTTTTTCTAATTTAACTCTTCCTCATAAATCATATTGGAACATGGTGCTTTTCAGCAGAGCTGTTGACATAACAGAGACAGTGCTTGGGCAGCGTCCAGCCTGCTTAGAGCCCCAGGGGCCAATGGAGGTAGTCATTCGTTAAAACCTTTTCAGCTACCAGAGCTCGAGTTTTTCTGGCATAGTCTTTGAAAATCTAGGATCACTTCCCCACCACAACAAAATGCTGCTGGAGCAAGGATTTAATGGAGCCTCCATGACAGACTCCTATGTCCATCATCCAAAGATCAGTGTTGGTAAAAATGAGAAAGGATTACTACTAGCATGGCTGCAGGCTGATGAGATGTTTTTAAATTTTCCTTTTCACTAGTGATACTCTTTACAAGACAATTTTTAAGTTTATAGAAGGGTTATAAATTCTCTTTGGGGAAGGAATAACAACACTGACAAAATCACAGACCCTTGAACTATTGAAAGACTCAAAGGGTAGCTAGGTGGTGCAGTGGATAGAGCATCCACCCTGAAGTCAGGAGGACCTGAGTTCAAATCTGACCTCAGACCAAACACTTGACACTTATTAGCTGTGTGATTGTGGGCAAGTCACTTAACCCCAGTTGCCTAATTAAAAAAAAAAAGACTCTTCTTTTTGAGTTCAAATCTGGCCTCAGATGCTTACTAGCTATGTGACCCTGGGCAACTCATTAACCCTATGTGCCTCATCCATAAAATGAGCCGGAAAAGGAAATAGCAAACCACGCCAGGATCTTTTCCAAGAAAACCCCAGATGGGGTCATGAAGAATCATACAAGACTGAAAATGACTGAACAACAACAACAATGAATCATAGTGTGGCATATTTGTAGGCATGAACATAAATGTAGTATCAGAACCCCCAGGCAAAATTTGGCAAAGGTATTAAGCTGTGCTATTAGCCATTGCCCCTATAAATGCCAAAGTAGTTTCAAAGGATACTTACTCTATGTACCTTAAATTATTTCATGGGTTGTTTGATTTGAAAGCTATGGTCTAAGAATGTATTCCTATGCATTTGACAAAAGTAATGCCATAACCTGAAAAACTTGATTGGATGGAATGTTTCTCAAATAGAATTGGTTATTAATAACTCATTTTATTTTATTGGAGCCATTCTAGTCAACTAACTTTTAAACAATTGCTTCCTCAGTGCCTACTGTGTGCTTGTTGAGTTGTTTTTCAGTCATGTCCGACTCCTCAAGATTCCATTTGGGGTTTTCTTGGCAGAGATGCTGATGTGATTTCCCATTTCCTTCTCCAGCTCATTTTACAGATGAAGAAACTGAGGCTAACAGGGCTAAGTGACTTGCCCAGGGTAGTACAGCTACTAAGTGTCTGATTCCAGATTTGAACTCAGGAAAATAAGTCTCCCTTTCTCCAGGCCAGGCACTCTATCCACTGTACCACCTAGCTGCCTCCTAATGTGTTAGTTACTGGGAAACAAAAAAAGGAAAGCTAAAAAGTGGCAGGTTGGGGAAACCAGGCAAAAACACATGAAAAATTAAATAACAATACAAGGAATATCATAAGGCACTATTAGACACTATTTTTTTTTTGGCTAGGCAATGGGGTTAAGTGACTTACCCAGGGTCACACAGCTAGTAAGTGTTATGTGTCTGAGGCTGGATTTGAACTCAGGTCCTCCTGAATCTAGGGCTGGTGCTCTATCCACTGCGCCACCTAGCTGCCATCTAGCTGCCCCCTATTAGACACTATTAAGTGCTTGCTATTTGCCTTTCATTCTCGAAGAGGACCAATGACATCACAAGGATGATATCAGCCTCACTCTCTCCTCAGAGTCATTGAAGTCCAGTAGCAAGACAAAGGTCAAGAAAACTGTCAATGGCCCCATTAAATGCCAAATAAGTGCTTAGAGACTTAGTGTAGTACAGTAGAAAGAATGATAGACTTGGGATTCAATTCAATACACATACAACAAACCATTCATTCATACATTCATTGTTGTCTAAACACTTTCTCTTTTTCTTTCTTTTTTTATTCAAATTTTTATTTTATTTTCATGTCCAAATTCTCTCCTTCCTCTTCCCTATCCTCTCCCCACTCCACTCTCACATGCATCGACCAACCAAGAAAAACCAAAATCTGTATAGTCAAGTGAAACAAATTCTTCCATTAGTCCTATCCAAAAAAAAAAAAAAGACTCAGTATATCCTCTCTCTATCTGGATAGTGTATTTCATCATTGACTCTCTGGAATTATGGTTGGTCATCGTGCTAATCAGAGAGTTCCTAAGTCTTTTAAAGTTGTTTTTCTTTACAGTATTGTTGTTATTGTATAAATTTTTCTCCTGGTTCTGCTTAGTTAATTCTGCATCAGTCCATACATTTCTTACCAGGTTTCTCTGAATCCAGTCCCTTCATCATTTCTTATAGCACAATAGTATTCCATCACCCAATAAATGCTTATTAAATACCTACTATTTTAAAAACACAGTAGGATAAAATTTTAAATGTTAAAAATCAGTAGGATTGAATTTTTATTCTAAAGTTAAACAGTTAAAAAAAATAGCTTTCCCATACACACAGTAGAACAGAAAAAGATGATTTTATATAAACCTGCAAATCTCTATAATAATATACAAACTATTTTTTAAGGTATACATTAAATTCTCCTTATTTTCTTTCTTTTTTTTGTTGTTTTAGGCAATGGGGTTAAATGACCTGCCCAGGGTCACACAGCTAGTAAGTGTTATGTGTCTGAGGCCAGATTTGAACTCAGGTCCTCCTGAATCCAGAGCAGGTGCTCTATCTACTGTACCACTTAGCCACCCTTCTTTCCTTGTCATTTTCAAAGTTGTCCTGCTTGTCTCTGTTTCCCTTTTCTTTTGTTTTCTTCTGTGGACTTTCATTTAAATGCTTTCAGGGATTTTCAAGTTGTGGTTTGTCACTGCCTTGATTAGAGTTTTCAGGTCTTTCAAATTTGTTTTTTTTTCCTCACAGTTGTTATTGTATAAACTGTTGGACTGTTTCTGTTCACTTAATTCTGTATCAATTTATATAAATCTCACCAGGTTTCTCTGAAACTATCCATTTCATCATTTCTTAAAGTCCAGTGTATTGTAAGAGTGTTCCATTACATTCATATATCATAATGTCTTCAGCCATTTCCCAATTGTTCAGAAGCTTCTTGTTTTCAGTTCTACACTACAACAAAAGGAGCTGCTATAAATATTTTTGTACGTATTGGTCCTTTTCCTTTTTTTTTTTTTTTTGGTTTCTGTGGTGGTATAGGTCTAGTATTAGTATTGCTGGGTAAAAAGATCTACATAATTTAGTGCCTTGGAGGTGGGACATAGTTTCAAACTGTTCTTTTTCTTCTTTTTTGTGAATTATTTTTTTTTCAATTAACAGCCATTTGTTTTCTCCCTCAGCCTCTCTCTACCTTCATTGAAAAATGAAGAAAATAAATCCCTTATAACAAATACGCACAGCCAAACAAATAAAAATCCCATATTGGCAATATCCAAAAAATGTGTGTCTTATGCTACTTATTTAAATGACTACCATTCAGTTAGAAGGTGGAAAACATTCTTCATCGTCGGTCTTCTGAAATCCTGGTTGATCCTTGTCTTGATCACAGTTAAGTCTTTCAAAATTGTTCATTTTTATAATGTGGTTGTTATAGCATACATTATTCTCCTGGGTCTGTTCACTACACTGTGTATCAGTTCTTATAGGTCTTCTCAGGTTTCTTTGAAACCATTCCTTTCTTCATTTTTTACAGCACAATACTATTTCATTACATTCATACACTATAAATTGTTCGTCTGTTCCCCAATTGATGGGCATCCCCAAAGTTTCCAGCTCCTTGCTACCACAAAAAGAGCTGCTATAAATATTTTTGCTCCTATAAGATCTTTTCCTATTTCTTTTATCTTTTTCAGATTATAGGCATAGTAGAGGTATAGCTAGGTCAAAGCGTATGCACAGTTCGGTGATTGGGAGAAATAGTTCAATTTGTTTTCCAGAATGACTATACCAATGCACAATTCCACCAGCAGTACATCAGTGTTCCTGTTTCCCCATAGCCCCTCCAACATTTGTTGCTTTCCTTTTAGTCAACTATACCAATATGATGAATATTTTGTCAACTTTGCCAATGTGGTAGAACTTCAGAATTGCTTTAACCTTCATTTCTTCTAATTATTAGTGATTTGGAGCACTATTTTTCATAGGGCTTTTGATGCTTTAGGTTTCTTCCTTTGATAACTGCCTGTTTTTACATTTTACTATTTATCTATTAGGAAATGGTTCTTGTTCTCACATATTGGAATTAGTTCATTATAGATCTCAAATATAGGATCTTCAACATAGAAATCTGTTGCAAAGATTTTTCCTGAGTTAACTCTTTCTCTTCAAATATTAATTGAATTGATCTTATTTGTGCAAGAACTTCTGTAATCTTCTCTATCCCCTAATTGGTCATGAGCTCTTTCTCCAATAGCTGGGATTGGTATTTCCTTCCTTGCTCTTCTAATTTGTTTATATCTGAGTCACGTATCTTTTTGGAGCTTATCTTAGTGTGAGGTGTATAAACCTAATTCTTGTTGGTCCATTTTCTACTTTTCCTAACAGTTTTTGTCAAAAAGCAAATATTTACCCGACTAGCTTAGCTATTTGAGTTTATTGAACATCATGCTATTATATTCTTTTGCTTCTATATGTTGTATACCTAGTCTGTTCCACTGAGTGACTTTTCTATTTTTAAAAGCAATATCAAATTATTTTAATCATTATCATTACATTCATTGTCTATGGTACCTTTAAGCGATCTCTTTATGACTCCAGAATACATTAGGATTTTCAAGGGATTCTTCTTTCTTCTTCCCCATTAGACTGTAAAAAAAAAATGCATCATTGCAGACTCCCCACAACATTTTCAGATATATCTACCTTTCTATGTTTCTCTTGACTCTTGCATTTGCACTTCAGAGTTTCTACTCAGCTCAGATCTTTTCAGTAGAAAGAATAGAAGTCATCTTACTCATTAGAGGTCCATTTTTCTCTCTTGTAGGATTTTATTCAGTTAGATAGGTTATTCTTGGTTGTAATTCTTTTGCCTTTCGGAATATCATATTCCAAGCTCTCTTCTTTAAAGTGATAACTGCCACATTTTATGTGAGGATGATTGTTGGGTATTTGAATTATTTATGACCGCTTGCCATATTTTTTCTTTGACATAGAGGGTCTGGATTATTGCTATCATATTCCTGGGGTTTTTCATTTTGGGATTTCTTTCAGGAAGTAACTGGTGGATTCTATTTTCAATTTATTCTCTGGTTTTAATAAAATTGTGAAGTTTTCTTTCATGATGTCATTCATTACAGTATCCAGGTTTTTTAAATAGTTTTGAAAATAATTTAAAAATTGTTTTTAAAGTTTTCAGGCAATCCAGTGATTCTTAGATTATCTTGACTTGGTTTCCATGTCAGTTGTTTTTGATAGGAGATACCTTATGTTTTGTTCTATTTTCTTTCAATTTCTTTATTTTGTTCTATTATTTCTTGTTGTCCCATGGAGTCACTGATTTCTGTTCAGTATATTCTAATTTTCACAGTCTGTCACTTGGGTAAGGTTTTACACCTTTTATACCAACTACTTATTCTCCTTCAATTCTTTCCTTTAAAATTCTTGTTTCATTTCTATCATTTTAAATACCATTTTGAACTCTTGGTCCATTTCTTTCAGGAATTCTAGAAGACCTTGTGACCAAGCTGTGTTATTGTTTAAAGCCTGTAAATTCTGAGGCATTATTTTTTTTTTCTTCTAGATTTGTGTCTTGACCATCTCAACTATGTGTAGCACTTCTTTATCATTGCTGGGTTTTTTGTTTTGTTCTGTTTTGTTCTACTATTTTTTCTAGTCTTAACCCCAAGTTGGAATATTCCGTAAGAGCAAAACTTTACTCACTTGTGGAAGGATTGGTGAGTCCTTGTTTGTTCCTGATTTGTGTTATCTGGTGTTTTATCTTTGCTTCGTTCAAGTGACAAGTACTATGTTCTTCAAAGACTTTAAAGTCAGTATAGGCCAGAGGGCAGTCAGCTTTCAGAGCCAGAGGTATGATCCGATCTATGCATGCTCTCATCCCTGCCCCTGGGTCTGGGCTTTGCAGGTTGCTGACCTCATTTTAGGGTTAGAACAACATGACCTGATCCTTAGTCCACTCTGGTCCAGGGTTCACCCAGAACACAAACTTGAGGCTTTTCGTTTTCCTCTCTTATCCCTGGTTCTTGTGTGGGGTAGATTCTTTGCCCTATCCTTCCAGGCCTGGCTTTTCAGGCTGGATCCCTTCCCTTTTCCCCAGGGGAATATAAATACACTCTCCAAGGTTCCCTGGATCACTCCTGTTTTGCAAACTAAGAGGTTTCCTTGTACTGTGGTCCCAGGCTGGGCTTTTCTGGTTGTCCTTTTCTGAGATCTGTACTGGGAAAATAACACTTATTAACGGTTTTCCTTGGATTTGTTTTTAATAATTCAGTTTGTTGCTCTTTTTTTTTAATCCTTGTTGAGAGTAAGAACTTAGTTGTTCTGCTGTTGTTCACTCTACCATATTGAATCTCTGCTGATCAACAGGATTTTAATGGAAATGAATGGTGACCTGGGCACACTGGTAAACATAAGTCCCTTGCTCTCCAGAAGATGACATTCTAACAGAACAATGGATAATGTAATTGTTTACATTTTGGTAGGTGCTGGAATATGGTGAGTTGCTGAAATCTACAGTATTTAAAACCACCTCAGTGGCTCAAATGGACTCATCTAAGTGCATAAAACCTTAGAACTGTACTGCAAGTGTTTTAGAAAAATTGTAAGTAGGACAGAGAATAGGATTTAGGGGGGAAAAGGCCTCCTCCTGAGAAGATAACCTTCTACTCTACTTAGCCCTGGTATTTGCTGCGGGCTGTGATATGGCAATAAGCCATCCTCAGAAGCTCCAAATATTTTTGCATTTGTTGCAGGGATCTGTTTACCCCGACAGGTGGAAGTGTGTCATGCCTAAAGGATACCAACAGCTGCAGGAGCCTGGGCTATTCAGAAGCTGTCTTAAGGAATAAGTTGGAGGCCATTCCCTGTTACTGAGGCATAACTGAAGCTTGTTAGGGTTCCCAAACTGAAATAACTGCTATTTTTGTCAGTTCCACATCACCTGTTACATCTAAATATTAGAGTGAAAATGTCAGGTCTTAGCCATGTGCTATGAAGGATTGCCCTTCCCTACACTTTTTTAGAGGTGGAACAATTTTGGAAGATTTCTGATTTCTCTTCTACTATTGATTTTCAGTGCCTCAAAATTGGATTTCAGTCTGCCTACTTGATCACACAGAAGGTGCTTAATAAAGAATGATTTAATGGTAATTATAATAATATGAACTTCCTATACAAATGTGGCATTACTTAGCAGTCTACCACCAATAAGGCATATGATCTGAATTATTTTCCCAGTAGTAATAGTGGATTCCCTCTTTGCATTTTGATATTTTAACATAGAAAGTCAAAGCTGGGAAAGACCTTAGAGATCATCTGGTCTAACCTCTCATTGTATAGATGGGGATAATTGAGGCCCAGAGAGGTGGACTAAGTTGCTAAGCTGGCAGAGTGGCTGGTGGGAGAGCCAAGTACTTAAGCTGGAGTCTTGATTTCCAAATCATTGTTCTTTTCCATCATACCAGGATGATTTGCAGAGTTTCATTTATTCAGCATAAACACTGAGGACCTATTTTGTTGTCTAGTTTCTCTCGTAACCAAGGAAATATATTTTTGAGACAACTGAACTGGGGGAGAAGTCTGTGGGCATGGGATGGCAGCTGTAGTGGAAAGACACCCTGCCCTAGGAGTCAGAAGACCTGGGCTCTGGTCCTAACTTTGCCACTAACACTATGGAACTTTGGAGTCACTGATCTCGACCTCAGTTTCTTCCCCCATAAAAAGAATTTAGACTGGATAATTTCTAAGATCTCTTCAAGCTCCTTCTGTGGTTGTGGAATCAAATCTATGACTGGTTTCATCAGCCCTGTCTTGTAATGAGCAGAGCTAATCAGACACAACCAGCTACTTCAGGCTCCCCAGAAAAATTGCTATTTTGTTCAATTCTACATCGGTTATATTTGGGTATTAGCATTCAAATATAAGGTCTTGCCAACATGCTATGAAGGATTCTCCCTCTCCAACCTTGTTTATCAGGTGGGATAAACATCAGCTGTCTACGAGCAGAGAACCCTGAGGAATGAAAAATCATAGACAGTATAACATGGAGGTTGGCATTCTCTTGCTCTTTTGTTCCCCTGTCAAGTACTTATAAAAACCTTTGCTGTCTCCAGGTCACTATAAGTGCTTTGAAGGATAGAGAATGTATAAAGAAAGGATCACAGGATTCAGTGTTGGAAGGCACCTTAGACCTAGTGGCTTTACAGCTGAGGAAACTGGGACTTGGGAGTTGTGGTGGGGGAAGTGAAGACCACTAGAATAGTAAATGGCAGAAGTGATTGGAGGGGATGAGATGGTGTACTGGAATGCCTAATGATCCTTCTGGGCCTGTCTCCTCATCTGAAAAATTAAAGCATTAGATTAGATGACCCCTGAGGACACTTTCAGCTCTAAATCTATAATCCTATGATTTGAACAAAAGCCTTACTCTAAATCTAATGCAAATATCTACCAAATATTCAAATTTCGGGGGGAAGTTTTGTTACAAAATGAATTTGCTTGACCAATTGATCTATCCACAAGCATTTATTAAGGGCCTACTCTATTCCAGGCACTGTGCTAGGTGCTGGACAAAGAAGAAAATGAAGTCCCTCCCTGCAAGAAGTTTACTTTTTGCCAGAGGAGACAACATGCACATAAATAATATATACAGAATAAGTACAAGGTAAATTTGTTTGGGGGAGGGTGGGTGGGAAAGGGGCACTAGCCATCTTTAATATTATCACTAAAAAAAATGAAAAATTCTTCTTTTAGTTGAAACACCCTGTGAAGTTCTTTGGCACAAGAAAGCTTGATGTTTCCCAATAGTATTGAAGTACCCTATATTCTTTGCTGTTGTTGTTCAGTTGTATCAGCTGTGTCCAACTCTTCCTGACCCCATTTGGGGTTTTCTTGGCAGAGATATTAGAGTAGTTTGCCATTTCCTTCTCCAACTCATTTTACAGATGAGGAAACTGAGGCAAACAGGGTTAAGTGACTGGCCCAGGGTCACATAGCTAGTAAATTTCTGAGGCCATATTTGAACTCAGGGAGATGAATCCTCCTGACTTCAGGCTGGGCACTCTTTTCACTGTACCAACTAGCTGCCCTGCCCCATGCTCCACCTCCACATTATTATACAGTTTTGCAAAGAGCATTTCATGTAATAGACTGGTTCGGTTTTTTTTTAAAGGAATGTATAATGAGGTTATAAAGTCCAGGTAAGGCCAGGTTGTTGAAGGGCTTTAAAAGCCAAACAGAAGAGTTTATATTTTATCCTAGTAACAAGAGGAAACCACCAGAGTTTATTGAGTCACAGTACTGATATGGGTCTGACCTATGCTTTAGATGCATCACTTTGGCAGCTGTAAAGGATAGATTGGGATGGAGAGAAACTGGAGGCAGGGAGATTGGTTAGAAGGCTATTTAAGTAATTCAGGGGATAAGTGAAGTCAGCCTGAAGTAGGGTGATGACTGAGTGGAGAGAAGGAAATATAAAGGAGAGATATTACAGATGTAGAAATGACAAGATTTGATGGAGTAGATATGGGGGTTGAGTGAGAGTGAGGAGTGAAGAAGACCCAGAGGTTGAGAACCTAGGTGAGTAGAGGATGGTAATTCCTTTGACAATAATAGAGAAGTTGGGAAGAAGGGTGAGTTTGGAAACAAAGATGAATTCTGTTTTAGACATATTGAGTTTGACTTGACTATATCCAGTTCCTAATGTCCAACAGGTAGTTGGTGATGTATCTGGAGCTCAGGAGAAAGCCTGGGGCTCAATATATGGATCTGGGAATCATTTGCATAGCTAATTGAACCCATAGGAGTTGATGAAATCACCCAGTGAGATTATATGTAGAGAAAAGAGGAAATGCCTAGGGTAGAGCATAGGGAGACACTCAAAATGAATGGGAGAGGAACAGAGGAAAGTCCAGGTAGAAGATTAAGAAGGGAGTGGTCAGACCGGTAGGAGGAGTTCTAAGAGCAGAAAGGAAAAAATGTCCAGGAGGAAAAAGTGATCAATATTGTTAAATGTTGGAGAGAGTTCAAGAAGGATGAGAATTGAGAAAAGCCACATTCGATTTGACAATTATAAGATAAAGGGTATTCCCCAAGAGCCTAGCACAGCCCTTACACACAGTAGGCGCTTAATAACTGTGTTGCATTCACCGAACCTAGAGAATATTTAAAAAAAAAAACACAAAAACTTAAGGTCATAAAGCTGCTCAATTTCCAAACGCGAAATTCATGAAATAAGAGCGAGGCCTTTTTTTTCCCCCCCCTTTTTTTCTTTTCTTTCTTTCTCTCTCCCCCGCTCCTCCCCTCCTTCCCCCTCCCCGCTCCATGAGAAAGCTAGCAGTTTTCTTTATTCTACTCCCTTATAATTGACAGGGAGTTTAACTTATAGTTAGTACGCGCAGGGGCTCTGCTTTGTCCAATCACCTCCACAGATTTCGGGAGGGGGGCGGGCCCTGCAACACCACCTCTTTGCTTGCGAAGGGGGCGGGCCTCCGTGGCTCCTTTGCACAGCGGCACTGTGGCTGCCTGGCAGTCCATCGAACCAATGGAAATAAAAGAGGCGATTTGAATGGCCCAATCCCGGGCGGGAAGAGGCGGGGTCTCGGCCCTGTATAAAAGGAGCGGCCAGGGGCGGAGTGGGGTAGAGGGTGCATTTTTTGTGTGTGTGGGTGTGTATGTGTGTGTCTGTGAGTGTGTTCAGTTGGACCTTGTCCGAGAGCCGAGCTGCTTTTCGTCTGTTCGCCCGTCCGACCACCCCCAACACGGTCCGGCTCCGGCTTCGCCATGACCACCACCACCACCTTCAAGGGCGTCGACCCCAATGGCAGAAATAGCTCTCGGTAAGCGGAGAAAGGAGAGGAGGAGGATCCTCGGTCTGGGGGAGGGGAGGGGGCGGAGGTCCGAGGCTCGGACCCCCGGTCCCCGGAGCCCGGCCCGCTTGGCTCTGCCGGAGGGTGTGGGTGGAGCGGTGGGATGCGTCGCGTGGCCGCCGGCTCTGGCATTTGGCCGGGGTCCCGTCCCCCCTGCTTCTCGGGGCCTCCTGAGTGGGTCCCCTCCCTGGGGATGGAGAAGGGGGAGCGAGCGCAGGCTCCTTTGTGTGAGGGGCCGAGCCGGCGCCGGCCGCCCCACCCGGCTCACCTGTCGGGACGTGGACGCCGGGGCGCGAGGTCCCCACCCCCTGCCCCAGCCGGTGCCGGCCCGGGCTTTGTAAATGGGGGCGGTGGCTTTCTTGGGGAGGCGGTGGGGGGGATGCTTGAGGACCCCCCCCAGCCACACATGCACACACACTCACATTCAAGCTCAGCCGTGCTCCCATCCTGGGTCCCTGTTTGTCATGGTCTGCCGTAGCCCGGACTTGTGCCTCTTCCCTTGCCCCTCGCCCCCCACCTCCAATGCGGAGCTCAGGTCCCCTGCATCCATCCCCTCCTCCTCCTCCGCTGCGGGGAAGGGTGTTCTAGTGTCTGGGTGTAACCCACTCTCTCCTCGCAGGACTGGATTGGAGAGGCTGGAGAAAGTAAGTAACCTTCCCTGTGACAAAGGAAGGCTCTCCACCCCACCCACTCCCTCCGCTGTCCAAGCCCACCTGAGAACCAGGGGCCCTAGAGACCCTCTCTGTGGTCCCCCCTTTTGGACATCACCCTTTTATTCCTTCCCCTCCCTGCTTTTCTCCTTTAACATTTCTCTAGGGACTTTATCCTCTCGTTCCCCCGTTGCAGTAGCTTCGTGCACTTGGGTGGGGCTGGAGGCACATCCATTGTCTCTTCTGTGGCTTTTCCACCTGGGAAGAGGCTCCTCTGCAGGCTGGGAGGCAGAGTTATCCACTCTTCTTTAACTCAACCTGGTGGTTTTGGGGGAAGTGGAGGTTTATCGTGTCCTGGCAGAAACCCTTTAGGCCCTTAACTTCCTGGAAAGGTTGGTTGGATGCTAGCTTTCTTTAAGGTGTCTACATTGTTTAAGCTAATCGGGTACTGTGGCTTTAAATGTGTTCCAGCCAGCTTGAAAGGAGCATGCTCCTCCTGGGTTGGAGGAGGCTTAGATTTCTACTTTGCTTGAATATGTCTCAATTCTCCCGTTGATCACACCACCACTACTGTCTTGGCAAGTGGCTGGTATTGGGGTCCTAGGAAAATGTTACATAGGGAGCCATTTTGTGGGGCAAAGGAGGCAGAGGCATGACAACAGTATTTCATAGGGGAGATGGGAGAGGGGTTAGAGTACTTGAACAAAAAAGCAAGCTGAGACACAGGAGTCTTTTGAATCTTTTTGGACAGCATCTGGAAATCACATTGTTGGTATCACTTTTTGCATTCACCCGAAATAAATGTTTATTTTACAGTATAAATCAGATATCATCTTGCTAGCCTTCTCAGTGGGTGGTGGAGAGGTGGAGGGAGGGAAAGAATTCGGCACTCAATTTAAAAAAAATATTAAAAATAAATATAAAATCAGGATGGACAAGGTTTTTTTGTTTGTTTTTAAGCATCTAATTCCAGTGGTTTATTGGGGAAAGGTGAGCAACATTTATTAGGTGAAACTAAGAAAGTAACTTGCTTGCTGCTTGCCTTCTCATCTTTGAGCTAGAATGTAATTAAAATACAAATTAAGTTTTTGAAAGGGTAGTTAGTTTTAGGAAGGAAACCAAGCCTTGGTTTTATATTTCCTTGGAAGTGTCTCCTGCTATTTCATCAACTTTCTTCTTAGCTGCCTGAAATGGTTAGAATGAGATTGCAAAATTTGGAATTTTCAGGTCACCTTTTGGAATTGATGATATAGTACATATATCACACAGAAGCTCACAAATACTTTTATTTTTCTTTGCAAAACACTTAAGATGCTGAGTTTTATTGAAGGTTTTTATTGTCTAATTAGCATTAATTTGCCATGGAGATTATGACTTCCATAATGCATCATGGTCTTGTATTATTGTGCTTCACTTTCACTGTCTTCATTCTGTTTCCTGTATTTCCAGAACTTTTGTCTCATCTTTGCCAGATTTGCACAACATCAAGGGTTCTTAAATCTAGGGCCTGGAAAGTTTTTTTTTTTAATAACTTTCAGTATAATTTATTTACTTTGTAATCTTATGTATTTTATATATTTCCATTATTCTGAGAAGGGATCTGTAAGGCTTTACCAGCTGCCAAAAGGGAGGGGTCCTTGACACACACAATTTTAAGAACCCCTGCTCTACATAACTGTTTGGCTTGAGGTTTTTTCCTCCCTGCCCTTGGTAAAAGTAAACTGATTATGAAATTTAAAGAGATAAGATTGAAGAGTTTTTCCTCAGAAAAGGCATTCTACTACAGATAAATGGGCTTAGTATTAATACTTCCTTAAATGTCTGATCCTGAATTAGTCATATCCAAGGAGAGAATATGCTCTACATTTTAAGCAGAAGTTATTTGAACCTTTGTTGAGGGACTTTTCCTACTTGCTGCTGTAAATGTCATCAACAACAGCTTACTCTGTTGTGGGAGGCCACGTTGTTGGCAGTTGTAAAAGGAACACAGACCTTTAGGGTGGGACAAAGCTTTTGTTTTTTTTTTTAAACTGTTGCTAGACTTTAAAAAAAAAAGATAGTAAAACTCCTCAGTGTCTCAATTCTGAGTACATTTATCTACAAATAGTTTACTGTGCCTTCCTTCTTAATTAAAAGAAGCTTTCCAAGCCTGAGAATGAAGTGGTGGATTGAGGCTAATTGAGGAGAATAATTTGAGTCGTTTAGCTGATAACATCATAGATTTAGAGCTAGAAGAGATCTTAGAAGCTATTTAGCCCAACCTCATTTTGCATATGAGAAAACTGAGGCTGAGGTCCTTTTATTCCAAATCTAGTGCCCTTTCATATATGGGTACAGATGGCATCTTAAAATTTAGTGCTTTTATGGCTTACAAAGTGCTTTCCTTAATCAACTCTGTCCAAGTATTATCCCCATTTTATTAATGAGGAAACTGACGCCATTGTGACTTGTCCATAGCTCACACAGTTGAGAGTATGGTGTATGTACAGTAGATAAAGTGCTGGACTTGGAGTCTGCTACAGTTAAGCTCAAATATCCCAGCTGATAATGTGAAGCTGGAAGAATCCCTTTTATAATCAACAAGCGTGTATTAAATGCCTTCTGTGTGTCCAGTACTGGAGGTATAGAGAAAAATATGAAATAGTCCTGGCCTCAAAGAGCTTGGAGAATATATCTATCTACATGGAGATATAGAAATAGATATACACACACACACATGCATACATGTAAAATAAGTACAAGGTAATTTGTAGGGACAAAGACACTAGCTCCTAGGAGGCATCAGAAGACACATTCTGAAGATGGCAACTGGGGTGATTGAAGCTAAGGATTCTAGGAGGTAAAAGGTGAGGAAGGAGTATATTCCAGGCATGGTAGGGGTGGGTACAGTCTGGGCCAGAGCTTGGATACAGAATAGGCAATGCTTTATGTGAAGAAATAGCAAGAAGGCCAGTTTGGCTGGAAGAGGATGTTCGGGAAGGGCAACAATGTATTATGCCTAATAGAGGACTTTGTATTTGACCCTGGGGGTAATAGGTAGCCATTGGAATTCATTGAGCTGGGAAGTGACATGATTAGGCTTGTGCTTTAGGAAAATTATTTTGGCAGTTTTATGGAACATGGATTGGAAGGAGGAGAGTGTTGAGTCAGGGAGACCATTTAGGAGGTTACAGCAGTAGTCGAAATGAGAGGTCATGAGTGCATAGGCAAACAGACTAGTGATTTTGTGATTAGTACAGGACAGTTTCTAGATGTTGAGGTAGAACTGACAAAACTTAGTAAGTGGGGTATGTGGAGTGAGATGGAGTTAGGGGTTAGGGTGGTGAACCTGAGTTACTGGAAGGAGGAGGATACCCTTGATAGAAATAGGGAGGTTTGCATGAGGCTTGGGGAGAAGACTGAAGTAAAGGACTTGGGGATGTTGGCTAGGGTTTTTGAGATGGAGAATTAGATAGAAGAGGGAGTTTATGGTGATTGGCTCCTTTTGGTAAAGTGTGAAGGAAGACTTCTTCATTTTGAAGGTAGGGGTATGGGGGAAGGGTTGCATTGGGAGGCTTGAGAAGAGCTATGGAATAGCTGCTAGTGAGGGAGGAGAAGGGGCAGCACTTGTGAGCTCTAAAAAATCAATTAAAGGAGGAGTAAAGGGGCTTCCTAATTTGGACCAAGGAAATAAGTTGAGCAGTTAAGGCTCTTCTTTCAGAAACCAAAATGGGGAACAAATACCTCTAGATGGTAGGATATGCTAGGCAAGGGTTCTTAAACTTTTTCTACCAGTGACCCCTTCAGCACTTCTTAAACTGGGCTAGAGCAATGGATAATAGGGCAGCACCGGAAAGGAATTTAATGCTGTAAATTTGGACACAACTAAGTAATAGGAGATCATGTATGGAATTTACCTTAACTGTGCAGGATCTTGCATCCCCAAATTTCTTCTGTTTATATATTTGAATTGTGTGTTGGACAGAGTGGGAGAAATGGGGGGAGGTTAGCTTCTTACCCATTAGTAATGAGGGGACCATTTTGTTTACAACTTCTTACAACCGGGAAAATGATTTAAGTTAAATTTTGTTAATTTAATCTTTATATCAATCATTTGTGGTAGTGAGAGAAACCCTTCCCTTCTACCCCACCCCCCAAAAAAGTAACATTAGGCCAAGACAATCTGGTACAGCAACTACATCTAACACTGTACCCAACACTCTGTCCTAGTAGTTAAGTCACTGCCTCTGTTGTGAGGATAGGAAGTTGTTTCTTTTGCTCCCAGGGACCTTTCAATGTCTTTTAGTGATCAGGTCTTCATTTATATTACTATAGACAGTCATATAACTTTCTTTTGGTTCTGCTTGTTTCTTTGCATTTGTTCACACTTTTTTCCATGTTTCACTGAATTCATTATTTCTTACTGCACGATGGAATTTTATTTCATTCACATGCCATTTTTTTCCTAGCCATTCCCCAGTTGATGGGCACACTTAATCTGTTTCCACTTTTTTTGCTAGGACAAAATATTGAGCCTAAAATTTAAGATAATATATCTTTCCCAGGGTCACAAAGAGTCAGACATGGCTGAACCGACTGATCAGCAGCAACAAAGAAGACAGCAGGGTTCTAGGCGGAATCCTGGATTCTAAGCATACTCATGATGCTGCAGAATAATTCTTCGCTTTTGAGCTACATGTGTTTGCCTTGGCACCTAGTTGCTAATTTTCATGAGAAGTCATAGGCAAGATTAATATTATGTATACGCTTCTTAGGTGATGCTGAGATTGAAAATATTGCCTTATTTTCTACCACAATCTGTGCTTTGATAACTGGTGGAAACTCATTAATATTATAGATGGACCACTTTGGAGGTTAAAATCTATTCCATTCTAAAATCCATTCTTGTAAATTAAGAAATTGGTAGTACAAGCTTATTTGCAAATGTACTCTCCTATGTCTGAGTGGTTTTAGTTTTCTTTAGAAACTTTAGTGTTTGTTTACCAAAACTTCCAACAGAGCTTCCATTTGTGATGTAATGTTATTATTCAGAAGTGAGTTTGAACTGAGTTCAGTTTTCCTTCATGGTCCTATCTGCATTTGTTCCTTGGAAAATTTTTTTAAGCCTGGATTTTATTTTGTTATGTTTTTTAATAATTTTAAGACTGTTAGGCTATTGATGAAGCTTTGTTCCTTTATTCTTAGGGTGTTACGTCCTCCAGGTGGTGGATCTAATTTTACTTTGGGCTTTGATGAGCCTACAGAACAACCAGTGAGAAAGAATAAAATGGCATCTAATATTTTTGGAACATCTGAAGAAAATCAGCCTTCTTGGGCCAAGTCAGCAGGTATTCCTCACTTGCATCGACTCAGCTTACCTTTCAAAAGTGATATACTCCCCAATTAAACAGTCTCAGCTGTGTAGTGTTCACGAGGAAAACGTTAAACCTTAGTCCACTCAATAATAAAATAAGAAATTTTAATTCTTTAAGTCATTACATTCTTGGATTCTAAGCCTTACTCTTATTTTTAGGGGCTCAGTCAAGTAGGGATAATTCTGAACCATCTGGACTCCAAAGAAGAAACTCTTCTGAAGCCGGTTCTGGAGATATTTTAGGTCCAAAGGTTAGTTGCCATATTGTGAAGCAAAAAGAATGTTTAGAGATTAATAAAGAGCTATAGCTAACAGCTATACAATGCATTAAGATTTATAAATTGCTTTACAATATCTTACCCCCAACAGCTTCATATGACACTACTTCTATGGAAAATCAAGGCCCTCGGGCTTACAGGCTGAGCTCTGAGTTTTAACATGTACTCATACTTCTCTCAAACCAAGAATTGCTTTTGTTCTCTTGTACTTGTCGATAGTGCTTTGGAGCCATAGACTATCAACTCACTCACTTTACAGATGAGGAAATTGAGGTCTAGAAAAGTTATAACTTGACCAGAAACTCACAGTAGAGTAACAAAATCGGAGCTAGAAACTAGGTTTCTAAGATGCGTTCTTCAGATCTGGTGGCTACCATTTTACGTGGAATTGGAGGAAAGCTAGTTTAATATTTTGGCATATTATTCATAATTGTCTAGTTCGGGTTTACTAGACCTATATCAAAGATAAGATGTAGGGGCAGCTAGGTGGTGCAGTGGATAGAGCTCCAGCCTTGGAATCAGGAGGACCTGAGTTCAAATGTGACCTCAGACACTTGACACTTACTAGCTGTGTGACCCTGGGCAAGTCACTTAACCTCCAGTTGCCTCACAAATAAATTTAAAAAAACGTGAAAAAGAAAAAAAGATACAATGTGCATGTTTGTTCTAGCTGAACAATGATGTACATGACAGGAAACACTTCAAAAAACTGAATCTCTATTCCTTTACTAAAAATTGTCAAAAGTGCTTATATTATTGTTGAGGAAGTTGAATCTGGAGGGCTTCCTCAATGGACTAGATCAATCAACAAGCATTTATTTAGATAACTTCTGAGGTCCCCTTCAATTCTAAATCTACGCTCCTGTAATTCTCAGGGGATTTGGAATTGATATCCTGGATTGGTATAAGTGGGTTTCACATTCTGATTAGAGTCCAAGGTTTAAAACAACAACAACAAAAAGAAACACAACAAAATTGACCAACCCACAACTGACCGTGAGCCACACTGTTAACTTGATATTAAGATCGTTCATAGAATTATTTCTTTCACTTTCAGTTTGGTGCTGTTCATTGGCTAAAAGGTAGAAGTTATTTGTCACACAGATGTACACAGTCATAATGTCTTAGGCTGCAAAAATAAAAGAATTTTTAAGAAGGTAAAAGGGAATATATGTAACTCAGACCACCTCAGACAAAGATTAGGACTGAACAAGTTAAAAAAACTTTTGACATACCTTGATTTTTCTTTATTGTGCTTCATTTTGTCTCCTGTGCAAATATAAATTTGTTAGGAGATATTAAAGATAAAAGTCTCAAAATAGGAATTGCCTCTTGAGTTGATTTGTGGATTTCATGATGCAGTTTTTAACAAGAACTAAAATACCAATATCTTTAGCATTCTGGCTAGCTTTCTTTTATGGCAAAACTCCGTTGGATATTAGATCAAAAAGATTTTTGTCGCCACTGTCTCTATCAAGCAGCCTCCAAGCAAAACAGAACTTGTAAGCCTCTGGCTACCGGGTTCACATGTTGTATCTGTGTTGTCAAGTGTTGGGTACAAAATCTTATTTTTCTTTTCCTCTCTTTCCCTTTGTAGGGAGAAGGTGATGTTCATGGTGAGTACTACTAGTTGGTTTCTGCTCTGTATATGGTGTTTTAACAAATATAAGGAGTATTGTTTTAGACCAGGTTATTCTGGAGAAGATGAGGGTGGTAGAATAAATGAATATGTTGGGCATGAAACTGGATCCTGCTGTAATTGTTAAGGTGAGTTAAATGTATTCTACAGAGAATGGAGAAGAAAAACACTAGGGACTGACTCAATCTATTTCTTAAGCACCTACTGTGGACCAGGAACTGTGTTGAGCTTTGAAAGTATTATACCTCGACTTATCATATCTTAATCAGCAATGAGATGCCTTCTCTGGGTAAATTTTTGGCATTTGTGGTTTCAAAAGGTAGCAACAGACACCACAAAGGCAAACAAACAAAAAACCCAACAGCCTCCCTTCCAAATCCACAAATCCTGAAATTGAGATTACCTTTGTCTTTGTCATGCTCAATGAGTGTGTTCCTGTAGATAACTATGGGTAAGTCTGGCTTCTCAAGTTTGGTAAACAATCTTTTAAGGCATAGTGTGTATAGGACTTCTGTGATTATTCAGTAAAAGAGAATTTTACTTACTATTTCATGAATTCTGACTTTTATATATTGGGTTCCAGGTATGTAAATTGAAAGCTAATTTGACAAATGTCAAATCTCTGGTTGTAATGAAAGGGATTCAAATATCAATCAGTATTGATAATTTTAAAAATAACTCATCTGTAAGAATGCAGCAGTCTCGGAGTCTGATCCTCTTAGTCACTGCTATATATTTCTTACTTTGACACTGAAACTTCTGGAGAACAAAATAGTCATCCACTCAAGCGCAATTTCTTTAGTAAAGAATTGTCAGTTCTTTAAGTTTGAGTACTATTTGAACTCCCTGAAACTATTCTTAGAAATCAGAGCTCAGTCGTTTATTGGTCCAAGTTGTCCTTTTGGTGACTGATTGTTTAGTGGTCTTGACTAAGTAAAAATAATAGACTGCTGTAATTATAATGGCATTTAAGTGTCTAGTGAATGCTGTATGTAGGCACTCCAGTCCTCATTCAGGACCAATATAGTGGTATCCCTCCTTTGGCTGCAGAAGGACAAGTACTGAACTAAATGATGTAAAATCTAGCCTCTTAGGTATTATCTTTGAATGTAAAGAAGTGGTAGAAAAACATTTCTCTTGCTTTAGATCAGACTTATGTTTCTTTTGATAAGCCAGCTTGCCCCTTCTATATCGTTTTGTGGTAGTTTTTGCTATAAAAACATGCTAGTATATGATAATTCGTATGATATTGTCCATGTGGGCCTGTTATAGATGAGGTTATTATAACTCTCTGGTGATTGTAGTAACTGAAGTTCCTTACAAAGAATCCTAAATTGATCAATATTAACTGAAATCCCTGCTATGGTAGAAGTGTATCATAGGGAAGCTCTAATGGTAATATGGTTTTTTGTATCAATTATAATTATTTACATATTAAGACCCATTCAAGTAATATATTTCTCTTGGTTAGCATATTTTTGGCATAGTACTTTAAACTCTTAATACGCTGGCTTAGCTAATCTGGCACCCTCCACTATCATCATAATCATAGGTGACGTTTATATCACATTTAAGGTTTACAGAGTATGACTAACTGGTGATCCTTCTTAGCTAGAGAGCATGAAATAATCTGTGATTGTATTTACTAAGAAGTGTTTTAGTTATGAAAGCCCTGTTACATTCCTCACCAGTCCAGCTTTATTTTCCCCCTAGTTTGCTATTCTTCCCCATCTGCTCACCCCTTGTAGGTAAATTATATGTGGGACTACATGGCAAGTTAGTTTTTTTCTCTATGCTCATATGGAATGAACTACCTAAACATTCTGAGTCCCTGTCTACTAATATTTCTATATTTTCCATTTACACCGAGATGCATGTTCAATTCTGCCTGTGAAAATATCTCTTATGCTATCTGAACTTTGGAAGTCAAATTGTTAGCACCATTTTCTTTTCAGAAATTTTCCTTTATTACAAGCTACTTTAATCATTCTTCTCCCTATACTCTCTTCCATCCTATGCCTCATTTAAAAAAAAATTGTCTTGAAGAGATTTTGGTTGAACATGAAAAAAGTGACTCATAAGGTTTAAAGTAGTAGTCTCTATCCGTGGTCTCTTTAAGAGAACATGTATTTGTCTCTCTTGAGTGATTTAGACACTGCTTTGGCCTCCAAACAGAACAGATGGTTGAGTTTCTTCTAGATCTAGGATTCAGTGGCCCTTATAATCTCCTCTCAACCCTTCTTTCTCCCACCCCTCCCCCTAGGTCTTTATATACATTTATTATTAGTGTGCTAGAGAAGAGAGGGTAAGTAGAATTTCCAGTTGGATAAATAAATACTTAGATCCCAAGGACTGTTCCTTTATATATATAAATCTTATGTGGGACATTGGTTCTATCTTTTTAAAGACCATGTTCTTCTTTTGATATAAAACAGACATAAGACTTGGGGGAAGAAATAAGTGGTGCATTCCAAAACTGACCTAAGGAAGTGAAAGCTGCCATTGTAGAGCTGTAGATTGATTCACTGTGCTTCAGATGTATTCATTAACTGTGCAATCCAAACAAACAATGAAGTACTGAACATGAACCAATTAATTCAGACTTTCAGAAGTTCTTTATAGTACTGAGTGGGTAGGCAATGTCAGATCAACTTGGGTTATGTCTTGAACTGGTAAGCTGGCTTAGCCTAAAATCATGACTCTTTAAAACATATACTAAATTCAGCACATAAATTTCAAAAACTTTCCCATTTTGCTTTCCCTCTGAACTGTCTTCTGATAATTTGTAAAAAATGCTTCCTCAATGCTCTTCTTTCTTTTTTGGCATTGCTATTCCTAGACCTACCCTCAAATAAAAAAAATTATCAGTTTCCCCACTCCTGACACATACACTTTGTGTATGTTACCTTGTGTAACAAGATAACAGTCATACAAAACAAAGCCACATATTTGCTACGTCCTCGTGCCTCGTTCTTCACCTTGGGCCCTCTCAGGTTTCTCCGAATCTTTATAGTAACACATCGTAATTTGTTCAGTTAATCCCTAATTGATGGGCACTCAGTTTCTAATTCTTTATTATAAGAAATTAAGCTATGAATTTTCTTTACACATGTGTCCTTTGGTATAAGCCTAGATGTGGTATCTAGCACAAGGTCACAGGATATGTACATTTTAGCGACATTTTGGGGTATAGTTCCAAAATTGCTTTCTGGAATGGCTGAACCACTTCACACTTCACCAGCAGTGCAACTGCACCCTTATTTTCTCTCGGCCCCTTCAACATTTGTCATGTTCTTTTTTTCTTTGTCATCCTTGTCCATCTGATAGGGATGAGGTGGAATCTTAGACTGGCAGAACTCAGGTTTAAATCTTATACCTTTCAATACAAATGGCTATGTAACCTAGAGATAAAAGGCTGCATCACAAATTAGAGAATGGAAGGAGATGCCTCTTATAACTATAAGAATATATACAATTATAAGAATGAGGGGCCAGCTACTTGGCGCAGTAGATAGAGCACCGGCCCTGGACTCAGGAAGACCTGAGTTCAAATCCAGTCTCAGACATACAACAGTCACTAGCTGTGTCACCCTGGGCAAGTCACTTAACCCCAGTTGCCTCACCAAAAAAAAAAAAAATGAGCCTCTTTGAGAGGATTCAAAGGAGAGAAAGTGGACAGTTTCGATTGCTTAGAATTGAAAAGCCTTTATATAATCAAAAGCAGTACAGATAGAAGGGAAAGTTAACTTGGGAAAAAGAAAACTTGGTAGCAAATTTCTCTGATAAAGGTCTGATATCCAAGATATATAAAGGAAGTGATACAAATATATTTAAGAACAAAAGCCATTCCCTAGTAGATAGATGGTCAAAAAGTGTGAGCAGGCAGTTCTGAGAAGAAAAGCAAGCTATCAACAACCACATAAAAATGCTTCAAGCCACAAATAAGTGAAATGCAAAGGGAAAGGACGGGTGTGTAAAAATAAGAGCAGCTCTATTTGTTGTAGTCAAGAGCTGGAAATCACATTGGTAATTCCTTCACCCCTCCCTCCCTATCAGCTGGGAAATAGCTGCATAAATTATGGTATATGAATAAAAAGACTGATTCAAGAGAAAATGTATACAATAATAACGTTGTGAAGGAAAATAGTTGTGAAAGACGTAAGGTTTCTGATCAGTGCAAAGACCAGTCATGACCCCCCAGAACTCTGATGATTAGTTGTGTTTCCCACCTCTTGGCAGAGAGAGGTGGTAGATTAGAGATGAAGACTTAGATGTACATTTTCAGACAGGGCCAAACTTTGAAATTGTGGTTTGTAACTGTTTATTTGTTGGAAGGGTGGGGTTTTTAGGGGGAGAATGGGGGTGGAATAGAAAATTAGTGATAGCAATAGTAAGTCAGAACCATCAGTGAGACATTTAAAAAACACACAGAAAAGAGCCTACAGTAGGGGACACAGCCCAGAAGGTAGTGTTGGAACTACTCTATTAAATTTGAAATAGAATAGAAAAAAATTAGCTTTTCATAGTGGTGACTTCATTTGCATAGCAGTCTCTTTTCCTTTATCCTTTTGATAAGTAAATGTTCATGTCTTATGTTGGTCAAGTTTATAATAAAATTGAATAAAAAATATAAAATGGGAAAAGCTGCATCTATATATAATTAGTGCAATAACAAGACACTGACTTGCTGATTTTAACAAATGTGTGTATTTTTGCCGTGGGCCTAGTCTAGAGCAGCAGTGTTGGAAAGCTTCTAATGAGATTGTCACTTGACCTAGGTAATATGAGAATTTCATATTTGTTGGATTATTAATTACTTTTATGGAGTATTCCCTGAATTCAGAATATTGAATACAAGTCACTGAGATTCTATCATGTTTCTGGAAGGCATAGAATGGTTTTCATTTTGGGAAAGTCTTTTTCCCTTTGGCTTTCTTGTATTTAAAAAATTTAAAACCAAGGTTGTAGAGAAGATTTTTGTAAACATTTAATTTCACGGCTTGTTTAATCATCGAAAAACCTGAAATATTAATATGTGAAATTTCAGTTGAATTGTCCCCTCTTATTAGAGGTTCTTTTGTGGAATGGGATTTCAAGTGACTATCATTTTGCTTTTCTCATTCCAGGATTTTGAAACTCCTAAGTCTTAATTACATGGAAATGCTATATTATTTTATTTTTTTTGTGAGGCAGTCAGGGTTAAGTGACTTGCCAGGGTCACATGGCTAGTGTAAAGTGTATGAGGCTAGATTTGAACTGAGGTCCTCCTGAATCCGGGGCCAGTGCTCTATCTACCGTGCCACCTAGCTGCCACAAAATGCTGTTTTATTTAAAAAAATTTTTTTCCAACTACATGTAAAAATAATTTTTGTCATTTGTTTTTTAAATTTTTTGAGTTCCAGATTCTCTCCTTTCCTCCCTACCCTACCTCCTCTTTGAGAAGCCAAGCAATATGATGTAGGTTATACGTGTGCAGCCAGGTAAAACATTTCCATATTAGTCATGTTATAAAAGAAAATAGATACCCCTCCCCCCAAAAAAAACAAACAAACCCAAACAAGCCAAGAAAAATAAAGTTTAAAAAAAAAGTATGCTTCCATCTGCATTCAGATTCCGTCAGTTGTTTCTTTGGAGGTGGATGGTATTTTTCATCATAAATTCTTTGGAATTGCCGTGGGTCTTTGTACTGCTGAGAATAGCTAAGTTGGGGTGGGGAACCTTCAGACTTGAAGCTACATGTGGCTCTCTAGGTCCTCAAGTGTGGCCCTTGACTGAATCCATACTTCACAAAACAAATCAATTTGGATTCAGTCAAAGGGCCACACTTGAGGGCTTAGAGAGCCACATGTGGCCACAGGTTCCCCCACAGTTATTTTATGATATTGCTGTTACTATAGACAATATTTTGGTTTTGCTCACTTCACTTTGTATCAGTTCATGTAAGTATTCCAAATTTTTCTGAAACCATCCTGCACATCATTTCTTCTAGTACGATAATATTCCCTCACAATCTTATACTACAACTTGTTCAGCTGTTCCCTAATTGATGAGCACCTCATCAGTTTCCAGTTCTTTGCCATCACAAAAAGAGCTGCTATAAATATTTTTGTACGTATAGATCCTTTTCCTTTTTTTTTGGGGGGGGGGATCACTTTGGAATACAGACCTAGTAGTGGTATTGTTAGGTCAAACGGGTATGCGCAGTTTTATAACTCTTTTGGTGTAGTTCCAAATTGTTCTCTAGAATGGTAGGTTCAGTTCACAACATTGACAAGAGTGCATTAGTGTCCCAATTTACCCACATCCCCTCCAACATTTGTCATATTCCTTTTCTGTCATATTAGCCAATCTGATAGGTGTGAGGTAGTACCTCAGAGTGGTTTTAATTTGCATTTTTCTAAATCAATAGTGATTTAGAGTACTATTTTATTTTATTTTGGCTAGGCAATGGGGTTAAGTGACTTGCCCAGGGTGACACAGCTAATAAGTGTCCAGTGTCTGAGGCCAGATTTGGACTCGGGTCCTCCTGTCTCCAGGGCCAGTGCTCTATCCATTGTGCCAACTAGCTGCCTCTATTTTATTTTTTAATAGGAGTGTGTTTTAATGTCCAATTTCTTGAATAGAGTTTATAGGGAATCCAGTTTTCCTCCATTGATAAGACTGTAGAGGTAAGTTTTTATTAGATACTCTTTTCAAGGCAATATTGTTAAGTAAATAAATACTCTTTTACCAGATAATTTAAATATAAACTAAATGTATACTTTTTACTATGAGTTTGCTGACTAAATTAAAGCATTAATCCTGATCATAAGTGACATAGTACTAAAAAAGCTTTTAACAGACTTGATAGTTTGGGGCTCTTTTCTGTGCCCTTTGGTGTGGAGCAGGACTATAGATCCTCCTGGTCCTGACATTCACCAAGAAGCAGGGTGACTTTAGAGAAAATACTCAGCTGCCCTGCTCCTGATTTACTATCTCCATAAAATGAGGATGACTAGAAACCATGCTGTAACTACTTAACTTATTTTATTTGACTAAGTTTTATCGGACTTCTGTGTGTATGTTTTTTAAAGGTGTGTTTCTACTGAAACAGAGAAAAACTTGTATTGATGAGTTTGCTTCCATATTTCATACCTTGCAGTGATGTTTTTTTGCAGGAAAATTTGTCCACAATTTTGGGAGGGACTTCACCCAGAAAGTCTTAGACCTATATCATATCTTTAAGACTTTTTATTTTTTTCGGGGTTGTCTTGATTTGTAGCATGAGCTGAATTAACCTGTTTTTACTTTATAATTTGTTTCATGCAACAATGAGTTGCTAGAGTTAGTATCTTTCAAAATCACTTAGGGTGTGAAAGTAAAGTATGTATGATTAAACAGTGCAATCAGCCTTTGTTGGAATGAAAAATTAAAAAGCGTGTTGTATACTATAGTAACTTCGAACACTTCCAAATTCATTTAGCTATTTTTAAGAAAGCAGAACACCCCAACAAAGATCATCCTTTTATGCAGAAATGAGGTTTTGGGGTTTTTTTAGACCATTTTTCTCCATGTATAGTTCAGTGCATTTCTGTCACAGGAGATTGTTTCTTTGAGAACAGCTGCTAATTGGGAGTTAACTCTACCACCTATGTAACTTTCTGATCTTAAGCAAAGGTCTAAACTTGGAAAACATTGATTCCAAAGGACTCACGTTATAAAATAGAAAGGCTAGTAGAAATGGAGTTTTTATTGTCTAACATGGGGGAGGCCTTGAGGCCACATGTGGCCCTCTGGGTTCTCAAGTGTTGCCCTTTGACTGAATCCAAACTTCACACAACAAATCCCCTTAATAAAAGGATTTGTTGGGGGCAGCTAGGTGGCACAGTGACTAGAGCTCTGGCCTTGGAGTCAGAAGGATCTGAGTTCAAATCCAGCCTCAGACACTTACCACTTACCAGCTGTGTGACTTTGGGCAAGTCACTTAACCCTGATCGCCTCACCAAAAAAGCAAAAAAAAAAAATTAGATAAATAAAAATAAAAGGATTTGTTCTGTGAAATATGAACTCAGTCAAAGGTTCTCACTTGAGGACCTAGAAGGTTCCCCATCCGTGGTCTAACACTTATGCAACCAAAGTGATATTTCTTCAAGGGGACAAAAAAGGGAGGTCTGGGAAGTAGAAAAGGGAAGGTTCTCTAATTTGATTTTTTTTATCATGCTAGAAAATGTGGAAGCAGACTTCCAAGTTGACCTGGGACAGAATGAAGAGAAATCTGTGCCTGCTGCACCTGTCCCCAGCCCAGTTGCATCAGCACCAGCACCATCCAGAAGAAATCCACCTGGTGGCAAGTCCAGCTTAGTCCTTGGTTAAATATGACTTTTTTTTTCCTCCCCTCCATGCTTGTGAACTGCACAACTTGAGCCTGACTGTACATCTCTTTAAATTGTCTTTCATTAAAAAAGCACTTTATGTACTACTGCCTTTTTTTTTTTTAAAGAACAAGTAATCCCCCATTTGTCCAGGTCTGCAGGCCATGGCATGAGTGTTCTCTATAGTAGATTGCTGAGGGAACACTTTATGAAGCTTAGTGATGTGTTTTCAAGAACAAAAACTCAGTTCTAAATGTGTTAGAGTTTTTTGTACCTAGGTGGTTTTTTAAACTCCATTGTTGATCAACCTTACTGATCAATTGAGGCTCAGTAAACTCATGTAAACAGTCTGAAGGTACCGTTCTTCTCAGGCCCCTGAAACACAAAGTTGACTTGATCCAAGGCTGTCTCTTTGGTTTCAATCTAATTTATCCTGTAAATGTCCTTTGCTACAAGCATCCACACTCTACTGTGCCATACAAACCTGTAAAGAGCCCTGGGCCTCATATGCCTTGCTGACTGGAAAACAGAGAAACTGTCTTTAGATTTTGAACATAGGAATTATACCAGGTGTAAAATTGATGTCTGACAAGCTGAGCCTAAGACTGAGGAAGGAGTTGAGTGTCCAATTGAATTTAACTGGATTCAGAAACAGTAGAGCAAGGGGAGTGAATCATACAGAAAGGAGTATTCATCAAGGAATACCTGCAGGGGTATTTTTCCTACAAAATGACTCAGTGCTGTGTGCATGATCATGCTGGTGCTTGACCATGAAGTGAAAGTCTCATCTTTAAAATGTGTTGTAATTTCATTAATCTGGGCTGTTTAAAGTAAACAACAGAGAAGTTTTGAAGTGTTGTGTCCTGTGTTTGTTTTTTTTGGTGGGGGGAGGAGAGGTAGATTTTTACTCTTCCGTGTGTTTTGGTTTTTTTCCTTGAACCTGAATTGTTCATTTCTTCAGTTATTTTCACAATTTACACTTGGGTTTGCCTCCTTGATTTTAACTTTTTTAAGCTCAAGAAATGGCAGAATTAATCAGCAAAACTAAGTAGAATCCTTCAGGGGGAAAAATGGACATTCAGTGAAATAGTTTCAAGCATTCTTGATGAAAAAACCAGAGCTGAATAGAAAATTTGACTTGGAAATACAAAACTCAAGTGAAACAGGAAGAGGTAAACAGAAAAGAGAAATCATAAGAGACCTATTAATGTTGAACTGTGTTTACATTCCTGCATGGAAAGATGATATTTGTGACTCATGAGACCTTTGTCAGTATTAGGGTAGTTGGAGGGAAAAAATTATATTTGTGGTGTGTGTGTGTGTGTGTGTGTGTGTGTATATGATAGATAAATAGTGGGCATAGGGTGACTTGAAGATGAAGGGGTGATATCTGGAGAATAAAATTAAGGGGTGAAAGGATTATACTAGGAGAAGGAGAGAGGGAGAAGTAGAATAGGGTAAATTCTCTCACATAAAACAGACAAAAGGCTTTTACAGTGGAGGAGGAATGGGGGAAGGTGAGGGAATGAGTGAATCTTATTCTCATCGGATTTGGCTTAAGGAGGGAATAACATACACACTCAATTGGGTATGGAAATCTATATTACCCCACAGGAAAATAGGGAGAGAAAGGGGCAAGAGAGCAGGAGGATGATAGAGGGGAGGGCAGATTGGGGAGGGGGTAATCAGAAGCAAACACTTCTAAGGAGGGCCAGGGTCAAAAGAGAGAATAGAATAAATGGGTGGGGGGGGTCGAGAATAGGATTAAGGGAAATATACTTAGTTTTTCACAACATGACTACTGCGGAAGTGTTTTTCATGACTGCACATGTATAACCTGTATCTAGTTGTTTGCCTTTTCAATGAGGGTGGGTGGGGAGGGAGGAAGGGAGAAAATTTGGAATCCAAAGTTTTTAAAATAAATGTTTTTAAAAAATTGTTTTCATATGCAACTGGGAAATAAGATGTACAGGCTGTGTGCTATAGAAATCTGTCCTGCCCTACAGGAAGATTGAAGGGGAAGGGAGGGGATAAGAGAAGGTGGGCAGAGATAGAAGGGAGGGCAGATTAGGGGAAGGGGTATTCAGAATGCATGCCTTCTTGGGGTGGGGACAGGGATGAGATGGGGAGAAAATTTGGAACTCAATCTTGTAGAAGTGAATGTTGAAAACTAAAAATAAATAAATTAATTTTTAAAAATTGGAACAGAAAAAAATGGCTGAGTTAAACATTTCCTGTCTGCAGAAGTGAGGCAATGGAATAGTACAGAGAATACCTGGCTAGTGGAATCCAGTGGCATCCAATGCTTCCTCCCTGAAACATTTTTATCAGACTTGCTGGACAAACACTCTCTTGGTATCAGTGTGCCATGCTGATGACTACATCTGAAGGCCAGAAAGTAGAGAAACAAAAGACTTGGGCCATTCAAAGGTTGGATCTCATTGATCACTGAATGACAGAAGGTGACCAGAATTAAGGTCTAATAAAATTTTGTCTGTAGTTTAGAAACTGACTGGTCTTAATTTGGTCCACAAAACTAACATTAAGAAAGAAAGCTTGTGATGGGGCAACAGTGGATAGAGCTCTGGCCTTGGAGTCAGGAGGACCTGAGTTCAAATGTGGCCTCAGACACTTGATACTTACTAGTTGTGTGACCCTAATCAAGTCACTTAACCCTGATTGCCTCAAAAAAAAAATTTTGGTTTAAAGGAAGAAAGCTTGAAAGAGAGAGAGAGAAGAGAAGAGGGAGACTATGCTATTAGCATCAGGTGGATTAGGTTTTGAAGCGGATAGAGTGCCAGACCTGGAGTCAGGAAGACCTGAGCTCAAATCCAGCTTCAGACACTAGCTATGTGATGCTGGTCAAATCATATGACCCTTTTTGCCTCAGTTTCCTCATCTGTAAAATGAGCTGGAGAAGGCAGCGACTCCACTCCACTGTCTTTGCCAGGAAGACCCTAAATGGGGTCCCGAAGAGTTGGACACAGCAGAACAACTACATAACGAATAACCACTGTTGGAAGTTTTTATAGGGCTTGGAGGCAGCCGGATAAGCCACCCAGATTTTATTTTAGCACAAGGAACGATCTTCAGGAGTTTAGGACCTAGGCTTAGTCTTGGCTCCAGGGTTCTTGCCTTGCCTGAAGAATGCTTATTTGGAAGAATGTCTCATCAAGTACTGCTGACCACATTTCCTTTCTTGCAGCCACTGCAAAACATTTTATTTGCTAGACAATGTGAAACTAGAATTTTCACCTTCTTTTGTATCCACCTTTAACCAAATCAGGCTGTCATACTTGTTGGCTTACATTTTAAGAAATTGATTATAGATTTTTTTTTTTGCTTTTTGGTGAGGCAGTCTGGGGTTAAGTGACTTGCACAGGGTCATACAGCTAATAAGTGTCAAGTGTCTGAGGTCGAATTTGAACTCAGGTCCTCCTGACGTCAGGGCTGGTGTTCTATACGCTGCCCCACCTAGCTGCCACCTAGATTAATTCTTAAACGTGTAAAATATGTGATGTGTCTGATCCTAAGAATGACTTTGCTGAAAAAAGTTGCACCAAGGGTCCCCCTTCCCACCTCTGTCCACCCAAGCTCTAAGGGAAGGGCTAATTTCCATGAAGACTTAAAGAGCATTACAGTCTAGTTAACTCCCTTTGCTTGCTTTACCTTTGGCCCCTGCCTCCTACTTAGGAGCATAGAGAGTTGGAAGACTCCTCAGAGACCATCTAGTCCAGCCCCTCACTTTTTAAAAACTTCCAATTTATTTTCAGGTCAATCAAGTAATATTTATTAACTAGCAACTATGTTCTAGGCACTGTACTAAGTGCAGGGGGTATAAAAGATGGCAAGACAGTACCTGCTCTCAAAGAGTTTACAATCTACTGGGGGAGACAATAAGCAAACAGTTAAAAAGCACACTACATATAGGAAGAATAGGAAATAATTAACAGAGGGAAGGCACTAGAATTAAGAAAGGTTGCAGAAGGCTTCCTGTAGAAGATGGGGATTTTATGTAGGATTTAAAGGAAGCCAAGAAGGTCAGTAATTGGAGGAGAGAGCATTCCAGGAATGGAGGAGAATCAGAGAAAATGCCCAGAGGTGAGAGAGGCCAGTGTCACTGCGTTAAAGAGTTCTGCATTCTCTCCCTCTCTCACTCATCGAGAAGGCAAGAAAAACAAAACCCATTACATGTATGCCTAATCATGTAAAACATTTCCCACATTAGTCATGTTTCCCCCCCCAAAAAAAAACCCCAGTATATTTCATTTTGCACTCAAGTCCCTCTACTCCCAGTCTGGAGGCTGACGTCATGAGCCCTTTGGAATGGTGGTTGGTCATTATTTTACAGATGAGGAAACAGGTCCAGCGGCTGTCAGACATGGGGTCCTCACTCCCTATCCTCGCCTGCGTTCTTACCACTGTACCACGACATCCTTACGGAAGAGACGATTTTCTTAATCCCCTGCTTACAGAAAAGGAAGGTGGCTTTTCCAAGATGGGCCTGGTGCAGTGCATATGCCATGTAGGGGGCTGGAGAGGGATCCTGGACCTTTTTGTTGTTGGGTTTTGTCCAACTCTTCATGACTCCATTTGGGATTTTTTTGGCAGAGATACTGGAGCGGTTTGCCATTTCCTTCTCCAAGTCGTTTTACAGATGAGGAAACTGAAGCAAACAGGGTTTAAGTGACTTGCCCAGGGTCACACAGCTAGTAAGTGTCTGAGGCCAGATTTGAACTCTTCCTGACTCCAGGCCCGTTGCTCTCTCCAATGAGCCACCTAGTTGGACCTTTAAAGCAGATTAATTGCCACTTTCCCTGGGGCTCCCCAAATTAGAAGGTGCTCTGCCGCGTGGTCTGATGGGGATGCCCTGATGAGGTTTGTCCTGCTAATTAGCCTCTCATTGGTTGCTGGTCCCCAGGTGGGAGCGCTCGGGGGAGTGGAGCCAGGCCCCGCCCCTCCTCCTGTCCCTGCGGCTGCGGAGCTGCGCCGCTGCTGTTCCGGTTTCGGGATCTCCCGGGCTATGGAGCCAAGAAGACCACATGCGTTGAGGGTGCTGGTGGACATGGACGGTGTGTTGGCCGACTTTGAGGGCGGCCTGCTGCGAAGCTTTCGTCTCCGCTTCCCCCAGGAGCCCTACGTGGCCCTGGAGGAGCGGAGAGGCTTCTCGGCCCGGGACCAGTACGCAGCCCTTCGGCCCGACCTCGCGGTAAGGGAAACCCTGCCGGGCTCATACCACCTCCCTACCTCCCCTAGGTAGGATGGCCCGGGCTGAGCCCCGACCACTAAGGAGTCAGCGCTTCCAAACCTGCACCTTCCCCTCCTTTGGCCCTGACCTCAGCGGATCTTTCGGAAACTCTGGGGCAGGCCAGTCGCCCCACTAAGCGTTCCTTTAGCAGGATGACCTCCCTGGAGAGAGGGCCACAGACTGGGTGTGGAGGCGAGCTGGAACATTGTGTCTTTCAGGAGAAAGTGGCAAGTATTTATGAAACACCAGGGTTTTTCCTAGAGCTGGAGCCCATCCCTGGAGCCTTGGAAGCCTTGCAAGAAATGAAATGCATGAAGGAGTAAGGAAGTGTGTGGGGAGGTAGAGGGAGGGAGCAAGGGAGAGGAACTATTGAGACTGAACCAATTCATGGGGCCTCAGTTTCTCAAAAGGGTCTGTTTGTTTTGCAGTACTGAAGTCTTCATTTGCACAAGTCCACTGCAGAAGTACAATTACTGCGCTAGTGAGAAGGTCAGACTTTGTTGGGTTAACATGTTTTAGAATTTAGAGACTCTCATAATGGGTAGATGAATCTAGTTTTCTAAACCCTGAATTAAAAATTAAAAAAAAAAACCCAACACCAAACATCTTCCTCTAAGAAACCCAGAAAATACCAAGCATATGGCTATCTTGGGTAGGGAGGAATGGGTAGGAGGATAGGGGTGAAAGAAGGGGATTATTCACTGTATGGATATATAAGGACAAAGCTTTTCCAGCGAGGCTACTGGCCAGTTTTCTCTCACAATTTAGCAAAACTACCAAGTTACCTATTCCACTCCCTTGACACCCCAGCTCACTGGAAGAAAGTCAAAGCTTGAGTGTCAGAACATGGCTGACCATCCTACTCCTCTCCATTACAACAGTACCACTGGGTGGACAAGTACCTAGGTCCTGAGTTTGTCGACCGAATGATTCTGACCAGGGATAAGACAATAGTGTCTGGGGACCTGCTCATTGATGACAAGGATACTATTCAAGGTTAGGACATGTTCCTTAGAATTTTTAAGATACAGGTTTACCTGCCAGCACCAGAGAGGGAACTTTTTGTTGGCTGTTGTTAAAATACTGTATAACTCCAGTTGCTTTCTTGTGCCCTGCCCCAGGCCACGAGGAGAATCCAAGCTGGGAGCACATCTTGTTTACTTGTTGCCACAATCAACACCTGGACCCACTCCCCTCCAAAAGAAGGCTTAATTCCTGGAGTGACAACTGGAGAGCCATCTTAGATAGTAAGCGGAAAGCAAGACTAGGACAGGACTGAAAGGCATCTGCAGTAGGGACAAATGGAGCTCTGTAAGCCACATCAGCCCATCTAGGGAAGAGTGACTTCAAACGAGAGAGGGAAGTACAGGGGAGGAAAGCTGAAATAGGCCACGGAACAGATGTGTAGTCCAGGGGTAACCTCCCCAGCACAGACCCAACCATCAAATACCTCCAGAAATAACTGTACCACCATATCACAGTAACAACCTGGGACTGTGGGTCACACATTGTCAATAAAAAATTTTGACTCTGAAGCCTGCTGTGTCTATTTGGAATGGTGAAGGGGGGCAGAAGGCCTAATAGTTATCTTCCCATACATTAACCTATTCATTCTCTTAAGTGCTGTCTTTACTCTATGGTCCCTCCTTTTTACTTTTCCCCAATACCCGCCCCCCCACACACACACATGCACACTTTCATCAGCCTCCTTTTGGCCTCCTGAAAGCCTCCCGCAGGTGAAAGTACAGAAGGGAAACAAAACCTCTCACCACCCTTCATTGAGTGTGGTGGGAGATCTGGTTATGGAATATTACACATACTGTCAGATGCAGTTGAGGTGTTGGTTGGTTTTGCCAATTTTTTTATGGTTCCTTGAGTTCAGGGGAGTTGGGAAGGATGCATTCTGAAATGAATGTGATGTAAAAACCTAGACTGCAGCTAGGTGGCTCAATGGATAGAGTGCCTGACCTGAAGTCAGAAAGACTCATCTTCCTGAGTTCAAATCTGGCCTCAGACACTAGCTGTGGGACCCTGGGCAAGTCACATAACCCTGTTTGCCTCAGTTTCCTCATCTGTCAAATGAACTAGAGAAGGACATGGGGAACCACTCCAGTAGCTTTAACAAGAAAACCTCAAATGGGGTCATAATGAGTCAGACATGACTGAAAAGACGAAAGCATCAATAAAAATGAAATTTTCATTTCAAGGAGAGGCAGAAATATACACCTATGGCCTCAACTCTCACCATGAACTAGCACAGGTAATGATTATGCAAACTTGTAGCAATCCATTCCGGATAATGGTCTTGTTACATGTAAACATGTGCTTAACAGCCTTCTTCCCGGTGTGCCTTTGGTGCCCAACACGAGCTTAAGGGGGTCACAGATTGTATTAAATTTATTCCATGGCCCTTTAACAAGGAAGATTTTACATCAAGCCCACGGGACAGACCCTAAAGAAGGTGGCCGGAGGATAAAGAGTGGGTAAGCCACTGGGATAACTGAGCATCCATACATATTGTTACTCTTGGATGCAATCTCATTTGATCCTCACAATGACAATTATTATGCCCATTTTGTAGATGGGAAAATTAAGGCTCATGAATGTTAAAAGCCTTGTTTAACAAAGATCATATGGCTGGTAATCAGGCAGGGCCAGAACTAGAATTCAGGTCCTGGTTAGTCCTCTCTCTTTTATACATTATCACTCCTATTTAAGTAGAGTAACAAAACTGTTTTTGATGTGTATTGGCATCTATTTTAGTGCTTTGGAGTTATACCTTGCAGATTTTAAGGGAACTTATATATTACTAGCCAAATCCCCCAGCCTGAAAGGTATAAAGCCTTGGCCGCTATCTGTTGCCAGACAATGGCACTGTCCTGTGCTGGTAGTAGCGCAACTTGTCTGTCCTGAGATTCCTCTTGCAAGGCCTCCCCTTCCTACCCCCCAAACTGCCTTATTGTTTAATGGGGCATTTTTCTCCAGCAGAGGGCTTGTGACCTTTCTTCTCTCTAGCCCACTGGCTTAAATTGGTCTTTTCCCAGGTTCAGCTTCCCTTACTTACACTGCCCTTCTAACAAGCCTCTCCAGCAACTGTGCAGGCCCTGGCCGACAACCCAGAGTTCGCAAGGATGGGCACCACCTCCCTGGCACAGTGTCAGTCTCTGGGGAGTGGGATGCCCACAGCGGTGTGTGCACTCTGATTCTGGGCTTCCTCCACCTGGCTAGGGGAGCAGTAGTCTTCCAGGAAGATGGTAGCCAGATTGCTAAGTCTCTTATTTGCAGAGAGGGAGAAGCGGAGCATACATTCCACCACAGGCAGGGCTGTGAGCTCCTGGATGGACTGGGATGTGCTCAGGTACATGAGTGTTGTGACTGCTGACATGACTGTCTCCTCATTGGAGCTGGACAGGCAGTTGATGATGGCTTTGATGCCTCCCATCTGCAGAATATACTCTTTGTTGACTTTATCCAGGCACAGGTTGCAGAGGCCACCTACAGGACAAAACAAGTCAAAGATCTTGTTGGCCTTTGGACCGTAACCCTGGGGGGGACCGTGGGGGGTTGGGGGGAATGACTCTTGAAGGAGAGAGAGAGGGGGGAGGATGCCACATTTCTGCAATTCTAAAACTTGTTCACAGAATCACATCCCAGAATTTGAGAGTTAGAAGAAACCTCTGTGGCATTCTAGTCCAGTAGAGAGTTTGTTTGCAGTCATGTCTGACTCATCGTCACTCCATTTGGGGTTCACTTGGCAAAGATACTGGAGTGGTTTGCCATTTCCTTCTCCAGCTCATTTGACAGATGGGAAAACTGAGGCAAAAGGGTTAAGTGACTTGCCCAGGGTCCCACAGCTAGCCATGTTTGAACTCAGGAAGATGACTCTTCTTGACTCCAGGCCTGGTGCTCTATCCACTGTACCAGCTATTCCTATCTCCTATCCCAAAAAGAATCCCCATCACAGCATACCTGATGATGAGCTAATTCTTGGGGCTGTGGGGACTCTGCCATTTTGGATATCTCTTTTGGAAAATTCAGTTTCTGCTTGAAAAAAATCCAATGAGGGTAAACCCACCACCTTCTAGAGCAGCCTATCCCACTTTTGGATGGATGACTCCTGGAGCCCAGGGAGGCCCATGGATAGAAGCAGACGGACCAAACCTAAAAACAGAGTCCCTTCTAGTGAACCTCAGGACTAGACCCACTAGGAGAGGATCCTGTTACAAGAGAAGCAAGGCAGGAAAGATGAACTTCCATCACTGGTTTTGACGTTCTCTCTCTTGGGATTTCCATTTTCTGGTTCTTTTTTGCTTTGGAGCAGGTTCAGTTCATAATCATCCTCTTCCCTAACAAGTGACATGTAAATATCCAGATTTAAAGTAGGAATATAAAGTATGAGTATAAAAGTATGAGAAAAAACAGTGCCTTTCCTTCAGTCCCCTTGAAAAAAAGCTTCCCAAGTGGAACTTTTACTAGGAATCCATAGGAAAAATGAAAAAGATAAGCACAATGACGTCCATGTTTTCTGGGTCCTGCTCCCAACCTAATTAGAGTTTAGGCCCAGGAGTGGCTGGCGCCTGAGTCCTTGTCCTCTCCCCACCCCTGTCTGTTTAGCTACATCCAGCCTCAAAAACAGCTGAACGTGACATCATGCTGCTTCACCCACCAGCGTCTGCCTTGTCTCTTCCTGTCTCTAACCCAGCTTCTCTTGGAGTATCCGCTAAGTTCCTGTTTTCTGTCTCATTTGTAGAGCAGAGGTGATAAACCTATCATCTCTTTTCATTCCAAATTATTCTACTTGTCACTGCCAGAAAAGTCTTCCTAAAACAGCTATGATCATGTGTGACAGGACTGATATCTGTTAGTAGCACTTCACTACCTCCTCCTTCCTTCCTGGCGTATGGGGATCAGCTTTTACCAAAAGAAGACGAAGCTGCCAGCCTGGACCTAATTTGCCCCCAATTCGATCATGCGGCTTCCTCTTTTTGGATGGAGAGCTCTTGGGGCCCAGTGGGCCCATGAATGAAGGTAAAAGACCAAAGTTTCATCTAAAGGCACAAAAATTCTCAGCCACAGAGAGTTGCACATCCCAGCTGTTGGAGCAAAGTAAACTGCCTTTTGTCAGTTGTTCAGTGGCTTGTGAGCATGTCATTTCATCCCAACATGCATCCTCAACTAACAATGTGCTGAACTTGAGCCACTGCCAACATCATATAGCCTACCTTCTCCCCCCCAGCTACTCAAAATCCTCCAATGGCTTCCTTCCCCATTGCCAAATGAATACAGTGAAAGCTTCTGAACTAGATGCACTGAGGCCCTCCACCATCTGGCTCCAGCTAACCTTATCTCTGACTAGTTCCTTCCACATATCGCAAGTTTTACATACCAAACGACACTGCTATTTTTGAACTATGCCTAACTATGTCTACTTCTGGCCGCCTCATCGGTGTCAGAATTGCAGGACTGGATTTGAAGAGAGCACTGGAAGGAAAGAACAGGATCCAGAGACCTGGATTAGAATCCTGGCTCTGCTACCCATGTGTTGAGGAACCTCTGCCAAGGCCCTTCAGCTTTCAGAGCCTCAGTTTCCTCAATCCGATTCTTCTGTACATAGCACCACACACAAAACAAGCACACGGGCAACCAACTGACCAGACCAACCCCCCACCTTAATAAATAGCGAGCATTTATGTAGGGCTTTAAGGTTTGCAAAATGTTTTACAAATATTATCTCTTCTGATCCCACTAACAACCCTAGGTGGCAAGGTATTATAGTTATCCTCTTTTTACAGATAAGGAAATTGAGGCAAACAGAGGTTAAGGAACATGCTCAGGGTCACATGGCTAGTACTCTGATCCAATGATACTGGCTTCCTTGCTATTCCTCAAAGAAGATAAACCGTGTCTTCATTCTGGGCATTTTCGATGGCTGTCACTCATCTTCCTCCTCACTTCCTCCTCATCTCCACCTCCTGGCTTCCTTCAAATCTCAGTGAAAACCCCACCTTCTACAGGAAGCCTTTCTCAATTCCTCTTAATTCTAGTGCCTTGTCTCTGATTACTTCCTATTTAACTTGTAAATAACTTGCTTGTACATAGTTGTTAAGCAGCTGGTGGTATCAGGAAGACCTGAGTTCAAATCCAGCCTCAGATACTTGCTAGCTGTGTGACCATGGGTAAGTCACTTAACCCTGTTTGCTTCAGTTTCCTCATCTGTAAAAAAATGAGCTGGAGAAGGAAATGGCAAACTACTCCATTCTCTTTGCCCAAGAAAACCCCAAATGGGGTCATGAAGAGTCGAATATAACTGAACAACAACAATAAACATAGTTGTTTGCATGCTGCCTCGTTAGTCTGTGAGTTCTTTGAAGGCAGGGTCTATCTTTTGCCTCTTTGTTGTACTCCTGGTTCACAGTACAATGCCCATAATGCCTGGCACACGGTAGCCACTCAATAGGTGTTCATTGACTGACAAGTATCCAAGGCTGGATTTGAATTCAAGTCTTCCTAATTCTAGGTTTTCCAATGCTTTCTTTCAGTTTCCTCCAGATGTTATCCCCAAACTGCCAAAATTCCTTTAGGTGTTGTATTCACCTCCTGCTACCATTGACGTTGCTTCTGTCTCTTCTTTCTCGAATGCCTAGCATTCGGCTTTTACTTAATCACTTCTCACTTCTATTGCTCCATTTCTCAACACTTCCTGTCCTATCTCCCCCCACTCCCCCCAACCCCCCAAATCTAGCATTGTTTCTCATCCCAAAGACCACAACTCTACCATGTTAGTCATGAAAGAACTCTCCAGGGGCTTCAGGCACTGCCTAGGGAAGAATAATTTACTTTGTCCTGGCCTCCTGCAATCTTTGGGCCCACATTCCACACTGGAACCTCACTACTAACTGGAGTCTAAGGGCAACAAAGCATACATTAGTTATGTAAGTCTCTTGGTTAACAGCTGTGGTCACTAAAATAATGCCTTCCATCCTGAAACTGTTTGCCTCCCTGGCCTACAGCATTGTTATTAGCAGATGTAATTATAGCACCATATACTGTGGAAGCATATGAAAAACACTTTTAGTTCAAATGAAAATACAAAGAAATAAATACTTCTCCAGTCTAAAGTTCTTTCTAGACTTAACCTGAAGGAAACTTTACCAGTACTAAATCAAACCTCTTAGGAAATGCTTTGCACTAAAATTCTTTCTCATGGACCTAACCTTTTCTCTCAGGAAAGTACGTTACAGGTTAAGAAGGAAACCTAAGGCCTTGAAAAATGGTATAAAAGTAACAGCTAGTCTTAGAATGAGAAATATTTAGGTCTAGTTAAGGTCATTGCCTTTTCCTATTTAATGATCCACCTAATGGCAGAACCCTCTTTCAATATTTTCTGAAGGGATTAGAGTATTAGGAGGTCCCTCAGATTACTTCAGGTCCTTTGTGACTAGCTGTGAGACAGCCCTTGACGGGAAGGTCAAAGAGGGATGAGGTGAATTAGGAGAACGACCCTCTGGACAGAGTGGCTATTGTACTGTTAGATAAAGTAAAAAGTTAACTGTGAGCCGTGTAACTGTATTAGGAGCTCTCCATGTTCAAGATTCCTATAAATGTTAACTTCAAAGTGTCTTATGTCAAAGGTGCAACTGAAGGCCTGAGGGGACTGTGCCACTCGGCGCATCTCTCTCTGGCAGATTAATGCTTGAATTTAGATTAATGTTCAATGAATAAAAACTTTCTGGCAGACTTGTGCCTGTAACAGAGTAGATTATTAATTTTTTTTTTCACGCTAGCACCAAGAGGAAAGTAACCTCATCAATCCCAGGCATCATCTTCTGAAATCAGAGCTCTGGAGCTGGTGAGACAAGAGAAGCCCAGCAAGGTTACAAGTTCAGGAGCAGTCTTCCTGTTCCTCTGTATCTTCTTTAGTATGGGCTGCAGTAAGTCTGTGCTTACTCAATAATGAAAAGTGGTGGAAAAAAAGACAGCCAAATAGCAAAAGAACAGCAAAGTAGGAAATGCAATCAGTCCAAATGGGAAGATAAACAACAGAAAAGGCAAGAAAGGGACAATTTAGGAAAAAGTTTTGGAAAACTGAGAAGTGATTTTGCATAATTAAAAAAAAATTCACCTGAACTGATCTTTTGCTGTTGAAAAGCATCTGCAGATACAACCGTATTGAAAGGATGAACTCCACGCTCTCTTAAACGCAGAATAAATGAGGTCTAGGTCACCTCTAACGTTTAAGGGTTTAGAGTTGGCAGGGACCTTGGAGAGCTCCCCAAAGAGGCAAGATTCCATTCTCTGGTTCTAAACTATGGCACATGGGCGGTCCTTATGAGACAAACAAAAAAATAAAACCTTCTGGGGCATAAAAAGAGAAAAGCAGATTTAATATTAAAACTGGAACACAGGGGTCATAAGTGAAGGAAGGATAATAATAGCTCACACTGACACAGAGCTTGGTTTACAAAGCATTTTTATTAAAGGAGCAACATCTACCCCCACCATATGCCAGGCTGTTTTTCCTTAAAAGGTGCTAAAACTGAAACTGTTCTTGTGACATAATTTGTCTGTGGAGTTGGACCACTGAGCTCCCTTTCTGTGAGTACAAAAGCTAGCTTACAAAGAGTCAAGAGCTCCTCTCTCAGGCTTTACACAAGACAGAACCAACATAGAGACCAGGAAGTAACACTCAACTGAATCAATGCTGAATATCCTTTCCATGCAATGGCTAAGTAAACTTATTAAAAAACAAACAATCAGATTGCCTGTGAGTGACTTTTGTTTCAATCCTGAACCACAAGACTGGGCTGGATCAGGCCTGGCCTACATAAGAATCCTGTGTGGTAGGTAGTTCAAATACTATTATCTCTATTTTAGAAGTTAAAAAATGGAAGCTTAGAAGGGCAAGTGGGTGTCATAGTGAAGAGAGTGCTTGATCTGGAAGTCCAGGAAGACCTGAGTTCAAATCTAGCTTCAGAGATGTAGTAGCTATTCGATCCTGGGCACTTCACTTAACCTGACTTGCTTTCCTCAAATGTAAAATGGGGATAATAATAGCACCTACCTCAATCAAGCAATAAACATTTATTAAGTGCCTACCATGTGCCAGGCACTGTACTATGCACTAGAGAAACAAAGAAAGGCAAAAGACCCTGCCCCCAAGGAGCTCACAAGTCTAATGGGAGAGTGTACAAATGAAAACTGATTTTAATTCTATTTTTAAGACAATCAATTTTTTTGACACAAACCTTAATTTAACAGAAATTTCTTTTTTGTTGTTCTTAGGTTACAACCCCATAAGCCCAACCTCCTACTTTGGTAACTCCACTCTTTACCTACAACCTGGAGAAACTTTCCTAAAGGTCAAGCTTTTATCTTGTCATTACCTCCACTCAGGACTCAATTTTGTTGTGAATTGAATTTCTACCCTTGTATTGTCTATCTTTGAAACCTCACCCACTACCCACTCATCCAGAATTTAATTTTTTTGATAACCTCCCCTCCCCTGCACCTGCAACTTAAATTCAAATTGATTCAATCAAAGCAGTGCCAGCCTGTGGCAGACTCCACCATCTCTGCAGACTAATCCTATCACCTGAGGATTACTCCCATCTCCTAACAAGGAAGTAACGGGGAGGAGCTGCGATGAAGCTTAACCTACCTCCTTATTAAAACGTCTACCAATGGGGATTGTGATGATGTAATGTCAGGCCAATCAAAAGAAGACACACTTCAGGCACTGGGGCTTATGCTTCCTCATCTTGCTAATTGTTATAAAAGACCCTCTCAGTCCTTAACTCAGAGTCTCTGGTCCTTGAGAGAGGCCACCGATTCAATTTATTGGTCACTGCTAGCCTAACTAGTAAACTGATCATGCTCGGAACCTCGTCTCTCAGTTCACCTTAATTTCAACAGACAGGAGACGACATGTAAACACCATGTATAAATGAGCTATGTAAAGGATAAAAAGGAAATAATCAACAGTGAGAAGGCACCAGAATTAAGAGGGACTGGGAAAGGCTTTCTGTAAAAGTAAGATTTTTAGCTGGGATTTGAAGGAAGCCTGGAAGCCGAGATGAGGAAGGAGCATTCCAGGAATGGGACACAGCTAGTGAAAAAGCCTGGAGCCTACAGATGCAGTGTATTTCTTGAAGAACTGCAAGAAAGCCAGTATCACTGATCAAAGAATGTTTGCTGGGGGGAGGGGGAGGCTAAGTCAGAGGTGGGGAACCTGCAGCCTCCAGGCCACAGGTGGCCCTCTGGGTCCTCAAGTGCGGCCCTTTGACTGGATCTAAACTTCACTGAAAAAAATCCCCTTAATAAAAGGACTTATTCTGTAAAATTTGGACTCGGTCAAAAGGCGTGTCACACCCGAGGCCCCAGGTTCTCCACCTCCAGGCTAAGTTATGAAGGGCTTTGAAGGCCAAACAGTGACTTTGTATTATCCTGGAGGTAATAGGGAATGACCGGAGTTTGAGTGGGGGAGTGACATGGTAGGACCACGTTAGCAAAAATAGCTTTGGTGGCTGAATGGGAGATGGATTGTAGCGGGGAGAGACTTGTGACAGGCAGACCCAAGAGCAGGCTATTGCAAATAATCTATCTGTGAGGAAATAAAGGCCTGTATCAGGGTGGTGGCAGTATCAGAAGAAAAAAGGGGACATATTCTCCCAGGCTTGTTGTGAGGATCAAATGAGATAATATTTGAAAAGCACCTTGCAGATGTTAAAGTGCTATAGAAACATTAGCTATTGTTAAATGATTTGCTCATGGTCACCAGGTTATTAAGTGACAGAGCCAGGATTTCAATTCAGGTGTCTTGATTCCAAAATCCAGTCCCTTCCAGCATACAAAGATTGAATAAATGAATGAATGAGTGAATAAGCATTTATTAAGTAATACCTACAAAGGTCTGAGCTAAGTGCTGGGGCTACAAATAGAATAGCAAGAGAGTTTCTGCTCTAGGAGGATTAATTTACAGGCTGGGCCTGAAAGCCTGGTCAGGATGGCAGGTAATCCAGTTTGGGTGCAGTGTAGAGGGGAAATAAGGTTAACATATAAACTCATCTTTAGTGTCATTTCAATTAGCAGAATGAATGAATAATAGAGGGAAAAACCTGGTGTACTGTTTTAAGAAATACATTAGACTGGGAATTCCCTGAGGGTAGGAACTGTCTTGCCTTTCTTTGTAGCCCCATTACTTAGCACAGTCGTGCAGTCATCCGACATTTGTGGTTTTCTTGGCAAAGACACTGGAGTGGTTTGCCATTTCCTTCTCCAGCTCATCTTACAGCTGAGGAAACTGAGGCAAACACAGTTAAGTGACTTACCCAGGATCACACAGCTAGTAAGTGCCTGAGGCTGGATCTGAATTCGGGAAGATGAGTTATCCTGACTCCAGACCTGGTGCTCTATTTACTGTGCCACCTAGCTGCTTACTTAGCACTGTAGTAGGCGCTTAATAAATACTAATTGGTTGACAAACAGAAATGTAATACAGAAGACCAATCAAACACCACTGAATTACGACTGGCTCAAACATCAACTTAATTTGAGAACCTCAAAATCAAGAAGACTGTTACCACATCTATTACTTTGATCTGCTGCCCAAGGGCTTGAAACAGACCTAATGAATGCAGTATCTTTGCTAAAGGTGAATAGTTAGACTTAGTTATGTTCTGTACCCAAAAAAAGGCATTTATATATTAAGTCTGAAAAAAAACACTAACAGTTTAAGGGTTCCCACTCTCACGGGAAATGCAAATTAAAACCACTCTGAGGAACCATTTTACATTCATTAAATTGCCAAGAGTGGTTATACATCATACAATTCCGTTCCAGAGAAGTGCTGGAGAAACAGACACACATTACAATGCTGGTGGGACGATGGATAGGTGCAAGCCTTTGGGAAAGCAAAAAAGAATTCTACAATATGAACCAAGAAACTAATCATGGTGATCTAACTGCTAGGAATATACCCTAAAGGGGTTATCAAGAATGAAAAAGACAGTTGTGCAAAAGGACTCACAGAAGCTTGGTCTGTAATAGCAAAAGACCAAAAAACCAGGAACAACCCATGTGTCCTACAATTGAGGGATAAATACTAAGATAAAGACCACAGAGAAATATGGGAGAATATAGGCTTTGGATATACAATAAAGACAGAACACAAACATATTGTGAATCCATAATTATAACAACAAAGAAGGCAGTGTGGTTCAGAGGGAAAGAGTCCTGGATTTGGAGTCAATGGCCCTGGGCTGGATTCTTGGTTGTGATCCTACAACATGCCTGACCCTGGGTAAGTCACTTAACCTCTGGAGGCTTCAGTTTTCTATAAAATGGGGGGGGGGGACACGGCGGGGAGAGGGTTTGGACTCAAGGGCTCTTAGCCTGCTGTCCTTGAACTTCGGTTTTTAAAAATTTATATTCTGATAACTTTGTTGCTGTTGTATTGTTTCAGTCGTGTCCGACTCTTTGTGGCCCCATTTGGGGTTTTCTTGGCAAAGATACTGGAGTGGTTTGCCATTTTTTTCTCCAGCTCATTTGACAGCTGAGGAAACTGAGACAAACAGGGTTAAGTGACTTGCCCAGGGTCACAAAGCAAGTAAGTATCTGAGATTGGACTTGAACTCAATTCTTCCTGACTCCAGGCCTGGTGCTCTATCCACTGTGCCACCTTGCTGCCATATATTTTATCTTATGCATTTAAAAACATTCTGAGAAGGGATCCATAGGTTTTAACAGACTGCCAAAGAAGTCCATTACCCAAAAAATAGTTCAGGCAACCCATGGGCTATATCACCCTCAAACTACTTTTAAGTTATAGACCTAAGATTAAAAAATCTACAGAAGTAACACAAAAATACACAACATAAAATGCTCTTTAGGAGTTTGAGAAATTAATAGTGGATGGGTCCTAGGTCTAAGTGACACAAATGTTTTCAGACAAAGACAATATTCCACATGAATGTTTTACAAAATAAAAGAGGTACAGTCCCTTAATAGATTCTTAACCTTTTTTGGGTCATGGACCCCTTCCACAATTTGTCTGATTTGAAACCTGTGGGCCCTTTCTCAGAATATTTTTTAAAATACATAAAACACATAGGATTACAAAGGAAACCCATTATATTGAAATAAATCTATCTAGGAAACAGTATAAAAAATATATATGTATACACACACACACACACACACATATACACACATATATATATAAAGTTCATGGACTCCAGGTCAAGAATTCCTGCCTTAAATGAAAATCTGGTCCACTGGGCCACTGTCTATTTCATCTACAAAGACCTTCCCGCTGAAATCTCTTTGTATTTGTTTTGTATACATTTTGCATTTATTTATCTGTGTATATGTTATGTCCCCTTAGTGTAGAATGTAAGCTGCTCCAGAGCAGGAATTACGTTTTATATCCTCAGTGCAGGAATGACAGAATTACAAAATGGAATTTAAATGAAAAATAGGACACCTTATGTTTGTGCTAACACCAAAATTTAATGGCCACGTGATTCATTCTAGTGCTTATAAGTATAAAATCTACCACAAACAAAAAAAGCTGCATTATTCCCCATCAATTTTAATGGGGAGCCAACTGTCTGACCCACAACTGGTTGATGCCACCCTGATTACTTAAGGCCCTAATGAAATCCATGAAGACTTTTACAGTCCAAGAGACACCTCCTTGTGTCAAAGCTACGCTATGCCACTCTCTCCAGTCCAGAGACTGGACCTAAATCAATGGGCACCATTGAAAGAACGGCTGCATTCTGTCCTCAGTGGCCCTCTCACAGCTGTCGTGTGTGCTAGCAGCGCCACCTGCTGGTGGTTCCAAGAAAGAAACTATTCCTGCACAGCACGTGGTTTGCAGAAATAACTCACCCTTATCTATTTAATGGGCAGCTAGGTGGCCCACTATATAGAGTGCTAGGCCTAGAGTCAGGAGGACTTCTCTTCCTGAGTTCAAATTTGGCCTACTTACTAGCTGTGTGACCATGGGATGGGCAAGTCACTTAACCTTCTTTGCCTCTGTTCCTCATCTGTAAAATGAGTTGGAGAAGGAAACAGCAGACCACTCTGGTATCTTTGCCAAGAAAACCCCAAATGGGGTCACAAAGAGTCGGACTGGACAGAAACAACTCAACTTCCTGATCTCAGGTCTAGTGCTCTGTGAGCTATGGCACCACTTAGCCGCGCCTTTGGGTGTTGCAAAAACAGAAAGACAGCGCCTGAATATGGCTTGTTACAGAATTAGTAAAGAGCAAGATCTGGCAACTGATTGGATACATGGGGTGAAGCAGACTTAAAGCCTTTGATGCCTCCTTATGGCATGGAAGTGACCCATGAATTCTTAAAGGCCGTGCCAGCCTGCTATAAATTCACAAAGGAAAGGTTCATTGCCAAGCAGCTGGAGGAGAATGAATTCCATCTACAGAAACTCTCAACTACCATCTGCTAAATCACAGAGACTGTCATCTGTATCGGGAGACACAGACCTGCATAGTAGTGAAGCAGCTAGCATAGAGGATCCAGGGCCTAACCATCCATCCACTGCTGCTGTCACTAACTGCTACCTTGTGTCATGCTAACAAGCTTGAATCAAATAGTGATTTTTTAAAATTAAATATTATTTTTTTCAATCAGCAAAGATCATCCCTTTTGTCTACCCATTCTTCCCCCCACCCCAAATAGAGAACAAAAGAAAAACAATACCCCTATTACAAATATGTATCATAAGGCAAACAAATTTCTAATCAGTTTACTTACAAAAGTAAACTAAATAAAGAATTGACCTTCCTAGTGTATCCCTTTCCTTTTTTTTTTTTTGAGCCCATCAGGGTTAAATGACTTGCCCAAGGTCACACAGATAGCATGTATCTGAGGTAGAATCTGAACCCAGGTCCAACGCCCAAGTCCAACAGCATATTTACTGTGCCGCCTTTCCTTGCACATCTTAGCATTGCAAATTGCTTCATGGAATGTAGGGAAGAGAATAATGAAGGGGAATATGCATTTACTAAGGACCAACTATGTAGCAGGCACTGTATTACATATTTTTTAAATATTACATTTGATCCTCACAACATCCCCATGATGTAGGTGCTATCATTATCTCCATTTTATAGTTGAGGACACTGAGGCAGACAGAGATTAAGTGACTTGTCAGGGGTCACACAGCTAGTAAATGTCTAGGGCTGGATTTGAACTCAGGTCTTCCTGAGTCCAGGTCCTACATTCTATCTACTGTCCAGCAGGCTGCCTCGGCAGGGATTCCTGTGGCCACTAGGCACTTTAATCTGTACCACTGAAGTAACAGCTTCTTTCTCTGTGTCTTGGGGCTTGGCTTACTTGAGAGGTAGCTGCTTTGATACTTTTAAGAATTTCAGCACATTCTCTAGCCAAGCCGGCTGGCTGTCTTTCTGTGCCTCACGTATAACATTCCCAACATCTCCCAACTTCAGGCTTTGCATGTTTCCCAAAGGCATGGAATGGCCGCCTTCCTCATCTGCACCTCCTGGAATCCCTGTCTTCCTTCAAGAGGTAGTTTAGTAAGCACACTTTCTCTATGACGCCTTCCTTTGATCCCCTCAACGGCCAGTGCCCTCCCTCTCAAACTACCTCGTGTTTAACTGTTCCCTGTTTCTTCTCTTTTTTGTTACAGGCCCAGTCAGAATGAAAGCTCCATGTGAGTGGGGATTGTTTTGTTCATTGTACTTTTATCCCAGGACAGTCGTCTTGACTTCTGTCTTGTCTCTGGACTTAGTGCAAGGTAGTTGTATAATAAACACCTGCTGATGGGCAGCCTGCTAGAGCCATATGTTAGATGCCCAGACTATAGTACATGTTTTGTTTCTGCTCTTGTAAACTCTGTTAATATGGGGACGGGGTGAGTGTTTTTAAAAATTTCATTACAAACTCTTTCGCTTTGTGCAAGACATGAAATGTCATGCATGCTCAGGAAACTCATTAGGAAGCAGGTGTGTGACTGTGGGCAAGTCATCTGCTCTCAGCGTCAGTAAAAAGGAGGTAATGATAGGGTTGGTTAGGAAAGTACTTAAGTGCTTTAGAATGTTAAAGTGCTGCATAAACACAAATTAGTATTAACCCTGAGCATTTGTATGACACATTTACTTGAAAAGTAATTTTATTTTTTCAAAGTGCTTTTCAATATTTTTTTTTCTAGACCTATGATTTCTTTTTCTTTTTAATTTTATTGACTACTTTTGTTATATTTCTTCCCCCTCTTCTCCCTGGACATCCATCTCTTAAAACAAAGAATAACAAAAGGAAGAAAGGGAAGAAAGTAGTTTAGTAAAATTAATCAATATGCTATAATTTCATTATTTGGAAAATCCCTCCACAGATGCAGGTAGCAACCCATCTATAATTCATAGTCTCTGAGAAATGTTTGAGATACTGATATGTTAAGCTACTTGCCCAAGGTCACACAGCTATATGTGTCAACGGGAGGATTTGAACCCAGGTTTTTTGACTTCCAGGCCAGCTTTTTCTTCAATATGCCACACTGTCCCTTGTTTGATATTATTATTTTATTCTCATGCTATCTTTCTAAGATAAGCAGCAGGTATTATTATGCCCATGTCCCATAGGTGAGGAAAATGAAGTTAACAGACCCCACTCTGTATAGTATGAGAAATAATTGGACCCCTACTCTATTTCAATCAGTATTAATCAGTTTAATATTTTAAACCATATAGAGATAATTAGATAAGATAGGTTCTTATATAATGGGCCCTGAACTTTAATGTAATGTTCATTACTAGTTTACCAAGTGAGGAAGGTCTGGGGTCCACTTCATTAGAGGGCACCATAGACCCTTTAATGTACATTAAAGGACCACTGGCTTAGAGCTCTGCCTCAGTGGTTTTTCTTGCAGACTGGGCGATTATAATCCCTACAATAGGTTGCAGAGAGAGTTAATGCATGGCTATCAAAAGTAATGATGTATTTCCCATGATCATTATCACCACTAACATATTATTCCCGTCCAACAGCCTGGGCAGAGAAGACCCCAAAAGTCTTCCAAAGCAGAGGGGAAGGGGAGGAGGGTATAAGATTACAAGACAAGGTTAGTTCTTCCATCACCCAATCCCTCGGGCCCTTTACCGATGGCAAATTCCACTAAGGTATCGCTGTCCTCGCTCAATACATCAAGGAATAAGTCCAACACTTGCAGCTCCCGGAGATACTGGTAGTTGTTGGGGTCATAGGCAAAATTTGCTAGATTGGCCAGGACCTGCTCCTTGGCTTCTGTAATGGAAAGGAAACATCAGAGAGTGGATGAGGGACACTGTTCCTTGGAATAGAAGAGGGGAAAGAAATGTCAATGTTATTAAGGGGTGATAATTGGCCATAAAAAAGTTCTAATCAGGTTCTTAGGGTTGAGGTGTAAACACTCAAATGTTCAAAAGAATGAGGCTGAAAATCCCAACCAGTATGGAGAGTGGGGTGACTTGTGACACTCAAGCTGCAATGCTTGTATTTCTGCCACAGTTGTGGTACCATTTTCTGAATATCAAGTGCAGGCTGATCTACCACCTAGAGAAGGTGATGGGACTAGAAGAATATTTCTCTAGACTCGAGGCTGTTTGGAAGAATGAAGGGTTCCTAAGGGAAAGAGAAGACTCCAATGGTAAAAGAAGGGGTATGACATGATATCCATTCTTGACATACTGGACATCCTTGTAAGGATAATGGAAGATGGAAGAGAATTAAATAGGAAAAGAAGAGCTGTACCATTAGGACTTAAAAAAATTATAAGCTCTTCTGAAGGGAGAGCTGGAGGCTATGAGGAAGACGAAGCTGCTTGTCCTCTAGAGGAGAGGGACAGTTCTCAGTTAGAAGAGGATCCTACAAGGGACAGTGGAAAAAAGTGAGAAGAGTCACAGTAACTAGTAATTCCCTGCTCACAAGGATTGGGGCTGGCTATTTGTTGGGGCCTGAAAACAACAGAGAAGTGTGCTGTCTTCCCAAAGTATGCATCCAAGGAGGACCCTCCCAAGACTTGTCCAGATGGATGACAACTACCCACTTCTAGTCATTCAATAGGTACAAGTGACCTCTGCTGAAAGGACCTTAAAAAGAACCTCTCTCTCTGCCAAAGGCAGAGCAGTTAAGAATTTCTTAACTTGCCTTGGTGAATTTCGTCCTTCAAAAGGTAGAGGAACCAATTAGGAGAGATTCTTTTCTGGATCTGAATCTCACCAATCAAGAGAACCTGGTTGTTGGGATAGAAATGATGGGAAGCCTGGAGGGAAGTAACCACTCCTTCCTAAAGTTTGCAATGGAGGAGAGTGGGCCATCTCTAGTAGTCCTGATCTATATCTTGGCAGTGGACCCAGATGACTGTGGAGGAAAAAGTGAGGCTGGTGACCCTGCACAGCCCTCCCTCACTTAAATCCAATTCACTTGCAAGTCTTCCTGATCTCATGGTCCTCTTTGAGAACAAAGGACAAATAACAACAACGGAGAAGAAGAAATCTAGGCAGTCTTACACGTGCCCTAAATTAGTGGAGAGACAATTTCAAAGGAAAGAGAGATAGGATCCCCTGGATCACAATGCCCCCAAAGGAAGGAAGCCTAGAAGGGAGAGGGGAGATGTTCAAGAGGAAATTCTGAAAACAGAAAAGGGAAACAATTCTAATGAGAAAAAAAAAACCAACGGGATTTGTCTGAAGAGACTGATGTGGCTACAGAGGGGATTCACCAACCAACTTAAAACTAAAGGAGAAATTTACAGAAGATGGAAGCAATGACGAGTAACAGAGAATTAATATAAGCATGTGGCACTGTTCTGTAAAAAGTAATGAAAGGAATGCTAAAGCTCAGGATGAATTGAAGTTATTGATGGCAACTAAATACAACAAAAAAAAGATTCATTTTAGCTCTCCCGGGAGGAAAAAAAGGATCCAAGAAGGGATAGAGCTTCTGCTCGGGGTAGATGGGAAGTTGATAACTAACAAGAGAGAGCACACAGAGCTGCTTAATTATTTTGTTTGTTTTTTCTGCCAAGGAGAATGACTTTTATGGTAGAAATGACAAAACAAAATCCACTAACAGGAAGTTAATCCCCAAGAAAATTAAAGTGCCTCTCTACCCTTGATGAAAATTCACATAGCCCAGATGAACTAGCTACATCCTCAGGACCGGAAAATAGTTGCAGATGTGATCACTGTCAGTGATATATGAAAGATCTTGAAAACTGGGAGAGGTGCCACGGGTTTAGAAAGAAAGGCAAATGTCTCCCTTTTCAAGAAAAGGAAGACAAAGCCTATGAAATATAGACCAGTGATTTCAATTTTTGGGAAAATCCTGATCATATCATTAAAGGAGATGGTTGGTGAACATCTAGAAGGAAAGTGGCAACTATGAAGAGCCAGCATTGACTTCATGGAGAACAGGTCATGCCCGACTCACCTCACTTCCTATTTGTCAAGAATACTAAATTGGTACATGAGAGGGAATGCTGAATTTAAGAATGGCTCATCTAGATTTTAGTAAAGATTTTGATAAAGTATCTCATACAATTTTCATGGAGAAGATGGAAAGATATGGATTAGATAATAATATAAATCAGATGATTTCAGAACTGGTTAGATAGCAAAATTCAAAGAACAGCATTAGGCTTCAATGAAAACGGAGCAGGACGTCCAGTGGAGTACCCCAGGGGTTTGTGCTTGGGACGGCACCAATAACATTTTTAGCAATGACTTGGAAAAAATCCTAGATGATATCCTTATCAGATCTGCAAGTGGGAGAGATAACTAATACAATGGATGACAGAGTCAGGATCCGAAAAGAAATCTTGACAAGCTACAGCATTGGGCTGAATCATTAATAAGACAAAATTCAATAAAGATAAACGTAGACTCTTGCACTTGGGCACCAAAAAAATCAACTTCAACTGCATGGTGAGACAGCAGTGTGGCAAAGATCTGGAGGTTTTAGTACAAGTGCAGTCTCAGTCAGCTATCAAAAAAAAGCTTAATGTGATCTTGGGCTGCATTAATTGGGGCACAGCTCCCAAGAACAGGGAGATGATAATGTCACTGTACTCTGTCCTTGTCAGACCTTGTCTGTTATAATCCAGATGTATTCCAGCATATTCAGTTCTGGATGTTCTGTTTTAAGAAGGATGTCAGATAAGCTAGAGAGTGACCAGAAGAGAGCAACCAGGATGCTGAAAGGCATCGAGTCCATGACATATGGCCACCTGAAGGGACCTGACAAGTTTAAGGTGTAGAAGACTTGGTAGGGAATCAGGAAGGGGGGTTGGTGGAGGTTGGGGGGAGTAGAAGAAAAGACCTGACTCAAGTAATTGAAGGGCTGTTAAACAGAAGAGGACAAGGCTTATTCTGTTTGACCTGAGGGGACAGAACAAGGAGAAAAGGACCAATTCAGGCTCAATGTCAGGAAAAACAATGAGAGCTGTCCCAAAGTGGCATGGTCTCCCTTGGGAGGTACTAGGTTCCCCGTCTTTGGAGGTCTTCAACTGGAGGCTGCTGAGTACTTGGTAGGTATGTTATAGTGGGGATTCCTTTGGTGTAGGGGCTAGACTAGAGAACTGCCGAGGTCCCTTCCTTCTCTCAGGTAATGTGATTCCCTCAGCTCTTTCTCCCCCTTTTTCTTCAGAGCACCCTAGCTAGCCAAGATTAAGTGAGTGATGTGCTTAGCCAAGAAGATAACTCTTGGAATCTTTTAACAATGGAGAAAATGAAATGAGACAATAGGTGCTGAAGGGGAAAAAAAACATATAATGAGAGAAACTCCTTTGTTAGGAGAATGGGTTGCTCTTGTTTTCTGTTTCTGTTTTTTAATTTAAGTTGAGGAAAAAAAAAACCCTTGCAAAAAATTAAAAAGGTGCCAGCCTCATCAGTGGAGATTTGTCTTTCTGATAGATTGGAAATTGTGTAATAAACATAACATTGTTGATGTGATGGGACTGGACTGGTGATTTCATTGCTGTCGGGAGTTTCTAGTGACAAACTTACTCCACCAAGGCAGGTGCCTGGTACTCCTACTGCAGCTTACAGTCACAGGGACTTGCCAGGTTATCCAGCCACTATGTGTTTAATTTGCATTTGTTGTTGTTCAGTCATGTCCGATCCTTCATGACCCCATTTGGGGTTTTCTTGGCAAAAATACTGGAGCGGGTTTGTGACTTCCTTCTCCAGCTCATTTTAGAGATGAGGAAACTGAGGCAAACAGGGTTAAGTGCCTGGCCTAGGGTCATACAAGTAAGCGTTTGAGACCAGATTTGAACTCAGATCTTCCTGACTCCAGTTCCCGCACTCTATCTGCTGCACCACCGTAGCTCAAAAGAAATGGGAGATGTGCAAATTTAGAGCCATCTCCACACCAAATGCTCATGTGGACCATTTGTGTCCAACTATTTGTGGTAGAGCCTTCCAAGCTCACGTTAGTCTGATCAACCACAGTTGGACACATTTTAAATTGATTCCAACACAGTGAAGGCATTTCGGTCCTCTTAGAGAATGAAGGACAATAATGAAGCCTAAGTTGTAACAAAACCGTTAAAATAATAAATGGCATGTGAGCTGTTTTTTGGCGGGGAGCACGAAGCAAAGGATGCCAGGTCAGGACAAAGGACCTGGGTCTGACAGTCCCCCCCCCCCACCTTGGCTCGCTGTCTCCTGGAACTCAGTGACCAATGCCTGCAGGTATTCCAGCCGTCCTCCCGCTGGCACAACTTGAGGCTTTGGGTCCATGACCAGGGTGTTCTGGGGAACACCTCAGCAGGTGTTTTTGAATAAGCAGTAGACCTAGACAGGAAGAAAATCTATAAAGAAATACAGAAAACATCATGAAGGAAAAGCAGAAAGGTGTGAACCACTGCCCTCAGCTCTCATGCAGTAAGACAGACAGCTAAGTTGGTCCCTCTCTACATATATTCCAGACCGGCATGGCAGAAGATTAGCTAAACCCAGAATTGACTAAGAGTAAGAAAGTGAGTTGGACTGGTACCATTTAATGTTAAAGAGACCTAGAGGAAGGTCTCTAATATTATGCTCATGTAGCATCCATTTAAGTCATCTATGTGACACGTGCCCCAAAAAGGAAGGAAAGGAGAAAAAGAGAAGAGGGGAAGGGAGGGAGGGAAGAAGGATGGATAAAAATAAGAGAGAGTGTGGCCGGTAGAAAGGATGGAAGGAAGGGAGGGAGGGAAGGAAGGAAGGAAGAAGAGAGGAAGAAAGCAAAGGAGAGAGGAAAGAAAAAAGGGAGGGAGGGAGGTGGAAGGAAGAAAAGGAGGAAGGGAAGGAGAAAGGAAGAGAAGAATGGATGGAGGAAGGAAGGGAGGGAAGGTAGAAGGGAAAGAGGAAGAGAGGAAGGGAAGGAAGGAGGAAGGGAAGAGGGAAGGAAGGGAATGAGGCAGGAAAGGAGGGAGGGAGGGAGAAAGAGAGAGTGGAAGGAAGGGAAGGTATCAAGCCTTTATTAAGTGTCTACTATGTGCTACAAGCTGTGCTAAGTGGTTTACAAATATTGTTTCATTTGAAAGAGCTAAAATAATGTCCAGGGCCAAAAGGGCCCTGATGCCCCAGCTCAGTGCTCCTGCCAATTTACCACTGTAGATAACAAAGAGCTGGAAGAGACTTTGGGAGTTATCTCATCCAACCCCCCCCTCATTTTATGGATGAGGAAGATGAAGTCTACAGAGGTAAGTGCCCAAGGTCATCCAATTCTTAACCGTTAGAGGCCGATTTTGGAAAAGTTGTCTACTCATGACCTCTACATTCTCTGCTTTCCATGCCTTCTCACCTCTTGGCAATGTGGCTTCTGACCCTGTCACTCAACTGCAAAGCCTCTCTCCAAAGTTAACAAGTGATCTCCTGCCAAATCTAATAGTCCCCGTCTCCCCCCAATCCTTACCCTTCTAGATTTCTCTGCATGGATTGACCCTCTGTTGGCCACTCTTTCCTCCTAGATACCCTCTCCTCTCTGGGTTTTCATAACTCTGATCTCTGTTTCCCTCCTATCTGCCTACCTCTTTTCAAAATCTCCTTTTCAACTACCCCATGCCCCCTGTCGGTGTACCCCAAAGCTTTGTCCTGAGCCCTTTTCTCTCTCAACAATCTCACTTGGTGACCTAAGCTATTCTTACAGGTTTAATTATCTATATGCAGATGTACCCTAAACCTATATTATCTGGCCCTTTTCTCATTTCTGAGTTCTTGACTTGTATCTCCAACTGCCTACTGGATGTTTCAAATTAGATGTGCTGGAGGCACCTCAAAACATATCCAAAACGACTCCAAATTTCCCTATTCCTGCTGGAAGCAGTACCATCCCCTGTTACCCAGAACTGAAACCTAGATGCTATCCTTGACTCCTAACTCTCACTCATTATATTCAACCAGTTGTTAAGTCCTGTCAATTCTACCCTTGCAGCATCTCTCCTACACATCCCTTTCTCTCCTCTGATCCAGTCATCACGCTGGTGCAGGCGTTATCCTTCATACTTGGGACTATTTCGAAAGCCTATTGGTGGGTCTTCCTGTCTCAAATCTGTCCGCAGTCAAGTCCATCTTCCACTTGGCTGCCAAAGTCATCTTCCTAAAGTGAAGGTGTGACCATGACAAGGGGGAGCCAAGTGTCGCCCTATCTCCAGGACAGAAATACAAAATCCTCTGGTTGGTTTTTAAAGCCCTTCACAACCTGGCCCTTTCCTACCTTTATAGTCTTCTTATACCTTGCTCCCCCTTACTCTGTGATCTAATGCTGTTGGCCATGTGGCATTCCATCTCAATCAGTGCATTTTCCTGATGAACTGAGAATCCCCAATGCCTGGAACTTTTTTCCTCTTCATCTTGGTCTCCTGGCTTCCTTTCACTAAAACTCCACCCTCTTCAAGAAGCCTCTTCTGGACCCCCTAATGCTAATACCTCCCCTCTGTGATTATTTCCAAGTCATTCAGCACATATCATGTTTGTACAAAGTCATTTACATGCTGAGTCTGTGAGGGCAGGGACTGTTTCTACCTTTCTTCCTATCTTCAGCGCTTAGCACAGTGCCTAGCACACAGTAGACGCTTAATAAATGCTTGTTAACTTGACTTCACTTTGCACTGGTCTTCTTTGACGCCTGGAATGCACTCTCATATCTTACCTCTTGCATTTGTTTCCTTCAAAACTCCGTTCAAGCACCACCTTCTAATAGATACCTTTCTCGACTCCCCTCTCCCTCGTTCTCATTATAATTATTTTGCATACACTTACATAAATGTCCTCTTTCAACCCCACACCCCATTCTATGTAAGCTCCTTGAAGGACTTCCTCCACCCCCCCCCGTATTATTCCCAATAAGTGGCATACAGGAGGAGCATAATAAATGCTGGTTGGTTGATTGAACTTAGGTGCTCTGATTCCAGAGCTAGTGTTCTAGAGCAGGCCCTTCTTCCCGGCACACATGGTCTAGGTAAAGACCAAAGCAAAGCAACAAAAACAATTTCCTGAGTTTCAAGGATCCTCCCTCGATTTCCTTAAATCTCACTATGGGGGACGGGGGCAGGGAGAAAGATTCAGGCAGGAGCAGGGGTACAAGCAATGGGCTCCACAGACAGGAAGTCCCCGGGATCTGTCGCTTCGGGATTGATCTGGGGACCAGCGAACCGCCCTCGCAGACACCCACGACCACCTACCCAACCCACCGCACCTACCGCTCCCGCTCAGCGGCTCAGGTCCTCCGCAGCGGAAGGCCCCAGCCAGCGGAAGGGGCGTGGCCAAGCGACGCCCTTCGCAGATCCCAGTTGGCGGAAGGGGCGTGGCCAAGCACCGCCCTTCGCAGATCCCCGCGGGAGGAGGGGCGAGCGATGCAGAGAGGTGTGGGAGCTGAGGGAGAAAAGCACGGGAATTCTGGGGCAGCAGAGCTAGGACTCTGGCTAGACGCCAGATGGGGGCTCTGAGACTCGGGGATAATAAGAGCACCTGGCTCCCAGGATTGTTGTCAGTATGAGTTACTAAATATTCATCTCAAATGACATATTTGGAAAGCACTGTATAAATGGTACCTATTATTATTGATTCAGTGCTGCCAGCTTGGCCCCCTTGCCTTTCTTTACACACAAACCTCCATCTTTTTTCTTGGTGCCTTTGCACGAGCAGTCCTCCTTTGTCTGAAATGCACTCCCTTCTTGCTTTTGTTACTTTCAGTCCTAGTTTCCTTCAGATATCACCTCAAGCACCATGGTCTACATGAACCCTTTCCTGATTCCACTAGCTGTTCATGCCTCTCCCTCTTCTCCCACTCCAACTCAATTTTCTTTCATGAGGGGGCAGCTTGACCTAGAGCTGCCCTAGTAGCCTGGAGCAATGTTTTCCAGAGTTGGGGCTGAGTCCCCTGAAGAACGTGGCCTGGCACCAAGAAGGCCAAAGTCTGACTTCAAGGGGTGTGACAAAAACACACAAATTAGAAACATTAGTGAAGCCTGCTCCCATTCCATTTCCTTTCTTCCTGGCCTGTGGTGAGTGTGTCCTGCTTAACCCTATTAGGACTATTATAACCTAAACTTTTTTTTTTTGGCTAGGCAATGGGGTTAAGTGGCTTGCCCAGGGTCATACAGCTAGTAAGTGTTATGTGTCTGAGGCTGGATTGGAACTCAGATTCTCCTGAATCCAGGGCTGGTCCTCTATCCACTGCACCACCTAGCTGCTCCTGAGATCTTATCTTTGACTGCTGCAGATGGCAGAGCCCACCTGCTGAAGGGACTTGGGTGTGAAGATAGTGGGGGAGGGGAGACAAGGAATTTTGCTTTCCACTTCACCTGGACTAGCCCAAGTTTAGGTTTTAGGTGGCAGCTAGGTGGCGCAGTGGATAGAGCACCAGCCATGGATTCAGGAGGATCTGAGTTCCAATCCAGCCAGAGACACATGACACTTACTAGCTGTGTGACTCTGGACAAGTCACTCAACCCCATTGCCTAGCCAAAAAATAAACAAACCAAAAAAAACCCCAAAGATAAGCTCTCATCCCTGTACCCTTTGCCGTTTTTTTGTTGGAAAAAGTTGTATAGGATGAGTTAATATGGACTGGTTGTGATGCAGATATGTATTTGATATATCATTGTGCTGTCTACCCCCCAAAGACCCTGTTTCTACTAGAGCACCACTATTTGTTCCAAGTCTCTCCAAGACTACTCTTTCAACTTTAACTGTTCTTTTCAAAGTTTCTAATGATCTCTTGGTGGCCAAATCTGATGCATGCAAGTCACTCTGGCTCTCATTGATTGGCCAACTATAGGTCCCAGGCCAAGCCCCACTTGGTCATTGTTTGGGCCCTGGTTGGCCCAGAGTGAATGCAACTAGCAGTTGTTTTTGTTTTGGCCAGAAACCCTGGGGGTCTTTCCCTCCCACATTGATTTTTTTTAAAAAAACTAAGTAAAAGAGGCCATTCTCTTTTTTTAAAAAGAGGCCTCATTTCTTACCTAGCCTTAATCGTTGAATGGGCTTTGCCTCAGTCAAACTGAGACCTGGGAAAGACCTTAGCTTAAAAAGCTCAAGGCCTCCCACTGCATCCAGGGTGATCTCCAGTCATCCTGATATGTATTTTGCCACTGGACTCAGATGGCTCTGGGGGAGGAAGTGAGGCTGGTGACTTTGTACAGCCCTCTCTCTCACTTAAACCCAATTCACTTGCATGTCATGGCATCAACTCCTTGATGTCATGGTCCTCTTCGGGAATGAAGGACAGCCAAGCCTGATGGACTTTCCCCAGTCATTGTTCTTGTTCTCTCTGTAGCATTTAACACACTGGACTACACCTTTTCCTTGACCACACCTTAAGAGATACTCTCTCCCCTCAGAAAATGACCTTGGTGTGTTAACTATTAAAAACTCTTGTAAAGAAATAGAAATTGTGACATTTACCCTGTAACAAATTCAAGGGAAGAGGCTGCCACGGATTAGGATTAAAAGGAGTAATCACATATGTAAATCTTGGTTGGGTACATAAATTTAGCTCTCAGGTATAGCTAACAGACCGGTTGGCTGAGCCCTCAGAGGCTGGGGCACTCACCTCTCATGTAAAGTACCCACATATAAAGGATGTAAGGAAAATAAAGGGAATATCCGCTGCTGTCTCATTTTACAAAGGAACAGGGGCCTTTGTTGCAAGTTTAATAGGAAAAATTCTATGTGTAAGTACTGGTAAAGAATACCGTGTGTGAGGTATACCTGGTAGTGAAGATCTCCCCCCCCTCCCTTTCCAGGGCTTGTCTTTGCCTCAAGGGCTTTTTTTACTAGGTTTAGGGCAGGGGTGGGGAACCAGTGGCCTCTAAGTCACAGGTTCCCCACCCCTCATCTAGGGGGTCAATTTACATTTATATTATTTAAAAAAAATTTTTTTTAGGCAATTGGGGTTAAGTGACTTGCCCAGGGTCACACAGCTAGTAAATATCAAGTGTGTGGTCTGAGGCCCTACATTTATATTATTAGTCAGTCTTATCGGAATGCTACAGCCGGGGGCTTAAGGCTCAAGTCTGTGTCTCTGTTGACCTCCAGCTGTATTGACAATGTGGCTTCCAAGGTTATATAAGGGAATAAAAAGGCTCATCTAGATGGAGTTGGCATCCTTCAGACTTGGAAGATGTCTAAAACAAATCATGCACATCCTGCCCTACCAGACCAGACATGTTTACATATAGGGTGGGGGAAGTCCCATCTCCCCAAATTGAGTGCTGCAGTATCTTTGGTGAATACTCTGTTCATACTATGGTTAAATAGAACCTTGTGTTTAATTGTGGAATGACTAATGAATATCTCATTTTGTTCCAACATTGTACCTAAACTAATGGACTGGCTTGACTTGAGTCTTGCCCATTACAGGGAACTTGTGCTGGCTGGTTTAGGAATCCTATCTCAATGAACCTTAATTGTATTCGTGAGTTCCCCATGGATTCAATTTGCTCTTCCCTCCTAATGTATCTCCAACCTCTTCTCTTTCTAATCAGATCCAAGCTTTTCTCCAAATCCCCACTCTAGCACTAATCACATAGGCTAGTGACTACCAGATTTACTTTTAAATAAAGGAGAATAAAATAACGCCAATGAAAGAAGAGTGGGAGGGGCAGCTAGGTGGGGCAGTGGATAGAGCAGCAGCCCTGAAGTTAGGAGGACCTGAGTTCAAATCCAGCCTCAGATCAAACACTTGACATTTACTAGCTGTGTGACCCTGGGCAAGTCACTTAATCCAACTGCCTAAAAATAAAAAAAGAAAGTAATGGAGAAAAAATTAAAAAAAAAAAGAAGAGTGGACAAAGGGGAGAACAGTTCATTTGGACAGAATGCAGCAAATGCACATGCAGAGCAAAAATGGCTTCTCCTGCTTTTAATTCCTTAAATCCCTCATGGGAAGGAGGGAAAGGCAAAACTCAGAGTCAAGCAACTAATGGGAGTTACTCCTATCCCCAGCACAGAATAGTGGAGAAGAAGAAGATGTCTTATCAATCAACAATCTCAGCTGTCGGGCAGTCTCTCAGCCCCACTTTTGTCCACCCAAAACAACTACATCAGCAGTAATGGCAATGTGACAGTCTGTTAAAGTCTCAAAAAGCAGGAGAGCACATACCTGTTGATCCAGCATGTGGCTCAACCCTGCACTGCACACCTGGTGTGAACATGGGAGATTAAGTTCTTAAGCTTACTCCCTTTAGCTCCCCTTTCCCAGAAATCTCCCAATATATTCCATCATGAACTGGCGGACTCTGGGATAGCATCGGCTTGAATGTCTACCATTTCCCTAGAAATGCAGGTGCCATGCTTATATCTGCAGTTTTTTAAAAATTGGAGAAAAATTTTTAAAAGTATTTAAAAATTTTCCCAATGAAGACTTTCAGTAGATTTTGAACCCATTTGCTAAAAATACAAAAATGCAATTAGTTTTCAAGATCAATTGATATCAAGAAATTTGCTGGCTTATGTTCAACAAAAACCTTTGCATATCATTGGTGGAAGGGACTGAAAGATGAGGACTGTGATTTAGTAAGTGTGGTCAACAATATGCTTCTTGCTTTGAGGCCGTGTGTATCCTTGTGAACTATCTCCTTTAGCTATTACAGCCTTTTAGAACACGGCATCCAAATAAACTGTACTTATGAGACCTTTGAATTGCTGTGTCACAAAATGTTAAACCAAGATTTTCATGTATAATGAAGCATATTCAATCATATTGTGCCTTTCTTGGTAACCCCAGTACTTAGCATGGTGCCTGGCATAGTGAGTATTTTAAAAATGCTTGTTGACTGACATTCCTTTGACTAAGATATCATTAATATGAATAACTTTATCGAGAACAAAAAAGGGTTTTAGATCATTAATAATGAAATATTGAAAATATTTTATTTACTCATTTAAAAATTTTCTATTTTGTGTATGTTATATAATACACATAATTATTAGTTCAGTAGTACATATATGTAATTATAAATAAGTAAATATACATATATTAGAATTACGTGCTTAAATTCTTGACATGTGCTACGTGATCAGAAAAGTTTGGCAAGATGGTCTTGGAGTCAGGGAGCCCTGGGTTCAAGTCCCACTTCTTATACATACAAGATGACCCCTCAGCAAGTCACAACCTCTCAGCATCCCCAGACAGCTCACTAATACTTGAGTTGCAGAACAATCTTGATCTGCATGTGTAGAGGGAGTTTCCTTATCAAGAATTCCCCCTAAAAATGAAATCACAGGTCTGCTCTAAAAATATATATTTTGTATCTATTTATATACATATGTCTTCCCAGATAGGGAATGTAAGCTTCTTGAGGGCCAAGACTTGTGTGCTTTGTCTTTGTATCCCCACCACTTTGCCCCGTACCTGGTATATATTATAATAAATGCTTGTTTATTGACTCATTCAACAAATGTGTAACAAGTCCCTTTTATAAGCAGGGAAACACTGACAGAAGACCTGGGTTCAAATCTTGACAAGTCATTTTTCCTTCTCTAGGGCTCAGGGGAGAATTATCTTTGCCCTGTCTACCTCCCAAGGTGGTTGTGAAGAAAGTGTTTTGTAAACCATTGAGTTCTGACTTACCAGTAAATATGAGATGAACAAGACAGTCCCTGCCCTCAAGGAACTTACAGTCTAATAGAAGAAGACAATGTGCATTGAAAGATGATCCTTCAGGACAATCTTTGTTGCTTCAGTAGACTTTATCTAGCAGCATGTGAGCAAGGGGTTGGGTAGTGAGGGCTGGTAAAGACAGGTACTTAACTGTTGGTTAGCTGCTATGCACCTTGCTGACAATTAGTCTATAGGAACCTCATCTAGCTGCTTAGAATTTGTGCACTTTTTTTGGCCTGTCCTCCACTGGCTCTACAACAGGGCAGAGGGAACCATGTAACTTTCATGGGTACATATCTGGACACAGAAGACAATGGTTTGTAGGAAGTGGTGCAAATCCAAGAATTTTTCCCCCCAGTGAACTTAAGAACTGGAAAGGAGATCAACTCCAATTTTTTCATCATACAGAGGACAGAAATAGTAGAGAGAGGAAGTTACTTCCCCAAGGTCACACAGTAACAGATAGAATCAGAAAGCACCCAAATCTTGATTCCCAGTCCAGACCTTTTCCCACTGTATGATGATGCCCCCTTGATCATTTCTCTTTTATCTGATTCAGTCTTGTGCTACTAAGTATATCAGGGGGCAGGGAGGGAGAGACTCCAACAGATTACCCAACTTACCAATGAGACGGGTAGGTTGACAGAGTCACCCTCCCAGCACCAGTAAGTTTGGGAAGAGAACTTTGACCCCTGAATGCACGTCTAACATATCGCCCAATGAGAGTCCCAAACTCTGTTCTACAGCTCACACATGGGCCAAGACAATTGCTTTGTCCCTTCTACTTCTCCAAATCAAAAGGGTATCCTTATTTCTACCAAATGACACGGTTCTCTTGCCAGGGCTGCAGCTACTGGGGCTGGCTTCTTGGGGGAGTTGATCCTATTGCCTAGTGGAAAAATTGACTTCACCCAGACAGAGCATGAACTGGGTGGGTGGGTGGGTATCCTCTATCCATTTATCTTACAGAGCAATGAGGACACTGAAGGACAAGAGAATTCCACCTTTCTGTTCTAGGTCCTCTAGATCTTTGTGGTGGGAAGAGAGATGAGATCCAGATTAAATGTGTTTTCTGTAGTGGCCCCGGACCACTGCTATAAAAACTCCAGGAGAATTGGGGTTATTTCTGGGTTTCTTAAGGGAGTGGCTCCAAAATTAAACTACTTCCCTCTGCATGTCACCTTCCAGATCCTCCCACTGTGCAAATCGATGCTCTGTCCTTGGTCCTTATCTTGCCCTGCGATCGTTGCCAGGATGTGGGGATAGGGTAGAGTTAGAAATGTAGGGTTTTGGGGTTAGAGAAAAAGACCTCTGTGCCAGGAAACTATGATTTCAGGGATTAGCTTTTTATTAGGCCTTTGTACCGCTCCCCCTCACCCCCCGCAAGGGTTGTTGTTCAGTCATGTCCAACTCTTCATGACCCCGTAAGACCACACTGTCCATGGGATTTTCTTGGCAAAAGATACTGGAGTGGTTTGCCATTTCCTTCTCCAGTGGATTAAGGCAAACAGGTTAAGTGACTTGCCCAGAGTTACAAGTTAGTAAGTATATGAGACTGGATTTGAACTCAGATCTTCCTGATTCCAGGCCCAGGCTCCACTGAGCCACCCAGCTGCCTCCTGCTAACCTTGCAGGGGAGGGGTGGGGGGGGCCACAAAAAAAATGAAAAACACCAAACCCTACATAAAACCTTTAAGGTTTGGTATTTAGCAGCAAATATATGTGCCTGCTGGCCCATGCCAGACTTCTAGCCTGCCCTACTGTTAGACCATAAGCTCCTCAAGAGCTTCTAGCACTCTCTGACAGTTTTTTGCTCATCTTTGCATTCTCCACGATGGCTAGCACAATGCCTGGCACACAGTGGGCACTTGACAAATATCCTGTAAATCTGAATTCCCCTCTGCCCTATCAGGAAAAAATAGTTCAATATAGGGGCTTGTGCCTGAAGCATCTCTGCCTTATACCACAGGGGATAGGTGGGATTTTAGCACAGAGAAGCAGGGAGATCCAGAGTAGGTCCACATTCACTTGATAATGAGAGAGGGGGTGCCAATGAGGGTACTGACTCATCCCTGCTGGGCAGAATCAGGGCCATGGCACTCCAGCCCTGCCTGCATGCAGCAGAACAGAGAATAAGTTCAGGTCATGCAAAGAAAATCAATTCTTAAAGGTCCCTGAGAAAGCTTCTTTTTGGAAACTCAATCCAGTCAAATCAACAAACAAAATTCCAACCAGTCTGCTCTTGCCAAGTGGAGAAAAAAAAAAAGAAGGGTCAGGGTAAGGGAAATAAAACTTACCCCACACTTATTTTCTGTGCTTCATCAATTCACCTCATTAGTTCAAAGAGTTTTAGAGCCAGCTGCTCCAAGAAACAATGTCCTTGTGTATAATTCAAACATACTGTTTTTCTTGGTCTCAGCTAGAACAAATCTGGTTCCCTCTACCCAGTGCTGCTCACAATCTCCCCTAGTTCTCTCAGAGATAGACCTTGTTGCTCCTCCCCAAGAGGTGGGAGAGGCAGAGAGTTGGGAAAAGATACAAGCAATTTCCTCTTTCTGGTCCCCTCAAGGGGAGAGAGCCAGGGGTTCGAGGAGCCTTCGGATCACAGGGTAAGAGAGCTCAAGAAGGTAGTGCTTCATTGGGCCCTGAGTGGGGAGACCAAGGAGACATAATAAAGGGAGGGCTAGCACAGGAGGGCCTAGAGTCAGGGACGATTGGTGGTCTATGCACCCTTGAGCTCCTTGGCTCAGACGCTGGTGACATATGTCACATACATGACTGTTGAGTGTGGCTGAGTCACTGGCTCCTCTGTGTATCTCTGGTTGAGGTCCTTTTCCGAAGCAGGTTCTTCATGGACTCTGTCCATCATTTGTTTCTCCTTATTCTTCTTCTGGAGGATGAAGAAGCTGAGGCCCAAGAACAAGGCAGACGAGATGAGGAAGAAGCTGGCCAGGTAGAAAATATAGTTGAAGTTGCCAGTAGTGTCTAAAATTAGACCTACATGAGAGAGGGAAGCCAGGTTGAGTGAGGGGATGCAGGGAGCTTAGGAGCTATTTCTGAGCCTCATCTTCCCTGATAGATTGCTAAGTCCTGAAAAATCACATAACTGATGTAGCATTTTCCTGTTGACAAAGTGAGATGAGATTCTCTGGGAAGTGGCCAAGGCAAGTAATATTATCACCATTTCATTGTTGAGGAAATAAAGGTCATATAACTAGTTAAGTGGCCAGACCCAGGCTTGGATCCAGGCCTTTGGGTGCCAAATCCCATACTTTTCTCATTATATCATCTACTTAAGTCAGACTGTGTGGTATATGCAATTTCCCTTCCCTGGGCACCTACGCATAGGCTATAATATTTAGATCTGAAAGGGGCCTTAGATACCATCTAGTTTAGCTATCTTGATTTTATAGATGAGGAAACCTGAGGCCTAGAGAGATTAAGTGACTTGCCTGGGATTACAGAGATAGTAACAGAACCAAATCCACTGTTCTTTCCATGATATCACACTTACCTTCATCCCTTCTTTTTTCCTCCCACGGTAAGTTCCCTTTCCCAGATACTACCCCCAGCATCCTTCCCCCAACTGGTAACCTGCTTATCCTCACCAATTAGCGGAGGAGATACGAGGACGGTGAAACTCTCAAGGATGGTGAAGAGGCCCAGGGCACTGGAGAATCTGTTCATGGGCACTATATCCATGAGCACCTGGAACAGCAAAGCCCCGACGCCACTCATGGAGATGCTGAACACCACGCAATAGAAAACCAGCACAGAGAAGCTGGCTGAGATGACACAGATGAAGTTGCTCAGCCCATTTAACAAGGCTGCCAGGGCGAAAAGGTACACACGGTGACCAGCAAACATTGACCAGCCAGACATCACCCCAATCACAGGCCTGAGGAATATGTTGCTGAAGCCAATTATGGAGATAAGCAAAGCAGCCTTGTGTTCTTCTATGTTGTGGTTCAAGGCAAAGGGCACCAGGAAGATTTGGGGGACCATAAAGCCCATCAGCAACCATACTACACTCAGGGTGTAGATGCGGTAGCCCTGGTTCTGGAGGAAGATGTCAAAGGCCAGATGTCTCTGCAGAGCCCGACCACAAGTCAACAGACAACCCGGTTCAGGGACCTTGTTGGGTGGGGGGTAGGCTGTCTCAGCCTTAGGAGCCACAGGCCTCATGACAGACCCACAGACGCAGCAATGAAGGAGGACCCCACCAAAGATCAAGAAGGTGCCTCTCCACCCGAAGTCCTCCAGGAGGTAGCGGGAAAGCAGGGGCCACAGTGAGATGCCAAGGGAGACACCAGATGAGGCCAATGCATTGGCCAGTGCCCGGTGGTGGGAGAAGTAGTGTCCCAACACTGTGATGCCTGCCTGAAAGCTGAAGGACATGCCCAGGCCTGCAGCGAAAGGAAGAGATGCCATCTCAGTGATCCTTCTAGATGGGTCTCCTAAAGCTATGATGGGAGTTGAGGCCCATTCCCCACACCCAACAGTTCCTTAAGGTAGCAATTTTGCCCTTTTCCCCACCCACTTATCTAGCCCAGCTAGACATGGCTTGGCCTCTAGCCCATGACTGAGGCTGCCCCTAGGGCAGAAGCCAGAGTTCACTTCTGGAGCAAGCCAGAACAGCACAGCACCCCTGCCTTTGAACAGCCTGCCCATCTCTTTCTCTCCCCAGCTACGCTTCTCAGGTCTGCTGTCTTCCCTTCCACCTCCCGCTACTATTCCTTCAAGCCCCCACCCCACCAAACCCCGGACTTAGGAGATTAGGGTAAGAAAGAAAGAGGGCAGCTGATGGCTGTCACCTGTGATGAATCCGGCTGTGATGTAGAGCTGGCTAAGGGAGCGGGAGAAGGAGCCGGCCACCATGCCCGACCCAGCCAGGACTCCCCCAAGCATCACTGTCACGCGGCAACCAAAGCGCTCCACCAGTACACTGCAAATGGGCCCTGGGGGGCGGGTGGTGTGAAACCAGAAAGAGAGAGAGTGGGGCAGGTTAGGGATGGAGCCAGAGTCCTGGAGAGTAGTCCTCACTCATCCTATCCCATTCCATAAGATCAGACAGGCTCCAGGTTGAAAGGAACCTCAGTGTCTAATGGTTTCCTGAACAGAAATCCTTTCTGCAACATTCCTGAAAGGACATTTTAAGATCAAAGGGAGGTTTTCCATCCTATCCCACTCCATAGGAATATACAAGCTCCAGGTTGAAAGGAACCTCAGTGTCTAATGGTTTCCTGAACAGAAATCCTTTCTGCAACATTCCTGAACATCATCCAATCTATATATGTGCCTCTAGTGATGCTGAACATGCCACTTCCCGAGGCAGCCCATTCTACCACAAGGCACCTAAGCGGTACAGTGGATAGAGTGTGGGACACGGGGTCAGGAAGATCTGAGTTCAAATTCAGCTTCAGATACTTTCTAGTTTTGTGACCCTGGTGGAGTCAATTAACCTCTGTCTGCCTCAGTTTCCTCAACTGTAAAATGAAGATAATAACAGCACCTACTTCACAGGGCTATTTTGAGGATAAAATGAGTAAGGCTTTTTGCAAACATTAAAACACTATATAAATGCTTATTATTGTAATTGTTGCTGTTAGGAAGTTTTTCCTTTCACAAAGCCTAAAGCTGCCTCTTTGCCATTGCTTCTAGGTCTGCCCTCTGCGGCTGTCTCAGGCTATCTGATTTTCCCAGGTCTTGTGTCCTAAGTAGCTTATTAGGTTGCATGAAGTTAATGATTAAAAGCTTATGTGTAGGTAGCCTTCAGACATGGAACTCTGGAACAAGGATTGGTTAAATCGATTAAGGTATGCTTAGGGGGAAATCTTCCAACCTATTTCTATATCTGATAAGGGCATAGCACAATCTAAGACATAGATATCTGGAAATGAGTTATCACAGGCTATCTGCTACTAGGCGTCTAAGCACCTTGAACCCCACCTCACCCCACTCCCAGCCATCCTATTAACTTTAGTCCCAGTTCCTGTACTCACTATGACTCAGGGCTTTTTTAAAGGTCACCTTTCCCAGTGACCCGGCAATATGAGAAAGTATGAGTATGTGTACAGATTAGAGGTGAATAGGAATGTATATGTGAATGCCAGGGATTACGTGTCAATGTGTATGGGTGCGGGTGTGGGTGTGAACGAACATGATAATATGGATAAGTATATATGTAATCAATCATATGTGATTATAGGAGAAAAGAGCAGGTGTGGATGTGTATGTACATAGTAGCAGAGAGAGCATAAGAGAGGGAATCACAAATCTGAGATTTGAATCTGTAATTTGCTAGCTGCATGACCTTGGGGAAGTCAGTTAAATTCCCTGAGCCACCTCAATTTCCTCATCTGTTAAATGGAGAGAATAATAGTTACCTACTTCATAGGATGGTTCACAGTAAGAATTAAATGATGTAATGAAAACTGTAAAAGTAAAGAGCACTATGAATTGGTCCAACCATTCTAGAAAGCAATTTAGAATTATGTTACATTACTAAAATGTAAACCTTAGACCCAGAGATCTTGCTGCTAGACATCTACCCTGAAGGAGGTCAATGATAAAAAGAAAAGTCTCATATATTCCAAAATATATACAGCTCTATTTGTTAGGACATTTTTCCTTTCACAAAGCCTAAAGCTGCCTCTTCGCAACTGCTTCTAGTTCCATCCTTTGAGGTTACTTTTTGTAGTAGGAAAGAACTGGAAACAAAGAACATAGCCATCAGGCTGAACAAGTAGAGGAGCATGAATGTAATGTATTCTTGCGCTATCAGATATACAAATGTGATGAATACAGAGAAGCATAAGAAAACTTATATGATGAACTGATGCAGAGTGAAAGAACCAGGAAAACAATGTATACAATGACTACAACAATGTAAATGGAAAAAAAAATAAGATAAAAAGTGAATACCATGAAATTATAATGACCAGGTTTGGCCCCAAAGAAGAGCTGCAAGAATTTATTTCTTTAGAGGCTGGTGCTCTACCCACTGCCCCACCTAGCTGCCCCTTTAGACCACCATCTAGAACTTTCCCCTTTCTGGTAGTCCTTTTGTGAAGGAGTTGGGAAGGAGGAAAAAGGATACCTAATATTTGCCAAATATTAAGAGACTTCTGTTGAAGGACTGTTCCATCTTCCATAGGCTCTCAGGGACTATATGGAAGCAGTTTCAGCCTTACCCAACAATTCAACCTCTTGCTCCCCTTCTCCCTCCCTTGGGAAAAGCTGTTCTTTCACCATTGGGTACTGTACCAACAGAAATGTGGAGGGTTCTTACCAAGTATAGAGGACAATATGGGGCAGCTAGGTGGCGTGGTGGATCAAGCACGGCCCTGAAGTCAGGAGGACCTGAGTTCAAATCTGACCTCAGACCAAACACTTGACACTTACTAGTTGTGTGACCCTGAGCAAGTCACTTAACCCCAATTGCCTAGAAGTTTAAAAAAAATTACTTCTTTCTTTGCTTTGCAGATTTAGGGAATTATGGGTATGGAACACTGCCTGCAATGTCCAATTTGGTTCATGTGTTGGTTAGTTTAGTTGAACCAATTTTTTAAAATCTTTTTAAAATTTTTTATTATTAGAGATATCTTCTTGGCAGGAGGCTTAGATTGAATAAATCAGTCAGTTTGATCCCCACTAATTAGTTCAACATTCCACAGACACTTATTAAGTAGCTATTATGTTCTAAGCATGGGGGCTAGGAAGGAAAAGACAAAAATGAAACAACACTTTCCCTCCAAGTAGCTTACATCTGATTAGGGGGGAAGGGAATAAGCATCTCTTAGGGACTTATGTGCTCAGCATTGTGCTAAGGGCTGAACAGATATGTCAGTTGATCGTCACGACAATATTGTAAAGAAGATGCTATTATAATCCCCAATTTACAGATGAGGAAACTAAGGCAGACAGCGATTAAGTGACTTGTCCAGGGTCTCTCAACCAGTAAGTGTCTGAAGCAGGATTTGAACTAAGGTCTTCCTGACTCCAAGTCCAGTATTCTATCCATTGTGCCACATAAGTTAGCATAAGGAACATTAACATGTATATGAAAGTCTCTTAGTATGAAGTTAGTATACCTCAGAAGTAGGACTTGAATCTAGGGCTGGCTGACCCTCAGTCTCCTCTCCCCGCCACCATTCCTTTGTAAAAGGGCCAGAAATCTATCCCTTCTTCTCCTGCCAGGAGATTCCCTGGAGTAGGGTCTTTTACCCCCACTGCTGGAGGATGAGTTAAGGACAGGTAGTCTCTGTTCCCATCTCTTTGCCAGCTCTTGTAATCTATCTCACCACAACAAGTCTCATAAGAAAGCAAGGAAAAACATTTCCTGGTGATTGGAAGACAGCTGGGAGACCCAGCATCACATGCTGTGGGCCAAGTTAAGAGGGGAAGAAAGGGAGGGAGAGGAAACCTGAACCAGCTTCTGTTATCCTCTTCATTCTTACTATCTAGGGCCAAGCTGAGGGAGGTAGCATGTGTGCAAGGGGTATGGGTAGGTGTATGGGTGTGTGTGGTGTGTGTGTGTGTGTGTGTGTGTGTGTGTGTGTGTGTGTGTGTGTGTGTGTGTGTGTGTGAAACAGACCCGGTCCAAGGGGTTGGCAGAGGATTTCCTTCTCTGTCGGGCACTCTGAACATACTGGCTCCTTTCCTTGTTCTTCCCTGGAGACCTCCTGGAACTGGCTGAGATCAGGAATGATCTCAATGGCAACCCATTCTAGGAGGTTACTACGACAAAGGCTGAAATCAACACTCTTGCCGGGAAGCAGCTACTGAAGCAACCTCTAGGGACCACGGGGAAAAAGGACAGTCCCAGCAGAGGCTGATTCAGGGCCTGAGAGGGAGAAATGGCTTACGTTTGTAATAGCCTAAATAAATATATTGTCCTACAGAGTTGTGTTTTTTTTTAAAGGCAATTAGGGTTAAGTGACGTGCCCAGAGCCACACAGCTACCTATAGAGTTATAAGAGAGACAGTCCATCATAGTGAACAGGGAATCAGCCTCATATCCAGAAAGACCTGGGTTCAAGTCTTGCCTCTGGGATATACAAGCAAGTCACTTAACCTCTCAGAGGTCGAGGCAACTCTCTAAGGCTATAATTTGCAGAGAAGGTGTTGGCCTGCATTGGTAGAAGGAATTTCTTCACCTGGGTGTTCCCCGTACTAATGAAATCACAGGTGGAGTCCCTTTGCCCATCATCAAGTGCTTTATTTATCATTTTATTTGATCCTCAGAAGTTCTGTGAAGTAGATAAAACCAATTATAAATGACATTTATACAGTGTTTTATAGTTTGCAAGGCACTTTGTGTAGCATGTAAAGTGGCAATGCATGATGGAGGGGCACAGGCACAGATATCCCCTGTCAGGGCATGATAATTGGCTGCTGAACAGGAACCCCACCCCTAAGGGCTCCTATTCCTGCTGGCTGCCAGATGTAAGGGTGACTCTTAGGTTATAGGGTTGGTGTGTGTGGGGTGCTTTTCTCTATAAGCTGTAAGCTTATAGCCTCTTAGAGAAGCCTATATCCAGGATGGGGATATTCCTTCTTCATATCTTCTCTGCTTTGGTACAGGGCCTTGTGAGATCTCTAAAGGCAACTGGCTCTTTCCTAGGTACTAGGGCATCAGGGTATCAGTTTCCAGAGCAGTTGGGTCATAAATAGTGGCAGAGGTTGACCAGCCTCTGGTCAGAGAGGGATCTTTCCCTTGACTAGGGAAAGATTTTAGGGGATAAGAAAGAATTCACTCAAGCACTGATGGCGCTGTACACAGTGGAGGTAAAATATGAAATAGTTAATAGTTAAGACTGTTGCAAATGTCACAGTGAGGCCTCTTAAGGGACTGTAATCATTCTATGATTCTTTACTGCCTGGTATTCCTCTGTGTGGGAATAAAACTGCTTGTGTCATACCTGATTCATCTTTGTTTGTATTCTGAGTATTTTTTTTACCTCCTCCCAACCCCGACTCTCCCACTGGGAAGAACCCCTTAGATTAGGATGAAAAATAGACTTGTTCATGTGACTAATGTGGAAATATATTTTGGATGACTTCCTATTATAATAGGTATTATATTTCTTACCTTCTCAATGGGTAGTAGGAGGGAGAAAATTTGAAACTGAAAATAAATTTTCTCTTAAAAAATGAAAACAAACCAACAACAAAAAAAAGAGTTGTTCCTCTAAATTGAAGTGACCTCATCCACCTAAGGTCACAAAGCAGCTAGGTAGTATAGTGGACAGAGAGCTTTGCTTGGAGTCAGGAGGACCCACGTTCAAATCCAGCCTCAGACACTTACCAGCTATAAAAACCTGGGCAAATCACTTAAGGTTGGTCTGCCTCAGTGTCTTCAACTGTAAAATGGAGATAACAATAATACCTACCTCCCAAGGTTGTTGTGAAGATAAATGAAAAGCACTTAAACCAATGCCTGGCACACAGCTGGCACTTAATAAATGCTTATTTCTTTCCTTCCTGTCAGTGTTCCCACCCCTATGCCTCCAGCTCTCCAGAAAGTACCAGGGAGAGCTATATTTCTTGGTTCCACTATCTCACATATTCATGTACTGGTCCCTCACTTCCTTTTCCCACAGTGATGAGAATTCTCATTGTATCCAGTGCAGCCATAGTGATTGCTTCCTGGATGGCTTCTATCTCCTTCCGGAACAAGCTGCCTCTCATCCCTGAACACAGACAGTTCTGGAAACACTCTAAGGAACAAGAAGATCATAAGCTCATAGTATCCAGGTCAGAGATCTAGAGCTTGAATGGACTATAGAGACCATCTAATCTAACCTCCTTATTTTGCAGATGAGGAAACTGAGACCCAGAGAAAGTAAGTCATTTACTCAAGGTAGTAAATGGTAGATTGAAGATCTGAATCTAGGTCCTGTGACTTCCAAGTTCAATGATGTTGTAAGTAACAGGAGAGTCTTAAGAATAATTATAGCATACTGGCAAGTAACCTACAACTAAATTTGGAGACATCCACAGCCAGCCTCATTCCAGTAGAGAGCCAATTCCAGTGTTCAGGGAATCCTCCAGAGCATGAGACTCAGTAGCACTGGGCAACACCACTAGCTGCTATCCCTCAGCCTAATCACATCCCAGTCTAGAAGGGGAAAAGAATCATCTGAGTCTGTTAGGGGTGGGCAAGGGAGCCTGATAAAAAGTAAATGGAAAACCCAGTTCAAGCACTGCATTTGTAGAATAAAGACTTTTAGATCCTTGATGCTTCATATAAAAAAGTGGGAAGTAATTCTAGGACTGGCTTGAAGATTTTTTTTTATTTTGTCTCTAATTTTTTATGGAAATTTCTTCTTTTTTACTTCTTCATTTTCTAACACCACTCCCCTTTATAACAAAGGATAAAAGAGAAAAAAGCAGATCAACAACAACGAAAATCAGCCAAATCCATGATTACATGCCACGTTCCATACTCATAGTACTCCAACCTCAAAAAGAGAAAGTAGGGAGAGGTGTGTTGTAATGTCTTTGCTTGAAGATGTTTTAAAGAATTTTGTCTGTTGAGAGCAGGGAAAGGAGATAAAAGTTGAAAAAGGATTTTAGCCCAGCAATATCACCCCTAGGTCTGTATAACAAAGAGATAAAACACAAAAATGAAAAGGACCTATATGTACAAAAATATTCATAGCAGCTCTTTTTGTGGTGGCAAAGTACTGGAAATTGAGGGGATGTCCATCAACTGAAGAATGGCTGAACCAGTTGTGGTATATGATTGTGATGAAATACTATTGTGTTATAAGAAATGATGAGCAGGATGCTCTCAGAAAAACCTGGAAAGACTTGCACGAACTAATGCAAAGTGAAAGGAGAAGAACCAGGAGAATATTGAACACAGTAACAGCAATACTACATGATGATCATCTGTGAATGACTTAGCTATTCTCAGCAATATAATGATCAAAGATAATTCCAAAGGACTTATGATGAAAAATGCTATCCATCTCCAGAGAAAAAAACTATTGGAGTCTGAATGCAGATTGAAGCATACTTATTTCTTAAACTTTCTTTTTCTTTTCTTTTTTTGGTCTCTTTTCGTTTACAACATGACTTCCATGGAAATATATTTTACTTGACTGCCATGTATAGCTTATATCAAATTGCTTGCCTTCTCAATGAAGGGGGAAGGGAAGGAAGGAGGGAGAGAATTTGAAACTCAAATTTTTAAGGAACAAATATTAAAAATTGTTTTGACATGTAAGTGGGGAGGGAAATAACATATTAAAATGCTGAGAAAAAGGGTCTTTGGACTCTTTGCAGAAAGTTTAGCACCAGATGCTGAGCAGGAAGAGGAGACAACTGGACTTAGGTTCAAATCCCAGCTCTGCTTCTTACAAGCTGAATGACCTTGAACAAGTCACTTAACCTGCTTATTTATAAAAGGGTAATTAAAATACTTCATACGCAAGCTTTCTATGAAGAGCAAAGGAAATGACATATATAAATGTGCTATAAAAAGTACCATTTATTAATTTTTTTCTAGGCAATGGATTAAGTGACTTGCCCAGGGTCACACAGCTAGTAAATGTTATGTGTCTGAGGTAGGATTTGAACTCAGGTCCTCCTGACTCCAGGGTCTGTGCTCTTATCCACTGCACCACCTAGCTGCCCCTCTAAAAAGTATTATTAACTCATATGTCAAAGCAATAAGTTGGACTAGATGGTCTCTAAGGTCCCTTCTTGCTCTCACATCTTAGGATTCTATAATTCATTCCACCAACCAGCTGTGTGACCTTGGGCAAGTCATTAGACCACAGGTTCTACTTAAGTAAAATGAGGGGGTTAGATTAGATGCTTTCTTTTTTTTTTAATTTAAATTTAAATTTTTTTTTTAATTTTTAGGCAATTAGGATTAAGTGACTTGCCCAGGGTCACACAGCTAGCAAGCGTCAAGTGTTTGGTCTGAGGCTGGATTTGAACTCAGGTCCTCCCGACTTCAGGGCTGGTGCACCACCTAGCTGTCCCCTTAGATGCTTTCTATGAGCCATTTTTCAGCTCTAATACCCTGATCCTAGGAGTCAGGACTCTAATGAGCATGAAGCCCCTGACCCCACTCCTTCAGGCTCATGGTCTATATTTCCAGTCCCTCCCCTTTGTAGAGAACTCACCTCCAGCATGGAGTAATGCGATCTGGATGGAGGGAAACCAGGATGTCTCGCTGTTGCTGGCTTGGAAATCATGCTGGAGGTCAGCGTAGAAGACACCGATACAAGGAGGGAAGCCCAGTGTCATGCTCTGCACCACCAAGGTGGCCAGCAGCACTACCCAAGACCAGCTGCTTTCTATATTCTCTTGAGCCTGAGGCATTCTCTCCTGCAGGAGTCACCTAGGTTCCGGGAGGAGAAAGATGGGGTCAGGAATCAGGCCAGCGGCAGCCTGGTGGCTGGCCTTCCCTTTTGGCCACCTGGCACATTCGCAGGAAAAGCCTGAGCCCACACAACAGAAACCTGCCCCTCCTTATAGGCACGGCATCTAGTGCTACCCAGGTTCCCCTAAGGGGACACCACCCTCTGAGAGGTGGCAATTGGCCCACGCTTTGGCTCCCAATCTGCTTTGACCCATTTCCTGGAGCCAGGAAGGCAGGAGATAAGGGAGGCGCCTGTAGAGAATGAGTGGGAACAGTAATGTCTGCATGAGGATGAACGGGGCGAGGGAGCGATATCTGAAGTCAGGCCCCCGAGCCTCTGAGAAAGCTAAATTCTCTACCCATCTCTCCCCCAAAAGTTTAGAGCAGAAAAGAAAACACGGCCAACACCATCATTTAACAGAGCAATCAATTGGACAGGAAGGATCTGCTTATGGGCGCACAGGTTATAAAGAGCAGAGGGGAGATTTGAATCTAGATCTGATGCAAAGTGAAAGGAGCAGAACCAGGAGAATACTGAACACAGTAACAGCAATACTACGTGATGATCATCTGTGAATGACTTAGTTATTCTCAGCAATATAATGATCAAAGATAATTCCAAAGGACTTATGATGAAAAATGCTATCCATCTCCAGAGAAAGAACTATTGCAGTCTGAATGCAGATTGAAGCATCCCGCCTTGCCACAAGAGGGAAAGGGGCACTCACTCACTCTACCACACGCCTGATCCTAAGCCCACAGGCGCACAAGGAAGAAATGTTAAAAGCTTCCTACCCAGGCTCTCTTTATGCTAAGGCCGATTATGTTTTTACTTTCAGGTGTTTGCTGAAGCAAGCGAATTACAGTAGTAAAATTCACCTTCGTTTGCCTTGAGAATGCAAAGGAAAACCAATGAAAAAGTAATCCTATAACCGGTACTTAGCAATTTTTGAATACCTCTTGTTCCACCACTAACTAACCTTCCCCTACCACCTCCTACCTCCATAAGTTACACTCTCAGGGCAGCTAGGTGGTGCAGTGGATAGAGTACTGGCCCTGAAGTCAGGAAGACCTGAGTTCAAACCCGGCCTCAGACCAAACACTTGACACTTACTAGCTGTGTGACCCTGGGCAAGTCACTTAACCCCAACTGCCTAAAAGCAAACAAAACAAAAAAAACCCCAAACATAAGTTACTCTCTCCCAGAACCTCAGTTTCCTCCTTTGTTAGACTAAAGGACCTCTGAGCTCTTTTCTCATGTTGCTGGAATTCTAAGGTTTAGAACTGGTGCTAAATAAATGCTAGTTATTATTATTGTTATTCTTTTGAATGACTCTACATTCCACAGCCTAAAATGCGATTCGAGGTTCCATACCACTTGTTCATTCATTCATTCAACAAACTTTGATGCGGGAAGATATATTATTATAAAAATTACATTCATGATAATCTGCCACAAACATATAATTCAAAAAACATTTATTAAGTGTCTACTGTATGGAAGGCACTATTGCAGATATCCAGATGCACTCCTGTACAGGGCACAAACATATGAGGGTCAAGGCTTCTGTGGAGGGGCCCAGGTGATACTTCAGCACCAGAAGGGACCTCAGTGATTTTTTAGTTCAACCTCCTCATTGTCACAGAGGAAGGATCTAAGGCCCAGAGAAGTTACTAAGGTAACTCATTCAAGATCCCTCACCGAGTGGTACTGAGTGGCAGAGTTGGAATTTGAGCTCAGAACTTCTGAGTCCCGATTCAGCACTTATTTCACTGTATACAAGTGGGACAAGAGGGAGTAGGTACCATGTACCTTGAAGCTCTAAATATCCTGAGATCCTTAAATCTGTTACTTTCTGCCCAATGTTGTGTCAGTCAGTAAGCATCAATTAAGCCCCTACTGTGTGTCAGGCACTATGCTAAGCACTGGAGATGCCAAGATAGGCAAACTCAGACCTTGCCATCAAGGAGCTCACAATCTAATATAGGAGACAACCTGCAAACAGCTGTTTAAATGTGCTAAGTAGAGGATAAATAGGAAATAGTCCAGAGTGAAGGCACTAGAATTAAGGGGAATGATTTCCTTCCATGGTGGTGGTGGTGGTATTCAGTTGTTTCAGTCCTGTCTGACTCTTCATGACCCCATTTAGGGTTTCCTTTGCAAAGATACTGGAATGGTCTGCCATTCCCCTCTCCTTTGTTTTCAAGGCTGGCATTATTTGAGGAGGGGAATCCAACAATTATATAATGTCAAAATTGGAAGAGACCTTTGAAACCCAACCCTTTCATTTCAAGATGAAGAAACTGAGGTCCAAAGTAGGAAAGAGTTTGCTCCAGATCATACAACTAATTAGAGGCAGATCCAAGATTGGAACAAAGATGTCTTGACCACCAAGCCAAACCTCTTTCTAGGGTCTTATGCTGACTCTACTGGGGAAGCCTTGATTGCCCAGCTCAGGAGGTAACTTGGACTATGGAGAACTTAAGATGCCCATTGGGCCAATGGCATCAATATTGTGTCTCCTTATCACTTCCAGAATCAAATACAAAATGCTCTGTTTGGCATTCAAAACCCTTCATAATCTAATCCTGCCCCTACCTTTCCAGTCTTCTTACACCTTACTCGTTAACACGTATTCTTTGATCCAGGGACACCGGTCTCCTGGCTGTTCCAAGAACAAGACACTCCATCTCTCAGTTCCAGGCATTTTCTCTGCCTGTCCCCCATGTCTGGAATGTTCTCTCTCCTCCTCTCCACCTCCTCGATTCCTTGGCTTCTTCAGGTCCCAGCTAAAATGCTACCTTCTACAGGAAACCTATAGGAAGGAAAGCTAGATGGGACGGTAGATAGAGCTCTGAACCTAGAGTCAGGAAGACCTGAGTTCAGATTTTACTAGATGTATGACCTTGGGCAAGTCACTTAATCCTGTTTGCCTCAGTTTCCTCTTCTGTCAAATGAGCTGGAGAAGGAAATGGCAAACCACTCTAGTAACTTTGCCAGTAAAACTCCAAATGGCATCACGGAGAATTGGACACAACTGAACAACAAAAGGAGGGAGGCTATTACCAGGGAGCCCACTCTGCTGACTCCCTCATTTCACCATTTAGGAGCACCAAACACTTCCCTGCCACCTGCTTAAGCCATTAACACCCCTCAAAACTGACATTTAATCTTTGGGACTGAGTGTTTTCTCTGAGGGTGCTTTCTTTAAGGAGTCACAGATGTTCCTTCAGAAGGGTTGAGAGGCCTCTTACCTCAGCCCAGAGCCATGCCCCACCTGTCCCCTTTCTCCTTCTCTACCCCTATCAGAAGATCTAGCTGGAGGTGGTTAAACTGACATGGGCCCCACCTGTGGAATGGTGGCCTGAGTGTTTCATCCCCAAATTCTCCTGACTTCCAGTTTGGAGCCCCTTCTATTCCCCTCCTCTTCATCCCCCATAGCTATCTTCATCCCAAGGACCAGTGACTAGAGCAGACCCGTTGGGATCCACGCGCCTTTCACTCATTTTAGGATTTGTTTCCTCAGCAAATTTGAAAGGTCAAGGGCCATCAGCCGATCCTACTCTGTTCCTGCCCTGATTGTTAGCCAAGTTTACTCAGCCCTGTAACCTGCCTATAAACCCAATCCTACTGCTGCTATCCCAGCCCCTCTCACTTCCCTTCTCTGTCTCTTTTTCTTTCCCTTTTCCCCTTTTCTTTCTTTGTCTCTTCCTGTCATTTGTTATTATTTACCACATAAACTTGACAAACATCAGCAAATATAAACTTTTTATATAATTAAGAATAAAAAAGAAAGACCAGCTAGATGGCACAGTGGATAGAGTACAGGGCCTGCAGTCAGAAGACTTCATCTTCCTGAGTTAAAATACAGCCTTGAACACTTGGTAGCTGTGGGACTGTGGGCAAGTTATTTAATCCTGTTTGCCTCAGTTTTCTCATCTGTAAAAATGAGCCGAAGAAGGAAACGGCAAACCCCCAGCATGTTTACCCCAAATGGGATTATGAAGTTAGACAACTGAAATAACTAAACAGCATGACATAACTGAAGTGGCTAGATGGTACATGGATGAAATGCTAGATTTAGAAGTTAGTGAGACTTGAATTCAAATCCAGCCTAAGTGGCTTACTAGTTGTGAGACCATGGACAAGTCACTTAACCTCTGTCTGCCTCAGTTTTCTCATCTGTAAAATGAGGATGATAATAATAGTCCCTTCCTCCCAGGGTTGTTGTGAGGATGAAATGAAATGATATTTATAAAGTGCTTGACAAACTTTAAAGCACCATATGAATGATAGCTATCATTATGCACAGCTGGTTTTTTAAAAGTATATATTAAATTTATTGTAGTAGTTCCAACACTATCCTGCTTAATGTGTCCCCTTCTGAACTTCTACCTCTTCTTATACACACACATAGTGTTAGTTGCACTATCATTTCTCCCTCTCTCCCCTTTCCAAAAAAAAAAATACCTTTTATTACAGATGAGTAAAGCAAAACAGACCCATACGCTGTCCATATCTAAAAAAGTTTATCTCTTTCTGTACCTCTAGTCAATCATCTTAATTATTATAAGAGTTGAAAACGAAATTCATCATCAGGCCCCTGGAAAGGTGTCTGGTGCCTGCATTAATCATAGCTCTCAAGTCTTTTGCAGTGGTTTTCTTTTACAATATTATACTTATTGTATAAATTGTTCTACTGGTTTGCTTACCTCACTCTGCATCAATTCATATAAATCTTTCCAGGATTCTCTGAATCTGTCCTCTCTGTTCTTTCTTACACCACATTACTATTCCATCACATTCCTATGCTTACTTTTGTTCAACCATTCACCAGCTGATGGGTACCCATTTTGTTTGCAAAAACCAAAAGCACTGCTATAAATATTTCTGTGTATATAGTTCCTTTCCTTCTTTCCTTGATCCCTTTACCTAAAGTAAAAGTATAGTCCAGACAGCTCTTGCTTTATGTAAGTGAACCATTCCACAGACTACCACTTAAGCAATTTGGTGGGGGGAGGGGAGGAACAGGGAGGCAAGGAGGACATATGGGGTCTGGGGGACAGAGAAGATAAAACAAGATGGGAGAGGAAGAACATGTGGGGGGGTGGGGCAGACACATAGACAGGAGAGGATGGGTGACAGGCTGGGCAGAGCTGTAGGAAGACAAACAGATGGGGCCCAGACCCTCAGGGCTCATGGGGGGAGTGGGGCAAAGGTCTCTTTGGGTGATGGAGGTCTCCAGCCAAGCTCCTGATCTGATACCAGCAGCAGTGGCAACCTCTCAGCACTTGCCTATGTACTACTTTCACTTGGAGGGCTTTTTTAAAAGGTTTTTTTTTTTGGTGGGGGTAGGTGGGACAGAACACAGTAGTGCGTAATGAAATAAATTTTTTTTAATGAGGACTTCTCAGAATTCTTTAATGAAGTCAAATATGCATAATGTAAATTTACATAAAGTAAGAACAGCCTGTAATGATATCTTTGGGTCAAAAGGTATGTAGTTTAGTGACTTTCTGGATATAGTTCCAAATCACTTTCCAAAATGGCTGGAACAATTCATAGCTCCACCAACTATGCATCAGTTTGTCATCCCACAACTCCTTCAACCGTTATCATTATCCCTTTTTGTTATATTTCCCATAAAATGGGTCTGAAGTAGAACCTCAGAGTTGTTTCAATTTATATTTCTCTTATTAGCGATTTGGAGCATTTTTATTTGGTTGATAGCTTGCCATTCCTTTAAAAACTTGTTCATGTTCTTTGACTATTTATATGTTGAATTAGCTATTATATATCTACATCAGACTTTGCTGCAAAGATTTTTCCCAATTAACTACTTTCCTTCTAATTCTAACTGTATTGATTCCATTAAAACATAACTACCAAATGTATAACATCTGGGAATCCAGTTAACAAGACAAATAGGAATTATATAAATACGGATACAAAAAGCCCTCTACAAAAGCAAAGACAGGACTAAATAATTGAACAGCAATTAATTGCTTATGGTTAAATCATACCAATAAAATTCAAATGACAATTTATAGATTCAGTACCACTCATTCTACCAAAGGTTACTTATAGAACTAGAAACATAATAACAAAATTAACAACAAGTCAAGAATCTTAAGAGAAATAATGGGGAAAAAATGGGAAGGAAGGAAACATAACAGTACCAGATCTCAAACTACACCATAAAGCAGTAATCATCAAATCTATCTGGTACTGGCTACAAAATAGAAAAGCTGGTCAGTAGAACGAACTGAGTACACAAAACTCAAAAAGCAATTGAACATAACAGTATAATGTTTGGTAAATCTAAGGATTCTAACTACTGGGTTAAGGACTCACCATTTGACAAAAACTGCACGCAAACTGGAAAGCAGTCTAGTAGATACTAGGTTTATTTGAAACATCTCACACAATGTACTACAACAAGCTCCAAATGGATATGTGACTTAGATAGAAAAGATCAATGGGGCAGCTAGGTGGCTTGGAGGATAGAGCACTGGACCTGAGTTCAAATCCAGTCTTGCACACAAAACACTTACTAGCTGTGTGACCCTGGACAAGTCACTTAACCCCATTGCCTAACCAAAAAAAAAACCCATAGAAACAAATTAGAGGGGCTGAAGTCTGTTGCTTTTGACTGTTCTCTCTTCAGCTTTGCCCTCCCTTCAAACCCCCTTCACTATTCTCACTTTCTCTCCTTCCTTGTTGAGTTTAATATATTTCTCATCCAAATTCTGTGTATACATGTAAGTATTCAACCATCATTTGTCTGATTGAGATATAATTGAAGTTCACAAGATTCTTGCTCCTCTCATACTCCCCTTCCTTCATGTTTCAATCTTCTTTTTTTTAAGCACTCCAATTAAGAAAAGTAGTCAGTTCCTTCCCCTTCTTCCTTACTTGTTTGTCTATACTCCTTTTTCTTTTCTCTCTTAAAGTCAACAAAACAGAACAGAACAAAAATACACTTGGTTCTCGTGTCTGTATGTTACTTAATTCCTTCTGTGACCTTTAAAGACAGTAGAATTCTGAAGGGACATTCCCCTCTTTTCCCATTAGAATATGATCACTTCATCATTATTTAACTCCTTCCAAATTGCTCAAATGTATTTGCCTTGCTAAGTTTATCTTCATCATTCCCCAATTGATAAATGGTCAGAGAATATGAACAGGCAGTTTTCAGATGGAGAAATTAAAGCTACCTATAGTCACATGAAAACATGCTCTAAATCACTATTGATTAAAGAAACGAAAATTAAAACAACACTGAGGTACCACCTCACACCTAATAGATTGGCTAACATGATAGAAAAGGAAATGATAAATGTTGGAGAAGATGTGGGAAAACTGGAACACTAATGCATTGTTGGTGGAGTTGTGAAACAATTCAACCATTTTGGAGAACAATTTGGAACTATGCCCAAAGGGCTATAAAAATGTGCATACCCTTTGATCCAGCGATAGCACTTCTAGGGCCATATGCCAAAGAGATCATACAAAAGGAACCCACACGTACAAAAATATTCATAGCAGCTCTTTTTGTGGTGGCAAAGAATTGGAAATTGAGGGGATGTCCATCAACTGGGGAATGGCTGAGCAAGATATATGTATGTAACGGAATACTATTATTCTATAAGAAGTGATGAGCAGGAGGATTTCAGAAAAACCTGGAAAGACTTACATGAACTGATGCTGAGTGAAGTGAGCAGAACCAGGAGAACATTGTACACAGTAACAGTCGCGTTGTGAGATGACTAATATTGATAGATTTAGCTCTTCTCAGCAATACAAAGATCTAAGACCTCTTCAAAGGCCTCATGATGGAAAATGCTACATTCAGACTAAGAACTACAGACTCTAAATGCAGATGGAAGCGTACTATTTTCACTTTCTTTTTTGTTTTTTTCTTTCTTATGGTTTTTCCCTTTTGTTTGATTCTTCTTTTACAACTTGACTAATGTGGAAATAAGTTTAACATGATCATACACATATAACCTATATCAGATTGCTTGCTGTCTTGGGGGGGGGGGGAAGAGAGGGAAGAGGGAGGGAAAAAAATTTGGAACTCAAAATCTTACAAAAATAAAAATGAATGTTGAAAACCATCTTTAGGAAGTGAAAAATAAAATACTATTTACAAAAAACAACCTGAGTTTATCTCAGCTCTTATGTTTGCATTTCAAAGTTTCTGTGCAGCTATTATCTTTTCAACAAGAAAGTTTAAAAGTCTTCTGTTAAGTCATTTTTTCCTTCCCACCTGTATAGGACTTTACTCAGTTTTGCAGACTGTTATTCTTGTTTTTATTTTTAAGCCTTTAGCTTTTTCAGATATCAGATTTTCTCTCCCAAAACTGTAGTTGTGGCATAGTCTTCTGTCATCATGACTGGCTACTTGGTACTTAAACTCTTTCTGGCTGCCTGTTGCCTGTAGCATTCTTTGACTTGGAGGTTCTAGACTTTTTTAAAAATTTTTTAAGCAATTGGGGTTAAGTGACTTGCCCAGGGTCACACAGCTAGTAAGTGTCAAGTGTTTGGTCTGAGACCGGATTTGAACTCAGGTCTTCTGACTTCAGGGCCAGTGTTCTATTCACTGTGCCACCTAGCTGCCCCTGAGGCTCTAGACTTTTGTTATGATATTTGAGTTATTTTCCATTTCAGATTTCTTTCAGGCAGTGATCAATTCATTCAATCTATTTTCACTTTGAGCAGAACCAAGAGAACTTTGTATACAATAACAGCCATGTTGTGCGATGACTAATACTGATAAACTTAACCCTTCTCAGCATTACAAGGATCTCAGACATCTCCAGAGGCCACATGATGGAAAATGCTATCCACATCCAAAGAAAGAACTATGGAAGTTGAATTGCTATCATTTTTTTTTCTCTTCTGTTGAGTTTTGCTTCCTCTTTCTGCTGGCTCCTCCTATTGGTTTTAATTTTTACTTACAACTTCACTAATGTGAAATTATATTTAATAGAAATGTAAATGTATAGCCTATATCAGATTGTGCACCATCTTGGGGAGGGTAGTGGGGAGGAAGGGGGAGAAAAGTTTTAAACTCAAAAGCATATGGAAGTGATTGTTGATAAATCAAAATAAATTAATAAAATTTTTGAAAATCCTAACATTTGGGAAAAAATCTATTTTCACTTTGCCTTTTGGTTCTAATAAATTGGGGTAATTTTCTTGAAATATAACCACCAGATATTTTTGTTTGGTCATGATTTTCAGGGAAACTAATGCTTCTTAAACTATTATGTTTTCTGAGTCAATTGTTTTTGATAGCAGATGCCTACATTTTCTTTTATTTTTTCAATCTTTTGACTTTTAAAATATTTCTTTTCTTACGATATCACTGAATTCTGATTACACCATCTATTTTTTCAGCAACCAATTTTCAATTAATTAATTTTTAAATCAATTTTTTATTTTAAAATTAAAATTTAATTAAATAAATTAAAATTTAATAAATTAAATTTAAAAATTTAATTAATTTAAATTAATTTTTTCAATGATCAGTTAATGAAGGAGTCTATTTTCAAGGAGTCTACTACTTGGGTATGGTTTTCCATCTTTTATTCTAAATTGTATTCTACTTTTTAAAAATCTCACTTCATTTCTCCCTTTATTTTAGTCATTGTAGCATCTACTATAGTATTTGTTATGGAGTTACTCTATCTAGGTTTACCTCTTGGGCATCTCTTGATCTATAGTACATCTTAATTGTGTTTGGTGGATTTTTAAAAATCTACTCATAAATAATAAATTCTATTGCTACTCCAGAAGGTGGAGTAGAATAATATAATAATGAATACTATCACTACTCCAGAAGGTGTTTTGAAACAAAGGCTGGGGGTGGGGTGGAGAGAGAGAGAGGGTAGGGCCTTGGACACCCAACTGATATTCAGGGCTGGGTAGGGGTAAGGCAGGAAGTGTAATGGGATGGAGCAGTAGAAGAGGATACACTGAACCTTGTTCTTTTGACTGCTGGCTCCTGGGTCTGTGGGTCAAGAGTCTGGAAGGAAAGGAAACCACTCAGCCCAGACTTCCCTTGGCTCTTAGGGGCTGGGAGGTTCTGGCCTTTCTAGGTTTCTTAAGGGTTTGGGGTCAGGAGTGAAGGAGTGTCCAGTTCACTTTTGCTCCACCTTTGGTTCCCACTTCAAGCCCCTGGTGCTCAGGAGTCTCCTAAACCTATTCCAGACCACATTCAGGATAGGCCACATCTCAGCTTCAAGTTCTCTGGGGCAGGAACCCAGAAACTTCCAGCATATCTTTCATCCTGGTCTTTGTCAAGTACCTTGACTGCCCTCAACCCGCTGCTTCTCCCCTCTCTTCACCTCCTTTTCTTATTGTCCTAACATGTTTCTCCCTTTCCTCCCTTTCTTTCTGGATTTGGAGACAAAGGACCTGAGTTTGAACCCCAGTTCTGGCTCTTACAAGCTGTGTGACCTTGGGAAAAATCACTTCCCTTCTTTGCCTCTGTTTCTTCATCAGTAAAGTGAGGTTAAACTAAATGACTTTTCAGGTTCCTTCCAGCTTCAAACCTAATGGCTTTTGCATCTAAGCTTTTTCAGAAACCCTTTCTCAAAAAAAAAAAAAAGAAACCCCTTCTCTAAATTCCTTTTAAGAATCCCACACAGGGATAGGGACTACTTTGCTCACCAGGACTTAATAGCCAGCCTCCCTTCTACAAATCAGTTCCCCACATATTTCAGGAATTTCGAGTTGGTGTGAGGGATCACCCACAGTATTGCCCATCACATCAATACTGACCATGACTACTAAAATCATACTAATCCATATGCAAAAATTTCCTAGTTACTTAGGCTGAGAACTCTTCATCAATATATGCTGCTCTACCCATTGGCAGAGGTGATGCCTGAGAAAACAGGTCCATCTGGTTGTCTGGGACTATCCCAAGGACAAATTGATGGCATACTTACCTAAGCAGGACCAAATGTCTACAGCATTATAATTACAGGGAAGGAAGAAACGGGTGATTCAGTTTCCCTATTTGCATTATCTATATCTTCCAGGGAAGCTGACTTTCTGTTCATCATGGAAAAGTAGGCATAGTGAACAGAGCCTTCCTGGCCCATGTTTTCCAGAAAAGACTGACAGCAGTCTGGCCCTCCTGGTCTTACCTTGGGGGTTCTAAAGCCAATTACTGCTCTACATATAGAGCTAAGCCTGTCAGGGCCAAGGGAGGTGCTTCCTAGTCTTATCTCTCTGGGTGAGAGTTCCAGATTCTTTACCCTCTTTGACAAATCTGTGCTTGGGTCTGCACAGGATATCTTCAGGAAAACATAATTCTTACTCTTCTAAAATCTTTGTATTCTATCCTCCTGACTTTCTCTCATTGACACCTCCTTATCTAAAACCAGGGCAATGCTAGACTGTTCCTTGACCTTTCTATGGGTTTCAAGTAAATGTCACTCTAAACCTACAGAAAACATAGGGACAAAATGAGATCCATGCTTCTCATGCAAAGACCCGAAGGTAAAAGTCAGATTCCAAAGTGAACAATTGGGGTTTCATGTCTCATACTGTGGGGTCCCCCGCTCTTTTGCTACCCAATGTCCAGGCTGTGTCCTCCTTTCTAGAAAACAATCCGGGGGGGCTGTCATCCCCTGGAGGCTGCTAAAGGACAAAAGGCTCTTCAACCATTTGCTCTCCCAAGCCCAGATTAGGCATCAAGTAGGTTCTAAAGGTTGGATCCCAAGATAGTGTCAAGTTAGTTCTTGTCTATCCCAAAGATCCCAGGGATTAGAGCTGGTACTTCCCAGGCTGCTGAGGCTGGCAACAAATTATGAGGCACACCTGGAATGGGATCTCCTGCTTCCTGGACTCCTCCAAGGGAGAGAGAAACCAACCTGAGATTTTTGGAATCTATTGTTGCCAAGGGAACCCAGATAAGTCGCTGACCTCTCTCTCTTCTCCCCTTCCCAGCACATAAATGTGACCTGATGTACCTAGTATGGGGTGCATAAGGGCAGAGAATGCATCCAGAAAGCGGAGAATAGGCAAGATCAGGCAATGTGCCTGGCAGATAGGAGGCAACTAATAAATGGTTTTGTGATTGACTGATCAGACAAGAGACATTTGGACAGAGGTGAACCCTGCAGATGTAGGGGTCTCCATCTCCTCAAGGATATGGGAAGCAGATTTGCAGGAGAGAGACTAAGAAAAAAGTACTGGTGCGCTCCAGTCTCTGCCTTGTGACCCCTCTCAGTCAGTTATCTTCGTTTTCACCTTACCTGCCTCTGGTCTGGGGAACTCCACATACCCTGAGATTTAAAGGCAACATCAGGATTTGCAGGAAGGGGCAAAGGAGCATGCTTTGGGAATCACTGATGTAGACTGTCCGAGGCCACTGGGTTCCCAGGAGACAATTTCTCCCCCTACCCCATTCCAGCTCTCACAGGTGTGTCTCCCAAACTAAACCCTGCTTGAGAAGAGACAGGACCTTATCTAAGAGCCAGGAAAACATGGGTAGTGTCCCCCAAGCTAGCATTGCTCTCTGGCTTCTTAAACAATCATAATCGTGCCTTTTAGAATTAAAAATAGCAACCAACAAAACAATGAGAAACAGTCCACAAGGGCAGTATGGATTAGGCAAGACTGGCTAGGGGGTGAGTTTGCTAACAAGCCCCAGTGTCATCAAAAGGGTAGAGGATCCCATGCCCGGCCTCCATCCCTCCTAACCTTTATCTTCCACCCTGAGCTTAGCGCGGCTTTTTAAGGAAATCTTCCCCGGGATCTCGGGCTCCGGGGGTAGAGTGGGGGTTACCTTGGGAAAGTGCGGGGATCCCCCAGCCATGGGGCGGGGTGTGGAGTGGGAAGCAGCAGAAGGTGTTAACCCTTTGGGGATGGGGTGGGGGCGTCGGCGGGGGTAAGGTCCCTGCCTCCCCATTCGGCTCACCAGTTCACACAGGGCCCCCATACAGAGTGACTCCAGAGCTAGTGTTTCCTCTCTCTCCGTCTTGCAAAGCAGAGAAACCGTTTCCTGCAGCAGGTCTCCAGTCTCCTGTCTCCCCCCCAGTCCTCAACCCCCGCTCCCCACCTCTCGCTTTATTCTTCCCTCCTCTCCCCTTTCTTCCCCGCCCCAAGTGGGAGGGTAAAAAGGAAGGGAGGAGACTCGGGCCAGCCTAGGCGGTGTAGATCCGTAGGAGGGGGTGAGGGGAGACCAGAGGCTGTTGGGAGCTTTCTTGGAGGAGGAGAAGCGCAAGAACCCCAAGCTTAGCCCGATTCGTCCAACCTAAAGGATTTGGGGCCATCCCAATACAGTAGGATGGAGGATGGGGAATTTCCCTCGGGGGTGCTGGAAGTGGGGGAGGAGGCCAGGGTGCTTTATGTGTTTGGGGTTTCGGGAAAATGGGTGGTGGAGATCGGGAGTCTTGTAGCACTGGGACTTGCCTTTAGCCAGCCTCCAAGAGACTGGTATTAATTTGCCCACTGATTAGCATTGGAGTTGCATATCTCCATTTTCCGCCCTTTCCGACTATCAGCGTCACAATACATAGGCCTGAGGGTTAGGCAGCCTGGATAATGGAGAGGCTAGCTTTGGAGCTGGGACTGGGTGAATTCCCTATCCCCAGAAGCCTGGATGCTTTTTGTGTGTGTGTTCCGGAAGCTGAGTTTGTCTTTGGGGGTGGAGAGTGGGAGGAGCAGGTGGCCTTGACCCATTCAGACCCCAAAACCACTTCCAAAGATGGACCGTGATTCAAGGAAGCTGTTTGTAGGAATGGAAGACTTTTGGCCAATGGATGCTAAAACAAAGCAAGAAGATACATACGCGTGCCACACACACACACACACACACACACACACACGGTGACAAAGGGGAAATTAATAATTCTTCAATTATGAAGAACAGACAGCTCCCCCCATCTCTCTTCCTTTCTCTCTCCAGCGCATAGGGCACATAAGACTCCAGAAGTCCCACGAGAGGGTGGCGGAGCAGCAGGCATCTTTCCCCACCCTGGCAGCATGGTGTCTCCTGGCTCTCCTTGTTGTCCTTCCTACTCAAAGAGGACCAATGACATCATAATGTTGGGGTCATTGTACAGTGTGTCCAACTGTGGCCGATCAAACCAATAGGAATTCAGAAGCCTCTACCACAGGTGAGGCACAAATAGCCGGAAGGAACATTTGGGAGGAAGGTATTTCTCAATTTTTGTATCTCCCCTTTCTTTTGAGCAATTGCAATCCTGCTTTGCTCGTAGCACTTCTCCCCAGTGTTCTGGGGTGAAAATATTAAGAGCCAGAAAATACAAGAAAAAGCTTGATCCTCTCTAGTGGTCCAGAAGCCACCAGGATTGAACTTGGCCCAAAACCATTTGGATCTAGAGCTGAGAAGGCCCCATAAGTGGTTATATTCAGTGAATAGAGGACTGAGCCTGGAGTCAGATTAGAATTCTAATCCAGCCTCTGACACTAGTGACCTTGGACAAATCACTTGATCTTGTTTGTCTCAGTTTCCTCTTGGGTAAAATGGGAATAATAATAATAATAGCACCTAACTCTAAGGATTGTTGTGAGATTCACAGAATAGTAGTAAAGTGCTTAGCACAGTGCCTGGCACACAGTATATACTATATAAATGTTAGCTATTATTAGTATTGTTACACTAAGATTGTGCCTTGTCACTTCTATACCTCACTCTGGCTGTATTTAGCCCTCAGAGCTATCACCTCTACTTCTTTTCAGAGCTGCCTTTAATATATAGCCTCATTCTCCTTTATGGAAGGGGAGTACAGTCCAGTGTGATTTGTTGCCTGGGGATGAGCCTAGCACCTCTCTTGGACCTAGGTCCATCCTTCAGCATTGGAAGGGGGAAGAGAAAGGGAGCAGGAGTCAGTGTTAACTCAATTTCCCTTTCTCTAGCCCAATCTCAGCCCTGTTTTATGAGTACCATAGTCAGTGGCATGACAACAGATGTCACCAAAGTAAGCTGGGTACATTCCCAAGAGCCATCTGAGCAGAAAGAATATCCAGGGGTCAAAACAACTGCTACTCTTTTCCTCTTCCTGAAAAAAAAAGGTCGAATTGTGGCAGTTTCTGACTTCCCCTCCCCTTCTCTGAGTCTCACCTTGATCCGCATCTTCTACCTTCACAAGATAAAACTGAACCTGAACTTGTGGGACAGCTGGGAGAATGTTTTGTACTCCCAGAGTGCACATCCTTGCCTCTTGCTCTGGAAGGCACAGGAGAGCTGCTTTCCTGCCTCAAAGCGGAGCCACTTTCAATTCAGCCTTTGAAAGCCCTAGATGGGCCCCTCTTCAAGTCTCTCTGCTTCCCAAGGGGGCAGGGTAGTTTGGGGGCCCTGCATAGGCCCCTCCTCAAGGGGTCAAGGTAATTTGAGAGTATGGGAGGAGGAGGGGAACAGATTCCAGAGCCCAAAACCCAGTCACAGCACCCATTTTCTACTTAAGAACATCAGCTTTAGGTGAGGGTAAGGCGATTGGGAATTTCCTTAACAAATTTAAAAAATTATTCATTAATTTATATTGACACCATGGGGGGTGGTGTGTCCGTGTGTCCGTGTGTCCAGATCTGTGATTTCCTTGGGAGCAGGGAAATCCTAGTGTGAAAATCCCTTCTACCAATGCAGCTTGGAAACTTGCCTCTAATTACCTCAACTGTAAAGAACTGGTTGGACCACTGAGAGGTTAAATAAGATGTCCATAGTAACCCGGGTCATTCTGACTTTAGACTAGCCCTCAAATGACTAGTTGACCTCTCATCACCTCTGTTACTATGTTATTATAATTAATTGTAGCAGGGATGATATTTCACCAACACCTAAAATGAAATATCCCTGTAGAGTATTTCTGATTTCTTTTTAGTACTGTATTCCACCCCTCAAACCTATTCCCCCCCCCAGCTGTATTTAGCTTCTCAATCCTTGGTTCTTAAATATCTCCAAGAGTATTAAAATATTTTTCCATTACTTGAATCACCATCTTTAGGACTACCTATCTCTTTCAGATTCCTCCCTTATCTCCTCCCCTCCCCCCCAATCATACCATCATATGCACAGAGCAGCAGTAAGCCTATGGCTAAAACCTGGAGTGGCTATACCCTTTGCTTGACCTTGAGTCCCTTTTTGGCCTGGAATTGGATCCTTGTGTAAGATGAGTGTGAAGGCATCTGGCCTACCCAGGCCTGTGGGAGCCTGTGTTATCAGCTATGACCCTCCCCCTTCACTTGAACCCTGTCCTTATTCTCTCCTTCCCATCCTCACCAGCTCTGAGAATAGTGTCTCTCTACTCAGATCCCTGGTCTTCATCTATCTCTCTTCTCTGTTGGGTGTGAGTGGCATAAATGAGGAAATAAAAGGTCATAGAACAAAGGGAGATCTTGAGGTGCCACATAGCTAATTCTCTAGTTAACTAAAGATATCCAAAAGAACTACCATGGGGTCAGTCGGTGTTGGAGCCCTGGGAGCCTGGGCCTCTGGAGACATGTCCTTCCCTATGACCTTCACTCCATCCCCCAATTCCTGTCCTGCTGGATACTGAGAATTTGTCAACTCCCACCGCCCAGCAGGCCCAATGGTGACCCAAAAAGCATTGAACCCCAAGAAGGCCTTGTTACCTGTTCTCACCTGCTCCAGCTGCCCCCTAAGACTGGGGCTGGAGTTGAAGTGAATAACAAAAGTGAACCAGGAAGTCTGCAAGGCATTCTAGATGTACAAGGTTGCCCATTGGTCAACATGGTCTCTTGTTTTCAGCTGTGCTATCAGCTAATGCCCAGGATCACTTACCCTCCAGCTCTAAAATTCTACATGTTTGTGACATCTGTGACCATTGTCAGCACAGTCTTCACCTCATTAATCCCCTTTTACCCCTTATGTCAGAATATGACTGGGGCCTCCCTAGCTTTGCTGACAAATTTAGTCCAATCCCTGATTTTATAAATGAAAAGCTGAGACCTAGAGAGCTAGGTGAATAGTCCAGGATCTGATTAGTGGCAAAGTCAGAACTAGGACCCAAGTCTAACTCAATTAGGGCCACTCACTACAGCAAAGAAAATGAAGGCTCTGTGTGAACTAGAGTTTTAAAGGGAAATTGGATCAATTTCTCTGATGCATTTCGGTTCCTACATGTGGTAGTAAATGCTTCTCCAAATGAATGATTCTATGGTAACTCAGTGCCTGCCCTACAGAGAGGAGTCCCTGCAAAAAACTTATATGTACAAAAAATGTATTAAAGGAAACTCCCTTTGCAGATGCAGGTTTGCATCTAGTATATGTCAAACTCTGGTCTTCTTGGCTCTAAGAATTAAAGAACTTATGGAGGAGCTTCTGGTTTTTCCCCTTGAGATGCCACATATGAATACTAACTGATTTTTTCTGCCTATAGGCAAATAAGTTCACACTGGTCTGGAGTCAGGAAGACTTGAGTTCAAATCCAGCCTCTGATAGTTGTTTAACCCTGGGCAAGTCATTTAACCTCTGTTTGCCTTACTTTCTTGAACTGAAAAATGGGGATCATAATAGTACCTCCTTCCCAGGGTGGTTGTAAGGATCAAATGGTTTTATTAATATTTGTAAAATTCTCTAAGTAGAAGGTACTTAATAAGCATTTATTTTCTTCCTTCTTTTTCTAGGGAAGGAAGAATAAATTCCCAAAACACAGATATCCTAAGGGAAAAAGGTGTTAATTATTATCTTAATTATATCTACATATATATATACATATAAGTACATAGCTACTTTCTAGAAAGCAAGATCAATTCATTTAAATTCTCAGATGGCAGGTGGCACTTATGGTTACAAAATTCTTAAAAGTAAACATATCTTAAAATTTTTTAACGTCATTTTCCACTGACTCAGCCCTTCCACTCCCATTGAACCCTTCTCTATAATGAATAAATATAATCAAACAACAAAAAAAAAAGAAAATCCACATTTCTGAAGTCAAGTATTCTCCTCAATTACAGCTTTTGTGGATGAGGTCTCTGCCCCCTGTTTCCTTAAGTTTACGCGGAGTCAACATTCTTCTACGGGGTGAGCCTGCTGCCTTTGTATTACTTTGCTATAAAGGAACAAAATCTAAGGTCTTCCTACTGCTACGTACTGTGGGATTTACTGTGTTTTGAATAAACATTGTTCTTTCTTAGTCTCCAAGAGTTTTTGACCTAGTAGGGAATACAAACCAACACAGCTGGAATAGAAATATTGTATTTCTTCCAAATGGAATACCAATATCAACGTTATTGGGGTTCACAGTCTAATGGGAGGGACAACATGCAAATAACTGTGGAAACAAGATCAATATAGGGTAGAAAGAAGATAACCCAGAGGAGGAGGGGCTGGGAGGACTAGAAAAGGTCTCCAGCAAAAGGTGAGACTTGAGATGAGTCCTTGAAGAAGGTCAGGGAAGCCAAGAGGCAGAGGTGAGGCTGGAGAGTGTTCTGGGCATGGGGGGCAGCCAGCAAAAATGCCCGGAGGTGGCAGATGGAGAGTTGTTTGAGGAACAGAAAGGAAGCTAGTGTCACTGGATTGTGGGTCTGTGGAGGAGAGTAAACTGTTAAGACTGGAAAGGTAAGAGGGGGGCTAAATATCGAACAAGAGTGTTGACATTTGATCCTAAAGGTAACGGAGCCATTGGAGGTCATTGAGAGAGGTGGGTAATATGTCAGAGTTGCAGTTTGGGGAAATCACTTGGGCAGCTGAATGGAGGATGATTGTAGTTTTGAGAGACTTAAGGTGGGGAGACCAACAAGAAGGCTGTTGTGATAGTACAGGCATAAGGTAATAAGGATCTGAACCAGGGTGGTGGTGTGTAAAGAAGGTCAGCAGAAAAATACAATGCATTTTACATGATGAGAGCAAGAATTAACTGATATCTTCTCCATTTCAAGAGATAGCTAGGAAGGCTTTAGCAGGTTGGGTGGGCCTTCTGGAAAATTCTAAGTCAGGAGTTGCACAACTGGAGAGCAATTTGGAATTATAACCAAAGAGTTATAAAACTGTGTATACCCTTTGACCCAGCAATACCATGATCAGGTCTATTTCCCAAGGTGATTGGGGCGGGGGGGAAGAACCTCTAAGTTCTAAAATACTTATAGCAACTCTCTCTGTAGTGGTAAAGAACTGGAAATTGAGGGGATACCCATCTGTTGGGGAATGGCTGAAGAAGTTGTGGTGTATGATTGTGATGAGTTACTACTCTGCTGTAAGAAATGATGAGTAGGTTGGTTTTAGAAAGACAAGGAAAGACTTGAGGAGAGCAATACAATAAATATTTTTAAAATAAGAATTGTACCCCACTTGGCATAGATGGGTTGTTATTTGCTTTGCTGGCTAAAATATTCGTGTCAAAGAGATCACAGATGCATCTGAGTATTTCCTAGAGACAGGAAAAGGAAGTTGGGGTAAATGGGAAAGGTACCAGAAATAAGCTTTGCTTACTCACTGTCTTCCCTGAGTCCCTTCTTGGCTTTCAACACCCATACTCATTTCTTGTGTCACCTTTTATCCCTGACTCCTGAGACAGAGAAGCATGGGAGAAACTTAAGGAGTGTAGCCCAACACATCTACTAAAAAACAAATCTTGACTTCTACAGAGGGTACCTGTGTTATGGCATTCTTGACCTGTGTGCTGGAGCTCAATCCTTAACTTCAAGTAAACTTGGATAGGTTAGGGCTTGATTGAGGTCAGAGGACCATGAGTGCAGGAGCTTGGGGAGGGGATGCAAGAGCTAGGGAAGGTATACTGCACTGTTTGCACTTCCCACTGGGTGAGAACAGTAACCCCAGGGGCCCCGAGGGAACTGGCCTTCATTTGGGAATGAACTTCCCAAATCACAGAAGGAGTTCTTGTACTACAGAAGAGCATAATAGCAAAAGCTTGGGGTTGGGGGTACACATCCCTTTACCATCCAGGAAATCAATATTCCCTTGCCTAATAGTAAATGGGAATCGTGATAAAGAGAGATTAGAGAAATTATTATGTTTGGAGTCTTCTCCCAGAACCTGGAGATTATTGGTCTCCCCCAGTGAAACTCCCCAAGGCTGGATTTTTGTTTTGGGAAATTCTAGATCTCATGAAGTCTCCTGACAGCTGCAGCATCGGTATGGGAAAGAATGAGCATCAAGCTCTGTGTTCTGAAGAACCTGGTGAACTCTATGGGAATGTAAAGTCATTCGTTACCCTGGATTTGCTGTGTTTTAGGGGCTTCCTCATTCTTGTCAATGAGACTGGAGAATGGTTTTTTTTTTCTCCTTTCTTCTTGTTCCTATTTATTGAGCTTTTTGTATATGCCAATTATAATGCTGGCTGCTGGAGGGATCTCAGAGAACATCTCAAAAACAAACTCACAGTGTCTCTGTCTCTCTCTTTCCTCTCCCTGCCCTCCTTGCCCTCTTCCTCCCTCTCTCCTTTCTCTCTTTCTCTCCCTCTCTCTTCCCCTCTCCCTCTCTCCTCTCTCTCTCCTTCCCTCCCTCCTTCTCTCTCTCTTTCCCTCCCTTCCTCCCCCCTCTGTCTGTCTCTCTCATCTTCCCTCCCTTCCCTCTCTCTTAGAGAGTGGATTTACTCTTCCATTCCACCTCAGCTACACAAAGGGATAATTAATTACACTCTTGCCATCACCAACCAGTGTTACACTTTCCTGATCAAGAACTTTTAAATTTCTTTTTTCTTCTTCTTTTTTTTTTCTGGTGAGGTAATTGGGGTTAAGTGACTTGTCCAGGGTCGCATAGGGTCAAATGTCTGAGGTCAGCTTTGAACTCAGTTCCTCCTGACTCCAAGGCCAGAGCTCTATCTACTGCACCACCTAGCTGCCCCTAACTTTTAAATTTCTTTATCATAATCTCCTATCATTCTATCTCTCTGTGTGTTAATCCTATTTTTTGTTTTTACCTTAACCTCCAATCCTTCCACCCCTCAGTACTTTTCCAAGTCATCATCCCAGTTCTCTTTCACTTTCCTTCCTTCCTACTCTCCATCCCTTAATCCTTGGTTTCCAAAGTGGGGGCCCAAACTCCCAGTGGCCTGTGGTATGACCCCAAAGGGTAACCAATAGGTTTCTGGAAAGATGGATATCATCTCCATCTTCTCTCAGTAGCCAGTTGGCTATCATGAGGCTTGTCTTCAACACAGTCTTATATACCTTTCAATCATTAGTGCCCAAGGTTGCCTCACTTTGCTTTCTCCTGCTTCTGGTCTCTTATGGCTATGAAAGCTCTCATCCTTTCCTCCCTTTCCCTTAAGATGCTTATTAGCCTAACCTCAATCTGAGAATCCTCACCAGGAACTGTATAATCACAATCTTCCTCCCCTCCACCTAGTGGACTCAATACCTTATCCCCAAATCATCTCATGGATGTGGCTACTGGGCACTGAGTAAGAGCCCTACTTCTCTTAACTATGAGTTGTACAGGATGAGTAGCTGTGGATCTGTGTTGCTGATCTCTTTAAGTCACATTTTCCCCCAAACGCAGCCCTCTTTCAAAATTCTCTATTTCTGTTGCAGGCACCACCATCTCATCAAGATTTGTGTCCTTAGCTCCTTACTATTCCATCCCTGTCCTCTCTCCCCCATTCCAATCATTTGCCAAATCTTACCATTTCTACTTCCCCAATATCTCCCATATCCATTTTCTTTTCTCTACCTACACAGCCACCATCCTGTTCAGGCCCTCATTGCTTCTCACTTGATCTATTAAAATAGACTCCTAATTGTTCTCTCTGTCTTAAATCTCTTCCCACATTTCAACTCATCATCTACACCGACGTCAAAGTGATCTTCCTACACTGTAAGTCTGACCATGTCACTGCCATGCCCTCCTGCTCAGTAAATGTCATTGGTTCTCTATGATATCTGGGACCTATTATAAAGATTGGCATTTAAAGCTTTTTACAGACAGGCGTGCTCCTAATCTTTCCAGTCCTCTCATACATCACTCCCTTCCACATGTTCTATGATCCATCCATACTGGATTTCTTGCTGTCCTTCTGAGAGAAATGATTATAATAACCAATTATTAATATTGGGATCCCAGGTTTTTTGTCTTTTTGCTCCCTCATTCAAAGCCCAGACCTAGTAAGTCTAGTCGGTCTCTGAAGGATTGGGTTGCTGGTGAGATTGGCTTAACCCTTGGGAACATTCTCCTCTATCTTGGGCAGGACCCCACCTAACTTGAAGAGTTTATTTCTGATTAAAGTATAAAAAGAATCTAATCTAGGTGAATTCCAGCCTAAAGCCTTAGGCTGATCTCTAGGAAACCCCCCCCCCCAGTTCAATTTAAGTGGTCTGGGTAAAGATGGATTCTTTTGTCTGGAATGTGGCTGAGTCTTATGGTCAAGTAAAGTTCTCAGCCAAAGGAGCTGAAGACTTTTGGTCCATCTCCTCCTTAATATGTCTACCTTTAAGGAGTTGTGAACTGATCCAACTATTCTGGAGAGCAATTTGGAACTATGCCCAAAGGGCTATAAAAATGTGCATACCCCTTGCAATAATAGCACTTCTAGGGCTATATCCCAAAGAGATCATACAAATGAGAAAAGGACCCACATGTACAAAAATATTTACAGTGGCTCTTCTTGCAGTGGCAAAGAATTGGAAATTGAGGGGATGCCCATTAATTGGGGAATAGCTGAACAAGTTGTGGTATGTGAATGTAATGGAATACTATTGTTCCATAAGAAATGATGAGCAAGCAGAATTCAGAAAAACCTGGAAAGACTTACATGAACTGATGCTGAGTGAAGTGAGTAGAACGAGTAGAATATTGTACACAGTAACAGCAACATTGTGCAATGACCGACTTTGTTAGACTTAGCTCTTCTGAGCAATGCAATGATCTAAGTCAATTCCAAAAGACTCGGTGATGGAAAATGCTATCTACATCCAGAGAAAGAATTATGGAGTCTGAATGCAGATCGAAGAATACTATTTTTTGTTGTTGTTGTTTCTTCTTTCTTGTGGTTTTTCCCTTTGGTTCTAATTCTTCTTTACAACATGACTAATGTAGAATATGTTTAATATGATCACACATGTATGGCCTATATCAGATTGCGAGCCATATGGGAGAGGGGGAGGGAGAAAATGTAGAACTCAAAATCTTATAAAAGTGAATTTTGAAAACTAAAAATAAATTAACTAATTAATACATGAATGAAGGAAGGAAGACAGAAAGAAAGAAAGAAAGAAAGAAAGAAAGAAAGAAAGAAAGAAAGAAAGAAAGAAAGAAAGAAAGAAAGAAAGAAAGAAAGAAGAAAGAAAGAAAAAGAGAAGAAGGAAGGAAAGAAAAAAAATATGCCCACCCCAGGGGCAGCAAGGTGGCACAGTGGATAGAGCATCAGCCCTGGAGTCAGAAGGACATGAATTCAAATCTGGTCTCAGACACTTGACATTTACTAGCTGTGTGACCCTGGGCAAGTGACCTAATCCTGATTGCCTCCAATCCTCACTGATTAGGGTTGATCTCTGCCTGTCAGGGGTACCCACTTTAAAAAAATTTTTTTATTAATTTATTTTGATTTATCAACAATCACTTCTATAAGCTTTTGAGTTTTAAATTTTTCTCCCCCCCTTGTCCCCTCCCCAAGATGGTGTACAATCTGATGTAGGCTATACATATACATTCCTTTTTTTTTTAATGAGTAAATCCATATTGTTTTATTCCCTTAAGTTAGCAGCATGCAACATGTTACATGGAGGTAGAGCTTTAACTCTGACTGCATCAAGCAATTTTTGGAGGACATTTAAACCCCGACTCAGGATGTCTGTGTTACTCAGTTTTATGGTCTCCATATGTATAACCAGAGCATGAGAAAGGAAATTTAAATAAAATAGGCAAATGTCTCAGATCCAGGATATCTGTGTTTCCTTTACCACCATCAAGGTAGTGTCTGGGTTAAAGTCACCTTAGCAGTCATAAACATAAAAATGCTCTTGGTCAACTTTAGCTGTTGACACAGGAAGGGGCATTCTTAGCTCACTCAGGAAGAAAAGATTAATTCAGGTTTTTGGCCCTTATTGGGGCTCAACTGATCTTAAATGATTATCATTTCTCCTTTTGATCAAAGGTAAGCCGAAGGCTTTACCTGTAGACCAAAGAAAAGTGTGGGAAAAACCTTCTTCTTCCTCAGGGGGTGGGAAGAGAGGTCCACTTGGAACAGGTGTCTTCAGATGATCCTGGAGTCCACATCCAGAAGTTGGCAGCTATGGGAGTAGTCACATAGACCTGATAGGGGCTCTTAGAAGATGTATGAGTTGATAATTGAGAGAAAACACCATAACATAAATCCTTAGTTAAAGGGACATAAAGATGGTTTAGTTTCCCAGCCACGCAGGGTAGGTTCAAACAATACAACAAAGTTTTTCTCATAATTCACAAAATTGCATAATTACATCAAGTCAGGTATAGATTAAATTACTTAAAAGGCTCACAATAGATGAGTTTTGAGAACGGAGATTTACATGTCACCAGGATAACCAAGAAAACCTTAAACATGAACCATGCAAATCAGTACAATCATTATTACCAAAATATACATTTCTATTAAACATATTTTCACATTAGTGATGTTGTAAGAAAGAATTAGAACCAATGGGGGAACCACCAGAAAGAGGAAACAAAACAAAACAGAAGAAAAAAAATAGCAAATAGTATGCTTTGATCTTGCATTCAAACTCCTTAGTTCTTTCTTTGGATGTGGATAGCATTTTCCATAATGAGACCATTGGAGATGTCTTAGATCCTTGCATTGCTGAGAAGGGCTAAGTCTATCAAAGTTAGTCACTGTACAACGTGGCTGTTAATGTGTACAATGTTCTGGTTCTGCTCACTTCACTCAGCATCATTCCATACAAGTCTTTCCAGGTTTTTCTGAAGTCTGCCTGCTCATCATTTCTTATAGCACAATAGTATTCCATTACATTCATATACCACAACTTGTTCAGCTGTTCCCCAATTGATGGGCATCCCCTCAATTTCCAATTCTTTGCCACCACAAAAAGAGCTGCTGTAAATATTTTTGTACACGTGGGTCCTTTTCTCATTTGTATGATCTCTTTGGGATACAGCCCTAGAAGTGCTATTATTGCAAGGGGTATGCACATTTTTATAACCCTTTGGGCATAGTTCCAAATTGTTTTCCAAAATGGTTGGATCAGTTCACAACTCCACCAACAATGCAACAGTGTTCCAATTTTCCCACATCTTCTCCAACATTTATCATTTTCCTGTTTTACCATGTTGGCCAATCTGATAGGTGTGATGTGGTACCTCAGAGTTGTTTTGATTTGCATTTCTCTAATCAGTGGGGATTTAGAGCATTTTTCATATGACTATAGATGGCTTTAATTTCTTCATCTGAGAACTGCCTTTTCATATCTTTTGACCATTAATCAATCAGGGAATGACTTGTATTCTTATACATTTGACTTAATTCTCTTATATTTTAGAAATGAGGCCCTTATCAGAGAGACTGGTTGTAAAAATTCTTTCCCAGTTTTCTGCTTCCCTCCTAATCTTGGTTGGGTACCCACTTATCCAAAAGGTATTTTAAGCATCTTTTCATTTTAAGCATCATTTCACACATGACAGTCTGTCTCCCCAATCTCCTTGCCTTTGTATTGGCTGGCCCCTCATGTCTGAAATGCTCTCCCTTCTTATCCTGAAAAAGACCTTACAAAATTCTACTATAATCATCACCTAATTATCATCCTACATCTCTCCTCTCTTGGTCAGTCTCTACTTTCTTTTCTTTTACTCTTTTTTATATCCTCTAGATATTCTAGTTTCCAGCCTCTTCATTCAATTGACATTGATCTCTTCCAAGTAACCAAAGATTTCATAACTGGCAAATATAGTTGTCCCTTCTCAACTCTCCTTATTATTATTTTTTGAGGCAAAAATAGTAAGTGTAAGAGGTCAGATTTGAACTCAAGTCCTCCTGACTCCAGGGTGGTGATCTATCTGATGGGGTATGGGCCCAAAGTGAGACCTTTGTCCCAATGTGGGCCCCGTTTGTCTACAGGCCCTAAAAAATTTTTGGGCTGTCCTTGAATTCTCCCACTTGATCAAGATCTCTGGTGTTTTGGCTACACCCAATCCCTCAATTCTGTTATCCTTGACCTAGCCTGGCCCTCCATTGTCCTGCCTCCCTATGGCCCCAGGCCACTTCCCACCCTTGGGCCTATCTAGGCTCCATTTCTCTGGAATTCTATTACCTCATAGACTACTTGGCCACTCCTAGATCCCTCCCACAGTCATTCTGCATATAAGGTCCATCCTGACTCCATTAAGATGCTCAGATTTTGGGGCAGCTAGGTGGCACAGTGGATAAGAGCACTCAGATTTTCACAATCTGGCCAATAACCCAGGGATGCTCAGATTTCTTAAGAGTCTAGCTAATATGGCAAATCTTCAATAAACCCTGTTTTTGGCTGAAAGAAGGCTTGGGTCAAATTCTTTCAGGCAGGACATGCATGTTATTTTGGGATTCCAGGACCCCTAACCTCTAGACCTCATATCCATTGAGCTACCCTTTAGAAAATCTATGCATTTGAATGCCAGCTTTAGATAGCTAACCCTAATCTCTCTCCTCAGCTCTAGTCATGGATCACAATCTCTTGGCTATTTCAAAACAAATATCCTACAGGCTTCTCAAATTCAATGTGTCCCATATACAGCTCATTATCTTTCCGTCCAAACTTATCCCTCTTTTGAATTTCCCAGTCACTCAGGTTTGCAACTTTCATATCATCCTGTACTCTTCAAGTTCCCTCCTCCCACATGTCCAATGAGTTCTGGATCTTGTTTCTATCTCCAGGGATTTGCTTGTACAGGCCTGTTGTCCTCATTCATACACAGCCACCACTCTGGTTCAGGCCCTCATCACCTCTTGCCTAGAATATTGCAATAACTTGCTGTTCTGCCTGGCCTTAAATCTCTCTCCACAAAGCTGTCAAAGGAATTTTCCTAAAGTACAGGCCCAATCATGCACACATACACTCAAATCCCTCTAACTCCCCATTACCTTTAGGATTAAGTACAATAATCCTATTAGAATTAAACATAAATTCCTCTGTCATTTTAAAGTTCTTCACAACTTGGTTCCTTCATACCTTTCCAGTCTTACATAACACTCCTCTTCATGTACTCTACAGCTCAGCCACATATGTCTGATCTCCCCTTTGTCCCTTTACACTGGCTCTCCCCCATGCCTAGCATTTACTGTCTCCTCATGGCCACCTCTTCCCTTCAAAATTCAGCTTGAGAACTATCTTCTACATGAAGCTTCTCCTCACCTTCCCAAATGTTGGTTTTCTCTCTTAAGTCCTAAAATAAATCAGTCATGAGTTGAGGAATAAAGTATCTTTAATTGAGATAACAGGGTAGCAAACCTGCCACCCTGGGGGATATCCAATGGATTTCCCAACTCCAAGACCCATGCAAAATCTTCCTATACCTTTAGGAGGAGAAGAGGAAGATGCAGTATGAGGTAACAAGGCCTGGTCATGAGACTCCAATGGCCCTGAACAATCCAGGAAAGGAAAGTCACTTCATTCTAGCCATTTTGTCCTTCATGCCATGAATCCCAATGGGAGAGAGCAAGGACACCAGAAACTGAGATCCAGCTTGAGCTGGCTTTCCTTACAAGGCAAAACACCTGGGTAGGGGACCTAGGGTGTGGTTCAGCTCAACCGAATCAAGAGTAAATATCTTAAGAGTAGGAATGTAAGAACATTACTGAAATTCTGGCATTACAAGGATCATTATTTGTAATATGGAGTGGCAGTCCATATTACATTTGGTTGATGGAGTACTGGCCCAAGCTGAGACCTTTGCCCCTTACCCGAAAAAAAGATTTTGGGTCCCATTTGTCTAAGGTCTCTGGCATTCCCCTGAGGCCATAATCTCATCAATTGGCCTTTCACTGTGGCTATGCCCAGTCTCCATTACCCTTAACCTAGCCTGGCCCTCCATTGTCTTACCTCCTATGGCCCAGGACACTTCCTACTAGTCCTAGCTAGGCTTCATTTTCCCTTGGCCAAGTGGTCTAGGTCCCTGGCATTCTATTACCTCACAGTTCCTAAAGATTACTTGGCTACTTCTAGATCCCTCCCATGGTCTTTCTGTACATAAGGCCTATTTTGTCTCCATTAAGGTGCTCCGATTTTTACAATCTAGCCAATAGCTCACAGATGCTCAGATTCTTTAAGAGTCTGGCTAATATGGTGGATCTTTAATAATCCTTGTCTTTGGCTGAAAGAAGGCTTTGGTCAAATTCTTTTGGGCAGGACGCTCATGTCATGGTCTGGGGGTCCCAGCACCCCTAAACCTCTAAAGCTCATCAGTATCAACAATTTCTATCATTATATTAACAATTTTCTGTCACTCTGTTCCCCCTCACATTCATTTTGCACCTCTAGAAGTGAAGGTTCTTAGGCTGAGAAGGCCCATGGGGTTATCAGTGATTCCATAGAGTGTGGTGCTGTCTGTACAGACATTATCAAGGGCACCAACTTTTGTGAAGAAGTTGGGACAAGGCTGTCACCAACTCCAGTTGTGGACCAACTAGCACAATCATTTATTTCTTAATATTTTCAGTTGAGTGAAAAGGGGGATTCATTGCCCTGCAAATGGAAACTTTCCAATATTTGTTGTTTCTCATGTCAGCCTGAAATAAAGAATTCTAGCAAAAAGTAGCAAAAACTAGGACCTTTAATAGAGGGAAGGGGATTGTGATCCAGGGGGCCACCACATAGCACCAAGAGTATTGGAGTGCTCAAGAGGGGAAGGGGGATAGGGTTAAATACATTTCTCATAGGAAAGTCCATAGAGAAGGCTGGGGCAGTGTCAGGAGTGTCAGCTACAAGAAGGGTCAAGTGAAACAAGTTTTACAAAATAGAAGGGGGGTGGGAGGGGCTCCTTCTTTTCTTCAGTTGGTTTCCATAGCCCTCCTTTTAACTGGTTTCCATTGCCCCCAGGCAATTTGAAGCTCTGGGATTAGGCAAGGTCAGTTCATATTCATCTGCATTCAACACTCCCGAGGATAGCTGGGATGGTCTGGTTTTTCTGTTTGTCTCCTCAGGATTTAGCTCTATACACACAGTAATAACTTCAAGGAAGCTTTTTCATTCATTCATTCTTATTTCCCCCTTTCCTTCTCCACCCCCCTTTTTTTGTGGGCTGGGCTCTTTTTCTCCTCCAGTATGACTTTCTCACCAGCCATTTCCTTGACCCTTCTCCTCAGGAAGTAGTTTTCTTCTCAAACCAAGCCCAGGGAAAAAAAAATTAGCAGTAAAAGTTGAGAAGTTGTAAAAACTGAATCTATAATTCTGTTTCATAGCTCTGAACCCCCATCCAGAAACCCTACTCTAACAAAATGCCTCAGTTTAAAATCTATCCCTTTTCTGAACTCCTCAATTTCCCCCCTCTACTCTATTCCAATGATGCTGAAGAGTTAAAAATACATACTCATCTTTATATATATATATATCTACATCTATTTTATTTTTTTAAAGGAATTAACATTTGGTGGGTGGGGGAAGGCTGGAGTAGGAAATAGAAACTAAATACACATATGACCTATTTTTTTTTTGTGTGTGTATAACCACAACAAACTAATGATGGGACTGATGGAGTAATGGAACCCCTAAAAAGGGGTCCTTGAACTTTCCCACAAATTTCAGCAACCAAGTCCTTGGCTTTTCCCTGAGGCATATAGTCTATTTCAGTATAATCCTTTTAACTTGCTCTTTCATTGTGGCCCTCATTGTCTGCACCTGGCCCACTAGCCCATCCCAGGCTACTTGCCATTCCTTAACCCATCCAGATTTTCCCACAGTCTTTCTGTATAAAGTATCAATCTTACCCCCATTAAATTGTGCAGATTCCTTAAGAATCTGGCCTGCTTGTATTGGCCATCAAAAATACCACAGACTCAATACCGAACTGGTGTCATGATAAACTCACTGCTTGGACTGAAAGAAGGCTTGAGTGGTTGAATTCTTTCGAGGCAGACTCCCGCCCTGTACCTTTGCATTTTGGGGTTCCTAGCACCCCTAGACCAAACACTAAGACTTAAGATTCATTGAACAAGCAACTACAGAAGAAAGGCTTGAAGATCAAGGTGGTCCATGTACAACCTATATCAAATTGCTTTCTATTGCAGAGAGGGGAGAAGGGAGAGAGAGAAAGAAGGAGAACATTTGGAATTCAAAATTTTTTTTAAAATGAATGTTAACCAAATTACTAAAAATTTATCTTACTGAGTTAGAAAAAAATAATTAAAAAGTTCATTTAGAAGAATAAAAGTTCAGAATTTCAAAGAAACTAGGGAAAAAGGATATAAAGGAAAGAGATTCAGCAGTATCAATACACTTTAGCATATTATAAGATGAGAGCATTGTTGAAGTGTAAAATGAAAAATTTCAATTATTTTAGTTTCTTGTATAAATAAAACCAGTGTAGGCAAGAATAGAAATGATCAGTTCAAGGCACACCCCAAGGATATTGGAGTGCCACCTGAAATGATGGAGTTTATTGTCCTGAAAGAAATTCACTCAATCTCCAAGTTAAAGAAAGGCATTAATTGGGGTGAAGTACTCAAACAGAGCTGCTCCCCATGAGGCAGAGCCTCAATGGGCTCTACTCCATGTGGGAGGCAAAGCAGCCCTGCTTCTCATAAGAGGCAGAACAATTATTGGGGTTAAGTGTCTGGTCTATACATAGCTTGGTGGGATGGGGGAAGAGAGAGGAGGGGCAGGCAGGGCTCTGGAATGCCCAGGTATCAAATAATCTGGAGATGCCTTAGTCATACATATAAGCAAAGAGAGTAGGACTGGGGGAAAGGGAGTGCTGCTTAAAGTCCATACAGATAAGCAAAGGGAACACAAAAGGGTGGAGGAGAAGAGTTGTTTTGGTAAGGGAGTGCTTTGTGAAAGTACACAGGTAAGTCCTCAGTGGGGCTTCAATGCATGGTCTTCTTTGATTACTTTTTCTGGCTGGTCACAGCCTGCATCTTATCTCATATCTCACGTCCTGCATCCTGCTTGCTCTATTTGCCTTGAGCGCTCCTTTCTACCTCATCAGAAGGAATGCAGAAAATTGGGAAAAAACTTTCATGGACAATCTCTCAAATAGGATGTGATTGGGTTGGAATATTGCTGTGATGTAGGAAATGATGAGCTGGTTGATTTAGAAAAACATGGGAAGAGTTGGACCTATGAAGGAAGATGCTATCCACCTCCAGAGAAATAGATGACAGGTATAGTCTTACATATATGTGTATGAGTGTATATGTATATTATAGATATCTATGTATATGTATATATAGACTCTTGTAATTGAAGCTTTCTTTGGTGGGGAGGGAAAAAATAAAGAAAAAGTACACAACAGAGAACAAAAGAAAACTTAGAAGGAAGCAAAGAAAAGCTGGGTATCTTTGAAAACAATGTGTAGTATTTATTATGTAGGTTTTCTTGGAATGGAAATTTATTGTTTTATATTGAATCCTCTAATGTTCTGCTGTGTATGTGAAAAGTTCTTTTTTTTTCTTTTCTCATTTTGCATTGAAGTTTAAAATGAATAAAAAATTGACCAAAAAAAAAATGAATGTTAACTATATCTGATTGCTCACCGTCTCAGAGAGGGGAGGAAAGGAAGGAAGGGAAGGATAGAATTTGGAACTCAAAACTTCAAAAAACATAAATGTTAAAAAATTGTTTTAACATATAATTGGGGGAAAATAAAATATGCAATAAAAATGAATGTTAAAAATTGTCTTTACATGTAATTGGGAAAAAATAAGATTTTATTTAAAAAAAAAAGACCAAGGTGGTCCTGTGGCAAGGAAGGAGATTTCAGGCTCAAGTGATAGGAATGGAGGATGCAGACAGTGCTTGTTACTTGGATGGAGCCCTGGGAGTAGGGGAAGGGGTTCTATAATCCTTTTTCTAACCAGATCTGAAGGAGAATGGCAACTTGATCCAAGTAGAAGTAGATGAAGTCACATGTATCATATAGCTGCCCAGAGCTCCTCCCCAAAATGCTGTTCCAAGTGGGATGCTATTTCCTGTCTCTTTTTAACACAAACTACTTATGTCCTTCTCTACAGTAAACTGCTCCATGGCCTGAGTAGCACCCTCTGCAAAGCCTTGCTGTTTCTCCTTGGACTTGTCTGCATTTTTCATTAAAGTGTCTTTGCTGTCACTCAGAATGACTGAGGATCAAAAGCCCTGAAGGATGCAAAAACTCCAGATCAGAACAGTGATGGCTGGGGAGGGGCTGCAGGGTTGGAATGTTTTACAACATTAGATGGTAAGCTTCTTTTTTGATTTTTAATTTTTTTTTTAAATTTTTAGGCAGTTGGGGTTAAGTGACTTGCCCAGGGTCACACAGCTAGTAAGTGTCTTGACTTCAGGGCCAGTGCTCTATCCATTGTGCCACCTAGCTACCCCAGGGGACTGTCTTTTACCCCACCCCCTTTTTCTGTATCCCCAGTACTTAGTACTGTTCCTGGCAATTTTAGGCACTTAATAAATATTCATTGATTGATGGATAAAATCCAAACACATTTTTTGTGCCAGAAAACATCACTTTCTATGCAGTTCTGCTCTAGACTCTTGATCCAATGTCCACTTGTGCTGGACAGTGGTGGGTGATACTCTTTCTGAGCATGGTGGCCAATATGGAGGAAGGGCATTGAGGAGTTCTAAGTGTCTCCATCTAGTGCACAATGTCTTGGACTGATTGGCTAGTGGGGACCTAGTGCTCTGAGTTTCCTCCTTTGTCCGTCTCCATCTTCTCCCTCTTCAAATCTCCTCTCTAAGGGTAAGTTACATTCAAAAGTATAAATTGAATTTTGCCCTCTGCCCTTATTGATTTGGGATCTCAGAGCTGTTTTTGCCATCTGTTCCCTTCCCTCCTCCCTCTCAGCTCTCCACTGTGGATCCAGAATCAGGATGACTTAGTTGATTAAGTAGAGCTAACTCCTAGAGCTTTCACAAGGTCCCTCTTATATGACTCCTATTCTCCACACAAGCAGCTCTGCCTCACTTAAATCAATCCACGAGCAAGACATCACTCTCATGAAGTCATTGATCCTCTTTGAGAATGAAGAACAGCACAACCATTATCCTAGTACTAGCCCTCATCACCCGGACTGTATTATAATAGCCTTCTTTAAAAAAACAATTTATTGATACATTTGGCTTTTGTGGTTCATTCATGTCCAATTCTTTGTGACCCCATATTTTGCTTTTACCTGGCCTAAATTTCTCCCAGTAGCTGTTTTCCTCTCTCTTCCCAGAGTCATCCTATATAACTAAGAATATTTTTAGAGAAAAAGACAAAGAGAAAAAGATCAGCAAAATACATTGAAAAAGTCTGAAAATATACAATGTTATATAGTCATATTACATTCCCTTCCTTCCCGAACAAAGGAGCAGAGTTCACTTTAAATGGTTTTGTGATTGTTCTTTCACACTTTTCCTAAATTGTAGGTTTTCCCATAGGGAATTAGACTAATGGGGCATCTAGGGGGCTCAGTGAATTGAGCACTGGGCCTGGAGTCAGGAAGACCTGAGTTCAAATCCAGCCTCAGACACTTACTGGCAGTGTGATCCTGGGCAAGTCACTTAACCTCATCTGTAAAACGAGCTAGAGAAGGAAATGACAAACCACTCCAGTATCTTTGCCAAGAAAACCACAAAAGGAGTGAAAAACAACTAAACAATTAGACTATTATCTACTAGGTTTTCCTGTGCCCCCACTCTCCCAACAAAAAGGGTTAGACCCAAGCCCATACTCTTCCACCTCTCCCCATTAGTTTTCCCTAAAAATCGACAAAGCAGTCCCTGGGACCTGATTGGGCCCTGCCTCTGTGCTTCTGGCTTTCTGGTTACCTTTTGTGGTGGTTGTTGTTGTTCAATCTTTTCCACTCGGGTCCGACTCTTTGTGACCCCATTTGGGGTTTTCTTGGCAAAGACACTGGAGTGGTTTGCCATTTCCTTCTCCTGCTCGTTTTACAGATGAGGTTAAGAGGCTTCTCCAGGGTCGCACAGCTCCTAAGTGTCTGAGGCCGGACTTAAACTCAGGAAGATGAATCTTCCCGACTCCAGGCTGGGGGCTCCATGTAGTATGGGGCCACCTAGCTGCCCCTCATGTTACCTAACGGTATAAAGAGTCTCATCAATGTGAAGTCTTAGACTTGGCAGCTTCTTGGTGGGTTTTGGAAAAGAATGTAGATACCCACGCTTTTCCCTACTGACCAGACCACATGAGGAAAGCCAGGTCTACCAAAGCTGAAGCTAAGGGCTGTTGCATCCTTAATGATATCCTTTCTATGCTGAAGCTAAGTAAAACCCTCTTGTTAACCATTATATGGCCCAGAAGTGCCTCACTTCATCCCAACATCAAACCTGAACTAACAATGTGTTGGCATCAGGCCTGCCCCTAGTACCATGTCATCCTCCCACCCTCCCACCCTCTCAAAAAACTCCAAATGGCTCCCTAATACCTCCAAGATTTAATATTTAAAGCTCTTCAGAACCTGGCCCCTTCCTACCTTTCTAGTCTTCTTACACATCACTCTTCTCCATGAAACTCTATAAGCTGGCTACATTGGCCTAACTTAATCTTCCACAAAGCCAAATAGTCAGTCAACAAGAATTGATTAAGTACTTACTGTGTAACACACAGTTTGCTAAGTGCTGGGGGGTACAAGGAAAGGCAAAAACAATCTTTCTCTGCAAGGATCTCACCTTCTAATGAAGGAAGCAACATGGAAATCACCAGATACAAACAACACATAGAGAGAGCAGATGGAAAGGGAGGGTACTAGAAACAAAAGGGAAAGACCTCTAGAGCTGAGTCTTGAAGCAAGCCGGGGAAGCTAAAAGGCAGAGCTGAAGTTGGAGAGTATCCCAAGCATGGGGTACAAGCCAATGCAAAGATGTGCTGGGAGATGGAGTATCCTCTGAGGGATAGAGTGCAGCTAGAGTGAAAAGTGTGTAGAGGGGAGTAAAGTCTAAAAAGACTGGAAAGATAGGAGGACACTCCATCTCTCTACAGCTAATTATGAAGACTAATAGCCCTCGTCCATTAGGGCCACTGGAAAGCTCAAGACCAGTGGGGTTTGGGGGAGTTTTCTCAGCCTTTGGCCTCTACCCTCTTCTACTTCTCCCCACCCTTTTGCTGAAGTTGCTATCACTGCTGTATTTGCCTCCTTGCCTTGATCTCCTCAGGTTCTGATGCAAGAAGAAAGATATGTCCAATGATTTGGTACCTTGCAATCTCATGTCCCACCATGACTGTCTTCCAGACTCTCTCCAATCTATGGCCTAATCTGAATCCCCTTCTACTTCTGCTTATCAGGGCCCCTTCCTGTTGGGGTTAAGCTCTCTTCCTTCCTGTTCTTGGAACCTCCCCTTTCACTTCCCCATCCCTATCTATCTGAATTCACTTGGGTCAAAGAAAAATCAACTAAACATTCTTTTCCCCTTTGATGCTGACTCCATTTTCCATGGTTCAACGCATAGTATGTAGCCCTATGACTCTGGTTCATACAGGCAAGTAAGGCCAAAAAAATAAAAAGTTAAAATTTTAAATTTTAAAAGGCTGATCGTTGACACTAGCTGTGTGACCCTGGGCAAGTCACTTAACCCCAATTGCCTAAAAAAACCCCAACAGCCAACAACAAGAACAACAACAACAACAAAAGGCTGATCTTCTGATGACCAGTCCTTAAACTCAGCCACCAGCCCATTATGGCAAAGTACAAGGCTAGGGGTGCATGGTCCAATGGGAAGGATGCTTTTTTTTTTTTAGCCAACAGGCTGAAATGTTCTGCATTTTAAATGAAAGAGAAGGATTTAATTAAAAGGAGCCCTTTGCAAAGTTTGTATATTTTAAATCTTGGTTATAAGTCTTTTTTAAAAATTAACTTTAGTTAAGCTTTAGTTTCTGTAGTTTGATGGAAAAAATAGTATTCTTTATGATTGAGTATTTGATAAATGTTTGCCATTTAAAAAATAAAACATCCTAATCAGATGCGCTGAACACAGACCTCTGGTAGAGAGTGAGAAGCTGTGGAATAGTGGAGAAGAGAACTTACTCATGTTTAAAAGGCCTTTCAGTGTAACGGAAAGTGCTGTAAAAAATGATAAATATGAAGAATTTAGAGAAGCATTGGAAGGCATAGGAAAAGACATAGAATAAAGGAAACAGAGCCAGGAAAAGGTATGCACAATGACTACAACAATGTAATGGAAAGAGCAAAAAGGAAGAAAGAAAGAAAAAAGAAACTTGACACCATGTAGTTATAATGACCAAGAAGTTTGGCTTTGAAGAAGAGTTGAGAAAAATCTATTTCTCTCTATTCTTTGCAGAGATGGGAGACTATGGGCATAGAATATTGCATATATTGCCAGATGTATGCTGATAGATTTTGCTGAAATTTTTTTCCCTTTCTTTAATCTTTGTTGGGCAGTGAGGTGGTGCTCAGAGTGCTGAGCCTGGAGTCAGGAAGACCTGAGTTCAAATCCAGTCTCAGACATTTGCTAAGCTTTGTGATCCTGGGCAAGTCACTAAGCCTTGTTTGCCTCAGTTTCCTCATCTGTAAATGAAATGGAGAAGGAAATGTCAAACCACTCCAGCATTTTTGTCAAGAAAACTCCAAATGGAGTCACAAAGAGTTGGAAACAACTGAAACTACCGAACAACTATCTTTGCTAGAAGGGATGACTTGTTAGGTTGGGGGAGAAATCTATTTGGAAATAAAGATGATGTTAAAACAAGAGATATCGATGATTTTTTTAAAGGCTTTTCCTGGTAGCTGGTTGTTGAATGCAGAAAAAGAGTTTCAAATTTTCTTTAGAGACCTATCCCAAGATATGTAGGAAGAATAAGTAAAGAGGAGAGCTATCGACTAAGGAGATAAATAAAAAAGAAGTGGCTATATCTATGAGTTTGTTTGTTTGGGTTTTTTTTGCATTTGCTTTTTGGTGAGACAATCGGGGTTAAATGACTTGCCCAGGGTCACACAGCTAGTTAAGTGTCAAGTGTCTGAGGTCACATTTGAACTCAGGTCCTCCTGACTCCATAGCTGGAGGTCTATGTACTGCGCCACCTAGCTGTCCCAAATGTAAGATATCTTTTTTTTTTTTTTTTTTTTTTTTTGGTGAGGCAATCAGGGTTAGGTGACTTGCTCAGGGTCACACAGCTAGTAAGTGTCATGTGTCTGAGACTGAATTTGAACTCAGGTCCTCCTGACTCCAAGGTTGGTGTTTTATTCACTGTGCCACCTAGCTGCCCCTATAATACTTTCCTTTTTGCTTTTTTTTTTGTCTTGGTGAGGCAATCAGGGTTAAGTGACTTGCCCAAGGTCACACAGCTAGTAAACGTCAAGTATCTGAGGCTGAATTTGAACTCAGGTCCTCCTGACTCCAAAGCCAGAGCCCTATCCACTGCTCTACCTAGCTGCCCTAGGCTATATATCTATGTAATTCCTCCTCTGAGGCTACTTCCCCAATTCTGGCTCTCATTAGCAATGCCAAGTCCATAGAGGGTGGCTCACTACTACTCCCTCAGAGTTCCAGGGGTAACCCTGAGGGGCTGGGATTTCTATTACTGTCAATCACAAGCCCCTAGTTGTGTGCTCCTTCCTTATTATCAGCCAGAGTTCACTCTCATAAAGTGTATTTACTAAACAGGGGTAGCAAGGACACTTGTTACAGAACCATTTATTTCATTTGATCCTTCAAATCTTCCATTTGATTCTCATCCAAACCAGGGGTGCATACTGCCCTCTGCACACAAGGTCCCTGGGAATGGTGGGCTCAAACTTAGAGAGCACTTACGGCCAAAGAGTAAACTCACGATTCCTAGTTACTCCTGGAGGTCCTTTCTTCCCCCTTCATAGAGTCCCCATGATGTTCCCTTAAGATATAGCTCTCCTCTGGGCTCTGAGGGTCCGGGAAGAGTCCTGAAGCTTTCATTCTTCAGTGTGCCTGATTTGTCTTCTAGGCATCTCTCAGCTCTGGATGCAGACACTGCTGCCAGCCACTGTAGCTTCAGGGACACTGTTACTGGCTCTGATAGGAAATTCAGATTTTTATGACCTTTCAAAGTTCACAACGTGTTTAGTTAGTCAATGGCGGAAGGAGGGAGGAAAAAAATGCAATCATCTTCCTTGCCCCAGGGCAACCCCTTTTCCTCCAGTCTTTTCATCACAGGTTTAAACTACCATTTGACTTACCTTCCATGACCTGCTGCTCCAAAGCGACTCCCAACTGGCTTGTGGTGTTATACATAGGCCCAGAGGTAGGCCTGGTTCTGTCAGTCAATCACACTTTATTTCCTGTCTTCATCCAATGGTCAAAGTATTTTATTCCTCTTATATTTATTAGTCTGTTTTTTAACCAAAGAGTTCATGTTTTTGTTTGGTGGATTGACTCAGTCGATCTATCTGAGTCTTCTGTGAGGCAGAAGGCATGGTAGTGGGAAAGAACCACCATTAATTGGAGTAGGAGTGGAAACCACCACCCTTAAGCATCAACAAGGTAATTAAGGAAAAGATTTGTCCTGAGTAACGTCTGAGAGGAACAAACCTCGGTGGCTAATCACCACAAACCCCAAATTTTCCTCTTGCTGCCTCAAGATACCTTAGGGCTATTTGTCACCTACTGCTGGTTAAGGTCACTGATCTTGTCGATTCATCGTGGGTCAGCCTCTGAGAATTGATGTAGGAAGGAGGAGGAAGGAGGGTTAGTGAAGTGTTTTCAACATAGCACCCTGGGGCTGGTTTGGACAAGTTCCCATGTTTGCCCAGCCAGGCCTTTTCCTCCTAAGAGGCAATTATTAACCTTTCCCAGTGCCCAAGAATCAAAACCACATAAAAAATAGCCCCAAGTGCCTGTCACATGAACTTCAGGGACAGGGTTAAGATATCAGCACTCAATACCTCCAGAGCTCAGTGTCCTTCAAGGAGAGTCTCTGTCCAGTCTCCTCTTTCCCTTCTCCCCATCCTCTGCGGGATTGAATCTATCCGAGGCTCCTCTGCTGGAGATCCCAGTTCTAAAGTGGCTCTGAGATAACGTAGGTTCTCAAGCTAGACCTGCCTTTGCTAGGCATCTAAGTGGTACACTGGAGAGTTCTGGGCCTTGGAGTGAGAAAAACCAGAGTTCAAATCCAGCCTTAGAAATTTATTGGCTGTGTGACTCTGGGCAATTCACTTATCCTCTGTCTGCTTCAGTTTCCTTAACTATAAAATGGGGATAATAATAACACCTACTTCTTAGGGTTGTTGTGAGCATCAAATAAGAGAGGATTTGTAAAACTCTTAGTGCAGTGCTTGGCACACAGTAGGTGCTTAAATAAATACTTGTTTCCTTCTTTCCTCTGTGGTTAGAAAGGTTGTTGTCCTTCATTCTCAAAGAAGACCAAAACATTATGTTGGGATCAAAGTACAGTCTGACTATGGCGGATCAGACCAATGTGAGCTATCTGGCAGCCCACCCCTTCTCTGTCATATACATACTGTAAATTCAGTAAATTACTGGGGCCCATGAACTTGGTTTTTTAAAAAATTTTGAAAATATTTCTTTTTAACATTCATTTTTGAAGCGTATTTTTTATTTTTAATAATATTTTATTTTTCCTCAGTGACATGTAAAGACAATTTTCAACTTTTTTTGAGGCAATAGAGGTTAAGTGACTTGCCCAGAGTCACACAGCTAGTAAGTATCTCAGATTTGAACTTAGGTCCTCCTGACTCCAGGGCTGGTGCTCAACCCACTGCACCATCTAGCTGCCCCTTCAACATTCATTTAAAATTTTTTTGAGTTCCAAATTTTCTCTCTCCTTCTCTCCCTTCCCCCTTCCTGAGACAGTAAGCAATTCTATATAGATTATACATAACATTCACTTTTAATAATTTTGAGTTCCAAATTTTCTCACTTCCTGCAGTCCCTCCCCTACCCACCGAGAAAGCCAGCAACATCCCATTATACATTTGAAGTCATGAAAAAACATACGAAAATGATATTTCAATATAATTGTAGTTTCCTCCTCCTCTGTATTTTATTTTATGCATTTAAAAACATTCTGAGATGAGATCCACAGGCTTTACCAGACTGCCAAAGGGGACCATGGCACAAAAAAGGCTAAGAACCCCTGCTTCTAGAAAGACTTACATGAACTGATACAAGGTGTAGTGAGCAGAACCAGGAGAGCAGCGTACACATTAACAGCAATGTTGTACAATGATCAACTGTGAATGACTCAGCTATTTCCAGCAGCAATACAAAGATCTAAGACAATTCTGAAGGACTTATGCTGGAAAACACTATCTACCTCCAGAGAAAAAACTGATGGAATCTGAATGTAGAGTGAAGCATACTTTTTTTTTTTAAACTTTACTTTTCTTGGGGTTTCTTTTGTTTTATTTTGGGTCTGTGCTTTCTTTCACAACATAACTAATATGGAAATATGTTTTGCCTGACTACAATGAGTCACATTATCAAATTGTTTGCCTTCTTAATGATGGAGGAGGAAAGGGGAGAGAGAATGTGGAGGTCAAAATTGTAAAAAAACCAAAGGTTAAAAATTGTTCTTACATGTAATTGAGAAAAAAATATTAAACTTTCTGTTTCTCAGGGACTGCTGGGCAGGCAGGCTGCCAAGGCCTCAAGCCAAATTCCAAGTAACTGAAAAACCAATAATGGTATGGGGAGAACAGATGATAAAACATACCTCCTTTCTCTTGGTAGAGAGATGGGAGAGGACTAGGGACCATATTGTATGTATCATCAGAGAGGGGGTGTTGAAGTATAAGAGGCTGAGAGGTCATGACCCCTCAAAGACCCGGTGTACGGGACTGGTCGTCTGGAATGAATTCACAGACTCAAGCATTCTTTAATTCAAGGTGGCAAAGATGTATTGTTACACTTTTCAGTGGGCAAGGATTCTTAAAGGATCCTTTGAGAGACTGAGAATGCAGCTAGGGTTTATATGGAAAAGAGCATGGGAAAGTAATGCCAGGGACACTGATGAGGTAATCCAAAGGTGCAGGTGTCTTTGGGAGCTATGGATGGGAAAGTACAGGGAGTATACCAGATGGGGAGGGAGATGATAGAGGTATGGATATTTGGAGTCCGGCAGGAGGAAGAGTCCTTAGGCTAGCCAAGGACAAAACTCCATGGGCTGGGCAAGGCACCCCTCTCCCTCTGTCTTGATGATAGAATGTTCTGCCACAAGGGAAAGCTTTCTTACAAGACAGGAACTACTAAAGAATTGGGAGGCTTCCAGACACGTGATCTGAGGGCTGGGGCCTGAGCAGCCCAGCTCTGTGTAGCTGTACCAGGGAGAGATAAGGGTCATGCTGAGGCCTACGCATGAATAACTGCTAGGCACAGTGTCCGGGTCCTTGGGCTGGGGAGTGGCTGTCAGAGACAGTGTTTCTGAGACTAGGGAGAAATTGGGGTACAAGCACAAGCACCAAAGCACCCCATCAGGGGCACTGTATCTTTTTTTTTTTTTGCTTATCTGTTACAAGAAAGGTTCTACTGGGGCAAAATGCTATATACATTGACAGGATTTACTTAAATATTTATCTTTTTTTACAAAGGAGGGTTTAATTTTAGGAGAGTGGGGTGGGGGAGAAGGGGAGATATTTCCAGAAATGATTGTGATACATAAACAAAAGCTATAACAATAAATACATCTTTTTTTTAAAGTACAATAAAATTTTTAAAAAGGAAGCCCACCAAAAGTTTAGGCAGATGTGGAGTGGCAGGGCTGAGAGGACAGCTCTAGGGTAGCCTTAAAATTTACCTAGCCTCTTTTTGGGGAAAACAGTAGGGTGGAGGCTGAACCAGGCGTGTGGGCTTGGACTTGAATACTCCACCTCACAGCAGGGTCAGTCAATACTCCGTATGTTTTAGAGGCGTGAGGAGGATCCTGGGGATGGAGACAGGGGCTCAGTTGGTCCTGGACTCTTTTTCCACCCAATTATCTTTGAGTCTGTGGCAGGACTAGATAGCATGGTGTGGTAGAAAGAACACTACAAATGTGGTCAGAAGTCTTCAGTTTGAATCCTCATTCTTTTCTTTATTAGCTGTGTGACCCTTTACCTCTCTGGGTCTCAAGTTTCCTCCTCTGTAAAATGAGGGAGTTGTACAGTAATAACATTCCAAAGCATTTCAAAACAGGTATTGAAAGTCTAATTACAGATGAGTCAACTAAGATTCAGGGGTGAAGTGACTTGCCATGCATGAAATTACCTACTTAAGTGTCTGAGGTCAGGTTCAAATTCAGGTACTTTTTCTTTGTAAGGTTGTCAAAGTTTAAACCTGTTGGCTAAAGAGGTTATGTGGTTTCCTTTGTGCCCACTGCAACCTCTGGAAACCCATTTCAGCCCTAGTTTGAAGCTAACAATCCAGAATACAGCACACCTCAGCCACTCAGGGGTCTGAGCTTTCCCTAAAAATCATAGCAGCCATACCCCCTCAGCTGGGTGAGTAGACCCAAGACAAGTTCCAAGGATAGTGAAGGCCCTTCAATATCCCTCACTCCTAATCTCATCCCTTAGCAGTGGGTCCTAGAAACCCCCTCAATCTGAACTAATCTCATATATGTTCAGAAATCTCCAGCTGGTTCCCTGGGATCTGACAGCCAGTGTTATTAACTGTGCTCTGGTGTTGAATCTAGGTGATGGGCAGGCTGGAGATAGCTGAGAAGGACCATAACCACAAGTTGTCTCCATTCTGAAGGCTTGCCTGTGTTTTCCACAGCAGGGTAAATCGGGCCTGGGTCTCTCCCAGAGCTTGATGACTAGGGTTGGCTCGGAATGTCTGCTGAGCTAAAGCTCTAGGAGCATCTTATTTGTAATTTCTTGCTAGTGAGGACTGAATGAACTTCCTTCTCAGTGGGGAGAAGAAAGCCCTAAGGACCTCAGAGAGCCTATACCCTGGGCTGGGTTTCCCCAGACACCATTGTGCTTGGAAGCTTGAAAAGGGAGGGTGGTAACAGAGTTTATTGTGCTCACCCCACTTTTTTTTTTGCCTAGGTGTTTGGTGGGTGATGCTTAAAAGCCAAAGTGAGTGTTGGGTGGGTGGGGATTAAAAATGGGGGGGAGGATGGTGAACATCCCCTTGGATACTCTTCCTGGCCCTCTGGAGACTCCTTTAGCCTTCCCCACCTGTCCTCTTCCTCTGGCCCTCCAAACTTCCCCACTCCCCAGGAATCTCTTTCCACCACCGTTGTCCTTGGAGTGAGATAGAATCCAATTTTATTTGTAGTTGAGACCTTGGCCAAGAGGGAGGGCGGCGGCGGGAGGCGGCGTGGGGAGGGGGCGGCCCTCCCTTCCGACCGTCCCTTGTCCACTTAAGACTCGGGGTACTGCTTGAGGGTGATGGAGGCCCCGCTGCTGACCATGACTGCCGGGTAAAGCGGCTCCAGGAAATTGGTGAGGAAGCGGTATATGAGGCTCATGCCCCCCGGCCACGCCGTAGAAGGAGAGGCAGCCGGCCGGGTAGTCCAGGGCCACGCCGATGGTGCGGTAGTAGCCCCCCTGAAGCACGGTCTGCGTGTTATTGTGCCAGACAGAGAATTTGAGCGAGTCCCACTCGAGGCACCACGAGGCGCTGTTGCGGCCGATCAGGTAGACGATGTTGCGTCGGGGTCGCCCGCTGGGCGGGGGGCTGCAGCTGTACGTGACGCCCACGCAGACCCACGAGTTGGACACCTCGGCCTCCCAGTAGTGCTGGCCCTCGGCCATGCTTCGGGTGCACAGCACCTGGGGCCACTGGTTGAACCCCGGGAAAGGGCCTGAAGCGTAGGGCTCTAGGAGGATGCCCAGGTTCAGCACCGAGTGGGTCTCCTTGAACAGGAACAGCTCCTCGCTGGCCGTGGCCGAGTCAAAGTTCAAGTTGCAGTAGCCTGGTGAGGGGGTGGGGGTGGGGGTGGGAGAGGGGAAGGAGGGGAGGAGGGACAGCGCTGCAGACCAGGAACCAAGAGAGCCCGGAGCTCTGGACTCCGTGGAGAAAAGAAGATGTGCTTATTTGCATATCATTTGCATGAGAGTAATTCCATTCACCGGAGAAGTCCCCGCCTCCTGGGGACCCCTTCTGGGGGCCCCTCAGCTCTGGCCTCTCTCCCTCCTTCACCCAGCCTCAGTCTAAAAGGATGACTAGTTGGCCTTTCCCTAGGTTATCTTAGCAGGAGATCAGAGGGAGACTGGGGCTTAGGGTTTTACCTGGCTGGGCTCTTACAGGGAGGAACCCCACCCTCAGCACAGTGCTTGGTATACAGTAAGTGCTTAGTAAGTAAATGCTTATTGACTGCTGACAGACTGTAGACTGGGCACATACTGTATATCTAGCTGGAGAGAAGGTACAAGGGAGCAGGGGAATGAACTGAGGGCCTGCGATTGATATTGCTGTGTCCATTCCCTGTCCTGCTAAGGAGAGGACACAGATGTGCTCTTTATATAGAATCTTTTCATTACAAATAACTGGGATGCAGAATTATGTTCCTATGTATGTAGGGGGAATATTCCCTACCCATTTAATCAGGGAAAGCTACCTGCAGAGGGTGGGGCTTTGAGGTGCGTGTGGAAGGTGGTGGAGTGGGAGAGCTAGGCCTTGGATATGAACGTGGGTATGAATTGAATGGCAAGTGAAGGGCAGGAGGACCTCGGGGACGTAGCTTGTGGAAGGAGGCAGAGGATAGAGAGGGGCGTGGCTCAGTTAAGGCCAAAGGAATATGGTACTAGCTCCCAGCTTTGCCCTGGTCCCACTGGATGCTAGCAGTCACACAACTATGGCCAGAGGCTGTGTTACATCCAGGAACTAGACCACCTATGTACAGTAGAACTAATCTCAAGGTCAGGAGGAGCTCCCAGTCTGCCAATATGGAGTCTTCTCCCAGCAGAACGTCAACTCACCTCCTGATGAGACCTAAAGTCAACTCGATCAGCAACATCCCTGAAGTCTCAAGGTTTTTTGCTTGGGGATTGGGATAGTGGTTGGGTGGGGAGGGATAGAGAGGGCTGGTATCTCTCCCAAGGGAACAGAATGGAAGAAGAGTAGGTGGCAGAAATGACTTATGAGTCAGGTCCTTTGCAAACTCACCTTAGGGTTAGAACAGACCTTAGGGATCATCTAATCCAATCTCATTTTTATAGATAAGGAAGTGGAGGTCTAGAAGTTTAAATGATTTGCTCAGGGTCACATAGAGAGAAGGTGGCAGAACTGGGATTTGAACCCAGGTCCTTTCACATCCGATCTAACTCTTTCCCCATTTCACCTTGCTGCCTCCATCCCCCTCAAAGGGCAAGGCACCCCAGGACCCTGGACTCACACTTCAGTAGATTCTTTCTGTCCACTGCTGGGGGCAACACCTCATAGGAACGCATCTTAATTCCTGGAGGAGATAAAGACCCTTTTGCAGATGTAGATGCAGACCTCAGATGGAGATCTGAGATCCAAACCTGAGATGTAGACCTCAGTTGAGAATAGCCTCATACTACTTCCCTACAGCTGGTTTCTCCCAGTCACAAGTGGCCAGGTTACTGGACAGAGTGGTCCAGGGCTCAGGCCAGCCCCCCCCCAAGCATAAACAATGTGGTTTCTGCCCCCCCAGTCTCTTTACCCTCTCCCCAAGTTCTCTTCCAACCAGGTAGGTGTGCAGAAGGAAAGATACAGGCAAATGATCCCTAGTCCCTAACTCCTCTTCACTCCCTCTCAGCTCCCATCAAGCCCTCCTGACTGACACTCACCCTTTAGAAGAAGCTGGTTGACAAAGCGGAGGCCCACTACAGCCAGCTGGGCCCGCAGCTCAGCCAGGATCTCGGACAGCCGAGGAAAGCTGTTTGTTTCTTCACATGTGGTGCCCAGCAGTGACTCTGTGCAGGCTGGGAACCGCTTCAACCTCGGGAACTCCTAGGAGGTGGCCAGGGACCCAGGGAGAGGAGCCCTCTCTGTCAGCTGTGTGCCAAGCAGTGTCTGGGAACTTCGGGCTGCCCCAGGGGTGGCAGCTGTGGCAGTGAGGGAGGTGGGGCACAAGTTGCCTGTCTTCCAACTCCCATGCCTTCTCCCCTCTCTCCCTCCTTCCCTCCCTCCTCCTTTATGATCCTGGCAAGTGCTCCAAGCTCAGGGTGCTGCCACATTTATGGCAGGACATGGCTTAAGCTATGGATCAGTTGAGTGGGTCATTGAGGGTCCACTTTTTTTTTTAAGAAGAGAAGGTTTCCGCTGAGCCTTGGGAATTATTTTAAAATGGTTCTTTTCTTGGCATTTTGATCTTAATGAGGGCCTAAGAAATACAGTTTTGTCCAGGATGAGGGAATGACAAGAAAGTAACTGCTTGCAAATCCATCCTCAGTCCATTCCACTTCCACTTTGGGAAGCAGAGTCTAGGCTGGAGAAGAAGGGGATTGAAGGGAAGAATTTGCTTCCATCTCACCTTCCAGACCTGGTCTGACATGGTTGAGGCAGTCATTGAGAAAAAGTATGACACATTGATCATAAGTTTAAAGATGGAAGAGACCTACGATTAAAGTGTTGCTTTCTTTCTTTAGAGGTAGAAGGTATCTTTGGGGCCAAGGTCTGACCTTTATCGTACAAGAAACTGAGACCCAAGGGGGTTAAATGACTTACCCAGAGTTCTCAGTCAGTAAGTATCTAAAGCAGAATTTGAAATCAGGTCTTTCTGACTCCAAATCCAGCACTATCTACTAGCTGCCTCTCATAGGAAGTTGACCTATTGCTCTGATATAGTAGAAAGATTAGGGAAGAACTTTCCAACACAAAGGGAGGATTGAAGGTTGTAGGAGGGATTGAGTATGACATTCTTTCTGCTCCACCTTATTGGGGGAAGTGGGAGTAAGGGTTTGTTCTCAGCTTCTAGCCTTCAGAGCTCATCTGATCGCCTTAACCAAAAGATGATCAAGGGAATGGGCTGACTGATTCCACATCTTAATAATGAAGTGACTTGCCCAAGGTTGCAGAGCAAGTCAGTGGTAGGGCCAGGAGTAGAACCCAGGGCTTCTCATGCCTATTCCAGCGGCTGTTCTACTGCTCCAAGACTTAGGCAGGGCTTGGGGAAGGGCTAGTGGTGGGATAAGAGGTAGTAGTATTCAAGGAACTCCTACCTCTAAAAACTGCTGGTCACTCTGGTTGGTGAGCAGGCTCCGGAGCCAGACACTATCACCCTCTAGTTCTAAGAGGCGACTGTGGCTTTGTTGGATAGAGCTGCCCAGCTGGCCCAGGGCAGCTGCCTCCTCCTTTTCCACAAACTCCAAGACTTTCACCTGCAGCCGCTTTACCTCCCTCCCAATGTCCGCAAAACAACGGTTTACATCCTCTCGTACTGTCTGGATCAATTTCTGGAGGGGTAGGGGAGAGGAATCCCTGATCTCCCTCTACCTTGGGGATCCTGAACCCAAGAGTGGGAGTGCCAATATGGCACAGGGTACCTCCCAATGCCTGAGCCAAGGCCTTGGTCCCACAACCAGGTAAGCCCTTTCAGTGATGGGAAAAAAGGCAAATGGCCAGTGGTTTGGACAGTATATTAGATCTAGAGCTAACTCAAGGGCTTTGTCCCCAAAGTGTCCATGGCCAGAAGCTAGCAATGGAATTGGGAATCCAAACAAGGAGTCCTAACTCCCTTCAGTTAGATTCTGGGTATAGGTTCTACCTGTTCCCATCCCATCTCAACCCCATACTAATTTAGCTCATCCAATCCCAATTCATTTCACCTATCTCATCTTATCTTATCCTATCCTATCTCAATATCCCAATCCAATCTCATCTCATCTCATTCCATCCTACCCCAAACCATTTCATTCACCCTAGTAAGTCAGTGATTGAGGTAGTAGATGGATGCTGACTCCCTGGATGTCTTTCTAAGCCCTGTAACTTCCCACTGAAGCCTGACTTGTGGGCTTCCCCAAGGGACACCTTAGAAGCCTGGGCATAAGAGCCTATGCCAAACTTACCGTGAGGAAAGCTACCCGACCACGGTGCTTCTGGCTATCAGATGCAATGATCAACATCTGGTTCTCTACATTGGCCTGGACTTTCCGGACTTCTACCTGGGGCAGAGGGGAGGGGATACAGAAGTCACCCCCTTCAGAAGGACAGACTTCTGCCCCCTGTTGCCAAAGTCATTGCTCTGTTTTCCCCTAAGAACCAGTGCCCTGGGGCTGCTAGGTGCTACAATGGATAGTGCACTGGCCCTGGGAGTCAGGAGGACCTGAATTCAAATCAGGACTCATATGCTTAATGGCTGTGCGACCTTGAGTAAGTGACTTAACCTTGATTGTCTAGAGAAAGAGAGAGAGAGAGAGAAAACCACTGCATTTCAGAGGTACTGATGGATTTCAGAGCTACTAAAGCCTTTTTGTCAAGAGTGGAACCCCTGTCCAACAGCAACAGACAGGCCATAGAGATGTGTAGACATAGATGAGTTACAATAAGCAATATTGGAGGGAATAGTACAATCAATGAGCTGAGAAAGTCCATGAGATTATTGGAGTTCCCTTTTAAAAAAGAGGCTTCAGTGTCATATAGCAACACACAGTACCAGAGTATCTCTATGGATGTGATCAAGCTGTCCTTTTCTCTCCCTTGACTTCTGTCTAGCACACCCAGGGCCCACACGCTGCTGCACAGAGCACTAGGCTCTCTTCCTATCTCCAGACCTAGTGGCTTTAGGAAGAAAGAAGTCAGATCTAGGCCTGGTCATGAAAGGATTTTAAAATAAGGAGAGAGTTCCCCAATTGATAAATGGTCAAAGGATATGTACAGGTAACTCTCAGAGGAAGAAGCTAAAGTTATTTGTAGTCATATGAAAAAATGTTCTAAATCACTATTGATTAGAAAAATGCAAATCAAAACGACTCTGAGATACCACATCACACATATCAGATTGGCCAACATGACAAAACAGGACAATGATAAATGTTGGAGAAGATGTGGGAAAGTTAGAACACTAATACATTGTTGGTGGAGTTGTGAACTGATCCAACCATTTTGGAGGGCAGTTTGGAATTAGGTCCAAAGGGCTATAAAATTGTGTATACCCGTTGATCCAGCAATACTACTTCTGGGTCTGTATCTCAAAGAGATCATAAAAACAGGAAAAGGACCCACATGCACAAAAATATTTGTAGCAGCTCTTTTTGTGGTGGCAAAAAATTGGAAATTGAGGGGATACCCAGAAATTGGGGAATGGCTGAACAAGCTGTGGTATATGAATGTAGTGGAATACTATTGTGTTATAAGAAATGATGAGCAGGCGGACTTCAAAACAACTTGGAAAGACTTACATGAACTGATGCAGAGTGCAATGAGCAGAACCATGAGAACATTGTACACAGTAACAACTACATTATGGGATGACTGACTTTGACAGACTTAGCTCTTCACAGCGATGCAAGAATCTAAGATATCTCCAAAAGATTCATGATGGAAATTGCTATCCACACCCAGAAAAAGAAATATAGAGTCTGAATACAGATGGAAGCATACTATTTGCTCTCCTTTTCCTTTGTTGTTTTGTTTTATTGCTTCATTCTCATTGTTTTTCCCGTTACTTCTAATTGTTCTTTACATTATGACTAATGGGAAAATATGCTTAACATGAATGTATTTGTAGAGCCTATATCAGATTGTACGCCATCACTGGGTGGGGGAGAAATGGGTGGGGAGAAAATTTAAAACTCAAAATCTTTTGGAAGTGAATGTTGAAAACTAAAAATAAATAAATTAATTTTTAAAATTAAATAAAATGAGGAGAGAGGCAGCATAGTAGATAGAGAGCCAGCTTTCAAAACCAGGACAACCTGGATTTAAGGCCTGTCCCTGACCCACATCAGCTGTGTGACCCTGAGCAAGTCACTTAACTTCTCTCTGGGCCCTGGACAGCTCTCTAAGACTCTAAGTTGCAAAGACCATGCTAACTTGCATTGGTAGAGTGCTTCCTATACCAAATGAAATCCCAGGTTCAGTTCCTAGCCCTATAGATCAAGGGTTCTTAATTTTTATCTTGTGTCATGTCTGTGGAAGTCTAATGAGGTCTACGGACTCCTCAGAATATTTTTAAAAATTCATTAATTGAAGGAAAATGCTAAATTTCAGTTAGAGGTTAGTACAAATGAAGATGTAATTATTTTCCTCATCCAAGTTCATGGACCACTATTCATGGACTCTAGGTACTGCTATATATAGATATTGATATTTAATTATGTTTGGATCAAGAGTCATAAGACATGGATTAGACTATTGCTCAGAGGTTCTTGGTTAAGAAAGGATAAAAAGGAAGCAAAACTACTCAATTCCTAGCTTGCTTCTTTCTTTTCTGTTGAGAGTAATCTTCAGATAGGAAAAGGTAAGAATAAACACATATAAGAGGAAACTGAAGCCAAAGAAAGGTGAGGAGATTTTAAAAGAGTAACTGGCCTTAAAATGAGCATATGCGTATGTGCAAAAACATATTTATAGCAACTCTTTTTGTGGTGGCAAAGAATTAGAAACTGAGGCAGATTCCCAATTGGATCTTCTCAGTTGTTTCAGTTGTGTCTGACTCTTTGTGACCCCATTTGAGGTTTTCTTGGCAAAGATACTGGAGTGGATTGCCATTTCTTTCTCCACCTCATTTTACAGATGAGGAAACTGAGGCAAATAGGGTTAAGTGATTTGTCCAGGTTCCCACAGCTAGTAAGTATCTGAGGCCAGATTTGAACTCAAGTCCCTCCTGACTCCAGGCCTGGTACTTTATATGCTGCACCACCTAGCTGCCAAGAGATGATGAAGGGGCTGATTTCAGAAAAACCAGGAAAACTTGCATGAATTGGTGCAAAGTAAAGTGAGCAGAACTAGAGCAATGTGTACAGTAACAGCAAAATTGTAAAGATAAACAACTGTGAAAAACTAAGTAACTCTCTTCAATACAACGATCCACCAGAACTCCAAAGGACTCATGATGAGAAATGCTATCCATCTTCAGATAAAGAACTGATGGACTCAGAATGCAGACTGAGACATTTTTTTTCCTGTGTTTTTCTTGCCTTTTTTTTTTCCCCAAACATGGGCTAATGTGGAAATGTTTTGCGTGACTTCATATGTATAGTAGCTATCATATTTCTTACCATCTCAACTGGTGGGGGAGGAAGCAGAGTGAGAGAATTTGTAACTGAAAATAAAAATATTTTTTAAATGAACATATGAATTCAGTCCCCAAAGGATTCTGCTTCGGAAAATTGAAAGAACTCAGACATGTTACTAGTGACTTACTGCTAGTGGTCTCTGAGGACTTGTAAAGAATAGAAGTGATGAATGTTCTAATTCTTCAAAGAGGAAAAAAGTAAATCCTGGAAGGTCTTAGACCGTTGTCAAGTCACTGGGAAAAATTCTAGATTGGATTCTTAGTTGGATAGTTTCTGAACACTTAGAAAGGAAAAGAAACATCATTAATAGGAAGCATTGTGGGTCCACTGTGAACAAGTCATCCTTTTTGTTAGGATTACTAGCTGGGTAGATCAGGGGACAATGGTTTGGACAAGTTGGACCTGCATTTTAGCAAAGTATTTGACAATATTTGCTCTAACATTGGCAAGATGGACAAACGTGGCCTGGATGATGGTAGAGTTAGGCATGTTAAATCATAGCTAGTTGAAGGACTACACCAAAGAGTATAGGGGGCAGCTAAGTGGTACGCTGGATAAAGCACTGGTGCCAGAAGGACCTGTTTGCCTCAGTTTTCTCATCTGTAAAATGAGCTGGAGACAGAAATGACAAATCACTGCAGTATCTTTGCAAAAAAAACCAAACCCCAAAACCAAAAAACCCAAATGGGGTCATGGAGAATCGGGCATGACTGAAATGACTCAACAACAACAAACAAAAAAGAATATAGAGGACGGTCGAGTAATATGGAGGGGAATCTCTAGGGGCTCAGCCCACGTTTCTCTGCTCTCAGCTTGGTTCTGTTCGATGTTTTCACTGATATCTTAATGAAGACGTGGAGAGCATGCCTATCAAGACGATGGGTCATACACAAAAAGGTAACAGAGATAGCTGATGTTTGACAGATGCTCAAGAAATATTTATTTCTTAAATATTTATTCAACTGAATTACAATACTGGAGGCAGCTAGTTGGTATAGTGGATAAAGGACTGGGCATGGAGTCAGGAAGACCTGAGTTCAAATTCAGCCTCAGACACTTAATAGCTGGGTGACCCTGGGCAAGTCAGCCCTGTTTGCCTCAGTTTCCTCATTTGTAAAATGAGCTGAAGAAGGAAATGGCAAGCTACTCTAGTATCTCTGCCAAGAAAACTCCAAATAGGGTCATGAAGAATCAGACATGACTGAAAACAACTGAGCAACAAATATACCATTTTAAGGTTTGCAAAGCACTTTACTTATATGAACTCATTTGATCCTGGGAAGTAGGTGCTGTTACTATCTTCATCTTACGGGCAGACAGAGGTTAACAGATTTATGAGCTCAGCGTCTTCCTGTTCCCAAGCCTAGTACTCTTATCCACTACACTGGCTGCTCCAGCAGAAGGTAGCGTGGGTACACAGAGAAATTAAATGATACACCTAGGGTCACACAGCTTGTATTTGTCACAGACAGGACTGAAACACCTAAGTCATCCTGACTTCAAGGCCAGCTTCCCAGCTTCCCATCTGCCACCTCACAACTGCCTCTCTTCCCTCCTCCCCATCAAATCTCTAGAGGTCAGAACTATGCACTTCAACTAATGAGATGATACAGTATTGAATAGGATACACATAAGGTCCTCCACCAAGGCTTAACAAAACAAATCTCAAGTAACAGGATGGGAGAGACCTGGCCGAACAACAGTTTCTTTGAAAAAGATTGAGAGATTTTAGTTGGCTTCAAACTGAACATGAAAAAAACAGTGTGATGTGGTAGCCCAAAAAGGAATAAGATACTGAACAATATTGGAGGAAGAGTGTCAAAGGCAAAGGAAATGACTGAGTCCCTTTGTCTTCTGGAACAAATATGATGGTAGGAGGACTCCTAGATTTTTTGTCCTGTTCTGGACACTTTGCTTTAAGAGAGGCTAAAGTGCACTCAGAGGAGAGTGACCAGGATGACTCGAGGAACTGCTGAAAGAAATGGGAACATTTAGACTGGGGAAAAGAGATCTGAGACAGAGCACGAGAGCAGTCTTCAAGTATCGAAAGGGCTATAGCAGCTAGAAAAGCTGCTGGGCTTATTCTTCGTGGTTCCAGAGCGTAGGACTCAAACCAGTGGACAGAAGGTACAGAGGCAAATTTTGCTTCAATGTAAATGTAACAAGGGTCATGCTCAGAGTTGCCTTTTCTTGGCTGTGGTCAACCACGTGAGAACTTTGGAGCCCCCTTCCAGCCCAGCCCAGAGAAGACATGGCGAACCCTGAGTAGTTTCCTTGGTGTCCTCCCTCCTCCCTCTAACAGTGACAGCATCAGTTAAATGAAGGGATAGCTTCTGGCTTGGCCTCCTGAACTTCAGCTGTCCAGGTGGCATCCAGTGAAGGAGGTGGGGGAAAAGGGCAGGCCTTTCTCCACCCTGGCACCATGGCTACTAGGCCCACAAGGTGGCTAGGGCAGAGGGCTCAATGAGGTGAGCTTGCACATGGGCTTTAGGCTGCCTCTTTCTCTTTTGTGTTTCCTTTCCTGAGTAGATGACTGAGCAGCAACCTTGAGATGGATGTGGCTGGGATTGGAAGCAGCCTTTGAGTTCAAGAAGTCTGGAAGCCGAGAAAGAACCAATGGAGTCTGAATGTAGATCAAAGCACACTATTTTTCACTTTCTTTACTTTTTTGTGGTTTCTTTTTCTTTGGGGCAGTGTCTTCCTTTACGACATGACTAATATGGAATTATGTTTTACAATGATTATACATGTATAACCTATATCAAATCGCTTACCATCTCAGGGAGGGGGGAGGTAAAGGAAGGAGATTTGGAACTCAAAAAAAATTTTTTAAATGAATGTTAAAAATTGTATTTACATGTAATTGGGAAAAATAAAATGTTATTTAAAAAAAAAGAAGTCTAGAAGTGGCAGCATCCAGAGGAGTGGTGGTAGCTGATGGCAGAGGAGCTTCTACATTGGAAAGGATGGCCACTGATAGGAGGATTGGCTCAGCCCTGGCCATTTTACCAGCAGATATATCATAAGAGGTTTTTTTTTGGAGAGCAAATTGCTGAAGTGAAACATAAAATGACTGATTAGTAATCCTACAAAGTGTTTATGTCCTGAGAAAGCGTAAGTTCCTGCATCAGCCCTTCAAAAACCAGATGAGGTCCCCAAAGGGGCTAGGAGAGCTGATACTACTCTCTATCCTATGCTCCACCATGCAGTTAAACCAAGTTCAATCGTGGGGGAGCCTGCTTCTAATGAAAAGGGGCTCTCTTTTCTTACAACTTGTGGCTCATTAAGCCTCCCACCATTCCTGGGTTGGTTTATTTCTTGGGTTATGTCTAGGGTGGGGAGAAAAAGATATTCAGTGTATAATACGGATCAAGTATGGGTCAGGTAATCTATTACTATGTATACAAAAAAATGCTCTACATAAAAGACACAAATGTATATTAACAGAACAGGATTCAGTAACTTAACACATAATTACTGTTACAATCTGCTAGAAAGCTGATACTAAAACCTCATCAGAACATAAAGCAATTTGCAGAACTACGAATTAGATTTAGCACTGCACCATCCCAAAAACTCCTAGTATACATCTGCTGATAAAATGGCCAGGGCTGAACCAGTCCTCCTATCAGTGGCCATCCTTTCCAATGTAGAAGCTCCTCTGCCATCAGCCACCACCACTCCTGCGGATGCTGCTACCACTGAAATCAAGACTTCCAGACTTCTTGAACTCAGAGGCTGCCTCCAATCCCAGCCACATCCATCTCAGGGTTGCTGCTCAGTCATCTACTCAGGAAAGGAAACACAAAAGAGAAAGAGGCAGCCTAAAGCCCATGTGCAAGCTCACCTCATTGAGCCCTCTGCCCTAGCCACCTTGTGGGCCTAGTAGCCATGGTGCCAGGGTGGAGAAAGGCCTGCCCCTTCCCCACACCTCCCTCACGGGAAGCTACCTGGAGAGCTGAAGTTCAGGAGGCCAAGCCAGAAGGTATCCCTTCATTCAACTGATGCTGTCACTGTTAAAGGGGGGAGGGAGGACACCAAGGAAACTACTCAGGGTTCGCCATGTCTTCTCTGTGCTGGGCTGGAAGGGGGCTCCAAAGTTCTCATGTGGTTGACCAGAAGCAAGACACAACAACTCTGAACGTGCCCCCTGTTTTTACAGATGATGGGTAGATAGACAGAATAGAGAGACAGATATATAGAGAGAGGTAGATATAGATAGATAGAGATATATAGATATAGATAGTTAGATGTATCTGTATAGATATAGCTAGGCAGAGATATCAAGCTCCCTCCTTATATAGATATACATATATACACACATACGTATACATACACAGACGTGAGCCATGCTCTTTCTCTTTCTATATCTATCTACATGCACAAACATGTTATGCATGTGTATATATGCACATGTATGTATGCATATATGTGTGTATATATTTATATGTTATCAAATAAAAAAAGTAAGTGCTTTGCAACTTTGCTTTAAATGCTTTGCAAACCTTAAAGCACTATATAAATGCTGGTGGTGTTCAGTCATTTTTAGTCATGTCTTACTCTTCACAACCCCATTTGGAGTTTGGCTGAGATATTGGAGTGGTTTGTCATTTCCTTCTCCAGTTCATTTTACAGAGGAGGAAACTGAGGCAAACAGGGTTAAGTGACTTGCCCAGGGTCACACAGCTAGTAATATCTGAGGCCAGATTTGAACTCTGGGAGATGAGTCTTCCTGACTCCAGGCCCAGCATTCTGTGTACTATGGCGCCCCCCTAGCTGCCAACACTAGCTCTTATTATATATGGAAGGATTTTTTTAATAATGTGAAGCATCATTTTCAGTGAAGGGGAAAGCAAGAGTGGCTGGCTAGACACTGCTGAGAGCAGACATCCTTATCCCATTCTGCTGATGGGACAGCAACTGGGAACAGAAGGGAGTGTGGGAAGAGAAGTCAGTCTGGGCCAATGTGAGGAATGCTTAGGGAGGTCCTGGGCTCTCATTGTCAGATCTGTCTCAGTTCCCTGGCCTTCCCCAAACATGGCTGTCACCGGAAATCCCTAAGGTTGTAGCACGCCTTCCTTCTCGAGCCATTCCCTGACCCCTGGGCCCTACTCCACCGGAGTGGAAGACCTCGGCCATGGAGCTTTTTAAAAAGGCTTGCAGTGGGCCAGTAGGCATGACAAAGAAAGCCTCCCTCCCCAGTCCCCAGCATTCCTCCCTCACCTCCTTGAGGGCTCTCTCTTCCTCCAGTGGGATGGTATCGTGATTCTTATGTTCCTCCAGCAGGCAGGCCCCACACACGCAGCAACCCTCTGTCCGGCAGTAGAGCCGCTGAAGTTTCCGGTGTTTTCGGCATAGCTGCGCTTTGAGATCCCAGATAGGCTCCAGAAGACGGTGACCCTGGAAGACCTGGTCCTCGTAGTGAGTGCGCAGGTGATTCTCGCAGAGGGAGGCTGCACACTGCAGGCAAGACTTGACCGATCTGAGCTTTTCTGGGGAACAGAAGTCACAAGGGATATCACCAGGCCCGGCCACTGCTCTGTTTGGCGCTGGAGTCTGGTTCTGGGTGAAACAGGCCACGATCTCTCCTAAGATGACATTCTTTCTTAGGTGGGGTCTGGAGGCGAAGACCTCCCGACACTGGGGGCAGTAAGGTGTTTCCCCCATGGCTGCCTGGTGGTCCCAGTAGTCCTGGAGGCAGTTCATGCAAAAGTTGTGCCCGCAAGCTGTGGTGACTGGGTTATGGAACACTTCCAGGCAGATGGGGCAGAGGACCCGGTCTTCAAAGATGCAAAAGCTGTTGTTGTTATTCATCTTGACTTGGGCTGGTGGGATCTTAGGGGGCATGGGATGAGGGGAAGGGTTGAGTCAGGGTGGGTCAGAGGGCTGTGTTGCTTGACTCAGTACTGGGAGGGCCCTGGGGAAAGGAAAAGCAGGAGGAGATGTCATACTGAAGTCAAATAATGTAGCCTGCTCAGGGGCTGGGGTGGGGAAGATGGGGGTTGGGAGTAGCTTCTCTGACTACAAGAAAAGCAAAACAAAACCGTAGGACATTCAGCCCTTGTCTTAGGAAGAACCTTGGTAAGGAGGGGTTCCTAACTTTTTTCTGTCCTGGGCCTCTAAGCTTTCAGTAAACCCTCCTGGACCCCCTAATAAGGAAAGAAAAATAATATAGATTTTTCCATGCATACCTACAGAAATAAAATTTAAAAAACAAAACAGAAATAAAATAAAGAAATTAATTTCAATAATTAAAGGCCAAGAGGTCTTGAAATTTACCAAATATTCCCTATACCCCCTTGACAAGCTTTCCATACTCCTTAGCAGAATATGTACTCCACACTGGAAACCCCTACTCTACAGGATGTCAGTGTATTCACCTTTCCTGACAAACAGGCCACTTGAGAAGCAGCATGCATGGGATCTCCTCAGAACCAAGGAGAAAGGGAAGCCTAACTTAAGGAGAAGGCCGTAAGAGGACCATTTTGTAGGTGTTCAGTCTTTTTGGTCTTGACTTCTTCATGACCCCATTTGGGGTTTTCTTTGCAAAGATACTGGAGTGGTTTGCCATTTCCTACTCCAGCTAATTTTACAGATGAGGAAACTGAGGCAAACACGGTTAAGTAATTTGCCCAGGGTCTCACAGCTAGTGAGTGTCTGAACTCAGAAAGATGAGTCTTCCTGACTGCAGGCCTGGAATTCTATGCACTATGGCGCCACCTAGCTGCCCCAAAGAAGACCCTAAACCCAAGCTGAAACTCAAAGGTCTTCCATATGACAGAACGTTGGATTTATTATCATTATCATAAGACCTAGGTTTGAATTCTGCCCCTGCAGCCTAAGACTACCTGTGTGATCTTTGGCAAATCCCATTTTAATCTCTCTTGCCCTCCATTTTCTTATCTGCAAAGTGAGGGAATTGATGAAACCTTCGAGGTCCCTTCTGTCTCTAAATTTAGGATTCTTGACTGCTGCTGGACAATGGCTCGAGGTCCAGGGCCCCAAAGACTGAACTCCATGTTCAGGGCATAGAGCAGATAATGATAATAAGGAAGCAACAACCACTAGTCTTTATCTAGTGGGTTCACAAGGCACCATACATATGTTGTCTCATTTAATTCTTATAACCACCTTGTGAGGTAGGTGCCATTATTATCCCCATTGTGCAGATGAGGAAACTGAGTCTCAGCCAGATTAAGTGGATTGCCCAAGGTGACACAGCTAGTAGGAGACTTAGGCAGGACAAGGACTCAAGTCCTTTGGACTTCAAGTCCAGACTTGGACCTACTGTACCAGCAGTAGCCAGAAGAGCCAGTGGAAACAAGGGAAATGAACAGTGCAAAGGAATAGCGGTGCCTGAGCCTCCTAGTTTCTCTAGACTAACAATGGCTAAATAGTCATGGTACACATGGAGCAAAGAAGTGGTCCAGGCTCTGTCTTGCCCATATTAGGCACTGAAAATGTTTGTTGAATTGAACTGAATAGAAGAGTGCTAATGCCAGCTGGTATGGGCTTTCGAGAGCTGACTGTAAAATTTGCAGTGTTATTTAACACCTTAGAAAATGGCAAATGCTACAAGTCAAGGCTTGGTTCATTTTGTTGTTGTTGTTTATTGTTTAGGCTAAGAAAGTGATGGAGAAAATGTGAATCATAATGCAGATTGAACTTAAAAGCATTTCATGTATTTATTAAATATTACCGGCATACTTTCTGCTTCCATCTCAGGCAAGGGAGGGAGTTAAATCACTTTAAATAATTTAAATTTTTTTAAAAGCTCCTTGCCCAGAGAGTGGTATGTTGTCTCCCTTCTCCCCATGCCCAGGGCCTCCACCCTAGTTCAGGTTCTCTGCATCTCTTTATATTGTAATATGTTGTATATATTATAATACATTGTAATATTGTGATAACTGGTCTGCCCCTGTGTTTATTCTCTCTGGCTTTTCCAGTCCATTCTTTACACGGTTGCTAAAATTATCTTCCTAATGCATGTCTGACCATACTACTGTTCTCCTGGATAGAAATCTTCAGTGACATCCTACTGCTCATTGGGTAAAAAAAATATAAGGGCAGCTAGGTGGAGAAGTGGATCGAGCACTGGGCCTGGAGTCAAAGACCTGATTTCAAATTTGATGTCAGACGCTTTTTAGCTGTGTGACCCTGGGCAAATCACTTACCCTCTATTTGCCTCAGTTTCCTCATCTGTAAAATGGGCCGGAGAAGGAAATAGAAAACCACTTTAGTATCTTGGCCAAGAAAACCCCACATAGGGTTAATGGAGAGTTGGATATAACTGAACAACAACAGAAATATAAACTCCTTAGCCCGGCAAGAAAGAGTGATAGATTTGAAATTAGAGTGTTTGAGTTCCAGTCCCAGTTCTGCTGGCTTGCTCTCTGTTTAACCTTAAGCAAATCATGTTCACCCCCACTGAGACTCTGTTTCCTCATCTGTAAAATGGGGGGAGGGGGAGGAGGCGTTGGACTAAATAGCCTTCATGGTCCTATTTGGTTCCAAATCTATAATGGCCTGGATTTGATACCTTCTTCCCAGGCTTATTTCACATCACTCACCTTCCCACACAGTTTCAGGCAAAATAACTCCACTAGCTGCTTCTCATAGCCGATGTTCCATCTCCTATGCAGGCATCATAGATTTAGAGCTGGGAGCCACCCGCTGAGACCCCAAAAAGATGCAATGATTTGCCCAAGATCAAATAGATAGTAAGATGAAAAGCTTGGATTCCAACCCTGTCCCCCGACTCTAACTCCAGAGTTCCCCTATCACCCCACATCCATGATCTGAATTCTCCCTTGCCCACGGAAGTCCTCTTTCTTCCTTCATGGTTTAGCTTACAAGCCACCAAAACCTTTTCCTGACCCTCAGGGTTAAAAGTGATCTCCCACTCAAATTTTTCTAGTAGACAGTCTGATTTTCTCCTTTGAGCCCATCACCTAGTATTATAATTGTAGATGTGATTAATAGAATACAAGCTCCTTAAGGGCAGGGATGGTCATTAAAAACAAAACAAACAGACAAAAACCAAACCAAACCCCTCCCCCCAACCCTTCATATTCTCAGCTTGTGCTTAATTCAATTGATTAACATTGATTAAGCAGCCTATCATGTATCCCACGTGCTATGCTAGCTACTGGGAATACAAAGACAAAAAAAGGAAACAGTAGTCCTTGCCCATGAGGAGTTCACTTTCTTGGGAGTGGGGGTTGTAACATTTTCGCAGATAAGGATATATAAAATAATTTCAGGGGGCAGGTAGGTGGTGCAGTGCATTAAGTATCAGGCCTGGAGTTAGGAAGGCCTAGGTACAAATTCAGCCTCAGACACTTATAAGCCATGTGACCCTGGGCAAGTCACTTAACCTCTATTTGTCTCAGTTTCCTCACCTGTAAAATGGGGATAAGAATAGCACCTACTTCCTAGGGTTTGTTATGAGGATCAAATGAGATGATAATTGTAAAACACTTAGCACAATGCCTGACACATAGTAAGTGCTGTATAAATGTTAGCTAATATTATTGTTATTATTAGCTGTTGTGACCTTGGGCAAGTCATTTAACCTTTGTCTCAGTTTCTCCATTAGATAGGGATTAATAATAACACCTGCTTCTCAGGATTGTTGTGAGGATAGACTGAGATATTTGAAAAGGTCTTTGCAAACCTCAAAAGTGTTATACAAATGCTAACTATTATTTTTATGGAGATGGGGAAAGACCCAATGTGAGGTAGCAGCTGAGCTGAAACTTGAAAAGAAACCCAGGGATTCTAAGAGGCAGAGTTGAAGAGGGAGTGTTTTCCAAGCATGAGAGGACAGTCTGTGTTAAGTCATAGAGATGGGATATGGCTTGTCAAGATGAAGGATCAAGCAGAGGGTCTACCTTGGCTGTAATGTTGAATGTATATAAAGAGAGTGCCTAAATGGATCTACGTAAATAGTAATGTGAAACGTAGTAATATATTTTATATAGTATATGTAGTGATATAAAATATATAACAGAGTAACATAAAATGTATAATATATAGCCATATATTTTATATAGTATATATAGTGATATAAATATGACACAGTAACATAAAATATATGATATAGTAATATAAAATAGATAATAATATATATAGCAATGTAAATATATAGTTAATATATTTTATATCATAATATAGTAATATAAAATGGGAGGGTAGGTAAGATACAGATTGCAAAGGTTTTTAAAATGCCAAGATGAATTTTATTTTGTATTGGAATATCACAGAATCAAATGGGAAGCCATTGAAGATTTTTCTGTTGAGGAGTGACAAGGTTAGACACAGTGTTTTAGGAAAAGTAATTTGGCAGTTGCTGGAAGGACTGACTAGAAAGCAGAGAATTGGGGAAACAACTCAGGAGACGACTAATAGTAGCCTCCTCCTACTGCCTTTTTTTTTTTAACTCTACCTGAAGCTCGGTGTGTGAAGTGAATATTGTGACCCCAGCCAGGGAAAAAGGTACCAGATCTCAGATCCAAGAAATCATAGATTTAGAAATGGATAAGACCATCGAGATTAAGTCCAATGCCTTCATTTTACAGATAAGGAAAGTGAGCCACGGGCTGTTCCTCTTGCTTGGAATACACTCCCTCTTCAACTCTGCCTCTTAGAATCTCTGGGTTTTTTTTTTTAAATCAAGTCTCTGCTGCAACTTCATAGTTAATCTTTTGTCATTTCCATAATAATAATGATGGTAATGAGCAAAGGTAGCATTTATATAAGACTTGAAGTTTTGCAAAGACCTTTTCAAATTGAGGCGATAAAATGTCAGTGGAGGGGAGAGAGAAAAAGAGGGAGAGAGAGAGAGAGAGAGAAAATGAGAGACAACGAGGAAGAAAGAGAATGAGAATGAAAGAAAATGAAAAGAAAATGAGACAGAGAATGAGGGAGAATGAGGAAAATAAGGAAGAGAAAGAAAATGAGAGAGAATGAGGGAGAGAGAGAATGAGAATGAGAAAATGAGGAAGAATGAGAGAATGAGGAAAAAAGTATGAGAGAGAATGGGAGAAAAAAGAGAATAAGAATGAGGGAGAAAAAGAAAGAAAATGAGAGAAAAGAGAGAGAATGAAGGAGAGGGGAGAGAGAGAGAGAGAGAGAGAGAGAGAACTGGAATGACGTCCACATTTACTGGGAAGAAGATGGATTGTGATCTAGTAATCTGGTAATGGAGGCTGAGAATGAATGGTCAGACATAGGAAAAACAAGGCTGAGCAGTGCCCCTGGAAGCCAAGGGCAGATACAGCACTCAGGAGAAGGGAGGGTGGGGTGGTTAATGGTTAAAAGTAGATTGAAAAGTTAATCATTTTAAGAAGACATTACTGGTAAATTTGGAGAGAGCAGTTTCAGCCTAGTGGTAGGGTCAATCAGAAGACAGACTGCAAAGAGTTAAGTGAGATGTGAGGGAATGGAAGTAAGGAGTATAGATTACTCTATTACTCTTTCTAAGAGCTCGGCTGTGAAATCAATCAGTCAATCAATAAACATTTATTAAATGGCTGCTATATGCCAGGCACTGCCTTTAACTGCTAAATGCTGTGAAAGGGTGGAGGGATAAAAAATGACGGTCTGAAGGAATGACTAGGTCAAGTGAAGGTTTTTTAAAGATGGAGGAGACCTGGGAATGTTTGTAGGAGGTGAGAGAAGGCAGCGGTTACAGAAGGAGAGACTGAAAATAAGAGGGAATGATTGAGGGGTTAGGCTCCCGGAAAGAAAGAAAAAGTATGGAATGAAGAGCACATAAATCTTTCAAAAGAGAAACACACCAATAAAAACTGCTCGTAGAGCTGAGAATTAGTTCAACTATTCTGGAAAATAACTTGGAATTTGGCTTAAAAGTTACTAAAATATCAATATCCTTTGGGCCCAGAGACCCCCTAGCTAGGTATATGCCCCAAGGAGGTGAAAAACAGAAAAATTCTGAAATATTCACAATAGCATTTTTTTTTTGGCAGCAAAGAACTGGGAAAAAAAGGTAGGAGCCAATCAGTTGGGGAAGGACTCAACAAACTATAGTACATCGATTATGCTGCTCTCTAAGAGGAGATAAATATAAAGACTTCAGAGATGCGTGGGAAGACTTAAATGAACTGATGCTGAGTGAAATAAGCAGCTCCAGGAAATCAACATTTACAAGGATTACAATAATGTAAATGGAAAGAATAATAACAAAAATGAAAGTGAACACTGCATAATAATAATGGCCAAGCTTAGCCCTGGAGAAGAGATAAGAAAATGCATCTCCCTTCCCCCCCTTGTGGACATGGGGTACTGTGGGTGTGGAATATGGTGTGTATGGGTGTATATACTATGAGACTCAGTTGATGTGTTGGTTAGTTTTACTGAATTGCTTTTTTCCTTCCTTTAAAATCATTGTTAGATGGGATGGTTCACCTTTTTAGAGGGCAGGGGAGAGATATACTTCAAAGTCAAGGTGATAGAACATCAATATAAATTTTTTTCACCAACAATGTAAGGCTTATTAACTATAATAGTTACAGTAGAATCTCTGCTCTCCTCCCCTGCAAAATTGGGCTTTCCAAATTAGAGAAGGCATCAACCATTTAACAAGAGAATATCCAACCTTCAGGATAACTAGTAATGCACCTGTCTGTAATACATACCCACAGCAAATTTCCCAGCAGCCCCAGCCAGTGTCTAGGGCTAATTTCCGACCTACTAGGTTTAGGGAGTTGCCTGAGGCAAGCAGAAGCCTGGTCAGTGTTACAAAGGATGCAAGTGTCAGAGGCAGGATCAATGGTTTCTAAAAAGAGTACAGGTAGAGAGGTATTGACCTTGGCAAGAAGGGCCACCTTTTTCTCAGAGATTGGAGCATAAGAAAGGAGAATGGGAGATGATGTGGAGAGATTTTAAGGCACATAGAAGAGGAGAGGGAAATCATAACATGGCTTCTTCATTCTAAGTAAAATTGGATTTGAGGTCCTCTGCTGAGAAAGAGGTTAGATCATGCACTGGATAAGGTGCTGGGTCCGGAGTTAGGAAGACCTCAGACACTTAAAAGCTGTGTGACTCTGGGCAAGTCATTTAACTCGGTTGGCCTCAGTTTCCTCCTCTGTAAAATGAGCTGGAGAAGGAAATGGCAAACCACTCCAGTATCTCTGCCAAGAAATCCCAAATGAGGTCAAGAAGAGTCGGACACCACTGGAAACAACTGAACAAGTTAAGAAAGAGGAGTAGTTTACAGTACGGATGCTTAGAGGAAAAAGGTTTGGAGAGTGTGTCTAGGGAGTGAATCAAGGAAGGAAAGCAGGACTGTGGTGCAGCAGTGAGGGCCTTGAGAAGCATGAATTTGTAGTGTAAAATTGTGGTACATGAATATAATGGAATATTATTGTGTTGTAAGAAAAAGCCAACATGATGAATACAGATATAGATGCATGGAAAGACTTTAATGCAAAGTGAGCAGAGCCAAGAAAGCAACACCCAAACAAAACCCAAGACTACAACATTGTAAAGGGAAGGAACAATCACAAAACAATTGGAAACGAATCTTGTGAAAATATAAAAAACAAACATGGTCCCCTAAAACAGATAGATGATACCTCTCTAAATTCCTTTGTAGAGGTATAGGGTGAGGATGGGGAGGGGAGTGCTGTGAACAGGTGTAGAACATTGAAAATAATGTGTTGGGTTTTTTTAATGTATTGTTTGTTTTGCTGGATGGGGGCGGTTCTTCCTCTTCCTCCTCTTTTCCTTTTTTCTTTTAAGATTATATATTATAAGGGAGGGCACTGTGGGAGAGGGAGGGGGAAAGTACAAGGGGAAATCTAGGTTATGTAAAAATAAAAGATATCAATACATTTATTTAAAAATTTTGTGTTATACCTGGTACACAAAGATGTGTGACTTTTCCTATTAGCAATCAACATCACTTGATGTTAGTTGTGGTTAGTGGGGATTACCCCAGGTTGGAGTTTGACAAAGTATGACTGAAGATGGGACAAAGGAACAAGGAATTCCAGGGTAGATGATAATATATAAGTGAACTGTACAATTATAATATCAAGATCACGAAGGGAGGAAAGTGAGAACAGAGGAGACAGATGGGAAGAACAAGGCAGGCCTGGAAGTTGTGGTGAGGATAACAAATAAGTTTAGGAAGTGAGGCAGAGGGAGAGATAGAAGGATAGGGGGTTATGATAAGAGAGGAATTTTAGAGTTCTGGATTATGGAGGTAGTACAGTATAGGTAAATAATGGTGAGTTAAAGGGTATATCCCTGTAAGTGGATAATTTGGGGTGAAGATACAGATCGATGAGAATTGAAAGGCTTGATAAATAGAAGAGGGTATTTGAAGGGACAGCAATATATATAGTCAAGTTCTTAAGTATGAAGGCAGGATCTAAGATGGAAAAAAAAGCTGTGAGATGTGTTAGGAATTCCTTGAAGGAGAGAATTTTGAATAAACAGTAAGTGCAGCAAAGTAAGAAGGACAACTATCAATTGGGGGAAAATGCATCAATTATCTTTGATAGTGAACTGCTGTGGAATATATAGGACATTAACAAAATATATGGCCAAGAGCTATTCTTCAAATGATAAATGGTTTAAGGATATGAGTAAATAATCCTCAAAGGAACTGCAAATTATTAATAACTATATGAAAGTACTAATCCAAAGTACTAATAATGAGTAGTAAAAAAAAAAAGAAGTTTCACCTTTCAATTTATCAGATTGGCAAAGATAAAAAAAGATGGAAATAGTCAAGTGTTAAAAGGGGTTGTAGGGAAAGTAGGTATACTTACACTCTGTGGAGCTGGGAATTGATCTATTCCAAAAACTAATTTTAAAAGGTGACTAAAATGCTCGTGCCCTTTGACTAGAGATCCCATTGCTAGGCATGTAACCCAAGGAGATCAGAGGCAAAAAGAAAAGGCTACATGTATACCAAAATATTCATAGCAATACTTCTTGTGGTAGCAAAGAACTAGAAACAAGGTAAGTGACCATCAACTAGGGAATGGCCAAACAAATTGTGGTATATGAGTGTGATGGAGTATTACTATGTCATAAGAAATGATGAATATGAAAAATTCACAGAAACATGGGATATCTTATATGAAATGTTACAGACAAATGTAAACTAGAATCAGGAAAACAACATTCACAATTACTATAGTAATGTAAGTAGAAAGAAGGAGAAACTGAATGGTAGGAAAATATTAAGATTTGAGAAAATGCACTTCCCTTCATTGCAGAAATGGGGTAGTGTAGTTGTGGATTATATCATCAGCTGACCAACTCAGCAGATGTGTTGGTTCATTTTGGTGAGTTTTTTCCTTTTTTTTTTTTAAATCTTTGTTACAAGGGATGGCTCCCCAGTCAATTGGTTAATGGTTAAATTACGGCATATGAATGTAATGGAATACTATGGTACTGTAAGAAATGATGAAAGGGATGGTTTCAAAGAAACCTAGGGAGAGGCAGAGTGAAATGAGCAAAACCAGAATAACAATTTATATAGTAACAGCAACACTTTAAAGACCAGTTTCGAAAGACTTAAGAACTGATTAAACACAATGACTAACCATGATTCCACAGGATTGATAATGAAGCATGCTGAGGTGATATGCTACAGAATGAGATATATTCTAATTCTGCACATATATATGTATGTGCATACACACACCCAGATATATACGCAGCATGGCCAATGTGGGAATTTGTTTTGTTTATCTATCCTTATTTGTTATGAGAGTTCTGTTTTCCCTTCCCCCGCAATGGTGGTGATGAGGGAAGGGGATAAAAGAGAATTTTGTTCATGGTAAAAATAGAATATATGTATACATGTATACACACACATAAAGAAGAGACAGTTCCCTAAGTGGTGAATGGGAGGGATATCTTTGAATATGAATGTGATGTTTAAAAAAGTATCAATAAAAAGAAGACAAAAATTTAAAGGAGAATGGTCTGGAGGCCAGAAGATGACTGCAATAAAGATCTGGACTGGGTGATAAATATGGAAGAAGTGAAACTCAGAAGTAGAAGAGGTCATAGGGGTTGGTCTGTGGCAGTTAAGCGGCAAAAAATGGGCTCATTCCTCTCCTGGATCAAGATTTTTGGGCCCATGAGAGTATTGCCCCATACTGCAGATTCTGTGTCTTCTGGAGAGTCAAGTTTCCATTAGCCTCAAAAGATAGAGAGGATTTGAAGGGATCCAGGGTGAATGGGGGAGTTCCAGAAGGTGGAGGATATGTATGGTGCCCGTGGGGTAGAGATAGAGATGAGATGTCTGGAGAGATAGTGGGAAGAAAGGTTATTTGTCTCAACGCAGGGATGAGAGGAGTAGGAGCTGGGAGCTTGCCAGCTATAAAATGGGAGGAAGATCCAGTTGATTGGGGAATCCCACCTCTCTGGTGCCACGTGGACTGAGTATGATCAGGTGCTGTAAGTTTCCATTGCTGAACACTCTAAACCCAGGTGAGCTGGACATTTAGATTGTGGGTAGAGGCAGCAGGGACTTCTATCTGGTTCTTTTGGTCACTGAACAACTGGTGTTCCACTCTCTAGTGAGGTTGAATTCCTATTTGTGATGGCAGCTCCATAATCTCATCCCAAGATTGTGGGAAACGAGGCATACATAGAGGATGTGGAGCAGGTACCCAGAATGCCAATGCATAATAAATGTTTGAAATGAACTGAATTGAACTGAAAAGCCCAGGTTACATAGAATTCCCTTGCATTCTGAAAAGTAGACCCCTTGAGACCTGTGATAGAACCCAGCCCCTTGCTCTGGGTTGGACAGGAAGATGAAGAGCTAGGGTGGATGGTACCCAAAGGCAAACAGTCGTCCAGATGCCCCTGGAGGGCACCAATAGTAGTGTGTCCCCATTACCTTTACCTTTCCTTAACCTGAGCACTGCCTTCTTACCTTTCCCTTTAGCTGCTGCCCTGAGGTCTCCCTACCAAGGCCTACCTTTCTGCTTTGGGGGATTGTAGGTGGCTCAGCTTGGTGACTTCACAATTCAAGCCTCACCAATCCCAGAATTCTCCCTGTGATGTCAGTTGGTGCCCAGGAGGAAGTGGGGGTGGGGTGATGGGACAGAAAGGGAGGATGGCAACCATGCTAGCAAAAATCCTAAACTGGGCTGGTCAGCCAAATGATTCTACTGCCTCATCTCTCTTCTCCAAAACCCGTCCCCAGGAGCCAGATCTGCTGGCCGTAAACAAAACATGTAGGGAGGTCATGTGAAATGAATTAGGATTCAATGAAAGGAGGCAGTGTGGTTTACCAGAATAAGCCCCAGACTGAAGAGACTTGATTCAAATCCCAGTCTGTTACTGGCCACATATAGCCCTGGTTATATTACTACTTCTCTAAGAGGCCTGTTTACTCATCTGTATGCTGGATTACAGGATTACAGACCTAGAGCTTCAAGGGACTTGAGGCCATATAGTCCAATCACTTTATTTTATGAATGAGGAAACTGAAACCCAGGGAGGTTAAGGGATTTGATTCCGTAACATAGATAATATGCATATTTTCTCCCATATTAGCCATGCTGTAAAAAAAACACAGACCAATCTAAAAACCCAAGAAAAATAAAAGTTTAAAAAAAGTATGCTTCAGTTTGTACTCGGACACCATCAGTTCTTTCTCTGGGGAAGAATAGCATTTTTCATCATAAGTCCTTCAGAGTTGGCTTGGATCACTGTATTGCTGAGAACAGTTAAATCATTCACAGTTGATTATCATACAGCATTGCTGTTACTGTGTACAATGTTCTCCTGGTTCTGCTCAATTCACTTTGCATCAGTTCATGTATGTCTTTCCAGGTTTTTCTGAGAGCATCCTGCTCATCACTTCTTATAACACAATACTATTTCATCACAACACATAACACAACTGGTTCAGCCATTCTTCAGTTGATGGACATCTCCTCAATTTCTAATTCTTTGCTACCAGTAAAGAGCTGCTACAAATAGATAATAAGCATTTGAAGCAGGATGTCGGACTAGATCACACCTAGGGTCCCTTCCAGCTCTCCTAACCTATGAATATAGGAAAAACATTTTCACTAAAAATGTTAAAAAATAATTTTGTTGCCAAAGTGAGCCAATGATGATATCAAAGGAGTACTATGTCATTTACATTTGGAAAACTATTTCTTGAAAAAAACTGTCCACAAGTGATTCTAAGTTCATATACCTTATCTCAAAATAATTTTCACACCAAATGTCAGGATATTCTCAATGACTACCCCCTTATGAGTATAGATAGCAATTATAATTTGTGGTGTATAGATACGCACATTGCTTCCATAACCTGGCTCCCTTGGTCAGCAGGCATATTAAGCACTTATTCCAATCAAGCACATTGCTAAGAGCTGATAATACAAAGAATGGTAAAAACAAGGGTCCCTGGACTCTAGAAGTTCACATTTGAATGAAAGAAACAATATGTGAAGAACAAGGTAATACACGATAGTTTACATAAAAGGTAATCTCAAGATGAGGACACTGGGGATGGAGGAGGTTTCAAGGAAAAGGCTTCCAGCAGGTAGGAATTGAACTGAGTCTTTTTTCACCCCCCTAGGCAATGGGGTCAAGTGACTTGCCCAGGATCACACAGCTAGTGAATGTCAAGTGTCTGAGGTCGTATTTGAACTCAGGTCCTCCTGACTCCAGGCCCAGACTCTCTCCACTGGGCCATCTAGCTGCCCCTGAACTGAGTGTTGAAGGAAGCCATGGAAGACAGGAGTTGGAAAAGAGGAAGGAGAGTATCTGGGCAAGGAATATCATGTGTAAGTACCAGTCAATGTAGAATCCCTAGAGAATTTTAAAAGCCGGAGGATCCTGGAGCTAACAGGGAAACCCATGGAGTCTGGCTGGGTGAATGACACGGTCAAACTGAATTTTAGGGAAATCATTTTGGCAGCAAAGTGGAGAAGTGTTGGGATAGGGAAGAGAGGGAGAAAGACCAATCAGGAGAAAACAAGCCCAGGGAGGTCTGAGGAGATTATGATGAGTATAGAGGGAAATGAGAGTAGTTCTGGACAGGCCTTTGGGGGACACCCACGCCTCGTGGGTGTAACCTGGACAAAAATCCAGCAGATGAGACCGAGGGACAGAACCAGGAGAGAAGTGCCAAGAAAACCTAGAGAGAATATTTAAGGTGAAAGGGCGATCGTGTCAAAGACTGAAGAGGTCAAGAAGGATGAGGATTCAATATTTCTTCATTTGTGAAATGAGGGCCTCCTGCTTCTCTCTCCCACACACCGAGTAGGTGCCAGGTGAGTGTGGCTTGGGGGATTTGCCCCATCTGCTTTCTTTGCTTCAGAGAGCACAACACCTGGCCAGCTGCTCAGGCCCTCTTATGTAGTTTGTTGCCTTCTGGGTTGCAACTCTTTCTCACCACCCTCTTAGGGATGGCTGAGGTGGCAGCTTTCAAGTTTTCAGTTATTATTTTCCAGCTCAGTCCACATGACATCATCACCTATACCAAACGGAGACCAGACAGAGAATGGTGCCAAGAAATTTATTATCCAGCAATCTGCTGGGAACCAATGGCTTTGATGAGATAGCAGTAACTTTGAAGGGATTAAAAAGCACACTTACACAATAGCTGCAAGATTCATAAATTTGTTTTAACTGTCTTTATTGACAAAAAAAATCACAGCATTTCAAATATTATTCAAACACTAACAGTAGCAAAGGGCACCAACAAGTGCCAGACACAGTGTCACACGTCTGGACTGCAGGTGACACTGGAGGGCATGGCAGTCCTCTCCCTGCTGGGATACTGCCCCTTTCTCTCCTGATATCTCTGGCCCCTCCCCCCCAGCACCTCAATGTCACCCCTGAGATCAGTTACAAATGTGCGGAAACAAAGACACTTTAGAGGAGGTTGGGCCTTTCCATGCCTCCCCATTTCACTGCCATGAAAACAGATTAGGCCTCAGGAAACCTCCTTATGGAGATGCCAGCCCTTTCATTGCACTGACCCGACAATCTCATTAGCACTTGGTTGCTAAGAGGGGAATAAAAAGGCAGACAGGGTGCACCTCTCAACACTGCTGTGCTGAATACAGCTGACAAGACTGGATAACTTGAGAAAGTGGACCAAGTTGATAGGTCCATCTCCAGGGATAAGGCTTTTGTCTAGTACATTAACTTCGTTCATAAAGGGCCTCTATAAGAAAAATTTTCACTGTAGCTTGAACTGTAGAAACCAAATCAATTGAATCATCTGTTGCATTAATTCTAGAATCTGGAAGAGTACTGGACTAATTTCTAAAACTGTCGGAAACTTAGTTTTTAATGATATTGGGCCACAATGGAGGAAACCTGCTAAATACCAATTAGCCTGTAAGAAGCTTGAAGGCAGGGACCTCATCCCACATTACTTGTTTATTTCTCAAGCACCTGGTAGCACTAGCCACGTGGTAGATGCCTGATATTTCCTGATAATCTTAAAAAGGAAACACAGGCTATTCTAAAGGAATTTGACAGGCTATTAAACCAAATTTTAGTTTATTTACCTAATAGGTGCCAGCTCAGACAATCTCCTAGTCAATCTTCTTTCCATCTGAAACCTGTATTTTGTGTTCTAGGTACCTAGGCTTGGGTCCTGGGTTAGGGATTAACCCCACAACCATCGTCTTTATCACAGGACGCTGGTTCTCAGGCATGCCTCAAATGGTCTGATTCCATAAGAGGCAAACAGGAGGTTTGAAGCCTCAAACAAAAAGACAAAGAATTTAGGCGGAAGACCCTAGATGAAGCCTCTTTCCTCTGGTGACATGCCTGCCGCCTGTGGTGAACAGCTGAGTAGTACCTTTTTCACACCCACCCAAATCTCCCTCAACACAGCAGCCCTTCCTATTACCTTCACACTGTGGTTCTTTTCTTGACTAAGAACTTCTTCTCTGAAAGAGACGATGGCGTTGATGTTAACGTCTTGATAAGTCTTGTGGGGCTGTTCTCAGCATTCTTATGTGTCTTCTGATTTAGATGATGTTTCTTTGCTGTGAAAAAGTACTGGATAAGGGCTGAAGTTTTACATTACCAACACTGGTTTTATATGCATACAACTACACACACACCCAAGTATTACTGAGGCTCAGTCAAGGTATACAAGTTACCAGATCATACAAAAGGAAGAGGGACACAAGGGAGAACCAGACCAGGTAATCTGACAAAGGGTCAGTCCATCTAAGCACTGGTCCATCACAAGTTCAAAAGGCAATTGGCAGTAGACAGTTTCAAAACACTGTCAGTCCAGACTTGCCCTGATCCCACAGAAAGAACTTCTATCTAGTGAACATGATAGCTGAGTAGCACAGAGGTCTGAAAGTGCTCCCCCCAAAACCCCTCAACTCAGCCAGAACCCTAATACCAGTTTATGCTTCCTAGGGAAACTGTGTGTATATCTTTAGTAAAACACCACAACATTGTACGTTATCAGGGATAAAGGAAGGAATATTTGGCCCCTTATAGACTCAAACACAGTAACTGGAAATGCCAGAAACATCCTAGATGCAGTTCCTTTGTTCACTGCCTAATAGAGGACGCCAAACAAGTAGTTTTGGATTAGACATGACACTGTAGGGAGAAAGGTGACAGGTGTTGAAGGGAGGCATAGGAGAAGGGCAAGACCTCAAAACTACCATCCAAGTAAGTACGTACACTAGTATGGTACAGAATCACTGAAGCATCCGTGAGTCCTATTGGCTAAAATCAGAAATCCAAGAGAGGCATATACAAACACTGCACTTTCATTCAAGGCATTCTCAAAAAGAGGGTCACAGAAGTCAACAATACTTTGCAACAATACATGGCAACATCACAACAATTTTGGCAACTTCCCCCCCTCCCCCCAAGTTCTGTGCCAGCTACTGCCAGGAGTTCACAGGCCAGCAGAGGGAGACAGGACCAACAGGGGGTGGAGGGAGGCTGCAGAGGCAGCTGAAGTACTCAAATAGAAACTCTCATTTGTCTGCTGGTTAAGTAGCCCACCTGTTGGATAGATAGAGTACAGAACAAAAGTCTGCCTCATATCTTCTGCAGCAAGTGCAGGGGACACAGCAGGGCCTTAGGAGCATCCTCGCTGTCAGAGGCAAGCAAGGCAAAGCTGAACAAGGCAGCACTAAGTGCTAGCAAGCACTTGTAACCCCGACCAGACCGGCCAGATTGCTTGGGATCTTGCGGGACACAAGGGAAAAGGAGCCACAGTCTTCCTCTAACTCAAAGATGGGTCCATTCATAGCTCCTGTGGGAAGATGGCAAATTTAAGTGATGTGAGATAAGTTTAAGAGACGTAAGCATCTCTTAATCCCAGAGCCTGAGTTCAACAAAGACACAAGGCTTTCCTCAAATTTATTTAGAACCCAATTCCAAAATTGGGAAACTGACACATAAAGCAAAGATGAAGTGTTTCAGTGTCAAGAATCAACTTTCCTTTAAAAATAAAAGTTTTTCTGTTGTCAATCTGTGCTAGATTTCTTTGCATCTGCTGTACCCGTTTGAAGAAATGGGGGGGAGAGGAAGGAGAGTGATGTTGAGTAACTGCAAATTTCCAACTTAGTGAACCTTGGAATGAACACGTGGCAAGCCCAGGTAGGAATCCTGTTTTTCACCTGATCCAGCCATCTATGGAGCACAGGTTGGCTATATATGTCCTTGTCCTCCCCTCTCCCCAGATCTTAGTAAAGGAGCCAACTAGGAACCTGGCACATCTACTGTGAAGATCTGTTTATAGCCCTGGCTAAGAAAACAAAGGCAGGTTTCTGAAGAAGAACTCTTTAGGTAGGAGTCTCATCTGTTTTTTTAGTTTCCTACGGTGAGGGGGGGAATCCTTTGGTTTCGGCCAGAATGATTCTCCATTGGTGAGCCACGTTCAGCTTTGCCTTGCCTTCAGTATGGTTACCATGCAAGAGCAAGGCTGAACTTTGGAGAGATGCTCTGTTGGATTGACCTATTGATGTCTTCAGGACTTCAGTGGAGCCAGATTCTTAGTTCACATCCGAGAGCCTCGTTCCTGAAGAATCTGAAAGAGGATGAGGTGAGAGATTCAGGTTTGAATTGTGGTTTCAGCTTATTATTAAAATGGAGACTGCTAGGCTGATTGATGTAAGGAGAGAGATGTATGGCTACTTATTAGACAGCCTTTGAAGAGCAGTTTAACTATTTAGGACATAGAGGGAGGGTACATCAGAAGCCTTGGTCTCACTTGGCAGAGTGTAACCTGCTCTTTAACAATGTGACGGTCAAGCCTGCCAACTGCTGTGGTTGAAATTCTGCTGTTTATCAACAGTTCAAAGTGAGGTCTAAGATCTGTATGTCGACAGAACAATAACAGCCTTAGGAACCTTAATTTTGAGAGTGGCTCTCATGAAGGCTCATGCCATGGATTTGGAACATTTTTTAGGATAGAGATATATTTTTATCAGTCTAAGATACTAGGTCTTTCAAGGTTCATGGAAAGATACCATATGGCATACTGACTACAGGAAATCAATCATTTAATAAAGATAGTAGAGAAAGGATACAAAAAGAAATATTCAAGTCTCATCAACCACAAAGCTACCCTCTGGGCCTCAGGATGCTCAACTCTGGATTACAGAGCAGGTTTATCTAACCAGAAAATCCAGCATTTTTAAAGCCAAAGATTAGGATCAAGGCAGCCCACTCCACTTTGTTGACCATCCTTTTTTAGAGTCATTAAATGAAGAAATGTCCATGAGAACATTATTAACTAGTTCTGAACACTTACTATAATGGAGATTGGTCAGTACCCAAGGAGACCCTAAACCTAGGTGGCATGGCCTTGTGCCAACTCCATATCAGTTTTATGTCCGCATGTGCAATGACCCCTAGACCAAGAGGAAGGCTAGTCTTTTCTATTCTTTGCTCTGGGCAGCCAGGGAACCACATAAATAAAACACAGTTTACACAAAATAATAAAGATTCCACTAAGTCTATATGTGGCCTAAGGACATGCCTTAATTGACCTAATTCTCCTGAGACAGTTTCTGAACTTCAAGGCATGCTATACAGACCATTACAAGTATAATAAATATATTCATATAAAGGGAAAAAATTGAGGGGGGAGGAGTGAAAAAGATGAAGACATTTCCTGTGGAGGAAAGAGTGATGACAACTACTCAAAAGAGTAAAGGTACTCAAAAGGAGTATGATGCTTTTCAATGAGCACATGTCAGAACTGTCAGTTTATAATATTTAAACCAGAGGTGGGGAGCCTTCGGCCTCTGGGTTACAGGTTCCCCATCCCTGATTTAAACAGTAGAGAGGTTTTGTTTTTAATTAACTCTTATTTCAAGAAACTGCAAAAGCCCATTCCAATTTGTCAAGTTCACAATTCCTAATTACAAATCTCCACTCCTCCAACAGTTTTGAAAGCAAAAAGGCAGGGCCAGTGTTTAGTCTAAAAAAATCAAGGAACCACAATGCAGGTAACAATGCAAAGCCAACCTTGGCAGGAGATGGGAGGAATGATAAATGCCAGTTAAGACTAAAGACCTTGACAGATTTAGGGTGGAACAATCTCCCTCCCCCGAAGTAGCCAAATTTCTTACCTTTGCCTTCTCACTAGGCTCTATGACAATACCATTAGTAGAGTTATTTAGCTCCCTGGAGACAACACAGAGGAATTCTGTCTGATCCTCATTTCCATAGCTATAGGAAGATCCAATATTTATTAGCTGAGAAAAGAAGGAAGGGCAGAATGAATACAGAGTCAAGATTTGTTTTTCTATCTTTTGACACACCCTCATAGATGTACCTACTCAGCAGAATCCAACATAAACTTTCAACAAGAATATTCCTCCTTGAGGAACATATAGTATAGCTTTCCTTCTAAAAGGATAAAGAACTCCTGAAGTTCCAAGTCCCTGTGTTGATAACAGAAACTCTGTAACTAATCAGAGAACAGTCTTGAATGAAGCCAACAAATACAAAATGGAGGCGAAAATCACTAGAAATACAATCCTAATAATTAAAAATCACATTATCAATCCCAAATCAAACAATGAGGAATGAAATAGAATGTTTTTTGTGAAAAATTGTTAATGATAATAGATATCATCTTCCGTCAAAACTTCTATGTGCAGAACTGATAGGGGAACTCTACCAGAGAAATAGTTACCACATTGATGAGATCTCTAAGGCACCAAGTAAACCTTCTGCCCAGAGACTAAAGTGCTTCCAACTTCTGGAATGAACTAGATTCAATATCTTATTCTGGGCAGGAAACAATCAGTATGGAGAAGCTGAGTCTGGAAACAAGGATGGCTGATTGGTACACACACTAGACTGGGAGTTAGGAGACCTCTGTTCCACAGCACGTGCTGGCTGGCTTCCCTCCTGGGATTGACATGAGGAAATCACTTAAAGGAATCACTGATATTTTGCCTTCTCCATCGCGGTGTAAAATAATGAATTTAACTTGTAATCTCTTTCTTTAGAAGAATGTTTCAGCATCAATCAATCAACAAGCATTTCTTTCTTTCTTTTTTTTTTTAAAACAAGTATTTCCTTAAGTGCTTACTCTATGCCAAGCACTGTGCTAGTAAGCACTGGGAGAGTTAAAAAAAAAAAAGCAAAAACAATCTCTGCCCTCAAGGAGCTTAAGTTCTAACAGGGAGACAAGGTTTACATAAATCAATAAATACAAGATAAATACAGAGAACAGAGGGAAGGCAGCCTTAGAGAAGGCATTAGCAGCTGGGAGGTCTGGGAAGATGGTGCCACTGGAGCAAACACTCAAAGGAAGCCAGGGATTCTATAAGGAGGAGACTAGGAGGGAAAGACAAAGAAAAAGGAGATGAGCATCATGTATGAAGAACAGAAAGCAGGTCAATAAAACTGGACCATAAAGTTTGTGGAGGGAAGTAATATGTTAAAAAACTGAAAAGATAGGAAGTGGCCAGGTTGTGAAGAGGAATTTCTTTTTGTTCTTAGAAATGATAGGAAGCCATTGGAATGTATTGATTGAGAGGGGGGAGTCTAGTTAGAAGGCTATTCGTAACAGTCCAGGTAAGAAGAGATGGGTAGTGACTGTGAGAGAAAGGGCAGAGGTGTTGTGGAGAAAGGAGCAGTAAGATTTGGCAAGTGACTGCATGGACACTGGAGAGAATGAGAGGAGTTGAAGATGGCCTCAGAGGTTGAGATCCCGGGTGACACTGGGAAGAGCAGTGGTGCCCCAACAGAAATAGGGGTGTTTGGAAGAGGGGAGGGGAAGGGTGTTCCAGGTGAAAGATTGTACACTTTTGAGTTTGAGACCCACCTCCAGGACACCCAATTTGAAAAGTTCAATAGGTAGTTGATGATACAGAGACTAGGCCTCGATCAACAGATCTGGGAATGACTGACATGGATACCTGAATCCACGGGAACTGGTGAAAAGGACAAATAAGTAATAAAGCAAAAGAGAAGACAGCTCAGGACAGAGTCTTGGGGAGCACCTATGGTTAGTGGTTGTAATTTAAATGAAGAACAATATGAAGTGATCAGACAGATAGGAGAACTAACAGAGGACAGTGTTATAAAAACCCTGAGAGGAGAGTCTTCACAAAGAGTGGGTGGTCAGTACTATTAAACAGTGAAGAAATGTCAAGAAGGATGAGGACTGATAAAAGGCCAGTACATTTGGTTACTCTGCAGAGGGCACTATTAGTTGCATTATGAGGTCAGAAACCAGATTTCAGAGGGTTTAGAAGAGGCATTTTTCCTTCTTTCTTTATATCCTTTACTAAAGAAAAAAGATCCATGTAGAAGCTTTTGCTTCCTTCTCTCTCTTCTTTGACTGTCACAGGTTCATTTATCATTTTTACACAGAGGATCCCAAATCCACATATTCAGCCCTAGTGTATCTCCTGAGCTCCAGTCCCGTATCATTGACTCCCTGCTGGACAATTCCATCTTAGTACTCAACAGTATCTCAAATTCAGCATGACCATAATGGGATTCACTATCTTCACCCCTAAACCTGGCCTTCCTCCACACTTCTCCATTTTTTCTGGAGCACCATTTTTCCAGGCATTGAGGTTCATGACCTTGTAATCATCCTTGATTCTTCACTTGCTATCACCTCCCACAATCAGTCAGTTGCTAAATTTTGACAATTTAAACTCTACAACATCTCCTGCATCTATCTCTACACAGTTACTGCACTGGTTCAGGCTGTTATCAGCTCTTGCCTGGACTTTTGCAATAATGTAATTGGCTTCCCTTTTCCAATCTCTTCCTTCATTAATCAACTTAACTTAATATTCTTAAAACACAGGTCTGACCATATCACTATCCTGCTTGAGAATATTTCATGGCTTCCTATTCCCTCTAGGTTAAATATAAACTCCTCAACTTTGACATTTAATGACCTTTATATATGGCTTCAGTCTATCTTTCTAAACATTTCACATTATGCCGCCTCACACACTCTTTGTTCTAGCCAAACTAGCAGGTGCAATAATAAATGCTTGCTGAATATATCTGGCACCCTTTCCTAGAATCTACCATGTCCAATTATTTAATTACAAGCTCCCTGAGAGTAAGACTTTATTTTAAGAATATTTGTATTTCCCTCAGTGCCTTGCACCATCTTATACATAATAGGTGCTCAACAAATTTTTTACAAAAAATTAACAAAGTTGGCATGTTCCAAAACAGAACTGATTATGGAAGGAAAAGTTAAGTGTAATGATTCTGGAAGTGAACAGAAAGATCACTGAATTAATTTAATCCAATGGTACAGTTAGCTGAACTAAGAAAATTTTGTTTTGGAAGAAAAATGGACATTTTGATAATTAAACAGTCCTGTCTAATAAGCTGTACTTGAAAACAAGTATGATGCACAAAAAATTAATTCTTTCACTCTGTTCATGTCATTCTGAGTTAGTTTTTTGTTCTGGGAGAGGCTGGTAAAGTTGGACAATTCTGCCACCTTAAGGAAAAAAACAGTAAGCTTCTGGCTGGACAAACTCCAAAGCTTTGGCACTTGAATGGCCTCTACAGAGCCACGGAAATCATGCACGAAGAGCCCCATAACCCTTACTCAGCAAAAGTTCGATTTGTAAACATCTTTGTACATACTGTCTTTCCTCACAGAATGTTAATAAGCTACTTGAAGGCAGGGACAATTTCCCATTTGTTTTTATATTCTCACTGCATCAGTGGCTGGCCCATAATAAGGCATTTGATAAATGCTTGTGGATTGATTGGTTATTAACTGAACAAGAGATGGTCAAGATTTATTTCTCAATGAATTTAAACCCTTTCATATTGTACCACTAGTTATATATGTTTCGTACTCAGGATCACTGGAAAGAAAGACAATTCCACTGTCTATATGAGAATAGTTTGGTAAATAAAGTTTGTTTTTCTATTTTTTCCCCTGAGGACAGGACGAAACTTTGAGAGGAAAAAAGTAACAAGGGTTTAAAGTTATAGAGGGCCTCTTAACACATTCACTCAACAAAGAGAGGAATTAGAAAGTCCAAGTTTTATTCTTTTTTTTTTTGGCTAGGCAATGGGGTTAAGTGACTTGCCCAGGGTCACACAGCTATTAAGTGTCAAGTGTCTGAGGCCGGATTTGAACTCAGGTCCTCCTGACTCCAGGGCCAGTGCTCTATCCACTGTGCCACCTACCTGCCCCAAGTTTTATTCTTAAATCCACTGTATCTAACATGTCATCCCCAACTCCTCATTCTCACTCATTCCACACATCCAATCATATGCCAAACACTGTAATTTCTTTCTCCACAACATCTTTGGGTACACACCTTTCTTTCTACTCATAGCCACCACTCTAGTTCAGGTCCTCATTACCTCTTGCCTAGACTAAGCCTCTTGCCCCTCTGCTTCACCTTCTACAAAGCTGCTAAAGTGATTTCCCTAACTGTTGGTCTGACCACAACTCTCTACACCTCTACAAATAAATATAAACTTCTCTGTCTGGCATTTAAAGGTCTTCACAACCCAGTTTCTTCCTATCTTTCTAATCTTCTTTCACATCACTCCCCTTCATATCCTCTATGGTCCAGCCACACAGGCCTATCTCCTATTCCTCACACACAAAGCTTCACCTCCCATCTCTCTACTTTTGTACTGGCTACTATCTGTGCTTTCCTTCCAAATTTCTGCTTCTAGGGTCCTGGGTTTTCTCCAACAGCTCAATGGCCACCTGCTAAAAGGAAGCCTTTCCTACCTCTCTACCCTACCTCCCCTGCCCCACCCACTCCAACTGCTGGTGCCTTCGGCCCAAGGTTTTCTAGTATTGATTTATGTCATATATACATACTCATCTGTCTCCATCACTAGACCATGAGGTCCTTAAGGACAAGGACTGTTTGGTTTTTACTATTTTTCTAGCACTAAGCATAGTGCTTGGCATATAACAAGCACTTAATAAGTGCTCACTGACTGATTTGGCAAATCTTTCTAAGACTCAGGACTCCACTTTCTCCTTTTGTGCAAAGGGATACCACCTAGACCTAATAATGTCACCAGGATGTGAAAAGGAGAACTGAGAAAGTATAGGAAGAGGTTTGAGCATCTAGACAGACACATCATATAGAATTTAAGATTCTGAACAATTACCTGTTCAAATTTCCAACCATCAGACATAGTAGAAACCATCTGTGTAAGTTCTTCCTCTTGGCACTGCAGAACTCTGTATACATGCTTCACAGGCCCCTATAATAAATAAAAACTGATTTTTGAGTGGCACATTAGGGACTCAAAAAGGTCACCATATTTATCTCTCTTAGAGAGATATATACTAACTCCACATCTAAAAAACCTTTTAAAATGTGGAGAAACAATTCACTTCCCTGATCTCATCAGAAAAGATATGATGCTTCTCAGAATGAGCTAATGGGGAAATGTTAAGCTACTGTGGTTGGAAAACCTCCAAAGAACTTGACTGCAACAACAGAGTCCTGAGCTAAGCTTCTGAGAGCTCTTTTGGAGTGTGAGAAAGCATTACTGGAAGGGATGGGGCATCTAAGAGATTGCAGGGGTTCTCAGCTTTTTTCTGAATGCCATGGACTCCTACGGCAGGGGTCTGGTAAAGCTTTCTCAGAATATTTTCACACACATAAAATAAAATACAAAGGATTACAAAGGAAATCAACTATATTGAAATATTGTCACCAAAATATTTCTCAGTTTAAGAAAATCTTGATATTTTACATATCACATTTACACCTACATATTTACATCTCACAAATAGTAAAGGATTGCCACTTAACAAGAAAACATCTGGTATATGGGTTCCCTGTCTGATTCATCTTTGACTAGAAAGGAGCCAGCCTTTAAGTTGCCTGGCAAGAAAAAACAACAGCAAGACTTTCCCATATAAATCCCTCCAACACAGCAGATTGCTGGAGGCATTGAGAAGGAAAAGGTCCATTTTAATCACATGTGGAAGCTCTGCCCCAAGACAAATCAGTATGGGGTCAAAGTATTTGCATATTTATTGTTGTGGTTTAGTCACGTCCAACTCTGTGCCCACGTGGCTCATAGCATGCAGGCCCTTCTATCCTCCTCTATCCCAAAATCCAGCCAAGCTCATGTTTGGTGTTTCCATGACACTTTCTATCCATCTCATCCTCTGCCGTCCCCTTCTCCTTCTGTCTTATACCCTGATCTCAGGCAATAAAGAGAATATAATTAAATGTATTAAAGGCCAATGTTTGAAAGAAAATAATTATTTTGCTTGATTTGGAAACAAAGTGAGTACTGAACAACTGGAGAAACAACCTTTAACCAAATTGTGGTATGTGATCAGTGAAATATTACTGCACCATAAGAGAATGTGGCAAATTAAGAGATAACCAGAAAGATACATATACAACACACAGAACCAGGAGAACAATTTACAGGATGACTGAAATAACACACAAGAAAAAAAAAATTTTAAAGGCTATGGCAGCAGCTATGAAGGTGCCATTTGGGAAATACTCGACCTACACACACACACACACACACACACACACACCCATCCTTCCTAAGGAGTTTCTCCATCAGTAGGAACAGGTTTTGAAATTAAAGATCCTAAAGGTCTGTACTACAACCTTACTAATTGTGATTATCCCTCTTTCCTTCAGGTGAGTGTTTTTCTGGATGGCTTTCTTTTCCTATGCTGATTTTTTCCCCTTAACTTCCTCACTTTGAGTAGCTAGTTTCAGAATTGTGTGTGTTTGGCTATGCCTGAAGTGTCTCTAAGACTTAGGAATATGCTTCCACAAAGACTAACTGACTATAAGCTGAGCTGTTTTCTCTCTAAGCAGCACATCACTCTTTTTATTCCACACTAAGAAATGGCTAAGATGGTCCTTTGGGCCATTTTCCACATAAAAGTTTAAAACAAATTACTTGTGAGGTTATGTTCTCATTGTCCCGTATCCTTTCCTTAACCAGTCGCACAAGAGATGCAATGTTGTAAAATTCCGCTTCTTCCAAGACACCTAAAACAAGCAATCAAAACAAAATGCTCTGTTCACTCAACTTTGCTCATGAACTTTTGTTTGTTTTTCTAAGATTCTAATCTTTCTTCCCTACTAACTGGAGACGTATCATATCACATTTGTGCTTGAGTTACCTTCTTTTTTTTGTTTTTTTTTGAGTTTTCTTCTTTGGAATTTCTTTCTTACGCGGAAACAGAAGTAAATGACCCAAGGGCAGCTAGGTGGCACAGTGGATAGAGCACCAGCCCTGGGGTCAAGAGGTCCTGAGTTCAAACCGGGCCTCAGACACTTGACATTTACTAGCTGTGTGACCCTGGACAAGTCACTTAACTCTGATTGCTTTGCCAAAAAAAAAAAAAAAAGGAAGTAAATGACCCAAACACTGGGCCACTGTAGACAGTCATATCAGTCTCCAGATTTGTAAAATGAGGGGACTGGACTAGATGGCCTCTGAGGTCTAGAGCTTACAGTTCTGGAGTTATGGTCCATCAATAAGTAGTGTCTTGCTTTCAAGGTGGGAGATATAGTCAAGTTCCCATGATTTCTAGAAGCAACTAGGTAGCCCAGTAGTAAGAGAACTGGACCCGGAGTCAGGAAGATCTGAGTTCAAATCCAGACTCAGACACTTACTAGTTGTGTGACCCTGGGCAAATCATTTAATTGGTTTGATTCAGTTTCCTCATCTATAAAATGGAGATAATAATATCACTTACACCCCAGGGCTGTTTTGAAGACAAAATGAGATATTTATAAAACATTTTGCAAACTTTAAAAGTGCTATGTGTTAGCTATTATTATTTACTCTCATCCTAAACACTTCCTGGTACTGCCAGGAGCAGATGGAGAAAGAGATCATTTTTAATTCTGTGATACTGTCCAAAAGGGAAAAAAGAGATCTTTCACCTATTTAGACTTAATGTACCATAGTGATTTGTACTTGATAAATTAAGAAAACCCAACCAACAGAAAGCCTCTCCATTTTTGCAGATCAAAACAGTTTGAGAAAAATACATTTATATTTAGCATGAGCCTGAACAACTTAGAATCAATCAGCACAGCACTGTAGGTCAAGACTATCTATTATGCTACATTTTTCAGAATCCTGTCCCATAACACTGCCCCAAAATCTGGACTCTGTGGGACTGAAAGGCAGTGTCTAATCTTCTACAAGATGTTCTCAGTGAAAGAGAGCCAATTGTTTTAGAAAAGTGATTAGCTACAGAATCTTGTCTTCTCTAACAATTAAAACTACAGAACAACAAGGAATGAACTTTCAGAATAAAATACATTGGTCATGAAACTTTGTAGGGTTCTCATAGGAGACAGAATCTTAAAGAAATTAGTCCAGGATTTTTTAAAAAAAATACACACTTAGTGACAAATTAAAATAAAAATTGAAAATATCACTTAGTGTGAGTTTTCATGCTTACTGCCATCAAATGAATTCTTTCTTGGACATGATCACACTTAGAAAGGCCTAATAAAAATCACTGTAATGGAGAGAAACCTTTTGAACCCGTATACAAACATGAATTAGGTATTTTCTTTCCCACTAAAGAGAAAGATTGAACACAGAAGTAATCCTTGAAATAAGACCTGATGAATAGCAACTTCCTGCTCGCTTTCATAAACTTAGTGAACATCTCAATCAAAATGTATTAGTGCGAACTAGAGAGGTTGAGTCAACCTATAACTCATAGGGTATTTAAAGACGATCAAGTGAGATAATATAAAAAATTAAGCACTTTGCAAACCGAAAGTGCCATGTAAACATTAGCTATTATAATGATGCTCACGCTGAAAAACACCTGTTCTTACCTTTCTAGCAGTGGTTTCTTACCTTCTTCTGCCAATTCCTTATTAATGATGAGCTTCCCGTGTCGGAGGTAGTTTAGGATAGGACCAAAGTATGTTGGATCTCTGTCAATCAGATAGGCTCCTGTCTCATCCTGTCAGTCAAATATAAGAATTGTATTTCAAAAAGAGCTTTTTTTTTTTTAGTTAGGCAATGGGGTTAAGTGACTTGCCCTGGGTCACACAGCTAGGAAGTATTACGTGTCTGAGGCCGGATTTAAACTCAGGTCCTCCTGAATCCAGGGCCAGTGCTCTATCCACTGTGCCACCTAACTGCCCCCAAGAAGAGCTTTTAAAGTGAGCTAAGACAACACTTCAACTTCCTGTCAATACACAAAGCCTATCCATCTTACTAGTTAGAAAATTTCCAGTAAGATTCCAGGTCATTAAATGCTAAAGCTGGATGGCATCATCTTATTTAATAAGGAAAAATTGACGTCCATAGTAGTGAGGATACTAAAAAAATCACATAACATAACCAGGACTAGATAACAGATCTCTTAACTCCTAAGTCTTTGGCAATTACTAAGGTTTGCCAAGGATAGATTGTTTGTTAGGGACTATGGTATTTGAAAATAAGGGTATGTTTTAGTGTACGCACATCCTATAGTGTGCTAGCTTTTCAATTAGAATGTGATAAAAGTTCGAAATCACACATATATCACTTATATGCTTACACGCTGGGTAAAAAAGTCTGACTAATAAGATTCTTCTAAAAGATGTGTTAGGAGAAAGCATAAGAAGAAAGTCTTATACCATAAGGTCCGTCTCTGGATGGACACCTTTAAATTTTTCCAATGTTTCTGAGTCGATTTCTTGATTCTAAGAAAACCTGCGACTGGCTTTTGAAGATCTTTGAAGCTTAAGTCCAATACTAGTAGATGTTTGCATGCCAATACGAATCTTATACAATCCAGCCATGTGCCCTGAGGAAGGTTGGGAGAATAAAGGCTTTGGCTCAATGACATTGCAAGCCTACTCTACTTCATGTAAAAAAGAACAAAAAATTGGCTTATATTGCAATGAGGGAAATTTGGGTTGGATAAAAAGAACTCTTTAACAAAGAAATGTTTTTGAATCTTCTCCAAATATCTTAAAAATAGAATAGGCATTAGTTCATTTGAGATGTATTAGGTGTTATCATTCACATAGGAAAATAAAATCAAAGCAACGATTCACTGAGTGCCTAATTCCAGCAAGGTATCACGCTAGGTGTCAGAGGGTACACCAAGGAGTTAGAACATAGCAGTCTGTTACACTTGTAATCTAGCTGGAAAGACGGCTCTCAAATAAGGAAATGAAACAACAGAAGAAACTACAGTTCATATCAGAATTACAGAGATGAGTATCAGTATTTTGTGACTCCACATCCTTATCCTATTTCCACTTTACAATCAGCTGGGAAACGACCTCCTTTCAATGAAATTAATATTCCTTGGAGCACTTTGGTTCACACTCATCCCTTCACCCAGTTGGTGAAGGTGAATTGGAGTCAGGGAAGCTCATATATATGGTTTCCCTTTCATCCCCAACCAGTTTAGTGCCTGAACTTGATCCTCCCAGCCAGAGATCCCAATCCTGCTCACACTTTCCCTTCCTTATATATCCCCTGGCCACTAAGCCCCAAAGTGAGTATGTAGACTTCTGCTGCATAACTTAGGGAAGGATGGTGCATTCCTCCATTAATAATCTTTCCTTTTATCAGTCTTAACACACCAACCTAGCTCGTATGGAAGGACATCTACATTTAGATGTAGTGAAAATTATTTTATTGGGACTCATAAGACGCAGGTACTAATTTTAACTTTACTACCACCTTGCTGTGTAACCTTGAACATTCACTTCAACTCACTCAGTCTCAATTTCTTCTTCTGTAAAATGTTTATTTTTATTTTTTTTTAGGCAATTGGGGTTAAGTGACTTGCCCAGGGTCACACAGCTAGTAAGTGTCAAGTGTCTGGTCTGAGGCCGAATTTGAACTCAGGTCCTTCTGACTTCAGGGCCAGTGCTCTATCTGCTGCGTCACCTAGCTGCCCCCTACTCTTTCGTAAAATGAAGGGATTAAATTAGATTTCTTTCAGGCCCCATCTAGCTGTACGTTTGTGATTCTGATACAGACACAGATCGCACTGCCTCATACCATGATTAGATCTAAGATTCCAGGAGAAGCACCATCTGAAGTCTTGTTTGTTAAGTTTTTCCAATTTCAGGCCTAAGGTGAGCAAAAGGGAGGGGGACAACCAATCAACTGAGGAGCATTATTAATATTAACATATATTAGTTCTTCAGGCTTTTAAAAACTAGTAGCTAAGAACAACATAGAGAAATGACACTTGCTTTGATTGAATTTTTAACCCTGTGTACACAACAAAGATAGCGGTTTTTCACATAGTTTTGATGATAAGTACATCTCTAAACCCTAAACAGAAAATTAATAATGTTAAGAGAATGTGAAAAGTTTTATGAGTTTAATTTACCCAAGGAGTAGCTCTCATCTAGATTATGCTTAACATGCCTGAAATGTGTGCATGGAAGGGCTATTGTACCCTGATCTCAATTTTCTGAAGAATTAAACAAATGAGGGTTGTGAAATGTAGCTAGAGAGAAAAACTTGAGAACTTGATTCTGTTTTATAAATGAGTCACTGACTCCACTGTGCTTTATCCAAAACTTCCTTTCGATTCTAAAAAGTGGGAGTTCTTTGTACATAGGTCCTACACAGGCTGCATGATATAAATTCTGTGTCTTTGAAACTGTAGCATTCTGCAATTCCTCTCTGACTTTGTATACTATCTAGCAGCAAAGAGAAGAACTATTTTCTACCCATCCTCTTCATCACTAAATAAAGTGTGCTGGAATTTTCTTAAAAAAAAAATTAACATATATTAAACAACTATTATGTGTCTGGCACTAGAGATACAAAGACAAAAATTAGACAGTTTGTCCTCAAGGAGCTCACATCCTTTCAAGGGAGAGAACTCATGCAAAATAAATTCAACGTAAACTGGCAGGAGAGGGAGGAAAGTCAATCCTGCACGACACTAGCTACCAGGGAGATGTAGAAAAGCTTTATGGCTTCATGAAGGTATTGCTTGAGCAGAGTTTTGAAGGAAACAAGGTATTTTAAAAGGCAGAGAAACGGGTCGGGGGAGAGAGCATTCCAGGCATGGGAGACAGCCAGTGCTAAGGTTCAGAGACAAATGATCCGTCATGTATAAAGAACAGTAAGTATGCCAATATGGCTAGACTGAAAAGTTCATGGAGAGGAGTAATGAAGACTAGAAATACACGAAGGGGCTAGGAGGTACAGAGCTTTAAATGTAAAACAAAGAAATTTATATTGATCCTAGAGGAAGTAGTAAGACATCGCAACGTACTGAGGAAGACAGTAACATGGTAAGACCTATACTTTAGGGAGATTAATTTAACAGCTGTATAGAAGATGGACTGGAGAAGAGGCAGCTAGAAGAGGTACAATGGGTAGAGTGTTGGACTTGAAGTCAGAAAAGATCTGAATTCAAACTATGCCTCTGACACTTGCCAGCTAGGGTGACCTTGGGCAAGTCACTTAACCTTTTGACTCAGTTTCCTCCTCTGTAAAATGAAGGCATTGGACTTGAGGGCCTTCAAGTCCCCTCTCAGCTCTAAATCTAAGATCCTATGATCTTCTGACTCTATGTGTGGAGAGAACCTTGAGAAAGGAAGACTGATTCAAAGTTACTGCCAACAGTCCGAGTAAGAAGTGAAATAGGGAATTTCTGTTTTGGACACACTGAGTTTAAGATGCCTATGAGACATCCAGTGTGCAATGTTCAACAGGCAAGTTGGTGATATGAGACTGAAGATATGTTTGTCTGTGTGTATTTATACACACACACATACATACATACATACGCACATACACATATGCATATATATCTGGGAACTCTCTGCACGGAGACAACTGAACTCATAGGACTAATGAGATCACTATGTGAGAAAGAAAAAAAAAGAAAAGATGGCCTCGGACAGAGTTTTGAAACACTTCGTGGGTATGACACACAGGAAGATGCAGCAAAGGAGACTGAGACACAGCTAGTTAAGTTGGAGAAGAACAAAGAGGACAGAACAAACCCCAAAGAGAGGACGACCTGGGGGGAGAAAGTGGTCAACACTGTCAAACGTTGCGGAGTTCAAGCTTGAGGGCTGAAAAAGCCACCGGGTTTGATAGTTAAGAAAGAGATATAACTTTGGCGGGAGCAGCTGAATGATGAGCTCAGATGTCATCTTGCAGCAGTTTTACAAGATGAGAGAAGTTTAGATGAGGAGCATAGTCAGCTTTTTAAAGGAGTTTAACATAGAAAGAGGTAGTAGAAGACAGGGCAGGTTTGTAGGCAGCTAGGATGGAAATAGTAAAAAGGGAGATCGATTAGAGGAGGGCAAGAATGGCACAGGATTTATAGGGGATGGAGAGAAGTAAACTCCACTTGAGAGAAGAGGATCCAGGAAAGAACGAAAAAAGAACTAGTCTCCAAGTGCTGAGGGATGGAGTGGCAGCAGTGCACTGAGGAGAAAAGTTTCCTGAAAGGAATGAGAGGAAGAAACAATTTAGTATGAGCTTTTTTAAAAGGAAGTAGGCTATATACTCTTTATATATCAAAGAAGTAGAGTAGATTACAAGCAGGGGTTGTCCTAGAGTATGGGGACTCAGGATTTAAACTTGCAAGGCCTTTAGCAATCATTTACTTATCTAACCTCCCTCATTTTACTAATAAGAACATCGTGACCCAGAGACGATCTGCCTTTCCTCAAAGCAACACAGGCAGCAAGTAGCAGGCCAAGATTTCTAACCCAGGTTTTGATTCCCCATCCAGAAAAGGGTACCTGGAAGTGAACCAAATATACCTGTTCTGATATGAGATGGGGAGTGTCTGGTGCAGCAGGATCCTGGGGTAGATGCATGTGTACATTCCTGTTGTAGGTACTACCTTTGAGGGGGAGGGAAGAGGCTGGGAAAGAGAGCCAGGGACTCAGGGAAGAGAAGGGACTGAGGAGGGAACCTGGAGGAAAGAGAAGAAGAGAAGGGGCAGAGAAAACAGCTTGAGGCACAGAGAAGGACCTCAGCTTTCCTCCAAAACCACTCCCTGCTTCCAAACTTCACTATTACTGACCAGACTAGCAATGTAGTTGTTATCCTTGATTTCTCTTTTATCTTCTATCTGCTAAGGCCCGTCAATTTCATCTCTGCAACATTTCTGGCCTAAATGTCTTCTTCTCTCCTCGGATACTGCCACCACCCAAGTGCAGACCCTTATCACCTCACACTTGGACTACTGAAAATGTCTGCTGGTGGGTCGGATGGCCCCAAGTCTCTCCACTCCAATTCATCCTCCACCCTGCCACTAAAGCTCAGGTCTGACCATGTCATCTCTCTACTCCACCAACTCCAGCACCTTCCTATTGCCTCTAAGATCAAATACAAGATGTTGTTTGGCATTCAAAGCCCTTTCTGATCTACCCCCTCCTTCCTTTCCAGTCTTCTCACACCTCACTTCCCCCCATATAGCCTTTGATCCAGGGACACTGGCATCCCGACTGTTCCATAAACAAGATACTCACAACTCCAGGCATTTTCTCTGGCTGTCTCCCATGCCCAGAATGTTCTTCCTACTGGTGTCTATCAAGTCCCAGCTAAAATGTCACGTTCTATAAGAAGCCTTCCCCAACCTTTCTTATAATCCTGGTGCCTTCGCTGTTGATTTCCACTTTATCTTCAATCTATATATAGCTTATTTGTACACAGTTGTTTACATGTTGTCTCCCTCAGTAGATTGTGAGCTCCTTGAGGCAGGGGCTGGGGTTGGTTTTTTTTTTTTAATGTGTGTGTCTTTCTTTGTACACCCAACGTTTAGCTCACAGTAGTAGTCGCTTAATAATTGCTTACTGACCGACAGACTGACAGGAGAGGGAATAGTGCTTCGCACATGAAGGAAGGGACTTGGGGGTAGTAGCAAAGGGGAGGGGGAAGGAAAGGGCTGGGGAAGGATCCTTGGGTGCTGGAGTGGGAAGAGCTGGGGAGGGGGAGCGGCTCACTCCCTTGGGGTGCAGTGGAGGAACAGGGGGAACGAAAGGGGCTGAGGCTGACCGCGGAAGGGGGTGTAAGGGGAGTGTCAGGGCAGGGAAAGGCTGGGGGCGTAGCCCGGGGTGCGGCGGAGGGGCCTGGGAAGGATAGGCAGAGCAGGGGGGATGATCCTGGGGTGCTTGGGATGGGCACCCTGGGGTGCTGGGGCTGGGGGCCCCGGAGAGCAGCGGAGAGAAGAGCGTGAGGAGGAAGGGGCCGGGGGCTCGGTGGGGGCTCACCTTGTCGGAGTCCAGCTCCGGGTCCTCCTGGCAGCAGAGGCGGCACAGGAAAGACTTGGGCTCCCGGCCCAACGTCTGCCGGGTGGTCACGAAGTACGTGCCGCCCACGTTGAGCCGAACCCAGCGCCCCGCGCCCCCCGCCCGCTCGGGCGGCCCCGGCCCCGGCTGCGACGGCGGCTGCGGCAGTGACGACAGCGCGGAGGCCGTGGCGGCGCGGCTGGGCGGCCGTGGCCGCGGGAGGAGGCCGTGGCGGCGGCGGCGGCGGCAGAGGAGGAGGAGCTGCGGGGGCTGGCGCTGGCCGGGCCGCGGCAGTCCCCGAGGCCGCCCCCTCCCCCCGTCGAGTCCACTTGCAGTTCAGCCATCTTGGACCCTTCCTGCCCGCGCATCCCCGGGCCGGCCCATTCCCATTCCGCGGCGGGGAGAGCCAGACCGGCCCAACCACAGGGGAAGGAGGGGGCCGCGCAGCCTGCGCCCCAAGCCGAGCCGGAGACGGGAACTCCCCCACTCCCTCGGGGGGCGGGGCCTCTGGGACAACCCCTCCCCCCGCCATTCCATTGGTCTCGGCGGACGGAAGGCACGCCTCTTCCGAAAAGGGATTGGCTGGAAGGTGATTTCCGATGACGCTTTTCCGGCTGCTCTCTGCCCAGATCTGTACGCTGCCGGGGTCGGTGAAGGTGAGTTGGGGTCGAACCTTTGCCTTCTTTACTCTTTGCATCTGCTCGCTTTGGCGCTTGCAGCCTCCCCTTTCGGCCTTCCCCATAACACACCGGTCCCTGCCCCCCACTGTGCACACCGGGGTCTCTGTTTGTGTCTCGGGGGAGGCCGGTGCACTTCCCCGGGATTCGCGGGCTCCACCTGTCAGCCAGGAGCCGGGGACAGGGGTCAGTTAAACCTCACTGCTAGCAGTCTGGGGATAGCTTCATTTGATGTGTGACCTTGGGCGAGTCCCTGCTTCTCTTTGGGCCTCATCTGTAAAGTGAGGGAGTGATGATTTGTAAAGGCCCGTTCAGCCCCCGAATCCTATGTTCTTTCCAACTAAGATCCCTTCATTTTGTAGCTATAAGTTTGTCACATGCCTGTGGGCTAAGGTTATTTGAAAATGGAAGTGCTTTTCCGTATTCCCTGCCCTACCCTCATGCTTTGAAGAATTTCTAAAAGTCATTGTGGTAGACGCCTCTCAATCCCAGCAGACTTCTCTTGAACCCATCCAAGTAAATGAAAGACAGAGGAGAATGGAGTGTCCGTCTTTTTTTTTTTCTCCCTTAAAGAGAAACTTCCCCTACCTTACTCTTTTAACACCTGTACTTGTCACTGTGTCACCCTTTCCCTGGGAGGCTTTTCCTTTTATTTGACCTCAGGTCTTCCTAATCTGGTTTAATCTTACTTTTCTCATGTTCTGTTTCCAGAAATGGTCACTTGCCATGTTTCTTCTACCCTTTTGCCGTGGTTGAATAAGCCTTCTTCATAGAATCATAGATAGACACCTAAAATTATTGATAAATATTGAGTGAGTACATATTAGGTAGATAACATAGGTCCAGATATTGTTTCTGAAAAGCTTGAATGACTGTACATTGCCCTTTTTCCACTTAGAATCATTAGATAAAGAGTTTAGTAAGTACTAACCATGTGCTTTATGCAAAGAGTTGGAAATAACACAAAAAGACAGTCCCCATCCTAAGTAGTTTATATTCATTACATCATTATGGGCTCTTTGTTTCTTTTCTGACCCATTTTGTTTTCTTTATTTTCCACGGTTCCAAGATGGCTGGACGAAAGCTTGCTATGAAAGCTATTGATTGGGCAGCATTTGGGGAGATCATACCTAAAAACCAGAAAGCCATTGCTAATGCCTTGAAATCCCATAATGAATATCTTATGACCAGGTAAGTAGGAGAGAATTGAGCTTAATGGGGTCTGACTCTAGACAGTGTAATGGAATAACATAAAAGTTCCATTTCCCTTTCTTCCTGAGAGAAAGCTAGAGTTGATGCATCATCAGAATTGAAGTGTTCATAGTTCTGTAGTCTCTGTTATAGGACTAGATAGTGCAGCATTTCTAGGTTGACTTATGGAAGGGAACAGGAAACATAACATATATACGTTTTCTTTAGTTGCCGTATGTCAGTCCTAACTTTTGCTCTTCTATCTGGGCAGATTGGCTACCCTGCCTGAGAAGCCACAAGTGATCGACTGGGCTTACTACAAGGAAAATGTGGCCAAGCCTGGCTTTGTGGACGAGTTTGAAAAGAAGGTGAGGCTACCATTGAAAACTTTATTGACATTTTTTCAAATTAATTTGTGAGTGGGGAAGCAGGACAACTGATAACAAAACTGTTTAAAGTGCTGGGGATACAAAAGAAGGCAAAAACTCAAGAAGCTCAGCTTCTAATTAGAGAAATAGCGTGAATATAACTATGTACAAGCAAGATATATCCAGGATTGGAGAGAATCCTAGCAACAGGGCACTCCCATTAAGGGAGACCAGGACAGGTTCCTTGTAGAAGGCAACGTTTTAGCCAAGTTAGCCAGAAAACAGATAAGGAGGGAAGCCATTGTCACTGAATTGCAGAGTACTTGAGAGGGGAGTAAGGTTTAAGAAGACTGGAAAGGTAGGAGGAAGCCAGGTTATGAAGGGATTTAAAAGCCAAACAGATGATTTTTCATTTGTTCCTGGATTTAGTAGGGAGTCACTGGAGTTGTGGAGTAGGAAGGTGACATGGTCAGACCTGCCCTTTAGGAAAGTCATTTTGACAGTCAAGGGGAGGATGGTCTGGAGTAGAAAGAAACTTGAGGCAAGCAGACTAATGAGAAGGCTTTTGCAATAGTCCAGATGTGAAGTAATAAGGGTGTTCATGATGGTAGCAATGTCAGAGGAGAGAAGGAGGCATGTAGGAGAGATGTTGCAAAGGCAGAATCAACAACACTTTGCGATAGATTGGATAACCTAGGTTGCAAACCTGGGTGACTGGGGAGATGGTGTTCTCAGCAGTAATAGAGAAGTTTAGGACAGGGGAGGGTTTAGGGGGGAAATGAGTTCTATTTTAAGCATATTGAGTTCTAAATGTCTACAGGATAACCAGTTCAAGATGTCCAACAGGTGATGTGAGACTGGAGGTCAGGAAAGGGTTTAGGGATGGATAAATAAATAATCATCTCTACAGAAATGATAATTGAAGCCACAGGAACTGATGAGAAGACCAAGTAAAGTAGAAGAGAAAGCAAAACATAGGATAGAACCTTGGAGTATATCTACTTTTAGCAGGCAGGCCCTAGATGAAGATCCAACATAAGAGATTGCTCATCGATTTGACAGGTAGGAGAATCCAGGAAAGTTAGAGTTCCACAGTGTCTTGAAAGCTTAGAAGAGTATCATTGACCATCTTCTCAGTATCAAAGGCTATATATAAAGAGATTAAGGAGGATGAGGATTTAGATTGGTAATTAGGAGATCATTGGTAGCTTTGAAGAGAGCTGCTTCAGTTTAATCCTGAGATCAGAAACCAGACTGTAGACGGTTGAGAGAGAGAAGGAAGTAGAAGCCCTGGTTGTAGCTGGCCTTCTCTGGGAGTTTAGTCACGAAAGGGATAGTCTGCAGAGATAGATAGATGAAGGGACTTTTTTGAGAATGTGAGAGACATGAGCATATTTGTAGACAGTAGGAAAGCAGCCAGTAGACAGGGAGAGACTGAAGAGTAGTGAGAGAGTGGGGATGATGGAGAGGACAGTCTGCTGGAGAAGATGGGATGGAATGGGGTTTTGCCTCGGCAAGAAGAGCCATCTTTTCTTGTGAAACAAACGAAGAAGGAGATAGGTTTGAATTGTCTTCAAGTATTTGAAGGGCTGCCATGTGACAAAATGATCAGATTTGTTCTTTGTATTTGCAGGTAGCAGAACTAGGAGGTGGAAATTACAAGAAGACTTTGTCTTTATATAAAAATTTATTTTCTAAGAATTAGAGCTGAATAAAAATGGAATGGGTTGCTTCAGTGTAGCTCATGAGTTCCTCCTCGTTGTAGGTCAGGCATAGACTGCTTGTTACCACCAGAGGTGTTACAGAGCTAAATTCTGCATGGGCTGGCAAGTTGGGCTAGATAACATGTAGGTCCCAGTGCTCTCCAGTACATGACTTCTTGGTTTCCTTCCATCCTGTCTGTGCCTTTATTTTACCTTTGAGAGTCTTGCTTTTGTCTTCCTTTTTAGTAGTCACTCTCCACTGTTTAATTTTCTTAAATGCAGAGGCGTGGTTTTTTTGTGATCATAGATGTAGAGTTAGAAGGGACTTTAAAGCTACCTAGCCCACCTCCCTCATTTTACAGATTGGAAACTGAGGTGCAGTTTAACTGACTTGCCTAAGATCAAACATGTGATTTGAACCCGAGTCTTTCAACCTCAGAGATGGTGGGTTTTTTTGAGAAACATGCCTATGGAGTAGCTGCTGTGAGCCCTTGTCTGGGTTACCAGTTGTACTGGTTGTCACTCTGTCCTTGTGTTTTCAGTTCAATGAACTGAAGATTCCTGTGCCAGAAGATAAATTCACTGCCCTAGTGGATGCTGAAGAACAGGAAGATGTAAGTGCTTAGAGTGAATCAATTTTGTGGAATTTCCCTAAATTTGGTAAGTGTGTGGTATTTGCGTGTCTGGACCGAGGTGGAGTGACCTGAGTCAAATCCTAGTTAGAACTGAATGGACCTCTGTATTCTCCCAAGTTTAGGATGTGGCTGAAATGCTACCCAAATATCTGACTTCTGGGTTGCTTATGTTTCAATAGTGTTGGAGTCCTAAGATCCAGGCATTTGAAAAGTCTAATTATATTTTTATTTGCTATTTCTGGGCGTGTTTTCCTATTTCAAGGCCAGACTACCCTCCACCCTAACTACTGAATAATTAAAATCACTTGGGCTAATCATTTTGTGGACAATAATAATTCACATTTCTATAGTACTTTGAGTTTTACAAAAAACTTTCCTTGCAAAAAGCATAGTGAAAATATCATTCTTAATTTATAAATAAATTTTGTCTGCTTTAGTACTAAAAGCCTGGTACAGGGAAGCTAGGAAACTTATGGCTCAGGGTAATATTGCACATAATATGATTTTTAAAACAATGATTTATCCAATCTCTTAAAGGCAAAAATTGGTGCTGATTTTGTGAAAGCTTCAAATGCTAGGATTGCAGAACTTCAGAAAGAGGTAAATGTTATTCACAGTCTTCTTGCTGATCCTGTTTCCATCTTCCTTCTGTAATTCCTCTTGCCTGATAGAATTCACTGGCCTTTGATTGTTCTCGCTCACTGTGGTTGTACTGTTTATGTTTTCTCTTTTTCTAGTTGGAAAAGGTCCAGAGTATAATTCCTTTTGAAGAGATGACCGTTGAGGATTTCAACCAAGCCTTTCCTCACACCACACTGGACAAGAAGAAGTATCCTTATTGGCCTCACCAGCCAATTGAGAACCTCTAAAATTTGGCCTCGGAGGAAGCTATAGCCCTCCTTTCATATGCTCCTGAAATCTGAAATAAAGCAATTGTACAGTCTTCTATCTGCTTCTTCTCTAAAGTGATAGAGTATATGCGGGGTGGTTGTGCAACCCGAGGCAGTGCAGATGACATGCACAGAAAAGAAAGGGGAGGCTGCTGGGCTCTGAAGATAGGGGTTTTGTCTGGGTAGATAACTGGCAGTTGTCCATGAGATGCTTTGTTTCTCAAGGCTCTGTTACCATTGCTCACAGCCACATACAGCACTGATCTTTAGAGCTGTGGTTTCCACATCTATAAAATGAAGAGGTTGAACTCTGAACTCTTAAGGTCCTATCTAGCTTAAAACCCCACAATCTAAAGATTCTAGTCCCAAACAGAAGGAAGTGATGTGCTCAAGACCACACAGATGGTAAGTAAAGAGCCAGGGCTCTATGTCCTTGGATTCCACCTCCAGAACTCCTACCCCCATGCTGAGCAGCTTAAAAATATGAAAATATCTGAAAGAAGCTTGTATGGGTCATAAAAAGTTATATGAAATCATTGTTCTTCACTGGGAAAGCCCTACCATGTGAAAAAATCAGACCAAACCCTGCAGGGAATCCTGAATAGAAGATGAAGGATTGTAGGTTTAGAATTGGAAGGGCACTTGGAGGGCATCTGCTCCAACTGCCTCATTTTACAGATGAGGAAACTAAGGCCCAGAGAAGATAAATGTCTTATGCAAAGTAATGCAGGAAGTAAGTAGATAAATCATTTTATTAATCTTACATGTGCCAAGTATTGTGCTGAGCACGGGGAATACCAGTCCAGCAAACAAGAGCATCCTTACTCTAATGCAGAAGACATCTCATGAAGAGGAGCTGGAAAGTGGGGAAGGAGAGTTGAGAAGAACACAAAGTTAGGTGGAGCATGGCTGGGGCCCTTCTGATCTTGGAAAAGAAGTCACCAATCCAAATAGGGGCTCAGGTTTTTCCAGGGTGGGAAGGTGGCTAGTGGGCAATGAGAATTCTAGAGAGTAGAGAAGTGGTGCGATACCAATTAAAATCCAAGTCTTTTCATTTCAGCCCCCACTCACTCTCCACCATAACAAATAGCTGACTTACGATGGGGGATTGGGGGTGGGTTGAATTTAAAATATATAATTTTAGTAGGAGGCTCAGTATATGTGTGTAAACCTGGGCTCAATTATTGGCTGTCATTCATTCTGGTCCAGGCCTGACTCAGGCTAGTCTCTTGGTTCAGGCTTGAGGATGGAATGAAATGAGATCCTTGTAAAAGCCATCCATCACTTAACGAGAGGAAGTTTATTCAACAGTAACGTAGAAAGAACACGCAGTAGTCACTGCATTGGTTCAAATTGGGTATAGCTCCATTTGTCTCTGCATTTGATGTGTTGGCGTTATCTTCTGAGCAATGGGAAGTCTATCACGAACTGAGGAGCCTCTGCCTGGGCTTTAAGACTTAAGAAACCAGGAAGTTTTAAGCAATAGTTTGAATCTGTCTCTTAGACCAGTTGAGTCTCAAGGATGGTCTCATCGCCTTCCTTAGGGAAGATTTAGCCTATGTAGCAGTAGTAGTCCTTTTTTTTTTTTGTTTCAGGCAATGGGGTTAAGTGACTTGCCCAGGGTCACACAGCTAGTAAGTGTTATGTGTCTGAGGTTGGATTTGAACTCAGGCCCTCCTGAATCCAGGGCCAGTGCTCCATCCACTGCGCCACCTAGCTGCCCCAGTAGTAGTCTTAATAGATGTTACTCCTAACGTCCCACCTAACCATCTTCTGGGGGAACTTACATGACTTAAATGACCTTAGGGCCATTCATAACCAGTAATGGACAACAGCAGCCTCAGGATTTCAAGAAGGAATCTTCAGCTTTACCTCCCAACTTCAATTCATGTCCTTAATCTTAATCTTAAGATGTGGTATGTGGGTGGGCTAAGGGTGATATGATATCAAGAGCAGTGTATTTGCTGGTGTAAAGCAATGACAGCAGGAACAGGGCCATAACATGTGCTTCCAGGGTGGTAGACTACCAACATGTCTAAAAAGACTCAGGCTGGAAGCCAAACCCAGGAAATTAATGGATGGGAGAGTGCCTCTTCTTCCTGGTCTAATAATAGCACTCATTTCACAGGGTTTGTGAGGATTAAATGAGACATCACATGTAAAAGCACTTTGCACATCCTAAAGTGCTATATAAATACTATTGGTATTATTATTATTGTGTGTATATATATATATATATATATATGAATGTATACATCTATATACGGCTATGTTAATAGTGACTTTATACGCCTATTAGGGGCAGCTAGGTGGCACAGTGGATAGAACACTAAGGTTGGAGTCAGGAAGACGAGTTCAAATGTGGCCTCAGACATGTATTAATTATGTGACCCTGGGCAAGTCACTTAACCCTATTTGTCTCAGTTTTCTCATCTATAAAATGAGCTGGAAGAAGGAAGTGGCAAACCACTCCAGTATCTTTTGTCAAGAAGACCCTAAATGGGTTTCCAACAAAGAGCTGGACACAGCTGAAACAACTGAATAGCAGCAACAACAATAGAAACACTGTTAGGATCTTTGCGGAAGACAAGTTTTTCCCTCTTCCCTAATCTGAGTTAGCATTTCACATAGAGAAACTCAAGGTGAAAAAAACCATAAGCACTTCTACAAAGGCTTTGATTTGTCACTTGAGAGAACAATCCAAGGTCGTTCTCTTAGCACTTGTCAGATATTTAGCATGTTATCTCATGGATTAACTGATCCTTTTTGCTTTGATTCTTAAAATTGGCTGCGGTCTCCTCTTCTTTATCTAATAATATCCTTTTCTTTCTTTTCTTTTTTTGGCTAGGCAATGGGGTTAAATGACTTGGCCAGGGTCACACAGCTAGTAAGTGTTAAGTATCTGAGGCCGGATTTGAACTCAGGTCCTCCTGACTCCAGAACTGGTGCTCTATCCACTGCGCCACCTAGCAGTCCCTGACTAATAATATCCTTATGAAGAACATCCAAATCTGGACATCTCCATAGCATCTGGTATCACAGATAAAACTGTCCACATAACCCTTGCTCACCGACTTGAGTAATTGAGGGAACATGCTATTCTTGTATTCTCATCTTGACCAAAGATGCCAATGCATGGAAACAGAGGTAGCTGACAATCCCTTGTTCCCCACTAATTACTATCCTGGAACCCCTGAAAACATGGGAGCATCTCCAACATGTTTCTCAGATGGAACTTTTTCCTGTATGAAAGGGAAAGGTAGGACACCATCTCTGGAGCTGTCATATCACCACAATCTGGAGAACTAACCCATCATAGCCCCAATCTGGAGACAGATTTGGAAGCTCATAGCAACCTAGTCCCTCATTCAGTCAGCTGGATAGAATCCTCTTTAATAAATATTCTTTGGACATGTAAGTGTTGTCTAACTTGTGCGTAGGGTTCCTTTTCCCTTCTGAGTGCTTATGCAGGTTTACCACATAATCACTGATCTGGAGAGGTATTTGCTGCCAAATAAAGGAATTTAAATGGGTAGAAGAAACTGATCAAGTCTCCTCATTTTAAAATTTCTCAACTCAAGGGGTTGTCGTTCCAGTTGAGGACAAATTTTCATTGGAAGCAAAAGATCAGGATAAAGAAAAATTAAACAAAAAGTAAGAAAATCATATGGAAATGCCTATTAAAAAGCAGACATGGAAAGAGAAGTGAGGGAGAGTAGAAAGCTTTTAGAGCATTCTCTTCAGCTCTCCTTAAAGTGGCCTCTGTCCAATTTCATTATTCATCTAGTGGCATCAGGGCCATTGTTCTCCTATGATCTCTCACAGGAAGATTGTATGTGCCATCTGTGCTCAGTCAGTTTCATTTGTCATTGACCATATGTCCTTCTTCACTAAACTCCTGGATGTGACTCAAGTCTGTCTCCTGACTCAAATATCAGTCTGTCTCTGAGGGCTAGGAGGGAATACTTATCTAAACTACAAATCCCAGAATGCTAGTTACACCTCAAACCCCTAGCATTTCTGAAACTATGTTAAAGAATAGTATTGATAATGGGCACCCTTGATTTAGCTACCAGTATGTTCATATGCAATGGATTATCTCTCTATCTTAAGGGTCTCCACAAATGAAACACTAGGCAGGAACCCTGACCCTATGTTTCCTGAACCAAAGTCCCTCTCAGTCCAAGGCAGGGCCAGTAGTTTTCAGTCACCAATGTCTTCTTCCTTTGAAACATCATCTTCTCAGGGGCAGTTAGGTTATTCGATGGATAGGGCACTAGCCTTGGAGTCAGGAGAACCTGGTTCAAATTCAGCCTCAGACACTTACTAGTAGTGTGACCCTGGGCAAGTCATTTAACTCTGCTTGTCCTTTTTTTTTTTTTTTTGGCTAAGCAATGAGATTAAGTGACTTGCCTAGGGTCACACAGCTAGTGAGTATTATGTGTCTGAGGCCAGATTTGAACTCCCACCTGTCTTTAAAAGAAAGAAAGAAACATCACCTTCTGAGCTATTATCTGGCTCAGACAGACTTTCTACCACTGGTCTCTTCTCCTCAGTACTGGCTTAGCTGACTGTCCTCCTCACTGCTAACTTTCCTTTAGGCTTAAAGATTTTTTTTTTTATCCAGGAGAGAGCAATGTTTCAAAAACCAAGGACAAAAAACCGAAAACCAAAACCTCTCAGCCTGGTCAGAAATAAAGAAGAGGGCAGCTAAGTGGCACAGTGGATAGAGCACTGGCCCTGAAGTCAGGAGGATCTGAGTTCAAATCTGGACTCAGACCAAGCACTTGACACTTACTAGCTGTGTGATCCTGGGCAAGTCACTTAACCCCAATTGCCTTAAAAAAAAAAAAGAAATGAAGAAGAGTCTGGCCTGAGTGCCCTCTTTACATGGAAGTTCTGAGAGGAGCCCTCTAATCCAGTTGCAGGGGCAGAGGATATTTCCAAAGCATGAGTTCCAGGTCTCAAATGATCTTGGAGGATGAAAAGGTTTCTGGGGCATGATAGAGAGGTCCAAAGGAGTTCAGAGGAGCAGTGAGAAATAAATACCTAAATCACATCAAATCTAAATCAGAAATATAAAGCAAGTTTAAATTGGCTTATTTGTAAGCAGATTAAGTCTAATTTCTCCTCCACATACTTTAAATACTTGCAGGCAGCTATTGAGGCTAAACACTGCCAGTTCCTTCCACCAAATCTCATAGGCCATGGACTCAAGGCCCTTGACTATTCTGGTTGTCCTGCTCTGGTCACTTTCCCCAGGGCTCTTGTCCTTGTCCTTCTTAAAGGGTAGTGTCTAGGACTGGATACAATATTCCAGATTGTGGTCTGATGAGGACAGAGCACAGAGGAACTAATGCCTCCTTATTCTTGGGATAATATGCCTCTCTTCATGTGACACAAGCAATCATAGTTGTCAGTTCTTTCAAGGCCTAAGGCTGTAATGCATCTGTGCCAGATGATTTAAATTCATCAAAGGCAACTGGGTGCTCCATGATGATCTCTGCTTTTGCTCTGTCATTTTCAGTGTCAAGGTCATTCTCCTCGGCACAGAAAACAGGAACAAAATAAGAAATATGCAGCTCTGCTTTCTGTGGATTATCATCATCCCATCCACCCCAAGCAAAGGACTTTGATCTTCCTTTTTAAAAATTAATTTATTTTGACTTATCAACAATCACTTCAATAAGCTTTAGAGTTTTAAATTCCCCCCCCCCAAGACGGTGCGCAATCTGATATGGGGTATACATATACATTCTATTAAATATATTTTCACATTAGTCCTGTTGTAAGGAAGAATTAGAACCAATAGAAGGAACCAGAAGAAAAGAGGAAACAAAACAAAACAGAAGAAGAAAAAAAGAGCAAATAGTATGCTTCGATCTGCATTCAAACTCCATAGTTTTCTTTGGATGTGGATAGCATTTTCCATCTTGAGACTTTTAGAGATGTCTTAGATCCTTGCATTGCTGAGAAAGGCTAAGTCTGTCAAAGTCAGTCATCACACAATGTGGCTGTGACTGTGTACAACATTCTCTTGGTTCTGCTCACTTCACTCAGCATCAGACCATAAAAGTCCTTCCAGGTTTTTCTGAAGTCAGCCTGTTAATCATTTCTTATAGCACAATAGTATTCCATTACAATCATATACCACAACTTGTTCAGCCATTCCCCAATTGATGAGCATTCTCTCAATTTCCAATTCTTTGCCACCACAAAAAGAGTTGCTATAAATATTTTTGTATATATGGGTCCTTTTCCTATTTTTATGATCTCTTTGGGATACAGCCCTAGAAGGGCTATTGCTGGGATCAAAGGGTATGCACATTTTTATAGTCCTTTGGGCATAGTTCCAAATTGCTTTCCAAAATGGTTGGATCATTTCACAATTCCACCAACAATGCATTAGTGTTCCAATTTTCCCACATCTTCTCCAACATTTATCATTTTCCTGTTTTGTCATGTTGGCCAATCTGATAGGTGTGATGTGATACCTCAGAGTTGTTTTGATTTGCATTTCTCTAATCAATAGTGATTTACAGCATGTTTTCATATGAGTATAGATGGCTTTAATTTCTTCATATGAGAACTGCCTGTTCATATCCTTTGACCATTTATCGATTGGGGAATGACTTATATTCTTACAAATTTGACTTTTAGAAATGAGGCTCTTATCAGAGACACTGTTTGTAAAAATTGTTTCCCAGTTTTTTGCTTTCCTCCTAATCTTGGTTGCATTGGCTGTGTTTGTGTGATTTCCTTTTTCTTCCACATAACTTAAAAGGCCTTTTTGCTGTTGTCCTTAGCTTTTTTTTTTTTGCCAGGCTCAGCTTATTCTGAGCTGTAGCACTCAGACTTGACACTTTTTATAAGACCATCCCATGCTCCCTCATTCATTCTCCATTACTTGGTTTTGTTTCCCTCCTCAGTACATTTATTTTTGAAAATCTAAGTCAGTCCTTTCGAAAAAATCCTCTTTAAAAATAGTATTCATCTACTCAAGTTATCTGGGGGGAGTTGGTTTTTTGCTAAAGGTGCAGCTTGTGGGGATGGTGTACACTCTGAGGTAAGCTTTAGTCTCCTCCCCCTATCTGCCGTCTTGGCTGGAGGAGAACCTTGAGAATTTTGAAGGTATGAAAGACTTTCTATTGTCTTATCAGCACCCTAGTGTCATCCTTGGAACATCTGGTAGCAGTGTTTGCCCTGTAGCCATGGATAGACTGGACACCTTCCTGTTAAGATCCCATCAAAGAAGCTATGCTGTATCTAAGAAGAACTTCTTGGACAACTCAGAAAGAGAAGAAAAGGACTTCCAGGAGCTACCTCTTTGCCACATGTGCTGTCTAAACTCGAACCCACTTTCTCCTGGACTCTGTACATATTCGTATGAGAGGGTCATGGACTTTGGGAGTAGATGCTTTATACCAACTGCTTTAATGTACTACTTCAGTAAATACTCTTTTCTAAAAGCTGACTTAGTTTGGCTGACTAAATGATTCTTAACTGACAATCATTATGGAAGCATACTGGTGAGGGCTCATGAGCTATATAGCATTAAAAAAACTCATTTCTTTCCTCCCTCTGAATTTTAGAGCTAATCCTACACCCCTGAAGGTATTTAGTAATTGAGCTCTGTGGACCTGACTGACTTATCTGGACCAATGGGAGTTGGGACAGTCATCTCAGAGTACAAGCTACATCTTCCTTTCCTTAGTTTCAACAACTCCATAGTCACAATTGTCTCCCATTCAGCATTTCATTAATCTCCTATCTGTTTCATCAATTTGCCCTACCCACCAAACCACTCCATCAATTTTCTTTACCCTCTTACTTTTTTTCCCATTTACTTTGCTTTTTCTTGCCTACTACCTTTTCCTTTTCTTTCTTGAATCTTTTTCTTCAAGTTCTACTCCCTATTCCACTTTTACCAATAAGTTTATTCTCTTTAATTGTGCTGATCCTGATCATCTTTATGCCTGGAAGTAGAATATAGAGCAATACCAGGGCATAGAGATTGCTTTTCAAATTTTCTTCATTTTCTCCTAAATTTTACTCAACCTTTATCATACTTCACTAGCCCCACCTTTTCCATGTCTCCTACCTCTTGCTTATTCGACTCTTCTGTTCCTCCCACAACTTTTCCCCACAGAAGATGGAATCTTTAAAAACCAATCAATCTACAAGTATTTATTAGACACCTCTTATGTGTCAGGCACCATCCTAGACTAGGGACACAATGATAAAAATGAAGCTGTCCTTGCCCTCAAGAAGCTTACAGGGGAGGGGCAGCTAGGTGGCAGTGGATAGAGCTCTGGCCTTGAAGTCAGGAGGACATGAGTTCAAATCCAGTCTCAAACATATGACACTTACTAGCTAGCTGTGTGACCCTGGGCAAGTCACTTTGCCTCACCAAAAAGCAAAAAACAAAAACAAACAAAAGAAGCTTACAGGGGAGACAACATGTACTTAAATAGGTATATCCAAAAAAGGATTAATAAAAGGGGGCCATTGGAGTTTATTGAGTAGGGATTTTGGGGAAAATCACCCTCTTTCCCTTCTAACCCCCATTTACAAATAATCCAAGCCATCAAAGTGCATTTTCTAGTGTTTATTTAGAATGAAAAAGAGAATATATAAATTGAGAAATAATATGAGGGTAAGATAATCAGAAGTACATAAAAGTCATATATATATATATATAATAGTCATTCCTAGACTAAGGAAATGACACCTAAGCTTTCTGACTTGTCTTTCATTAAAGTTCCCCATGATTCTCTACTCTCTTCTATACAGTCTAGCTCTCCTTGGTCTCAGATAATAATGGCATCTTTACTTGTAGAACTCATCTAAAAGCTCATACTTTCCTACTTTGGTACTTTGGATCTAACTCATGTGCCATTCTACATCCCCAGGGTTCACTCCCAGGCCATCAGAAAGCTTCCGAATGGAATGGTAGGGTTTGGAAAGTCTGCTTCCAGTATACTTCCAGTATATGGCTGAGTAGTATGGATGATGGAAGGGAAAAAATGAGAGCTATCTAAAAGTGGAATGGGAGATGGTGAGTTCCACTTTGCTAAAGGTCTTCAAGCATAGAATGAAGGATCATTTGTTGGGGATGTTACATTCCTGCTCAGGCATGGATTGGACTGGACAGCTTTTGGTTTTTCCATTCTCTTCAATCAAGGGAAAACAAGAAAATGCAGCCACTCCATCATGTAACCTGAGTCAAGGTTTGACTCCTTTCCCACCAAATAACAGTTCCACAATGAACCACATATAACAGTTAGCAAAGAAACTCATTTAGCCAAGTCAATAACAAACAGAAAATTATACATAGGAGAATATGTATCAGACAGCACAGAGTGAAGGAACTCTCCCTTTGGGAGTGAGGTAACTCAGCTTAACTCAGAGACAAGATTTCACCCAAGGGAAAGATCCCTAAAGTGTCTAGTGTAGCAGGTTGGAGCTAAAGGACATGATGAAGATTCTAGCTTTCTTTCTTTTTCTTTTTTTTTCCCTAGCTTTTCTAATGTTAGCTTCTTCCTATAATCTTATTTTCCTTCAGCAACCTGAAGTGGGGTTGTTATCATCTATATTGTCTCTTGAAACCAGAAGCCAGAAATGCCCAAAGCCCAAAGAGACAGAAATCCAGAAGAAACTCAAGAGACTGAAAGTGTCTGCTGTTATCCCTTCTCCTGCTCTTGTAAATATGCAGGTGTAGAGGGGTACTGATTTCCATCTAGGAGGAGAGAGTTCCATACCAGTGGGGCTTTGGGTCTTGGGTTATATCCAGGGCCTTGAAAGCCAAAATGATTCAACTTGACACATAGATTACTTCCCAAACTCCTCAAAGATACTTTATTCCTTACATACACAATTCTGCCACTTCTTCACCAGCTGTTAAAGGTCAGTCTTGACTCAGGCTAGTCTGGTATTTCAAGCTAGATACTGGAAGAAAATGAGACACTTGTAGATCAACTGACAGTTAACAAAAAGAGATTTACTTAGCCATAGCATGGAAAAGATATTTAGCAATGATAACAGCATTTTTCTGGGTCCATGTGGCCTCCCTCATTTCCATGTATCAACATGTCTAATCAGCTGTTGCTGTTCAATCCTGTTTGATTCTTCATGACCCCATTTGGGATTTTCTTGGCAAAGATACTAGAATGGCTTGCCATTTCCTTCTCCAGCTCAGTTTATAGATGAGGAAACTGAGGCAAACAAGGTTAAGTGACTTGCCCAGGATCACATAGCTAGTAAGTATCTGAGGTGGGATTTGAGTACAGGTTTTCCTGACTCCAGGCCTGATGCTTTATCCCTTGTGACACCTACTTCTCCCATATTTCTGATCAGCAGAGTGTGGTACCTTGAATGTTAGTCAAACATCCATCAAGTGTAAGAGGTACTGATTCCTCATGGGATGTCTACCTTATGTCTTTAGTTGACTGGGAAGCCTGTCAATGGATTGGTGCCTTAGTCCCCTGGGGCAATTAAATCTCAAGGATTACTTTCAGTCTTTTAAGGAATGTTGGGTCTGGGAAAAATTAGTCTAGCCCATGTAGCCCCAGTCCTAAGACATACTGTTCCTTCCACACTACCCACTCTCTTTTCAAACCCTTATCTTTTTTTCTTTTTTTAATTTTTAGGCAATTGGGGTTAAGTGACTTGCTCAGGGCCACACAGCTAGTAAGTATCAAGTGTTTTGTCTGAGTCCGCATTTGAACTCAGGTCCTTCTGACTTCAGGGGCATTGCTCTATCTGTTGTGCCACCTAGCTGCCCCTTACATCTTATTTTCAATCCTTTACAATCCTTATATATTCATAGAAATTCCTTTCTTCAAGCTCACTAAAGACTCAATCCAATGACATTTTTCTCAAAAAACAAAACAAAACCCACAATGTTTTATTGATGCCTTTTATCTTTATAATAGTCATTTCTTATACGATCTCCAGGTTGAAACTTCCCTTTTGACAAAGACAAACAAGTGAATAAAAACATGTGATAAGAAACCTCACTTGACTAGGTATATAATGTTTTGTCTATCCTAGCAGCTCCCTACTTTTGTGTTGAGAATGAAGAAGTATGTTTCACTTTTTTGGGGGAACATTGGTTTTTCAGTTACTCAAATGAAATAAGGCCCTTCTCCTGGTTTCCCTTCCGCCACTCAGAGCATATGTAGCTGCCATTCTGGTCAACCATCAGGGAACATTGAAAACTGGCTTCTGGCCATGCATAGCTCATCTTCTGATAGTGTCCTAATTGGCTTCTGAGCTGGAAAAGCTGATAACATGGGGGTGCCACACTTGGTAGAAGAAGAGGTGATTTCTGGCTAGTGACCCTTTTGGATGAAGCCCTCCAGGCAGCAAGACATGATTCCAGTGAAAGGAGAAGGATGCTCTTCCTTTACCTTGGCATAATGCAGCAGGGGCTGTTGCTCCTTACATGTAATATGGCCTCAATTACTGGGCTTGTACTGAGTGGGCTATTTTCACCTCACTTTTTATATTTCCATTAGTAAGCAATCTTTCGGGTATTTAAAGGTCCTAAAAAGCTCTGGAGTGCTAGCAGTAAGGGCAACAAGGGGAGTGTCTACTAGAGCCACTGAAGTTACAGAAACAGTAGTCAGAATTGAGCTTGTAACAAGAAAAGCATTGGCAGTGACGAGAGACCACCGTAATGGATGTCAAGCATGGCTGTTTGATGAGACAATGCCTACCTCAGCAGTGAGATCTGAAGATGCTAATTAGTAGCCTTACCAAAAAAAATTGTTTTATGTACCAAGAAGACTTGAATATTAGCATTCTATATGATTGTACTAATAGTAACAAATTAGGTTACTAAATTCTGTTCAAATCATTCTGTATTGCATGCTATAATTCTTTTATTCTTAGCATTCCCCTTTCTTAGGTGGGAATAAATGACTGGTTCTATACCTGATTCGTCTTTGTACATTGGGTACCTTTTGTATGTTCCTCCTTCCTGGGGAACCCCTTGGACTTTTTGAACTAGAAGTATTGATATAATTAGTGACTTTACTTGGAATACCAAGTCAATGAATATGAAAGTGGAGAGCTTAATTTACATAATTAGGGATCAGGGTAGCCCAAAACAGGTGGTACAAATCAGAATGGCTAGATGAGGGACAGAGATTTGTACAGGTGGCCAATCCCTAGGCTTCAGCCAAGCAATTGCTTCTAGGCTATACTAAAGAGAAATGACTTTCTTTTAGTGATATTTTTATTTATATTGTTGCAGTCATTATATATTTTGTTTTCTTGGCTTTGTTTATTTTACTGTGTCAGATCATACAAATCTGACATATCATACATTTCTTTAAAATAACTTTAAAAAAAATTAATTAATTAATTGATTTTTAGTTTTTAGCATTCACTTCCATAAGATTTTGAGTTCCAAATTTTCTCCTCCTCTTCCCCTCCTCTCACCCCAAGACAGCATGCAATCTTATATAGGCTCTACATATACATTCATATTAAACATATTTTCACATTAGTCATGTTGTAAAGAAGAATTAGAACCAATGGGAAGAATCACAAGAAAGAAGAAACAAAAAACAAACAAACAAACAAAAAAAAGAGAGAGCAAATAGTATGATTCGATCTACATTCAAACTCCATAGTTCTTTCTCTGGATGTGGATAGCATTTTCCATCATGAGTCTTTTGGAGATGTCTTAGATCCTTACATTGCTCAGAAGAGCTAAGTCTATCAAAGTTAGTCATCGCACAATGTTGCTGTTACTGTGTACAATGTTCTACTGGTAACAAACACTTTCTTGGTGCCTTTTGTCATACCCACCCCAAGACTGAACCCTCCCAATATGACAGAAAAACAACTAAGCAAAATCACAGAATAACATAATTTTTTGCAGAATGAGCAAAAATATAAAATGATAATATATCACCTATACAATAGGCACTACATATACACATTATATACACCAATATATAAATATATATGTTTGATAACATAGTCCCACCTCTCTGCTATGAGAGAAGAAATATATTTTATTATCATTGATTTTTTTTCCATTATTCAGTTTAACTTTGTCGTGGTGATCTTTTCATTTACATTATCATAGTCTCTCTGTATTGTGTTCATATCTACTCGTTTCACTTTGCATCAGTTCATATATATCTTTCCCCTTTTCTCTGGATTCTTCATGGTTGGCATTTATTATTGTATAATACCATCATTTTTTCATCCATTTCCTAATCAACAACTCCTTTGTTTCTAGTTCTTTGCTACCACAGAATGTTGTTATCAATATGATATAGATTGTACCTTTGTTTCTATCTGACTTTTTTGGATTATATAACCAGGAATAAGATCACTAGCTTAAAAGTTATTGTCATGGCACAAACTAGAACACATTTTTGGTTAGGGACAGATGGTCTTGGTTTATTTTTCATAACTGTACTCCTGGGAGATTTATTTGTTCCTTTTTCAGACCAACGGATCTCAAAGTATTAGTGAATGTAATGACAAATTATACAGTTACAGACATAAGGGAGTCACATCGCAGATGGGAAGCAAAGGACTTTCATAGGGTCAGGAGCAGGGAGCAGAGAGAGGGCTTCAAGGATTCATCTGGCACTCACCCTAGTGTCTACAGTCCTAGGAACTGGCACTAAGAAGGAGAGGTGTTTGAGACAAAATCATCTAGTTCCCCAGAGATAAGGGCATCTGTGTGGGAGTAAACGGCTGGAAATGGTTAGTCATGTTGGAAAGACAGGATCCAAACTCTTGAAAGGCAATGTGGAAGAGAACTCAAAGAAGAAACAGACATTGGCCTTGGTATCTGAGAAAACTAGGTCAACATTTAGAACATAAAGCAATACAATAAAAGGGAAAGTAGGTAAGTCAGATCTTAGGCATAGGCAAAGAATGCATTTTCCACTACAGTGTGAATAAATGAATGAATGAATGAATGAGTAAGTAAACAAAAAAGTACTTATAAGCGCTTGCTATGTGCCAATCAAATGTGCTAAATTCTGGGTATGCAAAGAAAATTGAGACAGCCCCTTTGTTCAAGGAGCTCACCCTCTTATTGGGAAGGATATGGGAGGGTTTAGCTATAGGGAGAGTAGAAAGACCTGGAAATACCAAGGATTCAGGAATAGCCTAGGGACCTTCTGGTTGGTTGTCAGGTCAGGTGATCATTCTTATGGGTCAAGAAAGCATAATTATAAGGCAGATGGTAAGGCCTGGTGGTCTTCCATCTTATGGAATGTTATACTTGGTGATTCTACGTTCACCCAAATGATGCGAACAACCATGACTTCACCCGTTATTATTGGGAATCAGAGAGGGGACTGCCCTGGGAACTCCACCCAGAATCCCCATGCCATTCAGATCCTCAGGCCCATCCATTTATCATTGGGAAAGTGGAAGAGTGGCCTGAGGATCTGACTGGCATGGGAATTTTGGATGTGCATAAGGATAATCAATGTCCAGCAAGGAAGAGGAGAAGGGAATGGGACATTGGCAAGATGATTGGGTGAGGAGACTTCGTGGCATTTGTGCCCCCAGACCCTTCCTGGTGTCCTGATGGGTTCTGGGTGGCTGAGGTAGGAGTGAGGAAAGGCCCATCCTTCCCCCATTGCTGGCAGATACTATCACAGATGTCCAGGTGGGATTCCAGGCAGCTTGGATGAAGGTAAGAGGGTAAGAGGTTAAGATGTCCAAGGGTATTAGACAGCTTAGTCACTTTTCTTACATAATTCCAAATTTAAATCTGGAACTCTTGAATGAATTCCTAACTCTATTAATCAGGTGCCCGTCTTCCTCTAACCCCTCCAACACTTGACTATTCCCATCTTTTGTCAACTTTGCAAATTTTCCTGGCACGAGGTGAAAGCTCAAAAGTATTTGTAGGGCAGCTAGGTGATGCAGTGGATAGAGCACCAGCCTTGGAGTCAAGAAGACCTGAGTTCAAGTCCAGCCTCAGACACATAACACTCACTAGCTGTGTGACTCTGGGCAAGTCACTTAACCCCAATAGCCTCACAAAAAATACATATATATATATTTGTAATTTGCATTTATCTCTTAAAATTGGTGATTTGGAGCATGTTTTCATGAAGTCATTATAATTCAGCTATTCTTTTGAAAACTGTTCATATTTTTGACCTCTTATCTACTTGGAAATAGTTTATTCAATTACTTATATATTTTAGATGTACTTTTATAATTCGAATGGTCTTTTCAATACCCATCTTTTCCATTCTGTCTTGGCCTCCAAAATATCATATTCTCCTGCTTCTCTTCTTATCCTTCTACTCTAGCCCCTTCTCTGTTTTCTTCTATCTTCTTCTTAATCTCTTAGAGTGTATCTTCCCTCTCTTCTCCTCCTTTCCCTGTACAGCCTTCCTCGGCAATCCCATTCATTCTCACAACTTTAACTATCACTTTTATGCAGATGATTCCCAACCTGATTTCTCTTCTAGGTTCCTGACCTGCTTCTTCGACTTTCTACAGAGCATATGAACCTAAGTATTTCTTCAACTCCCCGAGTCAGGTCAAATCAACAAGTATCATAGGGACTTTAGATGCCTGAATCCCTAATAATAATAACAGTATTTATATAGGCTTTAAGTTTCCAAAACACTATATACTGGTTAACTCATTTGATCCTTACAACGACTTTGTCACATAGGTACTATTATTAGCATCCCCATTTTATAGATGAGGAAACTGAGGCTGACATTATATAACTTGCTCAGCCGAGAGTCACACAGCTAAGTAAGCTTATGAGGTAGGATTTGAACTCAGGACTTCCTAACTCTAAGTGCAATACATTTTCTACTATAGCAGCCCTACTGTGATGCTGAAACGGAGATTGTTTTCTCCCAATGTAGCATATATATCAGGCTATACCTGGCTCTCCTCTATTTCTCCATGATGAATTTCGTGATGAAAAGATTACTTGCAGAGCCATAACTAGGGTAGGGCAATTGGAACATTGCCTAAAGAGGCTGAAATTTACAGAATGCTGACCCTAGGCATGTACAGGTGTGTCATCAGAGAGAATAAACAAAGACTTAACTATGTAGCAAAAGCAATTATTTAAAATAGTAAACTACCAGAAAGCCACATTGCAGGTGAACTTAAGCTGGGTCAGTCTTGCTTCATGCCCTGGAAGCTGCCTCTCCTACAGCAGCCAGAGTCTACCTCTCCACCAATGAATAATGTCCCAGGGTTTTGGTTTCTTTCTCCTGAGATACTTCCCCTCCATATCCTGGGAGACACATAGCTTAAACTGTCAATCAGGAAGTGGAAAGGCTGTCTCCCCATATTAGTATGATCAGCTTGGGAGTTTAGGCGAATGAAGTAGGGAGAGTTGAAATACTCTTTCAAGAAGAGGAAAATAAGCTGTTTCTCAATGAATCCAGTTCGATAAACATGTATTAAAAGCCCACCATGGGCAAAGCACTGTGCCAGACATTGGAGATAAAAAGATGGGGAAAAAAATGCCAGGAGTCCCTGTGCCCAAGGAATATATAATTTTAAAAAGAAAATTTCTGAGCTTAACAAACATGAAATAAAATGGGCATTTCCATGAAAGGGGATTGATTGTCCATAAAACTATAGTGGTTAGAGCACCGGACATAAACACAGCAAGATCAGAGTTCAAATCTTGACTCAGACACTTGTATGTGACTCTGGGCAAGTCATTTAACTTTATGTGTCCCAGTTTTCTCATTTATAAAATGGGACTAATTGTTGTACCGAAAAATCGGCAAGCGAGACCCAGACGTAATTTAAAATGTGGATTTATTAGTGCGCGGCTGCAAGGGGTATGCACTTCCAAATCAAGCAGCCCCAATCTGGGGTTGAGCTAGGGTTTATATGGAAAAGAGCATGGGAAAGAAATACCAGGAACACTGATGAGGTAATCCAAAGGTGCAGGTGTCTTTGGGGGCTATGGATGGGAAAGTACAGGGAGTATACCGGACAGGGAGGGAGATGGATCTTTGGAGTCTGGCAGGAGGAAAAGTTCTTGGGCTGGTCAAGGACACCCCTCTCCCTCTGTCTTGATGAGAGAATGCTCTGCAACAAAGGAAAGCTTTCTCACAACTAAGGAATTGGGAGGCTTCCAGAGACATGATCTGAGGGCTGGGGCCTCAGCAGCCCAGATAAGGGTCATGCTGAGGCCCATGCATGAATAACTGCTAGGCACAGTGTCCTTGGGCTGGGGAGTGGTTGTCAGAGACAGTGTTTCTGAGACTAGGGAGACATTGGGGCACAGGTATAAGCACAAGCACCCCAGCACCCCATCATTACAGGTCAGGGATCACACAAACCAGACCAGGTGTCCTGGTCTCTGGTATAAACATAATTATCCAAAGCAATTATATTGCAAGCTTTCTTATCCATTTGCACTGGAGGTATGGGCTGTGCTAAGCTATGCAAGAGTACATTTCACTATTGTTTAGATTTAGGAGGAAAAAGGTCTGGGGCAAGATTAAGCAGCAATTTCTGCCTTCCATGGCCCAAAGGGCCCTACTGCCCAAATGGTAAAATAATGTTCTGCATTACACAATAATGGCACTCGCTTCTCGTGGCTGTTGTGAAGAAGCACTTTGCAAACCTTAAAGTGATATATACATGATAGCTACTATTACCTGTTATTAACAAGCTGTCTTGCTTTGTCTGTTATTCTTTCTGGTCTTCCTTCGGTTTCCTTCTGTGCATTAATTTTTTTTTTCTTTCCCTCCCTCCCTCCCTCCCTTCCTCCCTTCTTCCCTTCCTTCCTTCCTTTTCTTTCTTCCTATTCCTATCCTACTCTCTCTCCTACCCACCCCCATTGAGAAAAAAAAAAAGAAAACCCAACCCCCTCTAACAAATACGCATACTCAAGCAAAACATTTTGTAGCTTGAGTTCATCACCTATCTGTCTGGAAGTGGGTACTCACCTCTTTTCTCTGCAATCATGGTTGGCTATTGCATTGGTCAGAGTTTCCCAGATTTTCAAAGTTAGAAGCAGAGTTTCTAATAGAAATGCCCAAACTGCCCTCCCAAAGTTCTGGCAGTTGTTGGGGAAATGTCAATTCCTCCTAAACTGAGGTGCTGAAGCAAACCTGGTCCCCAAGGACACCTAAGGAGAGGCTTCACGGCACAACCAACAGGGCAGAGCAGCCTCGTGAGCACATCCCCCTGACCACCCTATGGTTCCTCTGCAAGGGCACTAAGTTGTGCGGGTGTGAATGTGGGCACAAGGTCTACCCTCAAACACGAAGTGAACATTTGACTCACAAACCGAAAAATCATGTATAAAAATCACGTGGTCTCTCTCACCAGCACTGCAAGAAAAGACCAGTAAGAGGTGGTGTTTGCTAGGGAAAAACTCAATACTTGTTTGGGGAGAGAAAAATGCAAATCTGCTTTTGGGTAGTAAATTGGACCCGACAAATCCAGGAACAGCCTCGAAGAATAGACACACAGCAAGAGAATTACATTTGGGAAATTTACTTTCGGTTGCAAAAAGGGCGAAAGATTTTACCCTACTAGGGATGTCGAACCCATGAGACTTTGCTTAAGAGACTAACGCCTTAACCATTAGGCTACTGGGGCAACAGAAGAAGAAAGTCACGTGGTCTTTGCTAACCCAAGAGGGTGAGTTGAAAGGGTTGGGTAAAGTTGGTATTAACCTCTTCCAGGACAAATCTTGCTGCCCTAGCGCTCCACAACCTCTTTAGCTTCCCTCTTGCTGGCTCCAAGTGTCACCTTGTATCCATGGAAACGTTCCATTCGTATTTTCGAAGCCGAACCACACCCTTTCTAATGGCTGTACCAAAGCTAAGATGCATCATCGGATTTCGACCTTGACCATCAAATAGCACGTAGGGGCTTCCAAATTTTATCCCAAAGGCCCCATTGCTTGCACTGGAGAGGATATGTGGTGCTACCCACTGCACGCCCCAGCAGAAGAATCGTATGGCTAGTATTTCACTTGCTCATCATCTTGCACACTTGGGCGCGGTGAAATCAGAAGCATTAGGTGCTGCAGCCGAGGTGAGACCAGACCAGGATGGGCGTCCAGGGAAGCCGCTTTGGGGAGCGAGTTTTCCCTGGCAAAGGGGGAACATCTCCTCTCCAAACATTCTGGAGCGAACGCAGCAGGAGCATTTACTACCAAGAGGTCAGTATAGCTCCACGTTAAAATAACACCCGACCACGAAGGGACTCGAACCCTCAATCTTCTGATCCGAAGTCAGACGCCTTATCCATTAGGCCACGCGGTCGCCTACAAAAGTGTTCTGCAGCGGCCTCATCCAGGTATGATGGAAAGGCCTGGGCTTCGAGGGCTTTTCCGCTATTTTTTTCTGCAATTTTTGAAGCTGCGGAAGAGGGGGGGGCGGGGAGAGGGTCTTTCAGCTCGAATGTGGAAGGCAGACGAGAGCCAGGGACGGAGGGGGTTTGGGGAGATGGAAAGAAGAGGTTCTGAAATGCAAGTCTATCTCACACCCAGTGCCTATGGCATGCAACGGCCCCAGGGATCCCGAGAGAGCCCAAGGATTTTCCTGCAGGAGTCACACCCTGCCTCCACCCCAATTCAAAGAACTAATCTCTTTCAAGATGCTTTCCCCATAGGGACCGCGTGGCCTAATGGATAAGGCGTCTGACTTCGGATCAGAAGATTGAGGGTTCGAGTCCCTTCGTGGTCGAATTGTTTTAATTCCCGGGGAATGGGGGAGAAAACAAATCCTGCGCTTGCATTTAAAAGGATGCAATGTTTTGAAACAAACAAGAGGCCGGAGCAAAGAGCTTGCGCGAGTCCAAGACGCGGTAGGGGTTCCAAGCGGCATCTCCTAGGGATCCTTCCGCGCCGACGCTTCTCTGGGGGTTTAGTAAGGCTTGAGTTCGAGGGAGAGGAGCGGCGCAGCCCACCCCGCTCCCCGTCAGGCCGCACGGGCGGAGGAACACTTAAATCGTCAACTCTCTGCTTGGCCTCTCGGCGGCTTAGAAAGCCTGGGCTCGGGTTTTTGCGCTGTTGGGACCCATCCCCCGCTCTCGGGTCCAGGTGAAGAGGCGGCGCGCGGTGCGACGATGAAGAGGCATGTGATCAGCCGTTCGCTACAGGAAGCCCCAGTGGCCTAATGGATAAGGCACTGGCCTCCTAAGCCAGGGATTGTGGGTTCGAGTCCCATCTGGGGTGGAGCGGCTGCTCACCTTTCTTTATTTTTTGTTGGCTCCGAATTCTGATTAAAGCCATCGATTTAAAAAAAAAGAAAAAAGAAAAAAAAGAAATTCCTCCTATCTGGTCCATTTTTTAATTTTGATTTTTTTAACCCTGAACATTTAAACAGCCCCCCTTCCCCCCCCCAAATTAGGCTCTCAGAAAAGTCTCCATCGTGTGCATATGTATTAAGATTTTTTTTTGATTCTGAACTTTTAAACACCCCAACCCTAAAGAACTCTAATTGGCTATAAAGAAACCTTCCACATTTAAAAAAAAATTAAAAATTCTGGACTTTTTAATCTTCCCCCCTCCCTCCCAACTGATTAGCCACCAAGAAAGAAGCGCACATTGGTGCAGTTACATTTTTAAATTTGTTTTTATTCTCAATTTTTAAGCATCCCCTCCCCCAAAGAACTCTGATTAGTTATAAAGAAGCCCCTCCCCATCTAGTCCTATTTTTTTAATTTAATTTTTAAATGTTGAGCTTTTAAATCCCAATTTCCCCTCGTCCCACTCCCCCTCCCCCCCAACTGATTAGCCATCAAGAAAGAATTCCCCTTTGGGTGGAGTGTGAGTGTGAGTGTGTGTGAGTGTGTGTGTGTATAAGAACACATATATACACACACATACACATTCACACACACGTATATACATAGTATGTATGTTTAGTTTTATTAATTTGTTCTGAACTTTTAAACACCCCCACACCCAAGAACAGATTATCCACAAAGAAAGCCGCTCCACAGAGAGCATACATTTATTTTTAGTTTAAGTGTTTTACACCCTCTCCCCTAAATTTTCACTTCTGTATATACAGTTGATACAGAAAGAGGATTCTTTATCCAACAGGGAATCTCTGTTTCATATATAATAAATTCTGCACGTTACTTTAAAACTGCCTAGTTACTAACTCTGTTCCCTCTTCCATCCCAATTAAAACCCAAGCACAATAAAGAATAACAAAATAAGGCTAATGAAGCCCATGTGTATCCAGTGGCCACGTCCAAAAATGTGTCTCTTTCGGCATCAAAGTGCCCCTCACCCCTCTGGCGGGAGGTGGGCCATATGCTTTATTCCTGACCTCTGGTCATGGCATGCATCAAAATTATTTGTCTTTACAGTGTTGCTGTCCTTGTACAAGTCGTTTCCTTGGTTCTGTAGTCTTCTCTATGCTCCAGTTTATACTTTTAAGGATTCTCTGAAATCATCTTTTATTATTTCTTACAGGGCCATAATATTCCATTTCATTCACTTTACCACCATTCCCCTCCCAGGTGTTTCCTTCAATCGTCACTCTAAACTATGCATACTTTCCTGCCCACACTCCATTTTTTGGGTATGTTAGTCTAAATTTTGTTGATGATTCATTCCTTATTTTAACCATTTCCCTCACTTTGCTAAGCCTGGCTACAAATTGGAGAATTTCCTTACAAAGGTAGACAGAGAAGCCCCAGTCACTTACTGACTGGGGGCATAGAGATCCTTTAACCTTAGCCTCACTTTCTTTATCTGTAATATAGGGGATACTTTATAACCCCTACTGTTCAGGTTTGTAGTGAATATCAGATGGAAGAATGCACCTAAGTGCTTTGTAAATCTTAAATTACCATATAAATGTGAACAAATGTCAATGTACAAAAATGCCCTTTTGGGGATTTTTAATTTTTATTTTATTAAAGACCTATTTCATCCATTGTTATTGTCGGAAACTATTGTGTATTTCAGACTTAGTCTCCTAAGGACAACAGTATCAGATAATTAGAGAAACTTCTTTTTTTAAATAAATTAATTTTTAGTTTTCAACATTCACTTTCATAAGATTTTGAGTTCTAAATTTTCTCCCCCTCTTTCTCCTCCCCCTCACCAAGTTGGCATGCAATCTGATATAGGCTCTACATATACATATATATTATACATATATATTATATATATATATATATACATATATATTAAACATATTTTTCACATTAGTCATGTTGAAAAGAAGAATTAGAACCAATGGGAAAAACCAAGAGAAAGAAGAAACAAACAACCCCCCCCCAAAAAAAGCATGAGAAAGAAGACATAAAACAAAACAAAAAAAAAGAGTGAGACAGCAAATAGTATGCTTCGATTTCATAGTTCTTTCTCTGGATGTGGATAGCATTTTCCATCATGAGTCTTTTGGAATCATCTTAGATCCTTGTATTGCTGAGAAGAGCCAAGTCTGTCAAAGTTAAGTCATCGCACAATGTTGCTGTTACTGTGTACAATGTTCTCCTGGTTCTTCTCCCTTCATTCGGTATCAAGTTCATGTAAGTCCAGGTTTTCCTGAATTCTACCTACTCATCATTTCTTATGGAACAATAGTATTCCATTACATTCACATATTGCAGCTTGTTCAGCCATTCCCCAATTGATGGGCATCCCCTCAATTCCCAATTCTTGGCCACCACGATAAGAGCTACTATAAAATTTTTTGTACGTGGGGGTCCTTTTCCCATTTTTTTTTTTTAGGCAATTGGGGTTAAGTGACTTGCCCAGGGTCACACAGCTAGTGTCAAGTGTTTGGTCTGAGGTCAAATTTGAACTCAGGTCCTCTTTGACTGCAGGGCCAGTGCTCTATCCACTGCACCACCTAGCTGCCCCTTCCTTTTCCCATTTTTATGATCTTTTTGGAATACAGACCTAGAAGTGGTATTGCTGGGTTAAAGGGTATGCCCAGTTTGCCCTTTGGTCATAATTCCAAATTACTCTCCAGAATGGCTGGATCAGTTCACAACTCCACCAACAATGCATTAGTGTTCCAATTTTCCCACATCTTCTCCAACATTTATCATTTTCCTGACTGATAGGTGTGATGTGGTACCTCAGAGTTGCTTTGATTTGCATCTCTAGTCAATCATGATTTAGAGCATTTTTGATATGATTGTAGATAGCTTTAACTTCTTCATCTGAAAACTGCCTGTTCAAATCCTTTGACCATTTAGCAATTGGGGAATGACTTGTGTATCCTTATAAATTTGACTCAGTTGTCTCTTTATTTTAGAAATGAGGCCTTTATCAGAGACACTGGTTGTAAAAATTCTTTCCCAGTTTTCTGCTTCCCTTCTAATTTTGGTTGCATTGGCTTTGTGCAAAAACTTTTCAATTTAATGTAATCAAATTTATCCATTTTGCATTTCATAATGTTCCCTATGGCTTGTTTGGACATAAATTTTTCTGTTCTCCATAAATCTGACAGGTAAACTATTCCTTGCTCTAACTGGAGAAGCTTCTAATGATTTATGCTAAATCTCACTGATGGCACAGTATAACTTTGAAACCCCCTATTGGAGCATCCCTTACTAGGAACAAATATTTGCCTGAGGAACATGGTGCTGTCTTCCTCTGGCAAATGATTGTTTAACTATTATACCCCAGTTAATTAACAGTTAGTTTAGGTTTTGAAAATAGCTTTGGGGATCTAATGAAGTCAAAATAGCATCCCCTACTGACTCAGATTGCATATTCCTTAGTTGGAATGTCCACTACACAGCTTATATGGGAGCCAAAAAGTCTTCATGTATTTTAAACTTGAAAAAAAATGATATAAAAAAGATTCCTATGGAAATTCAGTGGCCTCTGAACAGGGTAATTAGAATTTTGCTTTATTTTAACATTTCAGTTAATTTATGATTAAAAGTCAGCTGGATTTTATATATACACACATCTGAATAGGAACTTATTTCAACAATTTCCCTCTATATAGAAAGCCTAAAATATTTGAACTCTATTCCCTCCCCCTCCAGAGTGGGAGAGTGGTCATAATATGCAGTTTATTGAGAGTTGATTAGATACTAAATCCATTCAGCTCCTTTAACAATCTTTTTTCCTTGTAAGTAATGAGTAGGCAGGGCCTCCTATGAGAACTCAAAGGCATAGCTTGAATACAGTGCATTCCATAAGATTTGGGAATTTTTGGAATGTAATCAAAATAGGAAACAGATTAAGTTGCCTGTGTAGTATTCAAACCACGAACTTCATGACACATTCTTGATGTAAGCCTATTTTAAACAGCTTGCAATGTAAAATTCCACACTGTCATCATTTTTATGTTCATATTTCTTAGTTTTCATTAGGGATGTTTGGTTTGGAAAATAAAATGAAGAGGATATGAGCCTGTCTATATGAAGGCGAGGTGGGACTAGGAGCTTAGAAATATAAGAAAAAGAGCTAGAAGCTCTTCAAAAGCCTTTGCGTGGGCTTAATCAGTAGCAAAAATGGCTATTTCAATCATTGTCATATGCATTATACTCTGACTGTAAACCAATCCCAATACCTGTTAGTATCAAGGTTACTTTAAAAAATTAACTGCTTGGATGCTCTCAGAAAATCCTGGGGAGACTTGTATGAACTGATGCAAAGTGAAGTGAGCAGAACCAAAAGAACATTGTACACAGTAACAGTAATATTGTAATGACGACTGTGAAATACTTTGATACTCTTTTCAAGAAAATGATCAAAGACAATTCCAAAGACCCACAATGGAAAAATGCTATCAGCCCCCAGAGAGAGAATTGATGAACTTGATATAGACTGAGGGATACTTTTTTCACTTTCTTTATTTTTCTTGGATTTTTTTGGAGTTTATTTTTTGGCAGCATGGCTAATACAAAAATGTGTTTTGCATGACTTTACATGTAAAATTGATATCATATTGCTTGCCTTCTCAATGGGTGGGGGAGAGATGAGAGAGAGGGAGAAAATTTAAAACTCAAAACTTTAAAAAAGAATGTTAAAAAAATGAACTACTGCCCAATATAATTTATTGCCCAATTATAGAAATTACAATATAATGTACTGCCCAATATAATTGG